>NC_090930.1:1132400583-1133712509 GCF_040938575.1 Ambystoma mexicanum
CTCAAATTCTGCTATTCTCTTAAGCAGTGCTTGTTCGAAAGTGATTGATTCTGGGGTGTTGGTACAGTGTGGTGGGAAGAATTGAGAAAGGTGGGCGTAGGCCCGTAGCGTCAGTCTCTGCAATGGTCTCGTTACAGAAATACTGTTTTAATCTTATTTTGCGCATCAATTGTGTAATTTCGACACGCGTTTGGAAAGGGTCATACCGTGCTGTAGGGATGAAAGAAAGACCCTTCTGTAGAATTTCTTGTTCTGCTCTGGTCAGTACATGCGTGGACTGGTTAACAATCAATGAGGGAGCAGCGCTGGTATGTTGCCTTGTCCTCTGCTGCGGGTGATTATCGTGGGCGGCGGGTGGTTCTGCCATCGTGCCCGGTGCTGGCCTCCTCCTCGTGGGCCTAAAAAAGGAACTGCAGAAGGGGTTCCTTGATTGTGACCACCGAATTGTACACGCCTCTTATCCCAGTGCTGCTTGCCCGAGCCTATTGCTAGAGTTGCTGCTAGAGTTGCTGCTCGAGTTGTTGTAAGACCGGTTAGCGTTACTTCGTTGGAGGGTTTGGAAACGCAATTGTGCAGCGTCTCGTCTGGATTGTTTAGCCTCTTCTGAGAAATATTCTTCCCTACATAGGGGTACACTTTCACATGTGTGAACGCTGTGAGGTCTTTTTTCAGTTTTGTGATCTTTCGGCTAAGGTTGGTGTCCTTGAAATCTTTCAGTGTGGTATCCAATAGACTTAGTTTGGCTGTATAAGATGTCTAAGGCTATTTTGGTTTTCAAAAGGGCACTTTTCTCGTTCAGTTCGCGTACTAATTTGTCTGTGATTGTTTTGGCAGTGTTGATGATGAGTACCAACCAGTCACGTGTACATTTATTAGCAATAAAGGACCAGTCTTTTCTAAACTGTAAGTTGTCCAAAAAAATCCGTGGTTCGATGCGGATAATAAGACCATTTGGGGCTGCATGTGCCCTTAGATATTCGGTCATCAGTGCTCCATGCAGTTCCGTGCGAATGATTTTCTTTCTCAAGGCTTCAATCTCATTCCATTCAATCGTTATTGCTGATGTTCTGTGGGGTAAGGTCAATACCTAGTAATGAGGGGTTAGCAAGGATCCCATCGACCAGTTCTTCCGCAAAGGCCAGAAAGTGTCCATCGGCCATTGGACAGGGAGAAGGACAGAGGGGTACCGGGAAAGGGAGGGAGGGGGGAAGCTGATGAGACCACTGAAACACACCGTAGTGTTGAGTAACAGCTAGAAAGAGGTAGGGTGGCCTTCCTCTTTTTAATTTTGAGTTAATCAAACCCAGCAACTTAGACAGTTGCACGAAGAAGTATAATAACAAACAGGGTCTGTTGTTTGGGATAAAGCAACAAGGGAGAGCACGGACAAGCCGTTGGATTCCTTTGAACCGTTAAATCTAGGTCGAGGATGGTAGCACAATAGCAACGGTTTAGTAGGAAAAAATATTTTTAATACTTGAAAAAAATCTACAGGCAAAACAACTGGAGGTGGGTCACCTCTAGTTCACAAAGGCAAGGTGATTCAGGAGAGTAGCAACTCCAAAGGGGGTAAGTGCTTCACTGTTCAGAACTGGGGATTAGATTCTGGAACTGTGAGATGATGGTCCGATACAGATCGGAGTAGCTGTTCATTTTCTGAGTTCTGTGTCGTTTCTTTAATGGTTCCCGTGGGTAACAGAGAGTCAGAGGTGTTGACCGTTTGGAGATGCACAAGAGTTAAAACACAGGGGAGACTTCTTGGCCAAGGAGCCAAGAATTGGGAGAGAGCTCTTCTAAAAAAAACACCCTCATAACATCTGGGGGTGTACTGAAAGGGTTGTTCATGCGATATCTTGTTCCTTCCAAATGAGATATTTGCTGTAGGTCATGAGAGCCCTCATGACCTGTGGGGTCGACCGGTTTCAATGGCTAATAGTGATTTAAACCATCTTCTTCAGGACCATATCTACTCAGCTACTAATCCTTTTGTCGTCAATTTGGGCATTTGGCGAGATATATAGACGACATTTTCATAATTTTCAAAGGGACAGAATTGGACCTGGCGTCTTTCCACGCCTGGCTTAACTCTCTTAACCCACACCTTCAGTTTACATTGGAAAAGACAAGCAGTCCATACATTTTTTGGATCTCGCAATCTCAGCCAATAATGGGGGACTAGTCTCAAGCGTATACAAGAAATCTACTGACAGAAACTCTCTGTTATGCTACTCCAGTTACCACCCTAGAGCACTCAGAGACAACCTGCCTTTTGGACAATTCCTAAGATATCGCAGGCTTTGCACCCAGACCCCTACATACATCACACAGTCTAGCCTCCTAAGGGAACAATTGGCAGCAAGAGGATACCCAAAAAGAATCATCAGAGACACTTACAAAAGAGCCAGAAACATCCCGAGATCTGTAACCCTCCAACAACACTTGAAACCATCTAACACCACAGAAATCACAGCAGTGTTTAGTTATTCGCCTCTCCTTAACAAAATCAAGCAAGAAGTCAAGAAGCTATGGCCAATCTTGAACACAGGAGATACTACCATCTCCATACCCCGTTTTGCCCTCAAAAGACGGACTAACCTGCGGGATAAGGTAGTTAAAACATTAGCACATACTACTTTACCCCCAGGACCCAGTCAACGTACCCTTTGGGACACAGCACCAGCCAGAGGACACGCACCTTGTGGTAATTGCTCCATGTGCCCGCAGACATCTCGTACAACAGAGATAGACATAGGCTGGCACACTCCTTGGAGACAAATGACATTGACAAACTGCAATTCCAAAGGAGTGATCTATATGATCACATGCCCCTGCGCCCTTAGATACATTGGCATGACCACCAGGGCAGTTCGGATTCGCATGGTGGAACATAGGTCATGCATACGTACCAACAAACTCACTGCCCCCCTAGTCCAACATTTTGTAGCTGAAGGACACACAGCAGACTCATTTAAATGGACCATCATAGAAAGGGTCACACCCCCTGTAAGAGGGGGTAACTATAACAACATACTCTTTAGAAGAGAACAGCAGTGGATTTTCAACTTGACACATGCTCCAATGGGCTCAATGAGAACATCCAGTGGCATGACCTAGCAGTGCTACCATAGACTGCCGGTTAGTGCATGCTCTGCCCAGCATATTTTGGCCGTAATTGAGGGACCGCCTGTGCGCCGACCCCGGCTCATTTTGATCCCTTTTTCTCCTCGATCCACACCCCTGTGGATCCTCCCCGCAGGGTTGTCCTGTCCTTCTTGTTTTTCATACATTGCCGTGCCCAGCCCTTTTCCGGCCTCTCTTGGGGTGGCCATTGTCCTCCTTCTCCCCTCCTCCCCCCCCCCCTTGCCCTTGTCCCCCCACAGTTTTTGCACATGTTCCTCCTACATACCTAGCCTTCCGGGCTCCCTTACTCCTGGGCAGCTCCGTGCTCACGCGTCCTGCGGCAGTTTCTACGGGCGATAGAGCTCACTATCCCCGCGCGTGCCTACACCGCTCCACGCTACGCGGTCACGACGTCAGCATTAGTCACGTGACGCGAGTGTGGAGCGTGTTTTTCCTTATCTTCAGAGGCGGTAGGCCTCGTTTCTACATCGAGCTCATTCCGAGCTGCAGCAGTGCCCTGAGCAGACGCCTACAGGCACACGGATACCAGGTACTGTCCTTGTTGCCCCTGTACTCCAGTCCAGCCTGCTTGATTCTAGTTTTTCACTCACCCTTGCTCTTAGCTCTCACCTTCTTGCTCTTCCATAGTGACTAATCTGACAGCACCAGCCCATCCTGCATAGAGGCACCCCACTTAGATGCAGTTTTTCGTTCATTCTCGGCCCTCCTCCCACTCACTCCACAACCCCCCCCCCCTTGCCCTTTTCCCTTCCGGTTGCTAGTTGAGACACTGTAATCCGCACCAGTGACCAGGCACTCTAATTAACCTGTTACCTTGCACTTCCAATTGATATTGGCTGGACTCACAAGGGTACCTCTTACTCGTTTGGGCAAGGTGTCCAATAAGTAAGCACTTTTTATTGATAGATTGATTCAATCTTTCCCCCCTCCATATACTTATCGCTCCCCTTTTTTTGTTTCCCCCTTTCCCTTCTGTATCCCTACAATACAGCAATTGTCCAGGTTTCATAGCTCTGAAACCCTGATTGATTCCATGTGTTGAACAATGGTCCTGAAGAAGATGGTTTAAATCACTATTAGCCATTGAAACCGGTCGACCCCACAGGTCATGAGGGCTCTCATGACCTACAGCAAATATCTCATTTGGAAGGAACAAGATATCGCATGAACAACCCTTTCAGTACACCCCCAGATGTTATGAGGGTGTTTTTTTAGAAGAGCTCTCTCCCAATTCTTGGCTCCTTGGCCAAAGAAGTCTCCCCTGTGTTTTAACTCTTGTGCATCTCCAAACGGTCAACACCTCTGACTCTCTGTTACCCACGGGAACCATTAAAGAAACGACACAGAACTCAGAAAATGAACAGCTACTCCGATCTGTATCGGACCATCATCTCACAGTTCCAGAATCTAATCCCCAGTTCTGAACAGTGAAGCACTTACCCCCTTTGGAGTTGCTACTCTCCTGAATCACCTTGCCTTTGTGAACTAGAGGTGACCCACCTCCAGTTGTTTTGCCTGTAGATTTTTTTCAAGTATTAAAAATATTTTTTCCTACTAAACCGTTGCTATTGTGCTACCATCCTCGACCTAGATTTAACGGTTCAAAGGAATCCAACGGCTTGTCCGTGCTCTCCCTTGTTGCTTTATCCCAAACAACAGACCCTGTTTGTTATTATACTTCTTCGTGCAACTGTCTAAGTTGCTGGGTTTGATTAACTCAAAATTAAAAAGAGGAAGGCCACCCTACCTCTTTCTAGCTGTTACTCAACACTACGGTGTGTTTCAGTGGTCTCATCAGCTTCCCCCCTCCCTCCCTTTCCCGGTACCCCTCTGTCCTTCTCCCTGTCCAATGGCCGATGGACACTTTCTGGCCTTTGCGGAAGAACTGGTCGATGGGATCCTTGCTAACCCCTCATTACTAGGTATTGACCTTACCCCACAGAACATCAGCAATAACGATGAATGGAATGAGATTGAAGCCTTGAGAAAGAAAATCATTCGCACGGAACTGCATGGAGCACTGATGACCGAATATCTAAGGGCACATGCAGCCCCAAATGGTCTTATTATCCGCATCGAACCACGGATTTTTTTGGACAACTTACAGTTTAGAAAAGACTGGTCCTTTATTGCTAATAAATGTACACGTGACTGGTTGGTACTCATCATCAACACCGCCAAAACAATCACAGACAAACTAGTACGCGAACTGAACGAGAAAAGTGCCCTTTTGAAAACCAAAATAGCCTTAGACATCTATACAGCCAAACTAAGTCTATTGGATACCACACTGAAAGATTTCAAGGACACCAACCTTAGCCGAAAGATCACAAAACTGAAAAAAGACCTCACAGCGTTCACACATGTGAAAGTGTACCCCTATGTAGGGGAAGAATATTTCTCAGAAGAGGCTAAACAATCCAGACGAGACGCTGCACAATTGCGTTTCCAAACCCTCCAACGAAGTAACGCTAACCGGTCTTACAACAACTCGAGCAGCAACTCTAGCAGCAACTCTAGCAATAGCTCGGGCAAGCAGCACTGGGATAAGAGGCGTGTACAATTCGGTGGTCACAATCAAGGAACCCCTTCTGCAGTTCCTTTTTTAGGCCCACGAGGAGGAGGCCAGCACCGGGCACGATGGCAGAACCACCCGCCGCCCACGATAATCACCCGCAGCAGAGGACAAGGCAACATACCAGCGCTGCTCCCTCATTGATTGTTAACCAGTCCACGCATGTACTGACCAGAGCAGAACAAGAAATTCTACAGAAGGGTCTTTCTTTCATCCCTACAGCACGGTATGACCCTTTCCAAACGCGTGTCGAAATTACACAATTGATGCGCAAAATAAGATTAAAACAGTATTTCTGTAACGAGACCATTGCAGAGACTGACGCTACGGGCCTACGCCCACCTTCTCAATTCTTCCCACCACACTGTACCAACACCCCAGAATCAATCACTTTCGAACAAGCACTGCTTAAGAAAATAGCAGAATTTGAGCAAACCATTCCATTTATCAATAACAACTGTACCAAACCTCAATTGACAGCCCTCTCTGATCTAGCTGGAAATCTAGATATCACCATCAAGCCGGCTGACAAAGGGGGAGCCATTGTCATCATGGACACCGCCAACTATGTCAATATGGTCAACATCCTCTTGAGTGACAACATCAGTTATAAGAAACTCCGCATGGACCCCACACCCTCCCTCCAGGCAATAATAGCTCCTATCATCCACGAAGCAGAGGCCGAAGGCTACATCAGCAACTGTGAAGCTGCTTTCCTATCTCCACCTCACCCCCGCATTCCGGCCATGTATGCTTTACCCAAAATCCACAAGGGCATTGTGCCACCACCCGGACGCCCCATTGTGTCAGGTATTGGCTCTATCCTTGAACCACTCTCTCAATTTGTTGACTTTTTTATAAGGGACCAGATCCCGAAGATGACAAGCTACATAAAAGACTCTACCCACATGCTAAACTTAATCGACTCCTTGCAGTATGATCCACAACAAGAGTGGCTAGTCACGATTGACATTGAGTCTCTGTATACTCGGATCCCTCAAAAAGAGACTTTGAACATGCTAAGTAGGTTACTACATTCTGGCATCGACCTACATGGTGTGCCGCCTACCTTCATCCACCAAATGGCAGAGATTGCATTAACCAATAACTACTTTCTGTTTCAAAATACCTTTTACCAACAGACATCCGGCACTGCGATGGGTGCTACTTTTGCCCCCAGCCTAGCTAACTTATATGTCAACCTATTCGAACAAGAACATATCTACTCAGCTACTAATCCTTTTGTCGTCAATTTGGGCATTTGGCGGAGATATATAGACGACATTTTCATAATTTTCAAAGGGACAGAATTGGACCTGGCGTCTTTCCACGCCTGGCTTAACTCTCTTAACCCACACCTTCAGTTTACATTGGAAAAAGACAAGCAGTCCATACATTTTTTGGATCTCGCAATCTCAGCCAATAATGGGGGACTAGTCTCAAGCGTATACAAGAAATCTACTGACAGAAACTCTCAGTTATGCTACTCCAGTTACCACCCTAGAGCACTCAGAGACAACCTGCCTTTTGGACAATTCCTAAGATATCGCAGGGTTTGCACCCAGACCCCTACATACATCACACAGTCTAGCCTCCTAAGGGAACAATTGGCAGCAAGAGGATACCCAAAAAGAATCATCAGAGACACTTACAAAAGAGCCAGAAACATCCCGAGATCTGTAACCCTCCAACAACACTTGAAACCATCTAACACCACAGAAATCACAGCAGTGTTTAGTTATTCGCCTCTCCTTAACAAAATCAAGCAAGAAGTCAAGAAGCTATGGCCAATCTTGAACACAGGAGATACTACCATCTCCATACCCCGTTTTGCCCTCAAAAGACGGACTAACCTGCGGGATAAGGTAGTTAAAACATTAGCACATACTACTTTACCCCCAGGACCCAGTCAACGTACCCTTTGGGACACAGCACCAGCCAGAGGACACGCACCTTGTGGTAATTGCTCCATGTGCCCGCAGACATCTCGTACAACAGAGATAGACATAGGCTGGCACACTCCTTGGAGACAAATGACATTGACAAACTGCAATTCCAAAGGAGTGATCTATATGATCACATGCCCCTGCGCCCTTAGATACATTGGCATGACCACCAGGGCAGTTCGGATTCGCATGGTGGAACATAGGTCATGCATACGTACCAACAAACTCACTGCCCCCCTAGTCCAACATTTTGTAGCTGAAGGACACACAGCAGACTCATTTAAATGGACCATCATAGAAAGGGTCACACCCCCTGTAAGAGGGGGTAACTATAACAACATACTCTTTAGAAGAGAACAGCAGTGGATTTTCAAACTTGACACATGCTCCAATGGGCTCAATGAGAACATCCAGTGGCATGACCTAGCAGTGCTACCATAGACTGCCGGTTAGTGCATGCTCTGCCCAGCATATTTTGGCCGTAATTGAGGGACCGCCTGTGCGCCGACCCCGGCTCATTTTGATCCCTTTTTCTCCTCGATCCACACCCCTGTGGATCCTCCCCGCAGGGTTGTCCTGTCCTTCTTGTTTTTCATACATTGCCGTGCCCAGCCCTTTTCCGGCCTCTCTTGGGGTGGCCATTGTCCTCCTTCTCCCCTCCTCCCCCCCCCTTGCCCTTGTCCCCCCACAGTTTTTGCACATGTTCCTCCTACATACCTAGCCTTCCGGGCTCCCTTACTCCTGGGCAGCTCCGTGCTCACGCGTCCTGCGGCAGTTTCTACGGGCGATAGAGCTCACTATCCCCGCGCGTGCCTACACCGCTCCACGCTACGCGGTCACGACGTCAGCATTAGTCACGTGACGCGAGTGTGGAGCGTGTTTTTCCTTATCTTCAGAGGCGGTAGGCCTCGTTTCTACATCGAGCTCATTCCGAGCTGCAGCAGTGCCCTGAGCAGACGCCTACAGGCACACGGATACCAGGTACTGTCCTTGTTGCCCCTGTACTCCAGTCCAGCCTGCTTGATTCTAGTTTTTCACTCACCCTTGCTCTTAGCTCTCACCTTCTTGCTCTTCCATAGTGACTAATCTGACAGCACCAGCCCATCCTGCATAGAGGCACCCCACTTAGATGCAGTTTTTCGTTCATTCTCGGCCCTCCTCCCACTCACTCCACAACCCCCCCCCCCCCCTTGCCCTTTTCCCTTCCGGTTGCTAGTTGAGACACTGTAATCCGCACCAGTGACCAGGCACTCTAATTAACCTGTTACCTTGCACTTCCAATTGATATTGGCTGGACTCACAAGGGTACCTCTTACTCGTTTGGGCAAGGTGTCCAATAAGTAAGCACTTTTTATTGATAGATTGATTCAATCTTTCCCCCCTCCATATACTTATCGCTCCCCTTTTTTTGTTTCCCCCTTTCCCTTCTGTATCCCTACAATACAGCAATTGTCCAGGTTTCATAGCTCTGAAACCCTGATTGATTCCATGTGTTGAACAATGGTCCTGAAGAAGATGGTTTAAATCACTATTAGCCATTGAAACCGGTCGACCCCACAGGTCATGAGGGCTCTCATGACCTACAGCAAATATCTCATTTGGAAGGAACAAGATATTGCATGAACAACCCTTTCAGTACACCCCCAGATGTTATGAGGGTGTTTTTTTAGAAGAGCTCTCTCCCAATTCTTGGCTCCTTGGCCAAAGAAGTCTCCCCTGTGTTTTAACTCTTGTGCATCTCCAAACGGTCAACACCTCTGACTCTCTGTTACCCACGGGAACCATTAAAGAAACGACACAGAACTCAGAAAATGAACAGCTACTCCGATCTGTATCGGACCATCATCTCACAGTTCCAGAATCTAATCCCCAGTTCTGAACAGTGAAGCACTTACCCCCTTTGGAGTTGCTACTCTCCTGAATCACCTTGCCTTTGTGAACTAGAGGTGACCCACCTCCAGTTGTTTTGCCTGTAGATTTTTTTCAAGTATTAAAAATATTTTTTCCTACTAAACCGTTGCTATTGTGCTACCATCCTCGACCTAGATTTAACGGTTCAAAGGAATCCAACGGCTTGTCCGTGCTCTCCCTTGTTGCTTTATCCCAAACAACAGACCCTGTTTGTTATTATACTTCTTCGTGCAACTGTCTAAGTTGCTGGGTTTGATTAACTCAAAATTAAAAAGAGGAAGGCCACCCTACCTCTTTCTAGCTGTTACTCAACACTACGGTGTGTTTCAGTGGTCTCATCAGCTTCCCCCCTCCCTCCCTTTCCCGGTACCCCTCTGTCCTTCTCCCTGTCCAATGGCCGATGGACACTTTCTGGCCTTTGCGGAAGAACTGGTCGATGGGATCCTTGCTAACCCCTCATTACTAGGTATTGACCTTACCCCACAGAACATCAGCAATAACGATGAATGGAATGAGATTGAAGCCTTGAGAAAGAAAATCATTCGCACGGAACTGCATGGAGCACTGATGACCGAATATCTAAGGGCACATGCAGCCCCAAATGGTCTTATTATCCGCATCGAACCACGGATTTTTTTGGACAACTTACAGTTTAGAAAAGACTGGTCCTTTATTGCTAATAAATGTACACGTGACTGGTTGGTACTCATCATCAACACCGCCAAAACAATCACAGACAAACTAGTACGCGAACTGAACGAGAAAAGTGCCCTTTTGAAAACCAAAATAGCCTTAGACATCTATACAGCCAAACTAAGTCTATTGGATACCACACTGAAAGATTTCAAGGACACCAACCTTAGCCGAAAGATCACAAAACTGAAAAAAGACCTCACAGTGTTCACACATGTGAAAGTGTACCCCTATGTAGGGGAAGAATATTTCTCAGAAGAGGCTAAACAATCCAGACGAGACGCTGCACAATTGCGTTTCCAAACCCTCCAACGAAGTAACGCTAACCGGTCTTACAACAACTCGAGCAGCAACTCTAGCAGCAACTCTAGCAATAGCTCGGGCAAGCAGCACTGGGATAAGAGGCGTGTACAATTCGGTGGTCACAATCAAGGAACCCCTTCTGCAGTTCCTTTTTTAGGCCCACGAGGAGGAGGCCAGCACCGGGCACGATGGCAGAACCACCCGCCGCCCACGATAATCACCCGCAGCAGAGGACAAGGCAACATACCAGCGCTGCTCCCTCATTGATTGTTAACCAGTCCACGCATGTACTGACCAGAGCAGAACAAGAAATTCTACAGAAGGGTCTTTCTTTCATCCCTACAGCACGGTATGACCCTTTCCAAACGCGTGTCGAAATTACACAATTGATGCGCAAAATAAGATTAAAACAGTATTTCTGTAACGAGACCATTGCAGAGACTGACGCTACGGGCCTACGCCCACCTTCTCAATTCTTCCCACCACACTGTACCAACACCCCAGAATCAATCACTTTCGAACAAGCACTGCTTAAGAAAATAGCAGAATTTGAGCAAACCATTCCATTTATCAATAACAACTGTACCAAACCTCAATTGACAGCCCTCTCTGATCTAGCTGGAAATCTAGATATCACCATCAAGCCGGCTGACAAAGGGGGAGCCATTGTCATCATGGACACCGCCAACTATGTCAATATGGTCAACATCCTCTTGAGTGACAACATCAGTTATAAGAAACTCCGCATGGACCCCACACCCTCCCTCCAGGCAATAATAGCTCCTATCATCCACGAAGCAGAGGCCGAAGGCTACATCAGCAACTGTGAAGCTGCTTTCCTATCTCCACCTCACCCCCGCATTCCGGCCATGTATGCTTTACCCAAAATCCACAAGGGCATTGTGCCACCACCCGGACGCCCCATTGTGTCAGGTATTGGCTCTATCCTTGAACCACTCTCTCAATTTGTTGACTTTTTTATAAGGGACCAGATCCCGAAGATGACAAGCTACATAAAAGACTCTACCCACATGCTAAACTTAATCGACTCCTTGCAGTATGATCCACAACAAGAGTGGCTAGTCACGATTGACATTGAGTCTCTGTATACTCGGATCCCTCAAAAAGAGACTTTGAACATGCTAAGTAGGTTACTACATTCTGGCATCGACCTACATGGTGTGCCGCCTACCTTCATCCACCAAATGGCAGAGATTGCATTAACCAATAACTACTTTCTGTTTCAAAATACCTTTTACCAACAGACATCCGGCACTGCGATGGGTGCTACTTTTGCCCCCAGCCTAGCTAACTTATATGTCAACCTATTCGAACAAGAACATATCTACTCAGCTACTAATCCTTTTGTCGTCAATTTGGGCATTTGGCGGAGATATATAGACGACATTTTCATAATTTTCAAAGGGACAGAATTGGACCTGGCGTCTTTCCACGCCTGGCTTAACTCTCTTAACCCACACCTTCAGTTTACATTGGAAAAAGACAAGCAGTCCATACATTTTTTGGATCTCGCAATCTCAGCCAATAATGGGGGACTAGTCTCAAGCGTATACAAGAAATCTACTGACAGAAACTCTCTGTTATGCTACTCCAGTTACCACCCTAGAGCACTCAGAGACAACCTGCCTTTTGGACAATTCCTAAGATATCGCAGGCTTTGCACCCAGACCCCTACATACATCACACAGTCTAGCCTCCTAAGGGAACAATTGGCAGCAAGAGGATACCCAAAAAGAATCATCAGAGACACTTACAAAAGAGCCAGAAACATCCCGAGATCTGTAACCCTCCAACAACACTTGAAACCATCTAACACCACAGAAATCACAGCAGTGTTTAGTTATTCGCCTCTCCTTAACAAAATCAAGCAAGAAGTCAAGAAGCTATGGCCAATCTTGAACACAGGAGATACTACCATCTCCATACCCCGTTTTGCCCTCAAAAGACGGACTAACCTGCGGGATAAGGTAGTTAAAACATTAGCACATACTACTTTACCCCCAGGACCCAGTCAACGTACCCTTTGGGACACAGCACCAGCCAGAGGACACGCACCTTGTGGTAATTGCTCCATGTGCCCGCAGACATCTCGTACAACAGAGATAGACATAGGCTGGCACACTCCTTGGAGACAAATGACATTGACAAACTGCAATTCCAAAGGAGTGATCTATATGATCACATGCCCCTGCGCCCTTAGATACATTGGCATGACCACCAGGGCAGTTCGGATTCGCATGGTGGAACATAGGTCATGCATACGTACCAACAAACTCACTGCCCCCCTAGTCCAACATTTTGTAGCTGAAGGACACACAACAGACTCATTTAAATGGACCATCATAGAAAGGGTCACACCCCCTGTAAGAGGGGGTAACTATAACAACATACTCTTTAGAAGAGAACAGCAGTGGATTTTCAAACTTGACACATGCTCCAATGGGCTCAATGAGAACATCCAGTGGCATGACCTAGCAGTGCTACCATAGACTGCCGGTTAGTGCATGCTCTGCCCAGCATATTTTGGCCGTAATTGAGGGACCGCCTGTGCGCCGACCCCGGCTCATTTTGATCCCTTTTTCTCCTCGATCCACACCCCTGTGGATCCTCCCCGCAGGGTTGTCCTGTCCTTCTTGTTTTTCATACATTGCCGTGCCCAGCCCTTTTCCGGCCTCTCTTGGGGTGGCCATTGTCCTCCTTCTCCCCTCCTCCCCCCCCCCCCTTGCCCTTGTCCCCCCACAGTTTTTGCACATGTTCCTCCTACATACCTAGCCTTCCGGGCTCCCTTACTCCTGGGCAGCTCCGTGCTCACGCGTCCTGCGGCAGTTTCTACGGGCGATAGAGCTCACTATCCCCCCGCGTGCCTACACCGCTCCACGCTACGCGGTCACGACGTCAGCATTAGTCACGTGACGCAAGTGTGGAGCGTGTTTTTCCTTATCTTCAGAGGCGGTAGGCCTCGTTTCTACATCGAGCTCATTCCGAGCTGCAGCAGTGCCCTGAGCAGACGCCTACAGGCACACGGATACCAGGTACTGTCCTTGTTGCCCCTGTACTCCAGTCCAGCCTGCTTGATTCTAGTTTTTCACTCACCCTTGCTCTTAGCTCTCACCTTCTTGCTCTTCCATAGTGACTAATCTGACAGCACCAGCCCATCCTGCATAGAGGCACCCCACTTAGATGCAGTTTTTCGTTCATTCTCGGCCCTCCTCCCACTCACTCCACAACCCCCCCCCCCCCCTTGCCCTTTTCCCTTCCGGTTGCTAGTTGAGACACTGTAATCCGCACCAGTGACCAGGCACTCTAATTAACCTGTTACCTTGCACTTCCAATTGATATTGGCTGGACTCACAAGGGTACCTCTTACTCGTTTGGGCAAGGTGTCCAATAAGTAAGCACTTTTTATTGATAGATTGATTCAATCTTTCCCCCCTCCATATACTTATCGCTCCCCTTTTTTTGTTTCCCCCTTTCCCTTCTGTATCCCTACAATACAGCAATTGTCCAGGTTTCATAGCTCTGAAACCCTGATTGATTCCATGTGTTGAACAATGGTCCTGAAGAAGATGGTTTAAATCACTATTAGCCATTGAAACCGGTCGACCCCACAGGTCATGAGGGCTCTCATGACCTACAGCAAATATCTCATTTGGAAGGAACAAGATATCGCATGAACAACCCTTTCAGTACACCCCCAGATGTTATGAGGGTGTTTTTTTAGAAGAGCTCTCTCCCAATTCTTGGCTCCTTGGCCAAAGAAGTCTCCCCTGTGTTTTAACTCTTGTGCATCTCCAAACGGTCAACACCTCTGACTCTCTGTTACCCACGGGAACCATTAAAGAAACGACACAGAACTCAGAAAATGAACAGCTACTCCGATCTGTATCGGACCATCATCTCACAGTTCCAGAATCTAATCCCCAGTTCTGAACAGTGAAGCACTTACCCCCTTTGGAGTTGCTACTCTCCTGAATCACCTTGCCTTTGTGAACTAGAGGTGACCCACCTCCAGTTGTTTTGCCTGTAGATTTTTTTCAAGTATTAAAAATATTTTTTCCTACTAAACCGTTGCTATTGTGCTACCATCCTCGACCTAGATTTAACGGTTCAAAGGAATCCAACGGCTTGTCCGTGCTCTCCCTTGTTGCTTTATCCCAAACAACAGACCCTGTTTGTTATTATATTATTTTATGCTATGCCATGTCCTGTCTTAGCTGTCGGGAAATGTTGGGAAAGATTGGTCTGTTAGGGTGCATGTGAATGTAGCCCAAATGCATTTTTGCAGGAAAACTTAACTTGAGATTCTGCTTTGACCTAATTTTGTGTTTTGGGACCTGCTATTATGTTGGCTTTACTAGCTGGTTAATCCCTGCTGTGTCGGGTTATAGTATGCCATATTTTGTCATGCCGTTGTGCATTATGTGATATCAAGTACTTTGAAGCACCCGTCAAGTGGCAGGTACTACAAAATAGCCAATTAAAAATAAAACACGTGAGCAGCACCCAGTTCAGTCAATGGGCTGTAACATCCAAAGTAGACCTGCATATGAAAGCAGGGACATAGACCCTATACCCCTATTGGACCTAAGGTCTCCATGATCCCCCCTATGAAAAGGACAATATAACTGCAGTCCAGGCCGAGAAGGGGCAACAAGTATGGCGTCTGCATCCTAGCTTCATGACAAGAGAAGTCCCACCACCCACACCACTATAAACATCCCCAACAAAGATAAGGAAGATAGCTCAGAGGGTTGAGAGCTCGGTGATCCAATCAATGTGTGATCTGCACATCGCAGGTTCTAATCTCGGCAAAACCAACTCAGCGTTTGTTCCTTCTTAGGTTGATAAATGAGTACCAACTTCAGTGGGAGATATTGTATGTAAACATGTTCTATGTCAAGCCATTTATTGAAAGTGCTGTATAAATAACACATCATTATCATAAGACTACTAACAAGCCTTAAGATCTTCCAAGAAGCCTGATCCTGTGCTTTGCACCCAGAGGAGACACCGTTCAACATTCACCTTCATTTAAAAATGGCAGCAGCTCTTCACAGCGTTCCTGTCAATGGAACCTGGCTTTTCTGTTGCCATGGGAACATGTAGAAGGGTGTTTGTGATCCAGTTCCTTTGCAAAGGTGTTCAATACACCCAGGTTTACAATGACAAAGTTGCAAAATCTCTAAAAGCCTAACCATCCTTGAGCCAAATACATACTAACATTATCATTTCACACATATTTGTGCAAGATAGTCCTGCATACAGAAGGACATACATCTACCCCTTCTCATGCTGCCTACCCTGTTTGTTGCACACCACCCCCCCCCCTTTTCACACAGTCAAATGAACACAACATGCAAAGAGATATTAAGGTAAATGTTCTCACTGGCTATGGGTAGAATCACTATACATTAACAGCTTTCTCTCAAGTAAGGCACCACTCTGTCTCACCGTGAACTAAACTCAAATCTAACCTGGCCTGAAACTCTTAATTGAATCTTCTTTGGCATCAAGGTGCACTATTTTTCTATTTTATCATATAGGATTTACCACACCATTCCATTACCTTCCTTTTCCAGCAATGCCACCTTTCTACACTGCCTATGCTTGGCATGGACACTTTCGGCTCAATGTTGATAGTCCTAGAATTAATATTCTGGGCTCTGACCTTGGGCCACCACATGGTTTGTAATTGCCAGGAGCTGGGAGCTATTTAGCTCCTGGTTATAGCCAAGGGGAGCCTGGTTAGCTTGAAACCAATGGCCACCAGGAGCTACTTGTGATTCCCCAGGCAAGTGGAGCCATACACACATAGTTATGTGATAATAACTGTGTAGATTGTGTAGTGTGTTTAAAGGTGAGCAAAAGATGCACCCAATGGACTTTTAAAGCATGCTGCATAATATATCATGGACAAAAGGGCATAGGTTGCATCTTATGCACAAGCTAGATTTGCTGTGCCCTATTTACTAGCTCCTTGCTCCCCAGACATAGCTCCTGCCAATGGGTGATGCATGCCTGATACCCAATAGCTGCCTTTTGCTCCTGGTAAATACAACCTAAGCCCCGCCCCTGACATTGTATGGAGATGACTGTGCAAATAAGCCATCAACCATTCAGGATTGTTGCCACTCATGCATCCCCCATTGCATTGTGTGGTGACTTGCAATTGTACAAATCTCTCTTGGAAGCACAACCCTATTTTCACATCATTTAAGGACATATCCTCCTCCCCTCCTTTTGCAGAACAGTGGTTCACCTAACAGGACTGGCATACTCCTATGCTAACACAAAACAAGTGTAGGCAACATCATTCCCAGGTCCATTGGTTTGTAGCATCTATAACCCGCTTTCCCATCCTCTTAACTTACACTTGCTCATTTTAGTTCCCCAAAAAGATGGTCGGAATAGCCCTGGCTGATATACAGTACACCACTGAACAGGCACGCCATTGTGCTCTTCAAAGACTAGTGTGATGGTTTGGCACATTTAAAAGCCTATTCACATGAAACAAATACATGAAATAACAAGATATAACATGCACACCTGCTGTTAGGAGTCCAGACAGTGAACTGCCAGGTCACATTATGTATTCACACGATCACAGATAAACCTGAGAACATTTGAGCCACTTTTAACATCGTTAGTGAGATTCAGCCTTGAGCCCCAGCCACAATTAGTTCCCTGCCTGCCTCTAAACATACAAATGCAACTTAAGGCTACTTTCAAAGTACTGAGATATGATCAATGGAAAGCTTTGATGCAATCATATCCTCTCGGAATTACTTAGACACGTTTTCCATTCTTCACATTTTAGCCCACCTGTGTCATTACAGACAGTGAAAACCACATGGAAATGAATCTATGTTCTTAACCATTATAGGCAGCCCTGTTTAAACTCTGAAGTCTACACGACGTATTCAGAGAAACTGGCGAGAGCTAGGGTTGGGACCTTCAACTTGGCATTCCCCTTCCGTTTAAGGAAACCTTAAGACAACCAATAAGTAAATTGTAGGAAAGACAGCTAATTCCCACATGCAACATTCCATTCGATCATTGTCTAGCTTCGCTGCGTCATTAGAGAAGGAATAGAAAACCATATGCAATTAGTCTCGACCCACACCCAAAGGAGTATTTCTATCTGAATTGTTAAGGCAATTGGATACTATGGCAACAACCATGGGTAACTTTTCTAGTGGCTGTTGCCTTAAGACTGGGCAATGCTGCATGGGCATCCCACAAGTGAGGCAGGGTAACTGCTGTTACCATCGGCAGCTGGGAGAGGGGCAGACCCAACCTCCCCGCGCCTGCTCCTCTCCTCCCCCTCCAGCTACAGAGACACGCAGTCTCTGCAGCACAAAAGCCACAGAGGGTAAGGTGCGAACAGTCATCGCACCCTTCCTCCAAACAGCAAGGCGCTAAGCTCCATAAGGAAAACAACCATCAGGCAGGGCCCAGGTTCAAAGATCTGGCCCAAGCAGGGGGTCAGACAATCGGCTATCCGGCCGGGGGCTGTGACAACTGCAGCCCCCACCACATACACAACAAAGACCCAGGGCCTCCCTGGGTCCTATAAATGAGAGCAGCATGCTCAGAGTAATCACAATCTGTTTGTGGACCCTGAACGGGGACCCAAGCAAACAGGAGGTTCACTGTTTACTCAGTGTCTTCCAACTCTTCTTGCTTCTTTACCACAGAACACACCCACCCTACAAAAAGGAGAGAAGAGCAAAAAGAAGTACAAGGCACTGTACGGTGCCCACAACAAGTCGTGGGACACAAGAAGGCGGCACGGGTCCGAGGGGGTACCTCAGGACCCGGTGACCAAAAGTACGATACCATCATGATATGTGATATTGTTATTGTCATAACCCATATCTGTACAATAAAATCCTACGTCCTTTTTATTGCCAACACTTGAAACAAGTTGTGCGCCTATCATTATGGGTGAGGGTTTGGGGTTCGGCCATTACTAATGCATGCATATGGGTTCAGCAGTTAATATGATCACCAACAGCCTATTAGCAAATAGAGTAGGTTGCTTCTCCTGGAGGGAGGAGTCCTGGATGTATATCAGAGAAACTATAATGTTCATTGTGACCAGATGACCACTAAACCTCTTCTTGGATTCTGCTAGAGAATGAATGAGACAGTGCATCAGGGACATACAGGTTTAAAGACACATTAGTACCCAGAGAGGGTGTGTGGTGGCTTCTTAGCCAATGGGTAGGCTCAGAATGCCGGCATTACCACATGGTAATCAGGCTAGCATGAGACTCCTCATGGTCGGTGGCCACCATCTCCCCTCGCCAGGGAATCAGGTAAGTCTTCTCCACCACCCCCCCACCGAATTCCATTCCCGCTCTCCCACCCCCACTTAACTTATTTTTTTTACAGTTCCAGAGTGGATGCGCTGGGAACACATCAGACTATGTTTTCTGTCCGCGGCAGCCATTTTTTTAAACGTCTTTTTTTTTCTGGCTGCGAAACGCAATGCGTCTTGCAACCCAGAGAAAACAAAAACATTAGTACCCTGGTCTAATGGACGGGGCACTACTGACAATAAGCCCCTCAACTGTGGCCCATTACTGCCTACGGTAATGCCCCCGGGTCTTTGTTAAGGCCCTCGCTATGCTACGTAACTATGGGCCCCGGGGGGCATTACCTAAGGCGGAAATGGCCCGCAGTTGAGGGGCTTATTGTCAAATTACCAGCACATTCCTGGTACTAATGTAGAGTGTAATGTTTAGCCAGTACCCCCTGTGTAGCAACTAGAATGAACTATTGTGTATGTGGAGAACAAAAGCGTGGAAAGTGGAATGGAATTCGTTGGGCCGATTGACAAAGAGGTCACTAAGAGTCACTCACGCAGAGGACTTTTTACGTCAGTTAGGAGTGAGACAAACACATAACCCACTCTAGAAATAAGTCAAATATAAGCTAGAGGACCTCCAGGTAACTTTTTTGTGAATCAGCACTGAATTATAAGATGTCAAGGGATAGCCCAAAGATATGATTCTGCCATGTATCCCATTTCCAGTGATTAGGCTTTATGCACAGAAAGTGCATGCGCCACCTCTCTGTCTCTGTGTCTTAGAAGTTTATCATTTTGGTTGGAGTGGTCCATGTGGTCCTTGCATCTCAGACTTTCAGACAAAAGAGTTATGTTCGAAATGAGAAATCTTGTACTTTTCTGAAAATGGATTTCTCAGTATGCTCCAAAGTTATCATGGAGCAATGTGTACCTCCCAGCAGACCTTTATCAATAAGCTCTTTTGATGAATAAGAGACACCGTATAACAGCCCGTGTTCCAGAATATGTATTATTAATATTGTACTTAATCCTATCCCAGATCAGAGCTCTGAGATCTAATTGGAGAGGCCAATTTACACTGTCCACTTGAAAATGTTACAGCAATGGGCGCTCGCATTTGATCCTTGAATGTGTCTTACCATATAATGATGTGTGCTTAAAATACCTTGGCCACATAATCAAAGGAAGAAGCATAGACAAGAAAGGAAAAACAAGACACCATTATGTTATATAACATATGCCCCTTTGCACAAACCTATGCTTACATTTTAATAGGTGAAATAGGTCTGACACCCACGCAACCAGAATAACACGGCGTGCTTAATAGATTTCAATAGTGAAGATGTGCTGGAAAACATGCCCTCAAGTGTTATTAAAAGGAACACACTTTTCTGAAAACAGGGATGCAAGGCTAGTGAAAGCAGAAGATAATTAGCCATGGGCACAGCCTGAGGGCTGGGAATAAATTAACTGCAATAGAGCGTTCCATATCATATTTATGCCAGCGATAACGACCTGTCCTTAAAATGGCAGCTACTTCTGTTTCCATAGAAAATCCACCACCAAAACGAACATTCCCAGGTGGTTATCAACGTGCACATTCACAGGCTTTTCTGCAGTGCTTGGTTCTCAGATTGTCCACTCTCTAAATGAGGCCATTTCTGGTAGATAGGATTAACCAGGCAAGGGATAATAATCTGATTTACCCAGGATCCCACCGTTTGCTGAAGCTTTGAATGTATGATTAGATTGTTGGCCAGTGGATTCTGCACCTGGCAATTGGGCATCTCCTCTGTGGTGTGCGAACGAGGATGGCGAAACCTTATTTTACATAAGGTTTGTTAGGATGTAGGATGTGTTAGGATTTAAAATGGATGCTACTGCAGAGTCACTCAAAAACACTAGCTGTTATCTCAAACCCGCTCAGGGAGAATTAGGAGGGTGTGCTTTATTGGTTGGCAGTAAAGTCAACAGAGAAATGAGAAAATACATTTGCCAGCAATCTTATATTTTTCCATTCACCCCTTTTTCCTTCATTCCCTACAATCAGCAGCTTCCGCACTGCTCATTGTCAGTAAGTTGAACAAACTCTGCTAGAAACCAGTACTTTTTTCTGGAACTGATCGATCGCTTATGGTTAAGTATTTGAGGAGCCTTGGGCCAGCATTCAGGAGGTGCTGTGGAGTAGCAAGGCTTATCCCCATCACATCCACCAACAAAAGAATCAAACCATCCACTCTAGTTAATAATATAAGTAAAAACATTATTTATTATTATCCAAAAATATCCAGTAGGTACTCTTGGAAAAATTATGAGAAAACACTTAACTGCTGTAGGTAGACAGGGAAGGAGTTTTGCTTTGAGTTACATTAAGGTAGTTGATGGGAAAGAAACGTTAGGAAAAGTTATTTATTTTTGGATATTCCCATTATTGGTTGGTGGCAGTAGTTTATATTTCCTGGCGTTTACTGAGTGTGCAAGACTAACAACATCTTGTTGTGACTTTTTGGGAGAAGAGGATAACAGTAATCAGCTGGCATGGATAACATTCATCTAACATTTGATGTCGTCGACTAATAGGGAGGAGCAAATGCCATCGTTTTTGTGGCTAGGGAGGAAATAATAGCCATGACCGGCATGCCATTTCCAGAATGTGTAGGACATAATTGCCCTGTGGATGGAGATCAGCTCACAATTTAGCCAGATTGACCATAGAAAAACTGCACCAATTGCAGGTGTGCAACATATTTACTCAAAACTACACAAAGGTCTTAGTTGCCACCAGCTGGAATTAAAAGTAGCAAATGTTGGACTACCGAAGTGAAAAAATTCAGTAACATCACTGGTCATTGGAAATGTCACAGCTGAGTAGTGGATGGGGTACCCTTTATTTGTGGAAAGTGGCAGGGGTTGCCTGTTGTCTTTTATGATGTCTGAGGATGGTTCCAAAAATATTAAGTAGCACTTGAAACAATCATTGAGGTGGTGCCATTGATGTGACTGCTGGAACAGAACTTGTCCTAAATGGTAAGGACTCTTGGCTGATGAGGTGGATGCAGGGCAACCGGTGACAGATGTACTCTCAACCTTCCATGTCGGTCTATAAATAGCAGCATTGAAAGGTAAAATTGGATGCCTCTTGGCATAATGACTTGACCTACATTTCAAGTTAAAGGTGGACATGTTTTAACCCTGTGTGATTAGTGTAAACTGCGAAAACACAGACTCATCAGTTTGATACAGAGTCTTAAATGTTCAATGATACACTGATATAGCACTCCTGCTCCCTCCTTCCCTGTCTCTCTCTGGCCAGCCGCTCCTGCCCCTCGTCCTGCTCCCATCTGTGAGGCCAAAAACCTCTGGGTCATCTTCGACTCCACACTTTCCTTCTCTCCTCACTTCTCTGATGTCTCTAAGAAGTCACACTACCGGCTACACCTCCTTAGAGGTATTCTTCCTTTCCTCTCGTTCCCCCAGAAGCTCACCATCTCCAGAGCTCTGGTTCTCTCTAGGCTGGACTACTGCAACAACCTCTTTCTAAATCTGCCTGCCTCTACTCTCCGCCCTCTACAACTCATCCAAAACAGGACTGCAAGACTTGTCCTTGGCCTCAAGTCCAGGGACCGCATCTCTCCAGGACTGAAATCTCTGCACTGGCTCCCAGTGGCAGGGAGGATTAAGTTCAAAACCCTCTGCATTGTCCACAAGGCCTTCTGGGTCCTGGGATCGCAATACCTTCAACTCTCTCTGCCTAAATATCTTCCTTCTCGAGCACTTCGCTCATCCGCCTCCAACTCCCTCAGGGTTAGTCGCTTCTCCAAGCAGCGAGTTGGTGGTAGATCTCTTTCCTCTGTTGGGGCCTCCCTCTGGAACAGCCTCCCTGCCTCTTTGAAACTTGAGGAGAACCATCTCCGGTTCTGGAAGCACCTCAAGACCTTCCTATTTGCTTCAGCTTTCTCTCCCCCTCTCCCTTGCTGATCTCCTGGCCGAATCTGAAACTGCACTGTTTTACCTGGCTACCCTCTGATCTCGGGACCAGGCCCCCCCAGCAGTTGCACACCTGCACTGCCCCCCTGGCAACTCTTGCCCTCGGGGACTGTTTCTGTATTCGTACATCCCCTACTAGCACTTGACACCTGATGTCTGCACTTACTCTTGCACTTGCCACCAGCTGGCTGCACTTCATATCCTATTTTTTCTATTTATTATCCTCATTAATTCACTGTTCATCCGATGTTCTGCACTGCCCCCCCCTTGCACTTTTCCCCTTCCCTCCCTCCACCGCACTTGCGCTATCTCAATTTCACCTGGCCTAGTAGGATTGCTGTCTCTGTCTTCCCTCTGTTTCCCCTCCCTTGCCTCGTTGCGCCATGAAACACTTGTGTATAGACATGTTATAAATGCCATATCATATCATCATATCATGAAGCAACGCACAATGGTCCTCAACACACCACCAAAGATGTCAAGAACATTGTCTTCTCTGTCTTGTGGAATAGCCTTCTTCTAGCTTCCTACACCTGCAATGGGGGACACTGTGGCTTCCAATCAATCCTAGTATTGCAACCCAGTATGTCTAAGTATATTTACACTGATATAAATCTGTTTATGCAATAAATACACATGTGGAGATGGATCTACATTGATGGTGTGTTTATTCTCTGGAATGTACCCAAAGGCCTTGTATACCAATTTGTAGAATAGGTGAACAGTCTATACGCTTATATTAAGTTTACACCATCACAACAGAGGTAGAAATACATTTTCTAGATTTCACTATCTATAAGAGCAAACATGGGTTTGGGAGAACACCATATCAGAAATTCTTTACTGATTCTTGACTCATATCAATGCTAGACCTCTAAAGAATAACTAGCCCTATTTTCAATTTCATCAAATTTACAGAAATAGCACTGTCAAATCAAATTTTGATAAAGAGGCAGAGGTACCCTTAGAGTAATTACCATAATGGGCATATCCAGAAAGGATGTTAAAGAGATCTAACAAAAGCCCACAGAGGAACAACACAGAGGAACATTTAGACGTGAAGAAGGAAAGACGATATACAGAATGTTTGGTGTTTATGAGTAAATATTGCACACACTATTACATTTATAATCAATAAAAACTGGAACATCCTGAACACTGTAGGTAATGAGATAAGACCCCCTATCATGTTTTACTTCAAGTGGAGCATATATATTTGAGATAAGATTGTAAAAACTCATATGAGAAAACACACTACACCCAAACAAAATTACATCCCCAGAAAAGGGGAATAACACCCATTAAGGGCCATTTTCAGTGTGGGAGTTGTTTGGTGTGTAAATGTACCCCAACAAATGGTTACAAAATCAATTTCCCAAATGGAATAATGCAATGGTAGTGCATGCCATTTCGTGTCTGTGCCAACTCATATTACATGGCCTGCGGTATCGGCTGTGTAGTTATGGTTAAGTTGCTCAACCCATAGGAAAAAAACAAACATTTTGGGCAGTTTATAACTTTGCCCCTCCTGGACAAATCCTCACCAAACTTTGCAAAAAAGGATATCGCCCCCTCAGATTGATTCTGTGAAGTTTGCTGTGGTTTCATCCGGGGGGAGGGGGAAGAAATTATAGGGGATTCCCAAAATGTGTGGTTTGTCCCCAAAAAGTTGTTGTTTGTTAAGGTTTATAGAAATGTGCTGATCATTTTACTTACAAATGTTTTACAAGAACCAGCTTTACAATTTACATACATGATCAGAGGTTTATAATTTGTACAGCTACACGTTTTAGTTTCATTTTTAAAACCATGTTCAAGTTCTTTAGTGACTTCTAGATAAATATTGAGTTGTTCATCATTTAGCTGTGATTTGAGCACTGACAAGTCTTCTAAATATTGTTTATATTGACACATGGTATGTTCTACCTCAGTCATGGCTATTTCTGTTTAATTTTGAATGAGTGGTTCTCCATGTGGTTCTTAGCTTCCTGTAAAGGAAGGTTGACTGCCCTCAGGAGTGTCTTTATCTAGTTGTCTAATATTTATTTTTATTGTTTAAAATTGGCATTTTTTATACTGATTTCATTTGCTTTGAATGCAGTTTCAAATGAGTCATAATCACCTTATAATTCTTCTTCTTTTCTCCAAGGTTTAAAAGTTGCAGGATGGGCCATGTAATACAGTTCTCTATGTTGCAGAGATTTCTATGATAGCTTTTTATAATTACTTAGGCTGGGTTTGGTAAGTATTACAGGCTTCCTTCACAGTTTGAAACTGAATATTTGCCAGTTGTCTCATCTGGTGTGACATTGTTTTTGTAGGAGTAGTTTTGGGATATGTCATACAAGAACATTTTTTCCAAAGCAGTACTTCTGTTTGGGTAGTATGTGCCAATTATATTGTTTTTTTAAAAATGTCCTGGCTGTTGGGATCATTTGTGGCTATTGTTTCTATCTCTTGGTAGGATTTTAGTACTCTTTTTCGGGATGAAGCTGGACCAAGGTTTAGCCAGATAGTGGGCTTCATTCCGAGGTGGGCGCAAAGGGATACCGGGCACCGTTAAGGACATCAGTGCCGGTAATCCCTTTGCCCCCTATTCCAAGGTCCCTTAGCGGGTCAGGCAATGGGCGCCTGGTTTTACCAGGCGCCCTTAGCGGGAGCCGCTAAGGGACCAGAGAATTAATAACGGTACCGCAAATTGCGGTACCGTTATTAGCTACTTCCCCATTCCCATTGAGCCCTATGGGGGCTGAAATGGGAATGGGGAATGTTTTTTTCAATGTGGACATACTAGTCCCTCCAAGGACAAAATGGAACGGTAAGTCCCCATTGAACCAGGTAGGACTCGATACCGGTATGGGAGGTAGTCATGGTGCATATAGCGCCATGATTACCTCCATACTCGGAATGAGGCCCAATGTGTTCAGATTTGCCATAAATGGCTGTACCTGTTAAACGGTCTGCAGCCTTGTAGCACCTGCATTCTTTATGGGAGAGGATATTTATACCAAAGCAATATAATGTTTGTGATGTGTTTTGTCAGTGGATATTTTACCCCACATATCTTTTAGCTCTGTTTTCTCAGCTTTGGTGATATAGGCTGTGATATATCTTGCAACTGCAGTGGAATTGTCTACAATCTATTTTATGTCCATATTTGCATTCCACAAGAGGGCAATGATTGCATTGTAATCATTGATATACTTGGATGTTTTGTCCCTTTTAATGTTGTATGTGTTTTAGGGGAGTTGTCTTTTATGCTGTGTTTAACAGAAGACATGAAGCTTGTTACTTGTCCTTTTTTGCAAACAGGTCTAGGGAAGTCAAAGCGACATTTGGTATCGTATTTACATTTGTTTTGATATCTACGTCAGCAGTATTTTCCAAACTTATGTTTTTGGTAGTGTAAGATGTTTGTAGGTAGGTCACTATCTGTGTTTTCTGAAGGGATGTTGCAGGTTATGTATTTTTCCATAAACTGTAAAACAGTGATGTCACTGTCATGGCCAAATTTGGGAGCATCTTTTATCCAGAAAAGCATGTGGATGTGTGGTGCTCCTCTGGATTGATATAATTTTTTCTCCAAAAGAAGTGTTGCAATTCTCCGAGCAAAGGGGCCATTTATTGCAGATGAAGTGCAGCATGGCAATCAATCAATGGTGAAAGTACCTTGATACATTGACAAGGTCAAGAAAACAGAGCTTTCCTGGTGTTTTTATATCTATACCATCTTTATTTTGGTTTGCAGTGTGTAAGAAGTCATGCAAGTCATCCCATGCATACTCTGCACAGCATAAAGTAACGAAGCATGTGGGTGGGCCTAGGTTCCTTAGCTAACAACATACATCAGCGTGACGTCAGAACCAGTATTCTTTTGCATCACGCATATTTGCCAACACATGTGTGATACTTGACTGCAAAACTTCATGTTTGTCTTTATTTTTTTTAAGCAGTTTGGTACGGGACATGTTAAAAAAATAGAGGCTATTTTTAATGTGTGTTCCACTCTATAATTGTTAGTTCACTTTAACACAGGAGATGGAAAATGTATTCTCCATTTTGTCTGGATCTCGGGTCTTCAAAATACATTCATGAAGAGCGATATTCTGATGCACTAATTTGTGTGGATCTTTCGTCGTATCTTCCTCCTTTTCGTGTAGGAAAGAGTAGAGGAAAAGAATGTGCTTCTACACTTTTTTCCCCATATGCTCATTGGGGATCCATTTACTTGCCACATTTGATATATTTCTAATGCTTCTTCTATGGTGTCCTTTGAGTGTAGTGGGTGAATTGTATACTGGTCTAAAATGTTGGCTGCAGTAACATGATCTACATGTTCAAATTGGCAAGTTGCTGGTGAATCTTGAATTCATTGGGTTGGTGCTTTTAATTTTTACTCTATGTTTATATCTTTGTAGTATTTACTGTTTTCCTTTATATATTGTAGGGCTTGTCTAATTTTGTTCAAGTCAACTAGTTGTTGCCTAATTTGTTTGTCTTTTGTTGGTACACCATTAACTAGTACAATCATTTGGTTATTGTCAAGCTTTTTGTTGACATATGTGCTCAGGATGTGAGTGGTCAGTTATGTTGTATTTATTTTCTGCTGTTAGATTTAAAGCTAAACGGAACCATTGTGATTCTTCATTGTCCTCTATTTTGTAGGCCATTTCTACCATGTTTTTGCTCTTTTTATAAAAGGTTCTCAGTCAACAGACACATACTTGGTCTGGTATTTCACCAGAAGTCTTTTGAAACTTAACTATTTCTTGTTTGTAAGTGTTTGTTAGGAGGTTGGTGTGTGTGAGGTTTTCTTTAATGTTTGCTGAAGCTAATGAATTGTTTAAGTCAACTTCAGTTCCAAAGTACTTAGGGGTAATTCATAGAATTCGGCGCACAAGTGGCACATGCGGCTGGCGCACAGTGTGCACGTGCGGCACTCTGTGCCAGCCACGTGCGCCAAAACCAATATCAGCGCACAGCGTATTCATGGATTTTAACATCCAAAACCAGCCGTGGCGCAGAGTGGCGCAGTGACCCTGCATCAGCGCCAGTAACGCCCCAACCCTGCCCCATGCCCCATAAACAGCACACAAATCTAGTACATGGGACAAAGGCCAGTGGACCAGCATACAGCCCCCAACCACGAAAACCCATGGCAGACTCCTCGCGCACCCCTCAGAATACACGTACCCCTCTCGCGCTAGCGAAATTGCGTGTAAAACTCCCTGCACACTCCTCGGAATACATGCACCCCTCTCGAGCTAGCAAAATCGCATGTAAAACTCCACCCTGTAGTGTGGGCAGCCAGTGGGGCATGCACTGGGATGATGGACTACCTGGGGGGAATGTTGAGGGTGGTTGGGCTGCATCCGTGTATTCCTGGGGTGCGCAGGGATTTTCACACACGATTTCGCTGGGCGAGCGGGGTACGTGTATTCTGAGGGGTGCGTGGGGAGTTTCACATGAGATTTCGCTGGTCGAGCGGGGTACGTGTATTTCTGGGGGTGCGCAGGGAGTTTCACACGCGATTTCGCTGGCCGAGCAGGGTACGTGTATTCTGAGGGATGCGCAGGGAGTTTCACACGGGATTTCGCTGGGTGAGCGGGGTACGTGTATTTCTGGGGGTGCGCAGGGAGATTCACACGCGATATTGCTGGGTGAGCGGGGTATGTGTATACTGAGGGGTGCGTGGGGAGTTTCACATGCGATTTCGCTGGGCGAGTGGGGTACGTGTATTCTAAGGGTGCGCGAGGAGTTTCACATGTGATTTTGCTGGGCAAGCAGGGTACATGTATTTCTGGGTGTGCGCGGGGAGTTCCACAAGCAAGTACTCTAGCGTGTGAGGGGTACTTGTGTTTTGAGGGTTGCGTGGGAAGTTTATAAATGCGAAATGGCAGTGTGGGTCCTCCCAGGTGTGCCCTCTCCCCCCTCCCCATGCCCTGCATGCAGCCCACACCACAGGGGACTACCATGCACCCCTGGCCATGCCCTGCAGGCAGCCCATCCACCCTGGCCATGCCCTGTAGGTAGCCCATCCACCCTGGGCATGCCCCCAGCCAGCCCACATGTCACCATGCACTAGTGAGCACCGACACATGTACCCCTGCACCTCCACCCACCCAGCATTGACGGGTACCTGCCAGCAGGCCCCGACTCATGTCCCCCTGCACCCCCACCCACCTAGCATTGACGGGCACCTGCCAGCAGGCCCCGACTCATGTCCCCCTGCACCCCCACCAACCCAGCAGTGACGGGCACCTGCCAGCAGGCCCCGACTCATGTCCACCACCAACAGGTCATCATGATCCACAATCCTGGGCACTTATGGCCACCCAAATCCCACCGCACGCCACCACTGCCCAAAGACCCAACCAAGTATTCCATCCACCCCACATTGAAATGCCCATTACATGATACAACCCAAATTGCAAGTATGTACATCAACACATGTTCATCACACGCACACAATGGATGCCAGTGAATGTGAAAACCCACATCGTGACATACATGAAACCAATGAGAGAATACCACACATTGAAGTATGAAACAAAAATGTATTGAACACACAATGAAGGGAATTAAATGAAAACACACAATAATGGAAATAAGAAATAAAATGCAGCATGTCTCAAAATGAAAAAAAAATATATGAAATCAGAATCCAAATAAATCTAAATGAAAATGTGTCCAAAGTCTCCGTCCAACAAAGCAAATCCAAAGGGAAAGAAATAAGTAAAATCCATTGCTCCATGGTGAAATAAAAAAATAAAATTAGGAGAAATCCTCTGTTCAACTATATACAAATAACAAATCCAGGGTCCATGAGCCCAACTATTGAAAGGAAACCTACAAAAAACACTACCTAATAAAGAACTATCTACAAGAAGGTGGGGCATAGTCCAAGCGCCCCAAATGAAAGAAAAACATAAATGAAACCTAACACTAACTAACTATATACATTGGCGGCGGCAAGTCCTACGGCTCACTTATCGATTTCCTGGGCCAGGGCATCATCAAACTCCTGTTCTATGTCCTGGAGGTGTTCCATGGACCCGAGGTTTTGCAGGGATAAAGCCATGTCCGCCTCCAACTCCATGTGAATTGCCTCGAGGCACTCGGCCCACCTCAGCGCCCTGCGCATGGAGTTCTCCACCCTGACCATAGTGGGCCATGCCTCTTCCGCCCGCCACCGCTCCGCATCTATGTGTTGGCCCAACCGTTGCCACACGGAACACACTCTCAATCCAGGGTCCTCCTGCCCTCTGGCCGATGCCTGCCCCTCTGATGTTGATGGCCCAGAGCAATCATCGCTCCCACCTTGAGCGTGCTGCTGCCGTGCCTGTGCCCTGCCTCTTGATGCCTGCATTTCCTCCTGCTGGGATGCAGTTGTTGGTGTGGCCACCCCTGCTGGACCTCCGACTCCCGACTGTGGCAGGGATGTGTCCTCCACCAGCCTAGCCGCTGGGTCAGAGGCAGCTCCACAGGGTACCCAGGTGATACATGGGCCGGAAGATGGCACGGAGGACGACTGGCGCATAGGGGGTTCAGGTTAGGAGGGGGTCAGTACAAGGTCCAGCACACAGAGGAATTGAGCACTGGTGACCTGTCCTAGTAGGTCGACACGGTTAAAGAGGCATCCGAAATGACGTGCACTGTCTTCATGAAAACACTGCAGGTCATCTTGCATGCCCCGTTGACGCAACGCCATCCCAGCCAGGACAAACTCAACCCGGTCCCGGATTGCCACATCCGCAGGGAGAGTAAGGCCAGTTGTTGTGCGCTCATCCCCTCCCTGAGAACGGGTCTGGACTTAGGCATCCCTGCTGGTGTAGGATGATGCAGTCACAGGATCGGGGACAGGGTTACACACAGGCACCTCCGTGGTGGCCTGTGCTTCCTCCTGTCCCTGCCTCTGGACTGCACCACCAGCACCAGTGGAATCCCCCTTCCAGACCCTGTGAATGTTCCTTCCATGGCCTCCTTCTCAACCAAACCCCCCACCAACCTGAATGACTCCGTGCCATCTTCCTCCATCAGACCCTGTGGGGTCTCAGCTGCCCCTTCTGCTGCCGAGGAGTCCACCTCTGACCTCCACCTCTTGGACCAACCCTCGGCAGCTGCAGCCATGGACACGGCACCAGACTCCTCACTCCCCGATGAGATGACAACATGGGAGGAGGGCCGGGCCTTGCGTCTCCGGCTGGCGATGCGATCCCTGCTGCTTTTCTCCACAGCACCGTCTCCGCCCTCTTCATAAGTTGACGCTGCAGACAGGGAGAGATAGAACACAGGCATCACGGCGCTGTACAATGGTCTGATACACACATGACAGTTGTATATGAGTGGCAGTGCCAAACTTTAGACATGGCATCACACTCCTCAACACACATGTCATTTCAACTCACACATGAGCAAATAAACAGGAATGTTGCACCAGGCAGCACCATCCATACACAAACAACAGCATGAGTAGCCGAAGGTGAGCCTGACGTCACATGCAACACGGGGAGTGCAGAACACATGCACACACGCCAACAGACAGACATGCAACTGTACATCTCCACCACCTGTCGCAGTGATAATATCGCCATCCATGCCACATCTGCCAATCAGCCTCTTACATGTCAGTGACACATGCATCCATGGTGTATCACAGTTGCACCCTTGTCAAATACACACACATCCAAATGTACATAGTGCAGATACATGCAGGTGGAAGCAGCATCCATTTATGACACCACAACCATGCCACAGTACATACACAGAAATTCAAAAATGTGTGCACCCACACCTGCATTTGGCAAGCATGCTTATACATCATTGATGTGTCTCACACATGAGAGGACTCACATGCAGCAGGCTCATGTCCCTGTACATACACATCCATACATGGCCCTACAAAGACATATGTGCACCCTGCACACTCCTGCCACACCTCAACATGCGCAGCATCCACTCAGTACGCATGTACACTTACCGCTCGACTCCAGACGGGTCTGCCTCCCAAGGACCTGGAGGTGGAGCGTTGGGCTTATACGCTCCAGGACCCTCATCTGGGTGTTGGTTAGGCGGACCCGGCACCCCTCAGCATCCGCTGCCTTCAAGAGGCGCCGGGCCTTGTTGAGGGTCCTGGACCTGAAGTCCTCCCAGCGCTTCTGGACGTGTTGAATGTCGCAGACTGCCACCCCCTTCATGTTGATGGCAGTCACAATGTCCATCCAGATCCTCTTCCGTCCTTCATTGTCGGCGCGCGAACTTCCAAAGAGGGCATCATACTGCCCCAGGACATGCTCCACCAGGATACCAACTTCATTGGCACTGAAGCTGGTAGCCCTCTGCCTCTCTGCTGGGGGGTTGCCACTGGTGCCAGAAGGTGTTGTGTTCGACATGGCAACCCCCGAGGCAGGTGTGGGTGGACAACTGGGTCCTGGGGCTGGGCTGTGGAGCAATGGTATCCCAGTCGGGAGTCTTCTGTTCCAGCAAGGCTGGTCAAAGCAACTGTTCCAGCAAGGCTGGTCAAAGCAACTGCACCCCTGCAGATGGCTGACGTGCAGGCACCAAACAGTAGGGCACGTGGGCAGCAGGCTGGCAGCAGCAGATGGCAGGTGGGATGGTGCTCTGGGCTCTGGGGGGCAGGAAAATGGCCTTCTGGGCAGGAGTGTGGTCTTCCGTGTGTTGTCGCGTGGCCAGCTTGATACAGAGTGATTTGGCACGTGAAAAAACTGCACGTTAGTGTGTAATTCGAGGAAAGGTCCTAGGCACGTAAGCGTGTCTGTGACGTTACGTGCACGGGCGTTTCCCTGTGACGGGTGCATAGTGATTCAGCACGTGAAAAAACAGCACGTCCACGTGTGAATGCATGTTTAATCGAGGAAAGACCCTTAGCGCGTAAGCGCGTATGTGACGTCACACACACAGGTGTTGCTCTCTGCACTTTTTAAAGGTGAGCGTGGGCCAACAAAACACTGTACGTGTTGTTCGTGGAGACCGACGCGTGTGTTTAATCTGCTGGAATCACACGCAAATACTTCACAGCGTCTGAAGCCCATACCTCTTCTTTTGGTGGGGTGTTGCCTACGCGCACAAGCGTGTGTTGATTTAGACGGTGAGTCTCATATGCTTTTTTCCCCACTGTGGTACCCCCTGTGCATGCGTACCGTTTAGAGGTTGTTGTAGCCCGTGTGTTCCACGCGTACTTGTTTTTTGTGTTCCTGGGTGCCACACCGTACTGCTGGAGGTAATATACACACACGTGGGCTACCAGGGTCGCTTGCACACATTTTTTTGTTGATTTGGTGAGCTTAATTTCATATTCAATTTTGATTTTTTTATATATTTTTTTATATTTTTTTCCAGGGGGTGCCTAAGTATTGCGTGACCCGTCATTTCTCCCCAGGGGTCACAGACAGCTTTGCAGGGGCACTTGGGTACCTATACCATCAAGTACCCTGCCCCCTTCTAGCCAATTGGCCAGGACAATTGTTGAGTGAACCTCCCATAGCCCATATTACATCGGTGCAATGGTTGGGAGGCCACCAAAGGCTAAGGGTGGAATAGTTGGCCGTCCTCTAAGGGCTCGACGTGGTCTGGCACGTGGGCGTGGAGACCAGGGAGGACGGGGAGTCCAGGTTTGCCAGGTTGGCTACAAGGGTGGAAGATGCAGGGGTGCCCCTCTGGGACAGGATGCACAGCCATGTGCTGGTGCAGACATGCCACCACCCCCTGTGTTTCCTGGTGACGCAGCTGTTGCATCACAATCAGGCATCCATATCACCCAACAGCAATCTACTTCTGCTGTCAGAGGCCCACCGGTGGAAATAGGTGCTGCAGGTGCAGCTGTGAACACCTCCACCCGGGCTCTGTGGCTGTGACTGTGGCACACATATCTGTGGCAGTACTGACATCTGCTGCCCCAAGCAGCCGGGTGGTGGTAACTGCATGTGCAGATGCAGCCAACACTACCCCGGCAGTGACTCAGACCCGAGCAAGACCTTCTGTCCTCATACCAACACCCCCTGCATTGGTCCAGTCCACCGGCACCACTGCCGCCTCAAGGTCAGTACCACTGTCCAAAAGGAGGAAGCGTGCTCCTGCACAAGAGGCTGGGACCCCAGACACAGCGCCGGCCTCCGGCACATCCAGGAAGAAGCCTTTCTGCAATCAGGAACTGGACTTCCTTGTGGGCTACGTGTCGGAACACCAACGAGATATACTTGTGGGCCCACAGTGCAATACAACACATCACCAGCGTTGGGTCCACTGGCAGCGTGTTGCGGATGGTGTGACATCCATGGGATTCCAGGTGCGCACAGCTCAGGACTGCTACAAGCACTGGAATGACCTCAAACATAGTGCTAAGCAAAAGCGTGCCTCCAATTACTCCATGTCTCTGGTGACTGGTGGTGGGCCACCATCAGAGGAGGATGAACTCACTCAGAATGAGGAGACTGCTTCAGAGTTCATCCCGGAGGAACAAATCCGTGGAGTGGGAGAGAGGATGGACTATGATGGATCATCTGGTGAGTATTGATGCGTGCAACTCAATGACAAGTGTATTTGGCATGTGTGACCCGACCACCTACAACTTGGCTCTTACCTATCCTCAATCTCCCTCTCCACCTGTGTTGTTCACCAGGGGTCTGAACTTTTGGCCTCAAATCACAAATGGAACCTGGCAGCTCTTGACTACTGCACTATCATTTATTTTGTACGGGTCCTGCTGCTATGCTGATGACAACCAACTCATTTCCTGGCTGCCCTTGGCCACCTTTCATCCCTCCCTTATTTCAGATAGCCTCATTGCCATTTGCATTTGGTGTACTACCAACGGTCTCTGTCTGATTGCCAGCAAGATTGACATCCTCCTCCTTGATGCACCTTTTCCATCCTTTGCAATCAATCTCTGGCCAGCCCCACTTGGCCCCCCTCCTGCCTCCACCTGCAAGGCCATGAACATCTGGGTCACCTTTGACTCAACACATCCCTTTTACACACACATTTGTGATGTATCTTGGAATGGACTAACTTATTGCTCCACCACCTCAAGGGTACTCTGCCCTCCCTGACATTCTCCTACATTTTCACAGTCTGTCAAGCTCTGGTTCATTCAAGGTTGGGGTACTGTGACAGTCTCATTCAATAACAGACTGGCCTCCACCCTCCACCACTAATCCAGTACAGGACTGCAAGACTTGTCCTTTGTCACAAGCGCTGTAATCCCATCGTTCCAGCTATGCGACCCCTTCACTGGCTACTAGTGGATTCAAAGATGTTTTTACTCAGACCTTCTGCATTGTGCACAGAATTCTTTGGGACTGTGTAGGAAATACCTTCAACAATCTCTACCCCACACTCCCTCAAGCTCAGTCGTTAAATTTGATGAATGAGGTAAGAGCACATCTGTGTGTACAGTTGGGAGCTCACTATTGAAGTGCCAACTGGCCACGTTGAATCTTGAGGGAAGATATATATGCTTCTGGTAGCACCTCAACACCTTCCTTCTTGTTCCTGCATTGGCCGCTCTTCCACACAGCTGACAGGTTTCCACTGTTGTCATTGTGCCCCTGCACACACTCTGTCCATCATATATGGTACCTGCTCACCCTGCCTCCCTGCTGCACTGCCTACAGGCCTCCCATGTCAATGGGTCCAGTGCTTGTCCCCATACAGTCCAGCACTCTTTGTCTGCACTCATCAGATTTGCCCTGTCCAAATAATCTAGCACTTGCCACTTGCTGGCTGCACTATCACTATTTGAATGGACATTCTATCATTGCACTTCATTTGCCTTCTTTGGTGTGTTCTGTTTGGCACGTTCCCCATCTCCCCCTTCCTGGGTCTTCAACCCTTTCTCCCATCTACATGCACTAGCATAGATACCTCCCATGACACATGTACTGTGCATAGTTGATTGTAGTTGAGAGCTGCAAATGAACATGCATGTTACATGTATCATGGTGTTTTTGGTTACATTTCTAGCTGTGTCTCTCTATGTGGTAACACATGCTTATGCTAGGTGCCAAATCTTTGTTACCATCTCTCATATTTGGTTTGCATGTATGCCCTCTAGAAGTTGTGTGTGATGCAGGTGATGTGCAATATGCAATACATGTGTTGCATTCACATTTTGCACACATCCTTTACTGCTTTCGGAATGGCCCTGCTTTGCAATGCTAGTGGATGCATGTTGTGGTTTGTTTTGCCTGTGACATGGCTGTTTCATTATTTGTCTGTCAATGTTGTGAACTTTATGTGTGTAGTATGTGGTACTGATGTGCGTATTCTTGTTTTTCTATTCATGTTGCAGGCGATGACGCACTGGCGGCGGAGGATGAAGATGTCATCCCAGACACGGTGGTCAGTTCACATGACCAACCAGGCACCAGTGGTGGTCGTGGGGTGGCAGCCCACGAGAACCCACAGGTGCTCCAGACCATCGTGTCCAGAGCTGACTCTGAGTCAGGCTCTGATGTATCCTCTGACCACTATGCTGAGCCGGATCTGCATCATGACATGTCATTGTTGGTAGGTGATCCTGTGTCGGATGGTCTTGTGTCTGCGACACCTGCAGTAGGGGGCCAGGAAGGGTTAGAATGTCCACCTGTGGTGGTTATGGGTGCACAGTCACACCAGTTGGCCACGTTCCTGGGGCATCAGGTCGACAGAGGGATGCAGTCCTGCAGTCGCAGGCGGCTCCAACCCATCAAGGACCACGTCTCCTTGGGCCCAGCAGGTGTGGTGACCGGCAACGAGGTGGCCGTGTGGCACCAGGGTCAACTGAGTGGGAGTGTTCCATGATTGCCATAGCACAGCAACAGATGGGGGAGCAGTTGAGATGATTGCTCAAGGTATGGAAAGTGTGGCCCATTCCATCCTCCCTTCTGTTAGGCAAATGGTGCTCCAGCAGCGGGCTACGCAGTCCACGTGCCGTTCACTCAGGATGGGCATGACAGCATTTGACTGGGTGCGCCGGGCAGAAAGTTTCAGAGCTGCGTGAAGCACTTGATGCTCAAGCAGAGGCACACTGTGAGGCCCTGAGGGTGGAACAACAAGCCCTCTGATCTACTCAAGCTGACCTCATGATGGATCAGAGTAGGCGGACAGAAGACAGGTTTGAACAGCTTGAAAGAACCATCTCGGCTGAACTCCGTGCAAGCAGGGAGATACTCCGTTTGTTATGTGAGACCATGCAAGCAGAACTCTATCTCACACATCAGTCCCTGCAGGAGGAAGCACGTGTGACACGTAAGGTGATGCAAGCTGGCCTCAGTCTCATTGCCTGCCAGGACCTGGCTTAACAGACCTGCATACTTGCTGCCGTTGAGGGGCAAGGCGTGGGTAGGCGTGGTGAATCAACTGCACCACCTCCACCTTCTGAATCAGATCCAGAGGGTGACGATGACAACCTATCTCCCACATAGGTCGGGCCGTACAGGCGCTGAGCCCAGTGATTTTTTTTTTTTTAACCTCGACATCTACCCATGTGGGTGTAGAGGTGCACCCTGTACCTCCCCCCTCCTGAGTGCCCCCCAACCTCCCGGGTCATACATGGCCATTTTTGATTTAAAAAAAAATCCTCCATATTTCTTTTTACTTTTTTCCAGCAGTTTTGAATCTGAATATATTTTAGATTTTTAATCAAATTAGTATGGTTTCTGGTAAGCATGTTATCTTTTCATTTTGAATATTCATTTGAATTACAATTTCAGTTATTTTTTTTCTTGTTTTTGAATTATTTGACTTACTTTAATGTATGTTATGTGTTTTCATGTTTTCTTCTTTTTTGTTGATTTGGCTTTTGTTTAATTCTTACTCTTTTCATTTTATTTATTTCAATGCATTATTTTGATTTATTTGTATTTTCTTTTGTATTATATTTTTTTCAAATGTATTTTGTCTATTGTTCACACATGTGACAGTGTAGTGCTTTGTGGCTTCGGAAAGGCATCCACTGTATGTTCCTGATGGGCCCATTCAGGCTTGTCTTGTGTATGTGTTTTGCTTGGGGTCCTGACACATATGCTACTCCTGCTTCCCTTTTCCATGGGCTTGCAAGGATGGCTTGGTGTAACAGCATATCACACATGGGCATTGGGCTTCCATCATATCTGTGGCCAGCCTGCAGTCCTACTTGTGTGTTCAACCCTAGTGGATATTGCAGATGGGTTCTCCAATGCATGTCTGCAGTTCACTTCGGTGAGTATAGAGCTGACTGTACATTTCATCTTGTTGCTTGAGATGTTTGTTGTGTATTGAATGTGTATGTTGATGCACTTCCTGCTGTAGCTGGTACCATGCACCCTTTGTCTGCATACTACACACTGATGGTGGGAGGGATCCATGTGCTGCAAATGTGGAATTGGGACAGTTTTCAAATGGTAAATTTGACATGCCATGTGAAGGCTGCACGCTGAGTTACCCCTGTCACCACGCATTTCAACAACCACCCATTCCTTGCTGGCACCACTTTGGCCATTTTCCAGCCCTGGCTGGTGTTTGGATGTGACATCTGAGTAATGACTACATTGTTTGTCATTTTAATTGTCAGTTTGTGTCCTGGGCCTAATCCCCCCTCCCCCTGCTTGCACTTGGCCCTTTTGACAATCTGGCCAATCAGGATGCTTGAGCCTGCCACCACTATCAAAGGCCCACTAAGGTGCCCCTGTCTAGACCTGTCAACATGCCTTCTCAGTCACTTGATGACCGCCCTGTCTCCCCTGGCCCTGTCAGTGTCCCTCTCTCTACCCCCTTCATCATCAAGACCCCGACTCTCCTTACCAGCAGATTTCCCTCTGCCACCTGTGTGTGCTTTCTTTCACCATCTCCCTCATTGGTCATTTTGAGCTTGGCCCCCTCCTCCCTTCTCTCCCACCTCTCCCTGTCCACCCCCCCTTTGGCCTCCTCCTTGTACTCTGGCTGTCATTTTCAAACACTAACCCAATTGCCATTGACAATGGTGATACATAGGCGCTTGTTCTTTGCAGACATTTGTCCTTCTGCCTCCGTCCTTCAACACCACACCTTCACCATTTTCAGTATTCCTTTGACAGCTTATTTGATCATTAGTCCCTCCACCACTGATTACATGTCATCTCTTCCCCGTTCCCTTCTGTCTGTCTTCTCCACCTCCCCAGCACTATGTTGAATCTTTGTAGAGCTACCATAGTTTGTCACTTGTTTTGTTACTCTCCTCACCTCTTCCATCCTCTTCCATTTCCCCTCCTTATGTGACTCCCGCACTGCAACTATTCCCGTCAGGCATGGGAATGTTGATGCTAGTTATGTCATCCTACAATCCGTCCCTAGGCTCTCCCTTATTGTTCCTGGCTTTTGTTATATGTGCTTTGCTTTTCCAGTTCATTCTCACACTGTGAACTGTTTGAAGGACATGTAGGAATGCACTGTTCTTCTCCCTTATTCACACCTGCATTGATGCACTTTGATGAGGTTTGTGTGTTGTTCATTTCATCAATTTCAATGATTCAGTGATGGGTCACTGTCTGCCATTGCCGATGTGGTGTACTCTGCACATGATATGTTCTGCTGGTCAATGGCTGGTGCAATGTAGTGAATTATTTGGACATATTAGGGGATGGGTTAGGTTTGAGACACAGGGGGGACCTTGGTACTATGTTCATATGTACTGTGTAAGGGACACTGGCATTCACTTAATTTCACATGCATGTATTGTAGACATGCCCATATGGATGAATACACCTAGGCAACACTGCACCCAGAGACATTGCATCCAGATTGCCTTCTCATGCATGCTGTGTCACAACAAACCTTGTTCACGTCAGAGTCATTATTCGTGGACATGCATGGATGGGTGATATTTGGTTGTATGCCATTTTATGAAATGATTCAGAGGTGTTTTCAGGAATGCAATGCACACTCACTGTGCTGTGCTGTGTGTGCTACTTGATATGGCCATTTGCTATTGTCCAGTGTGCATGGCAAATGGTATTCAGACGTTTGTTGCTTGAACGACTGGTGGCATGCATTTGTGGCACAGTTTTCAGGGTGTGAGATTTTGGTCACTTCTTTCTTCCAATTCCATGTGAGGTATAATTGTCTGGTGCCTATTTACCTTTCTCACATGGCACTTCATGACTATTGTGTCTTGTGTTGTGCATATGGTTGGATGTTTTCACTTTGCATGCCATGGTATGGTGTGGCAGTCATGGTTGAGGAGTGTTGGGAGGGTTTGGTGGGCATACCAGTACTTTCATGGCCTGTTTTGCAGGGGGTGGGTGGAATTTGAACCTTGCATGTGTTCCTTTTGGTCACACGGGATTGGTTGTGTTTAAGTATCTAAGGATGCACATAATGTGGCACTTCCATGGACACATTCTCAGGGTGGTAAGGTAGTGACAGTTGACTGCCCCTTTGTCATCATCGATTGTGACCTGGTATGTGCCAGGCCTGAGTGCACTCCGCAGGGGTTGGAGTTTAGGTGAAAAATGTGGCCACAGGCTGGGTACGGGCTGCCTCGCCACATGCCCTTTCCCCTCCCATGCGCAGCGGGCGTGCGTGTGGTTGGGGATGTGGGGGCACCACCATGTCCACCAGTACGCCATGCTGTGTTGCAACTTTGTGCAGGACACATGCTGCCATAATGATCCTGCACACTACTCGGGTGCATATAGTAGCTGTCCACCAGAGCGGTCAAGGGAGCAAAAGCGTGACTTGAGCACTCCGAATGTGCACTCCACTATGGCCCTAGTTACAATATGGGCTGCGTTGTATCTTATCTGGGGTGGTGTGGTGGGGTTCTGTATGGGCGTCATCATGTAGGTGCTCAGAGGGTAGGCACTGTCCCCTGGTAAGGTGATAATAGTTAACAGAGAAGTAAGTGGGCACCACTGGTTGAAGTATATTCTTAAATACAAAGTTCAGATAGCAGAAAAGTACTCATTGAAATTCAGTAGGAGCTGGCTGCGACAAGTCTGGAGACACCCCGACTTAAAAATACAACGAAGGCAGGAGACCATGTAAAAATACAGGGTCACACAGCTGCTCTCAGTATGGCCCCGACAGGGGCATCACGTTATCTGGTTTAGAACCTTCTCGTGTCCTTAAATATATGAAAAAATAGTCAAAGAAATAATGAATGCTTGAAGTAATTCTGTTGGTTTTCCAAAATGAAATTTTATCCAAAAAATGAACCTGTCACTAATAAGAAACTTAGTGAAAGGAAAGTAGCCGCAACACATGTACAAACAAAGACTATAGCCAATGCATTTCGGAAAGGTTTCCTTCTTCAGGGCAAGTCTTAATTGTGTTGCTAAGGTACAAAAAGAACGTAGGGTGCCCACAGGCCAACTGGGGCGCCACATTTAGGCGTGCATACAGCCGCTGTTAGATTAGACAACAATCTTGTAATCTGTTAGGGAAACAAGGATCAGGGTAAGTAACTATGAAAAAGAGAGGAAAAAGTCCTCTGCATAGTCTAAATGGACGTGCTTGTCCATTTAGACTATGCAGTCCATTAGTGACAGGTTCATATTTTGGATAAAATTTCATTTTGGAAAACCAACAGAATTACTTCAACCCTTTTGTTACTTACTTACAAATATATAAGTCTACCTGCACTATAGAAGTAAGAAATAGAAAATAAGAAAAGCAAATATTGACAAAACAAAACTAAAAAAACGGCTCTTTAAAGAGCTAACATTGTACAATAAATTGTTTAAATTAAGTGTTAACCTCCCCGACCACTTTGATTGGACGATCTGTCAGCGGACACCACGGTAGTCTGCGGATGGCACATGCAACATCCGGGTCTTTTGATGATGACTGGCATGGCAAAGGGGACCGTGGGAACTTTTTTTTTTGCAGTTGAAGGCTGTTAAGAAGCAACGTGTGTGGACTTTGGCAGATTCTTCAATTCATTATTTGAAGGTGTATGGTGAAAATCATGGCAGCTTTGGAAGTACGCATTGGCAGAAGTTGAGTTTTGTGGCATGCGATTTGTGGCTTAAACTGGGCAAGCTTGTTCTCATTCTGTGAGAGTATGGCTCACTTTAAATGCGCAGACATTGTAATTGTGCATTGTTGAGGGTGCAGTTTGGGGTTTGTGACTCCAATGTATTTGCAGGTTGCCCTGAAACATTTCTTGAAAAGCCTAATGGAATTGATTGCTGCAAAGATTACTTTTCTCAAATGAATCAGAGACAAACATGGAGATGTTCAAACTTGTTCAGTCCACAAATGGAAGAATCGAGCCAGCTTCTCAGTAAAGCTGTATCTGTTTTTTTTATAAATACTGAAGGAATATTATATTTTTAGAATGACAATAAATGGTCTGATGGTATGAATTTTTATCATGAAGAAGGAGTTCATTTTACAGATTTTGGAAATGCTATTTTTCTTTACAATGTTATGAATGCAATGAAAAAGTTCACGTAAGAAAATTGGAAGGGAGGATGTACAGTGTATAGTCCTACTGTACATAAAAGAAAGAAAAAGTTGTTTGTTAACAACCCCCAAAATAAATGGTCTTTTGAGAGCCAATACTAAAGAACAAATTACTGAAATTGAGTTTAAACTCCCTCCCATCCCTTTGAGTAGTCCACAGACTTCACGTGCACATCAGGGTCTTTTAAAGATACTTGGCATGGAAAGGGGACTGGTGGGATTAACCAATCAGGTTTACTTGGTGTGGTATACAGGAAGAAAATGTCAGAGAAATTGACCCCAATATGGTTAGATGCGCACAATCTCTGGCAATTCGTTTAGATAAATGTTACTCTCGAGGGTTTGCTGCAGCAGTGGGGCATAGAAGGGTAATTTGTCAGTGCCCCTTCTAAGAAAACATGGACTAAAAGTGAAAAATGCCTCACTATATGCGCTTCCCAGTCATCATTATGTGAATAGGCTATATCTGAATAGGTATATGTACCCACAAGTTTCACTTATAAAGTAAAATGGCTGACTGCAGTCTCATTCTTATAGTTACAAAAATGTATTCACAGAAAACACCAGACAGTGTTACCCCCCCATCAGTAGCAAGAGTATTCAGGAAATTGAGAATATACATCTTCTTGCTAACCTTGCAGGCGAAAATGGCCAATCAATAGTTGAGATCCAAAGAGACTTAGTGATACACCAACGGAATATGGACATCTTGGAACATAAGAACAGATCCAAATTCATGCAGCCCAACTCAGGAAACAATGCAATAGAAATTTCCTACAGCGCAATTACCAAGGAAATCCACCAATACATTGATGGACAACACAAGGGCTACACCAGTAAAAATTCCAACTTATCCAAATCCGAACAATTGGCTCTTCAAGAGTTTTCTGCGGACAATACGCTTGTGATTAAGGAGGCGGATAAAGAAGGTAACATTGTTATTCTCAACAAATCAGATTATATAAGCATGGCTCAAGACCATTTAGCAACACCTGGCTGTTACCGAAAACTTAGTAACAATCCAATGATTCAAACTGTCCAAGAACTTCAGACATTGATCCAAGAATGGGTCCAACGAGGTATGCTAACTGATGAGGAAACATATTTTCTGATCAACACCAGTACCTTAATGCCCACCTTGTATCTATTACCCAAGATACACAAACCCCTTGATAATCTACCATCTGTAAAACCTATTATGAGTGGCCAAGGAGGGGTCACAGAGAACCTAGCAACTTACATTGACTCCTGCATTAAGGATCTGGTACCAAAAATGCCAGCATACTTGAAAGATACAACTCATATGTTTCAAATTCTCAACAATATCCGATGGAAATCACGTTACTTTCTAGTTACCCTAGATGTTACTGCACTGTATACATCAATTGAACACACATTAGCTCTAAAAACAATAGACCATTCATTCAGATCACACTCGGCATCACATGCAGTGCATGTTCAGATGCTTAAGAGCTTTGTGGATTTTACCCTTAACCACAACCAGTTCATTTTTGATGATGAATACTATACCCAAACTAAGGGCATTGCTATGGGTGCCAAATATGCCCCTGCCCTAGCCAATCTTTTCATGGCGTACTTTGAGGACTCACATATCTTCCATCATAATCCGTATATTGAGCTCATTCCTGTATGGAGGAGATATATTGACGATGTTTTTGCAATATGGGCAGGTACACTCAGTCAATTTAACAACTTCATGCAATTTCTTAATCAAAACCAATTTGGGATTCAGTTTACTGATCAAATAGATGCCACTGAAATCATGTTTTTGGATCTTAGAATCTATGTAACCAATGAAACCCTACAAACCTGTACATTTCGTAAAGAAACTGCAGTTAACTCTATTTTGCATGCTAAAAGTAGTCATAGAAGAAACATAATTGATAACATACCACGAGGGGAGTTCCTAAGAGCAAGGAGGAACTGTAGTGAAGATGTGCAATTTGAAGCCGAATGTAAGTCTGCAGGAGCCAGATTCCAAGAGAGAGGTTACATGAATACCACCATTCACCATGCATTGAGGAATGTGAAAACAATTACTCGACCCTCGCTCCTCACACAGACCAGGAGTGAGCCAGCTAAAAGTGCTACTGGATTCCCACAACACGTACATTTTATCACAAAATTGTCTAGTGACTCCAAATTCATTTACCATATTTTGAATAAACATTGGAATCTCTTACATTTAGATCCAGATTTGGGGTCTTATATCATAGAGAAACACAGAATAATTTTCTCAAGAGCGCCGACCCCCAGAAATTTACTTTTTCACTCTTTTATGAAATCTGGTTCCAACAGATAGGTTAACTGGCTCACGCAGAATATTAGACCCAGTGGTTTCCACAAGTATGGGACTTGTAATTTGTGTCAGTTTGCTTTATCTCCAACTAAAGTATTCGCATGTCATGGGAATTTGAGAACGAATATCACTGATTTCATTAATTGTCGTTCCAAATATATAATATATGGAATAATATGTGTCTGCAAGAAAGTATATATTGGCAGTACCATCAGGGAGCTGAGAGTAAGAATTAGAGAACATCTTGCAAACCTGAATAGCCAAGATATTAAATTGCCATTTGCAACACATTGGCAAAAGGAGCATCAAATGGCGCACAGAAGAGATATCAGATTTGTGGGCTTGAAACACATCAAGCCACACGCAAGGGGTGGTGATAGACAACTGAAATTACGACAAGCAGAAACTCGTATGATTTGCAGGCTAAAATGTGTTCAGCTCGGTCTCAACCAAGAACATGAACTTAATGTTTTTCTTTGATCTTAAGGGTATAATGTTAAGCCAAATCAATAACTCAAAGTTGAGACTGCAGGCTGTTACCACATCACAATAGATAAGGCAGTCGTTTGAGGGGCTCAATCTCGAGTCTTTGGGCCCATATCTGTGTTCTAATCCGACCCATACTTCTTGCTTTCGTGCTAAAATCAGACCCAGCTGCATGCCTAGAGACTGAGTGCGGAAAAATTATTCCTATCTTACATCTGCTTTTCTCTTATTTATCAATCTCATGTCTCGTCAAATATGTTGCCAAAAATATTTAACCCATTCAGGAGGTTTAATTTTCATTAAATGATTCTGTCTATAAGACCTGCATTAGAGCGAATGCACCATAATTCACTATCAGTCACATAATTATTATAAGCCAATATTATCCATCCCCCTAACCTTTGAGGTTTATTTAAAACGCACATGTGCTTTTCAGTGAGCTCATGCTTTTAGTCTTTATACAGCGAACCAACGGAGCTCTTGTAAAAGAGCACGTGTAATATCCAGCTTGCCTCCCAATAATATTAGAGATGCCGATTTACATGATTAATGTAGCTTATTTTGGAGTGGAAATGATTCATGGTGCAAATAACATTTACATTGGCATTATAGCCACTCATATACAGTGACAGTTTCAATTTTCAAAAAAATTATTCTGTGCGTATTCACTATAAGCCACCATTATTTACATATTTTATCCAAGCCATGATTATCTTATCTTTTATTACAAAACTCACATGTGCATTTATCAGTAAATTCATGTTTTCAGTCTCCTTACAGCTAACCAGCAGAGTTCGTGCAAAAGAGCAGGTTAATTTGGAGCACGGCTCAAAAATCGCTAGGCACCTGGGGTTCTAAGACGTTGTACATACTCAGCATTCACCGTCATTTTATGACTTTCCGTAGTGCACAGACTATTAATTATTTGTTAAGAGATGTTGCTGCTTGACATATGTGATTCTTACTTTTATGGGGACGCTTATAGAGATCCTTTCGGGATTCGGCAAACAAACTAAATACAAAGGAATTTCCCAAAGCTGAAACTACCATGGTTGCAACAGGTCACATGACCGATGTCTTTATTATCTTTGCTGAGCTGCCCAGACAACACCAACATTCCTTCAATGGTGCGACCGGCAAGCCGGCAGGAATCACCAGACAGACACGCATTCAAGCGGCTAATGGTAAGTGAATTTTTGCATCGCCGCTAATCAGAGCACCTACACTGCGAGTTGTTGGATACAGGTTTTGATGGCAACCATGCCTATTCTGTCTCTCCCTATTTTCGTTCAACTAGCATACAAGATGACGAATTAGACGATACCCGTTACGGAAACAAAAGCTTATAACCTCGCGTGTATAATGGGAAGTTCGTGACTTGCTGGTAAGCTTGAGCATTTCATTTTACTTTGCAAATACGGAATTAATTACTTTATGCCTTACACATCTGTTAAAAATAGGCCCTGTTTGCTTTTACAGAAATATATGCAAGTTGACAACTTTCCTAACCAACGCACACAATTCTAGTGCTCCTTATATCAGGTACCCCGCGCACATGGACTGCTCTTTCTTTTTATGATGTGGTTTTTCAGCACTCATTACTTATCTATTTTGAAGTATGTATTATTATATTGCCCGGAATGAGGAATTGTCAGTCCTAATTAATGTTTTCTTTCTCTCCTTTTTTGCTCTCTCTTCCCATTCCCCTATCTTGTCTTTGTTTTGCTCTTATGTTTTCACATTAATGTAGGGTATCTTTGTTGTCACAATTACCACTTGGCGATTATGGAAATGTTTCAATGGTTTGGCATAATGTTTGATATTGTTTAATTTGATTGACAGTCACGTATATCTCATTCTTTAATACGCCCTGAGGACGGCCCAGAGAGGGCTGAAACACGTGTTGGCGTGTAGTGTTTTCTGTGAATACATTTTGTAACTATAAGAATGAGACTGCTGTCAGTCATTTTACTTTATAAGTGAAACTTATGGGTACATATACCTATTCAGATATAACCTATTCACATAATGACGGTTGGGAAGTGCAGATAGTGAGGCATTTTTCACTATTAGTCAGTGTACAGGATAGGATTGTGGCAGGAGTTTTGTTTGCAAGAGTTTTGTGATCACTGAACCTGGCTATGGCTATGGCTTTGAGGAGGCAGAGTGTATTGATGTTGGGGGTCTCCTGTCTCCATTGGCTGAAGTTCTATGTTGAGCACTTTTGAATGGGCGAACATCTTGGATTCCATTCATTTGAATTTCCTGGTATGGAGATTGAGTGCCCAGTTGTGCTCTCGTTTTGTGAGAATATGGCTCAGTTAAAACAGCCGGATATCATTGTTCTTCATTGTGGATGGAACAGTTTGGGGCACGTTACTGGAATTTCACTGCAGTTTTCAATGAAGGAGACATTTGGAAAGTTAATGGAAATGTTTCCAAATTCCAAAATAAGGTTTTCTTAGATTACTCAGACAAATGTGGATGTATTTGAACGTGTTTTGTCTGCAAATGGAAAAAGCAAGGAGCAACGTGAATAACGTTGTGTGTCCTTTTTTGCTAGATGTTGGCATGACATCTTTCATAATGTGAACATTACATTTGATATTGTCAACTTATTTATTTTTTTAAGAACTTAATTTATTAGCAGAGGTGTACAGCAAACAGCATAGGGAAAGCATGTAAATCAATCGTAGTAGACACAATTCCAGCATTACACAAAAAAGGGCAGTACAGATCACAGAATGGATAGTCACAAAATGCTTAACCAGTATTAATCATTCCTACTGGGTCCCAGGCGAAGATGTTCCAGAAGCATTCTCAGCTTGTCTAATAATGTAGCTACCAAATGCAGACCACACATTCTTGGGACGAGATTGAGGCGGGAGAGAATTAATGTATTCCTCTTCGGAGGTCTGAGACTAAGTAAGTGCATTTAGCCATTTTTTGAAGGACGGAGGGGACGTGCTCTTCTAGGTCTGAAGCACACATTTCTTCGCCACCATGCAGCACACATTCACAAATCTAGCATTCTTTTGTATCATCTGTGTTCCACATCCCAAATAACACTCCAGCGAGCACGGGTCTACCACTGCATCAATGATATCCAAGAGGGCCCACATAATCCCATTCCAGAAGTCCCTCAATGTCCGACAAGTCCAAAACATGTTCAGATGGTCAGCCCCTTCTTTGCGACACTGAGCGCAGGTGTGTACACTATTACCTGTAAACTTAGCAATTCTATATGATGTGTAGTACAACCTGTTTAGGAGTTTGTATTGCATGCACCTGTACCGGAAGTTAAGGGACACCCTGTTGCTATGGGAGCACATCCACTTCCACATTTCGTCTGAGATTTCTAGGCCAAGATCCTCCGTCCAGCCATTGCACGCCTTAGGGGGTTGATACGGACATTTTGCTAACAATATCTTGTAAAGAGAGGAAACTACTCCCCGGGCATTACCCGAGTTGGCTATGTACACGACTTCTGGAGCATCTGGGGGCTCATCAGGGCAAGAAGGCCACATGGCACAAAGAGCAGCACAGAGCCTGTAATATTGCAGCATATCCAGTGCAGACCTGGTGTGGCCCGGGCGCCACGTCTGGGGGGTAATGAACTTCCCGTCGGGAAATAGATCAGTCAGTGCCTGGCAGCCCAGGTCCAGTGCTGGGCAAGAAGTTTATCATGTGTAGGTTCGAGCCCCGGGAATCCCCAGATCGGAAGCCACTTGTAGTAAGGACATGGTTGTGTTGTCGGTCACAGCAGTTGATTCCATGCTAGCAACGTAGTTCCAATGAGATCGGACAATGAGTTAGTGGCATAATTATGGCAAAGTATGAGTGTCATGGTTTTAACCTCAGGAGTTGCCAGCTTTTCCATTTTGACATGTGGCAGCACCATCAGAGTCGGGTACCAGTGTGATGCATATTGGACCTGTGCAGCAGTCCAGTAAAGAAGCAGGTTATGGGCAGTGAATCTCCCCTTTCATAGGGCAAAGTCATAAGTAACCATTTTTTCCAAACCGCACAGGAATGCCACAGGAATTGCACACACAGGTTATGCAGATCACCAAAGTACCGCTTCCCTAGCCATAACGGTACGTTCCCGAAGACATAAAGGAACTTGGTAACCAGAATCATCTTAATCAGGGAGAGTCTCCCGGCAAGTGAAAGCGGGAGGGAGCTCCATCTCGTACATTTTGATTCAGTCTGCTGTGCCATGGCAATATAGTTCTCTTCCAATAGTGTCGGTCTGGTTAAGGATATCTGGCCCCCCAAGTACCTAATTCCCCTGGAGACCATTGGAGAGGGTATTTGCACACAGGTTTTGGGGTAGTGCTGGTGAGCAGGAATATCTCCGACTTGGAGTAGTTGATCAAAAAGCCAGAGAAAGTGCCTATACGTGTCACATCACGTAGAACAGGGTCAAGGTTAGTAGTGGGGTTTCCGATGTACAACAGCACGCCATCGGCATATAAGGATATTATTTCAGGAGTATACTTCAAGTGTATCCCTCTGTGAGCATGCATTGCTCTGATATAGTCTGCCATAGGCTCGATAACTAACGCAAAGAGGATCGGGGAAAACAGGCAGCCCTAACGTGTGCCCCTGAGTAGCGCACATGCCATGGATGTCATAGAGTTGACCTGAACTCTAGCCCTGGGACCTGTATACAGTAATTTGATATACACAATCATATTGGGGCCCACGCCCATTTTTACCAGAACTGCCCACATGTACTGCCATGACACCATATATCGAAAGATCTTTTTTTTGGGCGTCCAGCGTTGCCGCCACAGCATCTGAGTCCTGGTCAATGCCTGAAATGACATTAAAGAGCTGTCTAATATTGAGAGAGATTGATCTCCCAGGGACAAAGCCTCCCTGTCCTCATGCACCAAGTGAAGGAAGAAACCTGTTTGCTGTGATTTTTGCGAAGATCTTAGGCTTAAGTAAAACAGTTATGATGGCCTAACACAGAGAGGAGGGGGTGGATTTTTCGGAGTGATTCATTCCACACGTCCAGCAGCTTAGGGGCCAGGATCGCTATCTGTTCTTGGTAGAATTCTGACGTGAGGCCGTCCGACCCAGGAGCTTTGCCCTTAGGAAGATCCGTGATAGCCTTGACGATTTCATCTAACGTAATCGGGGAGTCGAGTTGATCTTTGGTAGTTTGAGAAATGTATGTCATAGGGATCTGATTCAGAAGGTCGTGTATATGTTGTATATCGTGTTCTTGAGGGGAGGTGTAGAGGTCAGTGTAGAAAAGACACCCAGTATCTGCTGGTCTGTCCACTGCTGGACACCTTGCGTGTCCCTGATACTCTCAATTTGGGTTTGGCCCCATTCCCCCTTAACCAGCCTGGCCAATGTCCTCCCTGGTCTCTCACCCTCACCATATTTCCTAGCAGCCTGTGGGCAAGTGAAGTAGCGTACCTCCCGCAATGCATGGGATTCAAACACCTCAAGTTCTTTCCTTATCTGCGCAAGTATAGCGGGGGTGGCCGCTGTTACGCATTCACGTTCCAGGGCGTTTAGTTTGGCCTCAGATCTGCGCAGGTCATTTCTTATCATCTTTAACACTCCCACCTCCCTTGAGATCACCATGCCCCTTATATATATCTTAAACGCCTCCCAGCAGACCCCAGCTGATGTGGCATGTTGTGTGTTAGACTAAAAAAACGTGTCAATATCAGAGAGGATATCGGCTTTGAATACAATATCCAAGAGGGCCACCGACTTGAAGCGCCAATTGATACGGGCAGAGGGGGTCGGACCCATCTCAATGGAAAGTATTGCAGGAGGCGTGGTCAGACAACATGCAAGCAAGTATCTGGGTATTGGTAACCTTGCCAATTAGCTCTCCCGATATCAGGAGAAAATAAATCCTAGAGGAGCTGTCATGCACAGACAAATAGAAAGCATATTCTCATTTCTGGGGATTAAGGGCCCTCCAGACGTCCCAACCGCCGAGCGACACCATGTGTGCACTCAGCCTACAGGCTGCTCGCGATTACACCCTAGGGGTAGTCCCGGTTCTATCCAGATCATTATCCAATATTAAGTTCATGTCACCCCCCCAGATGATGTGGACCCCAACGTAGCCCAGAGAATTAACGCAGCAGTGTCAAAGAAGCCCATGGTGTCCACATTGGGTCCATATGTATTCACCACAAGATATTTTACATTCACCATTATACAATACAAAATAACATATCTGCCCTCTGGGTCAATATAGCTCTTTTTCAGCATAAATTTTATGGACTTATGGATCAGAGTCAGAACACTCCTGGCTTGTGTAAAATATGATGTATAAAATCTGGTCTGCCCCCAGGATGGTGCCAGGCTCAGGACCAAGCGGCCACAGGCATGTGTTACTTGTAACATGAGTATCTTGACCCCATGTCTGTTCACATAAGCCGTGATCTTACGGGCTTTCGTATAGTTCCCCACCCCGTGGAGATTCCACGACATTAGGCATACAGCCATTGGACCGCTTCAAGGGACATCCCATCTGTTATCACTCTGTGTAAGTACTCCCATGTCAATGCTGTCCTTTTGTCGCTCGTCCAATATGTGAAATGCCCCACCACCTCTGCAGTTTTTAACACAACATTCCCCAACGATGCCTCCGCCAACCCCTACCGCCCTTACCCAACCGGCAGTGCAGCATTCCCCCCCCCTTTGATCCAATCACTGGAAGGCCGCCCCCAACTTGGCCCTCCTGCGTAGCAGGCCCAACGGGGGCCTACGTACAACTGAACCGCCAAAACAATCATTGCAGCTGCAGTGGGGTGCACGGCTGCCGTGCCACCAACCTTGTAGAATCCATGGCATCGCTAATCAGCGATGCATATACTTGACAGCATAGGTTACCTCTATATCTTATCAATGTACAATAATGGGGATACCAGAGAATAATGACAGCTTCGTTTGGCAATATGCAATCCTATACCAGTTAGCTCAAAAATATACAATATGCAGTGAACAACCAACTTTAACATGTGTTTCAATTCGCTAGCCACTGGCGGAGGAGCTGTCCAGACAGGTAGCTCAGCAGGATCACCAATTTCGATTCAATCAGTCACTGTCATAGTCGATGGGAAGGTGAGGATTCTTTCCGCCGCTATCTACACATGGGCCATAGGATAGTATTGCCCAAGAGTCCGGAAAGCACAAGCGGCGCTCGCTTCCCTTTTAATCATTTTCCATGAGGTCGTCTGCAGGGTTATTCAGTGGAATTTGTGCTTCAATGAATTTCACCGCTTCATCAGGGACCGTGAAGAAGTAGAGCTTCTCTCTAAAGGTGAACTTAAGCTGTGCAGGAAACAGTATGGCATATGGGATATTTCGTTCACAGAGCATCTTCTTTACTCCAGTGAATTGTTATCTCTCCTGCAGGAGCCCTACCGAAAAGTCGGGGAAGATTCTGATTATCTGAGAGCCGAGTCGGAGCTCCCACTTCTCTCGTGGAAGATGCAGGAACTGATCCCTGTCTCTGTACCTCAAGATTTTGGCAGTGATGGGCCTGGGGAAGTCTCAAGGTGGGACGTGGAGTCAAGGCGCGATGGGTCTGCTCGGCAGTGAAGAAGGGGGACAAGTCAGGACCTTATTAGCGCCCCTGGATCTGTTTGACATGGTCTGTGCAGGTGATGTCTCCCCCAGGACCAGGTCCACAGCGCCCGAGGGCACCAATTTCCGCAGCTGAGGTGGTGCATCATCATGTGTGGGTCCGGCAGGACATTGGGCTGTCAGTGGGGCCAGGCACAGCCACCAGTCACAGGGCTCCACCCAAGCCCCTCAGGATCAGTGGGCAACCCAGTCACAGGCAAGGATAAGAAGATGTTCCTGGGAGGCGCCAACCGGCAGGGAGCACCAAGACACTGCTGCAATGTGGCCTCCCAGAGGCGAGGGCCCCAGCGTGCACCGCCAGGGCCAGATGAAAGTCTCGGCATTTGCTAGGTTCCCCCAGTCGAATTTGCCTGCCCGGTGTCAGGGGGGAGGACAAAGAACAGCACCACACCAGGGGGGCGATAGGTGAGGACTGTGCAGCCAGAGAGGCCGATCCAGAAGGAGGTGAAGTGCAGGGGGGCCCCTACTGCAGAACGAGTCAGAAGAAGGGGAGAAAGGGTATCCACGGAGACAAGGGCTCTGGCGCAGGCCCCTGAAAGCAAGGAAAGGGCCCAATTAGACCCCAGCTGTATACAGAAGGATGTGCCCAGCCAGGGTTTCAGGAGAATTGCTGATGCTCAGGGAAGCCGTAGATGCTTCATCCAGGAAGGTTTTCCACCGCAACAATTATCCCCCACGACGTAGCATGTGTTGCCATAGTAGGAGCCTCTAGCACAGGGAGTGCCTTGTTTGTGGGCCAGGCCTGGGGTGCACTATGGATGGGGCTAGCATCATCAAGGGGTCCCAGGCCGGTGCAGCAACCAACCCTGCGCAGATAGTCTGTTGTCCTGCAAGGAGGCCAATGGATGAATAATGGAGGGGGGGCCGGGGTGATGGCTTGCGGGCCGGCAGACAGGGAATTATTGTAATCTGTCCAGAGAGCATGGGTGGGCTCATGTAGGCCTGGGGCAGTGCATCAGCGCAGCAGAGTTACGAATTATAAGGCAGGGGTTGCAGGACCCGGCGGGAGGCCAACCACGGTGTCTCAGGAGGAGGATGTCTCAGCTTGGGGCAATGGCACCAGGTGCCTGAGGATCGGCAAGCGGGAGAGGAGCAGTGCCCTGCAGGCTGGCCTACCTGTCAACATGTATGTCCATAAGGGCTCCCCAGCCCTCAGCCACCAGAAGATGAAAGCGGTGAAGCCCGCAGCTCGGGCTGAATGCAACAAGGCAGGTGGACTCCCCACCAGGCTGAGCTCAGGGCCAAAGGCGTGGCACAGTGCAGTGTCGCAGGTGTCTCCGGTGCAGGAAGCCCGGCGTGACTGTCTCCTGGCAGGCCAGTCAGCTCCAACACATAGCAGGGTGCGTCGCGCCAGACCGCCGCCCAAACCGCACAAGGACCAGTTGCAGGCCAGAGCTGTAGGGCCGAGGGCGGCCATCCAGGCTGCAGCGCTCCATCCGGCGGCAGTCAGTGACCCGCAGGCCAGGCGCTGCTATCAGGGTCGGGTCTCCAGCAGTGACACAGTCCCCGGCGCCCCGGCCACCACAGCGACCGACCGCGGCAGCACTTCCACACGGGCACCAGCCTCCGATCTGCTCAGGGGGCGGGACATTCACACCAGCCACATCGAATGCCAGGCCGCATCCCGCGCACCAGCACGGCACACTCTGCGCTGGTAGGTGAGAGGCTGGATCTTACCACCAGTGCACCCAATCCACAGCTGAGAGCAATTAAATGTGAAACTGTACAGAGGAACCACCGCTGTTCTCGGATCTTCCGTCGGTATGGCACAGAGCTAAACAGCTAGGCAGCCATCCTTCAGGCTGCTCAACAATGCACCTTTCCTAAGGCGGACCCACAAACTGTTGAGATGTCCGCAGACTCATAATTGGGCTTTTAAAAAAAAGACATATCAAACAACAATATACAACACATGTATAGTTTACAAAATACATTTATTTATGAAAGGGTTGGTGTATTGGAACTGGGAACATGAATGGGAGAATCGTGAATGTCTGTACAATAATGATCAGGGGAGGAAGGGAGTGAGGTTTCATCTTTAGTGTACTGAATCATAATAACAATGTATTTATGGCTTTTGTGATCAAAGAGGCAGACAAGGGTGGGATTGTAGTAGTCATGAACACACAGGACTATATCAGCATGGGCATGACACACCTGGGCACACCAGGATGCTATAACAAAAAAAAATGAGCAAGAATCCGACCAAAACCATTGTACAGAATCTTCACTCTTTGATACAAGAATGGTATGCCAAGGGACATGCAAGAAATGGTATGTTGGCAGCACCATTAGACAATTGCGAATAAGAATTAGGGAACATATCAGGGCTCAAGTCGAGGGTACACGCTGGGGGACAGAGTCCCCCAACTTTATTCAGAGGGTGGACTCAGTCCCCCAGCTAAAAGAGAAACATTACATTGGATGTCCTCTTTCAATTTTTGAATTAAAGCAGACCTTGGGGATCAAACTACAGTCGTCAAGTTTGTAGGCCGGACATTTCACCACTGCACTATATAACCTGATCAAAAATAACAAACAACTAAAGGTGAAATATCCCACGTCGGTACTGCAAGGCCCAGGCAAAACATTTGTATTGGTTCTTGGAGATTAAAACATGCACGCATTTTAAAGTTTTCAAAAGCACTATTAGAGGAAAATATCCTGTCTTGGTTTTGTGTGTGTGTGTGTTGATTTTTTGAAAGGCAAATGCCATTTGTCCTGTGCAATTTGGGTGGTTATGCCAGGCCAATTTAATGAAAGGTATATATTTTACCTTGATATGTTAATTTCTGGCGACATCACATCCCATTGCGTTTGTTGATGAGTCCCCCCACTTACAGTTTTTAGGACTTGACCGCTAGAACATATGGCCAACCTGGCTAGCCGCACAAGAATGATCAAGTCCTAGCAGCAAGCCCCATTGATACCAAGACCTGCTCAATCTTGTAACCCTGAGCACACCCAACTGCAACTCGGCCAAGTTTCTGGCCAAGCTTCTGACAACCCACTGCATCTGTATTATCAACTACTATGTAACTCATGAACTAGGACTACGCCTCTGCAAAATGCTTAACTTTAACACTGAGAAGTGTTCTATCTAACCTGTAACACTTAGCTTGCTCCGCTCGCATCTCTCTAAATTGTAGGCCATGTCAAATGTAATGTATGTCACCAATATTGTATGCATAAGCTAACGAATGCATGCAACATGCACATTTGCGCCCGGATACCCTTGGGTTTGGAGCGCCATATATACATACAATAAACAGACAAGCAAACCTTAATAGTCAGAACAATAAACTGCCACTAGCCGTTCACTGGCAGGAATGCCATTAGAGGGCAAATAAGAGTGATTTGAGATTTATCGGTCTAATGAGGGCAAGTAGCAGTAAATGAGGAGGGGATCTGAAACTGCAATGGATGGTATCTGTTTTTTGCAGTGTGTGAAACGAGGACTCAATACGCAGCATGAAATTAACATTTTCTTATAAGTATTATGAATGTGGACCGAGTGATTTATACATCGGTATCAATCGCTATAAAGTTCCGGATTGCGTTCAGCACGCAACCAGCCAATGCCAGTTTCACCACTTGAAGGAGATAATTGACCAGAACTCAGAACTCTGACATATATGAGGTTCATAGAGAGGATGACATATGTCAACATGTAACCCATTCAGTCAAATAAAATAAATGAATCTGCATGAAATGATATTTAATGTGGTTTATAACCGTGGCATGATAATGAAAATTGACCAAAACTCAGAACCCATACAAATATGACGTTTATAGAGAGGATGACAACTAGCATTATGTAACTCATTCATTCAAATCAGAAAAGATAATCTGCATGACATAATAAGCTATGGTATGGTTAATAATCGTGGCATGATATAGCACCCAACATCATATTGTACACAATACTAGACAGCGCTTAACCAATAGGTTTGGATCCAATAATATGATGCTTATTACTGAGGAGCGTTCGCACACCTAGCATGCCTGAGCTGAAATGTACAATTCCAATAGGAGGATTGAAGACATTGGGCCTCATTACGACCCAGGCGGTAAGGGGTTTACGGCGCCGTAAACAGCGCCGTCCCTTACCGCCTGAGTACGAGGTCCCTTAGCGCCATGGCGAATTTAACACCTGCTTTTAGCAGGTGTTAAAATCCATGGCGCTAAGGGACCATGGAGTTAATTACGCCACCGTAATTTACGGTGGCGTAATTAACGCCTTCCCCACTCCCATTATGCCCTATGGGGCAAAAATGGGAATGGGGAAGGGTAAATGGGGATTGGGGACTTACCGCCCCGCCAAGGTTGGAATGGGGCGGTAAGTCCGCCAACCACCATGGCGTAAACATAGTTTACGCCATGGTGGTAAAGTCACGGCCCAGGCGGTAACTTACCGCCTGGGTCGTAATGAGGCCCATTGACATACATTGACAGAATTATTGATTTAAGGAGGATTAATAACTCATGGATTTGAGGATTGTAACTAATCAAAGCTTACCCACTAACCATGCACTTTCAGCGTAAAAAGAAATTAGTTACAGGAGGTCAACACTTGTTCACAGGACTACAACTAATCATGTTCTAACTATTTACTATGTACTCTATGCTCAGTAATGTAATCAGATGGAGAGCATCAATAGGTATTTACAAGATCTGCCGAATAACGGTCTTGACGGGTTACGCCGATGTGACATCGCACGTACGGGCGTACGTTGTCACACATAGTTCTAAATACATAAACAAAAAAGGGACATGGCGCCGGCGTGCTAGATTAGGCACAGTGCTTGGGATTGACCCCAAAGGACTGATTGAGCCTAACAAGGTAAGCGGGATGAGCATAATGTGTCACAGTGCATAGAGGATTAGCTAAGTGCAAAGATAACAAACAGGATATTTTTCATTGAAATATATATTCTAGCAGGAATACATTGTTAACATTACATATTGGACAAGTATAGTGGGAGCCATTAATGGCCACTAATTGCAATATACCATAGCTAAAATTCCAATTTAATTGATGCCAGCCTAACTCCCCAAACAGGAGAAGACATCAGCTAAAAACAGAGTCTCAATGGGCAAAATGTATGCCAATAAGAAAAAGTAACTATTTGAGGTAGGAGAACATGGAAATGATATTGCACATTCATAACAAATAGACACAGGAAATAATGAATAATTAGCTACCTTTACACTATATTTGAAGTATGGTACCTACAAGAAGAATTACAATCGATACAATTGAACAGCAGTATCCCGGGAGGATAGCTCAGCGGCAGCGTGCGCGTCTTGGAAGCAAGACGACACGAAGCAGCAACAGGTTCGATCCCCGGGTCCGCGCTTAGAAACCTCCGGGTGTTTAAGCGCGTTATAAATACGTAACTAAGACAAAAAAAAAACACAATTACGCAACTAAGAAAAACAAACAATTCATGTAACAGCGCCTCGATGCCTGCGGGCTGTGTGAGCGCTTTATAAATGTAAAATAAATAAATAAATAAATAAATAAACTAGCATTGGACAACAGTGGTTAAGAAGATCTAATACATGGGTAAGTGACCAAATGTAGGCTTAAATTTAATGTATCACTGATATTTGTATAGCAATACCAGAATCCCCTTACCCTAACTAAGATTCATTTTATTTCACGGATAGAACTTACCATCAAGATTAATCGTAAGATCCTTTATGTGCACTCCATTTGACACAGACACCACAACTGCGGCAAATGGGTGGCACCCAACAATCGCATGTCACTTAACTGAAAATTATAGTCAGATAGTGAATAGTTAAGTGATCACGCACACCCCAATCATGGTTATGGATTTACGCTCCCTTATATCTGGAATGGCTATTGGGTGCTACTCGCAATCGTCCTAACATTATAAATAAGCATTACAAAAATGAAGATAGAATATCGAGCAATGACTACTGGACTAATATGTGCAATGTTAATGATGAAATGATAACTAGTATTTAGTATGAGTCTCAAATGAAATCATATCCTTGTTTGTTTATTTCCAACCACCTGCACCCATTGGTATGTAACAATATCTATGCTGTTTTGTTCATTTTCAATAACTTTAATTTTGCATTATGATTTTGGTTTTATGTCTTATAAATTGTCACACACTTCGACAAAAATGTGCAGTCTTGAGGACAACCAAGCGTCGAAACACGTGTCAGCTGACAATAAGAAAATGAATTCCGACCACAGCTAAACTGACTCTGAAAAATAGTGTACTACATGAGAGAGAATGCTTACCTTTGCGCAAAGCGCAAATCACAAGCACAACACTATTAGCTTGAACTATTACTGTGAGAGGGTAGGGTAATACCTCCCAGTGCAGTTGAAGGCAGGTAGCCAACACCATTAACACAAGGGCCATAGCGTACCAGCAAACGGTTATAACCTACGAAACACATATATATATATATATATATATATAAGGTGCATTGGCACCTTATAAATAGTTCAAACAATGCAGTCGCCCTCTGGAACCCTGGTTTTCCCCAATAGTTCACTTATATAAATATTTATAAGGTGCATTGGCACCTTATAAATAGTTCAAACAATGCAGTCGCCCTCTGGAACCCTGGTTTTCCCCAAAACTCAGGGATAGTAAACTTTGTTGTAGGCAGACTGAGAGAAAGTGGCTTTTGAGCTACTCTCCCAACTCTAAAATCCTTTATCGGAGCACTCTTGCTGCCGACCGTTCAGAAGTGATAAATGCAAAAAAAGCTTACTTTGCACAGACTGTGGAGGGGGCCATTAATAAACGGAAGGCTTTATTTGATCTAGTCCAATCCCTCTCCACGCCTAAAATAGAACAGGATGCAGTCCCTCCCTCCCAAGAGCTTTGTGACTCCATCTCTACCTTCTTTCTTTCTAAAATTAACACCATTCGGGACATTGCAATTGAGGCCGCAGTAGTTAATTAAATCCCAGCATTGGTAACCCCCCCGCTACTGGAGGGTCCAGATCATCCTTCCCCTTTTTTTTCCAATGCAGAAGTTCTCTCCACTATTCAAAAACTTAAATCTGCATCGCCTATAGATGCCATACCACTCACTCTTCTGCAAGAGACATCTGCCGATTTGATTAATTACATAACCTTGCCGGTTACTATCTCGTTCTCCACTGGAAAAATTCCAGGTTCACTTAAACATGCCTTTGTGATCCCTCTGCTTAAAAAGCCTCTTTGGATCCCGAAGTGATGGCCAACTACTGCGCCATCTCACTTCTTCCCTTTTAATGAAGGTTATGGAATCACTGGTATCTCCTTTGTTGTCTACGTTCCTGGAATCTTCCCAATTTCTTGATCCTTTTCAGTCTCGTTTTCGGCCTGGCAGAGGCACTGACTCCGTTCTAAAATCAGTAATGGATGACCTTCTTCGCCTGGTTGACCAGGGTGGTGTCGGAGCAGACTTATTATTAGATCTGTCGGCTGCCTTCAACACCGTCGATAATACTCTTCTTATTGCCCGGCTTGTGGAAGCCATCATCTCTGGCAAGTTCTTGAATTGTTCAGAGCTTTTCTGACTGATCGCTCACAGTCAGTTTCTCTTTTGCCTTTCTGTTTGGTGCCTGCTCCTCTTTGTTGTGGAGTCCCTCAGGGTTCAGCACTATCTCTGATCTTATTCAATGTCTACATAAGATATCTCTTGTTCCTTATTCAATCACATGGGTTTCGTTTTTATTCTTATGCTGATGATACCCAGATTCTGGTCTGTTTGGACCTGACTAAATCTGAAACAGACAGTAGGCTGGATCTTGGAACATGGATGACACTGAACTGTCTAAAGCTGAATGGTATTAAAACTGAGGTCCTGGTTGTAGGGACCTCCACTTCTCAGCTGTGCTGAACATCTGACTTTTGGACTTCGTCACTGGGTCCTCTCCCTATACCTGTCCTATCAGTTAGGAATCTTGGAGTGCAATTCTCTGACACCCTGACTATGGATAAGCAGGTTAGCACGATATGTAAATCTGGTCATTTTATACTCTGGGTTCTCAGGAAGTTCTTGCCATTTATTCCTGTAGCTAATCAGGCACCGGTGATGGGAGCACTAGTTCTCAGTGTGCTGGACTACTGTAATTCACTATATCTGGCACAACCAGGCTACCTTACTGGAAGTCTGCAGCTGCTTCAGAATGCCATGGCTAGATCCATCATTCGCCCTCCATTTGGATCCCATATGACTCCCTTGTTGAGACAACTGCACTGACTCCCCGTCACCCATCGGATATTGTTCAAATCCATGTGCATTGTTCACCGGGCCTTCTATGGTTTGGGAGCAGATTATCTGCAAGACAAGTTTACTCCCTACCAACTTACTTGTACTCTTCACTCTCAACCTACCCGGCGGGTCGCTGTACCTCGCTTCCAGCAAGCTCGCAAGGGAGGCCGCGCCTTTTCGGTTGCCGCCGCTAAGGCCTGGAACAATTTACCTTTCTCTCTACTTGATATTATTGATCACCTTGCTTTTCGGCAAAAATTAAAAACCTTGCTTTTTTAACTACTTTGAGATAGCTTTCCTTCCTTGCCTCCTCAGCGCCAAGATGATTCTGGGCAAACGTGCACTTACACAAGTGCCTTTGACATAACAGAAACACTCCTGACTGTACGCTTACCTGGACTCCACAGAAGCATAATGATCCACAGGCCTGTTGAGCTGCTAAACTAGGCGCTTTAAACAGTGTTTCCTATGAAGAAAGAAAGATAACAAGAAGGGAGATGCTGTAACTGATAAGAATGAACAAAACTACTAGACATCTATATCTGTCTTTCACCCAGCAGTAACTCCCCCTAATTCTAAGACCCACACTCTCCTCATCTGTGTTTAGGGAGCTCTCCATCCTGCTATCACACAGGGGTGCGTTGATGTTGAGTCTCTAAAGACTAGGATGCTGTTGAACTCAGGAAGACTCAGGAAGACTCTGGAGGCAAGTGTCTTTAAAAGTAAATGAGTCTCTTGACAGAACGAAAGTGAAAAAAAAAAAGTTGTCTCTGAAGAATGAACATTCTTTCTAAGTTGAAAAGATCTCTCTTACTTTCTAATTTGTTCTTCTTTATCTTGCAGGTTCTCGGAGGATAAAGTTTTAACAGAAGAGTTTGAAGTTTCAAGGAAAAGAATATGGAAACCTTTTCTTGTGGGAAAATGGGAGCTCTTGCTAAAAATGAAGCGCACAAAACATGAAGGGGTTTTCGGTATCCTGGCAGGAGTTTTGACTGAGGGAAGGTTTGCGCGCATAATCAGGAAGATGAAACACTGCACAGCGTAAGTTTGTCTTGTCAGAAAACACTACAACCATCTGCTGCGAAGCCTGGTAAACAACTGTGAGGAAAAACTCTGTGGAGCTTCAGTTGCATAAGCGCGTTGGAATTATCTTCACTGTTAACGTTGTGATGTTCGTTTTATGACTAAGGTACCTTTTGTTTTGCAGGTCTTTCAATACAGAGAAAAAACCTCGGAATAACCGTGGCTGCGACTGAAGACTGATGACTGAAGATGAAACTGTAACGAAAGCAAATTCTCCTATTGGAAGACTGCGGTGGCGGAAAATTCAGTCAGGTAATTCTTGTCTGTGGGCAATAGATATTCTGTGAGCTATTCAAAGTATTAATATTACTTTCTCTTTGATTTCATAGGTTCTGTGAGCAGAAGCGTTGGTAGCGTTACACTGCTGTCAGCGGACCAAACGCGAAGTGCGCATTACTGCGGAGGCGGGGGCTTAAGTAGCCCTCAGTGTAAAATGTCTAGATCTCTGCTGAGACTTGTCCATGACTCACTGGGAGGACCATTTTATGGGTATTGAAAAGCTATTGAATCCCTATGGAAGTCTACGGTTATTAAATGCTGTGAATTGCGAGAATGCCATGTGTGCCAGGCAAACAACCACCTTAAACCAACTGATCTACACAAAGAATCCCGCCTGGTCGGAACTCCTGAATCAAGACTATGAACCTTGGATGTGATCATGACAGTTTTCCCCCGCAAGGCCCCTCCCAAGGATGGACCCTCCAGCCCTGGCTTGGTTGGGTGATTCTGATGAAATCTCTGAAATAATTGGGCAGCATGAATATTAGAACTGGGTTCCCAAATTCTGGCCTGTGGACCAAAACCTTTCCAATCCACTAAGTACAACAATTTGCTTCTGACAATCTTGGAATCTAAAATTTCTTTCATTAGGAACTTGGGTTCTCCATCTATAATCATGGGTTTGGGAGATTTGTGCAGCCTGGTTCCTGGGTTCATTGGTTTCAATAAGGAAACATGAAATACAGGATGAATTTGCATGTGAGATGGTAGTGTTTAGTTTAGTTTAGTTTAGTTATTTGTACCAAGCGCCGAACCCTGAGCTAACTGGGCACTGGAGACTTAGCGGAGGTTACAGCAGAATATAGACAAACAGGATAATAACAGTAAATGCAGTTGACCGGGTTACATCGTGGTCGAAAGGCAGACATAGGAAAAGAGTGCATTAATTAGTGTGTCAGACAGAAGTGGAGTTCTTGTTGGTGAGCCAGGACTTCGCTTTTCCTCTGAAGGTCCTGAAAGAAGGTTCTGCTCTAAGGTTCAGCAGTATAGCGTTCCATCGTTTAGCAGCTAGGACTGGGAAGCTGGAGCCGCCTGTCATGAACCATGGGACTCGTCCTTTTTGGACTTCATGGTCCCTGACCCATAGAGGCCTACACGCAGCAGTACATCCAACATGGCCACAGACCACAGAACGCTGTGCACCAGTTTCCGTATCGCACGCATCACGTTCCATAAAGTGTCCACGCCCCACGCCGCTACGCGCGTCTCAACGCTACTGTTTACTGAGGTTGCCGTGTGCTGCCGAAGTTCGATCTCGTTAACTACTAGCTCCTGGTTCCTGGCTCCTTGAACCCTTCTCCTTCCTCCCATTTCCCTTGCCCTCCTTTTCATCCCGGATCTCTGTGTACACTCTGCCGAGTGTAAGCTTTGCTGTTTCCAGGAATTCCCGGATATTCTGAATGATCCAGGATTCGGATCACGGAACGCACGCTGGAAGCTGAGGACACCCGTGCGGGCTTATATAAGACCTGTGCCGTACGAAGGAAGACTCCAACAAAGAAAGAACACAAACAGGTGAGAAGGGGGGAAACCTGTGACAGATTGAGACGCCAACAAACCGACAGTGATACGACCATGGAGTCGGCTGTGCAAGACCTTATGCGTGGTATGCAGGAGTTAACAACACAAGTTCAAAATTTAAAGGCCGAGAATGCCACATTAAAACAGTTAGTCCTATCATGTGATTCCACAACCAATGAAAGTGTACTGCTGGGCGGCATTGTGGATAAATATGATGGCTCTTCAAGAAACCTTCACGGATTCCTTGATTCATGTTTAGTCCACTTTACTTTTAAGCCCTATTACTTCTCTACTCCCAGAGCAAAGGTGGGCTTTATGATTTCACATCTTCCAGGGAATGCACTAACTTGGGCTACGCCCTTGGTTATCTCTGGAGATGCCCTCCTGGATCACTATGATGACTTTGTACAAGCCCTAAAGGCCATGTTTGACCGCCCAGAACAGGTCTACAGTGCCCAGGAGCGGCTGCTGGACTTCCAACAATGTTCCCAGGATATGCTGACCTATTTGACAATCATTAAGCAACTGGCCAAGGACCCAGATTGGTCCCTGGATGCCTGCTTTACCCTTTTTCAAAGAGGATTGAATGAGGAAATCAAAGATGATTTGGCAAAGGTAGCTCGCCCAAGTTCCTTCCAGGCTCTTATGGATCTCTCCTTACAAATAGACTTCCGCATCCAGGAAAGGAAGGCAGAAAAGAAGAAGACTAAGATGATTTGCCAAAAAGGCTCCATAGAACCTTCCTCCAAATCCAAGACATTTTCTGCCCCCTCTACAGACCCAGAACCCATGCAATTGGGGCCTTCTGGGAACCCATATCCCCGCAAGAAGGAATGTGACGGATTCACACTGGGTTGTGTATGTATTGTGCCTCAGACAAACATCTTGTGAGAGAATGTCCTTTGGCTCCCCCACGGCGTTCGGGAAACGCCAGCTCCCGATCCTAGATGGAGCACAGTTTCGGGAGAGAGATGTTTGCTCCACATCTATTCCATCCTTGAACTCTCCTGGACAAGGCAATCTAGTGATCTTACAGGCTTTCCTATCACCTTCCAAGAAAGAAACCTACCCTATTCTGACATTAGTAGATTTTGGGGCCATGGGAATATTTATAGATCTAGATTGGGTCACTACCCAACACATTCCATATGAAACTCGGGGCATCATGCAGCCTGTAGAAGCTATCGATGGAAGGCCCCTCTCTTCAGGACCCATCACCTTACAAACCAAAGAGATCGAGCTCTCCATAAACCATCATCGAGAGAATATCAGATTTGACATCATAAAGTCTGCCTATTATCCAATGGTACTCGGTATGCCCTGGTACAGAAACACAACCCATACATCATTTGGGCGGCAGGATCCTTGTTTCTTGGATCTGAACATTATATATCTCATTGTCTATCCATGGATTCCTCGCCATCCTCTCCAGAAGAGGCGCCCACAATACAGCAAGGCCCATTCACAGTTTCAAATATTATCCAGGCTCCTCGAGCCTGTCAGGATTACGTGGATGTGTTCTCAACTGCTATCGTTCAGTCCCTACCCCCTCACAGACCTGAAGACTGTGCTATAGATACTGAGCCTAGGGCAGTAATTCCCTTTGGAAGAATGTTCATACTATCCAAGCCAGAGAAAAAGGCAATACGAGAATATTTGGATACCAACCTAGAAAATGGCACCATACGACCCTCCAAATCCCCAGCAGGAGCTTCGTTGTTTTTTGTTCCCAAAAAAGATACAAAAGAGCTTAGACCCTGCCTTGATTATCGTAAATAAACCAATGTACCCTCAAGGACCATTATCCGTTACCCTTAATTTCGGACATCCTGGAAGCAATGAGAGGAGCCGTAGTCTTCAAGAAATTGGATCTCAGAGGTGCCTATCTTCTAATCCGTATAAGGGAGGGAGACGAATGGAAAACAGCCTTTAGAATACCCTTTGGACATTTTGAATATCTGGTTATGCCCTTCAGACTCGCCAATGTCCCGGCGGTCTTCCAACGTTTCATGGACCGAGTGTTCTCTGATATGCTGTTTCTCTTCGTCTTAGTTTACCTGGATGATATTTTAATATACTCCAAGGACCATCTCAAGCATGACGAGCATGTTAAGGCAGTCCTACAAAGATTGCGTGAACATAAACTCCTGGCTAAACCCGAGAAATGCCTTTTCCATGTCCCTACTGTTCATAATCTAGGTTTCCTCCTCAGTCCTGAAGGAAACAGAATGGACCAATCAAAGGTAAAAGCCATACTATCCTGGCCAGTCCCAACCACTGTCAAGCAGATTCAATCCTTCCTGGGGCTTGCCAACTTTTACCGGAAATTTATACCATCCTTATCAGAGATAATTCAACCAATCATTACACTGTTGAAGAAGGATACACCCTTTCTCTGGTCAGCACCCAAGATAAGGCCTTCCAACGACTAAAATCAGAGTTTACACAAGCCCCCATCTTGGCTCAACCAGACATCGATCGACCTTTCATAGTAGAGACAGATGCTTCTAACTACGCCATCGGAGCAGTTCTCAAGCAGGAACTCGAGGACAAATTAGAACACCCCATCGCTTATCTATCACGAACTCTAAATCCCAGCGAGACTCATTATTCTGTCCTAGAAAAGGAACTGTTAGCCATCCGTCAAGCCTTTACAGAGTGGTGTCATCTACTTTTGGGGGCAAAACATCCTGTTCAGGTCCGTACGGACCATCGGAATCTTCAAGTGCTACAATCCCTCGAATGCAGGAATAGTCATCAAGCCCCCTGGGCCTTCTTCTTCGCACAGTATCAGTTCCAAATACAACATGTTCCTGGGACTCATAACATAATTGCTGATGCCTTGTCCCGACGTCCCGACTATGAAACTCTTGAAGATCAATCCTTTCCCAAGATGTTTCCTCACACAATATTTGTAGCCCAAACAATCAGCCTCCTGGAAGACATTCGAATTGAAACCCAGTCCTCCGAGATCTGGAAGGAATTTACTGGAAAGAATCGATGGAATCTCAGAACAAAGGATGGGTACCTGTTTAAAGGCAATGACCTGGTTATTCCTACACAAAAACTGCGACAAAGGATCATGAACCTCTGCCACGATACCCTCCATTCAGGACATCGTGGCATCTTCAATACTCTCCGTTTGCTACAAAGACAGCTTTGGTGGCCTAAAATGAGAGCCGATGTCCAACGCTATATCCAAACCTGTGCAATCTGCAATCAAAACAAGCATGACAACAAGAAACCGGCGGGACTCCTGCTCCAACCTACACTACCAACAAGGCCCTGGGAATTCATTGCTATGGATTTTATTGTAGAGTTGCCACCTTCCAGGGGATACACAACTATCATGGTCACCTTTGACTTGTTCACTCACATGGCTCACTTTACACCCTTATACAAACTACGATCTTCCTCCGAACTTGCTGGAATTTTCCTGGAACACATATTCCGACTTCACGGACTCCCTTCCAAAATCATATCAGACAGGGGACCCCAATACATATCTCAATTTTGAAAACACCTATGCCGTATACTAGGAATCCAACGGGCCCTCTTCTCAGGTTATCATCCCCAGACCAATGGAGCTACCGAACGTGTTAACCAAACCCTGGAGCAATATCTTCGTTGTTTCACCACCAAGGTCCAGGACGATTGGTCACTTTTGATAACTGTGGCTGAATTTGCCTATAACAATTCGGATCACTTGGCTGTCAAAGCCAGCCCCTTTTTCTGTAACTAAGGGCTCCATCCTTCGGTTCTCCCATCCTTGCTTCCACATCCTACACCAGTCCCTACACTCGACTCCTGGATAGAAAATCTCATCAACGTGCACAAACAAGCCAAGGAACACCTTGAAAAGGCCCGAGCCACTACCAAGCTCTATGCAGACTCCAAAAGAAGACCAGGTCCCTCCTACGCAGTAGGTGATAAGGTCTGGCTATCCTCGAAACTACTGCCCCCACATGTACGACCAAATAAATTGACCCCCCCGGTACTATGGTCCCTTCCCCATAAAAGAGATCATTAACCCAGTGGCCTACCGACTCAAGCTACCAGACTCCTGGAAGAGAGTCCACCCAGTGTTTCATACATCTCTACAGAAACCTTACGTTCAGTCCTCTCGGACTGCTCCAAGGTCTGCACCAGTGATTGTCAACGACCAGCTGGAATACGAAGTGTCCACAATATGTGATTCCAGATACCGACGTGGTCAGCTGCAATATCTGGTTTAATGGAAAGGATACCCTCCCAATGAACGCACCTGAGAACCATTGACAAACCTAAATGCCCCAGACTACTCAAAAGGTACCACCTTATAGACCCGTGCAAACCCGGAGGAACAGGCCTTCGGAGGAGGCATGCTGTCATGAACCATCAGACTCGTCCTTTTTGGACTTCCTGGTCCCTGACCCATAGAGGCCTACATGCAGCAGTACATCCAACATGGCCACAGACCACAGAACGCTGCGCACCAGTTTCCGCATCACACACATCACGTTCCATAAAGTGGCCATGCCCCCACGGCTCTGCGCGTCTCAACGCTACTGTTTACTGAGGTTGACATGTGCTGCTGAAGTTCGCTCTCGTTAACTACTTGCTCATGGTTCCTGGCTCCTTGAACCCTTCTCCTTCCTCCCATTTCCCTTGCCCTCCTTTTCATCCCGGATCTCCGCGTACACTCTGCCGAGTGTAAGCTTTGCTGTTTCCAGGAATTCCTGGATATTCTGAACGATCCAGGATTCGGATCACGGAACGCATGCTGGAAGCTGAGGACACCCGCGCAGGCTTATATAAGACCTGTGCCGTACGAAGGAAGACTCCAACAAAGAAAGAACACAAACAGGTGAGAAGGGGGGAAACCTGCGACACCGCCTGCTTTTTTTAGGGAGAATTTGGGGATGGTTAGGCAATGAGAGTATGGTGTTCTGCTTGATCTGGTTGAGGTGTGCTTGTTGAACTTGTCTGTGGAGGAGGCTGTGGAGTTCACCTGTTTTTGAGCGAGAGTGTGGAATCTAGATATACCCCTAAAGTTTTAATTTCTTTGGCCACAATGGTTAGGTTACCATCTATGTTGATAGAGGCGTAACGGGGGACCAATTTGTTTAGCCATGGTTGGGAGCCGACGAGAAGGAGCTCAATTTTCTCGTTGTTGAGGCAAAGGCTGTGTTCTGCCATCCAGGCTTGGATCTCCAGGTAGAGGTTGTTGATCCGTAAGGAGTCCTCTTCATAAAAACCTGATAAGGTGATGAGAACCTGGGTATCGTCAGCATAATTTGTGTATGTGACAAACAGGTTATCAAGGCGGTCAAACAGTAGCTTAGTGAAATATTGTATAGGGTCAGCGAGACACACAAACCTTGTGGGACGACACAGAGGATGGGGATGGGGTGGGCTGAAGCCCCCAGAGAGAAGACCCAGGTAGTTCAGTTGGCTAGGAAGGATTGGACCCAGGCGGTCGCCTAACTGGAGAAAGCAGCTGAGGCTGTCAGATATTCCGTGAGGATCTGATGGTCGACAAGGTCAAAGGCTGCCGAGAGGTCAAGCAGCAGGAGAATGGTTAGATTACCCTTATCCTTTGCCTCGTCCATCTGGATTTCGAAGTCCAGAAGGGCTGTTTCTGTTCCGTGCCTTGGTCTGAAGCCAGATTGTCTAAGGCCCAGGAGGTTATTCTCTTCCAGGTGATTCTGGATTTGCAAGTAAGCCACTCTGTCTAAAATCTTTAGGATGTAGGGGACAGTGGTATTTGGCCTGTAATTAGTTGGGTTGTTAGGGTCCAGGTTAGGTGTTTTTAGAAGGGGCATGACCCAGGCCTCCTTGAGGCTGCTGGGGACTAAGCTAGTTTTGAAGGAGGCGTTGATTAGGGCTATAATGAAAGGGGCTAGATCGTTGGCGTGCTCCTGGATGATGGGGGCTGGGAAGGAGTCCCCTTGGCATCTGGATGGCTTGAGGCCTTTGATGATGCTTTCCACTTGATTTGTTGACAGCGGGGAAGTTTAGAGGTGGGAGGTGGTGAAGGGTTTGCTTTTTTGGCTGGGCTGAGCTGTTTCTGTTCAATTCTGGATTTTAGCATGGTGATTTTGTCTGCCAAGGCTTTTTGGATCCTTTTGCACCAGTCTGCATATTTCACACAGGTTTCTGAAGGGGTGGAGGGGGATATGAGTTCACTGTGGATGATGAAGAGCTCTTTTGTGCTAGATTTGGCATTCTCAATTCTGTTGTCAGAAGTCTTTTTTTTGTCCCTGAGGATAGAGGTTTTGTGGGTGGTGGATGCTACCGTGAATAGTGTTTTGTTGGCTTGGCTGGGAGTTTTTCTCCAGGTGGCTTCTGCTGCTCGCTTGGCGTTCCGTAGGATTTGAAGCTCAGGGGTGAACCATTTGTTCAAGTGGGCTGCTGGTTTAGCTTTAGTGAGTTTGATAGGGGTGATGATATCTACAGCTGATTCAAGTGTGTTATTATACAGGTCAGCGAGTTTGTCCAAATCTAAGTTGGAGTAGTTTGCGGAAGCAAGGATGTTGTGGATTAGGGGCGAAGGCTCTGCAGGGTGATGTTGCGGTTATTCCTTGCGAGGGTTTGCTGGACAGTAGCTGGAGGGGTGTTCGGTTGCGTCTTCCCTTGAATGGCGAATGAGATGGCGTGGTGGTCTGACCAAGCGGTTGGTTCATTTTTAATGATGGAGGTGGAACAGTTGTGGTCTGCCAGCCAGTCCAAGGTTCTACCTTTGTTATGTGTTAGGGCTGTGATCCTGTGCTTGAACCCTAGTTGCAAGATAGTGTTTTCCAGGGAGAGTGCATTGGCGTCATTAGGGTCACCAATGCCCAGATTGAAGTCCCCTAGTAGGATGACTTGAGATCCTGTTTTGGTATTGGTGATCAATAGGCCGGATATCTCTTCCTGTTAATCTTAATGCTACAGGGTTGATGACTGCTTTCACTGAAAACGGGCCCAGATATCGGGGTTGAAATTTACACAGACCCTTAAATGCAATGGGCCTCATTACGACCCAGGCGTTAAGGGTTAACGCCGTCGTTAACCCTTAACGCCTATTCTGATTTTAACGGCTGCTTTTAGCAGCCATTAAAATCCATGGCGCTAACCTGCCATGATGCTAATTACGCCACCGTAATTTACGGTGGCATAATTAGTGCCTTCCCCACTCCCATTATGCCCTATGGGGCAAAAATGGGAATGGGGAAGGGAAAATGGGAAATGGGGATTTACCGCCCCACTCACCTTGGAATGGGGCGGTAAATCCGCCATCCACCATGGTGTAAACGTAGTTTACACCATGGTGGTAAAGTTGGCGCAATTAGCGCCTGGGTTGTAATGACCCCCAATGTGTTTGGAAGCTAACCATACCTTGTCTCCCACTTGATAATCTGGAGGATTTCTTCGGAGTTTGTCAGCGAACTTCTTTTGACTCTCTTTTGCAATAGTTAAATGCTCTAAGACTTCCTTCTGTACTTGAGAAATGTTCTCATGAAGACTCTGCACCGCTAGCATCTCTAAAGATTCAGGTGGATCAAAGGTAGAGGTCCGTGGATGGCAACCATTAAAAATTTAGAAAGGAGTATGCCCGGTAGAAGTGTCCTGAGAATTATTGTAAGCGTACTCTGCTACCCGACTTTTGCTGTGCTTAGTTGCTTCAGTGTGTTTTCACCTTGCAGTGCCTACATCGAAATTAGCTGTGCCTAGTTGCTGCACTCTGTTTTCACCTTGCCGTGCCTAAATCAAATTTAGCTGTGCCTAGTTGCTGCAGTGTTTTTTCACCTTGTCCTGCCTAAATCAAATTTAGCTGTGCGTAGTTGCTGCAGTGTTTTTTCACCTTGTCCTGCCTAAATCAAATTTAGCTGTGCCGAGTTGCTGCAGTGTGTTTTCAGCTTCCCATGCCTAAATCGAAATTAGCTGTGCCCAGTTGCTGCACTATGTTTTCACCTTGGCGTGCCTAAATCAAATTTAGCTGTGCCTAGTTGCTGCACTGTGTTTCACCTTGCCATGCCTAAAACGAATTTAGCTGCTCCCAATTGCTGCATTGTGTTGTCACCTTGTCCTGCCTATTCGAATTTATCTGTGCCCAGTTTCTAGATGTGTTCTCCCCTTCTTGCCAAAAATCGAATCTAGCTGTGCCATTTGCAGCTCTACTTCCTGCCCCCTGCTTCTTCTCTGCTTTCCACCCTACCCCCACCCTCTCTGCTAGCTCTCTCCTCTTCTTCTATCCTTCTTGCACTTGTTGTTGTATTGTACCCATTTCTGTTCCTCACCCCCTCCAAACCCCATCCTCTTCTCCCCTCCACCCTACCTGCCCATTGCCTTATACCTTAAAACTGTTCAGAGCATAGTAATGCCCTGTATTCTACCTTTCCTACACCCCTCTTCCCTTCCCCTCCCACCACCAAGCTCCTCCACTGTATTTTTATCATGCCGCTATATAATTGTATGCATTGTATAGTAGCCTGTCCATTTCTACCATGCCCCCACCCACCCACCTTTAACCTATTTGTGTAAGGCACTTTGAAAAATTAAGGATTGTCATCCGACATGAAAGAGTTATCTTCACTGTTATATGTATTATCTGCACTTATTCCTGCACTTACCCTGCCCTGTGCAGGCATGTATCATTCAGCAAGTCAAGGGCTCTGAACGACTGTTGTTTTTTTCCCCACTGACCCCCCCCACCCCTGAGTGCTTTGAAAACCCTCCCTGTGTATAGACGCTATACAAATAAACAATAAATAAATAGATACATAAATAAATCTGGAGGAATTGAAAGCAAGGACTACATAAAACTGGTTGAACAGCGAAATAACTACTTAATAGTCATTGCCAATGTCCTCGAAAGATTCATTAGATAAGGTTCAGGCTATGAATTGAGAGGAAAGATGGTCTTTTAGCAATTGCTGAACCTTTTCAAGACAGGATCAACTGCAATGTGCATCACACCCAATTTGCATCAAATTTTGAGTGATTTTACATATTGTGAGAGGATTGAAAGAGACTGGAACTGGTGTCAAGAGCTATGTCCAAAATGGGTTAGTTGAAAGATTCTGATGCCTGTCATTCAGGAATTATGAAGGTGGAGTCGTTGGTCTTGAATGTTTCAAATCATCAAGGTATACCCAAATGGGATGCACCTCTCCTCCACCAAAAAGGTACGTGTTTGGAAGTGTTGTACAAACAGAACTGCCAGCAGTTGAACATATGATTTAGAGCTCAGTGTAGAAAGCATATGCACTTCTAATCCCTTTACAGGTCTTGTCTCTTCTGGGCATCATGGATAGGCAAATGGAGTTCCTCTCCAATTTGACTTTCATTTCCATATGAGGTCCTTTTCCCACAACAGATTAATCATTGCAAGCCAAGCAGCACCTGTTGTTGCATCACTAAATGGCTGTTGTGGTCCAGAGAAACCATCTTCAGAAGTCACCAGTTTGAAAAAAAGATTATCTTTCTGATCTAGCAAAGAAAGCATAGTGCAGGCATCAGTCTATGGTGTCCCAAACCCTGTCCCTACTAGAGTAATGTCCTCCTTGTAATGCAAAAGTCTAATCATCGTCTTTCAAAATCAGCAGAGGAACCCAATTTCCAAAATTTCTGATTCATTTACTCTGTTTCTATTGCCAAGGCACAACCCCTTTAGTAACATTGCCACGGATAGCAGGCACACAGGGCTCCCGATGGGGCTCCATTGAAAGAATGGTTTGCCAACTACAGAGTGCATTTTGTATGTGTGATACATGGAAGTGGTGTGTCACAGCTATCTTATAGAATTGCCTATGTTTCCACCAGAGAAAATGATGCTGATGAAACATTGTCCATACAAATTGAAATGAGTTGCTCCTTCTGTCTGGTTTTTCCCAGCTCCTTTTTAGGAAAGCTATTCTCACAGTTTCCCGGTAGGAGCAGATGCAACAATTTTATTTTGGTATCTTTCTCATCCTTTGTGCACATCTTCATTAATGGATGTCCCAGTTATTACAAGAGGGCATGCCTAATTGTCAAATAAAGTGTGAATAGAAACTGTGACAGGTCCGTGGCATTAATCCTACAGGGAGAAATGCTGCTAACATTATACATGCAGGTTTTGTATTTGCATATTCTGGAATTCCATTCCCAGCAAGAATTCCTTTGGTTTGTGATGGGCGCAGCACATGAACAATTCACTATCCTGTCCTTAGGTCTAATTCGACCGTATTGGTATTAATCAAGGTGACCGGGCTGCTGCTGTGGCTACTGACAGCAGCAACCTTTTAATGTGATGGAATCATTATTTTCAAAGTCTTTTAATTAGGCACATGGTGACATCAGGGCAGCCTGCAGAGTGGCCCACGGCCATGGTCAACCAGATTTAGAATATATGGTGGTGAAGATAAAGAGAGAATAAGCTCAACAAGCATCGTAGACATGAACAATAGTTAAGTGCACAGGCAGATGAAAGATTGCCTGAGCCTGTATTGCCCCACATAATATAGAGGACTGGCACGAGGACAAGGGATGATGGTTAATGCTATGACTGCTTTCAGAGCATCCTACTCTATCATGGACCCTGCCATCCCTTGTCGGTTGATCTCAATCCACATTGGCGGTGTATGATTGAGCTTTGTCAGGCAAAGCTGGGGGTTAGATCATCTTCACCACATTGGTTAAGGGCTTGTGTCTTAGCAGAACTTTAAGTCCATTGCCCCCAAAGTGTGTGTGATTAAATATTATGATTAAATACATACATGAAATAAAGCAAAGTGTTCTCCTTTTAAGAACACCCAGAAACCTATCAGACAGATCACATTAATTGCAGGAGTCGCTGGCAGTGTTGGCCAGTCAGGCCATGGACAACTTTACATCAGCATTTGCACTTTACAACCAATCCGAAACTGACTAAGCAGTGTAAACATGGAATTTGAAATGACGGGCCAGTGCAACAACAACATTTTGCTCTTGTGGTTTGTGCAAATGGATACTCGTGATTGATCGGCAACTGCCAAGTTATGTGCTCAGCCCATCTATGTTTTCTTAGGCAGTGGAGTCCATTGGATGTAGAGCCATCTCACAAAAGGTAAAGCACAAGAAGACAAAGGTTACAACTCAGAATAATACGAATGGCCGAAAGTAACAAGATGTCGTCCCAACGCAATTTGACGAAACTCCACTCCACGTTAATCATTTGATTGTATCAAAGAAAATCGATGGAAACATTGTTGAATCTGTGGGTTTCTTTTTTGTCTAACATGCAAGTTCTTCTTTTTTCTCTAACAAACACGTTTTGCAGCAAAACACATGCAATTGATAATTCCCTTCAAACATATAGCTACATGGACGTACATTTTCCTAATTGATGTCTAGATCACGTGCTTGCAAGATATATGCATTGACGTATTTAGGCAGTGATATTTCTGTGCTTATCATTCGCAGTGCACCACCAGAGCTTAGACGGGTCCGACTGCGAGGTGCACTGCAGGAGTATTCCCCTTTTCAGAATAGGTGAAATGAAATGACTGCAATCCAATCCGCAGAAATACAACACTAATTACTCAATTTCTTTGTGGCATTAAAAAATGTCAAGGTTTAAATGGAAGTCTTTCTTTGACCTCTGTGTAAATCAAATTGGGACCACGTCGCATTGGGTATGCTAGCGTATCAAATTAAATTAAAGGACATTACCAATCAGACATATGAAAGATGGAAGGCTTGTTGCCTTTTTAGCAGGCAGCAGCCCAAGGTTTTCGAGTGAGCCATGCACCAGCCTCATGCCTCAAGGTGACCGTAGTCCTCTGTTTCAACATCAGTGGATCCCTAAAATGCACATACAAGAAGACTTTGCAGCACATTGTTGCCTTAGAAAAACAGTTTTTACGGTGCACCACTGCGGTGAGCACTATTGTATGACTTGTTGCAACAATTCAACATATACAATGATGGATGGATGTCTGTGGAGCTGTACTATAATTCTCGGTAGGGCGTGATTTTTTTAATTTCCACATCACTTAATTGCTGGTCAACTTAACAGTTATGTTCATGTAGACAACTCTCCCGTAGCAGGGAGAACATGAATCATTTGTGTGTTTGGCAGCTTTCAAGTCTAGGGGCGAATCCAAGAAATCCTAGGGGAGAATCCAAGAAATGCTCATTTTGGTAGAACGCGGGTTGTGGTTGGAACACAACATATGTTTGCATGTACCAGGTTGCAGAGACAACACAACATTGTTGCATGTTGGCCACTGTCAGGTGGCTGTGTGAACACAAATAAAACTCATGTTGGTGGTTCTCTGCCTTGCTGAGAGGTAGCTCTCCTCCAAATTACGTTGGTGTTAAAATATCAGGACCAGGACCTAGGAGCATGACTTAAGAAAAGAGGAGCAATACCACACATGCTAAAGGCATTATCTTGTGATGTGACATATTCTGAATGATATAAAACTCATATCACACCCTTCTCAAAATACCCACCAGGTCATCACAGTGGATCAGGAATCAGGCTAGTTTGTAAAGGTAGTTATTTATTTATTTATGTAATATTCAAATCACGCATACATATTTATATATATATATATATATATATGTTTAAAGAACTTGTACCACGGTGCAAGTTTGTCGGAGTGCACTCCAGAAAGCAGCTCAGGGCGGATGATCCGTTCCAAACATTGAGGCACAGCACCAAAATATTCAGTAGGCAAAAAATAGTTCTTTAATAGTTAAAATGTCAAGGACATGAAGGTAAAACACAAAAACTATGCGTTTCGCGGCAAACACACCGCTTGATCACGTTTTAGGGCATGAACACAAAGAAGGGAATTTTAAACTGGCCTATGGTTGCATCGTATAGAGTGTCATTCCAATGCAAGCTGTTAATTCACAAAATCCGCCATTATTAAACATTTTTAAACGTATTTAAACAATATGCTCAACTTTATAAAACATTATCAGTACATATGTATATTTTTTAAGAGAGGAGCATAAGTTGAGTGCAAAACGTAACTGGTTTCTTGACAGCGTTTGGAAACTCTACAACCATATCACATCCCCAGTGCATGTATACAACATACTATTTTGTCTCTGCACAGTCGCTGCTTTCTTTCAGTGTATACTTAAAGTGGCATCTGATTATGTGCTGCCCAAATGCGTCCGTGTTACAAAGACGAATGGCTATTAGGGCTGGCATTAAAATGCGCCTTTACGTTCATTGTACACTAGGATCAAATTTGTGTACAAAGTAAGTGACCTTTATATAGCGATTTACCATTAAGATAAAAGGTCTGTGTCTGTTTGTTTATCTTTTTAAGAATACATACTGCAGCATAATCTGTGTGAAGGTCAGTACAGTCTGAGGTAAAAGATATGTGGCTATCATAAAAATGAAAGGTCCACAAGGCAACAAGGTGCTTAGGCTAAAGTGCATAGTGCTCTTGGCAAAAACCGTCTTCAGGTTCCCATGTAAAGAATTACTTCCTAAAGTGCAAGTGTTTCTTAATGCTTACTGTGCAAACTAGCAATCTACAAAATAATATTGGTAAGGTTCAATGTGCAGTTTTTCAGCTCAAGAAAAGTATTCCCTATATGGGGATACATAAAGTGCTTAGTGCATCTACCATCTGAACACGGGATAGCCATCTTTTACATTGCCTGATGAACTGAGTGAGACTACAGTTCATTTAAAAGCATAAAAACACCAAACTAAAACCTTAATACGTTGTAAAATTCCTGAGACCTGTTTGGTGACCATTTGTGCAATTTGTCAGAGACAGGTGGGATGGTGAGCATAGAATTACAGAACTGCCAGTTATCATGTGTTCATAAATATTAATGCAAAACATTGCTCACCCTAATGAAAGGAAAGAAAGTGATAAAAAAATAGGAAAACAAAAAGGAGAGGGGATCTAAAATGTATTAAATTCCTAATTTGGGAGTACAGTATTGAATTGATAGTTCCACTAACCAAAATGCATGTGAAAAACACTTTCCTGTCACTGCAACCTCTAAGCCCCTTTGTGTAATAATTCATTTACATATTAATACAATAAGAACCACCTATATAAGAAATGTTTGACATCTTATAAAATTGATGGTTTATGAGAGATTGTCGGAAGCGGCTGATTTTCTGTGCTTGTGCTGTGCTCGTACGATAGTGCGCAGACTTTTCAGTGCAGCTTGACGGTCCTGTGACGTGCTAGTGCTAGAGGATAGGTTTGTTCCTCTAACAGGAAGTTTTGGTGGACGATGGACGGCGTATCGAGAAGCCGCGAACCGAGAGTGGTGCACGAAGCGGCTGAGCCGAAGCGGCTGAGGAACGACCGGAGCCGCGATCGGAGCCGCGGCAGCTCATACTGACACAGCTTCGACACTGCAAGGAGAAGCCGAAAAAAGTGTTGAAAGGCCCGGTATTGGTAGGTCTTGAGTTGTCGTGGGCCCGCCATTGCAGCATTGACTGTGTTGTTTGCATAGCCTGAGTCACCCGTTGTACTAGTGCCTGTGATTTTGCTTGTGTTAATACGGGCAGCGGCTTTGGCATTGGGTTGAAGGGCTGAGGGGTTGAGGAGAGGAGGAGGAGATTATGATATCGGGCGAGCTGTAGGTTGGCTAATGGTGATTGAAGTGACTGGTATCACTTACAGTGGTTACGAGCAACCCGCCCTTCGGCCTCCTCTTACCCCCCACGTTGTATGCGGCATGCTTTATGCGGCAATCGCAGTCTAGCATTAACTGTTCACGGTAAGCCCCTCTAAATTGAGTCAAGCTAGAGTTCCCAAACTTGATTGAACTCGAAGGGGCTCGTAGCTTGTTACTCGGAGTTTGGGCTACTTGGAGTGGGTAGTGAAGTGGCTGGGGTGCCATTAGCAGAGAGATTGTTTAAACTCAGTCTCTCATAATTATCATTTTAAATTGTTTAATTACTCTAAGTTTAGGCAATAAGAAAGTAAGAAGTGGGGAGACTGTAGGAGATTTTACTCCTTTGATCCCCTATTCCTTTCTGCCTTACTTATACAGCCACAAAACTGTGAGAAATGTCCCGTTATAATCTAAGGAGTGGACAACATGTTGACGATCTAAGAGCTCCTGAATGGGACGGCTCTTATACTGAAAAGTCCCCGCATGTGGAGGTAAATACCGCAGGTTCACAAATTCCCACTGTTTTGATAAGGGACAATAACTTAGTCGAGGTACAAGTACACCAAGAACCACAAGTTGATAAGACAACAGTGGGAGACATTTTAAGGGATGCAACAAGAAATACTCCATCTATACAGTTGAAACACTTTACCCTGAAATCAACTAACATAAAAGGACGATTGACTATTATTTCCAGAAACCCGGACAAAATAATTCAAGTGGCCCCACTTTAAACTCCTCAAGACCTTTAAATCAAAACATCAATCCACAGATCGAAAATTGGCGGTCAGAATTACCCATTCCAGTTATTATCTCTCAAGGACCCCAAACCATCTGATGAGTTCAGTTCAGAACTTATTACTTCATGAGGAAAGATTGAACTCAACAGTGGTATCGAGAGAGGACTCGGCTGTGTCGGAGGGATTTTCAACAGATCATCCAGCTCACATATTAAGCACGACTCATGGAAACAAGAGCCAGGATCCCAAAGAAGGTGACTCATCTCTACCAGCCTTAAATTTTGTTCTAAATTCTTTGGTGAAAGTTTTTGATCTCTTGAAAAGAGATGTGCAGACACACACAGGGATCTTAATGGAAATGACTAAGGATATTGAGCAACTTGAATTCTCAGTGGTAGGCCAAAATCATGTAATAAACTGCTCAGTTCTGCCTATGTTGGTAAAAATGGAAGATGGATTCACAAAGCAAAGTGAATATCTAATAGAAATTAAGCAGCAAATGACTTCTCTGCAGATGGATAATAAGGAGATCAAAGATTTGTTACTAAAAATTAACACAAGAGAAACATCAAACACTTTACCAAATCAAGAATCAGTAATTAAAACAGATGATTTACTGCCTGAACTGAGAGCTTCAGCGGATGTGTCATCCGCGATCGCTACCGCGGTTGGCGGCTCCTTCCACGTTGGAGGCTAACCGGCAGGTAGAGCGGTGTAGTCCCTTCATTGTGTCTGGTATCGATTCATGGCCAATCACAGCGCTGCCGGAAGTTTATCTGCCCTTCAGCCCGGCAGTCACTGCGTTTCAACCTATAGCTGGTTCTCTCTCCAGCGACTCTGGTTCTTGCGCTCTTCCAGCGTTTTGCCCTCTGCTCGCCTTGGCGTGCGGCGGGTCTTCTCTGCTTGCTCGTCCCTTGCACTTGGGATAAAGTTTCTTCTACTTACCTGTTGGCCGTTTTTTCATTTTCCGCAGCGGCTTTACTTTTTCCAGTCTCTTCCTTGCCGATCCCTCGGCACTTCTACGCTTTCTCTTTCTAGTCTCGCCGCTCAGGCGGCGGGCGTTTCTTTTTTCTCTCTCTCCTCTTTGCTGCTCTTTTTACTCGCGGCTCGCCAGTTTTCTCTTGTTCTCTGTCTGTTGTTTTTTCTCTCCTGAATTTCTCTCTTTCTTACCGTGCCCTTAATTTCCTGAGGCCGGTGGTTGCTTTGGCTTCCTTCACCTCTTATTGGTGTCGCATTTGGATCCCTTCCTGTGTTCAACCCTGTGGACCTCGCATCTGCTTCCAGTCCTACGGATTATAAACTTGGATCTTCACCTACCTCATTACCAGAAGTATCCTAAGGGTTTTTCCCACGTGTGGGTTTTTTTCCCTTTTTTGTCCGGCCTGTTCCCGGAAAAGGGGCCCCAGGACGGCTGTATATTCAGCCGTCACTGTGGCTTCTCACCGAGACAGGCAAGTGCTACCTAAAAAAGAACGGGACTACCTGAGCCGGCGGAATCTACGGAACTCAGGCCACTCTGAAGACTCAGGTGAGGAGAGTGTGGAGGGACGGGAAGACAAAGGGGTTCGATAGCTTATACAGTCACAGTTTGAAACGCCAAGAAAGACCAAGATGTTAGCCGAAGAACAAGTTCAGGAGTTATGGAAGGCTTTTCAGGCCATGTCACTGGAATTACAGGGGGTCAAGACTGAGAATGCCCTTCTAAAACAGATGGTAGCGGTCCGGGAACCCTCACATCCCCCGGAATTGCCTCGTATGGCTCTTTCTTCAGGAAGATTTGATGGCTCACCTAAGAGGGTAAAGGAATTCCTGGATGGAGGCCTGCAATGTGTACTTCACCTTCAGACCACACACCTTCTCCACGGATCAAGCCAGGGTAGGGTTTATGATATCAAATATGACGAGGAATGCTTTAGCCTGGGCTACTCCGCTAGTTACAAACAGTAATGCCATCTTACAGGATTCCTCGGGGTTCCAGAATCTACTGAAACAGACTTTCGAGCGACCTGAACTATCTTTTACTGCAGGTGAGGACCTGCTGGATGCACGACAGGGTGCTCTAGACGTGCTGTCATACATCTCCTCCTTTAAGACATTGGCAGCAGGAGCGGGATGGTCCGAACAAGCACAATATGCTGTATTCCGGAGAGGGTTGAGAGATGAGATCAAGGATGAGCTAGCCAGATCTCCACGCTCCCCCACATTTCCAGACTTACTTGCTGCCGCTCTCCACATCGAGTACCGCTTCCAAGAGAGAAGGGCAGAACGCCGGAAACAAAGAGGATCAGGAAATCCCATGAACCCTCCTTCACATTCTCCCTCTGGACGTCTCTCCTCTACTCAGAGCGAAGAACCGATGCAAATCGGAGCTACCAGGGCACCTCTTTCATCAGCGGAAAGACGGCGAAGAAGAGAGAAAGGGTTGTGCGCCTATTGTGGTTCCGACCAACATGTGCTGAAGGACTGCTCTGAGGTACTGGAGAGGAAGGCGGGAAACGACTACCCTCGGCGTCAATAGGGACGGGTAGCCGGGGGTACTCAGATCTTTTTCAGCGTCCCTATGTCACTCTTTCGGTGTCGGCTTCAGAATCCCAAGAGGCTTCCAGACTGATGGTACTATCTGTTACCTTGAATCTAAATGGAAGGCCGGTGGAAACATTAGCCTTATTCAATTGTGGAGCGGCAGGGAACTTTGTGGACACTCTGTGGGCTGACAAGATGGGACTCACTCGGATAGTTCGTAAGGTGGGTCAGAAAGTGGAAGGAGTGGACAGTACACCTTTGTCGTCTGGACTAATCACTCATACCACTGAACAACTCACCGTGGTCATCAACCAACACACAGAGACCCTGCAGTTCGACATTATTAGAGCCGCACATTTCCCCACAATCCTAGGCATTCCTTGGCTGCGCAAGCATAACCCGTATATCAACTGGACGGAAAACCGACTAAGTTTTTGTTCCACGTGCTGTTCGGTAAACTGTCTTCCTCCCGATACCAGGGAGGATCAACAGTCGGTTAGGGTTCTCTCCAAGGATCATGTGGGTATTCACGCGCTTCCTAATTTTTGTGCAAAATTCTCTGGGGTATTCCAAGAGAATCTCTACGCTCGGCTACCTCCTCATCGGCCAGAAGACTGCTCAATCGATCTCGAACCTAATGCACTGGTTCCATTTGGGCGCATGTTCTCTCTCTCTCAGGCCGAAAAGAAGGTATTAAGAGTCTATCTGGATACCAACTTGGAGAATGGTCTTATTCGACCTTCGAAGTCACCAGCTGGCGCCTCTCTGTTCTTCATCAAGAAAAAAGACACGACTGATCTCAGACCCTGTATCGATTACCGGGGCCTCAATAAGGTTACAATCCGTGATCAGTATCCCATGCCACTCATAACCGACATTATCGAGGCGGTACAAGGGGCTCGAATCTTCACCAAATTGGATCTCAGGAACGCATATCATCTGCTTCGCATCACTGCTGGGGACGAATGGAAGACGGCTTTTCGAACTCCATACGGTCTTTTTGAGTACAGAGTGATGCCGTTCGGCTTAGTGAACGCACCGGCTGCATTCCAGAGATTCATGGATAGGCTATTTTCAGATCTGCTGTCGGTCTCGGTTATAATATACCTCGACGACATTCTAATTTTTTCCCCTAACATGGAGGAACATATTCAACACGTCACCCAGGTTGTGTCTCGCCTTCAGGTAAACCAGTTGCTGGTCAAGGGCGAGAAGTGCAAATTTGCGGTATCCTCGGTTCACTATCTCGGATTCATTCTTTCCGAAGAAGGGGTGGCCATGGACCAAACCAAAGTTGATGCTATTCTGGATTGGCCAGCTCCTACTTCAGTCCGAGAAGTTCAGAGATTCTTGGGATTAGCAAATTACTACAGCAGATTTGTCTCAAACTTTTCGGAGGTAGTATACCCGATTATGCACCTACTCAAGAAGGAGGCGGTTCCGTTTTCTTGGTCAGATGAGGCAGAGAAGAGTTTCGATTTTCTCAAGAGATTGTTCTGTACTGCCCCCATTCTCCAGCATCCTGATCAATCACAGCCATTTATTTTGGAGACCGACGCTTCTGCGGTAGCTGTAGGAGCGGTATTGCTCCAGACCGTCCAAGGAGTGGAACACCCCGTGGCCTACATGTCAAAAACTCTTTCTCCTAGCCAGCTCAACTATTCAGTACTGGAGAAAGAACTTCTGGCCATGAAACTTGCCTGTGAAGAGTGGCGCCATCTCCTACTAGGAGCCAGACACCCATTTTTGATTAGGACCGACCATAAGAACCTCAAGGTACTACAAGAATTGGAGTGTTCGAATTCCAGGCAGGCCAGGTGGGCCCATCATTTCGCACAGTTTGAATTCCAAGTCTCATATATTCCGGGATCGCAGAACAGTCTGGCGGATGCCTTATCGCGCAAAGACTCCACCAAGGAACACCTGGAGATCAAGAGGGAGTCCATGTTCAAACGCAACCAAATCCTGGCCTTTGTTGGTTCTTTTCTTAAAGAGGTGAAGACTGCTCTCGTTCAGGAAAAGCGCCAAATACCCCTACGTATTACCTCTCCTTTTCAACAAAGAGGAGACTGGCTTTTCTACAAACAGAAATTGTACATTCCCAAAGGTTCTCTTCGTGCTAGAATTCTGAAGTGGAGTCACGACTCTCGCTCGGCAGGCCATAGAGGGGCTGAAAATACCTATGAGCTTCTCTCTAGAACGTATCTTTGGCCAAACGCTAGAAAGGAGACATACGATTATGTCAAGGCTTGTCCAATTTGTGCCAGATCCAAATATCGCCTGGGAAAACCTTTGGGTCTGCTCACTCAGGTCGAACTTCCAACGCGCCCCTGGGGTCTTATATCTACCGATTTCATTGTCGATCTGCCGGTCTCGGAATCCTGTACCTGCATCATGGTCACGGTAGACGCTTTTTCTAAGTTGGCACATTTTTCTCCACTTCCAGGGCTGCCCACTGCGGCTAAGATGGCAGAGGTTTTCTCTCGAGACGTTTTCAAGCTACACGGTCTCCCCGATAAGATTATCTCGGATCGGGGAAGTCAATATATCTCGAAGTTTTGGACTGCCTTCTGCAACCGTTTGGGCATTGAAAGAGCTCTGTCTTCAGGATTTCACCCGGAGACCAATGGTCAGACGGAACGCCTGAATGCGACCCTGGAACAATACCTAAGGTGTTATATATCTCAACATCAAGACAACTGGGTCTTGCTGCTTCCCACGGCAGAGTTCTCGTACAACAACACCAGGCATTCCGCCACGGGACTCTCTCCTTTCTTCTGCACTTATGGGGTTCACCCTCGTGCTGTGTTTCCAGAGGTTCCCAGTTACACCAACTCCCCGACGGTGGAAGAGGTATTAGGGAATATTAAGGAAGCCCAGACTTCAGCTATGCAGAGTTTAGAGGTCAGCAGAAGACGGACAAAATCCTGTGCCGATCAACATCGGAAGGAATGTCCAGTATGGAAGCCAGGTGATCAGGTGTGGTTGTCCACCCGGTTTCTTCCCAGATGGACAAGGCCTTCTAAGCTGTCTCCTCGTTTTCTGGGACCTTTCACTACTCTCTCTAAAATCAATCCTGTCGCTTTTCGCCTTCGGCTTCCCTCCTCTCTTCGCCGCATTCACCCGGTTTTTCATTCCTCTCTTCTCAAGCCTTACTGTCCCGACCTTCACCATAGAACCATTCCCAGATCTATCCTGGCACGGTCCTCAGAGCCTGATGAGTATGAGGTATCTCAGGTCCGTGATTCCAGGTTTTATCGTGGACGCCTTGAGTACCTCTTGTCCTGGAAGGGATACCCTGAGTCGGAGGACTCATGGGAACCGGCTTCTCAGGTTCATGCACCAAGATTGTTGGCTACTTTTCACCGCCGCTATCCAGGGAAGCCTGGGGCGGTTAGGTGGGGAGGGGGTCATACTGTCATCCGCGATCGCTACCGCGGTTGGCGGCTCCTTCCACGTTGGAGGCTAACCGGCAGGTAGAGCGGTGTAGTCCCTTCATTGTGTCTGGTATCGATTCATGGCCAATCACAGCGCTGCCGGAAGTTTATCTGCCCTTAAGGCCCGGCAGTCGTTGCGTTTCAACCTATAGCTGGTTCTCTCTCCAGCAACGCTGGTTCTTGCGCTCTTCCAGCGTTTTGCCTTCTGCTCGCCTTGGCGGGCGGCGGGTCTTCTCTGCTTGCTCGTCCCTTGCACTTGGGATAAAGTTTCTTCTACTTACCTGTTGGCCGTTTTTTCATTTTCCGCAGCGGCTTTACTTCTTCCAGTCTCTTCCTTGCCGATCCCTCGGCACTTCTACGCTTTCTCTTTCTAGTCTCGCCGCTCAGGCGGCGGGCGTTTCTTTTTTCTCTCTCTCCTCTTTGCCGCTCTTTTTACTCGCGGCTCGCCAGTTTTCTCTTGTTCTCTGTCTGTTGTTTTTTCTCTCCTGAATTTCTCTCTTTCTTACCGTGCCCTTAATTTCCTGAGGCTGGTGGTTGCTTTGGCTTCCTTCACCTCTTATTGGTGTCGCATTTGGATCCCTTCCTGTGTTCAACCCTGTGGACCTCGCATCTGCTTCCAGTCCTACGGATTATAAACTTGGATCTTCACCTACCTCATTACCAGAAGTATCCTAAGGGTTTTTCCCACGTGTGGGTTTTTTTCCCTTTTTTGTCCGGCCTGTTCCCGGAAAAGGGGCCCCAGGACGGCTGTATATTCAGCAGTCACTGTGGCTTCTCACCGAGACAGGCAAGTGCTACCTAAAAAAGAACGGGACTACCTGAGCCGGCGGAATCTACGGAACTCAGGCCACTCTGAAGACTCAGGTGAGGAGAGAGTGGAGGGACGGGAAGACGAAGGGGTTCGACAGCTTATACAGTCACAGGATGACACTCCTCTATCCGAATCGGTATTGGAAGAGTTTTGCCGATTTCACAGGTGGCCGATTTAACGTTGGAAAAGCCAGCTGAAAATCAAGATGAAATTATTGAGATTCTTGAAGAAGTGACAGAAAACACTAACACATGGAAGAAGAGTACGGAGCAAACTTACAAGAGACGGAGAAGAGAAAGACGGAAAAATCAAAAGTTAAATCATACGTCCTCAAAATCTCGAGGTAGACAAGAAAAGAAAACGAAAAACATGAAAAACACCACAACAAAAAAATCAAATGTAAATAGTTTTGTTAAGGTGATCTAAAATCTAGAGAAAATCCCTGAGACCCAAAATACAGCAGATAAAGATGGTAGGAGTTTGGGAAATGACTCCCTACAGCAGGAAGAGCAGAGAATTTCAAGAGCAAATAAGTTGAAAAAACAACAAAGGAAAAGAACAGAAATTGACAGAATCTCTGAAGAGGTGGGAGATGCACAAACGGTAAAAAAGTCTATGAGTACTCAGACAGAAGGAAAAATATTAGATCTGGACAAAAATCGACAGCAACATGACCTGATCAGATCAGAGATCACAGGGAAGTTGCTAAAAATAGCACCTATATTTCTACCCAAACATAAAAACGTCTCTAAGGTCCCAATGCAGACTCAGACGGGTTTAAGAATTGTCCCAATATTTAATCTAACAAGAGCTAATACTGGAGTCCCAGAAGCCTCTCTGAACCCTGTGATGAGTCACAGGGAGGACAAAAATCGTGACCAAATATCTAAATTGGAAATGGATAACCAAGACCAACTGGAAGAGGTTGAAAGAGAAGAGAACGTGACTGTTCCGGTGGAAATGTTAACCTCTGAACCCACAACTGAGAGATCAACAAATCCTCAAGAAGATCCAAATCCATATGCAATCCCGAGACTCTGGTTTACTAATGAGGAAAATCGACAGTCTGGCATGCCATTGAACAGGGGCTCGATCTTGTTATTGGTTAAAAAACTTCCTGAACTGTATCTATTTTCAACAAAAGATATTGAATATGTGCGCTTCCCTAAACCGGATTGTATTAGTTTAGTTGAAGTTGGTTTTGTTTCTAATTTGGGGGTAAAAGCTTTTTTAAACTTGAAAGAAAAATTGTGTGGTTTGGGTTTGGAAGTGTATGAGAAATTACCACCTTTCACAGGAGAAGAGGTTGAAACTGATGATCATAAACTAATCCAGGGGAATGGCTCCCTCATGCAGGATAGCCAGCGGAAAAAAAAATGAAGACAACATCAAGGAAGGGTCACAACCATTATCTTGGACAATGTTACCAGAAATAATTATGCAAGTTTGTCAGAAGCTGGGTGCAGCGCAAGTGTCTCTTTAGTAGCAAAAAACTTAAGGATTACCAGTTAGAATTCTCGAGGGTCCAGCTCATTTAAAAACAAAAAAATGAGAGCGTTGTTATTCAGGGAGAGTGATTTGATCTTGCTACAAGAAACTTCGTTAGTGAATACCCCGGAACTCGAAGGCTTTAAATTAATAGCACAACCAGCATATTGTAAAGCCAAGGGTAGGCCGATTGGAGGTTTATTGATCGATTGTAGAAAGATTCTATTTAAAGAAATTACACCCTTATTTTGTAAACAAGAAGGAATTCTGGTGGTAAGAGCAGTCACTCCCTTCGAAAACGACTTAGCTAAGGAGATAATAGTTGTGAACCTGTATTGGAACCCTGTTAGGGAAGAATTATTGGAGTTTTTAGAATCACTCTCGGTGGCCCTTAGTGATATTAGTATAAGATACCCTGGGGCCCATATAGTAGTCGCAGGAGACCTAAATTTGCAATGTATTAAATCTAAATGCCATACAGGGAAAATGAAAGAAATAGCAACTAATGGTAGAAAGTGGTTGAATTTCTTCGATGAATGGGACTAAAAACTCCTAAATGGATCCATAGGAGGTGATGTCCCTCCTGCCACAATGTGGGAGAGGGGTCTATTAGAGTCAACATTGGACTACATGCTTCTATCAACAAACTGCTTCAAGAATTGTACACATTTTTCAGTGGAAGATGGTGGAACAAGTGACCATAAGTGATTAGTTACACGATTAAATTGGTATTGTGGGGATGGAACAGAGATTTGGGACCATCGAGTGGTAGTCAACGCTCAGAAAAATCAGTTGGTGAAATACAAGAGGGAAGGGGAACGGTTAAATAAAGGCCTAGATGGGCTTTATAATTGGGGAGATGCCAATATTTTATATCAAAATTGTAATCCGTCACAGTTCCATGAATTCTTATGGTCAATTGATCCACCGCCGAGTACCCAGAGAGGTTCCCAACAAATGCACAAACATTATTTTGATGAAGCAGTCTGGGCAAAAAAACGCGAGACACAGAGACAGCTAAGACTCGTAAAGAAATGGGCAAAATGTCCACTAGAATTAGTGACAGAAACAAAAAAATTAAGAATAATTTAAAGAGTTGGTCCAAAAATCATAGAGAAGAGTTGTGGCAGAAGGATGGGGAAGAAATGTTGCGTGCATTGCAAAATAATTCCTCACTAAATTTTTGGTCACTAATTAATGCTTCTCAAACACACCAAGACATTGTTCAAACAAACAACGTGTCAGAAGCGGACTTACTTTGGCGAAAAATACCGGGAACCAGCGGGAGCCCAAAAATACAAGGGGGATAATGGAAATTGGGGATTGAATTTTGATAAAGAGGATATTCTGAATTTGATCGCAAAATCTTCTGCGTCAAGATCTGCGGGACCAAATGGTTTAATTTATCAAGTTCTTAAAGGAAATGGGACTCTGTGGGGAGAAATTCTGTACATTTTGTACAAGGGAGTGCTTGAAAATAGAATAATTCCATCCTCTTGGAAGACCTCGATCATAATTCCGATCTTTAAAAAGGGTGATCGTGAAAACCCAATAAGTTATAGACCAATCTCGCTGTTTGACGTGGAGAGTAATTTGTTTACCAGTCTATTATTAAGAGAACTTGAAATGTGGGCAGGAAATAACAACATAATCCCCAAACAACAAACAGGGTTCAGAAGAGGTCATTCCACCTCCTTGAATGGTATCATACTTGCTTCATTAAAAAATCAAAAAGATAAAAATAACGCAGGAAGACTCTATGGCGCGTTCATTGATCTGTCGAGTGCTTTCGACATGGTAAACCGAGATATACTTTGGAGTAAATTGGAACAGAAAGGGGCCCGAAAACTCTAATTAACATATTAGTAAATCTTCATGAAGGAAACACAGCTAGGGTTAGATTAAATACAGCTGGACACTTGTCAGAACACATAAGCATAAATAAGGGAGTTAGACAAGGCTGTATGATGGCACCATTTCTTTTAAAGTTTTATCTGGGAGATTTTGGAGCCGCAATAGAATCCTCATCATTGATAAGTCCAAGGGTGGGGACATTGGCTATAAGATGGCTTATGTATGCAGACGACATAGTCCTACTTAATAGGACTCCTGTCGGTCTGCAAAGATTGCTGAGGGCACTTGATTTGTATATGAAAATAAATGACCTGGTGGTAAATCCTGAAAAATCAAGGGTCATAATCTTTGAGCGAAAAGGCCTTAAAGATTAAATATTGTTGGTCAATCGGCAGTAAACCGATACCGGTGGTAAAAGAAGTAATGTACCTTGGTTTTACTTTGCATGCGGCCCCTACAGTCAGGATGCAGTACGGGGAAATTTTGGCCAAAGGGACACAATTAATAGCTCAAATGAAGAATATCTCTAGCCTGTATGGTAAATTCTCCATCATGCCAGTAATAAAGTTTTATGTTGCGAAAGTGATCCCTGTACTACTGTACGGAATTGAGGCAAAACCTTTTTTGTGGTCTGTCGACTGGCATAAAATAGAAAGTTATATTTGGAAGCAGGTATTAGGTTTGCCAAAAGGACTGCACACGGCAGCACTTAGATACAAGCTGGGTTTAAAATCTCTCAAGTATGCAGTCGACTGGAAACTTCTCTCCCTATATAGATCTATCATCGCGCCAATGACCAACACACTGTTTGAAAATCTTTTAGACAACATGAACTTTGATACCTCACTAACCCTGAGAGAACTTAGAAAGACGGCAGAAAATCTGTTGATTTATTATGAATCTGATAAATCTACATTAGCCACAAATCCGTTGAAGGTAAAGAAAGCCTTGTCTTTGAGAGATTGGATCTCTACAGGAGATATGGTGAGATCGTCTTCTATCCCCGAAGCGTTTTTCAAGTACGGGAAAAAACAGGGTTTCGTACCAAGGTACTTGACAAAGTTCCCAGATTTAAAAGGAAGGCAGAACTTTATGAGAGTACGGCTGAACTTGATTAAGACAGGCTCAATATTAACAAAATGCGGTGTCACCAAAGGAATTCGGAGTTTATGTACCGAATGCTCGGATCCAAGTAAACAAACCTTAGAGCACCTGTTAAGATTCTGCAAAGGTACTTGGAAAATTAGGGTGGAATACTTGGGGAGTTTAGTAGGTTCACTTGATCGACTTCCCTCTGACGCTTTCTGGAAAAGAATGATTGCCGGCCACGAAATTAAATTGACTCTAAATGTTTTAAGGGTATTGCAATTCACAGGTTTTATATCACAAGAATACTAGTAATTGATTATTTGAATGGAGGGGTAAAAAAAAAAAATAATTGCAGGACTGTAATGAATTGGTTTTAAATGCTATATAAAGGGAATACTATTTAAATTTGATACAACTTGTAACTGCAATGTTAACATGTTTAATTTTAAACAAAGAATGTGTAAAAAAAAACAAATGTGGTTATATCACAATAAATAAAAAATAAAAAAATAAAAACATTAAAAAAAATTATTTGAGCCATTACAATTATACCAATAATGGGAGAAAATATAAGAAGATGGTAGAATATGCTAGGAGTTGGGGTCTATTTACAATGCATATTCCATTTTCTCTAAAATGTATTTCATGTTACTCAAGTGCCTAAAAAGGTATAGAGTTCTTCATCCAAGTTAGGGCCTTTTGGTTTCTTAGTTTCCAGATCTAGGATGTACTTTGTCTCCGATTGTCTGAGGAGGAGCTCACGATTACCCCCTCTTGGTGTCTTCAGATTCACGTGTATACCAAAATAGGCAATGCCTTCTAGTTTTCCTCCATGTTTTTCCTGAAAATGTAAAGCCATTGGGTATGTGGGGGTCAATGTTTTTAATGGCTCTTAAATGTTGGAGCATTCTGAGTTTCAATTTGCCAATAGTACTCCCCACATACCACTTGTCGCTCAGGCAGGTGAGTACATACACAACATACTCTGTTCTGCATGTGATCCTGAAGTTAATGGTCACATTCTTGTGTAGTACAGGATGGAGGTAATTTTTAGTATTCTTAGCAAACTTGCACGCCTTTTATTTTATACATTTCTGAAAACCTTCTAGGTTGGCACTTAGCCAGCCTTGACCTGCTTGTATAGTTTTTGGGGTCATATAACTGGATACTAGGTTATCCTTGAGTGAGGTAGAGCGTCTAAAGGTAATGTTTACCCAAAGTGCTGCCCAGATGCTCATCTTGTTTAAGTACATGCCAATGTTTGTGCATTATATGGCGTATGTTATTAGAAACTATACTAAACGTTAGGATGAATCTGGTATCTGTTGCATCCGGGTCTGTTTCAACAGAAGCTTTGGACATCAATAAAGAAGAACAATCCTTTTCTCATGCTTTGTTGTACGCTCTTTCCAACACTGTCTTGGGGTAACCTCTTGCTTGGAACTTGAGACCCATACTTCTACATTCCTTATCAAAAGTATCAAGTTGAGAGCAATTGCGTCTGATGCGTATGAATATATATGGGGCAGCAATCACCAGGTGGTGACAATACAATGCAAAAATAAGTAAAGCAACTGAATTCACTTATATTAATGCAGAATTGAAAACACAGGAAAAAGAACAGTTTGGTTTGTGAACAGATAACGTTTAGGTTAATAGTTCCCCCTGCAAAGTACAAATGAGCAATCCTGCACAATTGTAAGTAATCAGTAGGTATTCAGGAATGAAAGATAATGTCTAGAGCTGAATGCAATATTTCCTCCCCAAACAAGAGAGAAAACCGTTTAGGGAAATTGGCACTTTTAAAATGACATGTGAAAATGGCTTTGTGTAATAATGTAAAAGGGTGCAAAATGCTTAAATGGAGAAAAATCCTTAGGAAAGCAACACTAAACAGGTCCTAACAAACATGAGCTACAAGATAAACAACAGTACACACTATAGATTAATATGGGATTGACGAAACACTTGAATGGTAAAAAGACACATGTAAACTTTGGAAAATTGGAAATTCGCGGCAAAACTTCACTATGCGATATTTGAAAAAAATTAGTCAAATGTTGTGGATGTAGCTAAGGGTCTTAGGTATCAGTGAGAGCTGAAAGTTAGTTTTTATCTTTAAAATCGAATAAGTTATAGAGGTTTTAGAGATGGGCGTTTTTGAAAAATAGGCGCAAAAATGAAAACAGAAATTTGGTTTTAAAAATGACAGATTGGTTTATTACACTATATTAATGACTCTGAAAAAGAGGATGCCACCCGGGAATCTTCACAGTTACGTGGCCAGCGTGCCCCTTCACATGGTGAATACACGATTCCTTTCTGGGACCTACTTTAGTTACTCAAAATCACTAATGACTAACGGTTTTGTAGACCAAATGAGAAAAATCAGAGCAAGAATGGCTTTGACAATACTAGGGTTCTGAAGTTAAAGATGGGATGGATTGCGATTGGAAAAGGCAATGCAAATATACTATGGGTAACTGTTCTTCCTATTAATACTTACAGTCCCTTGTAATTAAAATTGAACCATCAAAGTCTGGTCATCGGAAACGGTCAGGTCTACCGGCACCAAGGCACTTCTGGAGGAATTGAATCAGCGGCGCGGTTCTGGTCAATTTGGACTGCACCTCAGACTTGATTTGGATGGGCCCTTCTGGTCACTGGACACAGCAGATTACAGGATGCAAGTTTCAGTGGGCAAGCCTTAATGGTAGCAAGCCAAGCTGAAGCAGAATTATTCTTTTAAGTTTTGGGATGGTTGAATTTGGGCCTAGCTAAAAAGAGTTCAGCAATGCTAAGGCCTGGATTCTGCAAATAAATCTGGAGTCAGCTGCAAAATGAAGAGTTCTGGAAAAAGGTGCTGTGTGGAAATCAGGATGTGTTCTGGAAGCAGTGTGTCCTATGTGGAGTGAAGTTCTTATATCTATACTATCAAATGACATCACCAAGTTTATAGTGTGAGCAGAATTTCAAAACACACCCCCTGGCTGTTAGTGGCCACAGGCACTTGCCTTGTTTTGGTTGGCAGTCAGAACAGAGCTGTCATTTTTATGATGGGATTTAGGAACTCCAACATTGATTTTGACCAAAACGTAACTTTTGCATAAATGTACGTTTCTAAAATTATGTTCCCTAATAAAATCGGACACATACATTTCATATTTGATGCGCTATATTCACATTCAATCCCCATCTCTGTGCGAGCTGTCTTTCTCATTCTATAGAATGTTCTCAATTTTAATCATAACAATTTGGATTAATAATTTCTAATTCGGTACATCTCTGGGCGCTTATCAGTGGATCATGTACATATAATCTTAGGTTTTCTACATCAATAGTTCTGCTACCATGAGGGTTTTTTCCTAACTTTGGTTCCTTAAATGGTACAGGTTTCATCAATGTCTTCAAAGCAAAAGCCTAAAATTAGGTTAACATCTACCAATTTTCAGACTTATCCTTCTTCCGGTTGGACAGTTAAAGAGTATCACATTTAATAACAAATAAAGGTTTAAACCTCAAAAGTTCCAGCAGTTTTTTTTCTCTCCTTTCAACAACAACAGCTGTCAGATCCCTTTGATGAGGGTGGGATGTAGAGGGAAGCATCCTGCCCATCCCCAACAGAGGTCCATGCTCAGCCTGTCCTTTGTTCTTTGCTCATCCAAAAGACAAATGACTAACAAAGTCTATTGTGCTCCATATGCGGGAACCATTAAGGCTTCCTGTATCAAGGGAGTGCCAACTGAAGTGTCAAGCCTTCCCAGGCTATGCACTGGCCAATCAGAATTAAGCAGTTACTTCCACTGGGTTACTGTAAGATTCACCTACAATCTTTTATTTGAAAGATATAAAATGAACAGAGTTTATAATGGATTTTGACATTTTAAAGGAATGAAGCCCTTCACAGAAAAATGCTTCAAACAGGTGCATTTTGCAATTTCTTTAGGACAAAGAAACACATTTAAACTGGGTTTGACAGAAAATGTTCTTATGCAGGTGTCAGTCAGTGAGGCACTTTTGTGGCCAGCTTAATGTGATGGGTAACAGCACCCCTGGCATTCTCTTGCAGGGAGTTCTGTTTTGACATCAACTTTGCCTGTGTGTGGCAGGGTGTGAAGCCTTTTGTGATTTATGAACCATGTGCAGTTTTGCAGATTTGGTGCACAGATGGGTTAGTGCCTCCATTTTTGGCTGTTTGCTCTTTCCCCATTGGCAAAAGGGTGTAGTAGGGTGCATTGGCATGGGTTGAAATATCCCACACCTCCCCCTCCCGACTTCAGCATGACGTCCAGTCGTAGGGGAGTCGGGCACGTGGGATTATTTTTTTCCTTCGGTCCATGTGAAGAAATCCAGTTGCTTCTCCCATCAGCGATGGATGCGACACGCTGTCCTTGCTGGTTCTGGTTGGAAGTGTGGAGCGACACTCCGGAACTCTTGTTTTTTTTTCTCCCGGTCCCCGAGGAGATCCTCCTTGGTGATTAGGTGGATTTAGTTCCAGTACTAGAAACATAACAGCACGGTTATGGAAATTTCCCCACTACTTTTCGCCGAGGGGTGTAGTGGGGTGGATGCATGCATTTCATAACAATTGACAATATTCCCCGCCTATATTTAGTGATAGTCTTAACACTTTCCTCGCCCGTAATCAATGCACATTTAATAATTTTTTTTTCTATTTGCCGCAAAGTATGCCTGGGATGGAAACTCTTTAGCTGGTTTATGTGGACCCACCTGTCATCCCCTTCTGTCAAATTTCCCTTGGGGATGCAGATTCTGCAGGCAACTGGTGAGATTCTGTCCACAATTTCAAAAGGACCCCGCCAACTTGAGAGACATTTGCGCTCTTTGGATTTGTTCCTTTGGAAATTGTACAAGTAGACCCTGTCTCCTTCTTGATATTCCTTTTAAGTTGTCTTAAGGTCATAGTGGATCTTCATATTGTCTGCAGATCTTTCTAGATTCCGCTGAGCATACACAAATGCATGTTGAAGGTGTTTTCTCAGATTCTCAACATACCCATGAGTTGTGGAAGCATTTATCAAGGTCTAATCTTAGGTTCTGTAGAGCAGATGCTGGGGTAGCACCATCCTTCGTCCAGTCATAAGCTCAAATGAAGACATTTCTGTTGCAGAAGAAGGGGTAGATCTGATGGCCATCAGGACAAGGGGTAATTGAATATCCCAACTTGGCCCAGAATCTGCCACAAACATTTTTAAAATGCTCACAATAATTTTATTGGATCTCTCCACTCCACCACTAGGAGAATTACAGGAATTACACAGGTGGTATGCAATGTGTAATTTCCTTTTTACCCCAAGTATCTCCCACAACTTTGTCATCACTTCGCTGGTGAAGTGACTACCTCGGTCGGACTCAATCCTTTGGGGTAGTCCAAAATGCGAGAAGATGTGATTGATCATCAGGGCAGCTGCTGTTTCTGCCTTCTAATTTGGGGCCGGGAGACATTCCACCCATTTAGTAAACAAGCATGTTCCGGTTAATATGTACTTGTTTCCCCTAAAGGAGTGAATCATGGACCCAATGATATCGACTTGCAAATCTGACCAAGGCAGTGTCATCCCGCTCTTTTGGAGGGGAGCACGGTATGTGAGTGATGTTGGCGGAAATTGTGCACACACAAGACACCCTTCAAGTATTGGTCGAGGTCTTGCCCCATGTGTGGCCAGTATCCAACCTCTTGCAACCTCTTGCAAGATTTCTAATGTCGTATGAAACCCCTGATGACCGGCTGTGGCCGCATCATGGGCGTGACTTAGCATCAGGCTTTGGAATGAGGTAGGGACCACCCACTGGTCATGTCCAGATATGGATCTCCTCACCAACAAACCATCTTGGATTCCGAACATTTTTAGACATTTCATCAACACGTTGAGGTCCTCTTTCCCAATGCAATCGGTATCCATCAGGGAAACGTTCTCAGGGTCCTCAATGAGTTGATCAAACTTACCAATTATTGGATCACTTTTTTGAGCCGTAATCAAAACAGCATATGGGGTCTCCTTACTCCACTGGGCATTTGAGAGGTCTTTGTGAGCATTTGTCTGGGACCTAGTGATAGCAGTGACCTGGATATCCCCAACAGGGACTCAATCTCAAGTAGATCCCCTTGGATGGCTCCTGTTTTGGCCAGCTGATCAGCTAGGTAATTTCCAGTTCTGTCTGGCCCCTCTACTTTAGAATGACCCTTGATCTTTTTCCAATAGATGGTCATCCCACTCGAGGTGACCAGATCATCAATATTCTGTATTTGTTTTCCATATTTAGTGGTTTATTGTTAGCACATAGCATGCCTCTGGTTTTCCAATTAAGCAGGTGCTCCACAAACCCATTCCGGATATAATCTGTATCAGTGATTATGACCAGTTTGTAGAGTTGGTGTTGGACAGCAGTGAGGATGGCTTGATGCACAGCCATCAGCTTTGCCACTTGACTACTACGGGGACTGATTTTATACACAACGGAGGGCTCTGGGGCATCATTCACCCAGGCATTCCCCACGCAGGCCACAAGTTCCTTTTCCCCGTTGTTGTCAACATGGTAGGAGCACACATCCACATAGACAGTGGGCATTCCCTCACATTTGTCTTCGTCATAGACTTTGTGTGGGGAATTAAGGTACGCCTCCATGTTGTCCTTGATTTTAAGACTTTCGTCCTCGAGACACTTTTCTCTGGCACAATCAGTAAGTCAGCCAGACCTTGTGCGAGGGGACTCTTCTTGTTTTTACCATATCTGACCTCCACAGGAAAGCCTTGCATTGACAGAATCCAGGAAGTAAATCACAAATTATTCACATTTCCGGCCCAGATTCTTTCACTTTGAAGATATTACAGAGGCTGGTGTGGAGTCTCCATTATGATCTGTTCCCCCTCGACCATCTTGAGTGATTCTGATCCTCCAGCCCCGCAAAGAAGCTGGAGTATACAGGGGAAAATGTCTACTTGACATATTGGATGCAACTCTGGCTATCATTCAGATGGAAAGTATCCATCATTTGCTCGTATAACTCAAGGTGCTCCCAAACTGAATACTTGGCATTTATGTGGTAGGGAGTTATGACACTCCTAATGGCCTTGATCTGTTTTAAGGGGATCTTTTAGTAGCGCCCTCTTAATTTTGTTGACCTTTTTGGACTTAGTCATCCGAGTCCATTCCTCCTCTGAGTCAGAGGCACTGCTACAGGAGGTGGCTATCTGATTCTCTGGGCTCTCCCTGATTCTGAGAGCTTGAGAATGGCTTGCAGAATGTGGGGGCCTAGTTTCATGATGCCTGTGGCACTCAGAAGAGTCTTCTGACTCTCCCCTGCCCCCAGGATTGTCTGAGTACCCTCCCACTGCCCTAGCTGGGAAGAGGTCTTTAAGATACTCTTTGTGGGCCTGCTTTCCTGGAGTCCCCCCACCCCAAATTTGACAGACTAATCCTTTGGTAGGTGGCATTTTTGTGGATCCAGTTCCCCGAGTCTCCCCTTACTGGAGTTTTCCTGATCAGAGAGGCTAGCCCCAACATTTGGGAATCTGTACAGAGATGCCCGCCCATCCATTTCTGGGAGGCGCTGCTCTGTCAGTCCCCTGTTGCCAATTCTGCTGAAGTCTACCATCCCTGTGACCCTTAGTTTATATGAGCCAGTTGACTTGATGGCGGCAGAGTCCATGGTACTGAAGGGGTTAGAGTCCCTGATTACAGGGGTCCTGATGTTATGCTCAGGTGTTTCTCTGTCCCTTCCTACCTCTTCTCTTTCGGCCCCTATTCCATGGTGACATGCCAAAATCTGACTCTTTTGCTCTTCTATTAAGGCCTTATTGGTCTCAATGATATGTTCTTGCATGGCTATCTCTTTGTGGAGCCTATCATTCTTTTCACAGAGAGCCTCATTGTCTCTCTGTGGTCCTGCCTGGATTGGAAATACTGGGCCAATTTCTGCTGCAAGAGAATCACCTCCTGAGTTTTGTCATTATTGGTCTGAGTGTTCTTTTCCAGAGCATCCTCTACCCGCCTGGTGTGCTCTAGAAGCTGTTCATATTCGGTTTTAACTTCACTATGCTCCTGGAGGGCCAGCTTTCTTTCCTCTAACTTAGTTTTTAATTGGCTGACTTCCTGGCCTAAGGCGTCCCTCTCCTGACTTAGAGTGCACCTCTGTGCAGCCAGGTCATCCCTCTGTTTTTTAAATGCACTAGATTTCTGGCTCTCCTCATCAAATTCCTCTTGGGAGTGGATGTCTTTAATAATTAACCCATTGTTTTCCTCTTTTAATTGGTCTATCTGGTCTTGTAGGAGGACCATCTGTTCTGCGCAGACTCTATTAAAAGTTAATTGTTGCGCCAGCTTTTGTTGATTCTGTTGTAAATAGTCAACCCTTTCCTGATACTCCTTTTGTAGTATCTGTACTTGTGTATCTTGTTCTGCCTTCTCTTGCTGTAAGAGAGTCAGATCTTCCTTTAGTTTTGTCAAGTATTGCCTAGCTTCCGTCTTTGATTCTTGGCTCTTTTGGAGCCTTTGCTCTGCAGAGTCCAGATTAGTTTGGATTTTCTGTAGTGTATCCCCTTGCTTCTTTGCCAGAACTATGTTGTGTACATGCTTTTCCTGTATGATTCCTATGTAGAGGTACAGGTGGGCCGTATTTTGGCAATTTTACACGGTTCCTCTTTTATTTTTGGGTCCATATACCGTTCTCTAAGCGCTTGGTGTAATGGACCCTTGTCCTGCCATGTATCTAGGTCTACGCAGTGACCTGTTCTTTGATTTCTTGTAGCCAGATCTGCTCATTCTGTTCTGGCCACTCACCCCTGACAAAAGGTTTGGGCAGGAGGTGTTCCCTAGCAATATTAATTCTATTGGGATCGCCATTTTGGAAATATCAATTTCCTTATGACTTATTTCAGGGTTCATTTTCTTTTACAAACAGGCACAATTTTTGAGTCTTTATTTTGAGAGGTGCTTGTACAGTGTAGCACAGTACCCCAACCCCGCAAGTTGTCTGTACCCTGCAGGCTAGTATGCTGTGTTAGACTGTCATGGGTGGTATTACAAAATTCCAAATCACGGCACAAGCCCCCAAGCTGTTAAGTATTTCAATCAGGCACACACCCAGCTCTTGCCTAGTGTGCAATGAAATACTTATTTTATTTGTGTATATAAATTCAATATTCTGAATTATATACCACTCATATTACACCCTTCTTAAAATACCCCCCAGGTTACAGTGGATCAGGAATGAGGCTAGTTCGTAAAGGTCATTATTTATTTATTCATTTCAAATCACACAAACATATGTATGTGTACATATATATATATATATATATATATATATATGTTACATGGCCACGGTAGTGGCCATGTAGTTATGGTGAAGTTGCTATTTCCATAGGAAGAGCACTTTTTGGGCGGCTTATAACTTTGCTCAACCTGGACGAATCCTCACCAAACTTTGCAACAAAAATATTTGGTCAATCTGCATTTCTTTGCAAAGTTTGGTGAGGATTCGTCCAGGGGGGGCAAAGTTAAAGGGGGGGTCCCAAAACTTTTTTTTTTCCCATAGACATAATGGGAATAACTTTGCCCATGCCTACAGCCCAAACCGCTGGACGGATTTACACCAAATTTGCAGCAGGAGCGGCGGCTTGGTCCCAAAAGTGTGCTTTGCTTTATTTGGTGTAAATCCGTCCAGTAGTTTTTTAAAAAATGACAAAAATGTAAGTGAAAAAAATTAGTGATATCTGTGATCGCTTCGCAGACACACTTCCCTGTTCGCTCCGCGGACAGGACTGTGATTGGGCAAGCAGCTTGCGTGATGTCCGCGGACATCTGACGTGCTCTCTCATTGGATGCGTGAAAGCATGCAGTGCGTCTGGCTTCAGAGACGCCCGGCATCTTTGTTCCTCGCATGAGAGGCTTTGTATCCCGCCTGCACAGTAAGACCCCCACCCCCGCTCATGCCCGTGTCTGTCTCCTGTTCCACCCACCCCCGCTCATGTCCGTGTGTCTTTATCCCTCCCGCCCACCCCCCGCTCATGTCCGTGTGTCTTTCTCCCTCCCACCCACCCCCCGCTCATGTCTGTGTGTCTTTCTCCCTCCCGCCCACCCCCCGCTCATGTCCGTGTGTCTTTCTGCCTCCCGCTCACCCACCGCTCATGCCCCGCTCGTGCCCCGCTCATCTCTCCCACCCGCCCACCCCCCGCTCATGCCCCGTGTGTCTCTCCCACCCCCGTGTGTCTCTCCCACCCCCTGCTCATGTCCGTGTGTCTCTCCCCACCAACCTCTCACCCCCAGCTCATGTCTGTGTGTCTCTCCCCACCCGCCGCCCACCCCCCGCTCATGTCCATGTGTCTCTCCCCACCCGCCGCCAACCCCCCGCTCATTTCCGTGTGTCTCTCCCCACCCGCCACCCACCCCCCGCTCATGTCCGTGTGTCTTTCTCCCTTCCGTCCACCCCCCGCTCATGTCCGTGTGTCTTTCTGCCTCCCGCCCACCCACCCTTCATGCCCCGCTTGTGCCCCGCTCATCTCTCCCACCCGCCCACCCCCCGCTCATGCCCCGTGTGTCTCTCCCACCCCCGTGTGTCTCTCCCACCCCCTGTTCATGTCCCTGTGTCTCTCCCCACCAACCTCCCACCCCCCGCTCATTTCCGTGTGTCTCTCCCCACCCGCCACCCACCCCCCGCTCATGTCCGTGTGTCTCTCCCCACCCCCTGCTCATGTCCCGTGACTCTCTCCCCACCCGCCGCCAACCCCCGCTCATGTCCGTGTGTCTCTCCCCACCCACCGCCCACCCCCCGCTCATGTCCCGTGTGTCTCTCTCCCTCCCCCCACCTCTGCTCATGCCCCGTGTGTCTCTCCCCCTCCCGCCCGCCCCCCGCTCATGCCCCGTGTGTCTCTCAACCCTTCCCCCCACCCCCTGCTCATGCCACGTGTGTCTCTCTCCCTCCCCCCTACCCACGCTCATGCCCCGTGTGTCTCTCCCCCTCCCGCCCACCCCCCACTCATGCCCCGTGTGTCTCTCCCCCTCCCGCCCACCCCCCGCTCATGCCCCGTGTGTCTCTCTCCCTACCCCCCACCCCCGCTCTTGCCCCATGTGTCTGTCTCCCTCCCCCCCACCCCCGCTCTTGCCCCATGTGTCTTTCCACCTCCCGCCCACCCCCGCTCTTGCCCCGTGTCTCTTTCCCCCTCCTGCCCACCCCCGCTCTTGCCCTGTGTCTCTTTCCCCCTCCCGCCCACCCCTGCTCTTGCCCTGTGTCTCTTTCCCCCTCCCGCCCACCCCCGCTCTTGCCCCGTGTCTCTTTCCCCCTCCCGCCCACGCCCGCTCTCGCCCCGTGTCTCTTTCCCCCTCCCGCTCACCCCCGCTCTTGCCCCGTGTCTCTTTCCCGCTCCCGCCCACCCCCGCTCTTGCCCCGTGTCTCTTTCCCTCTCCCACCCACCCCCGCTCTTGCCCCTTGTCTCTTTCCCCCTCCCACCCACCCCCGCTCTTGCCCGTGTCTCTTTCTCCCTTCCGTCCACCCCCCGCTCATTTCCGTGTGTCTCTCCCCACCCGCCACCCACCCCCCGCTCATGTCCGTGTGTCTTTCTCCCTTCCGTCCACCCCCCGCTCATGTCCGTGTGTCTTTCTGCCTCCCGCCCACCCACCCTTCATGCCCCGCTTGTGCCCCGCTCATCTCTCCCACCCGCCCACCCCCCGCTCATGCCCTGTGTGTCTCTCCCACCCCCGTGTGTCTCTCCCACCCCCTGTTCATGTCCCTGTGTCTCTCCCCACCAACCTCCCACCCCCCGCTCATTTCCGTGTGTCTCTCCCCACCCGCCACCCACCCCCCGCTCATGTCCGTGTGTCTCTCCCCACCCCCTGCTCATGTCCTGTGACTCTCTCCCCACCCGCCGCCAACCCCCGCTCATGTCCGTGTGTCTCTCCCCACCCACCGCCCACCCCCCGCTCATGTCCCGTGTGTCTCTCTCCCTCCCCCCACCTCTGCTCATGCCCCGTGTGTCTCTCCCCCTCCCGCCCGTCCCCCGCTCATGCCCCATGTGTCTCTCAACCCTTCCCCCCACCCCCTGCTCATGCCACGTGTGTCTCTCTCCCTCCCCCCTACCCACGCTCATGCCCCGTGTGTCTCTCCCCCTCCCGCCCACCCCCCACTCATGCCCCGTGTGTCTCTCCCCCTCCCGCCCACCCCCCGCTCATGCCCCGTGTGTCTCTCTCCCTACCCCCCACCCCCGCTCTTGCCCCATGTGTCTGTCTCCCTCCCCCCCACCCCGCTCTTGCCCCATGTGTCTTTCCCCCTCCCGCCCACCCCCGCTCTTGCCCCGTGTCTCTTTCCCCCTCCTGCCCACCCCCGCTCTTGCCCTGTGTCTCTTTCCCCCTCCCGCCCACCCCTGCTCTTGCCCTGTGTCTCTTCCCCCCTCCTGCCCACCCCCGCTTTTGCCCCGTGTCTCTTTCCCCCTCCCGCCCACGCCCGCTCTCGCCCCGTGTCTCTTTCCCCCTCCCGCCCACCCCCGCTCTTGCCCCGTGTCTCTTTCCCGCTCCCGCCCACCCCCGCTCTTGCCCCGTGTCTCTTTCCCTCTCCCACCCACCCCCGCTCTTGCCCCGTGTCTCTTTCCCCCTCCCACCCACCCCCGCTCTTGCCCGTGTCTCTTTCCCCCTCCCGCCCACCCCCGCTCTTGCCCCGTGTCTCTTTCCCCCTCCCGCCCACCCCTGCTCTTGCCCCATGTCTCTTTCCCCCTCCCACCCACCCCCGCTCTTGCCCCATGTCTTTCCCCCTCCCGCCCACCCCCGCTCTTGCCCCATGTCTTTTCCCCTCCCGCCCCTGCTCTTGCCCCATGTCTTTCCCCCTCCCACCCACCCACGCTCAGCCCCGTGTGTCTCTCCCCCTCCCGCCCATCCCCGCTCATGTCCCGTGTGTCTCTCCCTCCCCCCCACCCCCGCTCATGCCCGTGTGTCTCTCTCCCTCCTCCCCACCCCCCGCTCATGCCCCGTGTGTCTCTCTCCCTCCCCCCACCCCCCGCTCATGCCCCGTGTGTCTCTCTCCTCTTCCCCCCACCCCCCGCTCATGCCCCATGTGTCTCTCTCTCCTCCCCACCCCCGCTCATGTCCCGTGTGTCTCTCTCCCTCCTGCCCACCCCCCGCTCATGCCCTGTGTGTTTCTCTAACTCCCGCCCACCTCCCGCTCATGCCCCGTGTGTCTCTCTCCCTCCCCATACCCCCGCTCATGCCCTGTGTGTCTCTCTCCCTCCCCCCACCCCCGCTCATGTCACGTGTCTCTCTCCCCTTCCCCCCCACTCATGCCCCGTGTCTGTCTTCTGTTCCCCCGCTCATGCCCCGTGTCTGTCTTCTGTTCTCCCCACCCCCCGCTCATGCCCCGTGTCTGTCTCCTGTTCTCCCCACCCCCCGCTCATGCCCTGTATCTGTCTCCTGTTCCTCCCACCCCCACTCATGCCCGGTGTCTGTCTCCTGTTTCCCCCCACCCCCCCGCTCATGCCCCGTGTCTGTTCTCCCCACCCCCCGCTCATGCCCCATGTCTGTTGTTCCCCCACCCCCCGCTCATGCCCCGTGTCTGTCTCCTGTTCCACCCACCCCTCGCTCATGCCCCGTGTCTGTCTCCTGTTCCCCCACCCCCCGCTCATGCCCCGTGTCTGTCTCCTGTTCCCCCCACCCCTGCTCATGCCCCGTGTCTCTCTCCTGTTGCCCCCCAACCCCCGCTCATGCCCCCTGTCTGTCTCCTGTACACCCCCACCCCCCGCTCATGCCCCGTGTCTGTCTCCTGTTCCCCCCACCCGCTCATGTCCCGTGCCTCTCTCCTGTTGCCCCCTACCCCCCGCGCATGCCCTGTGTCTATCTCCTGTACTCCACCAGCCCCCCGCTCATGCCCCGTTTCTCTCTCCTGTTGCCCCCTACCCCCTGCTCATGCCCCATGTCTGTCTCCTGTACCCCACCACCCCCCGCTCATGCCCCGTGTCTCTCTCCTGTTGCTCCCCACTCCCTGCGTCTGTCTTCTGTTCCCCCCACCCCCCGCTCATGCCCCCTGTCTGTCTCCTGTTCCCACCACCCCCGCTCATGCCCCGTGTCTGTCTCCTGTTGCCCCCACCCATGCCCCGTGTCTGTCTCCTGTTGCCCCCCACCCCCCTGCTCATGCCCCGTGTCTGTCTCCTGTTGCCCCCCACCCCGCCTCTCATGCCCCGTGTCTGTCTCCTGTTCTCCCCACCCACGCTCATGGCGCGTATCTGTCTCCTGTTCCCCCCCATCCCCCGCTCATGCCCCGTGTCTGTCTCCTGTTCTCCCCACCTGTCACTCGCAGTCGCGGTCATCACCACGACTGGCGATTTCTTCCGCATTGGAGTTTGAGAGGACGTAGAGGAGGATTACTTTAGTCCTTTTTCTGTGTTTCGCTCCGCAGCTCCGAACGCGGGACGCGACGCTGCCGAGAGTATTTAAATCCCCGCCTCCCGGCAGGTCGTTGCGTTGCGACCCTCCTCTGTTGTTTACTTTTTCGACTCTGGGTCCTTCGCTCTTCCTCTGCACCTCGCTTTGGAATTTCTCAGGGGATTTTCCCCTTGGATACTTTACTCCGGGGTTCCGGCTTTTCAGAACACCGCACTTGTTTCCTTTTCTTCTTCGCCGCCGTCCCTGGGCGGCACTAGCTGTGCTTTTCTCCGACGGGCTCTCGTGCTCTCTCTCTCTCTCTCTCTCTCTCTCTCTCTCTCTCTCTCTCTCTCTCTCTCTCTATCTCTCCCACTTTTTCTCCTTTTCCCTCACCTTGTCAGCGTGAGGGTTCCTTCCGTGCTCCTCCGCAGTGCCTTTCTGGAACCTTATCGACCTCCACTGCAGCCTCCTCAGCCGCTGCCTTCTCCGCCTGCGCTTCAGGCCTACAGCTATTGTTGGACTTGGACATTTATTGCCCCCGTCAGTTGTTGGAGATCCTTCGCTTCCTTCTTTTCATCTGGGAACAACTGGCCTTCACCGACAAGTCTTGGCACCTCTTATCAGGGTTTTTTCCCCTTTGCGGGTTTTTCCCTGCATTTTCTGGCTTGGTCCCGGAAAGGAGGTCACTGTGCCGCTGTTCTCACCCAGCGGCCACAGTGGCTTCTCCCTGTGACAAGCACACGCACCAGAAAAAGGAGAGAGACTACCTGGCACATCGAGGACTGCAAGGAACCATTGACTCGGAAAGCTCAGGTGAGGAGAACTTGGGTACAGGGGAAACTCAGCCAAGGGTACTTGTCAAGTCACAGATTGCAACGCCAAAGAGTATCACGATGTCAGCTGAGGAACAGGTCCAAGAGCTGTGGAAGGCTTTTCAAGCTATGTCCCAGGAGCTACAAGGGGTCAAGACTGAAAACGCTTTGCTTAAACAAATGGTTACGGCTAGGGAACCAACTCCCTCGGAATTGCCACCCATGGCGCTGTCCTCTGGGAAGTTTGATGGCTCCCCCAAGAAGGTGAAGGAGTTTCTTGAAGCAAGCCTGGTTCATTTCACGTTCAGACCTCGTACCTTTGCTACGGATCAGGACCGGGTAGGTTTCCTGATATCCAACATGACTGGAAACGCTCTGTCCTGGGCCACCCCATTGGTGACTAGTGGAAACGCCATTTTGCAAGACTATTCGGGGTTTCAGAATCTTCTCAAACAGGCCTTTGAACGACCCGAGCTCTCCTTCACAGCCTGCGAAGATCTGTTGGATGTCCGGCAAGGCTCGTTAGACGTTTTATCATATATTTCCTCTTTCAAGACATTAGCAGCCGGAGCAGGATGGCCCGAGACAGCACAATATGCCATTTTCAGAAGAGGACTGAAGGAGGAAATTAAAGACGAACTGGCCAGATCTCCTCGTTCCCCTACTTTCTCAGATCTACTTTCTGCTGCACTTCATATAGAGTATCGCCTTCAAGAGAGAAGAGTTGAACGTTGGAAGCAAAGGATTCCTGGCCATATCACAGACCCCTCTGTACCCGTTCTCCCTAGTCGCTCTACTAACATCGTTACTGAAGAACCCATGCAGATCGTTGCCACCAGGGCGCCCTTGTCCACAGCTGAAAGACGTCGCAGAAGAGAGAAAGGACTGTGTGCCTACTGCGGATCAGATCAACATTTTCTCAGAGACTGTTCAGAGCTGTCCAATAAGAGGTCGGGAAACGACTACCCTCGGCGTCAGTAGGAACAAGCGACCGAGGGTCTTTGAGCAATCTTCATCGTCCCTATGTCTCTCTGTCAGTGACCTCCTCTCAGGCCAAGGAGGACTCCAGACTGATGGTCATTCCAGTACAGCTCAACCTCGGAAAACATCAGGTGGAGACACTGGCCCTATTAGACTGTGGCGCGGCAGGAAACTTCGTTGACACCCTGTGGGCAGACAAGGTGGGTCTCCGTAGGATTCCCCGGGAAGAAGGTCAGAAGGTGGAAGGTGTGGACGGTTCACCTTTGTCCTCAGGTCCCATCACCCATACCACCGAAGATCTCTCCTTGACGATTAACCAACATAAGGAAGTCATGAGTTTTGATATTATCAGGGCCGCCCATTTCCCCATCATATTGGGCATTACTTGGCTCCGTCGACACAATCCTCTGATCAACTGGACGGAAAATCAAATAAGTTTCAGTTCCCCGTATTGCGCAACCAACTGTTTTTTACTGGAAGGTCGAGCTGATCTGCAGCCAGTCAAGGTGTTTTCCAACAACCATGTTGGTATCCATGCTTTACCCAATTTCTGCTCTGGCTTCTCTGAGGTATTTCAGGAGTGCCTCCATGCCAGACTTCCACCCCATCGGCCAGAGGACTGCACTATTGATCTGGAGCCCAATGCCTTGGTTCCGTTTGGAAGGATGTTCGCTCTCACCCAAACCGAGAGACAAGTCCTACGGAGATACTTGGATACCAACATGGAAAATGGTCTCATTCAACCTTCAAAGTCTCCAGCAGGAGCCCCTTTGTTTTTCATTAAAAAGAGAGATTCCACCGATCTTAGACCCTGCATTGACTACAGGGGCCTGAATACAGTGACGGTCCGTGACCGGTATCCGATGCCCCTTATTACGGACATTATTTAGGCGGTGCAAGGTGCTCGAGTATATACCAAACTGGATCTTCGCAACGCATACCATCTGTTGCGAATTGCCAAGGGTGACGAATGGAAAACCGCGTTTCGTACTCCCCTGGGCCTATTTGAGTATAAGGTTATGCCATTCGGTTTGGTGAACGCCCCAGCGGTGTTTCAGAGGTTTATGGATCGGATGTTCTCTGACATGCTTTCTATCTCGGTTATCATCTATTTAGATGATATCTTGGTTTTTTCCCCTAACATGAGAGAACACATCACACAAGTACGACGAGTTTTGGAGCGTCTTAAGGTGAACAATCTACTGGTCAAAGAGGAGAAATGCAGATTCGCTGTACCATCGGTACATTATCTGGGATATGTTCTATCAGAAGGAGGGATAGCCATGGATCCTGACAAGGTACACGTTATTCTTGACTGGCCGGCCCCGACCTCCGTCCGGGAGATCCAGAGGTTCCTGGGTCTTTCAAATTACTACAGGAGATTCATTCCTAACTTTTCGGAGGTGGTATACCCCATCACCCGCCTACTCAAGAAGACGGCCTATCCTTTTTCCTGGTCTACTGAGGCGGAAACGAGTTTCTGTTATCTAAAAACCCTCTTCTGCTCTGCCCCGATTCTGCAACATCCCAACCAAACTCTTCCATTTATTCTGGAGACAGACGCCTCTGCCATAGCTGTCGGAGCAGTGTTGCTTCAGTCCTTTAACAATGTGGAGCATCCGGTTGCCTATCTCTCCAAGACTCTTTCCCCCAGCCAACTCAACTACTCGGTTCTGGAGAAAGAATTGTTAGCAATGAAACTGGCTTGTGAGGAATGGAGGCACCTTCTCATGGGTGCCCGCCATCGGTTCCTCATTCGCACCGATCACAAGAACCTAAAGGCTTTACAGGACATGGAATGTTCAAACTCCAGACAAGCCAGATGGGCCTACCTGTTTTCGCAGTACGACTTCCAGATCACGTACATCCCTGGGTCTCTCAACCGTCTGGCTGATGCTTTGTCTCGCAAGGATTCCCACTTGGAAACGGTAGCTGTCAAGTCTGAGCCAATGTTCCACAGAAATCGGATCCTAGCCATGGTGAGTTCTTTTCTTCAGGAGGTCAAGGCAGCTGTTGCGCAAGAGGCTCCTCATATCGCTTTTTCAGCTGATTCCCCTTTCCAAATCAAGGACGGTTGGGTCTTCTACAAGAAGAGGTGGTATATCCCTGAAGGGTCGTTGCGCCAGAAGATCCTTAAATGGTGTCACGACTCTCGTCTAGGCGGACACAGAAGCGGAAATGGTACGATGGAACTTATCTCGAGGTCATTCCTTTGGCCCAACATCAGGAGAGACGTGTTCAACTACGTTAAGACCTGTCCAACTTGTGCCAGAATCAAATATGCCTCGGGGAAGCCCCTAGGACTTCTCACCCAAGTGGAGATACCAACTCGCCCATGGGGACTCATCTCCACAGACTTCATAGTGGAGCTTCCTGAGTCTGAGTCATGCAAATGTATCATGGTTACGGTGGACTCTCTAAGCAAGTTAGCCCATTTTTCTCCTCTTCCTGGACTTCCCTCTGCCACCAAGATGGCAGAGACGTTTGCCCGAGATATCTTCAAGCTTCATGGCCTGCCCGACAAAATAATATCTGATCGAGGAAGCCAGTACATTTCCAAATTCTGGACAGCTTTGTGTTCTCGTTTGGGAGTAGAAAGGGCCCTTTCCTCTGGGTTTCACCCACAGACGAACGGCCAAACGGAGCGACTCAACGCAACCTTAGAGCAGTACTTGCGATGCTTTATATCCCAGCGTCAAGATAATTGGGTTTCTCTACTCCCTACTGCAGAATTCGTCTACAACAACTCCAGGCACACTGCCACAGGCCTATCCACCTTTTTTTTGTACCTACGGTGTTCACCCGCGTTATCTAATGCCCGAGGTGCCCAGGTTCTCTAACTCTCCGACTGCAGAAGAGGTGCTAAGAGATGTCAAGGAGGCCAGGGACAGTGCATTGCTAAGCTTGAAGGTTTGTAGACAGCGGAATAAGACTGAAGCCGACAAACACCGCAGGGAAGCACCTTCATGGAAACCCGGGGACAAGGTGTGGTTGTCTACCAGATTCCTTCCCAGATGGACAAGACCTTCTAAACTGTCTCCGCGGTTCTTGGGACCTTTCCCCATCCTCTCCAAGGTCAATCCTGTTGCCTACCGTCTAATACTCTCTCCATCTCTCAGACGCATACACCCTGTCTTTCACACCTCTCTTCTTAAGCCCTACTACTCTGATCCACATCACCGGCCTCTCAACCGGAATCTTCCTGTCACTGCTGCCAACCAGGAGGAATACGAAGTTTCTGCCATCCGCGATTCTAGATTTCGTCGTGGCCGGTTGGAATACCTCCTGTCATGGAAGGGCTACCCGGTATCGGAGGATTCCTGGGAGCCTGCTTCTCAAGTCCATGCCCCTCAGCTGTTGGCTAGGTTCCATCGCTTGCAACCGGGTAAGCCCGGGTGGTTGCACTCTAAGGGGGGGCATACTGTCACTCGCAGTCGCGGTCATCACCACGACTGGCGATTTCTTCCGCGTTGGAGTTTGAGAGGACGTAGAGGAGGATTACTTTAGTCCTTTTTCTGTGTTTCGCTCCGCAGCTCCGAACGCGGGACGCGACGCTGCCGGGAGTATTTAAATCCCTGCCTCCCGGCAGGTCGTTGCATTGCGACCCTCCTCTGTTGTTTACTTTTCGACTCTGGGTCCTTCGCTCTTCCTCTGCACCTCGCTTTGGAATTTCTCAGGGGATTTTCCCCTTGGATACTTTACTCCGGGGTTCCGGCTTTTCAGAACACCGCACTTGTTTCCTTTTCTTCTTCGCCGCCGTCCCTGGGCGGCACTAGCTGTGCTTTTCTCTGACGGGCTCTCGTGCTCTCTCTCTCTCTCTCTCTCTCTCTCTCTCTCTCTCTCTCTCCCACTTTTTCTCCTTTTCCCTCACCTTGTCAGCGTGAGGGTTCCTTCCGTGCTCCTCCGCAGTGCCTTTCTGGAACCTTATCGACCTCCACTGCAGCCTCCTCAGCCGCTGCCTTCTCCGCCTGCACTTCAGGCCTACAGCTATTGTTGGACTTGGACATTTATTGCCCCCGTCAGTTGTTGGAGATCCTTCGCTTCCTTCTTTTCATCTGGGAACAACTGGCCTTCACCGACAAGTCTTGGCACCTCTTATCAGGGTTTTTTCCCCTTTGCGGGTTTTTCCCTGCATTTTCTGGCCTGGTCCCGGAAAGGAGGTCACTGTGCCGCTGTTCTCACCCAGCAGCCACAGTGGCTTCTCCCCGTGACAAGCACACGCACCAGAAAAAGGAGAGAGACTACCTGGCACATCGAGGACTGCAAGGAACCATTGACTCGGAAAGCTCAGGTGAGGAGAACGTGGGTACAGGGGAAACTCAGCCAAGGGTACTTGTCAAGTCACACCACCCCCCGCTCATGCCCCATGTCTATCTCCTGTTCTCCCCACCCCCCGCTCATGCCCTGTGTCTCTCTCCTTTTGGCCCCACCCCACGCTCATGCCCCGTGTCTGTCTCCTGTTACCCCCCACCCCCCGCTCATGCCCCGTGTCTGTCTCCTGTTCCCCCCCACCCCCCGCTCATGCCCCGAGTTTCCCTCGTGTTACCCCCCACCCCCCTGCTCATGCCCCGTGTCTCCCTCGTGTTCCCCTCACCCCCCACTCATGCCCCTTGTCTCTCTCCTTTCTACCCCACCCCCGCTCATGTCCCGTGTGTGCCCTGTACCCCCCGCTCATGCCCCGTGTCTCCCTCGTGTTCCTCCCCACCCCCGCTCATACCCCGTGTCTCCCTCATGTTCCTCCCCACCCACTGCTCATGCCCCCGTGTCTCTCTCGTGTTCCCCCCACCACCGTTCATGCCCCGTGTTTCCTTCCTTCCCCCCCACCTCCTGCTCATGCCCCGTTTGTACCCTGTTCCCTCTCACCCCCCGCTCATGCCCATGTGTCTCCCCTGTTCCCCCCACCCTCCGCTCATGCCCTGTTGTGTTCTTTATACACCCCACCTTCCCTTTCGATGGTGGCCATCTTGGTAAAAGATTTTCCTTCCTACACCGGAACGCTGCAGGCGTCCCGGTGTAGGAAGGAAAATCTTTTTGTTTTTTTTACCACCTGCCGTTCCCACTTTGAGTACATAAGATGTTAGTGGTCTTCATCTATTGAAAAGGATGTTATGGTGACGTTGCACTAATAAAAACCTTTAAAATTTAGTAAAACAAAAAAATGTTACAGGGACGTTATGGTTAAGTTGCACTAATAAAAACCTATGAAATTCAATGAAAAAACTTTGTTAAAGGGATGTTATGGTTAAGTTGCGCTACTAAAAACCTATGAAATTCAGTGAAAAAACTTTGTTAAAGGGACGTTATGGTTAAGTTGCGCTACTAAAAACCTATGAAATTCAGTGAAAAAACGTTGTCAAAGGGACGTTATGGTTCCAAGTAAAACCGAAAAACCCTTGAAATTCGCCAGTTATGGTAAGCTAAGAAACCATAACTCGCGCCACCACCGTTCACTGCTAAGACTAACACCCAGGACATCAAAGATGACATCACAAATGTCATTGCTGACATCACTGATGACGTCACATGTCTGGCTCACTCTTTTTTCTTTTGCTGACATATCTAGGCCACATGGTTTTCTTCAGTAACAGTCAAAAACTAAAAATTTTATTTTATTTGTAGACGTATCCTTCAAGTAGGTTCTTACAGTAATTCCCTTAGAGTCCAGTCACATCACATGAAACATATACATACGGGAAGACACAAGCTTGAAAGACAGCAATCCTTTTTGTGCATAAAGATAATCAATAGACTTATGAGCACTTTCTGATAGTTCTGTTGTTTTTTTTTTTATGGCTGTACTTTCCCTGTGGGTCCAATCACATCAAGTATTACATATACATAGAGTAAATAGCAGCTTTGAAACAGAGCAATCATTTATTTGCATGAAAATAATCAGTTAAGTTATGAATTGTTTCTGCTACTATTTGTGCTTTTTTGCTAACTTCACTTTCCCTGTATATACCCATATACCCATATTAGTATTTGTTCTTGTGTCTTTGTGTTTTGTCTATAGTAATGCAATTATGTAAAACATGTGTTTTATTAGCTACGTATTACATATTTCACAGTACACAAAAATCTATTAAGAAAACAATTATCATTTCATTATTCAACATATTAACATTACAAATATTATACCTTCAAAGAACAAAAAACTACGAATAAATCAAATGAGGAAGTACGTCTCATACTAACGTATGACAGTCAAACAACAGAGGTCAAACGTGTGTTACAGAAACATTGGAAAGTTCTAACCATCGATAAAGATATCGGGGGTTTGCTTAAGAAATACCCAGAGATCAGTTATAGAAGAAACATTTCAATTAAAGATAAATTGGTCCACAGTTTTATGGGTAAAGAAGAAACCAAAGATGCAAGTGCCTGGTTAAGTAATCAGAAGAAAGGTTTTCATAAATGCACAAGATGCAATGTATGTAAATTTGCTATGAATTGTACCACTTTCAAGCATCCAGTAACAAGTTCAACTGAACATATTAATGAAAAAATTACCTGTGACACTGAATATGTAGTTTACGTTTTAATGTGCAAATGTAAAAAGTGGTATGTTGGAAGTACTAAATGTAAACTGAAAATAAGGGTCCAACAACATGTTAGAGCCATACAAAACAAAGATGCAAACTATCCTATGGCAAAACATTTTACTGAATGCCACGAAAGCAATATGAATAGTTTTGCTTTCTTTGGTATTTGTGCAATTGAGAATGACCCTAGAGGGGGGGATCGTGAAAGAAGGCTCAGACAACAAGAAACCCGCTGTATTTTAGACTTCGAAACCAAACAGCCAAAAGGGCACAACATAGATGAAGAACTGTACACTTTTTTAGGGCACTAATCTAAACATCGTTAAGATTATTGGCACCTCTTACCTGTAAGGATTGACTTATGCAAATTAGTGATTTCATAAATTGGGTTTAAATAAGTGCTAACAATTGGATTGTTGCTTATTTTAAATTGCACTTTTATTGTATGCTGTTATTGGGTTTATAGGCACTTTTCTATTTTTAAATTTCACCACGCAGGTGTAGTTTTATCTATTAAGTTTTGTATTTTTAAAATAAACATAGCCACAGACTATTGATAATGATGAAATAAATTAGAGTTGCAACTTAGTCCATACAATTGAAATAGATCTTCACACTGAATACAATACAAGTCTTAGCACTAAGCACTTTATAAAAAATTAGAGGCTGAAAAACACTAAAGCACTAGGCACTTTAGTGAGCTGCTAGCACTAGTCACTTTATTATGCATTATGCACTTTAAGTGTGAAGAAAAGGCACATTCTCATTTCAAAGAATGGCAAAGGTTGTCGTCAGATTTATGGTAACTCTGTTAAGCGTAGTAATTTTAAAGAAGGACCTTGGTTAAAATCAATGCAATGCTCAAATTATGAGGACAATTCGTTTGGAGGTTAGCATTTGTGTCGATATGGTCACTTGATCACGATGTATGCAACTCAAAAGGACAGGGACTTAAAACCCTTTAAAGATGTCCGACAGCATTGTTAACAACATTAAGTCCCTTCTTCTATGTTTACTGTAGTAGAACTCTCTTGTCCCATTTCTATGTCTGTAGGCACATGTTTGTATTTAAACAATATGGTGGTGGTAAAACGGTGTTGTGAACAAGCGGCAAGTAATGCTGCGAAACGCGTCGATTTTCTTGGGAAGCATGGAAGATGTATTTTAAATGAATAAAGAAGCCATTAATGACACGAAGATAACCGCCTATTTTTTGAAGCCTGGTATGAAGGAGAAGGAGAGTGCTCCTTAAATGACTGACGCTAAGTCGGTTCTTTTGAAAATATATATATATATATATGGCAGCAATTACCAGGTGGTGACAATACAATTCAAAATAAGAAAAGCAATTGAATCACTTATATTAATGCAGAATAGAAAACACAGGAAAATAACATTTTGGTTTGTGAATAGATAGCGTTTAGGTTAATAGTTCCCCCTGCAAGGTACTGAAGTACAAATGAGAAATCCTACACAGATGTAAGTAATCAGCAGGCAGTCAGGAATGAAAGATAATGTCTAGAGCGGAATGCAATCTTACCTCCCCAAACAAGGGAGAAAACTGTTTTGGGAAATTGGCACTTTTAAAATGACATGTGAAAATGGCTTTGTGTAATAAAGCAAAAGGTTACAAAATGCATAAATGGAGAACAATTCTTAGGAAAGCAACACTAAACAGGTCCTAATAAATATGAGCTACAAGATAAACAACAGTACACACGATAGATCAGTATGGGATTGACAAAACACTTTGAATAGTAGAAAGACACGTGTAAACTTTGGAAAACTGCAAATTTGAGGCAAAATTTCACTATGCGATATTTGATTCCTTTTAATGAATATTATCTGCAACACGTGGGTATGAACCAGACTTCAATTTCAGGCAAATACAGTAGCCCTGGCAGCAGTAAGCACCCATTCAGATGGTACACTTGCAGTGAAGAAACTCAGAGATGCAATGGCAAGTTTCACAATTGGTTCTGACCAAATGGAACACTTTCTGAACCACTGTTGTATTGGGTGATCAACCCTACACATGTGGCATGGAGCAAGTACATATGTATCCACCGTCTGAGTTGTTCTCTTACTTTGAAACAATAGAACCTGAGGAGGGGCGGCATTACGAGTAGGGTAATGTCCTTTGGGCGATAGTTAGAAGTCCAAGGAAAGCAAGGCCTTTAACTTAGTTCCAGGGGCATTACCTGACCAGTAATGCCCCCTATGGGGGTTCTATTGCTATTAGTATCCTGACACATTGTACCGGGCTACCAATAACAACTTTTCTCGAGTTGAGAGATGGCATTGTGACCGTTTCTCAACTAGAGAAAAAAAGAGAAAGAAAATTGGGACACATGCCACGTCCCTCACACACGTAAATCCTACCCAGTCGGGTAACGGCTGATTGAGGACCAATTAGATTAATTGTAACAATCTGATTGTCCCTCGCCGGGAACTAATGTATGTTATTTTGGACCCATTTGCATTGTGGATCCCTGTTTGAATGAATAATTGATCCCACATGTTTTTGATCACATTCTTCTCCCTATAAGAAAGGTTGACAGACTATTGGTTATGTGTTGAAGACGACAATTGCAATCACTCCTTCATGATTAGGAGGATTATGTTATTGACATTTCTAGTGATGGTGGTGCACTGAACAAAAGGTTTGATGCAGTTTCTTCCAAATGATGTATGTCACACGAGTGCATCCCACTGCATCAGTGCATCTGTGTACAGGTGCGGTGCATCTCATTGGTCCAGCTTCTCGCAGGTTATATAAATGGACTCTCTCCCGCTTCTGTCCCAGAGACAGTGAATTGGACCCTTCTACTCCTAAATCCACAATACCTGGGCATACACTAGTATATTGTGTGCCTTCAACTTGCCATGCAGATTAATGGCCTTCTTAATGTGTACGTAAACTGCATTGTCTGATGTAAAACACCCTCTGTGCCCATGCCTTCCTTGGAACACAACATAGTTATAATATAATCCCTTCCTTATTCTTAAGATTACTCTTAAGATTGCTAAGATGTTTCTAATCAGTCAACATGTATTTGGACTAGGTTGAAAAATAAGATGCTCCCACATACAGCCACTAAATTCACTATTTTATTTAAAAAGACTTTTAAGGCTTTTCATTAACAAAGCGAATTATAAAACGTGTCTACATAAGCAATGAGTATGTGGACTAGCCACAAGCAGACAGCACATTTAGGCACAGACATCGAATGTCACTGTCTGCCTGTTGCTGCCACCAAAAATGCATATGTTATTCAATCCTCTTCAGTCTGACAAGCAATGGCATTTGTGTTTATGTCATGCAAGTTGGTAACCAGCATATCTCCGAGCAGTTACTGAGATGGCACAATCAGTTACAGCTACTGAATATCACCTCGTTCTGCTTCTGAAGGTTTCTAAAAGTAACATGTATTGGGACTGGCCACAAAAAGAGAACACTCTCAGTTATAACCACTGCGTCTAAGACTTTCAAAAGCAACACGATTTCCTTGGCAAAAGTCGTTTGATTCAAATTAATATTTCTAATGCATTTCACTTGCAAAAAACATTTCTAATACATTTTACTTGCAAGACTTTTCACTGGCAAACATAATTCGAAGGCATTTTGACACAAGCAGCCAGCATGTGGATTGGTCGCATACAAACGACACCCTTAGTTGCCAACACTACAAGCAAGCTCTGCCTAGCACTGTTTACAAATAATTCTGTGATCCTATTCGAGCCAATCTAACAAGCAATGGCATCCATGTTTAGGTCATACAAGGTAAGTAGTAAAAACAATCAAATTGCCTTACATGAACAGTATAGCTCTGTGGCAACCCGCTTCTCTAGACGACACAGAGCAACACACGTTCAAATCATGGCTCCGTGCTTAGAATCCTCTTTGGTATTAAGCACGTTATAAAAAGACAATTATAATATCCTTTTTCTGTTTTCTACAAATTCATCAATTATGTTATATAATATTATATAATATTTTTCTCCCCCAGATCCAACGTACAACCTAAACCTCTCAACCCGAACCGCTGTCAATAAAACTCCTACATTCGGTTTATAGCGGATTATGTTTGCCCACGCTGACCTCACACCCACAGCTGTGGGTACTTTTTATAATACCTCTGTTGTTTACACCAATACATGAGAGAATATTGTCAGCCTTTGGCATCTGTGCTTAATTGGTAAACAACATGTAGGATTTTCTATTGCATTTTTCATACTTGCTCCTTTTAAATTGACAGACAACAATATTGTGGATATATGATCGTCTGTTCCCTTTTGCCATACTTCTCCTCCTCTTTCCATCCCTTAAACTTGTGTATCATTTTTTAACCTACCTCAGTCTTCCAGGTTTGTACAGCGTCATGTCTCCAGAGTGGAAAGGGTTGTTTATAGACACACGCCTATGGACATGTCTTCTCACATTCACATTCAGGGAAGCTCAATTGTGGAATTCCCTACCTCATGCTCTCAGATCTGACCAAACGTTCAACAAATTCAGAAAGAACACAATAAAATGGCTCACTGAAATGGTATGTAACCTGCACTCCCCCCACGCACCCACCACATGTACTGCACCTGATATAGAGTTGCTATTTTGTAAACGTCAACTATATGAAGACCTGCTGTCTGCATAGCGTTTTGTATATGTACTTTACTGCCTTACCTTCACCTGTGGAGATAAGAGAACTGCTTTTACCATGCTCGGTACAGTTATAACTTCTGTAACCATTTTGTATATGTACCTCACTGCCTTACCTTCACCCTGTGGTGCTAAGAACATTTTGTTTTCTCCGTGCTCTGTATATTTGTAACTTCTGTAACCAAGCTGCAAGCCCTCTTGCCAAATGCGCCCTGTTACCTCAGGGTCCGGTGCGCACAATAAATAAATAAACAACAAACAAACAAACAAACATTCTTCTGTGGTTTAACCGCAGAAATCTGTATTTTGAGCTGTGCGGCAATGCGGGTCAGACCAGGTTCGGGTGTGGCAAGTAATGCTGGGTCAAGCAGCGTGCTGATGCCTCGTTGTTTCAAATCGGGATCTCAATGCTGTTCAAAGGCAGCATTCAGGTTGTGCATTTTACAGATGGCTCACTAGGGTTTGACCGAAAGGCGAGGTGGTTCGAGATGTTGATAACCGCTGATTCAGGTTATTGAGTTGATGGGATGTTCCAGTGGTTCGAGTCGATGTCTGTTGGTTCAATTCAGTGACTTTGATGCTCCGATGTGGGTTTCAAAGAGGTGGATCTTTGAGGTTGATCCCCAGCAGTGATCAGATTGTTCTAGCCAAACAGGTTAAGTGCCAGATGTTGCACCAGCCGAGTCCTTTTGTTTCGAGTATGGTGAATGCGGGTTGACTGGTTTGATGCAGCAGCACAGGAAGATTTGACAGATCATGTCCTCCAGATGCTGTGAGACCCACTTTATGGGCTCTTGGACAGGGTGAGTTTTATCAGGTTCTGCTTTCCCACTTACAGAGGATTGATGCAAAGTGGAATGTCCTAATCCTCAGCAAGAGGCACTATTAATATTCCCTGGAAGAGGGTAAAGAGCAGAACTTGCCTCTGTCTTGCACTGTCCATTCTTTACCTCAGTGGTTGAGGGCTTTTGAAAAGATCAACTCTCCCAAAAGCGTTCCAATATAATGTTTCGTCAGATGTTTGTTTAAGAATGAATCAGATTAGTAATGGCAAACCCCTTCTCTTAAAGGCAAACGTCACATGTGATTGGACCAAGGCAAGCCTGCCTTAAGTGTCCAATCCCTGTCTTTGGGACCAGTGGTCTTCGGCTACAGTCAAAGCAAGTGCTGTAAGTCAGGCTACTGGTCCAGCAGGGCACAGGTGTACTATGCTTTTAGCATGGGGCGTCTAAAAGGGGTACCTAATTAGCAGATTATCCTTTCTGAGATGGCATTATTTGCATAGTTTTCTTAATCTAATAAAAATGCAAAAAGGCAAGGCTTCTACGCCCTTGCCAGATGGTAAACCTTCACAGGCACTTTGCAGGAGTGTAACACATGACTCATTATCAACTGGGCATGCCAGGTATCATTTGCATAGAATACATTAACAACATGGCCTGAGACAATAGAGACACTGACTCAGCAAGCACATGAGGCATTGTCTGCAGTTATGAAATAAAAGCAGAAGGGAAGGGGAGCGTGCTGAGCAATGCAAGGGAGGTTAATAGTAGGACATAGTATACTCTAAGTAATTAATATTGCTCCCTGTTTTTCATCCTGTTGTAATAGACCCATTATAGGATTGCTTTTTTTAAAAAAAAATTTTTTAACAAAGGAGCATAATTCAAGCTTAGGTGGCTAGTCATCATTGGACTCTACTGTTTGCATATGGTAAAACAAAAACAAAACAAAAAATCAGCAATACATGTACAGACATTTTTATTTGCTCCCTGGTAGATAAGCAGAACCTATGTAGTGCACACACTCAGAAGCAGTTACTCCACTTGATATGAAGATGTGAGGCTAATTGCATCTAAAAAGGAGTACATTTAGTATGGTTAATTATTAGCAATTGTTTCTTGGCTTGGGATAGCCTGGCCTCCTCCATTTGGTATTGCTGAAGTGAATGATGAATGGCAAATCCATTACGAGACCTTCATGGAGAAAAGACAACCGTATGTCTGAACAACTCTCCATAAAAAGCATTTTATTGTCCTTAAATCTGAATTATCCCTATGATGAGGGTACAGTAGGTTTTTGAACTATTTTCATCCCAAAATGGCTGTTATTGTTACATCGAATAAGAGCGTCCTTATTCAACATACGCCTACATATCCATTGAATAATCTGCCATCCAGAAATACAAGGTTTCAATGTGGTTCAAGATCATCAGAGTTATCAGTAAATACACCATATCCAAATTGAATAACAATAAGATATCACATTGCCAACATCTCTGGATGAAAAAGAATGTTTTTCAAATTTAAAACATTTGGCAATCTGCAACAAAGACAGCAAACCTTATCTAATCAATGTACTGCCTAAATATGAGGGATATATGGTCGTCCTTAGGAATATATGAACTAAAATTGTTTCCGATAGGTGTGCATGAATTTCTCTAACCTGAACCTGAGGATCCCTGAATCTTTTATGCACAATCCATCAATTAAAACATTTATCGGACAGGTTTTGGAAGAATCTCAGGTTGAACTTGAAGCAGATTTCAGGACTTACACAGTCAGTCAGGATCAATTCTTAGGTCTAGTGTTGGTTTGATTTGATATTAAGGTTCAGCCAATGAGAGCCCTTGCAGGAACATGTGTAGACTCTGTGTAGCCAATCAGAGGCCTAAAAACACCAGAATGATCAAGAATCCTCTCAATATAGGGCAAAGCTCACATGCAATTCCTTTCTGGGTTTTGCTAGGCTGTGATGAAAGGAGTATACAGGACAGACTCAAAGCTTGCTAGGGTGTCAAGTGTGTTTTGATCAGTTGAGGAGAGCTGTGAGGAGTTCTATCTTTAGTTGGTTTTCTGTCTAGACTGTAGGTCTTGAGTGTGTTTTTTCAGCATGTTTTTGTAACCCTTTGTTTTAATGTCTGTTCAATGTGTTGTACGTTTTCCCCACATAAAACAAGACATACAAATGTAGTAGTGGGTGTTCTTTGCTTGACTTGTTTACTGGTTATAATTTACTTGACCTATCCTCAGGGATGTTCATCTTGGTTGTTGGGGTTGGTTTTACACTTTTGGGTGCTGCTAGGCTATGGAAAAGAATATGGTAAGAAAGGAGCAGAATCTGCACTTCTCTCCACAGGAAAAGGAGGATTCCCCAGATGATGTTTGGGAAGCCTCATGCTTTTTGCTGGCTTGTTCCTAGTCGTGGGCCATGCAGCATCAGCAATGCAATTAATTAGTGCATCTCGTGCATCTCATGCATCTCAGTGCATATCGTCCCAGTCATAAAGTCGAGATATGAGGAATTAAGATGTTTGATTGCCAATGTGAAGAGCTCATAAAACAAGTAACACATAACACTTTGGGAAGAATAGAGAGGGACTGGAGACAATTACCCTGGGAAGAAGGAAAAAAGGTCTTATGAACAAAGCAAAATAGAGTGGCTAAAGCAAAGCCCAAGTACGGCTTCTGAGGAATATGATATACGACAATTAAGAGAACCAGATAATTGAAGGAAGAATATAAAATAGAGAATGTTATTTACATGATTTTGTGCCCATGGGTACTGATATATAATGGGAAGGCACATCGCAAATGTAAACATGCATCATTGAACACCCTGGTTGAATGAAGAATAATATTGAAAATGCACCATTAGTCAAGCATTATCAGACTATGAGACACATGTTTGGTGATTTACAGTGGGTGATACTCATGAAAATTAAGGGAAGCAACCACGCAATGCGGAACCAAAAATACTGAGATTAGAACAGAAATGTATTCATATGACTAAAAGCCATCTGACTTGGCTCAATGAGAATATAGATTGGCACAATGAAAAATGAAGGCATCATATATTACTTGTGTTTAAACTTGCCTGGTATGAACCTGTCCTGATATTGGAACATAGAACATATGTACGATGAGAACCTGTTTTTACTGTGTTGCAGAAGTAATGTGAGGCTGAGAGCTTCAGGTTTTTGGAGCATGGGATACATATGTGGTACGGAAATTGTGATATACACTCTGATAATTGCAGGTGTTTATTGCATTCATAGTTTTGGCTCTTGAATCATCTAGGTGTTGATGATGTAGTCATGTGACGTGGGTAATATAATCCATGTTTCATTAGTTCTGCAATACTGTTTTATTAAGCTGTGAATGGAACAATGACTGTTGCACATTTCTGCATTTATTTCAAAAGGTAGTGTCATTATCAATTAATAGTGTAGGGAGGTTGTCTGGAAATTAGTTGGCTATTATATCTTTCCCTTTAGAAAGTATTATGTCTGTAAGGGAGCTGTGTCTCAGAAAATACGACCTGTGTGAAAATAATTTCTCTTCTCCCTCCCACTTGTCTTTAAATGGATGACTTGTATTAGGAGAAAGTAGGTTCACAATCCATAGTGGCACCTGAGGTGTGTTTTTGGTTGTTGGTGAATGAGACACTAGAAGGCACAGAATTACGCCTAATGAGAGCCTATTTTAATACTTTGTTTACTGCGTTAGTTTGTCTAGAAGCGCAGAGTTTAAGACGTTTGCACTTTTGAAGTGCGTTCCAATGAATTATACCGCAAGAAAATAAATCTGGAATTTTGATGTTTTGGAGGTGTGTAAATTGAATCCCAATAGAATGATGTTATTATTTTGGAATAACTGAATAGTAGGGTGACTTATTTCGTTTTAATTCATGTTTTTATCTTCCTTAGAACACCCTGTTGTGTTCAGTTATACAGTGGATTGACTGGCGCATTTAAAGATTGTGGTGTTGTCCTTCTTGGCTCTAATGAGTTCATCCAAACAGGGAAAATTATAAGAGAACTTTGTTCACCGTACAGGAGATATACAATGGATACATCCCTGAGCAATGTCCTACCATTTTAGTGTAAAAGACAGAAACATGTTGGGTTGGGTAAGAATGCAATGATTATATTATGACAATACACGATTGATTCATTGCTTCATTCTCAATTATAAAGATTATAGGTATCAATGATACTGATGTGATTGATATTCATTTGTGGATTCATCTTATCTCCTGAATTTATGCCAAGACATCTCCTTTCTCTATAATTGTGATGATTAGCTTTTGCTTTCTGTATATTTTGTGTATTTTTGACATTCACAATAACGTTTATTTTTTAAGATTAAATGTTATTGATTTAATTATTTATTATTTTCCCTGCTATCATTTTGTTTCCTATTCTGTGTGTACTATGATATTTGATTGTGTCCATTAAAAGAAGCTGGCCCAGCAAACATTTCTCCTTTGTCAAACTGCTAAGTTTCAAAGTAGGGGGTGTATTGCATCTCAGAGCCAATAAACCTGTCATGAATGCCAATCCCAGGTGTTTGCGATCCCCACCAATTTATCCAACACCCCCATATTATTTTTATTTTCCTCCACATTTGCGGCAAATACTTTCAATTCAACTGCTTGTGTGTGAACACACAGCCCCATTGCATATATGCAAAGTGAATTGTAGGGGTATCTGGCACAGAAGGTGATGTTTCAAGAAAACACATCAATACCAAACGTACCTTTCTGTGAAATTCAGATTGCTTTTCAATGGATTTTGCAAAAATAAAAAACACAACTATGTTCTGGTGTGCACTTCCTGAAATCACAAGTTATCTTCTATTCCATTACATGCACAACATGTAATGATGTTTTATCCAAAGAAAACAATTGCCCTAGTAAAAATGAAAGTAAAATGCTTCAGTTCTCAAATATCAAAAGACAGCAAAAGCGTATTTTACTTTGAAAAGTTCCTTCTTTCTGTCCCTCCCTGTAAATATATCTGCAGAGCATGCATTGATGGGTTGTTTACAAGACCAAAAAGTCTGACCAAGAAAAGAAAGTAAAATGCTCCTGCTCTCAAACAGCAACAGACACCAGTCCAAACCACCCTCCTCCCTCGCTGAAAGAGCCCCAGCATCACTAGTAGAGCTCCAGCAGGCTGCTCCTGAATGTAGTTAGGCAGATATGCCTGCCCAAACTCGTTCACCTGAATCTGTTCAAAGTTCAGGAAGTTCATCAAATCCCAAATATGGTAAAATGCAGGTGATTCGGATGAATAATTTGGCCCAGGCTTAAGGTGTCCTATCATTTGTCAGCAAGGACATTTAGAAAGTGGGCCCTGATTTGCAGAGCTCATTTTGTGAGAGAGAAAAAGCAGCATCATTTCACATGCTAAAATCAGAAAAACATATGCTTACATGTACAGGCAAATGGCATTGCATTTCAGGGGAGTAATAGGATGAGACAGGGGAATAACCATATTGAACCAACACAGGGGCTAAATGTTTAGGATACCAGATGGCAAATTAACCCTGGGTTTTCTATTTGGACCAACAACAAGTAATGCAGTATATACAGGAACATATGGCTATACAGAGGAAGCAATTGGAATGCATGGGCGCCATGCCAATTGCCACAGTTGCTCCTTCCACCCACATCCTCCCGAGAAAAACAGGGAAGGGTATCTAAAGAATACAACGGAGACGGAGGGTTGAAGAGGGATTTTCTGAAACCTAGATTCTTCCAATTCTTATATAGCGCAACCACAAGACAGGACGTGGCACCACACCACAGCAATACTAGGTAGCAGCATTTTTAGAAGACAAGTGCACATTTGGTTCCAGTGTAGTCACTTAAGAAATCCCCCTGCACTTTGTGGACTGTGGTGTATCCACAACCCTGGTAAAAGCATCATTTAGCAGCGTGATCAGTTGGAATCCAACAACCATACAGGGATTAAGAGGCAAACATGTCCACCATCCAGTTGAGGGCTTACATAACAATTGTCTGGATAAGTATTTAGGTTTAATCAAATGTTCCAGGGAGAGGGGGATATTTTAGCTATTGATATTTTGAAAGACAGCAGCCATGTCCACTGGTTTTTCCCATATAGGCATCTGGGCTTTTCAGACTCCCAGAGCGTACCAGTGTATTTATCAATAAGATCAATGAAAGGCAATGAAGATATATGGTATGCAGATTTGCTGCAATAGCGGCCTCAATAACCACATGTGTGTGTGGACAGTAAGTTAAAAATTGGCCGCAACATGCACTGTATAATTCTTGTGGTAACATCTCCACCCAATCAGCTTAAGCCATACATGGTATCTCCCCTCCTTGAAATATTTACTGGAAATGGGCTGGGGGTGGGGCGTGGGAAGTAATAAGAATTGTTAAAACTAATCTGTGACTATGGTGTTGCTAGTCAGCAAAGAGGGAGTGGTACAGACTCCCGATTCGTTTTAGGGTGTTAAACATCAATCTCCACCCCAATGCACAATTGGTAAAGTCTCACCTGCAATGTTTATCTTGATCTCTTCAAATCTCACCTCAAATGGAGCAAAGCATTTTGCATAAGGAAGACACACCACAGCAGAAGTGAGCCAAGCAATACAGCTTCATCGAGTTGCATCCCTTAGCAGCATGGTCTGCAATAATTTATGAATAGCTCTCTCCTCTCAGGGTAGAGTCACGCTCTTTGCATACAGCTTCTCCCAATCTTTCGTCAATCCAAATAATAGCCAATAGATGCCTCTGTGTACTGCTTTATTAAGTGTCAAGATGCACTGAGCAAGTGCCTCTTCAGTGGTTCTGGACCCAAAACAAGTTATACCAGGACAGAAAAGTAAACACAGCTACAAGATTGATTTCGAAGCTTCTAGTCTGATGCACAAGGAGGGGATCTTGGTGCTTGAATCCGTAAAAGGCAGTGCACAAAGACTTCCATTGGCTATTTGAGAGTCAAAGGGATGATAGGTAGAATCCCTCCTGCATGGCTGTATATATAGGACTGCACTGTGCCTGAAGAGGAGAGAGCTATTCCTCCATCTTTACAATACCTATGGCCTCCAAGGTGGGACGAAGTGTTGCAGGTCAGTGCAATCAATTTCCTACTGTGACTCTGCTTCTTCAATGACCCATTGCCAGAAGCTCAGAAGAGCCCCCCTGGAGGGAACTTGCTCCACTGTGATTCATTTGTGGGGATCCAACTGTTGTCTAGTACAGGATGCCTGCTACTATTATACTGTTCCACTGTCATCAGTCAACTGCCTGCTAAATTACCAACTGCGAGCTCTCTTTACTGTGTCTTTGTTGTCCTGGATGTATCCCCTGTTGCTTCATTACGATAATCTCATGTGGGTCCACATAGATGTCCACAGCTGCCACTCTTTCCTCACTCCACTATGTGACTCTCCCACTGCTGGTTTCACTGTGCTGTACTACCCTCAGCTATGTTGCCCCACTGTGACTTGCAGCCTCTGCAACTTGTTCCCACAGCTTTCAGCTCCTGGCTTTCTTACCATCTGTCTTCACTATTATTTAGGACCAGGTTCTGCACACTGCCCATTGCGACAAATACGGGTCCAGTTGCGTGTGCTCCAGGAGTTATCCTCTCCACGAACCTACTTGAGGTGCACCACTATCAGGACTTTGCCACCTTGTACATCGGCTGGATGATCCAAATGTACATTAGGGTCACCACCACTTCCCAGACGAACTTTCCAACAGATAATAAGCATACCAGTTAATCTACCATCATACAACATCCCCTCTCAGCACAAATCAAACATCAGAATACTACAACTCTCTAATCAATTCACATGTCACAGTCGTTCGAAACACATTGAGCCCAATTCATGCAATGTTTGCCCGTTTCAAAGTGAATTTGCACTGCTGAAAAGTGACTTTGCACTGCAGACACAAACCTTGATTCATGGAATCGTGCAAATCCTGGGGCAAAGTCAGCACATAGTCATTTTTGCAGTAAAAAATGACTTTCCCGGACTTTGCACGGCACAAATACACTTTGAACGGTTACATGAATCAGGGTTTGTGTCGGCAGTGCAAAGACACTTTTCAGCAGTGAAAATTCACTTTGAACCGGGAAAATATTCCATGAATCGGGCCCACTGTCACTATATAGGCACACATTGATCCCCTCTGGATACAGACACTGCAAGAGCCCTGTGCATGAACCACCTAGAAACAGACGCACACACAGTATCCAGGTAATTTAGAACAGTATGTATGCACATCACAGAAAAGCGTGTTGCGCGAGTGTTGTGTTGGTGTTCCACAGTCCACTGTCTGTTTACTGTGTCTATTTTGTAAGATGGAGACAGCAATAGTTAAAACAACATCCCCGACACGGAGCGTCATGAGAGTTGCATGCAAGTGTTCGTTTGGTGTTACTTGGACTTCCTGGTTTCGCAACAGTGAATACTTGGCTGTTTAGCTACATCAACGTGGTGCTGACTACTGCGAAGGAGCAGCGGTGAGTACAGAGAAATTGCCTTGCATATCTCACTGACTTTGTGCCTGGACCTGTAACTTTATTTGCAATTAGCATTGGGAGAGCAATTGTTTCAAAACTCCTAATTTTTTCCTCAGCACGGATTCAAGTGACTGCGGGGTGGTCATTGACCTTTTGAGCCTGACTTTGGGCCAGGACCTCTAACCTTACTTGTAACATTCTTTGGGAGACCAAATGACTGGCTGAAAACACCTAATTCCTCCTTAGCATGGACTCGGGTGACAGTGGCGTGTTTACTCACCCTTTGAGGCTGACGAGTACTAGAAATAAGGAGAAATGGATAACGGAATGGAACAATGCTAATGTTAATCACTATAACCTGATACAGTGAACCCCCTAGTTGTAGGGGTCACAATTGAAATGTCAAAATTATGCAACGGAAAACTAAAAATTACAGAAAAGGGCTGCATTGCACTACAAGTCCATGAGGAACTTGAAAGACTATGTGAACTGCAGCAACCCCAAGGAGAAGGAACTTCTGCTGAACCAAATGCCTTAAGTGAAGTAGAACCCCCTAGTGGGGACCACAATCGTGCAAGTACATTACTGCCCCCTGAAGAAAAAGGTAATATAGGCGATGTACCATTTGAGCTTCCCTTGAAATAACCAACACTCCTAACTTGTACTCTGAAGTATTGGTTACTGGTACGGGCCCCAACACAAAGATTCAGGCCCAGAGCAAGGGTATCATTGAAAAAGAAAAGCTACCTATGAGGAACGTTCACGTAACCTTTGTTAATGCAAATCACACGCTGAACGAGAATGATGCAAATATCATGAGAGTTACAAACCTAATAATGCAAAATACTGAGTCCTGGGGAACAAATGACAACCAAATTCCCATTTCAACAAAACTGAAGATCAGAGTGTACTGGGCCAGTCCTTTGAGCAATGGCATGGAAGGCATAAGGGAGCGCTCCCACGGAGCAACTAAATGAAGAACAATGCACTGCCAATCAGCAATCCAAAGACCTGTAACTGGACTTAATTATGAGCTGAGTCCCTTAAACAGCTCATTAATAGACCATCAGAGTTCATGAAGGTCATGGCAATCCCAGACTATGGCCCTCATTACAACCCCGGCGCTAAACCATGGCGCTATTAGCACCATGGTTGGTGCCGGTGTTGTAACGAGTCTGCCATGATGGAATGGGGAAATACTGCCCCATTCCAAGGTTGGCGGGGCGGTATTTCCCCATTCCACCATGGCCCTTCCCCATTCCCATTACGCCCCATAGGGCTCAGAGGGACTGGGGAAGGCGCTAAGTACGGTGCCGCAAATTGCGGTACCGTAATTAGCACCGAGGTCCCTTTGCGTCACCCTACCCATGCCGTTACCTAATTCCTTTTATCATATGGAATATGGTGGAGCATTTACCCTTCTAGAGAGGAGAGGTCTAATGGTGAAATGGAATGCTAAAGTGGACGAAAACTTCATCACTATCTGGGAAAAGGAGCTGATCAATATGGAGAAAAGGGGAGTCAGCATAACAGCTAAAAACTTTAATCAGAGCCTGTTGCATTGCATGAAGCAACTCTCTAATAGGGGCCAAATGATCAGAGGCAAACATCATAATCATCCCTATGATACTAAGGTCAGGGAGGCAAAACAGGCCAAGAGGGGGGCCATTAAAACATCTCTTCAAATTACAACTACTGGGCAGGATTTTGTAAAATGCTAAGGGGCAAATTATAGCAAAGTATAAATACACTCTCAAACACCTAGACTTATAAGAGAAAACCAAGAGGTTGTTAGGACCCTCATCCAAAATGATAGCGTACATTTCTGGAGAAAAATGGAGGGAATCACTAAAGGTTTGCAGAACTGGATTGAGTGTAGTATCATGGCACAGGAGTGGGTAAATTACATCATTAATAAATACTCTGTGCCCAAGGGTGAAGAAGGTCAACTAACTTTATATAGTTTGGGGAGGTAACTGTGTGATTTTGAGTGGCAGATTGACGACATACTATGGACATGAGGGAAGGCAAACCGTTCAAGGGCTCCTGGCCCCAACATCATTCTTCCGGCTTTAATCAAAAGCAAACCGGAGGCTTGGGCAAATTCCCTATGTGACTTATTTAGACACGTCACTCAAACACTCACGGTTTCTTATACGTGGAGAGAATCTCTCATAATTCCTATTTTTAAGCAAAGAGACTGGAGGGATCCTAGAACTATAGACCCATATCCCTCGTGGACTCCTCCAGCAAGATATTTGGAACCCTTTTGTTAAGGGAAATTAAGAGACAAATAACATTGTGAACCCTGATCTCACAATATCAGATCGGGATTCGTGCAGAAATTGGGACCGCTCTTAACACCCAGGCAATGTCACATCTGCTAGCAGCTGTTAAAAATCGAGCTGTGGGCACAGTTTATATGGCATCTATAAACATGGAAAATGCCTTTGATACCGTTAGCAGACTTAGGGTTTGGATAAAAAAACTTCTAGCAATGAAATTGCCAACTAGTTTGGTTCAGCTTTTTTGGCACTATTGCACACAGATACTACAGTTAGGGTGAGGCTGAGCAGGGAAGGAGCCACTGCGGACTCATTTTCTGCATATGTGGGTTTGCAGCAGGGATGTGTTGCGCCCCCGACTTTGTTCAATCTCTACGTGGTCGACCTCAAAAAAATCTGGGAGAGGGGCACTACCTATTCTGTCAAGTTGGGTACAGTATCCCTGGACTGGATTTTCTTTGCAGATGAAACAGTTTTATTTGACCTGACCCCAATTGGGCTGTAGAGGAAGATAACCCTCTTCTTCAACTATGCAGTAGAAAAACAACCTCAAGACAAATGGTCAAAAGTCAAAGGTTATTTATTATTTTCTCCAATAAAAGGTGAACTAAGGCCATGACATGGCATGTGGGAGGAAATCCCCTTGAGAGGGTACAATCCTTGAGATACCTGGGGTATCATATCACCAACTCGAACTTCAGCGAGAGATGGAAACAGCTGCTAAGGGGAAAATGTGTGCCCCTGTTGGTAAAAAATGAAGCAGGTTTACTCCCAGCTGTGACAATTCTCGCTAAAACCTTTGCGACAGTATCACTTGTCTACTGTGGAAGCAGTTCTGTTGTATGGTCTAGATCTTTCCCTGAGCGATCTGGGGGAGTACCTCAACTCAGTTCAAGGGATACTGTTGAAAAAAAAACATTGAGACTTGCAAATTGTATTCCGAACTCAATCATCAGACAGGAGTTTTGCTTAATCTCACTGGCAACTAAAAGCAAGTGGAGAAAAATTGCCAAAGTTTGCTAAATTAATAAACCTGCCAGCAATGTCCTTTAGCAGAGTTGGGGTGAAGATCAGACTAGAGAGTCGGTTGCTAGCATCACTGAATTTAAGGTACATATGACTGAAACACTTTCAGTAATTGGCTCTTCTAAAGAAGAGCTGATTAAAAACTTGTCCTCAGTAAAGAAGAATCTCTTTAAATAAGATTGAGCCGTCTCCCCAGACCAGGTGGGTACTTATGCCCTCTATGGCGAGTATGCCACATTTCTCACAAAAAGGGAAATGATTCCAGCGTACATTCTCATCTTTCCTTGCCCAAAGCTAAGGGCAATTTATCTCTGCTTTCGACTCAACCAAAGTCCAAAGCTGGAAAGAACAAGCAAGTGGAACTCGGGCCTAGGTATACAAACTTGTAGGTTTTGCATTGATTGTGACAATAAAGAGAATATCAAACATCTAGTAACTAACTGTCGAGCACTGGTTGAGGAGAGGAATAGATATTTTGGGACTTCATTTTTGAGTGACATGATGTGGTCTGGTCTGATGGGAAGTCAACGACATAGTCTGATCCTTGCATTGTGTGGGTTTCTTCTGCTGTTAAAGAAAAAGTTTGAAGTGCGAAGGGAATAGGTGTTTTACTTAGTTATAATTTTGGATTAATGTAATGCATTAGAATGATGCAATTGTAATAAATTGTGATGTAAATATATTTTATGAGGCATCAAATTACATTTTGTCTTATATGTGAATAGTTAAAGGTTTGTACACTTGTTGTTCGAACTAATACACTAATAAACAAATAAAAAACATTAAAAAAGCTATCTCGCATTGCCTCTATGGTTCGACTTAACCAGCCCCGATTTTTTTCAAGGTCCAAAGTGCAAATAGACCATAAAAAATCCATAACTAAGCATAATCGTGTCTCCAGTAATCTCCACCACTTTTGCAGTTAACATGTATCATGCAAACATCGCTTTACAGTGCCATGAAACTCAAGGGTGTTTGTGTGTTCCTGGGAACTCAGGGGCAACGTGCTCACTTTGGAAGCGGGACGACATGGAGCAACACAGGTTCGATCCCTGGGTCTGCGCTTGAAACTTCTGGGTATTACGCTTTGTAAATAACATTTCATATGAAATCATGCTTGTGCGCGCGTGCGCACTTTTGAGCGTGTAAGAGTTTTCTCACTGACAAGTAAATGCAAAGTCTCGTGTAGGTTTAGCTTTAATAGATGTAGTTTCCCTGTCCTTACATACACCCAACGCGCTGTGTTGTTTTGCTCCTAGGAGAGGGCATATGTAATCCTAGCTTAAATGCGAGCAAACTCATACATCAGACGGATTCCCCATGTGAGTGGGTCTCGGCAACAGTGAATCAGTGACCTGGGGACCAAGGGGGTCCTGCCGTTGTCAGCAGAGTGATAAGCGAGTGCTTCATTATCCGAAACAAAAGAGTACTTACAGAACAGCCGCTATCGTTGTGGCCATAATTTGTTGGCGTCCAGTGAACACTTCTAGCACAGTGCCCAGGTCCTTTTTTCCCTTCTGCATTCCCCTTTTTGCTGTGTTCGGCATTATTAAACTTTAGCGGTCCTCTTGCGCCAAGCCCTCATCTGCATTTTTATCAGGAACAAGGCAAAGCAGGGCATTCAGCAGGGAATTTGATCGACTAACAATGCAGTGAAATCATTTTCAAGGGTCTTTCATTAAGTCTTTGCTCGCATAAACATTTTCCAAAGTGTCACGGTCGCTTCATTTAGTATGGTGGAAACACTATCATAAATAACATGACATTATCCATTTGCACGACACACAAAAAATGTTGCCTTTTTAAAGCAAAGGCGCTGCTTGCTTGACTGAGTGCAATACGTTGTTAGGAGAGAACAGCGTCTATGCACGGCGCCTCTGCCATGGATAGTGCAGCCTGAACCCGCAGACTTCCTTTACTTGTGTCAAACGATGAGCAGCGCTGTGGCCTTTTCAAACGCTTCGCCATTGCACATGCATGTACTGTGCTCCCAGCCACTTCACTCCATGCAGCACTTCGTATGGTCCATTTCCAAAAGGCAGTCATACGAACAAGATTACATGCTTATGTTATCATTCCACTTGTCGGGCGTAGGCCCTAGCCACACCGGCCACGTGTGGCGCAGCAAATAAAAAGGAGTCGGAGCGGTGGAATTACACATCTTTTTTATTCCCTGTTACAGCTTACCCTGAAAACCCCTCACTTCCCCTTCCCCAACGTCACTTCCCTCCACCCACGAGCCCACCCCCCCATAACCATGGAAATGTCAACGTGACATCTCCCCCCTTTTTAAACAGTCACCAGGTTCTTCACAACAGCTGAATGTCTGATGGGGTCTGCTAACCCATTTCCTTGATCCAGCGGCAAGGCCTGCTTTGAACTCTCTGGGGACATGCACTTGCCAGCTCTGGGAGATTCCCACTAACCTCAATCTCGGGGAACCCTACTGGGTCCGACTCCTCAGCGTCTCCGTGGTCATCTTGTTAGGGATCATCTGATGCATAGTCAATGAGAATGGCCACGCACACGCTCAATCAGCGCAAGCCCAGCGAGGGAATTCCTTTGAAATGTGAGGAATTCCTAGTGACGGGTCCGGCGGTACCTTGGGCTGTGATCATGGACCCCTGCTTCTTGGTGACCAACAGAGGCTCCTCCTGGAAGAACGAGGTGTGCTTGTGGGTCTGAGGTTGCTTTACGGCAACGATGTCTCCCACTTCGTTCTGAGGTACTCTCGCCCCTCGCCGTTGGTCAGCATACTCTTTCATGTGTTCTTTGGAGGCCTCGTCTCACTCTCTGTGGTCTTTGTCAAGATTCTCGGGCAGACCCACGGGTCGAGCCTGCGTGATCCTTGTTTGAATGTCTCTTCCGAACATCACCTCGGCAGGGGCCCTCAGCGTGGTGCTGTGGGGAGTGCCCCCTATAGTCTCTCATCAGCTGATTGAGTACTTGTTCGTAGGGCTGCCCGGTGAGCTTGGCTATTTGAAGGGCCCTCTTCAGGTTGGCCATGAATTGTTCTATCATGCCATTCGTCTGGGGCCATAGTGGTGTTATCTTCCGGTGATGGAAACTGAGGTAGTTTGCGAACTGGGTGAATTGGTGCCCATTGAATGGGGGCCCGTTATCGGTCTTGAGCACCTTCGGGATGCCACAGGCAGAGAATATGCGGTCAAGCGCTGGTATGACGTGATTGGCTGAGGTCGAGGATATGAGTTGTGTTTCTGGATATCGGGAGTATTCGTCCATCACAGCCAGCACGTATTTTCCTCCTTCAATGGGCACGAAGAAGTCGGCAGCTACAGCTTCCCATATGCCTTGGGGAAGCTCTGACATCCTTAAGGGTTCGGGGTGTCAGTTGGGCGTGATGAGGCTGCATGTGGGTGATGACTTCAGAGCTTCTTCCACTCAGGAGTCCATGCTGGGGAACCAAATATTTTGGTGCGGCATGCGCTTGGTCGACACCATTCCTCGGTGGTTCTCATGTGCGAGCTCGATGACTCTTGCCCCTAGGGAGGGCAGGATCACCAGCTTGCAGTCTTTCAGTAGTAGGTGTTTGTCGGACAAGGCCAATTTGTCCTTCACCTGTATCAGTCGTTCCACTTCGATGTGCACCTGATCCCCTGAAGCTCTTCCTCTTGCACTGGCTCTCCTCCACGTGCCTGATTCCAGGCCTTAACAGAGGATTTGGCACGCCAGATAATTTTCAGTCTCTCGAGTCACTGTCGCAATGTCTATACCTTCTGGGGTAGTTTGATGAATGAGGTACCGAAGATACCTGTTGGCTAAGGAGGGATCTGGCGTGCATCCCTCCCGTGGCCTTCTGGACAAAAGTCTGCTGGGTTTTCACCCTTTCCCGGCCTGTGCACAATTTCAAATGCATAGTCCTGCAGTCGTAGTCCCCATCTGGCTATCCGAGGTGGCATCTTCGCTTGGGGGTTCCCGTACAAGAATAGCAGCGCTTGATGATCTGTGACGACTCTAAAGGGTTTGGCATAAAGGAAAAGATGGAAATGTTTGCACGCCCATACCACCGCAAGGACTTCTTTCTCCGCCTGCGAATATGCTTGCTCCATGGCAGAGAGGTTTCGGCTGGCATAGACGACCACTTGTGCCAGGATGGCTCTCAGTCTTACAGGGCTGGCGTCTACGGTCAATCCAGTTTGGCGACAGGGATCGTCATATGACATGTTTTCGGCTTTCGCTCCTCTTTCTCGGATGGTCTCGAAGGCTTTTTGGCAGTCTACCATCCAGCAGAAGGTGGTTTCCTGTCTGGTTAAGAGTCTTAGTGGCACGCTTACTGTCGCAAAGTCCTTGATGTAGCGCATGCAGTAACTGGCGAGCCCTAGAAACGACCTCAGCTCCGATACGTTTGCGACAGGTGCAGTGTCATTGAGTGCGGCAACCTTGTTGGGATCTGGGGTCATGACTGATTCCTAAAAGATGTGTCCAAAGAACTTCAACGTGCTCTTCCGGAATTTGCATTTGTCCCGATTGAGTATGAGATTCGCCCTCTCCAGTGCTTTGCATACCTTCATGAGTGCTTTGTCGTGCTTGTTGGTGTCAGCGCCGAAGACTAATACATCGTCACTATAATTAAGACAGTTCGGTATGGGTTTTTATAACGTTGTGCACCTCGGCTTGGAAAATTTCTGCAGCCGACGAAGATGGTGATGTTCCTGCTCTCTGGGCTCAGCACAAGTTGGTGCTAGCCTTTCTGTAGGTCGAGTTTGGAGAAGACCTTGACCCTGTTTAGGAGGTGAATCATGTCTGAAATGCATGGGGCTAGTTGTCTTTCCCTCAGTATGGCTTGGTTGGGACGCCTCATTTCCGCGCACGGTCGAATTGCTTCCTATCCTTTCTTGGGTACCGGCACTATGGGGGATACCCAAGTGGTGGGGCCGGTGGCTGGCTCGATGATATCTTGCTCGAGCAATTTGTGTAGCTCGTCCTCTACCTTCTTTTGAATGTTGACCAGGATTCCTCTGTAGTGTTGGGCTACGGGGCGTACGGAGTTGACTATATGCAACTTGATGGGCCGTTTTTTTAGTTTTACTATACCTTTGAATAACGGCAGGTAGAGGTTGTTGATCATTTCAACGGGATCAATGTATTCGTGGACCATGATGATGTATAATATGTGAATGAGTCCCATATCAGCCGCTGCCTTGAAGCTCACAATGCACCCACTGTCCGTTTCCGTTACTAGGACATGAATGGGTACTTTTCTCTCGTGTTCTTTGTATCTGCAGGTGCCCTCAAACTGTCCTAGACACTTGAGGGGTGTCTTGGCGCCATATGCATAAATGTCTGATGCTGCGGGGTACAGGTTTGGCTGCATAGCTAGTTCTCTGAAGATGATCTCGCTGATGACATTGACCGTGGCCCTTGTGTCGATAAGGAATTCTGTGGGCTGTTCATTTAGTTTGATGATCAGCGTGGGGCTGTGCGCTGTGGAGGTCGGGTTTCCTAGGGCATAGACATATGCCTTCCTCTTTTGGTCACTTCCTGACAAGCTGGGGTCGGAGTCAGAGGGTGATTGCTCTACCAGATAGTGCATGTGGCGTCTTGATCTTCTCTCAGGCCTGGCTCGCGTAAGATATCTCCTCCTGTCCCTTCTCTCTCTTCTTTGCCTGTCATTACCTGAATCCCTTTCCTTTGAGCCGGGAGGTATCTGACTTGTCTGTCCTGGTGTGGATGTACCGGGGTGGTTTCCTGAAGAGGGGCTGGCTTTAGATTTGGGCTGAGAGATTGGCTCCCTCATCCGTTCCCTGTCTTTGTTGCGGAACAGTCTACAGACCGACTTGAAGTGGCCTTCTTCGCCACACCTCGTGCACCACTGCCCAATTGCCGGGCAGCTTACTTCATGTGGGTATTCGAACTCACACTTATAGCAGAAGAGTTCCTCCGACCTCCTTTCAAGCTGTACGCTGTGAATGTTCTCACCTGGGGTGGGATTGTTGAAACTCTCTACCTGGGAGTCTATGGCCCTTTCAGCTAGCGCTAGAATTTCATCAGGTGTGCGTTGCTTCTGCAGCAGCTTACTCCTGAACGTCTGAGACTCGCACCCGGCAATGATCTGGGAACTGAGCGCCTCCGTGTTGGAGTAGTTGGCGAAGTCGCAGTGTTTCATCTTGGTACGGAGTTGCATGACATAGGCATCCATAGTCTCACCTTTGATCTGCTTGGTGCTGTGGAAAATATGCCTTTTGTAGTCTACGTTGGTGTGGGGCGTAAAGTGTGCAGCCAGCGCATCTTTCAGGTCTTGGATTGAGTCAATGGAGTCAGGTGGCATTTCGTTTATGATGTCGCATGTGGCAGACCCCACTGCCAGTTTCAACAGACATATTTGGCGAGCATCTTCAATGGGCCCTGTGGCCCCCATATAGAGATCAAAGTCTCAGATCCATTTGGTCCACCTGGGACCCATGTTGCTTGTGTCCATTATGTTGAATGCCCCTGGCATTTGTGCTGCCACCGCCTCTGGCAGCCTGTAGGTGACTTGGTGCACCACCTGTGGGCCTTGTCTCTGTTGCCCTTGCCCTTGTGCCTGTGCACCCTGATCATTGTCCTGGCGTGCCATGTTTCCCTGGTTTCAATTATGGGCTTGGTGTGCTCCCTCTTGTGAATACTCCCCTTGGGTAACAGCTACCTCCTAGGTACAGAATCTATTAAGATCCCAGCTGTGTGTGTCCTTGAGGTGTACTACTGTTCCTAAGGGAGCAGGGATGGCCGCCTCTGATAGGCAAGAGCACCATCCGTTGGATACCCAGTGTTCCAGAGGTGCTGGGCCCTTCCCTGGCTCACCTCATGTGTATATCCCAGTGTTCCAGAGGTGCAGGGCGCTTCCTTGGCTCACCTCACGTGTATAATGCCCCACGGCTCTGCTGTTGTGTTTCCTCACCAACAGCTGATGAGGATTCTATCTCCAACGACTTTGATATTCGCCGTGGTCCGGATCCTTCTTTTCCCCTTGTGGGATTGGCTTCCACGTGCTCACGGCGCACTAGTGCCACCCGCGAGCAGGCACCGGCTGCTCTGCTGGCACTCTGCTCTGTTTTTCTGGTGCGGAGAGGCTTCCCGCCTCATCGCCAGTGTCGGTGCGTAGGCCCTAGCCACACCAGCCACACTTGGTGCAACAAATAAATGAGGAGCTGGAGCAGTGGAATTACACGTCTTTTTTATTCCCTGTTACAGCTTACCCTGCCCGCATCTCCTCCCCCACCGATCACTTCCCCTTCCCCTACATCACTTCCCTCCTCCCACGAGCCCGCCCCCCATAACCATGGAAACGTCAACGTGACACCACTATATTGTTTAATTATAATTAATATTATTGCAGGGTTCCTTTCCTAAGTCACAGAGCATAACATACATTTTATAAGTGTCTGTAAAATATGCATTCTTTGGAGTGTGTCGCATAGTGCTAGTTGTATGGCCTTGTGGCCACTTGCATGAAAACATCTAATCTTATCATATTCTTTTTTAAAAAATGCTTTAATATAACTATGCAAAAAAAGACTATATGCATTGTTCACTAAAAAAGAATTTTGATACGATCTTATAACCATGTAGTCTATCTGTAATAGAAATGCAACTGTTCTATTTGCATTCTCACAACAACAGAATCTCAAAATATACTACTTATTATATGCTGCATTCTGGGAGAGCAGGAACGGTTATGCATCACTCTTTTTAACAAGCCATGTCCTTGTCAACTTGGTGAATCATTCAACTTGTCATAGGTAAATTATCCTCTACGAGAGTGCGAGGAGTGAAGTTGACCCAGGAGGATGCTGTGCTGAGAGGAACTGTTGGTCTGATACTTCGTTGTTGGTCGGACTTCAACTACACCGGGAACTGGCTCTTTAAAACCTCGTTTTTGGCGTGGAGCGCTGCAGAGTGTGAGGAGTGCAGTTGGCGGAGGTGGAAGCTGAACTCTTGGTCTGATACTACGTGTTAGTCAGACTTCAACTACAGTGGGACCTGGCTCTTTAAAACATGGTTTCTGACACGGAGTGCCACTGAGTGTGAGGAATGCAGTTGGCACAGTTTGTGTCAGGTTCCTGAAGTATGTAATGGTGCAGCAAGCTTCTGGATGCATCACATTTTGTAAGTACTGTTTTCCAAGCTATTTATACCATGTTGTTTATAACTTCAACTTGCCAGGAGTAGGGTCTACTTGTGTTACCAACAATCTAGCAATTCTCTGTTAGTGGATATAGTCAATGAGAGGAGGCGAAAGAACGATCATGTTAAATTAATATTGGATTTAGAGGCAAGTTCTTTGATTCTATGTCCCAAGGAATCTGAAGCAAAGAATGTGATAGTAAATAACGATAGATCTAGAGAGAAGACTTCTACTCTAGTAATTAAACATGTGCACACAAATTTGAATATCCAATGGGAAAGGTGGAGTTTGCCAGAAAAATTGAAACAATCCTCACCATCTAGGTTTTATAGTACAATATGGGAGTTTGTTGCCTTATCCTCACAGTCTAAAATACAACACAGGTGACCATTTACCAACAACCATTTGAAACCCTACGACGTCAATATTAAAAACGAAAAGCTTGAAATTTGTTGTGAAATTTGAGGATCTGAAAGGAATCTAAAGGGAAGTCAATAGTTGTAGTAGCTGAAACCATGAGAAAGATCAAAAACCAACACAAGAATTGGTTAAAAATGTATAAGCGAACCAGGACAATCAGGGACAGCAAAAGATGCTAAAGTTGGTGGCATCTAAAAATATCAGAGGAATATGGTCTGTACTTAATGGGGGTATTGGAACGCAACAGCTCATATAGGCGACTTCAATTACAGAACAATTCTGAGTAGCTAATTTTCAGAAAGTCTATTATTCAGATGAGCCACAAGCGGGGTTCTGTAGAGAGGTTAATGAAAGGGAGCACAGATGGCCACCAATGCTCAATTCGGAGGTTCAACAATGTGAAATTAGGAACTTCAAAAATACTGTTGCCTATTGCCCTTGTGGTCTCCTAATCACTGTCTTTAAGTAAGACCTTATTTTATGATCCAGTATTTTATGGGTTTTTTCAGCAAATAATTGACACAGGATGTTCATAGAACGCTAGACCAAAGCCATAGTGGTGGTCATCTATAAAAAGGTGATTGCTTTTCAACTCCAAATTATCACCCGATGAGTTTAATAGACATGTCAAGTAACATTATGTCATTGTTTGTGTTAAAGGACCTGGAGGACTGGGATCAAAAGACCAAACGGTTGTCAATGTTCCAAAATGGTTTTAGAAAACCCATGTGGACCGCCTTAAATTGTCTGGCATATGAGCTATGCCCACAGAAAGTCCTGCCAAAGGATGCATTGCCTTTATATTCTTCAACCTTAGACTTGACTGCCACCTTCAACAGGGTGATCAGGAGCAAGTTCTGGTGCAGACTTCGAGATTGGAACATACCTAGAGAACTTGTGAATTTGATCATCTTAATCCATACGGACAATACACCACGGGTTAGATTGGACACCTGAGGCTCTCTGTCTAGGGCCATTAATACAAACATGGCCCTGAGAAAGGGATGCATCATTGCCCTCTGTATTTTTAATATATATTTGTCTGATATGCCAGAAGCGCTGGCTCAGTCAGCATGTTACCCCGAAGATTGGTAAGGTCCAAATTGCTCTGCCTCCCAAGCTCTGGTTCTCACTAGGTTGGACTCTTGGCCCTCCTCCTACCCCCACCTGCAAAGTTAAGAACCTCTGGGTCATCTTTGACTCCATACTTTCCTTCTCTGCCCACATCTCTGAGGTCTCTAAAAGTCAAGCTTCCTACTTCACCTCCTCAGAGGTACTCTGCCTTTCCTCTCCTTCCCCCAGAAGCTCACTGTCTCCCAAGCTCTGGTTATTTCTAGGTTGGACTATTGTAACAGCCTCTTTCTAAATCTACCTGCCTCTACTCTCTGCCCTCTGCAACTAATCCAGAACAGGACTGCAAGACTTGTCCTTGGCCTGAAGCCCTGGGATCGTATCTCTCCAGCTCTGAAATCTCTCCATTTGCTCCAGGTGGATGCAAGGATTAAATTCAAAACCCTCTGCATTGTACTCAACACTTTCTGTGGCCTGGGTCCAAAATACCTTCAGCTATGCCTCCGCAAATACCTCCCCTCTCGAGCACTTTGCTCCTCTATCACTAACTCCTTCAGGTTCAGTCATTTTTCAAAGAAACAAGCTGTGGGAAGATCTCTGTCTTTGGCTGGGGCCTCCCTCTGGAACAGCCTCCCTGCCACTCTAAAACTTGAGGAGAACCATCTCCGGTTCCCGAAGCACCTCAAGAACTTCCTCTTTGCTTCGGCCTTTGCTCACCCTCTCCCCTGCTGATCTGCTCTCTCTTGGCACTGTGCACCTGTCCACCGTCTGTCCCCTGGGCCCAGTTACCTGCTCACCCTGCCACCATCCTGTACTGCCTCCTGGCCACCCCTTGCACTGGCAACTGTATCTGTAGCCATACAGTCGCACTTCCCCATTTTTCTTCTTTTTCTGCACTTATCAGACTTACTCAGTTCTGCTGCTGTAAACACAGCACTTGCCACTTGCTGGCTGCACTACCACTGTGTATTGCCTCCATTTCTGTTTTATTTGTATTTATTATTATTTATCTGTTCTCCTCTGCTCCACACTTTCCACTCTCCCCCTTTTCCTTTTCCCACTCCCTTGCATGTTCCTAATGTCTCTGGGCCTAGTAAGATCGTTGTTGTGTTCTCCCCTGCTCCCACCTTTGCCTTGTTGTGCTCTGAAACACTTTTGTATGAGCACGATACAAATACACTATCATACCATTACCATATCATATAATGATTAGTATAAGCTGACACAATCATCTTTCTAGACAAGACTCTGCTAGGACTGCAAACGAGTCTTAACTATTTTGCAGATTATGCAAATTATAATGGCCTATAAGTCAATTCAGTAAAATCCAAAATGTGTTGTCTTCTCAGAGTTAAACAGACTTAAACAACCTTAGATCAACGACCACAAGATGAAGGAGGTTGATAATCTTATATAGTTGGGGTTCAATGTCTCCAATAAATACAGACTAATGGTAATTAAAAATAGTCTGAGTTGAAGGTGCAACACATTCATAACACAAATGAGGGTAATATTAATCAACATTTTGCATTTACACTTTTGACCTCAACTGACTTTTTGAAGTAAACACTTGTCTCTAGAATTACATATGGTCTGGAAATCCCAGATGACATTGACCTTTCCTGGTTGAATGTGCTGGAAGGTAGGTTATGGAGGTTATGGAGATCTGTTTTAAAATGTCCCTATTCTGTTTTAATATGTTTAATCAGACTTGAATTTGGAAAGCTGTCCTGTAGAGCCACCGTTATAAAGGATAGACTATCTGTATAGATTTTAAAGGGAAAGCCTAATACTCTTTTTCAGATGTTAAGTAGAATGTTACTTGAAGGAGAAGACTTGGCTATTGTGCAATTCACTAGGAAGTATGACACATTATTATCATCCCTGATTCTACAGAACTCACTGTTGGATCAATCCCATCTCCAGCCGAAGGTCACAAGAGGCTCATCTGGGAATACCTATCAGGAAGAAATCCCCTCACCCCAGCAACACCAGGTACAACATGAGAGACCAACCACTGATGGGTTAGACAATCAGGGGACAAGAGTGTGTTTCATCCCTTCTGGGTTTTTGGCTTCACTTTCTGTCTGGAACCCTTCTGGTTTTTGGCTTTTCTTTCTGTCTGGAACTTGACTGCCATCAGCCATCTTGTACTGGTGACTGACATCACTTCCAGCTTCCATCTTGGATTGGTGGAATCACATCCTGTGGCCTTCTTTGAGTAAGACATAACTTCATGTGGTCACCTTGGATCAACCCCCATCTCCATTTACTCTGGGAACAACAATCAGGAAGACATTCCCTCACCCAGGCAACACCAGGGACAATATCACAGAGCAATCAGGTGACAAGAGTGTGTGTGATCCCTTCTGATTTCTTAGGGGCATCAAGCCAGGGGCGTCCCAGTGAAGGGTGAATACTAGCCATTGACCAGCCTCTCTGCCTCTTAGCCTATGAGCCTTTGCCTTTGCCTTTCTCCCTATTTCACCTGTGAGTACCCAAAGCTTCCTAATTACTGTAATGTCTCTCCACATGGTGCTACTCACCTATAATGCATTCAGTCCTGCTCCTTCTGCTACTCCTCCTACTCACCTCTCCTTATACTTTCTCCAGTCACGCTACAACATCTTCCTTTCCTAGCCCTATTATAAAACTCTCAACCTCGAAAACTCCCACTAATCCATCTCTCTTCCACCTCTGTCTCTCTTCCACCTTTTTTTCAAACAAAAAAACCTGGCAAGCTAACCATACCTCCTCTAACATCTACCCTAACATCTACCCACCTCAGCTCTCTTCCTCCTAGACTCAACTCGGCCTTATCTCATCAGCTGAACACTGTACTCTTGATTGCTCAGTTTGTATGCAACAAAACGTCCTTTATCACTGAATGCTTTCACTCCAGCTCTCCTCCCCTAGTCCTTCTTGCTGTCACTGAAACCTGGAGTTCCCCATCTGACACTGCCACTGCCTACATGACTCCAAACTATCCTTCATTTACTCTCCTAGACTGACTGGCAGAGGTGGAGGTGTCAGGCGCCTACTCTCTTTCCACCTCAATGCCTCACAAATCTCCAATGCCATGTCCTCTTCTACCTCTTTTGAATTCTCCATCCATACTATTGCTCTGCCTCACTCGGTTCACATCATCTTCATATATCACCCTACTGGTCCCACTGGACACTTCTTTGATGATCTTGGGGAACTCAGTGATTCTCTTTCCACTAAACATCACCTCATTCTCTTAGGTGACTTTAAGCTTCCCTCTACAACCAATTCTCACAAGTCTGAAGTTCAGTTTTTTAGTGACCACACTATCCACTCTATCCATAAGCTACCTACCCACACGGGTGTAACTCTTTGGATCTCTTATTCATCTTTACCTCTCTCTCAGCCACTAATACTACTGTCACACCAACCATATCTGATCACTCAATTGTTTCCACCACCACCTCCTTTCCACCCTCTGACCTTTCCTCATGACTTTCTTCAGCTATTACTAATAGGAAATGCAAATCTTCTGCCATTCCTCCCTTTCTTTCCGACCTACAGTTCTCACTTCCTCCTTCACAACTGATGCCTCTTCCACCAACAGTGCCTTCTCCAATTTCCAGTCCCTGCTAAATGACTAATTCTACACTCACCTTCTACTGCTTACTTTCACCCATAAGTCTCAGACTCCTCAACCATTGGTCACACCATTCATATGCTCTCTCTGTACATACATCCGTAAGCTGCTGCACATAGGGAAGCATACCGACTTGCATGAGGACCTTTAACTCTACTTCTCTGCCCTGAACTCTCTCAAGTCCACCCTTGATAGAGCAAAAAGAGTATTCTACCTAACCCTCATTGACACTCAAGCTAACTTTCAGCCTTTGTCTCATCTTCTTCACTACACTAAATTGCTCAAAAAGGGTTGTGTTCAACCATCTTACTAATTTCGTAGACATCCATATCTTTCGAGAACCTACAAGCAGGTTTCCGCTCCTGTCATTCCATGGAAACTGCTTTCATGAATGTGTCCAACTTCAATGCATCTACTAAGCAATCCAACCTATCTTCTATCCTAATTCCCCTTGATCTGTCTGCTGTCCTTTACACTGTTGATTACTTTGATCTCGGTAATACTCTCTTTCTTCTTGGGATTCATGATCCAGCCCTTGCCTGGATTGAATCCTACCTTGCATCTCACCAATTCTCTTTCTCCTGGAGCAACAACATTTTTCACCTCACTCCGCTAATTCTTGGTGTTCCACAAGGTTCTGTCTTGGGTCTGCTCCTCTTTACATTCTACACCTCTGCTCTTGAGGGAACTAATCTCCTCCTTTGTGTTCTCATACCAACTCTTTGCGGATGCCACCCAAACCTTCTTCTCTTTTTCTGTACTCCTCACTGATCTCTCTATCATAATTTACAACAGTCTCTGGGCCATTAATTATTGGATGGCTTCACACTCTCCGATGTTAAACTCTATCAAAACAGAGATTCTCTTCTTCCCTACCAAAATTATCTCATCTCTTCCTCTGCCTATCCAGTTCCCACTGGACACTCTCCCCTACTCTTCTTCACCTAGAAACCTCAGCGTCATTGATGATCTTCTCTACTTTGATATCCAAAACTGGAACAGCAGATTGCCTCAACCACCTAAATATAAGGAAAATCAGACACTTCCTTCCATTCAACACCGCCAAGCATCACTTATCCGTTCTTGTCTCGCCCCAACTATGGTTTCTGTCCTTTCAACAAGATCATTAACTTCATTACCAAGACTCTTTGAACTCCCTCACTTCATACCTACTTCCTCATACCGTCATGAAGCTGGATGGCTGATGATGCAAAACAAGGCCATATTAAAATGTCCTGTCCTGGTTCACAACTCTATCCATAGTAAGGCACCACTGTATCTATCTTCCTCTATCCAACTCTACAATCTTGTTGTAATCTCTGCTCTGCTCCTCCACTACCCCTGTGTCTCCTCACCACCCTACCCATGTTTCCCCTCACTTCTGCTCTTTCTCTATTCTTGTTCCACTTCCATGGAATTCTCTTCCCCGGTCATCTGAGAAACAGGCCACACAGATTTGTTTGAAACTAAAATAAAAGTCAACCTCCTCGCCAGTGGCAGATTTAAGGCAAAGGGCCCCGTTGGCAGCACTTGACAAAGTACACAGGGAGGGCGGGTCATGGAGGTGGAGCTTATGGTGGGCGGAGTTAATTGTGGTCATGAGTGAGCAATGGCAAACTTTAGGGACACAAGCTGTTTTTTATAAAGTTGTGTTCATTACAGTTACCTAGGGGTCTGACTAACTGGAAACAGCTGGGCCTCCACAACACTGCAGGCTTTCCTATCAATGGTAATATTGGAGGATGAACCCTGAAACTAATGTTGGAAATCAACATATTTCAAGAATAAGAGCGAAAGAGAATTACTTAAAGCTTTTCAAGAGCACACAAGTTCCCAGAAAAATGGCTCTAAGAAGGCAAGTTGCATCCAATGTTTGTAATTGCAAATGTGGACATTTTTCACAAAAGTACAAAACCTTGTGGAAATATGTCTTTAATGAGTAACATTTTGCAGTATAATAAATTCAGTAATGTGAAAAAAACAGTTCCTTGATAGACATTGTTGGGCAATAAGTGAAGTGAAAACACCATTTCTAGCTAAGCTTCATAAATTGATGCCCAACACATAAATAAAAAAAGAAAGTGCAATGTTAGAAATAAATACAATATCATATTTTAAAAAACAGTGAACCCAGGATATGGCCGAAACTAGCCAGTATTTCCTACTACCTGGACAACATTATGTCAATATAAAGAAGGACACAACCCCTCATTCAAGGCACTGCACTGTCCCAAAGCATTAATACAACAAAACATTTTCTCTGCCCTGCTTGTACAGATTACCCAGATGTGTGCAGTGCATTCATGCTCGCCCTCGGCCTGATCATTAGCATGTGTTCCCTTGGTGGCCACACTAGTGCAATTCAGATCACTTAAATGTGTTCATGCCCCAATCACACTTACCCTGGTCTCCAGGCGGACTACGTCCTCCAGTGCTCACACTTGTACAGACAGTCCTAAAATGGGAGCATTTGGAACTCACTTTCTTGATGTATAAACGCCTTACAAATGCACAATAAATAAATAAATACAATTCATAACCCCAGCGTTCACAGGTCGCCCAGACACTCATCCTCCTCACCAGGCACTCCCATTGCTACAGATCACACACAGGATGCGCACACTTATCCCAGGCCTCCTGCATAAATATGCACTCTTCTGACCCTCAGATTGCAGCTTAAGCCACACGTCAGTAAAGGATGTTTCCCTGCCCAGGCCCGGGATGGGAAGCTTCGAGCCGTAGCATAGCACGCCCAAGCTGGAAAGCCCCATTCAGAGTTTGCAGGGCGGTGCAATTGACGGAAAGGGAAATTATGAAGTAGACGGGGCAGGGGCAGTACCAAGCTATTAGACTTTCTTCCAAGATGAGCATTCGTCAAACACTTATTAGATGCCATTGATCTATCTTGAAATACGAAGGGGTGTGAAAACGAAGGTTTCTAAAATCAATGTTTGCGTGTCTCACGTTCCCTGGTTACTAACCCAGACGTGTAAGCCAAAGGTATCAGCTGCCTCCTACTCAGGGCATTTAGTCAAAGCAAAAATAAGGATCAAAATTGCTGGCCAGGATGACAGAAAAAAGAGTGCTGGGACATTTTCTGCTAGTCACAGGGCCTTCCTGCTCCCCTCCTGGCTAGGCATCAGCTGGGAAAAATGTCCAGCTCTAAAATGTCCCGGTTCTAAGCACTGCAGAGTTCTGTGGGGATTGTCCCCCCTCGCCCTGCGGTCAGTATGTGCCTGGGATGGGCAGAACCCTGCAGCTTGTGCACATCATGGTCTTGGAGCTTCTAACAGCATTCCTCTGGCTCCCACAGGGACGTCATTTCACCAAAATGCCAGGGGTAGCGGACGTGACATCACACGACCCGTGACCCCTGGTGACATCACAGGGAGTGATATCATTTGACCCCACCCCAAAGTGATATCACGTGAAGCGATGGAACACAACCTTTCACCCGTTGACAAAATAGGAAGTGACATCACATAGCATTAGAATGGATCGCCATATGTATAGTTAAGATCAGTGTGTATAGGCCCATAGTACCAAATTACTTTGAATGCAAGCAGACGTCCATGACCAAATGATAATGATGTGTTATTATATAGCACTTACGCTTAAGTGCTTTATATAGAAAAAATATACACCCAATATCACCAAACCTGTGTTGGTACTCATTTATCGACCTCAGACGGATGAAAGGCTGAGTTGAGGCATTTAAGAACAGACTAAATCAGCGTCTCACTCCCTGAAGTGTGCCTGAAATAAACCTTTAATGAGTCTAGCAATTATTGTATAGAATTCCAGAAAGACACATTATTTGGTATTCCTATTCTTTCTTATTTATGGTCAGTGCTGAAAGTGTTAGACTTGTGACACGCCTGTTCTTATTTTCCTTCTTTTTTAAGGGGCCTGAACAAGAAAGGCAGCCACTCCAGTAGTAAAGAGCCACATGGTGCTGGCCACAGCCCAGGAGCTTGCATTACCAAAACAAAAAGGTCTCAAGGGAGACCACAGAGGTCGCAAGGGAGACCTCAGACCTCTGGCGACCCCTAAATGACGTCCCTGTCTACTTGACTTAATATACTGAGGTTCCAGCCAAATAATTCTCTCTTTTGTGTCAGTCATTGTGAGTGTTTGTCCTTTTATTTGTTCTGTGAACAATTCCAATTTCACAGGGATACCTGTGTCATCTGTCTCACCGGCCACCAATATAACGACATTACTTTGGAGTTCCGTCACTATCGATGCCTGGCCTTAAACATCTTCCCAAAATAATTCAAACACTTTTACGCACATTCTCTTTTGCACTTTCCACATCGTTAGTTGTCTTAAGGCTTTTAGATACTTCTGGTGTGGGAGAAGTTACTATTTCATGTTGAATCATCAAGCCCTGGATTACTGTGGAGGCAACAATTAAAGGTGAGTTATCATTTTCCAGATTTCCTGAAGTAACCCTCTCATTAATAACTCCTAATTCATACTCACAAAACCCCTGATTGTAATGTGTTATAATATCACCTTCACCTGCACATCTTCCCCTAGGAAAAAATTGTGTGATCTTTTTCTTTATGGTTGTGGATGTGAGAGTGAAATCCAACACCTGCAGACCAATACTCAAAGTCCCAGGAAATTGCATAGGGGGGGACCGAGCTGAACTGTCCTATGCCTCATTAAGAGTCACTTTATGTGATTTCTGTATCCCAGGGGAGAATGTTTTTATGTGCTGACCGCGATGCTTCTCATGAAGCAGCAGCACTTGCTCAAAGGGCATGCGTATGTTTCCCACTGTGGAATCCAAGGGAATATCCCTGGAGATCTTTGGTCCAATCACTAAATCTGCTTTGATCATTAAATTATACAAGTATTCAAACGAATGGAGTGAAACTTACAAAAGCAAACTCTCCTTCAAACTTGATCTTAAAATATCCCCAAAGTTCACTGAAATCTATTGACCTTTTTCAACTTCCTCACTTCCGAGACTGCCTAGACTGCACCCACTCTGCACCACACTCCTCACCACAAACGTGCCTGCGCAAATGCGCAGCGCTGCAGGGGCAAAAAGGCTTTAGGTGGCAGGTAAATTTCTGATATAAGAATCAGAAGCAATTAATTACAGAGGATTAGCTTCAGTACTCTGCATGCAGTCAGGTAGCCTTGACTGCCAAGACTGCACCCACTCTGCAACCCACACCTCACCACAAATACGCTTGCGCAAATGCGCAGCGCGGCTGGGGAAAAAGCTTCAGGTGGCAGGTCGATTTTCGATATGACTGTGAAAAGCAAAACATTAGAGAGGATTAGCTTCGGTCCTCTGCACGCAGGTGTGCAGCTCCGACTGCCAAGACTGCACCCTTGTGCACCACACTCCTTGCCACAAATGCACTAGCGCAAATGCAGTACTTTGCTGGGGAAACAGCTTCAGGCGACAGGTAGATTTCTGATATCTCAGTCAGAAGCAAACAATTACAGAGGATTTGCTTCAGTCCTCTGCATGCAAGCGTGCAGCTCCGACTGCAGAGACTGCACCCACTCTGCACCAAACGCCTCACCACAAACATGCTCCTGTACATCTTATTGAACTGATAACAGGGCATTTCAGAAGAGGAGTCCCTGGTTACAAAAGTAGGCACAATATATTGTACCTCTGAGCATTTCTGCTTTTAACCTAAAAGGCACATACATGTGATTTTCTTCAAAAAAGCTAATGTTGAATTTTCTCTAGACTGTGATGAGGAAGAAAGGGCAACACTTTAGGCAGTATTGTGTGCCCTGTCATTTCACTTCCTATGCAAGGTTTGCAAGAAAGGCTCTGATAAGATTGTATTTCCTTTTTGGAATCAAGAGATTTTTCATGGAATAAAAACGTAATTAGCTTTGCCAACAGGGATACTTTATGTTAATTTAAAGATGTTTCTTCCACTTGGAGTTCCATCCTATGCCACTGCTCTGCTGGTCAGTGATTCGAAAATGTTGTCACAGCACTGTTGACAGAATAATGCAATATAGATAGTAAACATAGACATAGGAATTCTGATCACCATTTTCTGTGGTCCAGGTATTCTGATGCAATTAGCATCATTACACAAATTATGAGAGGGATATTCTTTTGGCCCTTGAACTAGTTCATTAATGTGGCATGTCCTATTTGTTTTTGATGAAATTCCTTTTAGTTGCCATCATTCCATCTGCAAATATTGTATTCTGTCTGGAATTTCTGCCAGCCACCTCAGTTATGATGAGAGATATTTTTTTTTTTTTTTTTATATATATGAGTGTTTTTTATTTTTACCCAATGGCATAAAGCACTTTCGGCATTATCTCTGAGCAGTTGCAACAGATGAATAGCCACAACTAAACCTATTGTTTATGCTGAGCATACAATGCTTCTTTGTTGCATAAACATATTTTTCTCTGAACCGGAATAGTTTTGCCTGGTACTGTGGCAGATATTGACGTCTTGGACTGGCTGATGAGCTCTTTTTATAATCAAATAAGACATATGTGTATTTTGGTTACCAGACATTTGATCGAAAAAAAATGGTCGACTGGACAAATGGTCGAACCAATTTGGTCGAAAACCAAATGGTTGAATTTTTTATTTTTTATTTTTACCCCCTTTTTTTGGGGGGGGGGCTGAACCCCCTTTTTTTCTAAAAAAAATCCTTTTTTCCCTAAACTACAACCTTAAAAATAAATATCTAAATAAATAAAAAATCGACCATTTGGTTTTCGACGAAATTACGTCGACCAAATGTCCTGTCGACCAATTGTTTTCGATGAAATGTCCGGACACCGTGTATTTTTAACCTATATATGTGGAAAAAGTGCTGTAAGAAAGAATTGCAGTTTAAGGGAAAGGAAAATTCCCTTCCAAACTCTCTTCAGGAATGATAGCTCACTAACTATGGATGCTCACAAAGAAAATGCTTGCAGTACCAATAATTGCTCTACGCCAAAGAACCTAAATTGATTAATACTTAAACTGATTACTGGGTATTGCAACATAAATATTCAAGGAACCAGGCATACTGCATTTGCCATAAAAAAGGTAAAGTTTTAAAAATCCATCTGTACGAGTGTATTACACCCGAAGCAGATTAGTTCAAGAAACAAGACATGAGGTCCAAACACATGTTCACAAGAAATTGATCTGTAATGAATTCTAGCCTTGACACAGCCCCTTGGTAGAAACATATGTTGGCAGGACTGACTTAAGCTTGTTTTGGTTAAGCACTGAACTAAGTGCATCTGTAATGATGGCACCAATGCAATGCACTTGACCAATTATGAGATATGTTGTCATAAAGCACATCATAACTTACTAAATCAAGCAATACACAACTGATGGCAGTTTAGATAGTATCCCCATCATCAATGAAAGGTTCATTTGTTATTGTTTTCAATCTTTATGGTACAATAAATTCGAATATGGCCCATGACCCAACCTTTTTCACAATTGATTGAAAATCACTTGAACAAACAATTTCGAATTTGAATCTTATTGAACAAATCTGTCTTGGGTATTTGCACACTAGTACACCAACCTATGTTAATGCTGACTAAAGGGCTTACCTCGTTAGCCAGTTGCACACATGAAAAATAGTGTGGCACGAAAGCAAACCATTTCCACACCTAGAGAAACAATTAAATGTACCAATGGACCCAACAGCATTTAAGTGCTAATGTTGGGAGTCCTCTGCATGCAATTAACACTTTATAAAAACGGACAGTTTACACCTTTTCTCTCACTCTTATTTTCATTGAATGCCACATTGGGATTTGTGTTTTAGGAAGTTCTGTTGCCATTTGTTTTCATTTCTCATACCGTAAGGAAAGCTTGTGGTAGCTGCCTTCTTACAAAGTGTCCACACATTTGATTTTGTTCTTAGTGAGATCTAGAAATGATAAACAATTATGTTTATTTAGTTTGAATAAAGATTGAAATAGTTGGATGTTTACCTGAATGGGTGGTTTATTGACTTATGTTTATCCAAATTATATTTCTGCTTTTTTTGCTACTCTATTTGTTAATGGTCTTCCTTGCATTCTGCTCCTGTACCTCATCATCTCCATGTGGTTCTTCCTCTCCTCTCCTCTCCTCTCCTCTCCTCTCCTCTCCTCTCCTCTCCTCTCCTCTCCTCTCCTCTCCTCTCCTTTCCTCTCCTATCTTCTCCTCTCCTCTCCTCTGCTCTCCTCTCCTCTCCTCTTCTCTCCTCTCCTTTCCTCTCCTCTTCTCTCCTTTCCTCTACTCTGCTCTACTCTCTTCTCCTCCTCTCTCCTCTCCTCTCCTCTCCTCCCCTTCTCTCCCTCTCATCTCTTCAGCTCCCCTCCTTTTCCTCCCCCCTCTTCTCTTTTCTCCTCTCCTCTTTTCTTCTCTCTTTTCTTCTTGTCTCCCTCTCCCAATCCACTATTCTCTCCATTCCTCACCTCCCCTAACTTATGGTCTCTGTCCCTCTATTCAATTCTTTTCTACTCTCCACCCACCTTTTCTCCTCAACTTTCACTCCATCCCTACTATCCCCTTTTATGTATGCCACACTGCTCACTTATTGTCTGTAATACTTTCTTCTCCTTTCCTTTTAACTACTCTCCTTTTCTTTCTGTCCTCGCATCTGCCTCCCTCTGATCTCCACTCTTCTTTTTCCTCTGCTCTCTTCTGGCCTCATTATGTCTCCATTGCTCTCCTTCTGTCTTCTACTTTCCTCTCCACTCATTTTAACTACCCTCCTCATCTTTTCAATCATCTCCTTTTCTTACCTCTCATCTCCACTCTTTTTTTCGCATCTGCTTTCTCCTCTATTCTGTTCTGGCCTCATCAGTTCTGCATTGCTCTCATTCTCTCTTCTACTTTCTTCTCCTCTTACTACTTTCCTCTTCTTTCCAATCCTCTCATCTTCTTGCCACTCATCTCCACTCTTCTTGTATACTCTGCTCTCTTCTGGCCTAATCATGTCTCCATTCCTGTCCTTATTTCAGGGTTCCCACTTTTGAGGTTTCCTTGTGCTGATATATGTATCGTCTTCTTTCCTCTCAAGTCTTCTGAATGGCTTCACCTATCCTCTTTGTGGTCATGTTTACCACACTTTCTTCATCTGGCCTCAATGTTTTTCCTTATATTTTTCGCCAACCTAGGTTTCATTTCCCAAACTCCTTTATGCTTCTTCATTTCCATGTTTTTAATGTGGTCATTCTTTCTTCTTTCCCTTTTGTGCTCCTTTATTGACTCTCCACGATGTCTACTCGTTTATTCTAGTACCTACATTTGTGCACCTGGCTGCCCTGTGAGCCTTTTGTCTGCCTCGTCTGAGTACATACTCAGCCGCAGTCACGAGGAGGAAAGAGTGGACTATGTTTTGTGAGCCATTGATGTCACACTCTGGCCCTTGTCTCGCCTGTTTGTCCTGTGTTGACTTCTTTCTTGGAGGTCGTTCTTTGTTCCTGGATGTTCAGGACTTATACAGGGATGGTCGGGTATCCTCTGCCTCCAGTGTGTTGATCGGACACCAGCCTCCGATAGAAGGTAAACGTTCAGTATTCCAGGAAGGTAAGGTGAGTAACGGTCAATGCCCGGGATTGATCTAGGAACCAGGGACGATTAGTAATGTTCGCAGAGTGCAGCAAGCAGTGTGCGAACATGGAAGGACAGGACTGAAGGCCCAAGGAGAAATAGGAATGGGCGGAGCCTCAGGCAGGAGCGCCAGAAGCAAGATAAGCACACCAGGAAGGAATTTGGGACCGATAACTATCGGAGGAGTGGCACGGAAGATGAAGGAAAGTTAGGAACGCACTTGCCGGGTACTCGGAAGGTTAGCATTGAGAAGCGCAGGGCCGCGGGGGTGTTCCTGTTATCTAGGAAGCAACAAGTCTTGCGTAAACACTCGTCAGCAGCGTTTCTCTGGTGTGGGCCATGTTGGTAGGATAGCAGGTACGACTTTGCAGTGCCTGATGGACCATTAAGTCCAAAAGGGGCGGATACAGCGAATCATGACAGCATGCCCCCTCTTAAACCTCGATCCATCATTTACCTGGATGGGTTAGATGGGATCTCCGTACCAAACAGGGGGCATTCATGTTGGACACCGGTTCCCATGTTCGCTGGGGGGATAACCTTTCCATCCCACCAAGTACTCTAGTCAACCTACTTTTATATCTGGAATCACATATCCTGGAGTCCTCGAATTCAATCTCATCATTGATGACCACAGAGGTAGGTTGATGAGCTGATCTGGTGGATTGGGAATAGGGTTTAAGCAAGGAAGTGTGAAAAACAGGATGTATCTTCTTCCAGGTTTCAGGTAACTGAAGTTGATATGCCACTGGGTTAATGATTTCCTTGATGGAAAAAGGCCTGTAGAATTGAGGGGCCAATTTGTTTGGACGCAGGTGTTGAGGCAAGAGTTTAGAGGAAAGCCAGACCTTGTTGCCAATGGCATACACGGGACCGGGTCTCCTTCTGGTATTAGCATGCCTTTTAACATCCATTCTGGCTTTTTCCAAATGATTCTTAACATCCTTATGTACAGTGACCAGATGTTCAATCCAGGAATCAATCGACGGAACCGGGTGGAATGAGGTAGGACTGTTGGCAGGACAGATGGATGGAATCCTTTATTGCAAAAGAAAGGGCTTGTCTTGATAGCAGAGTGGTCAGAGTTGTTGTATGCAAACTCAGCAACTGGAATTAAGACTGACCAATCATCCTGGACCTTGGCTGAAAAGCATCGTAAATATTGTTCTAGGGTCTGATTTACTCATTTGGTTATCCCATTGGATTGAGGATGGTAGCCTGAAGATAATGCACTTTGAATACCTAACATCTGACACAGGTACTTCCAAAATCGGGATATGTACTGAGGTCCACGGTCTGACATGATCTTGGAAGGGAGGCCATGCAGTCTAAAGATGTGGTTCAAAAATATTCCTGCCATTTCTTGTGCTGAAGGTAGCTTGCACAAGGGAGTGAAGTGGGCCATATTGGAGAATAAATCGATGGGGACCATAATGGTAGTGAAACCCTTAGAGGGAGGTAATTCCACGGTAAAAGGTGGCAATTATTTCCCAAGGACGGTCTGGCAATGTGGGTTGATGGAGAAGACCAACAGGTTTTCTATTGTCGCACTTGTTCTGACTGCAGACAGCGCAGGCTTGGATATATGCTTTCACCCCATCGATCATTCTAGGACACCAAAAATGTCTCTGGATGAGATGGATAGTGGCTGTAATGCCCTGATGCCCAGAATAGAAGGTGTCATGACAGAGGTTTATAATCTTGCTTCTCGGGGTCTGAGTAGGTATCACCAATCTCTTGTCCTTAAAAAGGTAACCATCTTTAGCAACTAGAGACCATTGGTTGGTCTTGGTATAATCCTTCCAGAGATCAGAAAGGGGTGTCTCAGCACGGACATTATCCAACAAGGAACTGGCCTGGGCCACGAAAACAGTGTCGGGAAACATCTTAGGAAAGGCATGTGCCTCAACTGGTTCGTAATCAGGGCATCTTGATAAGGCATCAACGATTATGTTGGTAGTTCCGGGTACGTGATGAAGGCAAAACTGATACTGGGCAAAAAAGAAAGCCCATCGAGCCTGATGACTGTTCCTACACTCCATGGATTGCGGGACCTGTAGGTTCCTCTGTTCAGTTACCACTTGAACTGGGAATTTGGCACCCAGAAGCAGATGACGCCACCCCGTAAAGGCCTGCCGGATGGCAAGCAATTCCTTCTCCAGGACTGAATAATGGGTCTCACTGGGATTCAAAGTTTGAGATAGGTAAGCAATGGGTTGTTCCTCTTTGTCCTCGGATTCTTGTTTTAACACTGCCCCAATAGCGTAATCTGAAACAACGGTTTCCACCACTAAGGGTTTATTAATGTCAGGTTGAGCCAGGATGGGACCTTGAGTAAACCTTTGCTTTAGTTCCTGAAAGGCAGTCTCTTGAGCAACAGACCATTTGAAAGGAATGTCTTTCTTTAACAACACAACTATAGGTTGTACAATGACAGAAAATGTCAGAATGAATTTCCTATAAAAGTTTGCAAGGCCCAGGAAAGGTTGAATCTGTCTTACTGTTGTAGGGGCCGGCCATGAAAGTATTTAGTCGACCTTGGCGGGATCCATTTCTATTCCTTTGGAACTTAAAACAAATCCCAGGTAATGGACTGTTGGGGCAATAAATATACCCTTTTCTGGTTTAGCCAGCAGTTTATTCTCTCGCAGGCATAGTAGAGCCAAGGTCACGTGTTCTTGATGTACTTTGGGGTTGTTGGAATATATCAATATGTCATCCAGGTACACAATGACGAAGAGGAACAGCATAACTGAAAAGACTCTGTCCATGAAGCGCTGAAAAACCGCGGGAGCGTTAGCAAGGCCAAATGGCATAACCAGATATTCAAAGTAACCAAAGGGCGTCCTGAAGTCGGTCTTTCACTCATCACCTTCCTTTATGAGGATGAGATGGTAAGCGCCCCGTAAGTCAAGTTTGGTCAAAATTACAGCGCCACGTACTGCTTCCAATATGTCTGAAATGAGTGGTAAAGGATAGCGGTCCTTGAGAGCGCATTGGTTAAGACCCCGATAGTCCAGGCATGGTCGGAGTCCCTGGTGTCCTTTTTGGGCACAAAGAACAAAGAGGCCCCAGCAGGAGACTTAGAAGGACGGATGGTTCCATTGGCGAGATTGGGGTCCAGGTATTCACGTAGTGGTCTTTTCTCTGGCTCAGAAAGAATAAACATCCTTCCAAATGGTATAACTGCAGAGGCTTCAGTAGGTAGTGATTGAACAATAGCTGTCAAAAACGAATCTGAGTATTGTTGGTAAATCTCCGGAACTTGGGTAATGTTGGAAACACATATAGAAGGTTGTTCAGGGATCCGGGATTCCGTGAATAACATTCTGGGATACACAATGAGACAGACAAAATTTGGAACCTAGAAATAAGGATCCAGCCACCCAATTAATGTATAGGTTGTGTTTTTGAAGCAAGGGCATTCCCAGAACCATTGGGTAATGAGCTGCCTTTATGATATCAAAAGGAAGCATCTCCTGATGGTTATTTATTGAGAGTAATAGTTGTGTGGTTTGCTGAGTTATGGGTCCAGAAGACAGTGGTGTCCCATCTATCCCTTCGACTGCCTGGATTGTTTCTTTGGATTCGAGCAATGTTGTGCTTTAAGGCCCATTCATGGTCCAAGAATATTCCATAGCACCACAATCAACTAGGGCCAGGATGGAATGTGTCTCCTCATTGGCGGAAGACAAGAATGCTTGTAGAACCACCAAGGTGTTTTGATAAAGACAGTTCAAGGAAGGAGAAGAAGCAGAGCAAGTACCTTTCTCGCAAAGCTGGGCTCCGTTCACGATTGGGAGCTGGCGTTTCCCGAACGTCTAGGTGGAGCTATCGGACAATTTCGTACAAGATGTTTATCAGAAGCACAATACATACAGAGTCCAGTGTTGATCCTACGAATCCTTTCTTGAGGAGCGATTGGTCCCCCCAAGGAGCCTAGTTGCATGGGTTCAGAATCAGAGGGGTGCGGAGTGGTTGTTTCCTTAGGTCTAGGATAATCCATTGGAATCTTTGGTGGAACTGTTTGTGTCTTTTTTTTCTCTGCCTTTCTCTCTTGAATTCGAAAATCAATTTGTAGAGACAAATCTATCAAAGCCTGGAAAGAACCTGGATGGGCTAATCTAGCCAATTCATCCTTCATTTCCTTGATTAATCCTCGACAAAACAAGTTAAAGCAGGCCTCCTGGGACCAATCTGACTCCTTAGCCAATTGCTTGAAGCATGTTCAATAAGGCAACATGTCTTGGTTTCCTTGTTGGAACTCCAACAGCTTTTCCTGAGCACTGTACACTTGTTCAGGGCGGTCAAACATGGTTTTGAAGGCCGCTACAAATCCGTCATAGTTGTCCAGGATCGGGTCACCCGCATTCACCAAGGGGGTTGCCCAGGCTAAAGCATTTCCAGAGAGATGTGAGATTATAAATCCCACTTTGACCCTGGGTGTGGAAAAATAGTAGGGTTTACATGTAAAATGCACCAGGCAAGAATCGAGGAAGGAAAGCAGTGCCTTAGAGGAACCATCGTATTTGTCCACTATGCCCCCTACCAAGGCACTTTGCTGGAATGCCGAGTCTCTGGATAGCACAAGTTGTTTTAGCGCTGCATTTTATGCTTTGAGGTTCTGAACCTCTGTTGTCAATTCCTGCATTCCTCTCATGAGGTCCTGGACAGCAGCCTCAATATTGAATTATTTATCAAGTCTTTGGCATCTCAAACTGTCACACTCTGGCCCTTGTCTCACCTGATTGTCCTGTGTTGACTTCTTTCTTGGAGGTCTTTCTTTGTTCCTGGAGGTTCGGGACTTATACAGGTACAGTTGGGTATCCTCTGCCTCCAGTGTGTAGATCGGACACCAGCCTCGGAGAGAAGGTAAATGTTCAGTATTCCAGGAAGATAAGGTGAGTAACGGTCAATGCCCGGGATGGATCTAGGAACCAGGGAGGAGTAGTAATGCTCGTGGAGTGCAGCAAGCAGTGTGCGAGCACGGAAGGACAGGACAGAAGGCCCGGGGAGAGAGAGGAACGGGCGGACCCTCAGGCAGGGGCGCCAGGAGCAAGATAAGCACACTAGGAAGGAATTTGGGATCGATAACTATCGGAGGAGAAGCATGGAAGAAGAAGGAAAGTTAGGAATGCACTTGCCGGGTACTCGGAAGGTTAGCGTTGAGGCACACAGAGCCGCGGGGCGTGCCTGTTTTCTAGGAAGCAACAAGTCTTGCGTAAACACTAGACAGCAGCGTTTCTCTGGTGTCGGCCATGTGGGTAGGATAGCAGGTACAACGTTGCGGTGCATGATGGAAAATGAAGTCCAAAAGGGGAGGAAATGGCGAATCATGACAATTGATGGGTATCGGAAACTGAATGTGACCATCCAGTGACCACCATTTACCAGTTGAAACACAGCCTCTTCCACATGCAAGCCTGGATGCCAAATGTCTAAAATGAAATTCAAGATCAAATGTAAGCCTGGCAGACAGAAAGGGAAAGCAAAGTTGAGTCCAAACCTTTGTGTGGGGTTAGTTAACAGAGATTCAGCAAATAGTAATGCGGGCATGTTTTACAAGTGGATAACTTCAATATAGCAATCCAGCAACTGGAAACCATGTTGGAACAAGCAACAGGTATGGTACAAGAAACATCCAAGAGTAGACTGGATACCAGAGCAAAGACAGAAAGTGCCCTTTCACAATTGAGCAACATTTTTGGAGTTTTGCTTCTTCTCCAAACATTTGCTTAAAGAAAATCTTCAAACACTTTTTTCTCTGATAATAAAAAGAGTGTTTCATTATGAAAGAATTGTCACTTAACAAATGCGCGTGAGCCGTTCATGCCTCTGCACTGCCTTACGTCATCAAAGTGTAACATTATCGGCTGAGCAGGAGGAACACAGCAGAAGACGACAAAAATGTCTGTTTGGAAAACTGTGAGTCGGGGGAAGTAGGGTGTGGATGGAGAACAGGGATTATCTTTGACAATGTATAGATCCAACTTTGTAATATATGCAAAGCATGTGCACTTGTTTCCCATTTGCCTTTCTATCGCTCAGCGGTCTATAAACCCTATTACAAAATGTGGTGGGAAGTACAACACAAATAGCATAGGAAAATAATTAATTCCAAGTACTATGGTGGGGTACCTCAGCCACACATGGAAGAAAGGACTAGATACAAAAGCAGACAATCGGAGTTTGTGCAATGCATTCTTGATACTTTGCCATACCATGACCACATTATTTAAAACCAATAACAGATAATCCTAAGGAGCTTCGAAACACAGACAAAATGGAAAACTTGTTAATAAACAAAAAAAACAATTTGCCAAACCCAACTCTGCTCATCTAAATTGATGAGAACGTAACTAAACATATTGATCCATAACTTTTTATGTGTTTAAATCCCAAATATGTGCATTCTGTAAGTCATATGAGAGTGTTATCATTTAGGCTTTTCACCTGATTCCCTCACCATATAACTTAAGCCCATTCTCCTTGGACTCCTGACTTACTGTACTTTTGTACCATCTCCCCTGTATTGGCTGCTAGGCCACCTGGTGAATTCCCTTGCACAGTGCAGTTCCCCCTTACTGGATCCCCCCACCCACCTCACCCCCCTGTCCTCATTGTGCTCTCTGCCTCCCCTATCTACTCTAAGTGTTACTCTATCACCTATCCTACTCCTCTTTCAAAGTCTCGAAGGAAAATGTTTAAGAAAACGTTCCTGGCATACAACACAGGCCTCCCCATTGCCAATACCTATGTCAATGCCTCCTCAGACTATCACCGGCATCCTCTTCACTGTCCCATCTCCTGACCCATGGACTCCTTATATGGTCTCTATCCTATTCCCTTTTTCCTCCGCCCCCATTAACAGTGGAACCAGATGGGACGTTCTATAGAACGTCATCCGGGTGCATCATTAATGTCTAACAAAAGGGCACTATCATGGCCCAGGGCTCTTAGCCAAACCTCCCCCTTCTGGATAGGTGTCTCTCATTAACTTCCTACTGTCTCTTGCCAGTCTTCCAACTTCCACCCTTCTGGCCTCCCTGCCCTCTCTGATGGTGTACCACATCCCCGTATCCCACCTCAGAAGATATTTAAAGTTGGAAACCAGCTTCACTTAGCTACCCTCAATTCTTGCTCTGTGGTCAAACACTGCTTTGCCCTCTGTCATCTCCTTGAAGACGTTGACCTCGAAATCCTCGCTCTCACCGAGACATGGTTCAATGTCATCTCAGTCACTCCTTTTGACATACTCCTACCTGAGGGCTTCAAGATACTCTCCAGGCCCAGGACTACCCGGTCTGGAGGTGGAGTGGCCCTTGCTTCACTGAATGGGTCCCTGCTACTATCATTCCCACTCAATCATACTCTTCCCTTGAATGCCTCATCTGTAGACTTGGTGTCTCTCCTACCCTCTCACTCACTATCAACACTATCTACAGGCCCAGTGGACCTAACCCCCGTTTTCCTCACTGAATTGGCTGACCTCTCCTCCTTGCTCATGACCTCCTCCCCCAAACCTCTCTTTTTCAGTGACTTTAACATCCATCTAGACTCTGTAGATGCGGCCACTTTACACTTTACTTTTCCGTGACCTCTGTGACTCTTTCTCCCCTCACAATTCTTCCCTTCAGCCCGACTCACTTTGCTGTACACACCTTGGATGTACTTATCTCTGCAGACATCCGTCTCGCCAACCCTCTAACTACCCCTCTCTCCTCGTCTGACCACTCTCTCCTCTCCTCCGATCTGGAGCACCCTGGCCCCCGGTGTTGCCTCCGCCCGCATTGCCAGACTCCTACTCCATCATTCGACCAATGAAGCATGTGTCAGTTGCTGCCTTTGCCACCACCTTCATCCCTCTCCCACTCCTGCTCCTGACTCTCATGACGATTCAGCACTTGCTAAACTTCATCTCCAACACTCTTGACATCCTTGTCCCTGTCATGAGGATCCACATGAAGCCTGCCTCCAAGTGCAACTCTTGGTATGACTCTGACTTGGCTGCTCTGAAACACAAGTGCAGAGTTGCTCAGCAGAAGTGGCAGACCTCAAGTACATCTCTGACAAACTGGCCTGCCTCCTACTCCAAATGCAATATCGACTCTCCATCGCTCTAAGAAGAGGGCTCATGTCCAAGCCCACATTTTATGGGGCCACTAATAATACGGCTGAACTTTTCAAAATCTGCAAGCAACTTTCCAATTCTAATGCAGTCTCCTCTTCTCCTCTTCCCTCCCAGGCCAACTGCACTTTACTGGCCTCCCACTTCTCCACCAAAACTCAGGACATTTTGTCCTCACTCTCCACTTCTCCCTTCCCCTCGCACCCTCTGCTCTTGCCTCGCTTGGCACCCCTCCCACCTGCCCCCTTACTTTCCTCCTTCTCTCACATTGCTCTGGATGAGGTCTCTAGAGTAGTCCTCTCTGTGAAAGTCTCCTACAAAGAGGTGCTCCCCTGCTCTTCCAGTACTATCAAGGACAAAATCTCCTCTCTCGCCGGTGCCTTGGCTGACTTCTGTAACCATTCCTTTGCTACTTGCTCTGTCCCACAACCACTCAAGCACTCCCTTGTGCACCCTCTCCTGGAAAGCCATCTGCTGACCCTTCCTGCATGGCTAATTATTGCCCTATCTCCATCACCCTTTGTCTGGGCAAACTCCTGAAGAGGTTAGTCATCCCCCAAATGACCCACCACACTGAATCTGCGGGTTGTCTCCATGACCATCGGTCTGGCTCCAGAGCAAGCAGAGGCACTTTACTTTACTAATTTATAACACGCTCCACAGATCCCGGAGGCTTATGGGCACAACAAGGGCTAACAATCAAACATAGAAACATGAAGCTCAATTATGGGAAACATGGAGCATGGTTATCATAGAGGCAGCCTGTAGTTTAGTTGAAAAAATATGTTTTTTAATTTTTTCTTAAAGTTTTCAACTAAGTTGATCTTTCTATTTTCTTCTGGCAGAGAGTTCCTGGCCTTCGGGGCTGCTGCGTAAAAAGCACATTAGCTAACCTGTGACAGTGTGTATCTCAGCTCTTTGCGCTGTAGTGTGCTATTTGATCTGAGCGTTCTTGTATTCGAATTCACATGCAGGTCCCTTGAAATATATACAGGTCCCGTGCATGTGATGCACTTGTGTGTCATAACAAGTACCCGAAATTGTACCCTATCTTCAATGGGTAACCAATGAAAGTCTCTTCTTGCTTTGGTTACATGGTCAGATCTCCTTAGCCCCGTGATGTCTCTGACTGAGCTGTTCTGTATGACCTCTAGGCGCGGATACTGCTCTCCTGAACACCCATGAAGACCTGTTCTCCAACCTTGATTCTAACTCTCCCTCCATTTTGATCATTCTTGATCTTTCCTCTGTCTTTTACACAGTGAATTATGCCATCATTGTAAATCATCTCTCTGATACCCTATTGTAATTGGTTATTTATAACGTGCTTAATACCCAGAGGTTTCTAAGCACGGACACAGGGATTGAACCTGTGTTGCTCCCCGTTGTCTTGCTTCCTAGGTGAGCATGTTGCACCTGAGGTATCCTCCTGGCCCTAGGCATCACTGACCGGGCACGGGAATGGCTGTCCTCCTTCCTTTCTAACCTACCTTCCCAAGTACAACTGGGCCCTTTCCATTTCACCACCTCACTGTATATCTGCAGCCTCACTCAGTGCTCTAGCCTATTGCTGTGGCTTTTCAATATCTACATTGCCCTTAGGCCCACCTGATCTCCACCTTCTCTCCTCACTTCCAGTGTTATGCGGATTACATACAGCTCTCCTTTAAGCTTCCCTCCTCTACCTTCTTTTCTTGACCTCTCATACTTGACTGCTTGACTGCTATGCAGGCAGGCTGCTTTGCTAATGTTCACTGCCCTAATGTCAGTAAGAACAAGATCCATCTCTTTGGGACGCCTGCCCCATGCTTCCCTCCCACTCTCTTGCCACCCTCCTTGGGCATCCTCCCCTTACTCTCTTGTGAGGCAAAAAACCTTGGGTACTCTTTGATGCCTCTCTCTCATTCTCCTCTCACATCACAGACCATGTCAAGAAGTCCAACTTTCAGCCCCACTTCCTCAGAGACATTCTCCCTTTCCTCACCTTTCACAAGAAGTTCAATGTCTCCAGAGCTCTGGTTCTCTCTAGACCGACTACTGCAACAGCTTCTTTCTAAATCTGCCTCTTATCTCCCTTCACCCTCTTCAACTAATACAGGATAGGGCTGCAAGATTTATCCTTGGCCTCAAGCCCATGGACAGCATCTCTCCAGCACTAAAATCTCTGCACTGGTTCCTGATGCCTGCAAGGATCATATTCAAGAGCCTCTGCATCATCCTCAGGGCTTTCTGTCCATGGGATCCTGCTACATCCAACTTTCTTTCCCACAATACCTCCCTGCTAGAGTCCTTCCGTCCTCTAACTCCAACTCAATTCAGATCAGAAGATACTCCAAGCAAAGAGTGGGGGTAGATCTCTTTCTTCGGCAGTAGCCTCCCTCTGGAATGGCCTTCCTGCCCCTCTCAGACTTGAGCCAGATCTTCTTAAATTCCAGAAACTTCTCAGCACTTGCCCAGCCCCTGAGCCCCATCCATCCTGCACTTCTCCCCTCTCCCCTTCCCTTATGCCAGCCCTTCCTCCCTGACCTGCCCTCTGCCCCTGCACTTATTGTCAATGCACTTACATGGTTCGAATGTCACAAGGCCGAGTATGACCATCTTATTGCTGTTATTTCTCCTCCACCCCCCTTTATTTTTCTTGTGGCGCCTTGAAGCACTGATGTATAGGTTCCATACAAATCACCAATAAAATTAAAATAAATGCTTTAGGCAGTTAAAATAGTGACCTATTAAGAAAAGGCTAGTAGTGCTACAACTATGTGATATATTAAATGCATCCTATATATAAAGTACTATTTAGCTGCTGATTGGGGTAAATAACCCAAATTCATTGCATGCATGCATGGATTCTATTGGAAGAGAATCTCTAAAGCCTGTAACAGCAGCAAGGAACACCACAAGATCATCTCACAATGTAAGGCCCCCCTCTGCACCCCCCCCAACTCCCAAGCACTCTGTGATGTTCTCTCGGGCCACTTCTATGACATTTCTATAAAAAGAAACTGCTCCAGTGGCGCCAAACTAGCAGCGCTCCCACCCGACCACCCACATCCCAGTCCAACCCCACTATCCCTCCCACCTTCCGCCATATCTTCCCCACATTCTCTCGCATTTCTTGACCCAAATTTCTACTTGGAAACTACTTGCTATCAGCCACCCGCCTGGATTCCCGGGAGATACATGCCCTCCCGCCCACCTCAAAAAAATCTCTTCTCCCTCACCTCAGGCATATTCCCAACAGACTACAAGAAATCGCACATCAAACCTCTCCTTAGAAATCCCTCCCTTGACCCCCTTCTTCCAGCCAACTACAGACCTAATTCTAAAAAACGCTTCTTAGTCAAACATATTGACCAAACGGCCTACTCCCAGCTTTGCCAATTCACTGAATCCAACCTCTGCCCTGCCAAGCCCATCTTCAGATTCCTAAGAGGAACTGAATCGTGCCTTGTCTCCATCTGGGATGACCTCAAAAGCACTGCAGGCACAGAAGGCTGTGCCGCACGTTTCCTCCTTGACCACTCTACGGCCTTTGACAACATCAATCAGCTCCAACAGGTCAAAAACACTGCAGCTGGTATTGTCCTGGCCATTAGCACCAGAGAGCACATCACATCCGCCTACAATTTCCTCCACTGGCTCCCTGTCGGGTGATGGGCCCCTTTCGAGGCCATGTGCATCACACAGTGTGCACTCCACAAGACAGGCTCAGAATACCTTCAAAAGAAACTCAACCGTTACCAACACATCAGAAACACACGGCCGGGCACTGCACTCCTACTTGTCATCCAACCCTTCAAATTGACATAAATAGGGGATCCTCTTTCTCCCTCCAAGCCCTCTGCATATGGAACACACTTCCACTCAGAATCTCCCGTATACAGGCTGACCTTGCCTTCAGGAGGGCCATCAAGGCCTGGCTTTTCCCCCTGTATCCTGATGAACCCTTGCCTCAATTTGGGTTATTTAACCACCTATCAAGAAGTAGGCCGGGGAAACAAAGAAATCGCCACAAGATGCACTGCGCAACGGAAAGAATAAACTCCAGCAGACTACAGGATAGACTCCATTCCACATCTATGAAACCAAGAAACCAGCTAGGACACACAGGTATGTATCACACTCTGTGCTTATGGAAGATATCCGAAGGCATGCAAGCATCTGCTAAAATACACTATTTTAGGACACATTACACAACACCTCTGCCTTAAGAATGCAGCTACCCCCCACTATTCCAGAATACCTCACAGCACCCTTCCACATGCCAGCTTGACATGGGTATGATGTGATATGATATGGCATTTATAACGCACCTATAAGTGTTTCAAGGCGCGACGAGGCAGGAGAGGGGGAACAGAGGGAAGACAGAGACAACTATCTTACTAGGCCAGGTGACATTGAGATCGTGCAACTGCAGGGGAAGAGGAAAAGTGTGGGGGAGCAGGGGGAGGAGACAGTGCAGTACGTGGGATCGACAGTAACAAAAATAAAAGAATAAATAAAAGCAATAAGTAAATGTGCGGCAAGCTGGTGGCAAGTGCAAGGGTAAGTGCAGACATAAGTTGTCAAGTGCTGACATCAGGTGTCAAGTGCTGGTAGGGGACTGTAGTGATACAGAAACAGTCCCAAGTGTTTGGGTTGCCAGGGAGGCAGTGCAGGTGTGCAACTGGTGGGGGAGGGGAGCTGGGCCCGAAATCAGAGGGTGGCCAGGTGATCACTGCAGTATCATATTAGCCAGGAGTTCAGCAGGGGAGAGGAGGAGAGAAAGCAGAAATAAAGAGGAAGGTTTTGAGGTGCTTCCGGATTGGAGAAGGTTCTCCTCAAGTTTCAGAGAGGCAGGGAGGCTGTTCCAGAGGGAGGCCCAAGCTGAAGAAAGAGATCTACCACCAACTCGTTGCTTGGAGAAGCAATTGACCCTGCGGGAGTTTGAGGGGGATGAGCGAAGAGCACGAGAAAGAAGATATTTAGGAAGAGAGAGTTGAAGGTATTGAGGGCCCAGGCCCCAGAAGTCCTTGTGGACAATGCAGAGGGGTTTGAACTTAATCCTCGCAGCCACTGGGAGCAAGTGCAGAGATTTCAGTCCTGGAGAGATACGATGCCTAGGCTTGAGGCCAAGGACACATATCACACTCCTGTTCTGGATGAATTGCAGAGGGCGGAGAGTAGAAGCAAGCAGATTTAGAAACAGGCTGTTGCAGTAGTACAGCCCAGAAAGAACCAGAGCTCTGGAGACAGTGAGTTTCTGGGGGAAGGAGAGGAAAAGAAGAATACCTCTGAAGAGGTGCAGCTTGGAGTGTGACTTCTTAGAGACGTCAGAGATGCGAGGAGAGAAGGAGAGTGTGGAGTCGAAGATGGCCTCACAGGTGGGAGCAGGAAGAGGGCCAAGAGAGGCTGGCGAGAGAGTGACAGGAAAGGAGGGAGCGGGTGTGCCAATGAGGAGAATCTCAGTCTTACTGGTATTAAGGCAGAGATCATTAGTGGCACACCACTCTTGGATAGCAGACAGACAAAGCTGAGAGAAGGAGAAGAGGTGGCTGAAGGTAGCCTGAAAATGAGCTCAGTGTCATCTGCATAACACTGAAAATTGGGGCAGAGAGCAGCAATGCGGTGGGCAAGAAGTGCCAGGTATTGGATGAACATTCAGGGAGAGAGGTTAGACCCTTCGGGAACACCACAGGTAGAGGTAGAGATTGAGAAGAGGAAGGACCCAAGTTGGACCTGGGAGGGTCGATCAGAGAGGAAAGAAGTCAGCCAAGCCAGGGCCTGACCGGTGATACCCAGGTTATCATGGAGACAGTTTAGCAGAATGGCATGGTTGACCATGTCAAAGGCAGAAGAGAGATCAAGTAAGATGGGGACACAGGGGGTATTGGAATCAAGGTTGGAGAGCAGATCTTCACGGATGTTGAGGAGAGCAGTTTCCGTGCTTCTGGCAGCTGTGAAGCCAGACTGATGGTCATGAAGACAACCAACAGATTCAGCCTGAAGGTAAAGCTGGGAGATGGCCAGTATTTACAGGAGTTTGCCCAGGAAAGGAGTGATGGTGATTGGGCGATAGTTAGCAGGGTTGGACGGGTTGGCGGAGGGTTTCTTCAAGAGTGGGTGCACAAGAGAGTGCTTCAGGGGGAAGGGAAGACTCCAGTGGTGAAGGTGTGGTTGCAGAAGTTGGCCAGAGCAGGAGCCAGGGTGTCAATGTCTTCCTTTATGGTCTTGGAGGAACAGTGATGGACCTGTTTTGACGAGACTTTCATAGATCAGACCTGTCTAGAAACCTTGTCTGGGGAAAACAAGGGAAAGGCAGAGCAGGAGGGAGGAGAAGTGGCCAAAGAATGGCAAGAGCAAGAGCAGGGAGTACAGGGAGAAGAAGGAGAGGAAGAGAGAGAAGACAGGATGTCCTGAGTTTTAGAGATGAAATGAGAAGCCAGAGTCATGCAGAGGGCCTGGGAGGGAACAGGAGAGGTACAGACTGCAGCAGGATTAGCCAGTTCCTTGCAGATTGTAAAGAGTTTGGCCGAGTTGTTAGATGCCGCAGAGATGTAGGTTTGGATGTGTGCTCTCTTCTTGGTGCGGACGGAGAGACGTTATTGCCTTTGGCAGCAGGCCAGTTTGTCAGAGGATGTGCCAGAAGCAAGCCATTTCCTCTCAGCCACCCTGCACTTGCGTTTGAGGGTGATGAGGTCTGAGTCATACCAGGAGTTGAACTTGGCTTTGGGCTTCAAGCGGATCCTCATGACAGGGGCAAGAACATCTAGAGTATCAGATATAGAAGAGTGGAACATGAAAAGGGCTGTGTCAGGGTGTTGGGCAGCCAAAGGGGGGGAGTGTGACAAAGTGGCAGCGAAAGCCTCAACTGACACATGCTTCATTGGTCGGATAACCGCGAAGGTAGGTGGCAGTGCTGGGGGTGGCTGGGGGTGGCTTAGCCTGAAGGGTAGAGAGGGTGAGCTGGGAGGAAAGGATAAAGTGATCGCTCCAGGAAAGAAGAGTGGTGAGAGGGAGAGAAAGTAGAAGTTATGAACAGATCAGAATATCCAGAGTGTGCCCTGCAGAGTGAGTCGGGCCAGAGGGGAGAATAGAGAGTGAGAGAGAGTTGCAGAGGTTGCAAAAGAATCCAGAGGAAGGACAGGAAGCATTCAGGTGGATGTTAAAGCCTCCAAGAAGGAGGATTTGAGTGGCCGAGACCAGGAGAGAAGAGGAGAGGTCCACCCACTCAGAGAGGAAGAAGGAGATCTGACCAGGTGGCCGATAGATAGTAGCCACAGTGAGGGAATAGATAGGAGAGAGAGAAAGTCTGCAGATGAGGCATTCCAAAGAGGAGTAGGCCTGTGTAGGAATGACAGAGGCAGAGATCAACTCAGGGAAGATCAGGTCTACACCCCCTCCAGATCGTTTGGATATGGGCACAGAGAGGATCTTGTAGCCATCTGGGAGGAGAGTGTCTAACACATTTTCCAAACCTTAGACTTCTTTCCCACAAGGATGTTCACCTTCAGCACTTTCAGGCCATACCAACTGGAAAAGGCACTATACAAATAGCAAATTCCATTCCATCACCAAATACACCCACATGTCCTAAAACACCAATGTGACTCTATCTCATCTTAAGGTGGTATTTTTAACAATAGGATGTATTTAAAATAAAACATACTCCTAATAAAGCCCGGATTAGTGACCCCAATTTCACACCAGGTGCATTCACGATTTGCAGAAAAAAAAAGAAAAAATATGCCAAATCCTCCTCACCAGTAAATATCAATAAACAGATAATGGCCACTTGGCACATTTGTAGAGATAATAAGAATAAGAATAAGAATAATACGTTTTTATAGTCGTTTTCTCGACAACTTCCATTGATCAGCAGCTTGCTAAACGTGCAATCAGATAGTTTAACTACCTTTCATTTCTGTTATAGGTTTACTGTCACAAACAATGACTCGTCTTTTCTACATGAAAGGTGGAGCAGCTTTTTGCCCGCCCATGTCCTTTGGTTCCTGTAATGCTAGCTGTTAATGCTAGAGGAAGACATCAAAAGGGAAGCAATGCTGCTTTAACCAAAGCGTAAACTTACATGTAAAGTAGACATGCATATGATCAATGAATTGAGGTGCCTCAATGAAATTCCCATATGCTTTTTTGCCATCAACAAACAATAACTGCATCATATTGTGGTGTGTAGACACTCCATGTTAAGTGATTATTGGAAAGGGGCCATTGGATTTACACTGCACCATGCGTGGTCTACTAATATAAGAGCTGGGAGAGACGCCACACGTGCTGTGAGATTTTATGGCTGTCTACATCTTGGTGTGGACTCTTCGTATGTGAGGACGACACACGGCACCCTTCAAGATTATAGTTATTGTAGTTAAAATCTGTAACGTTGAATCCACATTTTTTATTTTAATTTTGTTTTATTAAGTGCATTTGGTTATATTTAAACGTTTGCACTACGTATAAAAGTACAAATACAACACATAGTTAAAAAGAGAAATAAGTTCACGCAAAAGAACCATGAGTGCCTTCAAAATAGTAACAGTATTAACCTGCTAAGCAATCACTAACATGATTCCAGTTTCGTTAATATCATGCTCCAGACCAAGAAAGACGCATTTGTCATAACTGTTAAATGAGCTCCCACAATGGTGGACCAAAACTGGTTCTATCTAATATCCTCAATATGAGTTATATAATTCAAATAGTCACACAAGCAGTTACATTGAGTCAATAAATACTTCTCTCCAAAGAATTAAGACAAAGGCGGCATCAACATGTCCCTAGGGATCTGCTTTCTTGCTGTGAGCAACATAAAGGTGGGCAAAAGGGTAAAACACAAAATCATAATAAAACGTTTTAAACCCTGATCAATGGTATGAATTAAATAATCTAGCAAGTTAAGCACAGCAAAAGCTTGTGTACCATATTCAGTGTGTGATGGCTTACTAATGAAGTAGTCAATGGACTGAGCCCTATCCCGGAAGGTGGCCTTATCAATTAAAGATTGTCTGACCAATGTGTTGTGAAATTATCATTGTCAGGCCATCCTGAGCTTATCACCTGAGATAAATCCTCACAAACCTTCCTCATATTTTCGAAAAAGAACTACTGGGGGAGCAACAATTAACAGAAGGTGTCAGAGGATGGTACCAAGAAAGAATAGTCCTTCCCTTTCTTGTAAGATTTTAAATACCAGGAGAGATCTTGTGGTCTTAACTTGGGTAAATTGCGACACAAGGCCCAATTCCAAGTGTAATGCAGCCATTGGAACTGATTGAGGAAGTCCAAGATTGTGACGCCGCAGCTTACCCTCCAAGACATCCAACCAATGTAATTGGTTCTCTGTGTAGATCTCCAATCCGTAAAGGAGGCCCGGAACCACACCCACTTTGTATATCGTAAGAAGGCCCTCTATCAAGGACCCACCTTTATGTTGTGTAAAGTTTCAAAATGCCAAATTTGGCAGAGCCTTAGGAGTAGTATAGGTTTGAAGCAGCTGGGAAGAAAGAGTGGAGGTTAGCAAAGTACCCAGGTATGAATATGACTCAACTTTATCCAAAGTCTGACCTCCTATCATCCATCTAAATCTCTGTGCCCCTCTCTTGTTAGCCACTATCATAGTTTTGATTTGACAGCTTATCTGCAAGTTGTTTCCTAATTATTAATCCTAGAGATACATAAATCAAATACACTCGCCATATCGGAAGAGTAAAGATTGTATAAAAGCGGCGAGAAGACGCACCCCTGTTTCAGACCGTCAGCGGTAGCAATAATCCACATCAAATTCGTACAATTCGTATTTGTTCAATGATTTTTTGTTTTTCCATAAGTAAGATTACAACCCTACATCTCATATTAACTAAACAATATAGTGGTTTACAATTAAAAAGTAATTGACGTAGGAGAGTGGAGAGGGTGGTTGTCATGGTCAACACCATTCAATAATAGTAAAGCTAGGATTAATTGAAAAGAAGCAAATGTCAGGATGAGTTTGAAGTGAGTGTGTTCTAGGTGGGCTGTAGACAGCTAATTATAATATTTACCAAAACAGTTGGATGAAGAAAGCTGACTTATAAAATGTCTTTTGTGACTGTCAATGTTGTTATGTGGACAGAGTACATTCTTACTTCATACCCTTTATGAAATCATCCATCTTATTATATTTTCTTATTTCTAAGTGACCACTCTAAACCTAACTCGCTGTTAACATTGAGAAACATGGGGCTAACATTTGAGTAAAAATGGCCCAACCAAGGACCACCTGAATGTGCATCCCTGTTGCTTTCAGCCGACCAAAAAAGGATCCTTAAGAAGCTAATAAGGCCTTCAAAAGTACACAAGGCAACACAATGTGTGCTCCATTTCCCAGTCACTGAGCCACAATGAAACTACAGTATCACAATATTGCCAGTCTAATAAGCAGATGGATCATAGCAGCATCAGGTAAGCTTGACTGAGGTTATAACCTGCAACCGTAAAGTCTTCTTGTTGCAAAATACCTAACCCCTGATCTACTTGTGGACAAAAACCCATGACATCATGAACAATTGTATTGGTTTTGTCCAGCTATAAGGGCAATTCAGAGGTACATATCTGTCATTCATTCCCCATATTATAATATTATAAACATCAGTGGTACTATTTTTACAAAAACCATGCAGTATTTTGTATTTGTATTTAAAAACATGGTATCATATCAAGCAGAAATCTCTTACCGAGTAGGAATTAAAATTGAGCACAGGTAGTCCTAATTTAAGATGCCTTTACAATTGAGCATTGTTGGGGTGAGTAGGTCATACCGAGTGGTGAAGGGTTAAGAGTAGAAAACATTGTATTGCACAAAAATTTGTTACAAAAAAGAATGGTAGAAAGGATTACATTTCGGTTGTACCAAAATTACGTACAGCACGAAAATGCCAAATATTTTTAACATTCGGTTTTCATTATAGCAAACAAGGGAAGCAGGGTTTGTGGGGCGGTCCTGAGCAACTTTTTTCACTATAATGAAATTGGGGGTGTCGAGGGTGTCCACTGCATCCTAAACAGGAAAATAAAAAAAAATAAAAAAGAAAGGGACCCTGCAACGCTCATTCCCATCCACGGAAGTGAAGGCAACTGGCACTGAAGGGATTTGATGGCACACAGCGAAGGGTGCCGCCAAAAGGTAAGTCAAGGGGTGTGGGGAGTGGAGTCACTGAAGGGCATCTAGGAGAAGAACTGGCAAAATTCACTACATATAGCTCAGAAGAATGGTGGATTAAATTCCACAACGATGACTCACAAAAACATACCGTAACCCTGGCGCACTACCTAGAAAAACTACAGAAACTATTGACAGAAGACAATGGTAGTCATTGACCGTAACGATTGTAAGAATCTGTAGAGAAAGAAAATTGTATGAAAGAGAAGACACGGAACATTGAGAAGAATCCAAAAAAACCCTGTTCAGCAAACCGAGCGCTCATTATAAAAATAGGAAAGATGTATGTAAGAAGCTGTTACCTAGTCTAAAGAAGAAAATAAAAATAAAAATTTAATAGGCGCTCGTGAGGACAGAATGAACGGAAAACAAAAAAAGGATGGGTTCTATCTCACATTTTTCTTTTTCTCTTTTTTTTTACTTTTAAAAAGTTTGTTTCCTTTTAAAAAGTTTGTTTCAAACTGTTTTAAATTAATAAAAAAATTTAAAAAAAGAAGGGTATTTAGCTATGGGGAGATTATTTTGAATACAAACATTTCAAATTCGACATTTTCGTAGTTGAAATATTTGTATTCGAAATAATCACATACATCCAGAAAACATGTCTTTGGGAGAGGGATTGAGGGATAAAACAGTATGTTTAACATTGGGAAACTGAGGCAAGTGTATAGACCCTTAAACAATTACATTGAGTAACCCTTAGAGCAGAATACTATATAAGTGAGGTAGTGGTTAGCTTGGACAGTATGGTGGCAGCATTTGGGGGGTTCCTTGCATTGTTTTTGGGTAGAGTTTGAGCCTCACTTTGAAGAGCTCCACTGAAGAGATTGCTTTGATGGTAAGTGGGAATCTATTCCAGAGGGCTGGGGCAAGTAGGGAGAATGAGTGACAGCTTGAGTAGGAAAAGATGCACAGGCAGATATGTGAGGAAGGAGAGGCTGTGAAGAGAGGAGGAGCAGATAGTTTCAGGTGTAAAGTGTGATGCATTCAGCAAAGCAGTGGGGTGCAAGACTATGGATGGATTTTAGATGTGTTGGAGACATTTAAAGTGCTAGTGATTTTGCATGGCTAATCATTCTGTGTGGTACCCATAGGTAGAAGTGGGAAGGTTGTGGAATACTGAAAAAGATGTGTGTCACAAAGCTGAAGCATTTGTTGATCGGAGCAAACTGATGGAAGGGTAGGCCAAGATGTAGGCTTGAGCAGTTGTCCAGTTGTCTGAGCACCAGTGTAAAGATAAGGGTTTAGGTAAGAGTTGGGTAAGTGGAATATTTTAATATTCATGAGGTTGACTCTGGTTATGGTGCAGTGGCCATGTTGGACTGTTCGTTTAACGTTGCTGTCACAGAGAACCCTAAGGTTGCACATCATGGGTGATGGGGTGAGAAGGTAAGGGGAAAGAGATGAGAGATAGGAAAGTGGAGTTGGTAATCTAGGCAGGACGAACATTTGTTTTATTTGAGTATAGCATGAGGGCATTGTGAAGCTATAAAGTGGTGGTTGGTGGTTAAACAGTTTGTTATGCATTAAGATAATGTTGGGGAGGAGGAGGAGGAAGAGGAGGAGAGGAATATCTGAGTATTCTCAGCAAAGAAGAGATGGTCCATTCCAAAGGATCAAATGGGCTTGTTGAACAAGGAGGTGTACAGCATGAAGATGAGTGGGCCTAGAACTGATCCTTGACAAACATCCAGAAGAAGGGATTTTAAGGAGCAGGTATTGGGGTTCCAAGCAATGGAGAATGAGGAGTCAGATCGACAGACGAAAACTCATTTGAGTATGTTGTTGTCAAAAATCACCAATGTATCAACTGAAAAGGATACAGAAACCAATAAAGGATACAATTTGGTAGGGCTCTTCCGGATCCTATCTTCACACGACTTGATTGTAGGCAGGTCAAATTAGACCTTCCAAATGATACAACTCTCTGACTGGATATAACAGGCATAGAGATAGATCACTGGAAATGGCGTGGGAATTGTGTAGGAAGTATGCCTAGGATAGATAAAGTATCATAAGAAACTGTCCCAATTGAATTACTAAGATAACACAGTTAGCATTAATTCAGACACTGGCCCTCATTACGACCCTGGCGGAAAGTAACTGACATGACCGCCATAGCGTAAATAGCGTTTCCGCCATTGCACGATGGAGCAAAGTGCGGCCAATTCCGACCCATCGGGCACGAGCACCACGCCATGGCGGAAGTGCAAAGTCTGCGATGGCGGAAATGACCCCAAAACGGCCCATTCCGCCATCGTACGGCGCCCTAGGTGCAATTCCGCCACCCATCTTAGCAGTCACCGTAATGAGCGGTCAGCGCAAATTACGGTCACCGTAAATATACGGAAACGGAAGTAAAAACATGGGGCCGGAACGGGAAACAGGACGCCGTACACCTATAAAATCAGAATCCCAACACAACCATAAAAAACCGACCCTGAGACACATCCCAACCCGTTAGCCACCCCATAATAAAAAAGAAAAATGGGAAAAGTTGCTAAAAAAGCGTGCGATCGCAAGCGCAGGTCCACTTCTCCCATGAGGAACTCACCGTGCTCACAGAGACCCTCCAGGAGAACGCTGCCGTCGTCTTCTCGACGCAAATGACCAGGACGGCACTTGCGAACAAGAAGGACATATGGGCCCTGGTGGCACAGCGGGTAAGTGCGGTGGGGACCGCACCCCTCAACCCACAGCAATGCAGGAAGCGATGGGACGACTTGCGGATACGCGTCCGGAGCATACTTTCAGCCAACCGCAACATTGCCACAGCTACCGGGGGAGGATCTGATTCACCCATCAAGTTGACCCCCTGGGAAGAAATCTGTGCCTCCACCATTGGAATGGAGAGCATAGAGGGAGTCGGAGGGATGGAGAAAGGAGTGCAGACATCCGAAGAATCAGGTAGGTGGGCCAAATTAAACAACGCTAAATCCACAAAGTCCAATCATGTGAAGCACCATGTGTCCCCATAGTGCAATAGAAACACATGTCCAGGAGAACGTCCACATACATTGCCATGATAGCGCCCTGTAAAAGTCAGATTAAATACATAAATAAGTAAAAATCCTAAAAACACCCTCTGCATGTGCAGCATGCACACCCTAACTGCAGGCTGCAAAATAACTGCACCCTCAATCCACACGAAAATGAGACCTCCCCCAAGGCCCTGACCTAAATCACCCTCAGGTACCACCCCAATGCATGTGATACATTGCCATTCCAATTACAACAGACCCATAAATAACGCTTGCCCTCCTTTACTCCACCACAGGGTCCGAATCAAACGACGAGCTTCAGGACACCCCTACCAGCACACCTGCAAAGAGGGCCAAGACCAACGGCCAAAGACCCTCCACCTCAGCTGCACGGATCAAGACACGTCAGCAGCACGAATCGAGTGGCAGAACACTGGAGGGGACATCAACAGGCACCCCAGCAGCCAGCATGTCCACAACAGCAGCACCACAGGTCCCCCCAATGGATGCCACAGAAGGCACTGCTTCTGGTGGCAGCAGCACCATAGGTGACACTGCTTTCATGCCAGCATGCTCCGACACAGAAAACGGTGCTGTAGATGTAGGATCCATCCATGACCTGTCCCAATCCCCCTGTATGTTTCATCCCGTACACCATGAGGACACCATGCAGGGGCACCCACAAGACGACGACTGGCCAACCCCCACAAGGCCTGTGGCAAGGCAACATGAGGTGATCAGCCCCTCTGTGACACCACCGGAAATGGCATGGCCCAGCAGAGGCAACAGTCCCTCGAGCAGATGATAGTGCAACAGCAGCAACTGGCCACGCTCCTCAAGGAGCATGCTGATGAATGTGGGGGTTCTAAGGCAGCCATTGAAACATCTACTGAGACACTTAGGGCAGAAATGGAGCGAAGTACAGAGACACTAAAGGCACAAATTGAGGGAAGCACCGAGAGCCTGAGGGGACAAATGGAGAGAAGCACCGAGAGCCTGAGGGGACAAATGGAGAGAAGCACCGAGAGCCTGAGGGGGGAACTGCATGCGACGTCCAAAGATGTATGTGTTGAACTTGCCGCTGTGCACCGTGTGCTCACTGAGCTCTCACAAACCCTTAGGGACATGCATGGACATGAGCAGGCAGAGACATCATCCGTTGCAAGTTCCGTCCAGGGCAGCCCCCAACGCAGATCTGGGAGGAACCTGCGCTCCACAGGCAGGGGTGCCCCTGATACCCGGAGAGGGGGCTTGCAATAGCGTCTGACCAATGACAATGAGCATCTCTGGACACTGGTGTTCTGGGGGGAGGTAGGAGGGTGGAGGGGGTGTGTAGGGTTCTTCCGGGTGGCGGGTCGATTGGGTGTGTAATACCATTTCACATTTGCAATACATATATACACATTAATCCAATGAGATGTGTGGACATTGATCTTTGTGTACGGGGCCTTTCTTGGCGTACAGGCCACATTGTGCATGTTCCCGACACACACAGTGCCACAAGTCCTGTGTCCATGTAACAGCCACCAGGCGTGAGTACTAGAAGCATGCATCTATGATATTCTGACGAATCTCACGGGCCTCCTGTGCCTCGCGGACTCCTTGAGGTGCTGCCACATCCCCACCCTCATCATGACCATCTTCAGGTGCTTGCAGTTCTGCGTCAGGGGGCATGGCCACAATTCTACGTACGCACATGTTGTGTAGCATTACACATGCCATGACCATCTTTGCAACCTTCTCATGGCGGTACAGGAGTGCCCCGCCAGACCTGCTGAGGCAGCGGAAACGAGCCTTCAGTAGGCCGAATGCCTGTTCTATGACTACACGGGTAGGTGAGTGGGCATGGTTGTAGTCCTCCTCATGCTGGTTCTGTGGGTTCCGGATTGGTGTAAGGAGCCATCTCTTCAGTGGATACCCGGCATCACCTGTATGTGGACAAAGAAGGATGTTTGTGGAATAACATTGCTACGTATGCATCCCCCCCCTTCCTGCCACGTCATTGACGCATCACCTACCCCACATTCACATGCATTAAATGAGACTCACCGAGTAGCCAGGATCGGTGCCCTGCGTGTCGCTCCATGTAGCGTGGTACTGTAGAGTTCCTCAAGACCATAGAGTCATGGGTTGATCCTGGAAATCGGGCACAACAATGTGTAAAGATCCTGTTGGAGTCACACACCATTTGTACATTGATAGAATGATATTGTTTCCGGTTGCGGTACTGGACCTCCATGGCATGTGGGACAACCAATTCCACATGGGTGCAGTCGATGGCACCAATGCAACCCGGTATGCCGCCAAGTGCATGGAATCCCACTTTTGCGTTTGTGAGCTCCTGCTCCGAGCGTGGTAAACAGATGTAGTCGTCTGCGTGCTTCAGGAGGGCATCAAGCACTTGGAATAGTGTCCGTGACAATAGTGGCTGTGAAATGCCATGCAACTGTCCGACTGTGTGCTGGTAGGTGCCTGTGGCCAGGAAGTGGAGTACAGACACCACCTTCAGTAGGGGTGGGATGGCGGTTGGGCTATCTATCATGCTGACAAGGTCAGCGTGTGTCATGTCGACAATGGCGGTTATGGTGTCCCGGTCCAAACGGTAGAGGGTGTGGATCTGCTCAGCAGTGAGGTTGAACCGATTGGCACGGATGCGTGGGATTGCGGGCTGCCTGCGTGGTGGCAGTGGCTGTGCTGGTGGGCCTTGCTGCCCCTGCCTTGCCCTCCTCCTCCTCCTCCTCCTGCGTCTCCTCTGTGCGGCCGGTTGTTGCAGTCGTTGGTGTTCGTCTTCTTCTTGAAGTTGGAGTACTTGCAGTGCTATCAGGTCCCCCAGGCCCAACATCGCTAGTCCTGTCGGTAGCATTTGGGAGTGGGTGTGGTTGTGGGAGGGGTTTGGGTATGCAATTTATGTGTTTTCAGGCTGTATAGCCTCCACCTGTGGCGATTCATTTCACCTGTGCCAGCTGCAATTACTTTTGGGCGAGCACGTCCCGCACACAACGCTGCTATTTGACGCATGGCATCTTGCAATTACAATCATGTATGTGATCCCGATGGCAGTGAAATATTGGTTAATATGTTGATTCTGCTATGGTCCCATTGTTTCACATACTATTTTTGCAGTCGCGGACAAACTTGTGAAGGGTCAGTGGAATGTAGTACTCGATCAACGGTGGACCCTCATGCAGCACTGTACCGACGTTCACCGACGGGCGGGGAGTCCCATTAGTGATTGAAGCCAGTTGCCATTTTCACACACAGCCACACTACATAGATGTATTTGTGAATCCAAGCGTTCACAGATGCCTTTTCGACGTGATGTTGCAAATGAGGAATTCGAAGGACAGCGCTTTTGCTTTTCAACTAGCGGCGAGGAGACGCCCACAGGTCTGACTGGAAATGTAACGTTCTATTGTTGAATGTCCTTGGGACAGGGCCCATGACGAGAATGCAATGATTGATGTGAATTGAATGGGATGCACAATAGCGTAGTGGACGATGAGGCAGGACGTCCCCAAATACATGTTACTTCACTACACTAGTGAACCGGGCAGGAGCACAGTGGATTTTTCAGACTGCATTCCGCACAGACTCAATGGAAATTTCAAATGTAATGTGAGTAAATATTCAGGCGTTTCTATTCCGGGATGAGGGAATGATGAATGGATGCATGGACAGATGATTTAATTGAGAGTTTGTCATGTGCATGGCTTTTTGATATCTATCCCCTTCCCCTGCGCTATGTGATGCAAAGCTGCCATAGTGGGTCCATCATCTGTCTGCCCTTGTTGAACCCTCCCTGTCTCGACGCGCCTTCAAACACTTGTGTCTGTGCACGTTACTAATCACATCTAATGGATTCTGTTTTGACAGACGCATGCACACATACACTCGTTAGTAATAGTGTATTGAGCTCGATTTATGTCGTTATGATTCGCAAGTGATTTTTTGGTGACATTAATCCTTTTGAGTGTGCTAGCATGCATATGGTTGTATATTTAGTGTGTTGAATGAACTGAGTAATTCATATGAAGTTCGGATGCCCATGCTATTATTTTTTTCTTTTGGGTGACAGGTATCTCCTCCCCTTTTGCCGCTGCCATCTGTACGCCACTCCTGCAGATGGCTTTTTCACTCGACACCTACAGCTTCGAGTTAATCAGTGGAGCACCATTACGATCTTATGGGACGATCGCCAATGGGCCACATGCCCTTACGCAGTACTAGTGGCTAGGAGCAACATATGTACCTTTCAGCTGGACTAGTGCCTACTTCATGGGACTGCCCTGCGGTTCTAGGCGCTTCCGTGTTGCCTTTTTGGTCGTAAATGTAGGCCCTGTGTACCATGAAGGAACAGGGCGTCACACAAGTAGAAGCTGGTCATTCATTGCGGATGCAGCCCACAGTGATGGAAATCATTTGGGAGTTAGTTTGCGAATAGCTGTATGGGCTTGGTGATTTGGATGTGCATTAAAATTATGTTCAGATATTGACCGTGTGGCCTTATTCTTTACTAGTGATGTTGCATATTCCGATTTGTGGTGCGATGTATTGTGAGATGATCTGCATTGGGTTCCGGCTTCTGAGTGGAGTTGTGTGGTACTGTACTGGCCGTGTTTGCCTACGAGGAGTTGTGCAATGTGGGCAGGGAGTGGAGTACAGGCACTCAGTAGGGCCATGTACGGTTGGTTCGCGATGCCGTAATTCTCACCATGGCGGAAAGGTACTTTCCGCCATGCTTGATGGCGTTGAGTACATGTCCGCTAGGGTCAGAATTCGCGTACCGTTGCGCCATGGCGGAAATTACGGTTTTGCAAGGCGCGCGTGCGCGTGCTTGGTGCAGTTAGCGTTGGCGTTCACTACGGTGTCGCTAATGGCATCGTACTTTACGGTGACGGGTCATGATCGCAACGAGCGGTATTCGATGGCGGTATTTCATTTCCGCCTTCGTTTTTGGAATTCCGCCAGGGTCGTAATGAGGCCCACTGACCTTATGGCAAAAACTGAAGTAATCCACGAAGGTTCCTTGAAGAAAACCAGGAGTTGAACAAATGACAAAGGAAGGGAAGATTAGTAAGGGAGACTTATTCCGAACGGCACAAGGCTCTCGCTAGATACCGGGTTGGTGCAACACAGGATAGCGTCCAAAGTACTGTGCACAATAACCTTCAAATAGTTCATGAAATACTTCCTTTCCCACAATGAACAAAAATTAGAATTTCACCTGTTAACTGTCACAGGTACCAAAGGTTCAAAATAGTTCAGAAAACCACATGCAGGATTGCACGCGATAGAATACACGCAGCCAGGCCAGCCGCCCTTGAAAACAGCGTCCGCGTGTAGATATTTATCACGCAAACAGGATACACGCAGCTCAGGACAGCCGCGCTTGAAGACAGCATCCGTGTGGAGATTTAACATGCGAACAGGATTCACGCAGCTCAGGACAGCCGTGCTTGCAGACAGCGTCCACGTGGAGATTTCGCATGCGAACAGGATTCACGCAGCTCAGGACAGCCGCGCTTGCAGACAGCGTCCACGCGGAGATTTGGCACGCGAACAGGATTCACGCAGCTCATGACAGCCGCGCTTGCAGACAGCTTCCGCGTGGAGATTTGACACGTGAAAAGGATTCACGCAGCTCAGAACAGCCGCGCTTGCAGACAGCGTCCGCGTGGAGATTTGACACGCGAACAGGATTCACACAGCTCAGGACAGCCGCGCTTGCAGACAGCGTCCGCGTGGAGATTTGGCACGCGAACAGGATTCACGCAGATCAGGACAGCCGCGCTTGCAGACAGCGTCCGCGTGGAGACTTGGCAGGCGAACAGGAAACACGCAGCTCCGGAATTAGCGTGTGGAGGAAACATGCTCAAAATAGGCCAAAGAAGTTGCTGAAGGGAATGCGAGAACGCAGGTCCGGAGTTCAGCTACCAAAACGCCAAAATTGACTTAATCAGAAGCATCGATTGGAGTTTCCACGCTGCTTATGTACGCACTGCAGTGATACACGTGATGGACCTAAGTCACGTGAAATTTAACGACGTGAAAAATGCAGACGTCGTTTTCCGGGAAATGCATCGAACAACCTCCATTTTGAGTAGAATGGTCTAGTGGTTCTATGGGCGTAACTCATTTTGTATGGAGAAGTCGTTCCTGGTCCAGAGGTTTGTCCAGCAGGCATGACAGTTGTCCTTTCAGCAATGGAGGGACATAGTTTGAATGTCTGTGGGATGATCCAGTGTCTCAAAGGCTGCATAAATGGCAAGAAGGATGATAATGGGGGAAAGCTGAGAGTGGTGGACTGAGTCAAGATAATTTGTAACACAGCAAGTGCAGTCTCTTTTAAGAGTTGGAAGGGCTCAGAATGTGAGTGTATCTCGAGAAGCAGGAGGCAAAGTCATTGGCAAATGGAGATGGGAGGAAATGCAAAGGTGTTTAAGTGGAGTAATCATGGCCTGGGGCTCATGGATAGATTGTGAGGGTGCGAACAGAGAGAGGAAACAAAATTAGTTTGAAGTTTAAGTGGATTTAGATTTTCAGACATCATTGGTCAGGGTAAATAGAGTCTTATAGGCAGTGAGAAGTGTGTAGGTTTTGCACCAGTGCTTTATGCAGCAGTGCCACATAGTCTTCAACAGATGAATGGCAGTGGAGATCCATGGCTGAGGACACATGAAGGAGGCGTTGAAGGAGGAGGAAAGCTAGTAATCATGGTATGTGGTAGATTGAGCAGATTTTAATTTGTTGTGATCGAGTTAAACTGGGTGAGCAAGTGGAGGTGAAAGGATGAAAAGAACACCCATGAATTATGCCTGATATGTGTTTGATCCTGAGCATCTGCTATGAAATATCATCACAACCTAATTCAACCATAAATATTTTATCAACTGCAGAATGATGGAAAACAGAGTTCACCCTACCCAGATTTGAACCTCTGACTTTACAAATAGATATCTTAAGGTGATGTATTAATCTATTGAAATATCTGAGTCAAGGTTTGGATACATATATACATATGCTTACGTGAATAACATTCTAATATTCCTACCTTGCCTCTCCTCTTCTGCCCCTCCAATCTATTCCTGCAGGATCTGAAGTAATAGGTCAATGTTTTTTTTTTTACGACCTTCCCAAAACTTCAAGAATCTTCTTAGAGATACAGGGTACTTAAATGAGATTCAGGCATAATCTGGCTTTAGGACAAATCATGGGGTATCTGCCCACCTCTCTGAATCTCGCATTTAGATTTCTGGTCACCTGCAGAACACTTTTACATAGTCTTCCCATGACTAGAAGCAACATTGCATGGAAAGAGATGTGACAATGCCCCTTTACATTAAGCTCTTGGGGAGCCATCGTCTATGGAGTGCTACAAATCAACCTCAGTGGTTGTCCCCAAGATTGCACGTTGTTTCTTAGAGCGAATAATACTTATGCATCAAGATTATAAGAGTTAAAGGGAGTTGAGAGGTGAGGTAGGGGACTCTGAAATATTAGGATTATAGAAGAGGTGTTTTTTAATGTAACTTGGAGGTTATGAGTGACATGGGTGTGTAGATCTTGTCAAATACACATAAATATCGTTCACTGTCATTCTTTCTGCTTATTTGTGAAATTGAGGATGTTGTCATTGAGAAATAGTAATGTTTGTGGGGATATCTGTTAGTATTGTCTTCCAAGTAAATACGGGGCTATGTCATTTGAACATTGGGCATACGAATATAGAGGACATTCCAGATTTAGCTCAGAGAATACCACAAACATGAAGATGTAATTTTTGTATTCCAAATGTAAGTATTCCAGTAGCATTCTAGAATGGTTTTTGATCTTAGTATTTTGTATGCGGCGGTAGGGTTAGATGCCATTGCCATAGTCAAGGTGTAGGATTATGAGAGTTGGAAAGACATGGAGTGTTTTTCAACTGGGAAGAAAAGGGGAATGTTGCTGTCGGAAAGAATCATTTATTTGTTTCCCTGCTCACTTGCATGTCAAGGCTCATATCAACGTTATGGCGAAAGGTGAAGTTGCAGACTTTCTTTTGTATGAGTTTTTATAATAATGGATTGCGTGGGGTATAGTGCATCCACTCCATTGAGGAGGTGCTGAACTATGATAAGGATCTCTGTCTTTACATCATCAGGCTAAGTACTGTCAGTGCTCATACATGCCTCTTTCACATGGGCTCTTTCGTTACATTTGAATACTTGTGAGGGTTTACTAGTTAAACTCCACCTTGGTCCTACTTCTACTCTTAGCCTTTTTATTCTTTACCGCACCCCAGCTACCCTGCCTGATTTCTGAGAACAACTTATGGCTTTCCTATGATGACATTTTTAGTGGCATGAGACTTTAACTTGTGGGCTAACAATACTACAGATATCGAGGCTTGCACTCTGCTCAATCTCCTGATGAGCGTAGGTATTAAACAATGTATTACTGTTCCCACCCATCAAGGAGGAAACACCCTTGATTGGATTCTGGTCAGAAAGCAAATCATCTCAACTATAAATGTTGAAGATTGCTAGTGATCCGATCATAAGCTCATCATTTTCTCTATTAATATACCCGGAAAGATCAGTGAAAAAGCATGTGCACGCACACAACTGACCTTGCACAGACTTATGTGTAATGTCTCTCAGGAGGCGTTTTCATCCATTACCTCTCCCGAGTTCCTCGTGATGGAGGGTATCAGCTCACTGGACTCTTATACAGCCCAACTGCGAAACATCTTAAATTGTGCCTTTGACACATTAGCACCACTTAAAATTTACCAAGGAAAAAAAGATACACACTCCATGGTAAACCAATGGTTCTCTTCCGATGATTTAGCAGCCAGGCAGCTCAAACGAGCAGCTGAAAGAGGCTGGCAGAAGCTCCCCCAATCAAACTCCTTGGCCATCTATAAAGAGGCAGCCAAGCATTATAAAGCTACTATCTTTGGCGCTAAAAAAGCTAAATTTGAGGAACACATCCTGGGAGATAAATCCAGCACTAGAGAACTGTTTCATATTATCAGAGAGAATAAGGGTAAAACTCAAGAACCTTAGCTAGTTGTAAACAATGCTTGGTATAGGAAATTCACAACAGCTTTATACAAAAGGTTAAACAGCATCAAGAGACTAATCTGGTAAACCCCGCTAAAGCCTGGGAGGCCGATGTAGTAGCCAGGATGGCTAGAAGCAAGTTTGAGAGAGGTGTGGAGGCTTTTGAGGGCATATCAACAATAGTTGAAAATCTTAAACCTACCTCATGTAGGAGCATTGTTTTTCCTGCGTCCTTGTTTAAAAATACTTTACCAGCATAGCTGCCCCTGTCACAACATTTATAAAATGCTCCTTTCAAGAAGGGTTAGTTCCAGAGTGTATCAAAGAAGCCTGGATCTCCCGCTTACTGAAAAAAAGAAGGGATTGTCCCACAGGAACCTCTGAACTATCGCCCTATTACTAACTTTCCCTTTTTTATAGAGTCACTTGTACACAGTATGATACATTTGTGGAGGAGAAGGGCCTGCTGTCTGGCAGAAAATAAGGATTTAGGAACCCTCATGGCACAGAAACGGCACTGGTAGATGTCAAATCCATGTTAACTAGAATTGTTGACCTCGGAAAAGTGTCAATGCTGTTGTTGTTAGACCTTTCCGCCACATTCAAATTTTTTAATCATGAAAGGCTGGTGGACAGGCTAATTGAGGTAGGCAAATGTTTGAACTCAGCTGCAAACTGGTTTAGATCTTTCTTGGGTCCAAGGAGAGCGAATGTTGTGAACAGAGATTTGAAGTCAGCAGAGGTGCTCTTAGTTGTGGTGTTCCTCAGGGCTCCAGCATGACCCTACTGCTCTACAATATCTATTCCAAACTCTGTTTTGATGTATTGGATGGTTTGGGTGTCAAATTTGCTATAAAGAACTGGATGCAAGATAACTTCTTGGCACTTAACAATATGAAGACAGAGATCCTGATCGTGGGCAGTACGGCCGAATTTAAGACCCTTGGATCTCAATATAAAACATTTTTAGTTGGAGGAGCCACTATTCACGTCTCCAGTTCTGTCAAGACACTTGGCGTGTTCTTTGACAGCAATTTAACTTTTGAAAACCAGGTTCCTAGTATAAGCTCTAGCTGTACTTACACTACACATTTGTTGGGGTGGATCCGTCCTTACTTTTCAGAAGGCAACAGAATCCTAATAGTGACAGCAACTATTCATTTGAAGATCGACTACTGCAACGGCCTACTGGTCGGCGCTACACCAACCAACGTACAAAAGCTGCAGACAATCCAAAATGGCACTGTGCGAGCAGTGTGTGGCCTAGGACGCAGAGACCATGTATCCTATGCTCGGAGGAAGCTGCATTGGCTCCCCGTTTGTGACAGGGTCCAGTTTGAAGCATTCTGTTTAGTCTATAAGTGCCTTGCAGGCACTGCTCCAAGGTACCTCCAGCCACGCATTAAGAGACTGCCATTCAGATGTACCTTGCGTTCTAATGACCGGGATCTCTTATCCCAACCCTGCATTAAACGGAAGACATATTTTGAGATCTGAGTTTTGATGCCTGGGGACCAAGAGTTTGGCACAACCTCCCCCTTCTCATCAGACAACTGTCATCATCTGCTCAATTTAGGAAAGCACTTTAAACCTTGCTGTTCGACGGAGGTAGCATTTAGGTTTTTTCCACACTGATCCCACACTGGTCTCTAATCTGACAATGACTGGACCATTATTTTTTCTGTAATTATCTGTTTGTTGTTATTGTCTGTATAGACTGTTGAGCGCTCTGAGCACTGCGGGCGAGTTGGCCCTTTATAAAAAAATATTACAAGAGAAAAGAACAGAATTTTCAAATTGATTTTCTTCACCTGAGACTCAGAGGGGTGTGGTTGCGGGTGACATCAGAATAGGTGTGGAATTGAATCTGGTGCCCAATGGTGAATGAGAGTATACTGAAAAAATGTCCAGAGGACATTTATTTCTTAAAGTATCAACATTTATTTACCATGATACATTATTTGTAAAGAATGAGTTTATCATAAATAAATCAACACATTCAATTTCATAAATGTTGCAGGAGAGCATGGAAATACATAAAAAGGCCATAAAAAGCCATACAGTTTCACTCCATTCACAGTGAAACATTCATTCATTAAATCTTATAGAGTGTCAAACATTCATCCACAAATCAATAAAAATGAATCCAAAGTTGATTTGACATTTGTGTAGTGAAGCAACCTAGTTGTCCCTACACAATATTACTATTTCATACACATTCAATGTTCCTAATCACCATAATTATACAGTATGTCATCTATTGACAGGGTGGATCCAATCGACAAAATCCAACTGATCACAACCGGTTTCAACGTATAAAGATAATTGGATCAACGTCTTCATCAGGAGAAACAATTGATGCACTAACAAAACTGGAAAAAGTGGAAAAGTGCACAGCATTATTGCATTATCCTGTAACAACATTCGCAAACACTAGCTAACCCAAACCTACAACACATAATTATTTAAAATGTTCCTAACATGATGGCATATCTACATTGAAGGGAAACACATCGAAGAAAAAATCACAAAGTGTCCCTAATTTCCCAGAGCGAAAGGGTTTGTGAAGCCCGAAAAAAAGGGGAGAAAATCTGAGTCCAGGGGTGGAGCGAAACTAACACCACGGCTGATACAGAAAAGGTTACCATTTCCAAGTACCCCAGAAAGTACCGAAGAAAAGTCGAAATACACAGACCTGGCAAGTGTGGTCATATGCTCTCGAAGCTCTTTATTGTTGGTGCCACTGGCTGCAATCCAAGAAATGTGAACGTCTAAAAAGACACATAGTAATTATAATTACTACTACAGGAAAAGACTCCCAATCAACAAATAAAGACATAAATAAAAGGATGAACAAAATGGTGTTGGACCATTATTACTCACCTCAAACAATAAATGATGGAACACTATTGACCTCCAAAAATGGAACTGCAGACGAAACAGGTTCAAGCTTGATTACTTGGTAAATCCATCCAACAATTCAACATGTCTGTATTTAAACAAAGCTATATGTCAAAAGCAACTCCAAAGTGGCAAATTAGCTGTCACTGCACATTCGGCATTACCAAGTTAATATATCCCTATAATTGCCAACTAGTCACTACCACATCCAATTTGAATCCAAATGACATGTGTTCGCAAATCGGTATAAACAAATGGGTTGATGGTAACAAATAATAGCTTATACACCATTCCTAGGCACTTTCCTAGGCCAGTACCACTACCAAGGCTCTGAAGTCTTATTAATATCACAATGACCCGCGCTCGTATACACGAACGTCGGGAAAGATAATAATATAAAAAATAGTCATTACTACAAGCTGTGTGGACCCAGCTTATCACCAAGGACCATTATGAACACTTACTGTTGGTGAGCTACTCGCTGCTAATGCGGTCCATGTCACGGTCCACCGCCGACTGACGCCGTAAACAAATGCACATCATTACGGATAAGGCCTTAAGTGCACATGCGCTGCAGCAGTACGTGCAAGCGTACCGCCGTCACATATCTACGTCCCGCCTCACAAGCCTCCATCTAAGGACCGTCTACACATATTAGATGGTTGTGCTGTGATGTATAACTAAACTGCCGTCAGGGGCATGTGCACATTATTAACAGTAAGGCCTTAAATGCGCGCATGCACTAAAATATTGGAACTATAAAACTACATGCATGCATATCCCCGTTATGTATCAAAGAGCCGCCTCTCAAACCATCATCTAGAGAGCGTCTCAAAAGGGTTACACAAGCAAGCTTAGAACACACTACAGTGCATCATAAGCAAGTTTATTTACAGTTACAAAAACTGATCTAACATAATGGTAAACCCAATTTATTGCTATTTTAAGGTGCCCCGGCAAAATATGTTTCCAAAGATAAGCACATAAGCTTGTGCTATAATTAAAGTCAACAATATGCAGCCAATCCTTGAAGGACCATCAGATATAAATAAACTGTTCCTAACATGGACCTTAATCACAAGCTCTTATATGACACTAAAAACCTTAATTTCAAGGAATGGGTACCGTGGTGTCCTAAAAATAAGGTTGCTGACCAACTCAAAATTGAATCCAACCCGGGCTGGATCCCGTGCTGTCAAGATGACAACCAATAGTCTAGAATTATAAACAAGATTATACAAATTGTAGTTAGAAGCATATATCTCAGCGGGCACAAAAATGACCCCAACAGAATATCCAACAAATAATATCAACAATTATATGGAAAAGACAGAAATACATGCTTTAACGTGAATGGAAACCCCAAGGTTCCAATTTGTTGAGACCCTTATCCAGTGTTTTAAGGTTAAAGATCCAAAGTTGTTCCTTATATATGTCAGCTTGTTGGTTGTTTGAACAGAACCACTAGTAACAATTCTCTCCACACAAAATCATGATAGTTTTTCCACGCTATGGCCCATCTCTACGAAATGGAGAGCCATAAGTGCATTTAAGTTACGAGTTCTAATTTTGGAACGATGCTCATTGATTTGGTTATGCCAGTATAGAACATTTTGCATGGGCATTGGACCGTGTAGATCACATTTTTACTTTTACAATTTGCAAAGTATATAGGTCCCAAATTTTCCTTCACACGAAAAGGTGGTCATTTTCTTAGAGTACTTACAGACCATGCATGACGTGCACGGATAATGGCCCACTACTGAATTCAAATTCGTATCTCTGATGGATTTGCACTTTAAAGGAAGTCTACTTGCACAAGTTAATCTATGTCTCAAGTTTTTACCTTTTTTAAAAACAAACAATGGCATTAGTTACTTAATCCCTTTTGAATTAAGGATTCTCCAGTTTTTTAACATAATTCCTTTAATGGTGTTGCTATGCTGACAAAAAGTTGAGACACAAACCAGTTGGTCTTGATGAGAAGACCTAGCCTTAGAGCAAAGTAGTGCTTCATGATTAATATATCGTACTCGCTTTCTAGAGTGTTTCACTAGTTTTTTAGGATAGCCTCGTTCAATGAGCCTAGTCTCCATGACATCAGCATGTTTGTTGAAATTCGCAATGTTGGAACAATTGCGCCATAAAAACATCCCATATGGAAGGTTCCGTAACAAGATATTTGGATGTTGGCTAGCAAATTACAATGTGGTATTTCTTTCAGCTGGTTTCCTGAATAGCTCTGTCTGCATAAAACCAGATTCATCATAAATGGATAAATCCAAAAATGAAATTCTCGTAATGGAATACTCAAAAGTAAAATGTATTTTGTGGTCAACCTGATTTAACCAGTCCACAAACAGAAGCAGTGTGTCTACATTGCCCTCCCAGATCAATAAGATGTCATCTATATATCTATGATATAATTTGATCTGTTTTACAAATGGATTACTGCCATGAAAAACCTTATTTTCTCCAAACAAAGCCATAAAAATAATGGCCAGGTATGGGGCAACGGTACAGCCCATTGCCATTCCCTTGCTTTGTAAGAACAATATTTCTTTGAACTTAAAGAAACTATTGGCAAGGACCAATTCAGCAGCCGTACTCAAAAACTCTGTTGGGACATTATGTGGTAAGGGCGTCTGTCCAACATGACTTGTAGGCTATTGACCACTTTATCTTGTGGAATGTTGGTGTAGAGTGCTTTTATATCAAGTGTGACAAGAATTTGCTTAGTTGGGTCAAACGCAAGTCCCTCCACCAGGTTAATCACATCCCTAGAATCCAAAAGGAATGTTGGTGTAGCCATTGGTAAGGGTTTGATGAAAAAATCAATGTATTTTGGCAATGGCACACCCTGATACAATCTGGCTTCCTGGCAGATTGCAGATGTCTTTATGCACAATAGGAATGATGTAAAACAAGGGAGTGTGTTCTTCCGAGTGATTGATAAATTCAAACTCTTTAAAGGAAAGATAACCTTCCTGTAGGGCACTTACACTTAACCCCAGTATTTGTACCTCTTGGTCATAAGAATTAGCATCCCAAACCACAATGCCCCCACCTTTATCATCAGGTTTGATGACTATTGATGGATCCTGAGCCAAGGTATCTATGGCGTGAGATTTGGGCACACTAAGATTAGGTCCACAAACATTCCTTGAAAATTGAATCGATTTTTCCAGTTCCTTAAGTACAATTCTTTTAAATGTCACCAGTTCCGATGGAATATCAGATGACCTGGGAGTGAAAGAAGATGGTTTAGCCAGGCCAGATATATTGGTTTCTGTCAGACTACCTTTAACCGAAAAATAGGCCTTCAATCTAACTTTTCTAAAAAAGGTTTTTACCACACTAGTAAGGAGCATCTCACTTGGTGTCTGTGTTGGGACAAAAGAGAGGCCCCATTTTAGAATAGATAACTCAGGTTCCTTAGTGCTCGTGATGACAAATTGAAAATAGGCAACGGTTCATTTACCAACGGTACGCCCGATTGCGTGTTTGGAAGTCTCGGTAGGTTGACCCTTATGGAGGGGCATTCTGCATCTGCATATTGAGGATAGCTCTGCCTTGTTGGAAATTTCTGCGGCCTCTGCGGCTGCCCCTTCCTCGAAAAGTGTGATCTCCTGTGGTAGAATTAGATACATCCTCATTGCTTGAATTGCTCGAGGCGGTATCTGAAATAGTAACCCATCTCTTTCTACGCAGCCCAATGTTTGAACCGCTATTCCGTTTCCAGAAAGTTTGGTAACTGAAGTCCTCTGCCAGGTACGGGTATACCAGTTCCTTTTTGAACAAAGAGATTTCCTTTTTTAATTTATTTGTCTTCTTTTCAATAGTTATATTATTTAATTTTTCAAAGGATTTCTCTATCTGTTCAAGTTTTTGTTTTGCTTCAGTTATCAATACATTATTCAGAAACAGTTTTTCTTGCTCCACTGTTTCTTTAATTTTTCGACTTACTCTTTGGGCTGTAGTTATTGTAAGTACTACTGGGTCTCGGCTGCATTTAGTTGTCACCTGACTAAATGCCACCTTATATTCTGTGTCATCTAGAAAGAGGCACAGAATTATCTTGACTTGCAAGCCTTGTGGTATTATGCTTGATTTTAAATATTCCTTTAGTACATGTCCGTGCATTTCTGTACAGAATTGTTTCTTTTTCAACCTGAGTAGCGCTTCAGTTGAAGTACTATTATCTTGATTAGGCAGTTGTACATTTTCAAAGAATGAGGGACCTTCAATTAATTCAGCTATTTGTGCTTCTGTAAAAGAAATCGTATCTGTTTCAGCCATGATGTAGTTCTACCACACCAACCAAGGTACTACAGATGTCGGTCTGGGAAAAACAAATAAATGTAAAAATACAACCCCACCAAAGAAGGGGCCAAAACACTAAATGCCAATATGACTAGGAAAAATACTAACCTGCACAGCCAAGGGCTGAGTATATGCGAAACTGAAAGGCGCAGGAAAACTCCACGCTCTGGACAAGGGTATTAGTTTGCCAGAGTATACTGAAAAAATGTCCAGAGGACGTTCATTTCTTAAAGTATCAACATTTATTTACCATGATACATTATTTGTAAAGAATGAGTTTATCATAAATACATTTTGCAAGTGTACCCCTTTTGAGACGCTGCCTAGATGATGGCTCTTTGATACATAACGGGGATATGCATGCATCTAGTTTTATAGTTACAATATTTTAGTGCATGCGCACATTTAAGGCCTTATTGTTAATGATGTGTGCATGCGCCTGGCAGCGGTTTAGTTATACATCGCAGCACAACCAAATAACATGCACAGATGCACCTTAGATGGAGGCTTGAGAGGCTGGACGTATATATGTGACGGTGGTACGCTTGCAGGTACTGCTGCAACACATGTGCTCTTAAGGCCTTATCCGTAATGACGTGCGTTTGTTTACGGCGTCAGTCGGCGGTGGACCGTGACACGGACCACATTAGCAGCTAGTAGCTCACCAACAGTAAGTGTTCATAATGGTCCTTGGTGATAAACTGGGTCTAGGAAAGTGCCTAGGAATGGCGTATAAGCTATTATTTGTTACCATCAACCCATTTGTTTATACCGATTTGGAAACACATCCCATTTTCATTCAAATTGGATGTGGTAGTGACAAGTTGGCAATTATAGGGATATATTAACTTCATAATGCCAAATGGTCTGTGACAAATAATTTGTCACAGACAAAATACAGACATGTTGAATTGATGGATGGATTTACCAAGTAATCAAGCTTCCACCTGTTTCGTCTGCAGTTCCATTTTTGGAGGTCAATAGTGTTCCATCATATATTGTTTGTAGTGAGTAATAATGGTCCAACACCATTTTGTTCATCCTTTTATTTATTTATTTATTTGTTGATTGTGAGTGTTTGTGATCAACAGTTCCTGTAGTAGTAATTATAATTACTACGTGTCTTTTTAGACCTTGACATTTCTTGGATTGCAGCCAGTGGCGGCAACAATAAAGTGCTTCGAGAGCATATGACCACACTTGCCAGGTCTGTGTATTTTGACTTTTCTTTGGTACTTTCTGGGGAACTTGGAAATAATTTCCTTTTCTGTATCAGCCGTGGTGTTAGTTTCGCTCCACCCCTGGACTCAGATTTTCTCCCCTTTTTTTCGGGCTTCGCAAACCCTTTCGCTCTGGGAAATTAGGAACACTTGGTGAATTTTTCTTCGAATATGTTTCCCTTCAATGTAGATATGCCATCATGTTAGTAACTATTTAAATGTTTCTGTGTTGTAGGTTTGGGTTAACTAGTGTTTGCGAATGTTGTTACAGGATAGTGCAATAATGCTGTGCACTTTTCCACTTTTTCCAGTTTTGTTAGTGCATCAATTTTTTCTCCTGATGAAGACGTTGATCCAACTATCTTTATACGTCGAAACCGGCTGAGAAGAACAGTCGGGATGTGATCAGTTGGATTTTGGCGATTGGATTCACCCTGACAATAGATCACATACTGTATAATTATTGTAATTAGGAACATTGAATGTGTATGAAATAGTAATATTGTGTAGGGACAACTAGGTTGCTTCACTACACACATGTTGAATCAACTTTGGAATCATTTTTATTTATTTGTCAATGAATGTTTGACACTGTATGAGATTTAATGAATGAATGTTTCACTGTGAATGGACTGAAACTGTATGGCTTTCCATGGCCTTTTATGTATTTCCATGCTCTCTTGCAACATTTATGAAATTTAATGTGTTGATTTATTTATGATAAACTCATTCTTCACAAATAATTTATCTTGGTAAATAAATGTTCATATTTTAAGAAATAAACGTCCTCTGGACATTTTTTCAGTATACTTTGGTGCACTTATACCCTGGTCCAGAGCGTGGGGTTTTCCTGCGCCTTTCAGTTTCGCCCGATTGTGAAGGACCATAAAATGTTTGTGGTAGATGATTAACATCAGATGGCATAAATAAAGCCATGGAGGGCATTACAAGTCACTTGATCACGGGGTGAGACATATTTTCCGAACTATACACTATACACTTTCGCTTGATAAGAACGGCTGCAAGATGTCCAGCTGAAGTCTTTATATGACACACCATTAATAGTTTGTATGATGTTTGGAGGATAATATTGTCTGCAGTGTCAAAGATAATGAGCAGGTCGAGTAATAGGAACATTGAGAGGATTGACAAGTTCAAGGAGGGCTTCAATATCAATATATATTAAGATTGGTGCAGATGTTGATCAGAGGAATAGGCATATCTCAAACGTCTTTGTGGTAGATCATGACTTTTTAAAGCTTTCTTATATCAATACATCTTAACTGAAATTTGGAAAATAACATGCCTGCAATTTCCAGTAGCCTGTATCTGGATCTACATGGAGTCATAGACTACGCCATACCAACATCTGACTGCATTGCTACAATTGTTCAGGATTGCAGTGGAACAAAAATAAACTAATTTGGAAATGCCAATTTAACCTGGTCAGCATTTAATGAACTATTTTGGAAAGCAGTCTTACGGAGGAGCAGATGTCAGCAGCCTTTGTCTTTCCGGATGCTTTGAACTACAACCCCTGTCAGCCCTATCCAGCATAGTCAATGTTGATGATTCATGGTAATCATAGTTCAAAACAAATAGTGAATCCTATGTCGCATACCCCTGCCATGGAATATAGCGCAGAGAGTTCAGCACTCACATCAGATATGCGCCAGCCTGCACTAAGAAAGTTCAAATCCTAGCAGGGTTAACGTCCTCTTTAGAATTCCAAGTTGGATACATAGGATGCCATTAAAGTGAATAAAAACAACACATATCACTACAGTGCCTGTAAGCGGTAGGAGTCTGGCATTAAGTCCTAAGTACAATGTGATGATGTTATTGATCTTATAATTTGTATATTTGTTATATACATGTACATTCTATTGAAGCAAGAATATCGGTGACTTGTGTGCTATGATAATGTCCTATTACAAACACTTTTTTATATTTTGGGGGATTTTAATTTTCTCTGGAACATGCCTATAGTGACTTTATTTACTTCTTTCAAAAATAACCTTGATTCTGTAATACTTAATAATCCTGCACTCTTGTCCTCTCAGTCCCACTGTAACATTACATTTGAAAGCCACTGATCTTAAACTATCTACATCTCATTACACTAATCAGATGTGCTGGTTTCATAATATGTAGTACCTTGTATCTGTGATTTCTGAAGCGCTCTATGTGAAGATCATTCCAGGTTCACCTCTACCCCTAATGGCATTACTCAAGTGGTTGGACACATCCTGGTGTTCTCTCACTTTGCCATCCCATCAATCAACTGTCATACACTGTAGAGAATACTACACATTTGCACACATCCCATGAGCAAGGCTTTGCATCAGAGGCACTGCCGCTCCCACCTTCTCCCATGGACAAAGTCTCAGCTCTTCGCTATGGAAACCACCTGGGTACGCTGGCAGATTTGACCTACTCCCTTTGGCGCTATAGTTTGCAGCATCCCTTATATCTGCTTGGTTGCATAGCTCAGCTTTCTCCTGGAATATCTATGCAACTTGACGAAATGTGTAGAACCCACATGAAGGGCCCACATGAAGCATTATATAAAACATGGTACAATGCACAGTGCAGAGTTCCAACCGCACACACCACAAGCTGTTAATACAAAAGTCCTTGTCGTGTAACAAGACCATAACTGCTTAGGGTGTGTCAGTGCCTTCGGCCCGGCCTTCAGAGACCCGCGCCCGGCCATCAGAGACCCGAGCCCATGCTGGAAAAGACAGTATGTTGAGAAACAACTGGGTTGTATTTGATGATGCCGAGAGGAAGCCATCATATACTGCTTTCCCCATTCGCCTGGCTGCCATTGTTGGCCAGGGCTGTTCTTTCGGCTAGGGCAGGGCACAATCAAGTGCTAAAAGTATAAAAGGCACACCCCAAAAAACACACACTGCCTCACTTCTAGGCCAACGAAATAAGTGGCCCGAACATTGCAAAGGTGGCAGCTTTATAGGGCCCTCCCTTTCCTCTTGCAAGTTCCTTTTTTATAAAAAGCTGAATCACTCTGTTGGACAAAATCCATTCACTAGCTGACAATCTCGCCAGCAAATTCTGTGTTCAGACGACCAAGCCCAGTAGTGTATTGCTAACAGCGTGCCATACCCGAGAGTGATCATTGTACAGCAGAATACGAGCGCCATGTCAGGAGTCTGATGGAGTAATTCTCATGAGAGACCTCTGTTAGGTTCACAATGATAGGGATTTGTGAGGGCTGTTTGAAACCCGACAATTTACTAAAGAATCGTATGAGAAAAATTAAATATCTCCGCCACTCTCTGTGGCACACAAGTTGCTGCGTGCAAGTCCAGGACCTCCGCTCACTGCTCCAGTCCTCCAGGCACTTCAGGCCAGGCCAGTCACCCCACCATATATTCTCCACCACGCTGCTATAGATACAGTACTATTGCCTACTGGTCTTCTGCAGTCTCGGCTGGCAAAGCAGTGGATGGACTGATGCAGACTACTGGTGCAGACAGACTGCAGCAGAGTAGGCAAGTTCTACTTCGAGTTGATGGAACTGCCTGGAACTGAAGGAACATTCTATGACGCTGGGGCTGGGGGCGTGTTGTGAAACGATGGCAGCAGTGGCGCCGGAAAACTGTTACATTGTAATGTTTGCCAGAGCTGCCTACTTGCTGCAGGCAGCCTGAGCAAGGTAGAAGAATGGTCTTGCGCCTGCGACCTGCCATTGGCAACCATCGAGCCAAGACAGTGCAACCGCCGCACAGCACGTGCTGCTGCCTACTGTGATGTGTGCCTCTAGAAACAGGGAAGGGGTTGGGCCAGGCACAGGGGTCCCACTCACCATTTGTCTCACTAGTGACCAGTAATTCCGCCCCTGTTCCTCGCCTCTGATTTACCCTCTTAACCTACCTCTCATCTGCCTGCTAGCTAACAATTTTCCCTCACCTCCAACCTGCCTCTGCCTCCACTCTAGCACTTTAGTACTTCACCCATCATGGTCAGAGCTGGCCGTACCGCCTACCTGAACTTTAACATGTCCAATGTTGGTTGTCTTTGAACTATGTATGTCGTTATGGATTGTCCCCGGTGACTGTTCCATTTATTCCCCTCCACAACCTGGTCAGAATGTCCCTCAAACGCACCGCATTATAAGAAGCTCACTGTTTCCAGTAAAATCTGATTTCTCATCTATTATACGTTATTTTGTGATCATTGTTCCTCCTGCATATAAATAAATAAATAAATAAATAAATATCAAATATTAAAAGAAACGGCCAGAGTCGGATTGTTATAGAAACGCCTGTGTAGGTTGTTGGGTCTTTTCCTTCCTACGCTTTTGCAAACCTCAGCAGCAGGTCTAGTGGAACCTTTGAGGTAAATGTGGTCTCAGCTCATTTATCTCTTTCAGTACAACCCAAACATGTTTCATAACCATCTCAGTGAGTTCTGTGGCACTTTCCCCAACTACACAATAGAACTGGATCTCCACTTCTGTTCTATTTCTCCTTCCACGTTCCTGATTCTCCTAATCAGTTTCATCTGTTGTTAATTTGTAACACTGTAACATTCCTATTGCAATACAGTAGCTTTAATGTTCCTCAGGCAGAGGGAAGGTCGGATTTCATGTTTGATTTTATTTTAGTACTATTTGCAATATCATCTTTAATACTGATTTGGCCCCCCCTAATAATCATCTGCTAGCCAATATTGCCAGCAGATAATGTCTTGTTATGGAGTGAGTGGTCTAAAATGTAACTAACAACTTGAAACCTGACTCATTGCTGTCAAAAGCTCCTTCTAAAGTAAGGTGTCATTGAATTTGAGGGTGTGTGAATTGCAGATTGGATTTCAGTAAGGGCTTGTCTGTGCAAACTTTCACCAGCATACTTTTACTTTGCAGCATCTGGCAACTTCCATCCACAGCGCTTGGTCAGCGAAGACCTGTTTTTTTTTTTTTAAGGACTAATTTCCCATAAAGGGCCTTGACCGAATCCAAGCTTTGAATAAAAAGAAAAATCTAATGTTTGCAGGGAAATATAATTTCTGGCCTTTCCAGGTACCAAATAATGTTTTTCTTACAACACATGATAGTGCCTTTCATTTCTCTAAACAGTTAGTGGTTTCTAACACAATCAAGTGGGCCGATCTGATGTGCCCCTTTAACCACATAATACTTTGCAGTGAAACATAGCCGGCATTATCCCAACAGGCAAAATACAATGTTTCCATTCTACAGTGCTATTGGATATGCAAACATCAGATACATCAATGTAATGTATCTCAGGAAGATATTGAAAAATAACTGCATTTAACATCATTAAGCTTCATGATTTGAACACATAACTCTCTACATTTAGTTTAAGTGCAATTAGCATTTAGCTCCTCAGTGCTATTATGAAATTACATGTTGCATTGGTCTATTCCCTAAAAGAACTGGGGGAAACTGCACAAATTCAATCTCAGCAGTGCCTCCGATGCAAAGACTTTCTCGTGGGATGTGTGCCAGTGTGTAGTATTCTCTACAGTGTATGAAAGTTGATTGATGGGATGGCAACGTGAGAGAATACCAGGATGTGTCCAACCACTTGAGTAATGCCATTAGGGGTAGAGGTGAACCTGGAATGATCTTCACATAGAGTGCTTCAGAAATCACAGATACAAGGTACTACATATTATGAGACCACCATACCTGATCAGTGTAATGAGATGTAGATAGCTGAAGATCATTGGCTTTCAAATGTAAAGTTACAGTGGGACTGAGTTGACAAGAGTGCAGGATGAGTATTACAGAATCGAGGTTATCTTTGAAAGAAGTAAATAAAGTCATGATAGCCATGTTCCAGAGAAAATTAAAATCCTCCAAAATATCAAAATGTGTTTTAATAGGACATATCATAGCACTCAAGTCACCAATATTCTTGCTTTAATATAAGGTACATGTATATAACAAACATACGAATTATAAGATCAATAATAACATCACATTTTACATAGGACTTCATGCCAGGCACTGTAGAGATATGTGTTATTTTTATTCACTTTAATGGCATCCTATGTATCGAACTTGGAATTCTAAAGAGGACATTAACCCTGCTAGGATTTGACCTTTCTTACTGCAGGCTGGCGCATATCTGAGGTGAGTGCTAAACTCACTGCACCATATTCCATGGCAGAGGTTTGTGGCCTGGGATTCACTATTTGTTTTGGGCTATGATTACCATGAATCCTCAACATTGACTATGCTGCATTGGGCTGACAGGCATTGTAGTTGAAAGCATCCGGATAGACAAAGGCTGCTGACACCTGCCTCCTCTGTAAGACTGATTTCCGTATTAGTTCATTAAATGCTGATCAGGTTAAATTGGTATTTCCAAATGAGTTTATGTTTGTTCCACTGCAATCCTGACCAATTTTAGCAATGCAGTTAGATGTTGGTATGGAGTAGTCTATGAGATCCAGATACAGGGTACTGGAAATTGCAGGCATGTTATTTTCCAAATTTCAGTTAAGATTTATTGATGTAAGAAAGCTGTAAAAAGTCATGATCTACCACAAAGACGTTTGAGATATGCCTATTCTTCTGATCAACATCTGCACCAATCTTCATATATTTGTTTGACTGTTGTTCCTACAGTCAGAATGAGAGGCATTCCCCTGTACTTCAAAGATTTTCCAGGAACCAATATGTGAATAAATATTTTTCTTTATCCAACAAACCATGTGCAACCCCTGGTTGCTAGTAAATCCACACATGTAGTGCTGCTCCCACGATGTATGCCCAAAAATTGATGCGTTTCGCGGTTACCTCACTGCTTGCTCACAACAAGTGATCCATAAATTAAATGCATTTAAAATACCACATGTGACAGGATGTGCATCATAGAAAGGAGACTGAGTGGCTAACTGGCTTTGTATCGGCCATCTTGAAATGGGTCAATTTGTGTGTTTTAGGTATCAATGGTCATCCTTATGAACACATTGTACACTGATTATTTCTACCCCACTTTAATTGTGGGGGCCCATTTTATGTGTGACCAACCATGCAATTCTAAAAGTGTGTAATGTCAATATTGAAGTGCATAGTGCTAGCAATTCACTTACAGTGCCTAGTGCATCTGAACTTTCTCTAGTCCCTTATGGTTCTAGGGGCTCGTTCCATGTGCAAAATCATGCAATGTTAAGGTGCAAAATGCCAAAATTAAAGTGCATAGTGCTAACTGTTCAGTTAAAGTGCCTAGTGCATCTAAGATGTTTTGGTCACTTGTATGTATTGCATGATTTTAACAAGTTTGTTGAGGGCAGTGCTTAATTCTAATCCACATCGTTCTTAACAAAGTTCAGGTATGTACAACAGATAGCACTAAATAGCCAGTTTAAAAGATCCTTTTAAGGTGTATGCCAATACCAATCTATTTGCATTTTCTAATCTAATACATCGTATAGTTCCTGTGTACATATATGCTCAGGTATATTAAAATAAAAATGTCATGTAGCATCCCTCAGTTGTTAACCGCTGTACATATAATTGTATTTACATGATTCTTCCTCACTCAGTCTACCGTAAAGTGCATAATAATAACAATAGAAGAGTTAAATGGCATAGTGCATTTTTCTATTCCTATATATGAATATTTTAAAGTGCATACTACTTAGATTGTTAAAACTCTTAAAACCTAATCAGGCCGGCCTATTGTTATAAATAATTTGTTCATCCGATTCAGACCTAAGATTCGACATTATAGACCGAGCTAAATTTGTCATGTCTGGGAAGAAAATCAGTTTATGTTCAGCTACTAAAAAATGTTTTGTCAATATTCGGCTACAGGTTGATACTGATATTTAAAACATTAATACCTAATGAACATACATATATTAGCAAATAAAATCGTTATGTATTAATTCAGGAGTTGAAGCATGAAAGTTTCCACTGCCAAAATTACATTGCCAAAGTCATTCTTTCTTCAAAACCTATCACATGACTCACCATTAAAAGAACAAAAGATCACCCTAAGTGTTTGTTAAAAAAAAGGGAGACCACAATGAGTGTCTCCAAATTGATTCAAGCAACAACATCATCTTAAATTCTATCCATATGGATAGCAAAAATACCACCACAATTATGAAAAAAGTTGGAAAAGAAGGAAAGAGGAAAAGTGGAAAGGAAAAGGAGAAAAGAAATGAGGAGAGATGATGAGGGAGGTGGGAAGTGTAAAGTAGAGTTGGTATGGATTACATTATGTCAAGGCACAAGCATTTTTCATCAAGATGAAGTATAAAGTATATACAGTCTTGCAGTAAGAAAAATGATTAAAAGTTGAAGTATTTTAAAGAATACAAGATGGAAGGGAAATAAGGATTGACATTGTTTAAGATTACTGTCCCAAGAATGTGTTCATTTCTTCGTCCATATTTTGACCAATTGGGTATTTTGTTTCAAAGTCCAAAATACAACAAGTCTCTTTCTAACAGAGTTTCTTTTCCCGGTCACCTCCTCTATGATCCTTATCGATTTTGTGAATGCCAAAAAAATAGAAGCTCTACATTTTGTTTTCATGATGATCACTTAAATGCTTTGCCATTGGGTAGTTCGGGTTCTGATATCGAATGGCCCTCACGTGTTGCTGAAGCTTACAATTGTGGCTGCCTTTATACCATTTCTGGAAGGCGCACCTCAATGCATACACTACGTATTCGGTCTCACACGTGATTGTATCCATGATTTGAATTGTATTACCCAAAATATGGTATTCATAAGTTGCACAGTTTTTCGCATATCTGCAAATACTGCATCTTGTGCATTTGTGAAAACCTGATCTCGGTGTTGTAAGCCACATTTCTTTTGTTGATGTTTCATCATTCCTCAAACAACTTTGGAACAGGGTATCCTTCAGGGAACAGTTGTGTCTAAGACCTATTTCCGGGTACAATTTCAGATTTCTTGCAAGATCTTTATCGGCTAGTAAAACCTTCCAATGCCAATGTCTGCGAAGTATGCATTTGATTTCCGATGTTTCATTATCAAAAGTCAAAATCAATCTCGTTGTGTCTCTCTCCTTCTGTACTCTGGCTATTGTTTGGGATTCTGCAAGGAGTCTCGATCTCCCCTGTTTTCTAGCTTTTATGTAAGCTTTCTCAATGACTTTCTTCGGGTAACATTGATTAAGAAACCCCTTTGCTGCAATCTTGCTATCTAGATCATATGCCTTCAAAGTGGATCTATTTTGTCTGATCCTTATGAATTCTCCATAAGGTATGCTCCAAATAAGAATTTTTGAATGGCTACGGGTTGCATACAAGGGTGTATTTATTCCAGTCAGTTTCCTGTGAAGTTCTGTTGTCAATTTTTGATCCACAATTCTAATATTCACGTCCAAAAAAGTTAAAAAAGCAAAACTGTGTGTTCCCATGAATCTAAGATTGTGCTTTTTGCCATTGAGAAGTTTTACAAACTCAACCCAAGCCCTCTCTGATCCTTTCCAAATTATAAAAAGATCATCAATGTATCTTAGCCAGAGTGCAACGTGTTCGGTTAGCATACGATTTTGATCAGACCAAACATCAGAGCCTTCCAATGCTCCCATTGTAAGATTCGCATACAATGGGGCAAAAGTTGTGCCCATCGCAGTGCCTTGCACTTGTCTGAAAAATTCATTGTTAATATTGATATTGAAGCCCTCCTTGAACTCACTGACGTGGTAATCCTTTCAATGTTGCTAGTACTGGACCTGCTCATTATCTTTGACACCATGGACAATACTATTGCCCCAAAATGAATAAAAACCATGATAGGTATGTCATATAAAAACTTCAGCTGGACATCTTGCAGCCGTTCATATCAAGAGAAAGTGTATAGTTCTGCAAATGTGTCTCACCACGTGATCAAGTGACTTGTAATGCCCTCCATGGTTTTCTTTTAGCCATCTGATGTTAATCATCTACCGCAAACATTTTATGGTCCTTCACCATTGGGCACCAGATACAATTCCTCACCTATTCTGATGTTGCCCACAACCCCACACCTCTAAGAGGGTAATTCATAGAATTCAGCGCAAAAGTGGCGCACGCGGCTGGCGCACAGTGTGCGCGTGCGAATCCCTGCGCCAGCCGCGTGCGCCAAAATCCATTTCCGCGCACAGCGTATTCATGGATTCTAGCCACCAAAACCAGCCGTGGCGCACAGTGGCGCAGCGACCCTGCAGCAGCGCCAGTTACGCCCCCAAGAACGCCTCTCGCGCAGGGAAAAGCCATCAACATTCCCAATCCAGCGCAAAGGGCTGCGCTAACCCTGTACCAGCACAGCAAGCGGGCTACGTGTATCACTGGGGTGCGCGGGAAGTACCTCACGCGATTGGCCCCGTGCGAGCAGAGTACGCGTATTTCAGCGGTGCGCGGGAAGTTCCACATGCGATTTCATCATGGTACGTGTATTTCAGGGGTGCGCGGGATTTTCCACACGCGATTGGGCCCGTGCGAGCAGGGTACGCATATCTTAGGGGTGCGCGGGAAGTTCCACACGCGATTCCATCAGGGTACGTGTATTTCGGGGTGCGCGTGAAGTTCCACACGCGATATCAGCAGGGTACGTGTATTTCAGGGTGCAGGGGAAGTTACACACGCGATTTCCGCAGGGTACGTGTATTTCAGGGGTGCACGTGAAGTTCCACACGCGATATCAGCAGGGTACGTGTATTTCAGGGTGCAGGGGAAGTTACACACGCGATTCCAGCAGGGTACGTGTATTTCAGGGTTGCGCGGGAATTTCCACATGCGATTGGGCCCGTGCAAGCAGGGTACGCATATCTCAGGGGTGCGCGGGAAGTTCCACACGCGATTCCATCAGGGTACGTGTATTTCGGGGTGCGGGGGAAGTTTCACACGCGAAATCAGCAGGGTACGTGTATTCCAGGAGTACGCGGGAAGTTCCACACGCGATTCCATCAGGGTACGTGTATTTCGGGGTGCGGGGGAAGTTTCACACGTGAAATCAGCAGGGTACGTGTATTCCAGGGGTGCGCGGGAAGTTCCACATGCGATTCCATCAGGGTACGTGTATTTCAGGGTGCAGGGGAAGTTACACACGCGAAATCAGCAGGGTACGTGTATTCCAGGGGTGCGCGGGAAGTTCCACACGCGATTCCATCAGGGTACGTGTATTTCAGGGTGCAGGGGAAGTTACACACGCGATTTCAGCAGGGTACGTGTATTTCAGGGGTGCGCGGGAAGTCACACACGCAATCTCATCAGGGTACGTGTATTTCGGGGTGCGGGGGGAAGTTACACACGTGACTTCCGCAGGGTACGTGTTTTTCAGGGGTGCGCGTGAAGTTCCACACGCGATATCAGCAGGGTACGTGTATTTCAGGGTGCAGGGGAAGTTACACACGTGACTTCCGCAGGGTACGTGTTTTTCAGGGGTGTGCGTGAAGTTCCACACGCGATATCAGCAGGGTACGTGTATTTCAGGGTGCAGGGGAAGTTACACACGCAAAATCAGCAGGGTACGTGTATTCCAGGGGTGCCAGGAAGTTCCACACGCGATTCCACACGCGATTCCATCAGGGTACGTGTATTTCGGGGTGCGGGGGAAGTTTCACACGCAAAATCAGCAGGGTACGTGTATTACAGGGGTGCGCGGGGAGCACCACACGTGAATTGCACGTGTGGGCCCTCCCAGGTGTTCCCTCTACACCCTCCACGGCCCCTGCAGGTGGCTCACACCACAGGGGCCTACCCTGCACATGTCCTGCAGGCACCCCATCCACCATGGCCATGCCCCCCAGCCAACCCACATGTCAACTTGCACTACTGCCCACCAATGCATGTCCCCCTGCACCCCCAGCCACCAGGGGCACCCTCCACAGGCCCCCACCCATGTCTCCCACCACCCCCCAGCAGTGCAGGGGCACCCTCCACCAGGCCCCCACCCGTGTCTCCCACCACCCCCACCCCCCAGCCACCAGGGGCAGCCTCCACCAGGCCCCCACCCATGTCTCCCACCACCCCCACCCCCCAGCCACCAGGGGCAGCCTCCACCAGGCCCCCACCCATGTCTCCCACCACCCCCACCCCCCAGCCACCAGGGGCAGCCTCCACCAGGCCCCCACCCATGTCTCCCACCACCCCCACCCCCCAGCCACCAGGGGCAGCCTCCACCAGGCCCCCACCCATGTCTCCCACCACCCCCACCCCCCAGCCACCAGGGGCAGCCTCCAACAGGCCCCCACCCATGTCTCCCACCCCCCAACCCCCCAGCAGTGCAGGGGCACCCACAACCAGGCCCCCACCCATGTCTCCCACCGCCCCCACCGCCCAGCCACCAGGGGCAGCCTCCACCAGGCCCCCACCCATGTCTCCCACCACCCCCACCCCCCAGCAGTGCAGGGGCACCCACCACCAGGGCCCCACCCTTGTCTCCCACCACCCCCACCCCCCAGCCACCAGGGGCAGCCACCACCAGGCCCCCACCCATGTCTCCCACCACCCCCACCCCCCAGCAGTGCAGGGGCACCCACCACCAGGCCCCCACCCATGTCTCCCACCACTCCCACCCCCCAGCCACCAGGGGTAGCCTCCACCAGGCCCCCACCCATGTCTCCCACCACCCCCACCCCCCAGCACTGTGGGGCACCTGCCAGCAGGCCCCCACCCATGTGCAACTCATGTACCCCTGCACCCCCACCCCCCAGCACTGTGGGGCACCTGCCAGCAGGCCCCCACCCATGTCCAACTCATGTTCCCCACCACCCCCACCCCCCAGCACTGTGGGGCACCTGCCAGCAGGCCCCCACTCATGTCCAACTCATGTACCCCTGCACCCCCACCCCCCAGCACTGTGGGGCACCTGCCAGCAGGCCCCCACCCATGTCTAACTCATATTCCCCACCACCGCCACCCCCCAGCACTGTGGGGCACCTGCCAGCAGGCCCCCACCCATGTCCAACTCATGTTCCCCACCACCCCCATCCCCCAGCCACCAGGGGCAGCCTCCACAAGGCCCCCACTCATGTCCAACTCATGTTCCCCACCACCCCCTTCCCCCAGCCACCAGGGGCAGCCTCCACCACTCCACCAAGCCCCCACCCATGTCTCCCACCACCCCCACCCCCCAGCACTGTGGGGCACCTGCCAGCAGGCCCCCACCCATGTGCAACTCATGTTCCCCACCACCCCCACCCCCCAGCACTGTGGGGCACCTGCCAGCAGGCCCCCACCCATGTCCAACTCATGTTCCCCACCACCCCCATCCCACAGCCACCAGGGGCAGCCTCCACCAGGCCCCCACTAATGTCCAACTCATGTTCCCCACCACCCCCATCCCCCAGCCACCAGGGGCAGCCTCCACCAGGCCCCCACCCATGTCTCACATCACCCCCACGCCCCAGCCACCAGGGGCAGCCTCCACCAGGCCCCCACCCATGTGTCCCACCACCCCCACCCCCCAGCCACCAGGGGCAGGCTCCAACAGGCCCCCACCCATGTCTCCCACCACCCCCACCCCCCAGCCACCAGGGGCAGCCTCCACCAGGCCCCCACCATGTCCAACTCATGTTCCCCACCACCCCCATCCCCCAGCCACCAGGGGCAGCCTCCACCAGGCCCCCACCCATGTCTCACACCACCCCCACGCCCCAGCACTGTGGGGCACCTGCCAGCAGGCCCCCACCCATGTGCAACTCATGTTCCCCACCACCCCCACCCCCCAGCACTGTGGGGCACCTGCCAGCAGGCCCCCACCCATGTCCAACTCATGTTCCCCACCACCCCCATCCCCCAGCCACCAGGGGCAGCCTCCACCAGGCCCCCACTCATGTCCAACTCATGTTCCCCACCACCCCATCCCACAGCCACCAGGGGCAGCCTCCACCAGGCCCCCACCCATGTCTCACACCACCCCCACGCCCCAGCCACCAGGGGCAGCCTCCACCAGGCCCCCACCCATGTCTCCCAACACCCCCACCCCCCAGCCACCAGGGGCAGGCTCCACCAGGCCCCCACCCATGTCTCCCACCACCCCCACCCCCCAGCAGTGCAGGGGCACCCACCACCAGGCCCCCACCTATGTCTCCCACCACCCCCACCCCCCAGCCACCAGGGGCAGCCTCCACCAGGCCCCCACCCATGTCTCCCAGCACCCCCACCCCCCAGCACTGTGGGGCACCTGCCAGCAGGCCCCCACCCATGTGCAACTCATGTAGCCCTGCACCCCCACCCCCCAGCACTGTGGGGCACCTGCCAGCAGGCCCCCACCCATGTCCAACTCATGTTCCCCACCACCCCCATCCCCCAGCCACCAGGGACAGCCTCCACCAGGCCCCCACTCATGTCCAACTCATGTACCCCTGCACCCCCACCCCCCAGCACTGTGGGGCACCTGCCAGCAGGCCCCCACCCATGTCTCCCACCACCCCCACCCCCCAGCAGTGCAGGGGCACCCTCCACCAGGCCCTCGCCCATGTCCCATCCATGCCCCCCTGCACCTGGGTCCCACCAATCCCCAATCATGTCCGTAATGGCCATCCTCCCCTGCCAAAAGGCCCAACCAACTATCACATCCACCCACATATCAAAGGCAATTACATGTTACACACCCAATGTAAATAATGCAAATGAACACATGTCTGTCACACACAATGGCTGCAAGTGAATGTTAAAACACCCAACATGACATGCATGAAAGCAATGAGATGATACGACACATTGAAGGATGAAAATATAAATGTATTTAAAATCAACTTGAATGGAAATGAAATGAGAAAAACCACAAAGCAAAACAACCAAAAGAAGATGAATGTCCATGAAAAAAATCAAAAACACACAGCACAATCAAAATAAATGGTGTCCAAAGTCACAGTCAGAAAAGAAATCCAAGGGTAAATGATAAACAAAAACCATTGCTCCATGGCGATGAAAAAACTCCATAAAAAAGAACAATCCATTGAAGAACTATTTACAAGATAATCCCGGGTCCATGAGCCCAACCAAATGAAACCTAACTATGACAACTAACTAAAAACTGAACTACATACAAAAACGTGGCGCATTGTCCAATCACAACCAAATAAAAAAATGAATAAAGGAAACCTAACACTAACTATATAACTATATACAAAGGCGGCGGGCAAGTCCAGCGGCTCACTCCGTGGTGTTCTGGGCCAGGGCATCATCGAACTCCTGTTCGATGTCCCGTAGGCGGTCCTGTTCCATGGCCCCGAGGGTCCGCAGGGACGACGCCGTCTCCTCCTCCAACCCCCTGCGGATTGCCTCGAGGCACTCGGCCCGCCTCAGGGCCCTCCGCATGGAGTTCTCCGCCCTGACCATTGTGAGCCGCGCCTCTTCCGCCCGCCGCCGCTCCGCACCTATCTGCTGGCCCAACCGCTGCCACACAGAAGACACACCCCGTCCTGGGTCCACCTGCCCTCCGGCCGATGCCTGCCCCTCCGATGTTGAAGGCCCCGAGCCTTCATGGCTCCCACCACGTTGCTGCTGCTGCTGTGCCTCTGCCCTTGCACTGCCTCCTGCTGCCTGCACATCCTCCGCCGGCTGGGGTGCAGTTGTTGATGTGGCCACCCCTGCTGGATGTCCGACTCCCGACTGTGGCAGGGATGCCTCCTCCACCAGCCTGGCCGCACCGTCAGAGGCAGCTCCACAGGGCACCCAGGTGACTGATGGGTGGGAAGATGGCACAGAGGACGACTGGCGCGTAGGGGGTCCAGTTGAGGAGGGGGTCGGAGCAAGCCCCATCAGACGGAGGAATCCGGCCTGGGTGACCTGTCCCAGCAGGCTGACGTGGTCAACGAGCCATTCGAGATGACGTGCAGTCTCTCCATGAAAAGACTGCAGGTCACCTCGCATGGCCCGTTGACGCAACGCCACACCAGCCAGGACAGGCTCAACCCGGACCTGGATAGCCATGTCCGCAGGCAGAGGAAGGCCAGTTGACGTGAGCTCATCCCCTGCCTGAAAACGGGTCTGGACGTAGGCATCCCTGCTGGTGCAAGATGATGCAGGGACAGGATCGGGGACAGGATTGCACACAGGCACCTCCGCGGCGGCCTGTGCTGCCTCCTGTCCCTGGTCCTGCACTGCACCACTAGCACCAGTGGGATCCCCACCTCCAGACCCCGTCTCTGGTGCTTGCATGACCTCCTCCTCCACCAAACCCCCCACCAACCTGGATGACTCCGTGCCATCTACCCCTGTTGGGCCCTGTGGTGTCCCAGCTGCCCCTTCTGCTGCCGAGGAGTCCAACTCCAAACTCCGCCTCTTGGACCTCCCCCCGCCAGCTGCGGCCTGGGACGCGGCACCGGACTCCTCACTCCCGGACGAGATGACAACCTGGGAGGGGAGCCGGGCCTTGCGTCTCCAGCTGGCGGTTGGATCCCCGCCGCTGTGCTCCACAGCACCTTCTCCGCCCTCTTCATCAGTTGACGCTGCAGACAGGGAGAAACAAAACACAGGCATCAGGGCACTGTACAATGGACACATACACACATGACAGTTGTACATGAGTGGCATTGTCAAACCTCAGACATGTCATCACAATCCCCAACACACATGTCATTACAACTCGCACACATGTACACACACCACCACACTTGCATGCATGTGTACACCTCTGCCAAGTGTCGCACTGTTCAGACGGGCATCCATGTCACATCTGCCAATCAGGCTTCCACATACCGCTGTCACATGCATCCATGTTGCATCACTGTTGCACCCTTGTCAAATACACACACATGCACATGTACACAGTGCTGATACATGCAGCCGAAAACAACATACATGCGTGACATCACGGACATGTCTACTTACATACACATTCATCCAAACATGTGTGCCCACACAACTGCATTTGGCATGCAAGCCTACACACACAAGCACCATCCATGTCTCACACATTACAGCCCTCGCATGTGTCATCCCCACGGCCCTGTACACCCCCACCCATACTCGACCCCATACAAACAGATGTGCAACCTGCACACTACTGAATAATCACCACACGCACTGCTCACAATCAGGATGCATGTACACTCACCGCTCGACTCCAGACGGGTCTGCTTCTCAAGGACCTGGACGTGGAGCGCTGGGGATATGCGTTCCAGGACCCTCATCTGTTCTTCCGACAAGTGGCCCCGGCGCCCCTTGGCATCCGCTGCCTTCAAGAGGCGCCGGGCCTTGTTCAGGGTCCTGGACCTGAAGTCCTCCCAGGGCTTCCCGACATGTTGTAATGCGGGGACTGCCATCCCCTCCGCGTTGATGGCAGTCACGATGTCAGTCCAGATCCGAGTCCGTCCTTCCTTGTCGGCGCGGGAACTTCCGAAGAGGGCATCATACTGCCCCAGGACATGCTCCACCAGGACACCAACTTCGGTGGCACTGAAGCTGGTGCCCCTCTGCCTCTCTGGCCGGGGGTTGTCAGTGGTCACAGATGGTGTTTGCCCCAACATGACAACCCCAGAGGCAGGAGTGGGTGGGCAACTGGGTCCTGGGGCTGGGCTGTGGAGCGATGGAATCCCAGTCGGGAGTCTTCGGTTCCAGCAGGGGTGGTCACAGCAACAGCACCCCTGGCTGATGTGCAGGCAGCAAATGGCAGTGCACATGGGCAGCAGGCAGTCAGGCAGCAGCAGCTGGCAGGTGGGAGCATGCTCGGGGCTCTGGGGGGCAGTAGTTCGGCCTTCTGGGCAAGAGCGTGGTCTTCCGTGTGCTTACGCGTGGCCAGCTTGATAGGGAGTGATTTGGCACATGAAAAATCTGCACGTCAGCGTGTAATTCGAGGAAAGGCCCTTAGCGCGTAAGCGCGTCTGCACGCATACGCATTTTCATTGGACAGAAGGCCCCTCAAGCGCAAGCGCCCCTGTGACGTGACGCGTACAGACGTGCATGTGCATTTCAGCACGCGTGAAAAACTGCACGTCCGTGTGTAATACGAGGAAAGGGCCCATGCGCGTAAGCGCGCGTGGAAACTGCACGTCCGCGTGTAATACGAGGAAAGGGCCATGCGCGTAAGCGCGCGTGGAAACTGCATGTCCGCGTGTAATACGAGGAAAGGGCCCATGCGCGTAAGTGACGTGACGCGCGCGTGCGTTTCCCTCAGCACGGGTTAAAGGTGAGCGGGCCCAGCAGTTCGCTGTACGTGCCTTTCGTGGAGACCGACGTGTGTTGCTGCTTCCTGTTGTTTCACGCGCCATCACAACTTCACAGCTATCAAGGACGTATCTCTTCTTTTGGCGGGGGTATTGGCTACGCGTGTTTTTCTGCATCGCGCTAGTCAGACCGTGAGTCGCACACGCTCTTTTTCCCACTGCGGGTGCCCCTGTGTATCGCACCCATTTTCGATGTCATAGTAGCCTGCGTGTCCCACGCGTACGCGTTATTCGTGTTACTGGGTGCCACCGCGTACTGGGGGAGGTTCAATCCACGCACGTAGGCTGCAGGGTTGCGTGCACGGTTTTACTGCAGTTTTGGGGTGCCTGAGCATTGCGTGACCCATCACCACATCACCGGGGTCACATACAGCCTTGCAGGTGCAGGGGGGCTGTTAACATCTTGCTTCCCACCCCCTTCACCCCAATTGCCCAGGTCAATTGTGGTGTACACCTCCCATTGGCACCACTCCATCTGTGCCAGCACTACTACATCTGTGCCATGGTTGGGAGGCCACCAAAGGTGAGGGGCGCCTCAGCTGGGCGTACTCCTCGTGGCGGGCGTGGTCGGGGACGTGGCCGTGGTGACCAGGGAGTAGGGGGACTCCAGGGTGTCCAGGGCGGCCACAGAGGGGGAAGAGGCAGGGGTGCGCCACTTGAGCACAATGTTGTGCCATGTGTCGGTGCAGCCATGCCACCACCCCCTGTGGTTCCGGGGGATGCAGCTCCTGCATCTGGCACTGGCACCCATATGACCCGGCAGTCCGTTCCATCGACTGCCACGGGCCCAAGAGTAGTGGTAGCTGCAGGTGCAGCTGTGGACACCGCCACCCAGGCTCAGGGTCTGCCAGCGCAGGCTGCGTTGGCACTTGAAGAGCCCTTGGTAGATCTCCAACAGGCCAGGGGGGAAACCATAGGGGCAGGCCGGGCTGCTCAGACCAAGACACGTGTCCCTGGGGCAGTCATGTCATCTGCTGCCCCGAACAGCTGGGTGTTGGCAAGTGCAGGGGCAGATGCACCCAACAGCACCCCGGTTGTGAGTCTGCCAACCAGGACCGTTGCGGCCAACGACCCTGCCACAGCTGATGTTGCTGCGCAGGGTCCATTAGTGGGCACCTAGCTGCCACTGACACAAGTCAGGCCTTTGGTCATCCCTCCACCTGCCACTCCCTTGGCTCAATCCACAGAACATACTGGCCATACTGGTCAGGGCGGCATTAGCCAGCCAGGGTCTGCGCCACAGTCCAAGAGGAGGAAGGTTGCACCTGCAGCACAGGCTGGGACCCCACACACAGCCACGACCTCCTGCACGTCGAGGAAGAAGCCTTTCTGTAAGCAGGAACTGGACTTCCTCGTGGACTACGTGCGGGGCCACAGCCGTGACATGCTAGTGGGTGCCAATAGTCAGACCACGGCTGCCCAACGTTGCACCCACTGGAAGCATGTTGCGGAACATGTCAGTTCATTCGACCATGAGGTGCGCACGGCGCAGGAGTGCAAAAAGCGTTGGAATGACATCAAGCGCAGCACTAAGGCCAAGCGTGCCTCAAATTACAACTTGACTCTGGTGACTGGCGGTGGGCCTGCACCAGAGGAGGAAGAACTCACTCTGCATGAGGCTCTCGTTGCGGAGTTCATACCACCTGAATTGGTCGAAGGAGTGGGAGAGAAGCTGGACTTTGATGCCCAGTCCAGTGAGTGTTGATGCGTGTTTGTTGAGGACGTGTGTGTTTCACTTGTGGGATGTGTTGTGCATGATTGCTGCTACATGTGACGTGTACATGGTTCTGATGTGTAAGTAATGCAATGCTACCGTCATGCATGTCTCCTCTGCCTGCATGCGGGACTCCATGTAGGCATGCTCCCTTGCCCCTCCTCCGCCACTCTGCACCCCAGTTCCACCTTTGCACTGGTCTGCTTCAATCTTGCCAATGTGTACTTTCTTGTTCATGTGTCCTGTGTAGATGCAAACTTCCAGCGTAGAATCTGCCAGACATATGCCGTGTGGTACAGCCTTAGTACTCGATGCAGGGTATCTCACTTGTACTGTGCATGGGTCAGATGTCCCGCAGGGACATGAGTGCCCATTCATGCTCCATGTGCATTGCACGCATGCCCCTATGTGTCCTTGACTGGATGATCACTGTAATATAAGTCCTTGGTTACATACATTGCCTGCCATCTCATCAGCCTTCCCATGTCAACTGTGGCTCAGTCCTGCGTTGCACACATGTTTAGGCTCTGACAATCTGTGTGGCTCACAGGCCTCAGCCTGTTCAATGGCCAATGACTCTGTCCAACTCTTGTTGTGTCTTCTTCACACGTGGGCGGCCTCCGGAGTTTCCATCATGTGTCCTGCCCACTGTCCCAGCATCATTTGCAGTGTTGTAATTTGAATCACATCAAGCTGTTGATGCCAGTCAACACTGCCTGTCAATACACAGGTGTATGGTCAGCCTTTTGATTCCATGCTAGGCATCCCTGCTTTGGTACTGGGGTGGAGGGGTGATTGGCTTCTAGACATGGTACACATTGAATGCACAATGCACGTGATGTCTGAATTTGACATTGCACTGCTGTCACATTTCCTGGCACACACCATGTAGTGCTTGTACATGTAGGTAGTGAGTGGCGTACACATTTTCTGCACTGCATAGACCCACTTCCATGGAAACTGCCACCTTTCAACAGGTCTGATCACAGAAGCTATTCAAAGTAGACCCAGCATTCATGCCAGGTCATATGTTGTGTGTCACATGTCTGCCGGATGCCTTTGCTGTCGGTGTGTGTGTGTGTCGTGTGCTTCTGACATGTGTATTGACCTTTTTCTCTCTATTTTTCAGGTGATGACGCAATGGAGGCAGAGGATGGTGTTGTCATGCCAGACACAGGGTTGGTAACGACACATCAACCCGGCACTAGTGGGGGTCGTGGGGTGGTAGGCCACGAAAACCCCCAAGTGCTGCAGTCCATCTTGTCTCTCGCTGCCTATGAGTCCAGCCTTGAAGACGACTCTGACGTCCATGTTGAGTTGGATAAGCATCAGGTCCATGTGTCAGGGGTGAATGATTCTGATGTGGACACTCCTCTGTCTGCGACACCTGCACTGAGGGATCAGACAGTCTTGGTTCCTCCGCCCGTGGTGGATCGGGACGCAGGGTCACCTTCCACACCAGTCACTGATGTGCCTGGGACATCACGTCGACGGGGGCATGTAGTCGTGCAGCCGCAGGCGGTGCCAAAACAGCGAGGACCCCCGGTCCTTGGGTCCCGCATGGGTCAAGCCCGGCAACGCGGTCGCTGCGCGCAACCGCTGTATACTGAGTGGGAGCAAGACATGACTGCCAATTCCGAACGGCAGGGGGCAGCAATGGAGAACATCGCTGAGAGCATGGAGCGTGTGGCCCGATCTGTGCTCCCCCTGCTAGGCAGGTGCTTCTCCAGCAGCAGGCGGCACGGTCCATGGCCCGCTCGCTCAGGCTGGGCATGGCGGCCTCAGACAGGGCACCCCAGGCTGAAATGTCGTCTCTGCGTCAAGCAATTGCTGCTCACGCAGAGGCGCACATGGATGCCCTGAGGGAGGATTATGCTTCCCTCAGATCCACTCTGGGTGTCCTTATGATGTCCCAGAGGCAGCAGGCAGAGGAGAGGTTTGCACAGCTTGAGCGTACCATCTCGGCTGAGCTACAGGCTTGCCGGGAGGTGCAGCAGTTGTCCAGCCAGGCCTTGCAGGAGGAACTCTGTGTTACACGTGCTACCTTGCAAGAGGAAGCACGTGTATCACGGGAGGTTCTGCATGCAGACCTACGTCACATCGCCACACAGAACCAGGCTCACCCGTCCGGCAGACTTGCTGCCGACGAGGGGCATGCTGCGGCTAGGTGTGGCCAGGCTACTGTGCCACGTCCTCCTTTCCAGGATGAGCCAGACTCAGACGACTATCTATCTCCCACATAGGTCGTGCTGTGCAGGCGTTGAGCCCATGGAGGATTTTTTTTGGCTCAGCATCATCGCATGTGGATGTTGAGCAGCACCCTGTACCTCCCCCCTCCTGGGTGCCTCCCCTCCCCCCCGGGTCGTATGTGGCCATTTTTGATTTTTCTTTTAGTTTAGTTAGTTAAGTTTCTGTTTGATAGTTAGTTTAAATAGGTAATGTAGGTTTTCCATAGTTAGTGTAATTAGTTAATAGTTGATTTAGTTTAAAATTGCTAGTCTATTGTGCTTTCATGTGACGGTGGGGTGCTTTGTGGCTTTTGAAGGCATCCACTGTCTGTTCCAGCTGGGCCCTTCATGGTTGTCTTGTGTATGTGTTTGCTGCTTGGGTTCCTTGACTCACATATGCCACTCCTGCCTCCCTTATCCATGGGCTCGCAAGGATGGTTTGGTGTTACAGCATTTTACACAAGGGCTTTGGACTGTCATATCTGTGGCATGTCTGGTGCTGTGTGACTTGTGTTGACACCCCTAGTGGGGATGATTTAGGTGTCATTGTCCACTGTTCAGCTTTTGCTAGATGGGGTGTGTCATGATTAATGTGGACATTGATTGCTATGCATTGTGTGGTATGTTTCATATCTTTCCTGTACATGTGCCTGTTGCAATTCATGCTGTAGATAGTGTTCCACACTTTGGAGGTGAAAGACGGACTGATGGTGTGATTTGTGAGGTGACTCTCTGACATGGTCAAGTAATGAGATGCCTGATGAGACACACACAGATGACTTTGAAGCATTAATCATGTGTTTCATGCCCTTTCTGCAGGGGGATGAGCCTCCAGAGCACCTTTGCCAGCAGACATGGCCCATTGGACGACGGAATTCTGGACCCGTTTGTTGGTGCCCACATGCACATGTGTGCAGAAGCAGAGGCACAGTGATTGCAGACCCACATCCTAGAACTGCTGACATGTTCCAAGGAACTCCAGGCAAGGTGAGCAGCACAGGGGGGCCACAACACAGCAAAGCTTGCACCAGGCGAGTTTCACATGCAGGCTTAGTCACAGCACTGAGGGTGAGCTTAGACGAATATTGGTGTTGAAGCACACAATGCAACTCACATGTGTTGGTGGACTGATGGCTGTTGATTGTAAGGTTGTCTGGGACACGTGCAGGGGCAGTGGCACATACCCTCCGGTACACCAAGGTCCATTGAGGCACTTGTATCAATCATGTAGCCTTCCGAGACATGGAAAGGGGCAGCTCACAGGGACATACAGCAAGGGACATACTCGGGTGCAGTGCATGTCTTTTCCACATACTTCATGATAAATGCACTGCCAACTTTGTTTCGGTCATGGTGGTACGCAACTTGCTCTGTAGTCATGGCTTGCTATATGGGTCTGTCTGCTTACCCAGGGAACATTGCATGTTGTGTGAATTGTGACACATTGGTGTTCCATTTGCCACGCACCCAGCAGCGGCTGCCTTACTGCATTGACTGTGTATGACCCGTCACAGGGGTGATGTTATATATGGGTACGAAGCATCAACCACAGATTGTCTGTTTGTAGAGTAGTCTGTTGCTATGGGGCATGTTTGGTGTTGTGTTTTTGTGCAATTGGCACGTACAGGTTGTTGACTGTGTCTCTCTTTGCAGCATTGCAGTGCTCCTGTAATCGGACCTGAGAGTGCGCAGGCAGGAGGACAGCACTCAAAACCAGAGCTAAGTGTCTTGTTGTTTTTCTTACGAACTGCTCTGCATAGGCTTGCTGGGGAGTGTACTGATGCATGGATGTATGTGTGGTTCAATTTGGTATGTTTTTTTCTCCCTAATCACCCGTGATCCTATGCAATTTTGAAACCTGTACCCTCTACCCGGTGTTCCTGCTTCCAGTGCCTATCCAAGCAACGTTCCCTGACCCTCTTTCCCCACTGGGGTTGCGGATGCCTGTGTAAGCCCCAAACTTGCAGGCGCCAAAACCCTAGAGGGGGTGGTTGGTTCGTACCACTCCTGAGCCTGGACTACAGAAGGCCATGACAATGATGTCCAAGTCTGTTTGGATTGTGTATGTGTTCATGCAGGTTGTACATTTTCGTGCATTCCCTAGTTTCATGTGTCATTCCTCCTCCCCTCTCCTGCAGCTCATTCCAGTCATCCAGTGTGTCAACACCTGTCCCGACTGCATATCCCTGAACCTCCTTCCCCACCAGGGTCTCAGAGGCCTGTGTGAGTCTGACCTTGCAGGCACCCGGGACATGGTGGGGGTGGTTGTTTCGTGACACTCCCGCGCCTGTACAGGGGACCTGTGACAGTAGACTTCCCTTCATGGTGCATCATCCTATGTCATGTACCACACATGTCTCACATCCTGTCGTGACATTGTTTTGCTGTGCTACCTTGGTTGTTGCATCATTGTGGTAGTACTTGGCCTTTGTGAGGTACTGCTACGTCAAGTCATCTACTGGAGGGTGTTCGGGTTCGTTTTTATGCCTTGGATTTTGTGATTTTGGAAATGAGTGTGGATTCTGAGGGTTCAGGCATCTTTTTACACACAAGGTGGGAGATGGTGACGAAGGGTAAAGGTGATCCTGTGGCCAGGTGGAATTGAGGTTTGGAGGCTCCATGACCCAGGTGCAGTTGTTCAGTGGGTCATGGTCATTTGTGAGGGAGGGGGGGTTGTTGTTGATAGTTGCCTTGCCCTGCAGTGTGATGGGAACTCTGACATAGTAATGGTGGTATCCTATGTACATGTTGTGTTCTGCTGATCAATGCCTGTTCATGTGTTGTGTTTTCCTTTCAGGTGTGAGGGGATAGTTGTGGTTTGACATGCTGGAGTGTACACATGGTGGATGTTCACATGTGATGTGTAGGGAAGACTGATGGTCACTTGAGTGCACATGCATATGTGGAGTGCATGTCCTTGCAGAACCACACACTTGCACTCTGATGCACTACATGTACTCCCACCCTTGCATATCCACGTGTACACTGTTTGCCTTCTGGTGCCCACTGTGTCCCGGCAGCACATGTTCTGTGACCGATCATGGATCCAGTACATGCCTAATTTGATGTTTGACGTGGTCTGTCACTTAGATGTGATGCTCAGGGTGTGCATCACACACAATGGCTGTTCACTGTGCTGTGCGCTGAGCAGTGTGATGCAGGAGTAGGACACTGCACACATGAGCTGCAGTGTTGATTTTGCAATGCATAATGTGCATGTAGACAGGCATTCATTGTGATGTTACGTCTACGACTGTTGTAATGCATTTGGAAATGACTTATTTTGGGTGGGAGGTTGTTGGTCTGTCATTTCATCTGATTCCGGGTCAGGCAGCAGTGTCCGATGCCACTGTGCATTTAGGACATGGCAATGTGTACCTTATCGTTACTGCATTGGTGTATGGGTATTGCGTGCCATGTCATGTTGATGTTTGGGAGGGTTTGAGTGACATGACAGTGATGGCCATGGCCTGTTTTGCAGGTGTGTGTGATGCACACCTTGCATGTCCGTGTCATCCGCTTCTCAGAGCAACTAGCTGGGGGTAGATTTCTCTCCGCAGCAGGGCCCTTCCCCTGGAACAGACTTCCGGCCTGACTTGAACTTGAGGGGAATCATCTCCAGTTCTGGAAGCACCTCAAGACCTTCCTCTTTGCTTCTGCTTACTGTCTGCCTCTCCCTTGCAGAATTCTCCACTGGAACTGCACAGGAGCTGCAACTGGCCCACTCTCACCGACCTCGGTCCCTGGCCCAGCCACTCTCCACTTTCACTGCCTCCCTGGCAACCCCTGCACTGCAGTACTGTCTCTCTATCCCTACAGCCCTCCCTTCCCAGCACTTGTCTGCACTTACCTTTGTAGTTGCCACCAGGCAACCTATGTATTATTTTTTTGGGCTACTTCCCCTGTACTGGACTCCCCCCCACCCTTCCCCTTGCACTTTTCCCATTCCCCCTACCCCTACACTTGCACGATCCCAATGACACCTGGCCTAGTAGTACCGTTCCCTGTGTTCCCTTGTTCCCCCCTCCCTGCCTCATTGCGCCTTGGAATACTTGTGTATGGCCCATATCATGTCATATGTCATATGTGTGCCTTTTGGTCACACAGGATAGCTTGTGTTTAAGTAGCTAGGGATGCAGACGATGTGGCACTTCCATGGCAACTTTCTCAGGGTGGTAGGGTTGTGACAGTGAACTGTCTCTTTGTCATCATCGATTGTCACCTGGTATGTGCCAGGCCTGTGTGCACTCCGCAGGGGTGGGAGTTTAGGTGAAAAATGTGGCCACAAGCTGGGTCCGGGCTTCCTCGCCACGTGCCCTGTCCCCTCCCATGGCCAGCGCCTGTGCCTGTGGTTGGGGATGTGGGGGCACCACCATGTCCACCGGGACGCCCTGCCGTGTTGCAACATTGTGCAGGACACATGCTGCCACAATGATCCTGCACACTACTGGTGGTGCATAGAGTAGTTGGCCACCAGAGCGGTCAAGGGAGCGGAAACGTAACTTGAGCACTCCGAATGTGCGCTCCACTATGCCCCTGGTTGCAATATGGGCGGCGTTGTATCTTACCTGGGGTGGTGTGGTGGGGTTCCGGTTGGCGTCATCATGTGGTTGTTCAGAGGGTAGGCACTGTCCCCTGGGGAGGTGATAATAGTTGAGATTATTAGGGTTTGGGTATTTGTCTGTGTGTGACTTGCATGCATGTGCAAGGGCATTTGTACTGACCTAGGAGCCATGTGTCGCCATGCTGCCCAGCTTCCAGGGCCCGGCTCAGGGCGGACATTCTGTATATGAAACTGTCATGGGTGGAGCCAGGGTAGTTTGCATAGACAGAGGTGATGATTCCCTTTGCATCACATACCACCTGTACATTGATGGAATGCCAATGCTTGCGGTTTCGGTAGATGTGCTCAATGGCCCTAGGTGGACGTAGGGCCACATGGGTGCAATCTATGGCACCGAGCACTTTGGGGAAGTGTGCCACCCTGAAAAAATCCAGGACAACGGCCTGCCTTTCTGCGGGTGTTCTGGGCATGTATATGTGCCTGCGGACTGAGGGGCGCGCTGTCATGATTGCCAGTACCTGGTGTAGGCAGCGTGACTGAGTGGCCTGTGAGACCCCCCCCACTATGGCAGTGGTCCGCTGAAATGACCCAGTGGCCAAAAAATGCAGGACATTGAGCAGCTTCTCCAAGGGGCTCAATGCTTGGGAGCAAAGGGTGGGGGATGTGAGGTCATCTTCCCACTCCCTGACCAGGTCTAGGATGATATGGGGTGGAAACCTATACCTGCCATACACCTGGTCATCAGGCATCCCAAAAAGGCTTGTCCGTGGTGCGAAAATGCGTGCCCTGGCTATTCTCCTCCTCCTGCGGTGTCCCACGATCAGTGCAGCGACAAATGGGGCATTCATCGTAGCTGTATATACGCGTTTGTTGTTTGCGCGCACTTTTATGCTGTGCGCGGGGACGCTTCCGCCTGCCTTCGTATGGCAGACGCGTTGACGCCTGTGCACGTCTTTTGCTGTGCGCGGGTTTCCCGTATTCGGATACGGTCCGAGTGTCATCGCGTGTGATCGGAGGGGAGTGAGCGTACACGCAACTGGCCTGGGTACATGTGTTTCGGGGTGCGCGGGAAGTTCCACACTCGATTAGCCTGGGTACGTGTGTTCCGGGGTGCCGGGAACTTTCACACGTGATTGATGGAAATCCACGTGTGTTCTGTCATCACGTGCAATGAGGGAAACACCTGCGTGCGTCACGTCACAGACGCGCTCACGCGCTAAGGGCCTTTGGTCCAATGAAATCGCATATGCGTGCTGCCGTGCATACGGGCTAAGGCCCTTTCCTCGTATTACACGCGGACGTGCAGTTTCCACGCGCGCTTACGCGCATGGGCCCTTTCCTCGTATTACACGCGGGCGTGCAGTTTTTCACGCGCGCTGAAATGCGCATGCACGTCTGTACGCGTCACGTCACAGGGGCGCTTGCGCTTGAGGGGCCTTCTGTCCAATGAAAATGCGTATGCGTGCAGACGCGCTTACGCGCTAAGGGCCTTTCCTCGAATTACACGCTGACGTGCAGATTTTTCACGTGCCAAATCACTCCGTATCAAGCTGGCCACGCGTAAGCACACAGAAGACCACGCTCCTGCCCAGAAGGCCGAACTACTGCCCCCCAGAGCCCCGAGCACGCTCCCACCTGCCATCTGCTGCTGCCTGACTGCCTGCTGCCCACGTGCACTGCCATTTGCTGCCTGCACATCAGCCAGTGGTGCTGTTGCTGTGACCACCCCTGCTGGAACCGAAGACTCCCGACTGGGATTCCATCGCTCCACAGCCCAGGACCCAGTTGCCCACCCACTCCTGCCTCTGGGGTTGTCATGTCGGGCATTGCAACATCTGGCACCACTGACAACCCCCGGCCAGAGAGGCAGAGGGGCACCAGCTTCAGTGCCACCGAAGTTGGTGTCCTGGTGGAGCAAGTCCTGGGGCAGTATGATGCCCTCTTCGGAAGTTCCCGCGCCGACAAGGAAGGACGTACTCGGATCTGGACTGACATCGTGACTGCCATCAAAGCAGAGGGGGTGGCAGTCCGTGACTTCCAACATGTCAAGAAGCGCTGGGAGGACTTCAGGTCCAGGACCCTGAACAAGGCCCGGCGCCTCTTGAAGGCAGCGGATACCAAGGGGCGCCGGGGCCACTTGTCGGAAGATCAGATGAGGGTCCTGGAACGCATATCCCCAGCGCTCCACGTCCAGGTCCTTGAGAAGCAGACCCGTCTGGAGTCGAGCGGTGAGTGTACATGCATCCTGATTGTGAGCAGTGCGTGTGGTGATTATTCAGTAGTGTGCAGGTTGCACATCTGTTTGTATGGGGTCGAGTATGGGTGGGGGTGTACAGGGCCATGGGGCTGACACATGCGAGGGCTGTAATGTGTGAGACATGGATGGTGCTTGTGTGTGTAGGCTTGCATGCCAAATGCAGTTGTGTGGGCACACATGTTTGGATGAATGTGTATGTAAGTAGACATGTCCGTGATGTCACGCATGTATGTTGTTTTCGGCTGCATGTATCAGCACTGTGTACATGTGCATGTGTGTGGATTTGACAAGGGTGCAACAGTGATGCAACATGGATGCATGTGACAGCGGTATGTGGAAGCCTGATTGGCAGATGTGACATGGATGCCCGTCTGAACAGTGCGACACTTGGCAGAGGTGTACACATGCATGCAAGTGTGGTGGTGTGTGTACATGTGTGCGAGTTTTAATGACATTTGTGTTGGGGATTGTGATGACATGTCTGAGGTTTGCCAATGCCACTCATGTACAACTGTCATGTGTGTATGTGTCCATTGTACAGTGCCCTGATGCCTGTGTTTTGTTTCTCGCTTTCTGCAGCGTCAACTGATGAAGAGGGCGGAGAAGGTGCTGTGGAGCACAGCGGCGGGGATCCGACCGCCAGCCGGAGACGCAAGGCCCGGCTCCCCTCCCAGGTTGTCATCTCGTCGGGGAGTGAGGAGTCCAGTGCCGCGTCCCAGGCCGCAGCTGGCGGGGGGAGGTCCAAGAGGCGGAGGTTGTAGTTGGACTCCTCGGCAGCAGAAGGGGCAGCTGGGACCCCACAGGGCCCAACAGGGGAAGATGGCACGGAGTCATCCAGGTTGGTGGGGGTTTGGTGGAGGAGGAGGCCGTGCAAGCACCAGAGATGGGGTCTGGAGGTGGGATCCCACTGGTGCTAGTGGTGCAGTGCAGGACCAGGGACAGGAGGCAGCACAGGCCGCTGCAGAGGTGCCTGTGTGCAATCCTGTCCCCGATCCTGTCCCTGCATCATCTTGCACCAGCAGGGATGCCTACGTCCAGACCCGTTTTCACGCAGGGGATGAGCTCACGTCAACTGGCCTTCCTCTGCCTGCGGACGTGGCTTTCCAGGTCCGGGTTGAGCCTGTCCTGGCTGGTGTGGCGTTGCGTCAACGGGCCATGCGAGGTGACCTGCAGTCTTTTCATGGAGAGACTGCACGTCATCTCGAATGGCTCGTTGACCACGTCAGCCTGCTGGGACAGGTCACCCAGGCTGGATTCCTCCGTCTGATGGGGCTTGCTCCGACCCCCTCCTCAACTGGAACCCCTACGCGCCAGTCGTCCTCTGTGCCATCTTTCCACCCATCAGTCACCTGGGTGCCCTGTGGAGCTGCCTCTGACGGTGCGGCCAGGCTGGTGGAGGAGGCATCCCTGCGACAGGCGGGAGTCGGACGTTCAGCAGGGGTGGCCACATCTACGACTGCACCCCAGCCGGCGGAGGATGTGCAGGCAGCAGGAGGCAGTGCACGGGCAGAGGCACAGCAGCAGCAGCAACGTGGTGGGAGCCATGAAGGCTCGGGGCCTTCGACATCGGAGGGGCAGGCATCGGCCGCAGGGCAGGAGGACCCAGGACAGAGAGTGTCTTCCGTGTGGCAGCGGTTGGGCCACGCCATAGATGCTGAGCGGCAGCGGGCGGAAGAGGCACGGCTCACAATGGTCAGGGCGGAGAACTCCATGCGGAGGGCCCTGAGGCGGGCCGAGTGCCTCGAGGCAATCCGCAGGGGTTTGGAGGTGGAGACTTCGACGACCCTGCGGACTCTCGGGGCCATGGAGGAGGACCGCCTCCGGGATATTGAGGAGGAGTTCGATGATGCCCTGGCCCGGAACATCCACAAGTGAGCTGTGAAACTAGCCCGCTGCCCTTGTACATAGTTTCTAGGTAGTGTTAGGTTTCATTTTTGTTTTTATTTTATTTGGACCTTTCGGACATTGGCCACATTTTTGTATATAGTTTATTTTATTAGTTAGTGTAGTTAGTTAGGTTTCCTTTATTTTGTTGGGATGATGGACCCTGGATTGTTCCCATGTACATAGTTGACAGTTGGATTGTATTTTTTTTTCTATTTTGAACCATGGAGCAATGGCTTTCTTTTTATATTTCCCATTGAATTTTGTTTTGTGGAAATTGACTTTGGACATTACTTTGGAGTTTTTATTTTTGGTTTTGCTTTTTTTGACGGACATGCTTCTTTTCATTTTTGTACATTCACGTTTCTGTTTCTGCATTTTTTATTCTATTGATGTTTCCTTTAATGCATATTATTTTTGGTGAACTTCAATGTGTGGTATCTCATTGGTTTCATGCATTTCATGATATGTGTTTTGAGATTCACTGACACCCATTGGGTGTATGTGAGGGAAATGTGTTTGTTTCGGAACTTGCAATTGGTGTTCTGTGATGTAATTGCAAATTATGAGTGGGTGGATGCAATACTCGGGTGGGTGTTTTGCATTTGGAGGCTGTCCATAGGGACCAGGGATCTAGATTGTGATGACATGTTGGCTGGGGAACATGAGTTGCACATGGGTGGGGGCCTGTTGGCAGGTGCCCCACAGTGCTGGGGGGTGGGGGTGGTGGGAGACATGGGTGGGGGCCTGGTGGAGGCTGCCCCTGCACTGCGGGGGGTTGGGGGGGGTGGGAGACATGGGTGGGGGCCTGGTGGAGGCTGCCCCTGCACTGCTGGGGGGTGGGGGTGTTGGGAGACATGGGTGGGGGCCTGGTGGTGGGTGCCCCTGGTGGCTGGGGGCTGGGGGGGTGGGAGACATGGGTGGGGGCCTGGTAGAGGCTGCTCCTGCACTGCTGGGGGGTGGGGGTGGGGGTGGTGGGATACATGGGTGGGGGACTGGTGGAGGCTGCCCCTGCACTGCTGGGGGGTGGGGGTGGTGGGAGACATGGGTGGGGGCCTGGTGGAGGCTGCCCCTGCACTGCTGGGGGGTGGGGGTGGTGGGAGACATGGGTGGGGCCCTGTGGAGGCTGCCCCTGCACTGCTGGGGGGTGGGGGTGTTGGGAGACATGGGTGGGGGCCTGGTGGTGGGTGCCCCGGGTGGCTGGGGGTGGGGGTGGTGGGAGACATGGGTGGGGGCCTGGTGGAGGCTGCCACTGCACTGCTGGGGGGTGGGGGTGGTGGGAGACATGGGTGGGGGCCTGGTGGAGGCTGCCCCTGCACTGCTGGGGGGTGGGGGTGTTGGGAGACATGGGTGGGGGCCTGGTGGTGGGTGCCCCTGGTGGCTGGGGGGTGGGGGGGTGGGACGAAATGGGTGGGGGCCTGGTGGAGGCTGCTCCTGCACTGCTGGGGGGTGGGGTGGTGGGAGACATGGGTGGGGGCCTGGTGGAGGCTGCCCCTGCACTGCTGGGGGGTGGGGGTGGTGGGAGACATGGGTGGGGGCCTGGTGGAGGCTGCCCCTGAACTGCTGGGGAGTGGGGGTGGTGGGAGACATGGGTGAGGGCCTGGTGGAGGCTGCCCCTGCACTGCTGGGGGCTGGGGGTGTTGGGAGACATGGGTGGGGGCCTGGTGGTGGGTGCCCCTGGTGGCTGGGGGGTGGGGTGGGGTGGGAGACATGGGTGGGGGCCTGGTAGAGGCTGCTCCTGCACCGCTGGGGGGTGGGGGTGGTGGGAGACATGGGTGGGGGCCTGGTGGAGGCTGCCCCTGGTGACTGGGGGGTGGGAGTGGTGGGAGACATGGGTGGGGGCCTGGTGGAGGCTGCCCCTGCACTGCTGGGGGGTGGGGGTGGTGGGAGACATGGGTGGGGGCCTGGTGGAGGCTGCCCCTGCACTGCTGGGGGGTGGGGGTGTTGGGAGACATGGGTGGGGCCTGGTGGTGGGTGCCCCTGGTGGCTGGGGGGTGCGGGGGGTGGGAGACATGGGTGGGGGCCTGGTAGAGGCTGCTCCTGCACTGCTGGGGGGTGGGGGTGGTGGGAGACATGGGTGGGGGCCTGGTGGAGGCTGCCCCTGGTGACTGGGGGGTGGGGGTGGTGGGAGACATGGGTGGGGGCCTGGTGGAGGCTGCCCCTGCACTGCTGAGGGGTGGGGGTGGTGGGAGACATGGGTGGGGGCCTGGTGGAGGCTGCCCCTGCACTGCTGGGGGGTGGGGGTGTTGGGAGACATGGGTGGGGGCCCGGTGGAGGCTGCCCCTGGTGACTGGGGGGTGGGGGTGGTGGGAGACATGGGTGGGGGCCTGGTGGAGGCTGCCCCTGGTGACTGAGGGGTGGGGGTTGTGGGAGACATGGGTGGGGGCCTGGTGGAGGCTGCCCCTGGTGACTGGGGGTGAAGGTGGTGGGAGACATGGGTGGGGGCCTGGTGGAGGCTGCCCCTGCACTGCTGGGGGGTGGGGGTGGTGGGAGACATGGGTGGGGACCTGGTGGTGGGTGCCCCTGGTGGCTGGGGGGTTGGGGGTGGGAGACATGGGTGGGGGCCTGGTAGAGGCTGTTCCTGCACTGCTGGGGGGTGGGGTGGTGGGAGACATGGGTGGGGGCCTGGTGGAGGCTGCCCCTGGTGACTGTGGGGTGGGGGTGGTGGGAGACATGGGTGGGGGCCTGGTGGAGGCTGCCCCTGCACTGCTGGGGGGTGGGGGTGGTGGGAGACATGGGTGGGGGCCTGGTGGAGGCTGCCCCTGCACTGCTGGGGGGTGGGGGTGTTGGGAGACATGGGTGGGGGCCTGGTGGTGGGTGTCCCTGGTGGCTGGGGGGTGGGGGGGTGGGAGACATGGGTGGGGGCCTGGTAGAGGCTGCTCCTGCACTGCTGGGGGGTGGGGGTGGTGGGAGACATGGGTGGGGGCCTGGTGGAGGCTGCCCCTGGTGACTGGGGGGTGGGGGTGGTGGGAGACATGGGTGGGGGCCTGATGGAGGCTGCCCCTGGTGACTGGGGGGTGAAGGTGGTGGGAGACATGGGTGGGGGCCTGGTGGAGGCTGTCCCTGCACTGCTGGGGGGTGGGGGTGGTGGGAGACATGGGTGGGGGCCTGGTGGTGGGTGCCCCTGGTGGCAGGGGGTTGGGGGGGGGTGGGAGACATGGGTGGGGGCCTGGTAGAGGCTGCCCCTGCACTGCTGGGGGGTGGGGGTATTGTGAGACATGGGTGGGGGCCTGGTGGTGGGTGCCCCTGGTGGCTTGGGGGTGGGGGGGTGGGAGACATGGGTGGGGGCCTGGTAGAGGCTGCTCCTGCACTGCTGGGGGTGGGGGTGGTGGGAGACATGGGTGGGGGCCTGGTGGAGGCTGCCCCTGGTGACTGGGGGGTGGGGGTGGTGGGAGACATGGGTGGGGGCCTGGTGGAGGCTGCCCCTGGTGACTGGGGGGTGGGGGTGGTGGGAGACATGGGTGGGGGCCTGGTGGAGGCTGCCCCTGCACTGCTGGAGGGTGGGGGTGGTGGGAGACATGGGTGGGGGCCTGGTGGTGGGTGCCCCTGGTGGCTGGGGGGTGGGGGGTGGGAGACATGGGTGGGGGCCTGGTAGAGGCTGCTCCTGCACTGCTGGGGGGTGGGGGTGGTGGGAGACATGGGTGGGGGCCTGGTGGAGGCTGCCCCTGCACTGCTGGGGGGTGGGGGTGTTGGGAGACATGGGTGGGGGCCTGGTGGTGGGTGCCCCGGGTGGCTGGGGGTGGGGGGGGTGGGAGACATGGGTGGGGGCCTGGTAGAGGCTGCTCCTGCACTGCTGGCGGGTGGGGGTGGTGGGAGACATGGGTGGGGGCCTGGTGGAGGCTGCCCCTGGTGACTGGGGGGTGGGGGTGGTGGGAGACATGGGTGGGGGCCTGGTGGAGGCTGCCACTGCACTGCTGGGGGGTGGGGGTGGTGGGAGACATGGGTGGGGGCCTGGTGGAGGCTGCCCCTGCACTGCTAGGGGGTGGGGGTGTTGGGAGACATGGGTGGGGGCCTGGTGGTGGGTGCCCCTGGTGGCTGGGGGGTGGGGGGGTGGGAGACATGGGTGGGGGCCTGGTAGAGGCTGCTCCTGCACTGCTGGGGGGTGGGGGTGGTGGGAGACATGGGTGGGGGCCTGGTGGAGGCTGCCCCTGCACTGCTGGGGGGTGGGGGTGGTGGGAGACATGGGTGGGGGCCTGGTGGAGGCTGCCCCTGAACTGCTGGGGGGTGGGGGTGGTGGGAGACATGGGTGAGGGCCCGGTGGAGGCTGCCCCTGCACTGCTGGGGGCTGGGGGTGTTGGGAGACATGGGTGGGGGCCTGGTGGTGGGTGCCCCTGGTGGCTGGGGGGTGGGGTGGGGTGGGAGACATGGGTGGGGGCCTGGTAGAGGCTGCTCCTGCACCGCTGGGGGGTGGGGGTGGTGGGAGACATGGGTGGGGGCCTGGTGGAGGCTGCCCCTGGTGACTGGGGGGTGGGGGTGGTGGGAGACATGGCTGGGGGCCTGGTGGAGGCTGCCCCTGCACTGCTGGGGGGTGGGGGTGGTGGGAGACATGGGTGGGGGCCTGGTGGAGGCTGCCCCTGCACTGCTGGGGGGTGGGGGTGTTGGGAGACATGGGTGGGGGCCTGGTGGTGGGTGCCCCTGGTGGCTGGGGGGTGCGGGGGGTGGGATACATTGGGTGGGGGCCTGGTAGAGGCTGCTCCTGCACTGCTGGGGGGTGGGGGTGGTGGGAGACATGGGTGGGGGCCTGGTGGAGGCTGCCCCTGGTGACTGGGGGGTGGGGGTGGTGGGAGACATGGGTGGGGGCCTGGTGGAGGCTGCCCCTGCACTGCTGGGGGGTGGGGGTGGTGGGAGACATGGGTGGGGGCCTGGTGGAGGCTGCCCCTGCACTGCTGGGGGGTGGGGGTGTTGGGAGACATGGGTGGGGGCCCGGTGGAGGCTGCCCCTGGTGACTGGGGGGTGGGGGTGGTGGGAGACATGGGTGGGGGCCTGGTGGAGGCTGCCCCTGGTGACTGGGGGGTGGGGGTTGTGGGAGACATGGGTGGGGGCCTGGTGGAGGCTGCCCCTGGTGACTGGGGGGTGAAGGTGGTGGGAGACATGGGTGGGGGCCTGGTGGAGGCTGCCCCTGCACTGCTGGGGGGTGGGGGTGGTGGGAGACATGGGTGGGGGCCTGGTGGTGGGTGCCCCTGGTGGCTGGGGGGTTGGGGGTGGGAGACATGGGTGGGGGCCTGGTAGAGGCTGCTCCTGCACTGCTGGGGGGTGGGGTGGTGGGAGACATGGGTGGGGGCCTGGTGGAGGCTGCCCCTGGTGACTGTGGGGTGGGGGTGGTGGGAGACATGGGTGGGGGCCTGGTGGAGGCTGCCCCTGCACTGCTGGGGGGTGGGGGTGGTGGGAGACATGGGTGGGGGCCTGGTGGAGGCTGCCCCTGCACTGCTGGGGGGTGGGGGTGTTGGGTGACATGGGTGGGGGCCTGGTGGTGGGTGTCCCTGGTGGCTGGGGGGTGGGGGGGTGGGAGACATGGGTGGGGGCCTGGTAGAGGCTGCTCCTGCACTGCTGGGGGGTGGGGGTGGTGGGAGACATGGGTGGGGGCCTGGTGGAGGCTGCCCCTGGTGACTGGGGGGTGGGGGTGGTGGGAGACATGGGTGGGGGCCTGGTGGAGGCTGCCCCTGGTGACTGGGGGGTGAAGGTGGTGGGAGACATGGGTGGGGGCCTGGTGGAGGCTGCCCCTGCACTGCTGGGGGGTGGGGGTGGTGGGAGACATGGGTGGGGGCCTGGTGGTGGGTGCCCCTGGTGGCAGGGGGTTGGGGGGGGGGTGGGAGACATGGGTGGGGGCCTGGTAGAGGCTGCTCCTGCACTGTTGGGGGGTGGGGGTATTGTGAGACATGGGTGGGGGCCTGGTGGTGGGTGCCCCTGGTGGCTTGGGGTTGGGGGGGTGGGAGACATGGGTGGGGGCCTGGTAGAGGCTGCTCCTGCACTGCTGGGGGTGGGGGTGGTGGGAGACATGGGTGGGGGCCTGGTGGAGGCTGCCCCTGGTGACTGGGGGGTGGGGGTGGTGGGAGACATGGGTGGGGGCCTGGTGGAGGCTGCCCCTGGTGACTGGGGGGTGGGGGTGGTGGGAGACATGGGTGGGGGCCTGGTAGAGGCTGCCCCTGCACTGCTGGGGGGTGGGGGTGGTGGGAGACATGGGTGTGGGCCTGGTGGTGGGTGCCCCTGGTGGCTGGGGGGTGGGGGGGTGGGAGACATGGGTGGGGGCCTGGTAGAGGCTGCTCCTGCACTGCTGGGGGGTGGGGGTGGTGGGAGACATGGGTGGGGGCCTGGTGGAGGCTGCCCCTGGTGACTGGGGGGTGGGGGTGGTGGGAGACATGGGTGGGGGCCTGGTGGAGGCTGCCCCTGGTGACTGGGGGGTGGGGGTGGTGGGAGACATGGGTGGGGGCCTGGTGGAGGCTGCCCCTGCACTGCTGGGGGGTGGGGGTGGTGGGAGACATGGGTGGGGGCCTGGTGGTGGGTGCCCCTGGTGGCTGGGGGGTGGGGGGGTGGGAGACATGGGTGGGGGCCTGGTAGAGGCTGCTCCTGCACTGCTGGGGGGTGGGGGTGGTGGGGAACATGAGTTGGACATGGGTGGGGGCCTGCTGGCAGGTGCCCCACAGTGCTGGGGGGTGGGGGTGGTGTGAGACAAGGGTTGGGGCCTGGTGGAGGCTGCCCCTGGTGGCTGGGGGTGCAGGGGGACATGCGTTGGTGGGCAGTAGTGCAAGTTTACATGTGGGTTGGCTGGTGGGCATGGCCATGGTGGATGGGGTGCCTGCATAACATGTGCTGGGTAGGCCCCTGTGGTGTGAGCCACCTGCAGGGGCCGTGGAGGGTGTAGAGGGAACACCTGGGAGGACCCACACGTGCAATTCACGTGTGCTGCTCCCTGCGCACCCCCGCAATACACGTAGCCCGCTCCCCCAGGCCCGATCGCGTGAGAAACTTCACGCGAACCCCTGATATACACGTAGCCCGCACGCGGACCCCTGATATACACGTAGCCCGCTCCCCCAAGCGCGTGAAAAAGTTCACGCGCACCCCTGAAATACACGGAGCCCGCTCCCCCAGGCCCGATCGCGTGAAAAACTTCACGCGAACCCCTGAAATACACGTAGCCCGCTCCCCCAGGCCCGATCGCGTGAGAAAGTTCACGCGAACCCCTGAAATACACTTAGCCCGCTCCCCCAGGCCCGATCGCGTGAAAAAGTTCACGCGAACCCCTGAAATACACGTAGCCCGCTCCCCCAGGCCCGATCGCGTGAAAAAGTTCACGTGAACCCCTGAAATACACGTAGCCCGCTCCCCCAGCGCCGATCTCGTGAAAAAGTTCACGCGAACCCCTGAAATACACGTAGCCCGCTCCCCCAGGCCCGATCGCGTGAGAAACTTCACGCGCACCCCTGATATACACATAGCCCGCTCCCCCAGGGCCGATCGCGTGAGAAACTTCACGCGAACCCCTGATATACACGTAGCCCGCACGCGGACCCCTGATATACACGTAGCCCGCTCCCCCAAGCGCGTGAAAAAGTTCACGCGCACCCCTGAAATACACGGAGCCCGCTCCCCCAGGCCCGATCGCGTGAAAAACTTCACGCGAACCCCTGAAATACACGTAGCCCGCTCCCCCAGGCCCGATCGCGTGAAAAAGTTCACGCGAACCCCTGAAATACACGTAGCCCGCTCCCCCAGGCCCGATCGCGTGAAAAAGTTCACGCGAACCCCTGAAATACACGTAGCCCGCTCCCCCAGCGCCGATCTCGTGAAAAAGTTCACGCGAACCCCTGAAATACACGTAGCCCGCTCCCCCAGGCCCGATCGCGTGAGAAACTTCACGCGCACCCCTGATATACACATAGCCCGCTCCCTCAGGGCCGATCGCGTGAGAAAGTTCACGCGAACCCCTGATATACACTTAGCCCGCTCCCCCAGGCCCGATCGCGTGAGAAACTTCACGCGCACCCCTGATATACACGTAGCCCGCTCCCCCAGGGCCGATCGCGTGTAAAAGTTCACGCAAACCCCTGAAATACACGTAGCCCGCTCCCCCAGGCCCGATCGCGTGAGAAACTTCACGCGAACCCCTGATATACACGTAGCCCGCTCCCCCAGGCCCGATCGCGTGAGAAACTTCACGCGAACCCCTGGAATACACGTAGCCCGCTCGCACAGGCCCAATTGCTGTATGTTGCCACTTTTTCAATGCGCAGGGACGCTACCGCCTGCCTTCGTGTGGCGGACGTGTTTCGGCTTGTGCGTATCTTTGGCTGTGCGTGGCTTTGCCCTATTCGATTCCATGAATACGTGTGGTTCGAGTGCGTGTGGGCGTTCCGTCTGCTTCCCTGCAGTACATCCCCAGTTACGCCCTTATTTTCGCGCGTTGTTCCCCATTCCGCGCGTTACGCCCCATGTCCCGCCCACTTTCTGGTGTATGTGCCGAGGTTGTGCGCTTTCACTGTGCGCGTCGCGCACGCCTTTCGGGATGTTGCAGTGCTTGTGCGCCATGCACGGGTTTGGCGCACATCCCGCGGTGTACACGCGCAGGGACTTCCATGGATCGCACGTGCACCTGTTTTTTTCCGCTTGCGCCTGCTTGCGCCTGCTTGCGCGAAGATTTTCGGCTCACGTTTGTTCCATGAATCGGCCCCTAAGTCTCATGTGAAGAAAATCAATTTGAAAATTCTATTCTATTATATTCTAATATTTTTTATAAAGCGCCAACTCACCCGCAGTCCACAGAGCGCTCAACAGCCTATACAGACAATAACAACAAACAGATAATTACAGAAAAAATAATGGTCCAGTCAGGGTCAGATTAGAGATAAGTGTGGGATCAGTGTGACAAAAACCTAAATGCTGCCTTCGTTGAACAGCGAGGTTTAAAGTGCTTTCCTAAATTAAGCAGATGATGGCAGTTGTCTGATGAGAAGAGGAGGCTGCTCCAATCTCTTGATCCCCAGGCATCAAAGCTCAGATCTCCATATGTCTTTAGTTTAAAGCAGGGTTGAGATAGGAGATAACTGTCATTAGAACGCAAGGTACATCTAAATGGAAGTCTCTTGATGCGTGACTGGAGGTACCTTGGAGCAGTGCCTGCAAGGCACTTATAGACTAAACAGGATGCTTTAAACGGGACCCTGTCAGGAACGGGGAGACAATGCATGTTCCTACGAGTATAGGATACATGGTCTCTGCATCCTAGGCCACACACTGCTTGCACAGCACCATTTTTGGTTGTCTGCAGCTTTTTTACATTGGCTGGTGTAGCGCCGACCAGTAGGCCTTTGCAGTAGTCGATCTTCAAATTAATAGTTGCTGTCGCTATTAGGGCTCTGGTGCCTTCTGAAAGGTAAGGACGAATCCACCCCAACAAATGTGTAGTGTAAGTACAGCTAGAGCTTATACTAGGAACCTGGTTTTCAAAAGTTAAATTGCTGTCAAAGAGCATGCAAAGTGTATTGACGGAACTGGAGACATGAATAGTGCCTCTCCAAATAAAAATGTTTTATATTGAGATCTGAGGGCCTTAAGTTTGGCCGTACTGCCCACAATCAGGATCTCTGTCTACTTGTTGTTAAGTGCCAAGAAGTTATCTTGCATCCAGGTCTTTATAGCTTTTAAGACTCTGGTGACCAGCATGGAGTCTGCCTCGTATGAGCCCGTTAGTTCCAGGATGATCTGCTTGTCAGCTGCATAATTTGCAAATTTGACACACAGACTGTCCAATACATCTAAACAGAGTTTGGAATAGATATTGTAGATTAGTGGGGAACGCTGGAGCCCTGGGGAACACCACAACTAAGAGCCACCTCCTCTGACTTAAAATCCCTGTAGACGACCTTCGCTCTCCTTGGACCCAAGAAAGATCTAAACCAGTTAGTAGCTGAGTTCAAACATTTGCCTACCTCAATTAGCCTGTCCGCCATCCTTTCATGATTAAAAAGATTGAATGCGGTGGAAAGGTCTAACAACAACAGCATTGACACTTTCCCCAGGTCAACAATTCTAGTTAACATGGATTTGACATCTACCAGTACCGTTTCTGTGCCGTGATGGTTCCTAAATCCTGATTGTCTGCCAGAGAGCAGGCCCTTCTCCTCCACTAATGTATAATACTGTGTACAAGTGATAGTTCAGAGGTTCCTGTGGATCAATCCCTTCTTTTTCAGTAAGGGAGAGATCTAGGCTTCTTTGATATACTCTGGAACTAACCCTTCTTGAAAGGAGCGGTTTGTAAATGATGTGACAGGGGCAGCTATGCTGGTAAAGTATTTTTAAACAAGGACACAGGAAAAATAATGCCTCTTCGTGAGGTAGGTTTAAGATTTTCAACAATTGTTGATATTTCCTCAATTGTCACGTGCCTAAATGAAAAGGCTTCCACACCACTCTCCAACTTGCTTCTAGCCGTCCTGGCTACTACATCGGCCTCCCAGAATCCAGGGAGTTTACCAGAATAGTCCCTTGATGCTGTTTCACCTTTTGTATAAAGCTGTTGTGAATTTCCTGACACCAAGCATCGTTTACAACTAGCTGTGGTTCTTGAGTTTTACCCTTAAGCTCTCTGAGAATATGAAACAGTTCTCTAGTGCTGGATTTTGATCCCAGGATGCGTTCCTCAAATTTAGATTATTTTGCTGCAAAGATTGTAGCTTTATAATGCTTGGCTGCCTCTTCATAGATGGCCAAGGAGTTTGATGTGGGGAGCTTCCACCAGACTCTTTCAGCTGCTCGTTTGAGCTGTCTGGCTGCTAAAACATCAGAAGAGAAAGATTGGTTTATCATGAAGTGTGTATCTTTTTTTCCTTGCTAAATTTTAAGTAGTGCTAATGTGTCAAAGGCACAATTTAAGATGTTTTGCAGTTGGGCTGTATAAGAGTCCAGTGAGTTGATACCCTCCATCGCCAGGAACTGGGGAGAGGTAATGGATGAAAAAGTCTCCTGAGAGACATTACGCGTAAGTCTGCGCAAGGTCAGTTGTGTGTGTGCACATGCCTTTTCTCTGATCTGTCCAGATGTAATAATAGAGAAAATTATGAGCTTATGATCGGTGTCAGATCTTCTTCTTCCTGGCACAGAGGCAGCACAAACACCTGCCTCCCCGTTAGGTCTTGGCACCTGGGACAGTACAACCACAGGCCAACGCAACCCTTCGGGGAAAGAGGACTAGGGTCTGTTGAATGGATAGGTAGGTGGGTTGTAGTATCACTGGAAAGAGGGTTAGGGATGTTCCGTGGGTGGGTAGCGGGTGGTTATGGAAACATGCTCCTCGGATGCTGCTCCTGAACATGGAGATCTCCACCCACAAACTACTGCACACTCCACATTCACGCTGTATGCCCAGTATACATGGTTGCCTTTGTGCTGGAGTCCCTAACCAGTATGTTGATAATTGTGCAGCACAAATGCGTGTACAAACCTGCACACAATTGTCTTGTCAATAGAAAAGTGCCCCTTGGCTTTTCCCCACATTAAATCATGTAAGGCATAGACTTTGGCCCCCACATTACATCATGCAAGGCATTTGTTCTGCATTAACACTATGCAGTAGGAACAAGATCCTCATATTACCCCTTGCAAGGGCATGCCCCTGTAACAAGAGAGACTGATAAAACACTTAGCTTTGTTTTGGTGTGATGTCTGTGTCGTTCTGGCCTTTTCATGTTGACTGGCCAATGCACCGTCTTCCGGCTTCGTTTGCCGCTGAAAGGATAAAAGGAAACATCAGAACGGGTGCGCGTACATAAGCACCCCTAATGGGTTAATGTCCAAGTGTTTGGTCGGTCCGTACTTTGCGACCGCTTCACAGAGCGCATGCAACATAAATGCCCCCAAAGCGCATGCAGAGAGTTTTAGATGTATTGCCCATGCAGGGTTAAAGAGAGAGCCCCATGCGATCAGTTTTGTTTTAGTTCGTGGCTCAAGTTACTGGCAGTTAGGGTTAACAGGGCAGATTCCTTCCTTGCAGTAAAACTGCTGCACGTAAAAATCAAGTAGCATTGCTTAACTTATAGTGTACGCAGGACATGGGGTGTATCTGCAGGCGGACTGGTGCCCCGCGTAGGCTTGCAACCAGGAGCTCTGAGGATGCACGTCTTTCCTCAGTGCTGGTCAGGATTGCGAGCAGCGCTCGTGGGGCATTGCTCACGCATGCGCTTCTGTGTGAGCGTGGCCAGGGGCATGGCTATCTTCTCCCCAGCAGGCTCTTGCTGCACACGGCCTGCTGGGAAACGTAGTCTTCAGGCTGTTCTCCACCCCTGGAACATGCCTGGAGAACCTTGGTGGATGCTTCAGGGTCTCCCATCTCCCTCCAGTACTCACCACAGGGGTCACCACTCCTCCCACCACCCCTATATTTTACTGAGACATGACAGTACTCCCCCTCCCTCCTGCAGGCCCAGGCTTAGAGGGGTGCCTCTGATGGAATTGGCGGAGTAGTCGATGAGCATGAATGTTTGATGCAGGTTCCCAGGATCTATCTACCGGACCGTATCCCTCCCAATCCACCAGATACCATAGTACACCCTGTCTGAATCGTGAATCTAGGATAGCTCTAACTTCAAATTCGGGGTGTCCGTCTATCAGGATAAGTGGAGGTTTTCTTGTTTTGATGGAGGCTGGGGCTGGCTTGAGCAAAGCGACATGGAACACCGGATGTATTTTCATGTGTGTGGGAAGGATCAATTTTGCTGCTACCAGGCCGATCAGTGCCTTAATTGAGAAAGGGCCAATGAAGTGGGGAATGAACTTGCATGAACGTTGGAGATGTAGGTTCCGCTTTGATAGCCATACTTTATCTCCAACTTGGTACTGAGGGCTGGGTCGTCTTTTTTTTGTCAGCCTGTTGTTTGTAAGCCTGTTTGGCGGAGTTCAAATTGCATTGCACCTTCTGCCAGATGGCTTCTAGTTGTTTCTTTTTCTCTCCAGCTGCTGGTGCCTACAGTATGTTACATTGGGGCACTGGTTGGAAATGGGGATGGTATCCGTACATGCTATAGAATGGTGTAGTTTTAGTGTATGTATGAAGTGTGTTATTGTACACCAATTCTGCCAACCATATCACCTTTACCCAGTTGTCTTCTTGGTCTTGAGATAAAGACTGAAGGTATTGTTCTAAGGTCTGGCTTAACCTTTCAGTTTGACCATCTGTTTCTGGGTAACTGGTTGATAGTCATATGTCAATCCCTATTGATTTGCAGAATGCTTGCCAAAACCTTGATGTAGATTGTGGTCCTCGGTCAGAGATAATACAATAGCGTACACCATGCAATCAGATCACGTGCTGTAAAAATAAGTCTGCCACTGTGCTGGCCGAAGGGGTGCCTTAGCAGGGAATGAAGTGCGCCATTTTAGTGAGATAATCTACCACAACCCGGATGGCAGTGAACCATTGGCTGTGGGGCAATTCAACGATTAAGTCCATTGACACAGTAAGGTGTTGGGAGTGGCTGTAATGAGCATGCTGATTTTTGGTGCTCTGACTTGTTTCTCAGACATGTTCCACATTTAGCCATGTTCTGCTGGACCTCTTTGTGCAGACATGGCCACTAGAAATGACGAAGAAGCAGTTCCACTGTTTTAACCTTGCCAGGAGGACCCACAAAAAGCGAGTCGTGACACCACTTTATGGCTTGTTGACGGAGAGGAATTGTGGGTAGATACAATGCAGACTTGTAGAATGGTAATCCATCCTTCACGGTTTGGTCTTTATTCTGAGCTGCCCATTGAGCGAATTCATGCACTGATATAGATGTCCTAATGTCTTCGAAGATTGTGTCCACCATTATTCTTCCTATTACACGGCTTGGGTCCAACATGGGTTTGGGTATTCATGTTCTCACTTCTGGCTGGTCAGGATAATGGTTTGGCTCAGGGTATCGCAAGAGTATGTCAGCTTTTCTGTTTTCTAAACAAGGGCGGTATGTTACTATGAAATCATAGTCTGAGAACTGCATCGCCCACCGTAATTGGCTGGGGCTCAGGGCCTTGGCTGACTTTAGAAATTGTAGATTTCCATGATCAGTATATATTGCTATGGTGTGTCGGGCTCCCATAAAATAGTGGCTCCATTCATCAAATGCCATCTTAATAGCTATTAACTCCTTATCTGCTATTGCATAATTTTGTTCGGCTGGTAATAACATCCAGGAGTAATAGGCGACTGGGTGTAATTGTCTGTTTTCATCTCACTGAGACAGGATTGCTCCAACCGCATAACTACAGGCATCGGTTTCAAGGATGTAGGGTCTGGCTGGATCTGGGTGTTGTAGAACGGGTGCAGTGATGAATGCTTTCTACAAGGCCTGGAAGCCTTCCTCAGCCTCCTTGTCCCACAGGTACCCCTTTCCGCAACAGCCGCGTGATGGGTTGTGCTTTTTTGGCGAAACCATATATAAAGCGATGGTAAAAATTGGCGAATCCTAGAATGGATTGAATGTCTTTCACAGACTTTGGCGAGGGCCAGTCTATGATGGATTGTACCTTTTTCTTGTCCATAGTGACCCCATAAGATAAATCCAAGGAATTCTACTGACTTTTGATGGAATTCGCATTTTTCCCGCTGCGCATGTAAATGATGTTCACGCAGTCTCTGCAATACTGCGCTGACGTGGCCTCAGTGTTCTTCAGGATTCTGCGAGTAGATTAAGATGTCATCGATGTATACAACAGCAAATACATCTGTGTAGCCACACAAGACTTCATCTAGGAAATGCTGGAATGCTGCTGGGATGTTACATAGCCCGAAGGGCATCACCTGATATTCGTACAGGCCAAATTTAATCGGGAATGCTGTTTTCCATTTGTCGCCCTGTCTCACACACACCAGGTTGTAGGCCCCACAGAGATCTAATTTTGTGTAAATTGTTGACCCACACACCTGGTCCAATAGCACTGGAATAAACGGTAATGGGCATCAGTTTTTTATTATCTTAGTTATCTTAGTTATCTTTTTGATTGCCCTTTAGTCAATGCAAGTTCTTAAATCTCCCCTTTTCTTAGGCACAAAAAACAAGGGGGAGGAAAAAGGAGACATAGAATGCCTCATAAAACTGTTGGCTAAATTGGTTTCAATGTATTCTTTCAAATGCTTACTTTCAGCCTCTGTGAGCGCATATATCTGGCTACAGGGCGGTACAGCACCTACCTCAAGATCGATTCAGCAGTCAAAAGGCCGGTGTGGGGGTAAGGTCTCAGCCGCTGCTTTGAGACATGCCGATATTCTTCGTATTCTTCGGGCAAGTTTGTTTCTGTATTTCCTCCTACACAGTGGGAAACGGTTTCCGGTACTCCACACTTTGCATGGCAGTGGGCAGAGTCAAACTTTAATACTCCGGTGCTCCAGCCTTCGGTTGGGTTGTGAAGCCTAAGCCAGGTCAACCCCAGAATAAAACCAAACTGTGGGGCTGCTATCACGTCGAAGCTTATTGTTTCTTGATGTTTCGTTCCACAATCCAAGTAGAGAGATAGCGTATGTTGCGTGATAGGTCCTGAGACCAACGGTAAGCAGTCCACTGACTTCACCTCTTCCGGATGTGACTTGTTACTCAATAGGTGTCCTAATCTCTGGGCTGCTTGACTTCCACAAAGTTTCCAGTGGCCCCTAAATCCACCGTTAAGGACACTGGTATGTGTTTTCCCTGCCAAGGCAAGTGACCTGCCACCATAACATGACTTGCCTGGTTGTGATGTACGTTTGCTAGCAGTCTGGGGGTGTCTTTAGCTCTGCTCCTCCTTGCCACCCTCATGGGCGACCCGTCGCGTTTCCCGAAGGCCCTCCTTTTGCTGGTTTGCTGGAACATTCACGCACGAAATGGCCTGCTTTGCCGCAGTAGAGGCACAGCTTGTCTCTCCGTCTTTTCTCCTTCTCCTCTTTGGTCAAAGGCCCCCGAATGGTTCTGATTTACATCAGCTCATCAGCTCCTTTCTCAGCTGCCTTGGTGGGTTTCTGCTGGTCGAGCCTTACTATTGTTTTTTTCTCCCATCTACGTCGATCCTGTCGCCGCTCAATCTGTCTCTGATCCAACCTAAGAGCTAGATCGATCATTGTAGAGCAGGTATCGGGTTGTGGGTCGACTTGAGCCACTAGATCCTTTAGATCCTCCCTCAACCCCTGGTAGAACAGGGCCATCCTCTTGTCTTGAGGACAGTCTGTCTCTATAGATAGCCGGTTGAACGCCATAACATAGGAGACCAGGTCCTTACTTCCTTGTCTAAGTGTTAATAGCTCTCTAACCTTGATCAAGGGCACAGATCTTACCAAATTCGTGGAGAAACATGTCCCAGTTATACAACAAGTCGTCGTCTTTCGCGGACTAATGGAGTGGCCCACGAAGCAGCGTCTCCAGTGAGATATGAAATCACAAACTCCATACGAGCCTGGGCCGTCTGAAAAATCGCAGGTTTCGTTAGGAAATGCAGCTGGCACTGCATAATGAACTGATTAAAGTTCTGTGGATCTCCATGGTATCTTTCTGGGGCCGCCAAAGGCAGCGGTGGTTCTGTGGTAACTTGAACGTGCGCAGGAGCGGGTGGGGGTGCTCTAGGTAAAGGTGTTCCTTGGGCTTGACTCTGGATCGTTAAGGTGTGAACCTGACCTGCCAGGCTCTGGTAGTCCTGCCTGGTTGCGGCTAACTCTGCTTTCAATTCCTGAAGGGGTGTTACCAACTCAGCCATGATTGTGCTGCCTGGGCACCTGATTAATACTTGGGCTTGCAATTCTGTCAGATCTTCTTCTTCCTGGTGCAGAGGCAGCACACACACCTGCCTCCCATTAGGTCTTGGCACCTGGGACAGTACAACCACAAGCCACCGCAACCCTTGGGGAAAGAGGGTTAGGGTCCATTAATTGGATAGGTAGGGGGGTTGTAGGATCACTGGAAAGAGGGTTAGGGATGTTCTGTGGGTAGGTAGTGGGTGGTTAGGGAAACATGTTCCTCGGCTCCTGCTCCTGAACGTGGAGATCGCTGCCCTCACACTCCTGCACACTCCACATTCATGCTGTATGCCCAGTGTATGGGGGGGCCTTTGTGCTGGAGCCCCTAACCAGTATGTTGATACTTGTGCAGCACAAATGTGTATGCAAACCTTCACACAATTCTCTTGTCAAAAGAAAACCGCCCCTTGGTGTTTCTCCACATTAAATCATGTAAGGCATAGACTTTGACCCCCACATTACATCATGCAAGGCATTGGTTCTGCATTAACACCATGCAGTAGGAACAAGATCCTCACATTACCCCATGCAAGGGCGTGCCCCATAACAAGAGAGACTCATAAAACACTTGGCTTTGTTTTGGTGTGCGTTCTGTGTCTTTCTGGCCTTTTCGTGTTGACTGACCAATGCATCGCCTTCCGGCTTTGTTTGCCGCTGGAAGGATCAAAGGAAATGTCAGACCGGGTGCGCGTACATAAGCACCCCTTATGGGTTATTGTTCAAACGTTCAGTCGGTCAGTACTTTGCTACCGCTTGACAGAGCACAAGCAACATAAATGCCCCCAAAGTGCATGCAGAGAGTTTTAGATGTATTTCCCATGCAGGGTTAATGAGAGAGCCCCATGAGATCAGTTTCGTTTTAGTTTGTGGCCCGGTTACTGGCAGTTAGGTTAACAGAGTGGATTTCTTCCATGCAGTAAAACCACTGCACGTGAAAATCAAGTAGCGTTACTTATCTTATAGTGTACGTGGGGCCTGGGGTGTGTCTGTAGGCGGGCTGGTGCCCTGCGTAGGCTTGCCACCAGGATCTCTGAGGATGCATGTCTTTCCTCTGTGCTGGTCAGGATTGTGAGTAGCGCTCGTGGGGCGCGGTTCGCGCCTGCACATCGGTATGGGCGTGGCTATCTTCTCCTCAGCAGGCTCGTGCTGCACACAGCCTGCTGGGAAACATAGTCTTCCGGCTGTTCTCCATCCCTGGACTTTGGTACTGCAAAAAGGGTGGAGAACACGCCTGGAGAACCTTGTTGGATGCCTCAGGGCCTCCCATCTCCCTCCAGTACCCACCACAGGGGTCACCTCCCCTCCAACCACCCCTATACTTGCCTGAGACCTGACAATCAGACCAGCAGCAATCTGCAACAATTTTAGTTGAGATGATTTGCTTTCTGGCCAGAATCCAATCAAGGATGTTACCTCCTTGAGGGTGGGAAAAGTAATACATTGTTTAGAACCTACGCTCACCAGGAGATTTAGCAGAGTGCAAGCCTCAATATCGGTAATATTATTAGCCCACAAATTAAAGTTTTCTGCCACTAAAAATTGCATCATAGGTTTAATATGGGGGCCCAAGAAAGCCATAAGTTGTTCTCGGAAATCACTCAGTGTAGCTGGGGGGGCGGTAAACAATAAAAAGGCTAAGAGTAGAAGTAGGACCAAGGTGGAGTTTAAATAGTAAGCCCTCACAAGTATTCAAATGTAACCGAAGAACCCATGTGATAGAGGCATGTATGAGCACTGACAGTACTTAGCCTGATGATGCAAAGACAGAGATCCTTGTTTGTTTGTTTGTTTGTTTATTGAATTTGTAGGGCGCACCGGACCTGAGGGTAGCAGGGCGCAACAAGGATATGCAAGGATATGCATCACCTTATCGTAGCTCAGCACCTCCTCAATGGAGTGGATGCACCATACCCAATGCAATCCATTATTATAAAAACTCTGCTTGTACAAAAGAAAGTCTGCAACTTCACCTTTCGCCATAATTTTGAAATGATCCTTGACATGCAAGTGAGCAGGGAAGCAAATAAATGATTCTTTCTGACAGCAACATTGCCCTTTTCTTCCCATTTGAAAAACTCTCCATGTCCTTCAGGCTCTCATAACCCTACACCTGGGCTATGGCAATGGTGTCTAACCCTACAGCTGCATACTAAATATTAAGATAAAAAATGTTTTATTTTAAATATGGAATGTCCTATAGATTCCTATGCCCTATGGTCAAATGACAGTCCCTATTTACTGGGAAGACAATACTAACAGGTTTCCCCACAAACATTAATATTTGTCAATGACAACATCCTCAATTTCACAAATAAGCACAAAGAATGATGGTGATAGATATGTATATGTATTTTACAAGGCCTACACACCTTTGTCACTCATTACCTCCAAGTTACATTAAAACACACCTCTTCTATTATCCTAATATTTCAGAGTTCCTACCTAATCTCTCAACTCGCATTAACTCTTATAATCTTGATGTATAAATATGTTTCGCTCTAAGGATATAGTGAACACCGCACAATCTTGGGGACAACCACTGATGTTGATTTGTAGCACTCCATAGAGGATGGCTCCCCATTAACATAATGTAAAGGGGCATTGTGACATCTCTTTCCATGCAATGTTGCCTCTAGTCATGGGAAGACTATGTAAAAAGTGTTCTGCAGGTGACCAGAAATCTACAAGTGAGAGTCAGAGAGGTGGGCAATTACCCCATGATTTGTCCTAAAGCCAGATTCTGCCTGAATCTCATTTAAGTACCCTACATCTCTAAGGAGATTCTTGAAATTTTGGGAAGGTCATAAAAACATTTACATATTACTTCAGATTGTGCAGGAAGAGATTGGAGGAGCAAAAGAGGAGAGGCAAGGTGGGAACATTAGAATGTTATTCACATATACTTCAAATCCTGCAGGAAGAGATTGGAGGGGAAGAAGAGGAGAGGCAAGGTAGGAACATTAGAATGTTATTCATGTAAGCATACATATCCAAACCTTCACTCAGATATTTCGATAGGTTAATACATCACCTTAAGAGATCGATTTGTAAAGTCAGAGGTTCAAATCTGGGTAGGGCCAACTCTATCTTCCATCATTCTCAAGTTAAAATATGTATGGTTGAATTAGGTTATGATTATATTTCATAGCAGATGCTCAGGGTCAATCACATATCACACATCATTCATGGGTGTTCTTTTCATCCTTTCGCTTCCACTTGCTCACTCAGTTGAACTCGGCCACATCAAATTAAAATCGGCTCAATCTACCTCACACAATGATTACTAGCTTTCCCCCTCCTTCACCACTTCCTTCATGTGTCCTCAGCCATGGATCTCCACCGCCATTCAGCTGTTGAGGACAATGAGGCATTGCTGCATAAAGTACTGGTGCAAATTCTCCATCCTCCACACTTCATTACGGCGTTCATCAATTCCTCCTTCAAAACAGTGTCATGCCGTTTGTAAGGAGATTCCCTTGGAGTCTGAGAAGCCAATGGCAACTCCGCTGCCATTAATTGTTCCACCTTTTTTTCCCATTTCCTGTGCTCTAGTCTTTTTCCGGCCTCTTCCTGGTTTCGCTTTTAACCACGCCTCTTTGTTTTGCACGGCGCGTTGCAACTGAAGCTTTCACGCTCTGTGTCGCTTGCTCGCTTCCAGTTTCCTGCTTGCTGCCTTGCCGGTCTTATTCCGGTACTCTTCCCTTTCTGCCCTTTTCTTAGCCTTTCCCTCCTTGGTTCTTCACTGATTTCTCGTCTTCGCGTGTCTTAGCGTTCCGGTATTTTGTTTTCCCCTTTGCCTTATCTTCTTTTCTCCTCCCTTCCCGTTCCCTCTCTCCTCGTCCTGCCTTTTCCCGGGTCTCGGCCCTCCTTCTTCTGTAAATACCTTCTTCTGAGCTTACCTGTTTCCTTACCCATTCTTTTCGGGTCCATTTATCCTTCCTCCGTTTTCTCTTCTTACTTCCTGCTTTTTTCTCCCTCCTTCTTTCTTTTCGGTCTCCGCTTCCACTCTTCCTTTTCCCGGTCTGCCGCCTTCCAACCAGCATTCCACTCTTACCGCTTTCCCCTTGCCCAGCTCAGCATTCACATGATCCTCAGCGGTCTCAACGATCCTGTGCAACCCGGAACATTCTCTCCTTCGGATACCTGGAAAAGAACCTTGTCTGGTTATCCTTACATCGCAACAAGATCAAAACACAAAAGAGAGGTTTTTTTAGCATACGCTTTTTTCCTCTCTTACGGCTTCTGCGGAAAGGGAGTCCCTTGTTTCCCTGGTACTACGAGGGGGAACAGGGTTGCTTCTAACCGCGGAAGACCATATCTCTTCTCAAAAAAGAAGTCTACAAGAAAAAAGGGGTGAAGATGCGAGGAGTCTACAGAAGAATCATGTGAGGAGGAGTGGGTTCTGCATAAAGACAGTTCTGGTTCCGACAAATTGAGTGACCAGCCTAGCATTCATGATAGATTGCAACGCCCAAATGATCCTACAATGGATACAGCTGAACAGATACAGGAGTTACTAACTGCGGTACACAATCTCACACAGGAACTGCAAACTGTCAAGGCAGAGAACGCGGTTCTAACACAACGTATTGACAACCAAGAAAGAGCACATGCAGAATTACCCCCTATGCCTTTGGCATCGGGTAAATATGATGGCTCTCCACATAAGTTCAAAGAATTCATGGAGGCATGTATTATACATTTTACTTTCAGATACCAGACATATGCCTCCGATAATGCCCGCATAGGGTTTCTCATCTCCAACCTTACTGGAAATGCACTGGCATGGGCCACCCCATTAGTTACCAGTGCTAGCCCACTGCTGCAAGACTATAGTGGGTTTACGGCCCAATTCAAAGAAGCCTTTGAGAGACAAGAAACCGCCTTGATAGCCAGCGAGCAGTTGCTTGACATCCGTCAGGGTAACTCGGATTTGCTATCCTACATTTCCCGTTTCAAGAGGGTCGCCGCTGATACCGGGTGGCAAGAGGCGGCTCAATACACCATTTTCCGTCGTGGTCTCAGAGAAGAATTGAAAGACGAATTGGCACGTGTGCCCAGACCTGCAACTTTGTCGGAATTGTGGTCTACCGTTCTCCAGTTGGATTTCCGCCTTTCCGAGAGACGTTCAGAAAGACGAAGAGGTCGAATCACACCTATTTCCTCTGAGCCTTGTCTAGCCACTGCCTCCTCCGCCCATCAAACCAAGGATGAACCCATGCAGATAGGTACCACCCGGGGGCCCCTTTCGTCTGATGAACGAAGGAGAAGAAAGGACAATAATCTGTGACTGTATTGTGGTTCTAACCAACACCTGTTACGTGACTGTCCAGAAGTACCTCCACGACGGTCGGGAAACGCCCCGCCTCGGAATTAGTGGGGACAAGTTACCGAGGGGGATTTCCTGGTCCCTACGTCTCAATGTCGATTACATCCATATCATCCACAGAGGACACCTGTCTCATGGTTCTGGCAGTCCAGCTTACCCTTCATCAAAGGACTTATGATGTCCTGGCTTTACTGGACTGCGGTGCAGCAGGATGTTTCATGGACATCATGTGGGCTAATCAATCTGGTATAGAACGACTAGAGAAGGATGAAGACCAGAAGGTGGAAGGAGTTGATGACAAGCCCTTAAGTTCTGGTCTGATCACCCATGCCACCCCGCCCATGACTATGAAGTTGCTACAACATACAGAGACTATCCAGTTTGATCTAATAAGAGCTGCCCACTTCCCAGTTATACTAGGGGTATCATGGCTATGCAAACACAACCCTACCATAAACTGGAAAACCAATCAGATGTCTTTTTCTTCTGATTTCTGTTTGAGGAAATGTCTTCCGGAAACCAGCTACGCCACTGTCCAAGCCATCGCTGAATCCTCTCCAACATCTGATACCTTGGGAATTCATACAATTCCCATCGACCTGGCTCAGTATAGTGAAGTTTTCCAAGACCAAGAAGCCCAAGAATTACCTCCACACAGACCTGAGGACTGCGCTATCGATCTGGTCCCAGAGGCCCTAGTACCGTTTGGGCGAATGTTCTCCCTTTCTCTTAAGGAAAAAGAAGTCCTCAAGAAATACCTTGACTCCAATCTACAAAACGGTCTCATTCAACCTTCACTTTCTCCTGCTGGGGCATCCTTGTTTTTTGTGCCCAAAAAAGATACTACAGAACTAAGACCCTGCATCGACTACCGAGGTCTGAACAGCATCACCATTAGAGATCGGTACCTGATGCCATTGATTAAGGATATATTAGAAGCCGTACAAGGGGCCACTGTTTTCTCCAAGATCGACCTTCGAAGAGCCTACCATTTGCTATGCATTCGATCCGGAGATGAATGGAAGACTGCCTTTAGGACACCCTTCGGCCACTATGAGTATAGGGTGATACCGTTTGGCCTGGTAAACGCTCCATCAGTTTTTCAGCGATTTATGGACCGTACCTTTTCTGACTTGTTGTATAACTGTACCATCATCTACTTGGATGATATTCTAGTGTTCTCTAAATCCCAGGAATTACATGCACAACATCTCCATCAGGTTGTCCAAAGACTTAAAGATGCCCGTCTAAAGGCTAATCCAGACAAGTGTGTTTTCCAGGTAGCAAAGGTTCCTCATCTTGGGTTTATCTTGTCTGCCGAGGGAATTCAGAAGGACCGTCGGAAGGTAGAAGCCATCTTGCAGTGGCCAAGTCCGACTTCGGTAAAGGAAGTCCAAAGATTCCTCGGGCTAGCCAATTTTTATCGCAAATTCATTTCTGATTTCTCCAACAAGGTATTGCCCATTACCTGTTTGTTAAAGAAATCTTCTTCTCCCTTTCTTTGGTCCATTGAAGCAGAGGGCGCTTTTCACCAACTTAAAACCGCCTTTTGTTCTGCCCCAGTGCTATGTCAACCAGAGCAAGACCTCCCATTTATAGTAGAAACTGATGCTTCATCTGCAGCTTTGGGAGCAGCATTGCTACAAGAACATGACGGGGTTGAATTTCCTGTAGCCTATGTATCTAAAACTCTAACAACTAGCCAACGGAACTATTCCGTGATATAGAAGGAGCTGCTCGTGATGAAAGTGGCCTGTGAAGAGGGGCGACATCTCTTACAAGGGGCTGCTTTTCCCTTTGAACTGCGCATGGACCACAAGAATCTAAAGGTCATACAAAATATGGAGTGTATAAATTCACGACAAGCCCGATGGGCCCATTTTTTATATCCCAGTATGACTTTGTGCTTACTTACTTACCTGGAACCCAAAACCTGCTTGCTGATGCATTATCCAGAAGACCCTCTCCAGAATGTCTGTCCGAACAACATCTAAAGCTCATGTTGCCTCAGAAAAAGGTGATATGTACGGTAAATGCTTTTCTAGAAGGGGTACGCAAAGCCACTGCCAACTTAGACAAACCCCCTTCGGTTAAGGCTTCAGAAGATCTCTTCCTCCAGGATGGCGTATATCTTTGCAGACTCCACCTCCCATCTACAGGTCTTGAAATGGTGTCACGATGACCAAGTAGCTGGACATCGAGGTATTAAGAACACTCTGGATTTACTCAGACGTAATTTTTGGTGGTCAGGAATGGAAAAGACAGTAGATGGGTATGTGTCGACCTGTCCTATCTGCTCCAGATCAAAATACAGCACTCAGAAACCGGTTGGATATCTACAACTAGAAGAGCCACCTAGGAGACGATGGAGAGTAATCTCCACCGATTTTGTAGTTGACTTACCTCCTTCGGACGGTTGCGCCTGCATCATGGTAACCGTGGACAGTTTTTCCAAAATGTCACATTTTACCCCCTTGGCAGGACTGCCAAAAGCAGCTGAGATGTCTTCTGTTTTTGCCAAGGAAATATTCCGGTTACATGGAATTCCAGACAAGATCATTTCTGACAGAGGTTCACAGTATACCTCCCGTTTCTGGAAAGAGCTCTGTAAGAGGCTTGGAATTGAAAGAGCTATGTCCTCAGGGTTCCATCTGCAAACGAATGGTCAGACAGAACGGATAAACGCCTTACTGGAACAGTATCTTCGTTGCTTTACCAATTCTCAACAAGATAATTGGGTGGCCCTTCTATCTACAGCCGAGTTTGCTTACAACAACTCCACTCATAGTGCCACCAAACTAAGTCCTTTCTTTTGTACTTATGGCTTTCATCCCCGTTTCTTACCAATCAGAACCTTTCCTCCTGGAGATATACCTTCTGTCGACGCTTTGCTTGCCAGTATTTCTGAGGCACATAAGACTGCTTATGCTAGTCTGCAAGCCAGCAAGATCCGGTATAGTTCTTTCAGCAATCCACAGCGCCTTCCTTCTCCTCAATGGCAAAAGGGCACCCAAGTCTGGTTATCTACAAAGTACCTCCCTCGCTGGTTGCATTCTTCCAAACTTACTCCACGCTATCTGGGTCCTTTTACCATTTTGGAAAGGATAAACCCAGTGGCCTATCGACTTCTGTTGCCCGACTACATGAAGCGAATATATCCGGTCTTTCATTCCTCTCTTTTGAAAGAATATCAGGAAGACACCTACAAGCGAAGAATACCGAAAGATCAGAAACCCAAAGACTTACCACCTGACGAATATGAAGTAGCATCCATCCGAGACTCCAGATATAAGGGAGGCAGACTGGAGTATCTCATACATTGGAAAGGTTACCCGCATTTGGATGATTCTTGGGAACCTGTTTCTCATGTCCATTCCCCTCGTCTGGTGCAGATATTTCATAGACTTCACCCTGGCAAGCCGGGGGGGGGTGTCCCATGGAAGGGGGCATACTGTCATGTCATTTGTAAGGAGATTCCCTTGGAGTCTGAGAAGCCAATGGCATTTCCGCCGCCATTAATTGTTCCACCTTTTTTTCCCATTTCATGTTGCTACGCTCTAGTCTTTTTCCGGCCTCTTCCTGGTTTCGCTTTTAACCACGCCTCTTTGTTTTGCTTGGCGCGTTGCAACTGAAGCTTTCACGCTCCATGTCGCTTGCTCGCTTCCAGTTTCCTGCTTGCTGCCTTGCCGGTCTTATTCCGGTACTCTTCCCTTTCTGCCCTTTTCTTAGCCTTTCCCTCCTTGGTTCTTCGCTGATTTCTCGTCTTCGCGCGTCTTAGCGTTCTGGTATTTTTTTTTCCCCTTTGCCTTATCTTCTTTTCTCCTCCCTTCCCGTTCCCTCTCTCCTCGTCCTGCCTTTTCCCGGGTCTTGGCCCTCCTTCTTCTGTGCCTACCTTCTTCTGAGCGTACCTGTTTCCTTACCCATTCTTTTCGGGTCCATTTATCCTTCCTCCGTTTTCTCTTCTTACTTCCCGCTTTTTTCTCCCTCCTTCTTTCTTTTCGGTCTCTGCTTCCACTCTTCCTCTTCCCGGTCTGCCGCCTTCCAACCGGCATTCCACTCTTACCGCTCTCCCCTTGCCCAGCTAAGCATTCACGTGATCCTCAGCGGTCTCAACGATCCTCTGCAACCCGGAACATCTCTCCTTCGGATACCTGGAAAAGAACCTTGTCTGGTTATCCTTACACCGCAACAAGATCAAAACACAAAAGAGAGGTTTTTTTTAGCATACGCTTTTTTCCTCTCTTACGGCTTCTGCGGAAAGGGAGTCCCTTGTTTCCCTGGTACTACGAGGGGGACCAGGGTGGCTTCTAACCGCGGAAGACCATATCTCTTCTCAAAAAAGAAGTCTACAAGAAAAAAGGGGTGAAGACGCGAGGAGTCTACAGAAGAATCATGTGAGGAGGAGTGGGTTCTGCATAAAGACAGTTCTGGTTCCGATGGATTGAGTGACCAGCCTAGCATTCATGATAAACAGGTATTGTCCCAGACAACCTAAAAGACGCCTGGGTGATCCCCCTGTTTCAAGAAACCCTCCCTCGACCCAAGCATACCTACTAACTTCCACCCTATCACCACGGTTCCATTCTTGCTCAAGATTTTGGACCGCGCAGCATACCTCCAGATCCAAAGCTATCTGGAAGATAACAACCTGCTAGGTCTACGACAATCCGGCTTCCGACCCAGACATGGGACGGAAACTGCTTTAATAGACTTAAAAACCCAAATTGAGGTATTGAAGGATAAGGGCAAACTTGCAATGCTACTACTCCTCGACCTTTCCGCCGCATTTGATCTGGTCAACCACCAGATCCTATGTAGACACCTCCATTCTGCTGCCAACTTCTCGCCCTCCGCTGCGGCCTGGATAAAATCCTTTTTAAGCAACAGATCCATGAGGGTCTTCGCACCCTCTGCAGTTGTGGACCCTTCCCCAATTTACTGTGGTGTACCTCAAGGGTCTTGCGTGTCACCTACGCTTTATAACATTTTCACGAAACCACTTTTTGATGTGCTTGACTATCTGGGTGTCTCCTACACTAATTACGCTGACGACACCCAGATACTCATCCCCATCACAGGTGATTATCTGGCAGACACCAAGGCCCTTAACGACGTCTATCTGGTTATCCAAGCCTGGATGGCTCAACACCAGCTATGCCTAAATGATGATAAAACAGAGCTCCTTATCCTGGGCACCTCACAATGCCTGAGCAAATTAGACCCGTCCTATCAGACCTTCAACATAGATGGCAACATCATACGAGTTCTGAAAGATACCAAAACGCTTGGTTTTTACCTGGACGCCACCCTATCCTTATCCAGACAAATAAATGCAGTCAAATCTGCCTCTGCATACACGTGCAAACTTATCGCAGCCTGCAGACCCTTCCTTACCACCCTCAACAGTGTCACTCTAGCCAGAACTTTCATTATGGCTAAAATAGATTACTGTAGCGCCCTCTATTTAGGCACTAGCCAAGAGAACATGAACAAACTCCAAACTACCCAGAACAACGCCATTCGTGCCGCTTTAAACATCCCCCGCAACCACCACATCTCCGACTCTAGAACTAACCTAAAGTGGCTTCCTGTCAAGCAAAGAATCTCACTAAAAACACTGGCCATCACGCACAAATGCTTGGCTAACAACGCCCCTATCTACCTCTCCACTCGACTGTCCTGCCACTCGACTGCCCGACCTTTAAGAACTGCCCAGACTCACTGCCATTCGATCCCGAAGTTTAAACTTCAGAAAGCAGGGGGCACTAGCTTCCCTGTCCTAGCCTCTAAGCTCTAGAATTCCCTCCCCGCCACAATCAGAGCTGAAGAGTCCTTTAACACTTTCAAGGCCAAAACTAAATCTTGGCTCCTTGATCAGTGCTAGACATAAACCGCGCCCTCTCCTGCTGACTCCTGCCCTGTCCACCGTTTCGATGTCTGTACACCCCAGGGGTATTTCCCACTGCTTAGCCTTTGGCACTGTAATCTTTGTAATATATGTAGCTTGTAACATTATTAATTATCATGTTTTTGTAACTATTGCCTTTATGTATGCATTACTGTAACTTTGCACAAATTTGCGTCCTGATGCCTCCGGGCCCGATGGCTGCGCGGTATAAATAAACAAATACAAATACAAATACACTTCTCACTGCCTACAAGGACCCTATTCACCCTGACCAATGCTGTCTGCAAATTTAAATCCTCTTAAACTTCAAACTAATTTTGTTTCCTCTCTCCGTTTGCACCCTCACAACCTACCCATGAGCCCCAGGCCATGTTTATTCCACCTAAACACCTTTGCATTTCCCCCCATCTCCATATGCCAATGACTGCCTCCTGCTTCTCGAGATACACTCACTTTCTGAGCCCTTCCAGAATTTCTAGCCAACTCTTCAAAGAGACTGCACTTGCTGTGTTACAAATAATCTTGCCTCAGTCCACCACTCTCAGCTTTCCCCCATTCTCATAATTCTAGCCATTTCTGCTGCCTTTGACACTCCGGATCATACCACAGACCTTCAAACTATTTCCCTCCATTGCTGAAAGGACAACATACTCAAATGAGTTTTCGTCTATCTCTCTGACTGCTCATTCTCCATTGCATGGAACCCCAATACCTACTCCATAAAATCCCTTCTTGTGGTTGTTTGTCAAGGATCAGTTCTAGGCCCACTCCTCTTCATGCTGTACACCTCCTTGTTCAACAAGCCCATTTGATCCTTTGGAATGGACCATCTCCTCTTTGCTGAGAATACTCAGATATTCCTCTCCTTCTCTTCTTCCTCCTCCTCCCCCCCTACATATTGTTAATGCATAACAAACTGCCTAACCACCAACCACCACTGTATAGCTTTACATTGCCTCATGATATACTCTTAAAATAAAACAAAGCTTCGTCCTGCATCGATTACCAACCCCACTTTACTAGCTCTCATCTCTTTCCCCTAACCTTCTCACCCCATCACCCATGATGTGCAACCTTGGGGTTCTCTTTGACAGCAACGTGAAACAAACAGTTCAAGTCAACATCATGACTATTAAAATATTCCACTTAGTCACCACTTACCTAAACCTTTATCTTTACACTGGTGCTCAGAAAACTGGACAACTTCTCAAGCCTACATCTTGGCCTACCCTTCCATTAGTTTGCTCCGATCAACAAATGCTTCACCTTTGTGACATAAATGTTTTTCAGTATCCCCACATCCTTCCCCATTTCTACCTATGGGTCCCACACTGAATGATTATCCATGCAAAATTACAAGCTCTTTAAATGTTTCCAACACATCTAAAATCTATCCTAGTCGTGCACCCCACTGCTTTGCTGAATGCATCACACTTTACATCTGCAACTCTCTGCTCCTCCTCTCTTCCTCTCTTCACAGCTTCTTCTTCCTCACATACCTGCCTGTGCCACTTCTCCTACTCAAGCTGTCACTCATTCTCCCTACTTGTCCCAGCCTTCTGGAATAGATTCCAACTTACCATCAAAGCAATCTCTTCAGTGGAGCTATTCAAAGTGAGGCTCAAACTCTACCTGAAAACAATGGAAGGAACCCCCCAAATGCTGCCACCCTACTACCCAAGCTAACCACTAACTCACTTCTACAGCATTCTGTTCTAAGGGTTACTCAATGTAATTCGTTAAGGGTACATACACTTGCCTCAGATTCCCAATGTTAAACATACTGTTTTATCCCCCAATCCCTCTCCCTGGGACATGTTTCCTGGATGTATGTGATTATTTTGAATACGAACATTTAAAATACGAAAATGTTGAATTTGAAATGTTCATATTCAAAATAATCTCCCCACGGCTAAATGCCATTCATAGACTCCACACCCCACAACCCTTGACTTACCTTTTGGTGGCATACTTCGCTGTGTGCTGTCAACTCCCTGCAGTGCCAGTTCCCTTCACTTCCGTGGATGGGAACCAGCGTTGCAGGGTCCCTTTCTTTTTTTTTTTTAAATGTTCTTGTTTTGGATGCAGGGGACACCCTCGATACCCCCGATTTCATTATAGTGAAAAAGGTTGCTCATGACACCCCCCCACAAACCCTGCTTCCCTTGTTCGCTATAATGAAAATTGAATGTTAAAAATATTTGGCATTTTCGAGCTGTATGTAATTTTGGTACAACCGAAATGCGATCCTTTCTACCATTCTTTATTTTTAACACATTTTTGTGCAATACCATGTTTTCTACTCTTAACCCTTCTCCACCCGGTATGACTTACTCAATCCAATAATGCTCAATTGTAAAGGCATCTTAAATTAGGACTACCTGTGCTCAATTTCAATTCCTACTTGGTAAGAGATTTTTGATACCATGTTTTTAAATACAACTACAAAATAATGCTTATTTTTTGTAAAAATAGTACCACTGATGTTTATAATATTATAATATGGGGAATTAATGACAGACATGTACCTCTGAATTGGCCTTGTAGCTGGACAAAGCCAATACAATTGTTCATGATGTCGTGGGTTTTTGTCCACAAGTAGATCAGGGGTTAGGCATTTTACAATAAGAAGACTCCACGGTTTGCAGGTTATAACATATGGTCATGGTAGACTCAGTGAAGCATACCTGATGCTGCTATGCATCCCTCTGATTATTAGACTGGCAGTATTGCCATACTGTAGTTTAATTGTGGCTCAGCGACAGAGAAATGGAGCACACATTTTGTTGCCTTGTGTACTTTTGAAGGCCTTATTAGCTTTTTAAGGATCATTTTATGGTCAGCTGCAAGCAACAGGGCTGCACATTCAGGTGGTCCGTGGTTGGGCAATTTCTTTTTTGCCCAGCCGCGTGTTTCTCAATGTTAACAGCAAGTTAGGTTTAGAGTGATCACTTAGAAATAAGAAAACATAATAAGATAGGGTGTTTCATAAAGGGTATGAAGTAAGAATGTACTCTGTCCACATAACAAAACTGACAGTTACAAAAGACATTGTTTAAGTCAGCTTTCTTCATTCAACTGTTTTGGTAAATATTATAATTAGCTGTCTACAGCTCACATTGAACACACTCATTTCAAACTCAGGCTGACATTTGCTTCTTGCCAATTAATACTATCTTTACTATTATTAAATGATCTTGACCATGACAACCACCCTCTCCACTCTGCTACGTCAATTACTTTTTAAGTGTAAACCACTATATTGTTTAGTTTATATGAGATGTAAGGTTGTAATCTTACTTATTGAAAAACAAACAATCATTGAACAAATTCGAATTGTACAAATTTGATGTTGATTATTGCTACCACTGTCGGTTTGAAACAGGGTGCGTCTTCTCGCCTCTTTTGTACAATCTTTACTCTTCAGATATGGCGAGTGTATTTGATTTGTGTATCTCTAGGATTAATAATTGGGCAACAACTTGCAGAAAATGCTGTCAAATCAAAACTATGATAGTGGCTAACAAGCGAGGGGTACAGAGATTTAGATGGTTGACAGGAGGTCAGACTTTGGATATAGTTGAGTCATATACATACCTGGGTACTCTGCTAACCTCCACTCTTTCTTCCAAGCTGCTTCAAACCTATGCCAATCCTAAGGCTCTGCCAAATTTAGGGCATTTTGGACCTTTACACAACATAAAGGTGGATCCTTGATAGAGGGCCCTCTTACGATATACAAAGTGGGTGTGGTTCCAGGCCTCCTTTACGGCTTGGAGAGCTCCACGAAGAACCAATTACATTGGTTGGATGTCTTTGAGGGTAAGTTGCGGCGTCACAATCTTGGCCTACCTCAATCAGTTGCAGTGGCTGCATTACACTTGGAATTGGGCCTTATGTCGCAACTTACCCAAGTCAAGAGCAAAAGATCTCTCTTGTTATTTAAAATCTTACAAGATGGAGGAACGACTATTGTTTCTTGGCACCATCCTCTGACGCCTTCTGTTCATCGTTGCATCAGGTGATAGGCTGGGAATGACCTAATTTCACTACACATTGGTCAGACGACCTTTAATTGATAAGGCCACGTCTGGGAAAGGGCTGAGTCTGTTGACTACTTCAGTACTAAGCCATCGTACACCTAATATGGTACACAAGCTTTTCCTGTACTTGGTAGATAATTTAATCTATACCATTGATCAGGGTTTAAGACGTTTTATTATGATTTTACGTTTTAACCTTTTGCCCACCTTTATATTGCTTGGAGCAAGACAGCAGATTCCTAGGGACAAGTTGATGCCACCTTTGTCGTCATTCTTTGGAGAGAAGAACTTATTGACTCAATGTAACTGCTTGTGTGACTATTTGAATTTTATAACTAATATTGAGGATATTAGATAGAACCAGTTTTGGTCCACCATTGGTCCACCATTGGTCCACCATTGTGGGTGCTCATTCAAGAGTTATGACAAATGTGGGTTTCTTGGTCTGGAACGTGATATTAACGAAACTGCAATCATGTTAATGCTGTCACTATTTTGAAGGCAGTCCTGTTTCTTTTGCATTTATTTATTTCTCTTTTTAACTATGTGTTGTTTGTATTTGCACTTGTATGAATGTAAAGGTTTAAATATAACCAAATGCACTTAATAATGCAACATTTAAAAAAAAAGATGTGGATTGAACGTTCCAGATTTTAACTACAATCACTATCAATTTTTCTTGCTCTCTGAAGGGTGCCGTGTGTCGTCCTCACATACGAAGAGTCCACACCAAGATGCAGACTGTCATAACATCTGACAGCAGGTGTGGGATCTCTTCCAACTCTTGTATTAGTAGACCACGCATGGTGCAGTGTAAATCCAATGGCCCCTTTCCAATAATCACTTAACATGGAGTGTCTACGTCCCACAATGTGATGCAGTTATTGTTTGGGGATGGGAAAAAACATAAGGGAATTTAATTGAGGCACCCTTCGTTTTGCGACCTAAACAAACAATTCCAAGTACTGACCTTGTATTCAACATATTTCCGTATGGAATACAGGCTCATGATTAAAAAGAAAAGAATAAAAAAAAACAATACAAATAAAAATAAAAAGCGGTTGGGGATCGCTGCATCCTTGACTTCTAGTGCAATCCATTGATCATATGCATGTCTACTTTACATGCAGGTGTACGCGTCAGTGAAAGCAGCATCGCTAGCCTTTAGATGTCTTTCTCTAGCATTAACAGTTTACATTACAGGAAGCGAAGGACATGCGCGAACAAAAAGCTGTTCCACCTTTCATGTAGAAAAGACGTGTCATGGTTCATGACAGTAGAGCTATAACCGAAATAAAAGGTAGTTAAACTGCCTGATTGCACATTTAGCAAGCGGCTGAGCAATGGAAGTTGTAGAGAAAACGCCTATAAATACCTAGCCCCAGGCAAGACCATAGCTGTATTATTATTGTATTATTATTATTATTATTATTATTATTATTATTATTATTATTATTATTATTATTATTATTATTATTATTATTATTATCATTATTATCTCTACAAATGTGCCAAGTGGGCATTATCTGTTTATTGATATGTACTGGTGAGGAGGGCTTGTCAAGTTTTTCTTTTTTATCTGCAAATCGTGAATTCACCTGGTGTGATATTGGAGACACTAATCCGGGCTTTATTAGGAGTATGTTTTATTTTAAATACATTCTATTGTTAAAAGTACCATCGTTTTATGAGATAGAGTCACATTGGTGTTTTAGGACATGTGGGTGTATTTGGTGATGGAATGGAATTTGCCATTTGTATAGTGCTTTTTCCAGTTGGTATGGCCTGAAAGCGCTGTAGGTGAACGTCCTTGGGGGACCGAAGTCCAAGGTTTGGAAAATTTGTTAGAGGGGTTTAGAAAGTGAGTGTTCTTTTTAGCCAATACAAAGGTGGGTAGGGATGGCCAAATCCATTCAAATTACCCGGGGGTCTTTCAAGGACGGCAACCTTCTCAATATTGTCACCCTCAACTCTCGCTCTGCTGTCAAAAACTCCTCAGACATCTGCCGTCTCCTGGAAGAACTTGACCTCGATGTCCTTGGTCTCACCGAGACATGTTTCAGGCCCAGCTCTGTCACAAGCTTTGACACTCTCCTCCCTGATGGCTACAAGATCCTCTCTGTGTCCAGATCCAAAGGATCTGGAGGGTGTGAAGCCCTGATCTTCCCTGAGTGGATCCCTGCCTCTGTCATTCCTACACAGGCCTGCTCCTCTTTCAAATGCCTCGTCTGCAGGCTCTCTCTCCTAGCCATTCCCTTACTGTGGCTACTATCTATCGGCCACCTGGTCAGATCTCCTCCTTCCTCTCTGAGTGAGCGGACCTCTCCTCTTCCCTCCTGCTCTCAACCACTCAACTCCTCCTTCTTGGAGACTTTAACATCCACCTGAATGCTTCCTGTCCTTCCTCTGGATTCTTTTGCAACCTCTGCAACTCTCTCTCACTCTCTATGCTCCCCTCTGGCCCGACTCACTCTGCAGGGCACACTCTAGATGTTCTGATATCTTCAGACCTTCTACTCTCTCTCCCTCTCACCACTCCTCTTTCCTGGAGCAATCACGTTCTCCTTTCCTCTCAGCTCACCCTCTCTACCCCTCAGGCCAAGCCACCCCCAGCACTGCCACCCACCTTCTTGGTTATCCGACCCATGAAGTGAGTGTCAGTTGAGGCTTTCACTGCCACTTTCTCACACCCCCCCCCTTTGGCTGGCTCACACCCTGACACAGCCCTTTTCATGCTCCACTATGCTATGTCCGATACTCTGGATGTTCTTGCCCCTGTCATGAGGATCCGCTTGAAGCCCAAAGCAAAGTTCAACTCCTGATACGACTCAGACCTCATCACCCTCAAACGCAAGTGCAGGGTGGCTCAGAGGAAATGGCTTGCTTCTGGCACATCCTCTGACAAACTGGCCTTCTACCTGCTCCAAAAGCAATACCGGCCCTCTGTCCGCACCAAGAAGAAAGCTCACATCCAAGCCTGCATCTCTGCGGCATCTAACAACTCGGCCACACTCTTTAAAATCTGCAAGAAACTGGCCAACCTGTTGCAGTCTCTACCTCTCCTGTTCCCTCACAGGCCCTCTGCATGGCTCTGGCTTCTCATTTCATCTCTAAAACTCAGGACATCCTGTCTTCTCTCTCTTTCTCTCCTTCTTCTCCCTCCACTCACTGCTCTTCCACTGCCGTTCTTTGGCCACCTCTCCTCCCTCCTTCTCTGACTTTCCCTTGTTCTCCCCAGACGAGGTTTCTAGACAAGTCTGATCTATGAAAGTCTTGTCAAAACAGGTCCATCCCTGTTCCTCCCGACCATCAAGGAAAACCTTGACACCCTGTCTCCTGCTCTGGCCGACTTCTGCAACCACTCCTTCACCACTGGAGTCTTCCCTTCCACCCTTAAGCACTTCCTTGTGCACCAACTCCTGAAGAAACCCTCTGCTGACCCGTCCTGCCCTGCTAACTATCGCCCAATCACCATCACTCCTTTCCTAAGTAAACTCCAGGAAAAGCTGGCCATCTCCCAGCTTAATCTTCAGACTGAATTTGTTGATTGTCTTCATGACCATCAGTCTGGCTTCAGAGCTGCAGAAGCACGGAAACTGCTCTCCTCAACATCCGAACATCCGTGAAGACCTGCTCTCCAACCTTGATTCCAATACCCCCTGTGTCCTCATCTTACTTGATCTCTCTTCTGCCTTTGACACGATCAACCATGCCATCTTGCTCAACTGTCTCTGTGATAACCTGGGTATCACCGGTCAGGCCCTGGTTTGGCTGCCTTCTTTCCTCTCTGATCGACCCTCTCAGGTCTAACTTGGGTCCTTCCTCTCCTCTATCTCTACCTCTACCTGTGGTGTTCCGAGGGGTCTTACCTCTCTCCCTGGATGTTCAACCAATACCTTGCACTTCTTGCCTACCACATTGCTGCTCTCTGCCCCACCTTTCAATGCTATGTAGATGACACTCAGCTCATTTTCAGGCTCCCTTCAGCCACCTCTTCTCCTTCTCTCATCTCTGGCTGTCTGCTATCCAAGAGTGGTGTGCCACTAATGATCTCTGCCTTAATACCAGTAAGACTGAGATTCTCCTCATCGGCACACCCGCTCCCTCCTTTGCTATCACTCTCTCGCCGGCATCTCTTGGCCCTCTTCCTGCTCCCACCTGAGAGGCCATCTTTGACTCCACAGTTGCCTTCTCTCCTCACATCTCTGTTGTCTCTAAGAAGTCACACTACAAGCAGCACCTCCTCAGAGGTATTCTTCTTTTCCTCTCCTTCCCCCAGAAGCTCACTGTCTCCAGAGCACTGGTTCTCTCTAGGCTGGACTACTGCAACAGCCTGTTTCTAAATCTACCTGCTTCTACTCTCCGCCCTCTGCAACTCATCGAGAACAGGAGTGCGAGACGTGTCCTTGGCCTCAAGCCCAGGCATCGTATCTCTCCAGGACTGAAATCTCTGCACTTGCGCCCAGTGGCTGTGAGGATTAAGTTCAAAACCCTCTGCATTGTCTACAAGGTATTCTGGGGCCTGGGCCCTCAATACCTTCAACTCTCTCTTCCTAAATATCTTCTTTCTCGAGCTCTTCGCTCATCCGCCTCCCACTCCCTCAGGGTCAGTCGCTTCTCCAAGCAACGAGTTGGTGGTAGATCTCTTTCTTTGGCTGGGGCCTCCCTCTGGAACAGCATCCCTGCCTCTCTGAAACTTGAGGAGAACCTTCTCCGGTTCCAGAAGCACCTCAAAACCTTCCTCTTTGCTTCTGCTTTCTCTCCTCCTCTCTGGCTAATATGATACTGCACTGGTCACCCCGCCACCCTCTGATCTCGGGCCCAGGTCCCCTCCCCCTCCAGTTGCACACCTGCACTGCCACCTTGGCAACCCCCGCACTTGGGGACTGTTTTCTGTAACCTTACAGTCCCCTACCAGCACTTGACACCTGATGTCTGCACTTAACCTTGCACTTGCCACCAGCTGGCCACACATTTACTTATTGATTTTATTTATTCAATTTTTTTTGTTACTGTCGATCCCATGTACTGCATTGTCTCCTCTCCCTTCTACCCCGCACTTTTCCTCTTCCCCTGCAGTTGCACGATCTCAATGTCACCTGGCCGAGTAAGATAGTTGTCTCTGGCTTCCCTCTGTTCCCCCCTCCCTTGCCTCGTTGCGCCTTGAAACACTTGTGTATAGGCTCGTTATAAATGCCATATCATATCACATCATACCTATGTCAAGCTGGCATGTGGATGGGTAGTGTGAGGTATTCTGGAATAGTGGGGGGATAGGTGCATTCTTAAGGCAGTGGTGTTGTGTGATGTGTCCTAAAATAGTGTATGCTAGCAGATGCGTGCATGCCTTCGGATATCTTCCATAAGCACAGAACGTGATACATAAATGTGTGTCCTGGCTGGTTTCTTGGTTTCATAGATGTTGTATGGATTCTGTCCTGTGGTCTGCTGGAGTTTATTCTTTCCGTCGTGCAGTGCATTTTGTGGCGGGTTCTTTGCTTCCCCGGCCTACATGATAGGTGGTTAATTAACCCAAATATAGGCAAGGGTTTATCAGGATACAAGGGGGGAAAGCCAGGCCTTGATGGCCCTCCTGAAGGCAAGGTCAGACTGTATGCGGGAGATGCTAAGTGGAAGTGTGTTCCATATGCAGAGGTATTGGAGGGAGAAAGAGGATTACCTATTTATGTTAATTTGAAGGAGGAGTGCAGTGCCTGACCGTATGTTTCTGATGGGCTGGTAACAGTTGAGTTTCTGTTGAAGGTATTTTGGGCCTGTCTTGTAGAGTGCACACTGTGTGATGCACATGGCTTTGAAAGTGGCCCATCACCCGACGGGGAGTCAGTGGTGGACAATGTAGGCAGATGTGATATGCTCTCTGGTGCTAATGGCCATGACAATCCCAGCTGCAGTGTTTTTGACCTATTGGAGCTGATTGATGGTGTCAAAGGCCATAGAGTGGGCAAGGAAGAAACGTGCGGCACAGCCTTCTGTGTCTGCAGTGCTTTTGAGGTCATCCCAGAAGGAGACAAGGGACGATTCATTTCCTCTAAGGGATCTGAAGATGGACTGGGCAGGGCAGAGGTTGGATTCGGTGAGTTGGCAAAGCTGGGAGTAGGCCATTTGGTCAATAAGTTTGGCTAAGAAGTGTTTTTTAGAAATAGGTCTGTAGTTGTCAGGAAGGAAGGGGTCAAGCGAGGGATTTTTGAGGAGAGGTTTGATGTGTGATTTCTTGTAGGCTGTTGGGAATATACCTGAGACGAGGGAGATGATAATGATAGATCTGACAATTTCGCCTGGACACATTGAAGAAAAGATTTTTTTGAGGTGGGCGGGAGGGCATGTATCTCCCGGGCATCCGGACGCGTGGCTGATAGCAAGTAGTTTCAGAAATTTGGGTCAAGAAATGCAAGAGAATGTGGGGAATATATGGCGGAAGGTGGGAGGGATAGTGGGGTTGGACTGGGATGTGGGTGGTCGGGTGGGAGCGCTGCTAGATTGGCACAGATGGAGCAGTTTCATTTTACAGAAATGTCATAGAAGTGGCCCGAGAGAACATCAGAGAGTGCTTGGGAGTTGGGGGGGTGAAGAGAGGGGCCCTACATTGTGAGATGATCTTGTGGTGTTCCTTGCTGCTATTACGGGCTTTAGAGATTCTCTTCCAATAAAATCCATGCATGCGTGCATGCAAAGAATTTGGGTTATTTACCCCAATCAGCAGCTAAATAGAACTTTATATATAGGATGCATTTAATATATCACATTTTTGCAGCACTACTAGCCTTTGCTTAACAGGTCTCTATTTTAACTGCTTAAAGCATTTATTTTTATGTTATTGGTGATTTGTATGGCACCTATTCACAAGCGTTTCAAGGCACCACAAGCAGAAAAAGGGGAGGTGGAGGAAAAATAACAGCAATAAGATGGTCATACTCGGCCTTGTGACATTCGAACCATGCAAGTGCATTGACAATAAGTGCAGGGGCTGGGGCAGGTCAGGGCGGAAGGGCTGGCAGAAGGGAAGGGGAGAGGGGAGAAGTGCAGGATGGAAGGGGCTCAGGGGCTGGGCAAGTGCTGAGAAGTTTCTGGAACTTAAGAAGATCTAGCTCAAGTCTGAGAGGGGCAGGAAGGCCGTTCCAGAGGGAGGCTCCTGCCGAAGAAAGAGATCTACCCCCACTCTTTGCTTGGAGTATCTTCTGATCTGAATTGAGTTGGAGTTAAAGGATGGAAGGACTCTAGCAGGGAGGTATTGTGGGAGAGAAAGTTGGATGTAGCAGGGTCCCGTGGACAGAAAGCCTTGTGGATGATGCAGAGGCTCTTGAATTTGATCCTTGCATGCATCGGGAACCAGTGCAGAGATTTTAGGGCTGGAGAGATGCTGTCCCTGGGCTTGAGGCCAAGGAAAAATCATGTAGCCCTATTCTGCATTAGTTGAAGTGGGTGAAGGGAGATAAGAGGCAGATTGAGAAAGAAGATGTTGCAGTAGTCCGGTCTAGAGAGAACCAGAGCTCTGGAGACATTGAGCTTCTTGGGAAAGGTGAGGAAAGGGAGAATGTCTCTGTGGAGGTGGAGCTGAAAGTTGGACTTCTTGAGATGGGCCGTGATGTGAGGGGAGAAGGAGAGAGAGGCATCAAAGATTACCCATGGTTTTTTGCCTCACAAGAGAGTGAGGGGAGGAGGCCCAAGGAGGGTGGCTATAGAGTCAGAGGAAAGCATGGAGCAGGCGTCCCAATGAGAAGGATCTTGGTTTTACTGGCATTAGGGCAGAGATCATTAGCAAAGCACCCTGCCTGAATGGCAGTCAGGCAGTCAGGCATGAGAGAGGAAGAAAAGAAAGGAGGTAGAGGATGGAAGCTTAAAGGAAAGCTGTATGTAATCTGCATAACACTGGAAGTGAGGAAAGAAGGTGGAGATTAGATGGGCCTAAGGGGCAATATAGATATTGAAAAGCCACGGCAATAGGATAGAGAGCTGAGTGAGGCTGCAGGTAGACAGTGAGGTGGTGGAGAGGAAAGGGCCCAGTTGTACTTGGGAACGTCGGTTAGAAAGGTAAGAGGACAGCCATGCCCGTGCCCGGTCAGTGATGCCTATGGCCCGGAGGATACCTCAGGTGCAACATGCTCGCCTAGGAAGCAAGACAATGCAGAGCAACACAGGTTCAATGCCTGAGTCTGTGCTTAGAAACCTCTGGGTATTAAGCATGTTATAAACAACCAATTACACTAGGGTATCACAGAGATGATTTATGAGGATGGCATGATTGACCCTGTCAAAGACAGAGGAAATATCGAGAATGTTCAAAATGGAGGGAGAGTTAGAATGAAGGTTTGAGAGCAGGTCTTCACTGGTTTTCAGGCGAGCAGTATCTGCACCTACAGGTCATACAGAACAGCTCAGTCAGAGCCATCACGGGGCTAAGGAGATCTGACCATGTACACAAAGCAAGAAGAGACTTTCATTGGTTACCCATTGAAGATAGGGTACAATTTTGGGTACTTGTTATGACACAAAAGTACATCACATGCACAGGACCTGTACATCTTTCAAGGGACCTGCATGTGAAGTCGAATATAAGAACTCTTAGATCAAATGGCACACTACAGCTCAAAGAGCCAAGATACACACTCTCGCAGGTTAACCAAAGTGCTTTTTACGCAGAAGCTTCGAAGGCCAGGAACTCTCTGCCAGAAGAAATTAGAAAGATCAACTTAGTTGAATACTTTAAAAAACAATTAAAAACATATCTTTTCAACTAAGCTGCTAGCTACCTGTATGATAACCATGCTCCCTGTTTCCCATAAGATGAGCCTCATGTTTCTATGTTTGATTGTTAGTCCTTGTTGTGCCCATAAACCTCTGGGATCTGAGGACCGTGTTATAAATTTGTAAAGTAAAGTGCCTCTGGTTGCTTTGGAGCCAGACTGATGGTCGTGGAGACAACCCGCACATTCAGCGTGGTGGGTCAGTTGAGGAATGACTAACCTCTCCAGGAGTTTGCCCAGACAAGGGGTGATGGAGATAGGGCAATAGTTAGCCACACAGGAAGGGTCAGCAGACGGCTTTTCAGGAGAGGGTGCACAAGGGAGTGCTTGAGGGGTTGTGGGACAGAGCAAGTAGCAAAGTAATGGTTATAGAAGTAAGCCAAGGCACCAGCAAGAGAGGACATTTTGTCCTTGATAGTACTGGGAGAGCTTGGGAGCACCTCTTTGTAGGAGACTTTCATAGAGAGGACTTCTCTAGAGACCTCATCCACAGCAATGTGAGAGGAGGATTGTAAGGGGGCAGGTGAGAGAAGTGGATGGGAGGCAAGATCAGAGGGTGCGAGGGGAAGGGAGAAGTGGAGAGTGAGGACAGAATGCCCTAAGTTTTGGTAGAGAAGTGGGAGGCCAGTGAAGTGCAGAGGGCCTGGGAGGCAAGAGGAGAAGAGGAGACTGCAGTAGAACTGGCAAGTTCCTTGTAGATTTTGAAAAGTTCAGCCGTATTATTAGTGGCCCCATAAAATGTGGGCTTGGACATGAGCCCTCTTCTTAGAGCAATGGACAGTCGATATTGCCTTTGGAGTAGGAGGCAGGCCAGTTTGTCAGAGATATGCTTGAGGCCTGCCACTTCCGCTCAGCAACTCTGCACTTGCGTTTCAGAGCAGCCAAGTCAGAGTCATACCAAGAGTTGCACTTGGAGGCAGGCTTCATGTGGATCCTCATGACAGGGGCAAGGGTGTCAGGATTGTTGGAGATGAAGGTTAGCAAGTGCTGAATCGTTGTGAGAGTCAGGAGAAGGGGTGGGAGAGGAATGAAGGTGGTGGCAAATACAGCGACTGACCCATGCTTCATCGGTCCAATGATGGAGAAGGAGACTGGCAGTGCAGGCAAAGCCAACGCCGGGGGCCAGGGTGCTCCAGATCGGAGGAGAGGGGAGAGTGGTCAGACCAGGAGAGAGAGGTAGTTAGAGGGTTGGAGAGAGGGATGTCTGCAGAGATAAGCACATCCAAGGTGTGTACAGCAAAGTGGGTTGGGCCGGAGGGAAGATTTGTGAGGGGAAGAAGAGTCACAGAGGTCACGGAAAAGTACAGTGGCAGTATCTACAGAGTCTAGATGGATGTTAAAGTCACTGAATAAGAGAGGTTTGGGGGAGGAGGTCAAGAGAGAAGAGGTGAGATCAGCCAATCAAAGAAGAAAAGGGGCGGATAGGTCCAGTGGGCCTGTAGATAGTGGCGATAGTGAGTGAGAGGGTAGGAGAGACACCAAGCCTACAGATGAGGCATTCAAAGGAAGAGTATGATTGATTGGGAATGATAGTATCAGGGACTCTTTCAGTGATGACAAGGGCCACTTCACTTCCATACCGGGTAGCCCTGGGCATCAAGACCAACTTGAAGCCCCCAGGAAGGAGAGTGTCAAAAGCAGTGACTGAGATGACATTGAACCATCTCTCGGTGAGAGCGAGGATTTCGAGGTCAACGTCTTCAAGGAGATGACAGAGATCAAAGGAGTGTTTAACCACAGAGCAAGAATTGAGGGTAGCTAAGTGAAGCTGGTTTCCACCTTTAAAGATCTTCCGAGGTGGGATACGGGGATGTGGTACACCATCAGAGAGGGCAGGGAGGCCAGAAGGGTGGAAGTTGGAAGACTGGCAGGAGACAGTAGGAGGTTATTGAGAGACACCAATCCAGAAGGAGGAGGTTAGGCTAAGAGCCCTGGGCATGATAGTGCCTTTTTGTTAGACATTAATGATGCACCTAGATGACGTTCTAGAGAACTTCCCATCTGGTTCCACCGTTAATGGGAGAGGAGGAAAAAGGGATAGGATAGAGACCATATAAGGAGTCCATAGGTCAGGAGAAGGGACAGTGAAGAGGATGTCAGTGATGGTCTGTCTGAGGAGACTTTGACATAGGTATCAGCAATGGGGAGGCCTGGGTTGGACGTCAGAAGTGTTTTCTTAAACATTTTTCTTCCAGACTTTGAAAGAGGGGTAGGATAGGTGATAGAGTAACAGTTAGAGTAGATAGGGGAGGCAGAGAGAACAATGAGGACAGGGGTAGGAGATGGATGGGGGGTTCAGTAAAAGGGACTGCATTGTGCAAGGGAATTCATCAGGTGGCCTAGCTGCCAATACAGGAGAAATGTTACCGAAGTAAAGTAAGTCAGGAGTCCAAGGAGAAAGGGCTTAAGTTATGAGATGAGGGAATCAGGTTTAAGGCCTACATTATAACACTCTCATAGGAATTACAGAATGCCCAGATTTGGGATTTAAACAAATACAAATGTATGGATAAATATGTTTAGTTACATTCTCACCAATTTAGATGAGCAGAGTTGAGTTTGGCAAATCATTTGATGTTTTGTTTATTACCAAGTTTTCCATTTCGTCTGTGCTTCCAAGCTCCTTAGGATTATCTGTTATTTGTTTTAATTAATATAGACATGGTATGGCAGAGTATCAAGAATGCATTGCATATACTCAGATTGTCTGCTTTTGTATCTTGTCCTTTTTTCCATGTGTGGGCTGAGGTACCCCACCATAGTACTTGGAATTCATTCTTTTCCTCTGCTATTTGTGTTGTAATCCCACCACACTTTGTAACAGATTTTGTAGACCGCTGAGAGATAGCAAGGCAAATGGGACACAAGTGCAAATGCTTTGCATAAATTCCAAAGTTGAATCTTTATATTGTCAAAGATAATCTCTGTTCTCAATCCACACTCTACTTCCCCTGCCTCACAGTTTTCCAAACAGGCATGTGTGTCGTCTTCTGCTGTGTTCCTCCTTTTCAGCCGATAACGTTTCACTTTGATGACATAAGGCATTGCAGAGGCATGGACGTCTCACACGCATTTGTTAAGTGACAATTCTTTCATATTGAAACACTCTTTTTTTATTATCTTAGAAAAAAGTGTTTGAAGATTTTCGTTAAGCAAATGTTTGGTGAAAAAGCAAAACTCCAAAAATGTTGCTCAATTGTGAAAGGACACTTTCTGTTTTTGCTCTGGTATCCAATCTACTCTTGGATGTTTCATGTGCCATCCGTGTTGCTTGCTCCAGCAGGGTTTCCAGATGCTGGACTGGTATATGCAAGTAATCAATTTGTAAAACATGTACAGCATTACTGTTTGCTGAATCTCTGTGAACTGACCCCACATAAAGGTTTGGACTCAACATTGCTTCCCTTTTCTGTCTGCCAGGCATACATTTGATTTTGAATGTAATTTTAGACATTTGGCATTCAGGCTTGCATGTGGAAGAGGCTGTGTTTGAACTGGTAAATGGTGGTTACTGGATGATCACATTCAGTTTCCGATAACCATCAATGGCTCACAAAACATAGTCAACACTTTCCTCCTCCTCACTGTGGCTGAGTATGTGCTGAGACGAGGCAGACAAAAGGCTCACAGGGCAGCCAGGGTGCACAAATGTACGTACTAAAATAAAGGAGTAGAAATCGTGGAAAGTAAATAAAGGAGCACAAGAAGGAAAGAAGAAGGAATGACCCCATTAAAAACATGGATATGAAGAAGCATAAAGGAGTTTGTGAAATAAAACCTAGGTTGGCGATAAATATAAGGCAAAATATAGAGGCCATAGGAAGAAAGTGTGGCAAACATGACCACACAGAGGATAGATTGAGCCATTCAGAAGGCTTGAGAGAAAAGAAGATGATACAAATATCAGCACAATGATACCTCAAAAGAGGATCCCTGAAAGAAGGAGTGGAATGGAGACATGATTAGGCCAGAATAGAGCAGAGTAAATAAGACGAGTGGAGATGAGAGGCAAGATGAGGAGAGGATTGGAAAGCAGAGGAGAGTAGTAAGAGGAGAGGAGATGAAAGTAGGAGAGAGAATGAGAGCAATAGAGACATTATGAGGCCAGAAGAGAGTAGAGGAGAAAGCATAGGAGAAAACACGAATGGAGATGAGAGGCAAGAAGAGGAGATGATTGAAAAGATGAGGAGGGTAGTTAAAAGGAGTGGAGAAGAAAGTAGAAGAGAGACGGAGAGCAATGGAGACATAATGAGCCAATAAGAGAGCAGAGGAAAAAGAAGATTGGAGATGAGAGAGAGGCAGATGAGAGGATCAGAAAGAAGAGGAGAGTTGTTAACGGGAAAGGATAAGAAAGCAGGAGACACAATAGGTGAGAGGTGAGGCCTACTTAAAAGGGGATACCAGGGGTGGAGTGAAAGGTGAGGATAAAAGGTGGGTGGAGAGTAGAAAAGAATTGAATAGAGGGAAAGAGACCATATTTTAGGGGAGGAGAGGAATGGAGAGAAAAGCGGATTGGGAGAGGGAGAAGGGAAGGGAAGGGAAGGGGAGAGAAGAGAAGAGAAGAGAAGAGAAGAGGAGAGGAGAGGAGAGGAGAGGGAGGGGAGGTGAAGGAAGGGGAGAAGAGGAGAGGAGAGGAGAGGGGAGGAGAGGAGAGGAGAGAAAAGGAGAGGAGAGGAGAGCAGAGGAGAGGAGAGGAGAGGAGAGGAGAGGAGAGGAGAGGAGAGGAGAGGAGAGGAGAGGAGAGGAGAGGAGAGAAGAGGAGAGGAGAGGAGAGGATAGGAGAGGAGAGGAGAGGAGGAAGCACATGGAGATGATGAGGTACAGGAGCAGAAGAAGACCAATAAGAAACCAATTGTGAATGAGGGTAATAACAAAATACACATGAATTGGGAAGGCAAAAGTAGCAATGAGAGAACGCACAAACGGCCAAGGGGAAAGAAACACTTGGCATGAGGAAACATGTTTTCATGCACTTTAAGGCAGAGATGAACAACTATATTAGTTTCATTAGTTTTTTTATTTGTTTTATTTGTATTTACCCAATTTAGGTTTTTACAAAAGATGAAGACGAAGAAGTAGTGTAAAAACAGCAAGAGCCAGAAGTGGTTTTCCTTGTATTTTTGTTTATAATTTAATTCCTGGTTAAGGTCCTTGTTGGTCGAATTCAATTTGCCCATGGCGTACGCCAGGATCTTTGTCGCTGCAATGGACCATCTGTTTTTTTCCCAGAGATAAGTCAGAACCACCAGGGCTCTTTTTCTCTGAGATCACTGTCCGAAAAGAGTGGAAGTAGATAGAACTTTCGGGCCTCACTGGTAGCTGGACAGGACATCATCAGGTGTTTCACTGTTTCCACTTGGTTGCTTCCCGAGCAAAGCCTGCATTCGTTTGAGTTCGATTGAGACCGAATCTTCAGTATTTCTCTGTTGTGAAGGAGGTTTAATCTGGCTCTCATAAAGGTTCATCTAAGTGTTTTGTTGGGGAATCCCTTGACATATGTCCTTGTTTCTTTTCTTTTTAGAGGAACCATTGGGAGATGGGTCAGGAGTTTGTTCTTGGCTACTTGCTCTAACGTAGTAATCTAGTCCAGTTCCTCCATTTTGATTTTTATTCTTTGAGGGTTTGTGATCAAGTCCTCTCTGGTACAGGCGATGGTAGTTAGCAAGTTTTTTTCCTTTCCATTCAAGAGTTTAGCGAGCTGCAGGTGCCTTTAGCGGCCTCTTCGGCGATCAGGGCTGTCGGCCATCAAGCTCTTTCTGTAGAGTTGCATACCGCTGTGCTCGACCATCGCTGACAATGAGAGTAATCCAAGTTCGCGCTGTATGGCTGTATCGCTGTATGTCGACTTTGGAACATTTAATACAGAGCGCCAAAAGAAGCCTTCCAGTTTTGGCCATGTCGTCAAGGGTATGTCGAAGCAGGCCTCCATCCATTAACCACTTAATGGATTACCTTAGTTTTATAGAAATGGACAGCCGGCATCAATGAGAACTTTCCATACTGCCTGTCGATCGCTCTAGTTTGAGCGGGGACATTTTTTATTTTAGACCAAAGTACTTGCTCCAACCGTGAGTCGAATTTGGAGGAGTCGATCGTTGTGCCCAGGTATTTGAAATGGGTAACTGACTCAAGCTTCGTTTCTCCCAAAAACTAACTTGACTTTGCGCTTTTTCCAAGGTCAAGATGTGGTCTTGCTTACATGATTTCGAGGTTATTGTGAGTTGTGTATGCCATCAAATTGTCCAGCTGTCTTTGGAGCCCGATCAGCGTTTGATCTAGGAGCGTCACATCGTCAGCGTACAGTAAGCAAGATATTGGTGTTCTCCCGATTTCTGGTGGAAAAGCGCAAACCACCTCTGCGGCCTCCTTGCAATCACCTAAAGAGGCTATAAACAGGGCCGGGGCCAAAGGGCACCCATTTTTGACGCCCCCTGAATTTTGGGATTTCGGCTGAGAGTAGGCCTTGGCAGCTCAAGCAAACTTGCATTCTTGTATCCGTGTGTAATGCTATTATGGGAGCCAAGATGGATTTGGGGCACTCCCAGGATGCGAGTTTCTCCCAAAGCATTTCCTGGTCTACTCGGTCGAAAGCTTGGATGAGATCCACAAAATCCTCGTATACTCTGGAGGCACCAGCTCTAACTTTGCTCTTGATGATGTTGAGAAGCATGATGTTCACGGCGGTGTTTGCGTTTTTAGAGTTTTAGAGATACTTGTTGGAAAAGGGTCCGCACATCAAGACATCTTTGCCCATTTTTGGAATTTCATTAGGAGTAGTGAAGCAAAAACCTTACCTATTTTATCCTGTAGGGCGATAGGGTGGTAGTTGCGTGGATCTTCTCTCAGTCCTTTTTTAAAAATGGGGATGACTACCGCCGATGTCCATGATGTCGGTATTCATTTGGAGGCTTTACATCAGCCAAAAAGTTGAGCAATCAGAGCCGTCCATTCTTCCCAATGAGATTTGAGGTCAAGGGTGGTCAGGCCATCGGGACCCGGTGCTCTGGATGGTTTCAGGTTCTTTATTACTCTGGATATGTCTTCTTTATCGGAGAGGTATTCCAAAGATGCTAGGGCCAGCTGTTTGTCTAGTTGGGCCTTGTCTTTTGCCTTCACAAAGAGCTTTTCAAAATGGTTCATCCATTTTAGTTCACTAACCCCATTTGTTAGGGCTTCATTTGTTTCTGTTCCGCTAGATCTAATGAGTGCCCAGAATTCTTTTTTTTTTGGAGTCCACGATCTGGAGCATTTTTTCTGCATCTTGCTGGTAGAGTGTCATGTGATAAAACTTTAACCAGGAGCGATATTTCTTTGTTTCCTCTAAGATGCTTTCACATGCGTTTGGCAAATTTTGCTTCAAGATGCCTCTTTTGAGCTTTCTTAACTCTTTCTTTCGGTCCGCCAGGACCTGGTTGTATGTGTGTTTGTTTTTTACCGGTCTTTCCAGATGGTTGACCCTGTATTTCATAAGTAGAGGTTGGTAGTTCACTGCAGCCATTTTTCTTGTAGGGTCCTTGGTCAAGTTTTGTTGACTATAGGTGTAGGTTAAATCGGTGATGTTTAATGCTGTGAAATGGAGTCGAGTTTGCTGCAAGTTCAAATTGACGGTCTGGTTCCACCTGGCAATGGCAGTTCGAAAGGTGTTCCAAGACATAATTAAGTGGTTGTGGTCACTTTGGCTCGTTCTTTGTACCTCAAAGGTACTGACTATTGGTAGCATTGAGGTGGAGACGAAAATATAGTCTAGGGTCGCAGAGGAGTAGTCTTTCCCACATCAGTATTAGAGGGTCTGCTTAGCAGGTGGATGCCACGTTTTGAAAGTTTTGAGATGGCATCAGGGCAGACCATGCCTCTCCTCTCTCATCTGCCGGCGGTCTCAAGGTCTTCGTGTTGATGATTTAATTGATGCTTGGGCATTTAGCATTCAAGTTGCTGCATATAATGATGTTTGACACGAATAGTCGACCATTCATTTGTCAATTGCAGTTGCGATTTTCTTGCACAACCTTTCATTTGTGATCCTCTGGTGGTTCCAGTATAATGTGATTATGCCCAGCTGGATTTTCTTTGGTTTGCCGGTGGTTTGATTTTGTTGTCCCAGGTAAGGAGTGCCACAAGGTGGTCGTAGGATTCCAATGTTTTTTTAATAAGATCTACTCTGGATTCCATTCGTATTGCAAGTAGCAGACCTGATGAAGGTCGACCGAGAAGGCCCCTTATTGCAGGGGCTACTGAGACCGTGTAGCCGTCGAGGGTCAGTTTTTCTGTCAGCCAGGTCTCTTGGAGACATATAATGTCAAAGGCGCCTAAGTCGACGCCTCCTGGTTGAGTTAAATGTTGGTGGCCTCGGGTATTCCATGAACCCATTTTCAACAATGAATCCGCTGGTGGGTCGTTTGTAATTGTTCACTCTCTCCCGGTGCTGGACATCGGGTGAAATGATTGCTATCTCCTGATTTTAGAATTGAAGGCTTTTGGCAGCCATCCCCATAGTCCTTTTGCAGAGTTAGCTGGGTTTTCTTTTTTGTTAGATCCTATGGCGCCAGATTTATATTCGAGTTCCCTTTTTCTGGTTTGTCTCGCTGGGGACTGTGGGGAATCCTCCTGGGATTTTTCTTGATGTCCTTGTGCTCTGATCGTAGGTCGGGTGCGCCTAGGGCCCAATGTAGTTCGTTCAGTTTGTGAACCAGATTGGGTTCTTTGGTCCGTTCCCTTGAGTTCATAGTAAAAGGGCCTGCAAGTTTTTTCCGGTGAACGACGCATGTACGATCCCATCTTGAGCTTTTGTAGAGTGCTTCTGTTTTTGAGATAAAATTATTTCTTTTTCCATTTTTGCATTCCTCTAGTCCCACAGGCTTTGTGCTCTTTTTGGTTTCCAATTCTGTGTGTTGAAACCCTCTTTTTTCAAGTTCTCTGTACATCTCAAGGCGAAGGGATTTAAGTGCTGCGACTTTGATATGTAAGTAGGCTTTCGCTTTCCTCTCACGATGGTAGGGTTTAATTAGCACAACATCCTCTGTTTTTAGAGATTTCAAGTGGCTTATTTTCAAAAGTAGGTGAAGTATAGTTCTTCTATTTAGGATCTTATCCTCTGTTTGTGCTGTTATTTGTTCTAGTTTGAACAGTCTTATCTCTTCGGTAGAATTTGAGCCTCGATGATGTTCAGAGATAGATTGATAATTGTCCTCATCTTTAGCTCTACTTTGGTGGATCTTTTCTCATAAGCCACTTGTGGTTACAGGTCTTTCACCTGGATTATCTTCATTCTTCTGCAGAACTTTTGGCTGCGAGGAATCTCTCTGCCCAGTAGAGGGGTTTGGTTTGGTCGGGACTTAGATGAATGGACTCGAAGGGGAGTTTGAACTGAGCGAATGTCTGGGGTTCTTTTTAGTAGTTCAGGGAACTCTTTTGTGCATGCTGAATTGCTCTTTGATTTAGCACCTCATTGAGACAGAAGATCTTTTGGCACGAGGTCTTGGTTAGTCGCTTCCTTGGACTTTGAAGAGATGGAGTTAGCTTCTGGTGGGTGGTCATCAGAGACCGAATATTCACTTAAGTCCATCAGGAAACAGTCTTTTAAAAAATCTTCGGTTGTAATTGGTGACCTAACTAGGTCGACCTTTTCTGGTCCAGGACCTGGGTTGTCGTGTCTTTGTGGCAGGTCTGTGGCGCTCTCGCCAGAACAGTTGACATTGCTTGGTTGTTCTGATATGGAACTTTCTGTTCCGCAGTTATTTTTTGTCGGGATCTGTAGCACTACTGCTTTCTTTTTGTTGATGTTTGTTTTTGATGTTTTTTGGAAATTCTCAAAGATTGAGTAGTCTGCGGTTAAGTCAATGGATTCTTTTACGGCCATTTTTGCGTTTATGTTTTTGGAAGTTTGGGGCACTTTAATTGGGTGTGATTTTACAGCTGATGAACTGTCCGAAGTTGAAGGTGGTTGCTAGTGAGATAGCTCTGCTGCAGTTGTGGTAAGTGATTTTGCACATAGTTGCTTGGGCTACAAAATCAGGTTGCATTGGGTGGCTCTTGAAATTTGATTTGGTCCGGACGTCCTTATATTTTGTTCAAATAATTCCTGCAAGGGTATAGGAATGTTTTCTGATGTAGCCGCCTTTTCTTGTTGGCCTAACTGGTGTAGGTTTGCAGCACTTTTAAGCTCTTGGATTGTTTGTTCTATTGCTTTTAGATCCATGGCAGTAATGACTGTGGCTCTGCACTGTTGTCTTCGATTTCATGCTCGTTCAGTGTGAGGGCGGCGTTTGTAGCATGAACAGGGAGTGATTGCTGTTTCACATTTTGTGCCTGTGTCTCTGCTTTTACTTCTGTTGATCTACTTTTTTCCGGTTCTAGCTCAAGTGTGCCCGTGGTCGCCATTGCGGCTTGTTTCGGGGAAGGAATGGTCAATTCCCGTTGGCCAGATGTGCTCGCTGAAAAAGGAGATGTAGGGTAGCTTCCTGGGGTTTTGACGCCTTGTGAGGATTCTGGGCCAACTCTCCGGGCTTTAGTAAATGGAAAGTCCAGAGTAGCTTCTAGGATTTCAGTGTCAGACAGCTCAGTTGAAATGCCAAACTTTCTTTTACATTGCTTCTGGAAGAAGTTCTTCAGTGCCTTTGATAACAACAGTGTTGGCAGTGTCTTCAACCTGGATGCTATAGTTTTACTTGGCTGGAGTTTTAAGTTGCTTATAGCTTTTTTGGGTCCTTCTATAGGACCGTGGGTTACCGCTTTATTAAGTGTTCATCGAACAGGGGGTTTCTCCTTTGCACATTTTTGTTGATTGAGTTTTTTTGGGTTTTTTTGTTGTGACTTTCACACCGCAGGCCTTGTTGCATGAGTTGGAGAGCCTTCGCTATCACAATCTTTGCTGGCGCCACTTGTATTGCATTCTTGAGGCGGAACTTGACTTCGATTCATGGACGGGCTGATGTCCACCGATTAGTCTTTGTCTAGAGGTTCTGAGACATTTTCAATAGAAATGCAGTTGGTAAAGTCTGTAGTAAAGTTGGTAAAGTCTGTAGTGTTATTTACCATTAAGGGGCTGATTAAGTCGTCAGGGACTGCAGTTGTGATGTTAGCTGCACCTGAGTGAACCAAGGCAACCACTTTGAAGGAGGCATTTACGTTGAGGGCCGGAGATAGCCGTATATTTTGAGTTTTTGCAGGCTTTTCGTGTGGAGCAAAGGTTCCCTTCCTGCCGGGCTTCACTCCGACTCCAGAAATGTCAGACGCGACAGAATTCCCTGTCGAGAGGGGCACGCCCACAGACCTCTCTACGCTTGTGAGGAAAACCCTGTCTGCCTCCTGGTCGATGGGGTTCCCACTGTAAGGCTGGCAGTGAACCTATAAATATAAATTACAACCAAATTGAGGATTGAGTGTGTGAAAGACACCGTAAAGGCCCGGTAGCAGTAACTTTGGGTCGTGCTCAAGGAACATTTAAATATCAATCCCTCTTTTACGAGGGATGTAATGTCCATTCATCGTCAGAGGATGTAAGAAGCAGAGGTCTGATGAATTGGTAAGTCAGCGATGGAAGCGACATACTATATTATGGAATCTACGTTTCCAATCGATGACAGTATCTGTCTAAACCATCTAAATATCCTAGCAATTTTCCAGGACCTTCCAAGACTGAAATTGCTGACCTCTTGCGATATTGCATATGTGGATTTCTTGATGAAGGAGAGTAGATATTGTGGCAATCGCCCTTACATCAGGACTTGATAGGGAACTTCTCCTCTCTTCAATCGACACTGACTACTGTGTATACAACATCTTTCTCATTGACCATCATTGACCATCTCTTGTCTTGCACGAAGTAATATTGGCAGAATGATTTCTGTTTTTCTGCCAACGAGCATAAATTGCACGTGAATACTGAGGACTGGTCCTGGCTACCTGGGAGCCTGGCTGCCGACAGTGTGAGGGAGGGGTGTAACTGGCCAGGCTTTTAGTGGCTGTTGATGGAATTCACGTGGATTCAAGCATACCTTTTTTTCTCCTTTTTTCTGGAGAGAACGTGCTGGGAACACTTCTGGTCCCCAGCACGTCCGCTCCCAATGGCCACCATGGAAAGGGAAAACTGACCCCGTTTTCCCCTCCCCAATGGTATTTTTTTTTTACTTGCAGACCGGGTACTAATAGCAATAAACCCCTAGCTGCGGAGGCATTACTGAGTCATGTAATGCCCCGGGTCCTTTGTTAAGGCCCTCACTTCGCTCTGGCCTTTAACTATGGGTCCCGGGACATTATGTGAAAGACGCATGGTTTGTTGACAAAAGTTACGGTCTCCCAGGAAAAACCTAGATTCTGTTGGTTTCTAAACAAAATAGTAAAATGTAATTGTTATATTAGTTAGTCGAGGAAGCTGCTTAACGATCGTAACTTACTGGTATCTTGTAATATAGAGGTGTTTCCTCTCTATATCAAAAAACATTTGAATCTGTTGTACTGCAGTAAGCTGCACAAAGTAATGAGAACGTGTTCTTTTCATAAAAATATTCAGGATCAGAAAAAGCTATTTAGGAGAAGCCTGACATGGATTAAGAACCCTATTGTTGACAGAACTGAAAAAGAAAAAAATGTGAAATAGGCAAAATCGAGTTATAAAACAAGCTTAAATAATTTTGCTCACTTTCCCAACAATTGCATGAAGAAAACATACCTGCCTGCGTCATTACGAAAAAAGTAGTTAATTAATAGAAGTTTAGTCAATAACATGGATAACTTCCAGTTTTTGGTGCAGGCAAATACAATGGTTGAAAATATATGGGTGAATCATTTTGTTAACTTATATGGAGATCAGACAGAGGGCAGATATAATTGTCGAGCAGAACAGGGAGTAAAATGGGGCCTACATTTCTCTCGTGAAAATATTGAGACCCTCATCATTAAGGGTAACTCACCTAGAGCCCCGATCCTAACATACTTTGTCATCTAGTGCTGAAAGTGAATCCTAAATTATGGGGAAGAATTCTTATTGACTTATTGCAAGAAGTAGTGAGGACGGAACAATCATCTAGTACTTGGAAACACTCTAATGTGGTGCCCATTTTCCAAAAAGGCAACAGAATAGAACTGTCAAATGACCATCCCATATCTCTCCTTGATGTGGAGTGAAAATATTTTGCCACGATTTTATTGAACAAACTTATCAAATGGGCGGTTTGTTCTAACATCGTTAGCCCGAATCAAGTTGGTTTTAGAGCAGGCCTGGGCGCCAATGACGCTGGATTTGTTGTTCATTATATTCAAATGCAGGCGTGTAAGCGAAGCGATTATAAAATCTTCACGCTACAATCGACCTGTCAGTCACACTCGATCGACTATAAATGGGATAAAAGTCATTTGGATTTCCTATGCAAACAACATTGAGTTGTTTTGATTTAATACCGATCAGCCTTCAAAGATCATTAACAGGGTTTGAAATTAAATGAAATGATATTTTATTTATATCGTGCTTGTATACAAGTGTGTCAGAGCGCGACAGACAAAAGGGAGGGGAACAAGGGAGAATAAAAAGAAAACAGAGATCTTACTAGCCCCAGTGACATTTAGGGGCCGATTCATGGAACAAACGTGCGCTGAAAAGCCATGCGCAAGCAGGCGCAAGGGAGCCCAAGCATGAGAAACGCAGCGCACGTGCACGCGTGCGATTCAAGGAAGACGCTGCGCGTGTTTCCCGCTGTCCCTGTGCCCAATCCAGCCATGGCGCACGGAGGCATACACGGCGTGCGCTAAGCGCACAGCAAAAGCGCACATAGTGCGGCGCACACAACCAAAGTGGGCGGAACAGTGGGCGTAACACGCGGAATGGGGAACAACGCGTGAAAAAGAAGGCGTAACTGGGGAAGTACTGCAGGGAACTACACGGAACACCCACACGCACGCGAACAACCCGTATTCATGGATCCGAATACGGGAAACACGCGCACGGCAAAAGACGCGCACAGGCGTCCACGCGTCCGCCACACGAAGGCAGGCGGAAGCGTCCCCACGCACAGTATAAAAGTGCGCGCAAACAACAAACACGTATATACAGCTACGATGAATGCCCCTTTTGTCGCAGCACTGATCGTGGGACAACCCCAGGAGGAGGAGAATAGACAGGGCACGCATTTTCGCACCACGGACAAGCCTTTTTGGGATGCCTGACGACCAGGTCTATGGCAGGTGTAGGTTTCCACCCCATATCATCCTAGACCTGGTCAGGGAGTGGGAAGATGACCTTACATCCCCCACCCTTTGCTCCTAAGCATTCAGCCCCTTGGAGAAGCTGCTCAATGTCCTGCATTTTTTGGCCACTGGGTCATTTCAGCGGACTACTGCCATAATGGGGGGGGTCTCACAGGCCACGCAGTCACGCTGCCTACACCAGGTACTGGCAATCATGACAGCGCACCCCTCAGTCCGCAGGCACATATACATGCCCAGAACACCCGCAGAAAGGCAGGCCGTTGTCCTGGATTTTTTCAGGGTGGCACACTTCCCCAAAGTGCTCAGTGCCATAGATTGCACCCATGTGGCCCTACGTCCACCTAGGGCCACTGAGCACATCTACCGAAACCGCAAGCACTGGCATTCCATAAATGTACAGGTGGTATGCGATGCAAAGGGAATCATCACCTCTGTCTATGCAAACTACCCTGGCTCCACCCATGACAGTTTCATATACAGAATGTCCGCCCTGAGCCAGGCCCTGGAAGCTGGGCAGCATGGCGACACATGGCTCCTAGGTCAGTACAAATGCACTTGCACATGCATGCAAGTCACACACAGACAAATACCCAAACCCTAATAATCTCAACTATTATCACCTCCCCAGGGGACAATGCCTACCCTCTGAGCAACCACATGATGACGCCAATCCGGAACCCCACCACACCACCCCAGGTAAGATACAACGCTGCCCATATTGCAACCAGAGCCATAGTGGAGCGCACACTCGGAGTGCTCAAGTCACGTTTCCGCTCCCTTGACCGCTCTAGCGGGCAACTACTCTATGCACCACCAGTAGTGTGCAGGATCATTGTGGCAGCATGTGTCCTGCACAATATTGCAACACGGCAGGGCGTCCCGGTGGACATGGTGGTGCCCCCACATCCCCAACCACAGGCACAGGCGCTGCCCATGGGAGGGGACAGGGCACGTGGCGAGGAAGCCCGGATCCAGCTTGTGGCCACATTCTTCACCTAAACTCCCACCCCTGCGGAGTGCACACAGGCCTGGCACCTACCAGGTGACAATCGATGATGACAAAGAGACAGTCAACTGTCACAACCCTACCACCCTGAGACAGTTGCCATGGAAGTGCCACATCGTCTGCATCCCTAGCTACTTAAACACAAGCTATCCTGTGTGACCAAAAGGCACACATATGACATGATATGGCCTATACACAAGTATTTCAAGGTGCGATGATGCAGGGAGGGGGGAACAAGGGAAGACAGACAACGGTACTACTAGGCCAGGTATCATTTAGATTGTGCAAGTGCAGGGGTAGGGGGAAGTGAAAAGTGCAAGGGGAAGGGGAGTGGGGGGAGTGCAGTACAGGGGAAGTAGACCAAAAAACAAATACATAGGTCGGCTGGTGGCAAATGCAAAGGTAAGTGCAGACAAGTGCTGGGAAGGGGGGGCTGTAGGGATAGAGAGACAGTCCCGCAGTGCAGAGGTTGCCAGGGAGGCAGTGCAAGTGGAGAATGGCTGGGCCAGGGACCGAGGTCGGTGAGAGTGGCCCAGTTGCAGCTCCAGTGCAGTTCCAGTGAAGAATTCCACAAGGGAGAGGCAGAGAGAAAGCAGAAGCAAAGAGGAAGGTCTTGAGGTGCTTCCCGAACCGGAGATGGTTTCCCTCAAGTTCAAGTGAGGCAGGAAGGCTGTTCCAGAGGGAGGGCCCTGCCGCGGAGAGAGATCTACCCCCAGCTAGTTGCTCTGAGAAGCGGATGACCCTGACATGCAAGGTGTGCATCACACACCTGCAAAACAGGCCATGGCCATCACTGTCATGTCACTCAAACCCTCCCAAACCACAACATGACATGGCAAGCAATACCCATACACCAACACAGTAACAATAAGGTACACATTGCCATGTCCAAAATTTACAGTGGCATCAGACAATGATGCCTGACCTGGAATCAGATGAAATGACAGACCAACAACCTCCCACCCAAAATAAGTAATTTCAAAATGCATTACAAGAGTTGTAGACGTAACATAACAATGAATGCTTGTATACATGCACATTGTGAATTGAAAAATCAACACTGCAGCTTCTGTGTGCTGTGTCCTACTACTGCAACACACTGCTCAGCGCACAGCACAGTGAACAGCCATTGTGTGTGATGCACACCCTGAGCATCACATCTAAGTGACAGACCACATCAAAAACCAAATTAGGCATGTACAGGATCCATACTTGGTCACAGAACATGTGCTGCAGGGACACAGTGGGCACCAGAAGGCAAACAGTGTACACATGGAAATGCAAGGATGGGAGTACATGTAGTGCATCAGAGTGCAAGTGTGTGGTTCTGCAAGGACATGCACTCCACATATGCATGTGCACTCAAGTGACCATCAGTGTTCTCTACATATCACATGTGAATATTCACCATGTGTACACCCCAGCATGTCAAACCACAACTATCCCCTCGCACCTGAAAGGTAAACACAACACATGAACAGGCATTGATCAGCAGAACACAACATGTACATAGGATACCACCATTACAATGTCAGAATCTCCATCACACTGCAGGGCAAGGCAACTATCAACAACAACCCCCCCTCCCTCACAAATGACCATGGCCCACTGAACAACTGCACCTGGGTCATGGAGCCTTCAAACCTCAATTCCACTTGGCCACAGGATCACCTTCACCCTTTGTCACCATCTCCCACCTTGTGTGTAAAAAGGTGCCTGCACCCTCAGAATCCACACTCATTTCCAAAATGACAAAATCCAAGCCAGAAAAACGAACCAGAACACCCTCCAGTAGATGACTTGACGTAGCAGTACCTCACAAAGGCCAAGTACTACCACAATGATGCAACAACCAAGGTAGCACAGTAAAACAATGTCACAACAGGATGTGAACCATGTGTGGTACATGACATAGGATGATGCACTATGAACAGATGTGTACTGTCACATGTCCCGTGTACAGGCCCGGGAGTGTCACGAAACAACCACCCCCACCGTGTCCCGGGTGCCTGCAAGGTCAAACTCACACAGGCCCCTGAGACCTTGGTGGGGAAGGAGGTTCAGGGATATGCAGTCGGGACAGGTGTTGACACACTGGATGACTGGAATGAGTGGCAGGAGAGGGGAGGAGGAATGACACATGAAACCAGGGAATGCACAAAAATGTACTACCTGCATGAACACATACACAATCCAAACAAACTTGGACATCATTGTCATGGCCTTCTGTAGTCCAGGCTTAGGAGTGGTATGAACCAACCACCCCCTCTAGGGTTTTGGCGCCTGCAAGTTCGGGGCTTAAACAGGCATCCGCAACCCCAGCGGGGAAAGAGGGTTAGGGAACGTTGCTTGGATAGGTACGGGAAGCAGGAACACCGGGTAGAGGGTACAGGGTTCAAAATTGCATAGGATTCCGGGTGATTAGGGGAGAAAAACATACCAAATTGAACCACACATACATCCATGCATTAGTACACTCCCCAGCAAGCCTATGCAGAGCAGTTTGAAAGAAAAACAACAAGAGCTTAGCTCTGATTTTGAGTGCTGGCCTCCTGCCTGCGCACTCTCAGGTCCGGTTACAGGAGCACTGCAATGCTGCAAAGAGAGCCACAGTCAACAACCTGTACGTGCCAATTACACAAACACACAACACCAAACATGCCCCATAGCAACAAACTACTCTCCAAACAGACAATCTGGTGTAGATGCTTCGTACCCATATGTAACATTACCCCTGTGACGGGTCATACACAGTCAATGCAGTAAGTCAGCCGCCGGTGGGTGCGTGGCAAATGGAACACCAATGTGTCACAATTCACACAACATGCAATGTTCCCTGGGTAAGCAGACAGACCCAAATAGCAAGCCATGACTTCTGAGCAAGTTGCGTACCACCATGACCGAAAAAAAGTTGGCAGTGCATTTATCATAAAGTACATGGAAATGATATGCACTGCACCCGAGTATGTCCTTTGCTGTATGTCCCTGTGAGCTGCCCCTTTCCATGTCTCGGAAGGCTACATGGTTGATACAACTGCCTCAATGGACCTTGATGTACCGGAGGGTATGTGCCACTGCCCCTGCACGTGTCCCAGACAACCTTACAATCAACAGCCATCAGTCCACCAACACATGGAAGTTGCATTGTGTGCTTCAACACCAATATTCGTCTAAGCTCACCCTCAGTGCTGTGACTAAGTCTGCATGTGCAACTCGCCTGGTGCAAGCTTTGCTGTGTTGTGGCCCCCCTGTGCTGCTCACCTTGCCTGGAGTTCCTTGGAACACGTCAGCAGGTCTAGGATGTAGGTCTGCAATCCCTGTGCGTCTGCTTGTGCACACATGTGCATGTGGGCACCAACAAACGTGTCTAGAATTCCATCGTCCAATGGGCCATGTCTGCTGGCAAAGGTGCTCTGGAGGCTCATCCCCCTGCAGAAAGGGCATGAAACACATGATTAATGCTTCAAAGTCATCTGTGTGTGTCTCATCAGGCATCTCATTACTTGACCATATCAGAGAGTCACATCATAAATCACACCATCAGTCCATCTTCCACATCCAAAGTGTGGAACACTATCTACAGCATGAATTGCAACAAGCACGTGTACGGTAAAGATAAGAAACATACTACACAATGCATAGCAATTAATGTACACATTAATCATGACACACCCCATCTAGCAAAAGCTGCACAGTGGACAATAACACCAAAATCATCCCCACTAGGGATGTCAAAACAAGTCACACAGCACCAGACATGCCACAGATATGACAGTCCAAAGCCCTTGTGTAAAAGTCTGTGACACCGAACCATCCTTGCGAGCCCATGGATAAGGGAGGCAGGAGTGGCATATGTGAGTCAAGGACCCCAAGCAGCAAACACATATACAAGACAAGCCTGAAGGGCCCAGCTGGAACAGACAGTGGATGCCTTCAAAAGCCACAAAGCACCACACCGTCACATGAAAGCACAATACACAAGCAATTTTAAACTAAATCAACTATTAACTAATTACACTAACAATGGAAAACCTACATTACCTAATTAAACTAACTATCAAACAGAAACTTAACTAACTAAACTAAAAGAAAAAGAAAAAATGGCCACATACGACCCGGGGGGGAGGGGAGGTGCCCAGGAGGGGGGAGGTACAAGGTGCTGCTCAACATCCACATGCGATGATGCTGAGCCAAAAAAAAAACCTCCATGGGCTCAACGCCTGCAAAGCCCGACCTATGTGGGAGATAGATGCTCGTCCGAGTCTGGCTCATCCTGGAAAGGAGGACGTGGAACAGTAGCCTGGCCACGCCTAGCCGCAGCTTGCCCCTCGTTGGCAGCAAGTCTGCCGGACGGGTGAGCCTGGTTCTGTGTGGCGATGTGACGTAGGTCTGCATGCAGAACCTCACGTGATACACGTGCTTCCTCTTGCAAGGTAGCACGTGTAACACGGAGTTCCTCCTGCAAGGCCTGGCTGGACAACCGCTGCACCTCCCGGCAAGCCTGTAGCTCAGCCAAGATGGTACGCTCAAGCTGTGCAAACCTCTCCTCTGCCTGCTGCCTCTGGGACATCATAAGGACACCCAGAGTGGATCTGAGGGAAGCATACTCCTCCCTCACGGCATCCATGTGCGCCTCTGCGTGAGCAGCAATTGCTTGACGCACAGACGACATTTCAGCCTGGCGTGCCCTGTCTGAGGCCGCCATGCCCAGCCTGAGCGAGCGGGCTGTGGACCGTGCCGCCTGCTGCTGGAGAAGCACCTGCCTTGCAGGGGGGAGCACAGATCGGGCCACACGCTCCATGTTCTCCATTGCTGCCCCCTGCCGTTCGGAATTGGCAGTAATGTCTTGCTCCCACTCAGTATACTGCAGTTGCGCGCGGCGACCGCGTTGCCGGGCTTGACCCCTGTGGGATCCAAGGACCGGGGGTCCTCGCTGTGTTGGCACCGCCTGCGGCTGCACGACTACATGCCCCCATCGACGTGATGTCCCAGGCACATCAGTGACTGGTGTGGAGGGTGACCCTGCGCCCCGATCCACCACGGGCGGAGGAACAAAGACTGTCTGATCCCTCAGTGCAGGGGTCGCAGACAGAGAAGTGTCCACATCAGAATCACTCACCCCTGACACATGGACTTGATGCTCATCCAACTCAACATGGACGTCAGAGTCGTCATCAAGGCTGGACTCATAGGCAGCCAGAGACAAGATGGACTGCAGCACTTGGGGGTTTTTGTGGCCTACCACCCCACGACCACCACTAGTGCCGGGTTGATGTGGTGGTAACAACCCTGTGTCTGGCATGACAACACCATCCTCTGCCTCCATTGCGTCATCACCTGAAAAATAGAGAGAAAAAAGGTCACTACACATGTCAGAAGCACACAACACACACACACACCGACAGCAAACGCACCCGGCAGACATGTGACACACAACACATAACCTGGCATGCATGCTGGGTCAACTTTGAATAGCTTCTGTGATCAGACCTGTTGAAAGGTGGCAGTTTCCATGGAAGTGGGTCTATGCAGTGCAGAAAATGTGTACGCCACTCACATCCTACATGTACAAGGACTCCATGGTGTGTGCAGGGAAATGTGACGGCAGTGCAATGTCAAATTCAGACATCACGTGCATTGTGCATTCAATGTGTACCATATCTAGAAGCCAAGCACCCCTCCACCCCAGTACCAACACAGGGATGCCTAGCATGGTATCAAAAGGCTGACCATACACCTGTGTATTGACAGGCAGTGTTGACTGGCATCAACAGCTTAATGTGATTCAAGTGACAACACTGCAAATGATGCTGGGACAGTAAGCAGGACACATGATGAAAACTCTGGATTCCGCCCATGTGTGAAGGAGACACAACAACAGTTGGACAGAGTCATTGGCCATTGAACAGGCTGAGGCCTGTGAGCCACACAGATTGACAGACCCTAAACATGTGTGCAACTCAGGACTGAGCCACAGTTGACATGGGAAGGCTGATGAGATGGCAGGCAATGCATGTAACCAAGGACTTGTATTACAGTGATCATCCAGTCAAGGACACATAGGGGCATGCGTGCAATGCACATGGAGCATCAATGGGCACTCATGTCCCTGCGGGACATCTGACCTATGCACAGTACAAGTGAGATACCCTGCATCGAGTACTAAGGCTGTACCACACGGCATATGTCTGGCAGATTCTACGCTGGAAGTTAGCATCTACACAGGACACATGAACAAGAAAGTACACATTGGCAAGATTGAAGCAGACCAGTGCAAAGGTGGAACTGGGGTGCAGAGTGGCGGAGGAGGGGCAAGAGAGCATGCCTACATGGAGTCCCCGCATGCAGGCAGAGGAGACATGTATGTCGGAAGCATTGCATTAATTACACATCAGAACCATGTACACGTCACATGTAGCGGCAATCATGCACAACACATCCCACAAGTGAAACACACATGTCCTCAACAAACACGCATCAACACTCACTGGACTGCGCATCAAAGTCCAGCATCTCTCCCACTCCTTCGACCAATTCAGGTGGTATGAATTCCGCAATGAGAGCCTCATGCGGAGTGAGCTCTTCCTCCTCTGGTGCAGGCCCACCGCCAGTCACCAGAGTCAAGTTGTAATTAGAGGCACGCTTAGCCTTAGTGCTGCGTTTGATGTCATTCCAACGCTTCTTGCACTCTTGCGCCGTGTGCACCTCATGGGCGAATGAACTGACATGTTCCGCAACATGCTTCCAGTGGGTGTCACGTTGGGCAGCCGTAGTCTGACTATTGGCACCCACTAGCATGTCACGGCTGTGGCCCCGCACGTAGTCCACGAGGAAGTCCAGTTCCTGCTTACAGAAAGGCTTCTTCCTCGACGTGCAGGAGGTCGTGGCTGTGTGTGGGGTCCCAGCCTGTGCTGCAGGTGCAACCTTCATCCTCTTGGACTGTGGCGCAGACCCTGGCTGGCTAATGCCGCCCTGACCAGTATGGCCAGTGGGTTCGGTGGATTGAGCCAAGGGAGTGGCAGGTGGAGGGATGACCAAAGGTCTGACTTGTGTCAGTGGCAGCTGGGTGCCCACTAATGGACCCTGCGCAGCAACATCAGCTGTGGCAGGGTCATTGACCGCAACGGTCCTGGTTGGCAGACTCACAACCTTGATAGCTGTGAAGTTGTGATGGCGCGCAAAACAACAGGAAGCAGCAACACACGTCGGTCTCCATGAAAGGCACGTACAGCGAACTGCTGGTCCCGCTCACCTTTAACCCGTGCTGAGGGAAACGCACGCGCGCGTCACGTCACTTACGCGCATGGGCCCTTTCCTCGTATTACACGCGGACGTGCAGTTTTTCACGCGCGCTGAAATGCCCATGCTCGCCTGTGCGCGTCACGTCACAGGGCGCTTGCGCTTCAGGGGCCTTCTGTCCAATGAAATTGCGTATGCGTGCGGACGCACTTACGCGCTAAGGGCCTTTCCTCGAATTACACGCTGACGTCCCAAATTTTCACGTGCCAAATCACTCCGTATCAAGCTGGCCACGCGTAAGCACAGGGAAGACCACGCTCCTGCCCAGAAGGCCGAACTACTGCCCCCCAGAGCCCCGAGCACGCTCCCACCTGCCATCTGCTGCTGCCTGACTGCCTGCTGCCCACGTGCCCTGCCATTTGCTGCCTGCACATCAGCCAGGGGTGCTGTTGCTGTGACCACCCCTGCTGGAACCGAAGACTCCCGACTGGGATTCCATCGCTCCACAGCCCAGGACCCAGTTGCCCACCCACTCCTGCCTCTGGGGTTGTCATGTCGGGCATTGCAACATCTGGCACCACTGACAACCCCCGGCCAGAGAGGCAGAGGGGCACCAGCTTCAGTGCCACCGAAGTTGGTGTCCTGGTGGAGCAAGTCCTGGGGCAGTATGATGCCCTCTTCGGAAGTTCCCGCGCCGACAAGGAAGGACGTACTCGGATCTGGACTGACATCGTGACTGCCATCAAAGCAGAGGGGGTGGCAGTCCGTGACTTCCAACATGTCAAGAAGCGCTGGGAGGACTTCAGGTCCAGGACCCTGAACAAGGCCCGGCGCCTCTTGAAGGCAGCGGATACCAAGGGGCGCCGGGGCCACTTGTCGGAAGATCAGATGAGGGTCCTGGAACGCATATCCCCAGCGCTCCACGCCCAGGTCCTTGAGAGGCAGACCCGTCTGGAGTCGAGCGGTAAGTGTACATGCATCCTGATTGTGAGCTGTGCGTGTGGTGATGTTTCAGTAGTGTGCAGGTTTCACATCTGTTTTTATGGGGTCGAGTATGGGTGGGGGTGTACAGGGCCGTGGGGCTAACACATGCGAGGGCTGTAATGTGTGAGACATGGATGGTGCTTGTGTGTGTAGGCTTGCATGCCAAATGCAGTTGTGTGGGCACACATGTTTGGATGAATGTGTATGTAAGAAGACATGTCCGTGATGTCACGCATGTATGTTGTTTTCAGCTGCATGTATCAGCACTGTGTACATGTGCATTTGTGTGTATTCGACAAGGGTGCAACAGTGATGCAACATGGATGCATGTGACAGCCGGATGTGGAAGCCTGATTGGTAGTTGTGACATGGATGCCCATCCGAACACTGCTACACTTGGCAGAGGTGTACACATGCATGCAAGTGTGGTGGTGTGTGTACATGTGTGGTGCACTTCCTGTGTTGCATGTGATGTCTGGCTCAGCTTTGCCTGCTCATGCTGTTGTATGGGTATGGATGGTGCTGGCAGTTGCGATATGGCTGTGGTATGGCTCATGTGTGCGAGTTGAAATGACATGTGTTTTGGGGATTGTGATGGCATGTCTGAGGTTTGCCAATGCCACTCATGTACAACTGTCATGTGTGTATGTGTCCATTGTACAGTGCCCTGATGCCTGTGTTTTATTTCTCCCTGTCTGCAGCGTCAACTGATGAAGAGCGCGGACAAGGTGCTTTGGAGCACAGCGGCGGGGATCCCACCGCCAGCCGGAAACGCAAGGCCCGGCTCCCCTCCCATGTTGTCATCTCGTCGGGGAGTGAGGAGTCTGGTGCCGCGTCCCAGGCCGCAGCTGCCGGGGGGAGGTCCAAGAGGCGGAGGTTGGAGTTGGACTCCTCGGTAGCAGAAGGGGCAGCTGGGACCCCACAGGGCCCAACGGGGGAAGATGGCACGGAGTCATCCAGGTTGGTGGGGGGTTTGGTGGAGGAGGAGGCCATGCAAGCAACAGAGACGGGGTCTGGAGGTGGGGATCCCACTGGTGCTAGTGGTGCAGTGCAGGACCAGGGACAGGAGGCAGCACAGGCCGCCGCAAAGTTGCCTGTGTGCAATCCTGTCCCTGCATCATCTTGCACCAGCAGGGATGCCTACGTCCAGACCCGTTTTCAGGCAGGGGATGAGCAAACGACAACTGGCCTTCCTCTGCCTGCGGACGTGGCTATCCGCGTCCGGGTTGAGCCTGCCCTGACTGGTATGGTGTTACGTCAACGAGCCATGCGAGGTGACCTGCAGTCTTTTCATGAGGAGACTGCACGTCATCTCGAATGGCTCGTTGACCACGTCAGCCTGCTGGGACAGGTCACCCAGGCCGGATTCCTCCGTTTGATGCGGCTTGCTACGACCCCCTCCTCAACTGAACCCCCTACGCGCCAGTCGTCCTCCGTGCCATCTTCCCACCCATCAGTCACCTGGGTGCCCTGTGGAGCTGCCTCTGACGGTGCGGCCAGGCTGGTGGAGGAGGCTTCCCTGCCATAGTCAGGAGTCGGACGTCCAGCAGGGGTGGCCACATCAATGACTGCACCCCAGCGGCGGAGGATGTGCAGGCAGCAGGAGGCAGTGCACGGGCAGAGGCACAGCAGCAGCAGCAACGTGGTGGGAGCCATGAAGGCTCGGGGCCTTCAACATCGGAGGGGCAGGCATCGGCCGGAGGGCAGGAGGACCCAGGACAGAGAGTGTCTTCCGTGTGGCAGCGGTTGGGCCACGCCATAGAAGCGGAGCGGCAGCGGGCGGAAGAGGCACGGCTCACAATGGTCAGGGCGGAGAACTCCATGCGGAGGGCCCTGAGGCGGGCCGAGTGCCTCGAGGCAATCCGCAGGGGGTTGGAGGTGGACACGTCGACGGCCCTGCGGACCCTCAGGGCCATGGAGGAGGACCGCCTCTGGGACATTGAGCAGGAGTTCGATGATGCCCTGGCCCGGGTCATCCAAAAGTGAGCCGTCAAACTAGCCCGCTGCCCTTGTACATAGTTATGTAGGTAGTGTTAGGTTTCCTTTGGTTTTTGATTTGTTTTGGACCTTTTGGACATTGGCCACATTTTTGTATATAGTTTATTTTATTAGTTAGTGTAGTTAGATAGGTTTCATTTCTTTTGTTGGGATAATGGACCCTGGCTTGTTCGTCTGTACATAGTTCACTGTTGGATTTTATTTTTCTTTCACAATTTACCCATGGAGCAATGGCTTTCAATTATTATTTCCCATTGGATTTTATTTTGTGGACAGTCACTTTGGACACCATTACTTTGGATTATGATTTTTGGTTTTGCTTTTTTTCACGGACATGCTTCTTTTCATTTTTGTACATTCCCATTTCTGTTTCTTTATTTTTGATTCTATTTATGTTTCCTTTAATACATATTTTTTGTTCAAACTTCAATGTGTAGTATCATCTCATTGGTTTCATGCATATCATGATATGGGTTTTGACATTCACTGACACCCATTGGGTGTATGTGAGGGACATGTGTTTGTTTCGAAACTTGCAATTGGTGTTCTGTCATGTAATTGCCAATTATGAGTGGGTGGATGCAATACTCAGGTGGGTGTTTTGCATTTGGAGGCTGACCATAGGGACCAGGGATCTAGATTGTGATGACATGTTGGCTGGGGAACATGAGTTGGGGCCTGCTGGCAGGTGCCCCACAGTGCTGGGGGGTGGGGGTGGTGGGGAACATGAGTTGGACATGGGTGGGGGCCTGCTGGCAGGTGCCGCACAGTGCTGGGGGGTGGGGGTGGTGGGGAACATGAGTTGGACATGAGTGGGGGCCTGGTGGAGGGTGCCCCTGCACTGCTGGGGGGTGGGGGTGGTGGGAGACATGGGTGGGGGCCTGGTGGAGGGTGACCCTGCACTGATGGGGGATGGGGTGGTGGTAGACATGGGTGGGGGCCTGGTGGAGGGTGCCCCTGCACTGCTGGTGGATGGGGTGGTGGGAGACATAGGTGTGGGCCTGGTGGAGGGTGCCCCTGCACTGCTGGGGTGTGGGGGTGGTGGGAGACATGGGTGGGGGCCTGGTGGCAGGTGCCCCACAGTGCTGGGGGGTGGGGGTGGTGGGGAACATGAGTTGGACATGAGTGGGGGCCCGGTGGAGGGTGCCCCTGCACTGCTGGGGGTGGGGGTGGTGGGAGACATGGGTGGGGGCCTGCTGGCAGGTGCCCCACAGTGCTGGGGGGTGGGGGTGGTGGGGAACATGAGTTGGACATGAGTGGGGGCCTGGTGGAGGGTGCCCCTGCACTGCTGGGGGGTGGGGGTGGTGGGAGACATGGGTGGGGGCCTGGTGGAAGGTGACCCTGCACTGATGGGGGATGGGGTGGTGGTAGACATGGGTGGCGGCCTGGTGGAGGGTGACCCTGCACTGCTGGGGGATGGTGGTGGTGGGAGACATGGGTGGGGGCCTGGTGGAGGGTGCCCCTGCACTGCTGGTGGATGGGGTGGTGGGAGACATAGGTGGGGGCCTGGTGGAGGGTGCCCCTACACTGCTGGGGGGTGGGGGCCTGGTGGAGGGTGCACCTGCACTGCTGGGGGGTGGGGGGGTGGGAGACATGGGTGGGGGCCTGGTGGAGGGTGACCCTGCACTGCTGGGGGATGGGGGTGGTGGGAGACATGAGTTGGACATGGGTGGGGGCCTGCTGGCAGGTGCCCCACAGTGCTGGGGGGTGGGGGTGGTGGGGAACATGAGTTGGACATGGGTGGGGGCCTGCTGGCAGGTGCCCCACATTGCTGGGGGGTGGGGGTGGTGGGGAACATGAGTTGGACATGGGTGGGGGCCTGCTGGCAGGTGCCGCACAGTGCTGGGGGGTGGGGTTGGTGGGAGACATGGGTGGGGGCTTGGTGGAGGGTGCCCCTGCACTGCTGGGGGGTGGGGGTGGTGGGAGACATGGGTGGGGGCCTGGTGGAGGGTGCCCCTGCACTGCTGGGGGGTGGGGGTGGTGGGAGACATGGGTGGGGGCCTAGTGGAGGGTGCCCCTGCACTGCTGGGGGGTGGGGGTGGTGGGAGACATGGGTGGGGGCCTGGTGGAGGGTGCCCCTGCACTGCTGGGGGGTGGGGGTGGTGGGAGACATGGATGGGGGCCTGGTGGAGGGTGCCCCTGCACTGCTGGGGGGTGGGGGTGGTGGGAGACATGGGTGGGGGCCTGGTGGAGGGTGCCCCTGCACTGCTGGTGGATGGGGGTGGTGGGAGACATGGGTGGGGGCCTGGTGGAGGGTGCCCCTGCACTGCTGGGGGGTGGGGGTGGTGGGAGACATGAGTTGGACATGGGCGGGGGCCTGCTGGCAGGTGCCCCACAGTGCTGGGGGGTGGGGGTGGTGGGGAACATGAGTTGTACATGGGTGGGGGCCTGCTGGCAGGTGCCCCACAGTGCTGGGGGGTGGGGGTGGTGGGTGACATGGGTGGGGGCCTGCTGGCAGGTGCCCCACAGTGCTGGGGGGTGGGGGTGGTGGGAGACATGGGTGGGGGCCTGGTGGAGGGTGCCCCTGCACTGCTGGGGGGTGGGGGTGGTGGGAGACATGGGTGGGGGCTGGTGGAGGTTGCCCCTGCACTGCTGGGGGGTGGGGGTGGTGGGAGACATGGGTGGGGGCCTGGTGGAAGGTGCCCCTGCACTGCTGGGGGGTGGGGGTGGTGGGAGACATGGGTGGGGGCCTTGTGGAGGGTGACCCTGCACTGCTGGGGGATGGGGGTGGTAGGAGACATGGGTGGGGGCCTGGTGGAGGGTGACCCTGCACTGCTGAGGGATGGGGGTGGTGGGAGACATGGGTGGGGGCCTGGTGGAGGGTGCCCCTGCACTGCTGGTGGATGGGGGTGGTGGGAGACATGGGTGGGGGCCTGGTGGAGGGTGCCCCTGCACTGCTGGGGGGTGGGGGTGGTGGGAGACATGGGTTGGGGCCTGGTGGAGGGTGACCCTGCACTGCTGGGGGATGGGGGTGGTGGGAGACATGAGTTGGACATGGGTGGGGGCCTGCTGGCAGGTGCCCCACAGTGCTGGTGGGTGGGGGTGGTGGGGAACATGAGTTGGACATGGGTGGGGGCCTGCTGGCAGGTGCCCCACAGTGCTGGGGGGTGGGGGTGGTGGGGAACATGAGTTGGACATGGGTGGGGGCCTGGTGGAGGGTGCCCCTGCACTGCTGGGGGGTGGGGGTGGTGGGAGACATGGGTGGGGCCTGGTGGAGGGTGACCCTGCACTGCTTGGGGATGGGGGTGGTGGGAGACATGAGTTGGACATGGGCGGGGGCCTGCTGGCAGGTGCCCCACAGTGCTGGGGGGTGGGGGCGGTGGGGAACATGAGTTGGACATGGGTGGGGGCCTGCTGGCAGGTGCCCCACAGTGCTGGGGGGTGGGGGTGGTGGGGAACATGAGTTGGACATGGGTGGGGGCCTGCTGGCAGGTGCCCCACAGTGCTGGGGGGTGGGGGTGGTGGGAGACATGGGTGGGGGCCTGGTGGAGGGTGCCCCTGCACTGCTGGGGGGTGGGGGTGGTGGGAGACATGGGTGGGGGCTGGTGGAGGTTGCCCCTGCACTGCTGGGGGGTGGGGGTGGTGGGAGACATGGGTGGGGGCCTGGTGGAGGGTGCCCCTGCACTGCTGGGGGGTGGGGGTGGTGGGAGACATGGATGGGGGCCTGGTGGAGGGTGCCCCTGCACTGCTGGGGGGTGGGGGTGGTGGGAGACATGGGTGGGGGCCTAGTGGAGGGTGCCCCTGCACTGCTGGGTGGTGGGGGTGGTGGGAGACATGGGTGGGGGCCTGGTGGAGGGTGCCCCTGCACTGCTGGGGGGGTGGGGGTGGTGGGAGACATGGGTGGGGGCCTGGTGGAGGGTGCCCCTGCACTGCTGGGGAGTGGGGGTGGTGGGAGACATGGGTGGGGGCCTGGTGGAGGGTGCCCCTGCACTGCTGGGGGGTGGGAGTGCAGGGAGACATGCATTGTTGATCAGTAGTGCAAGGTGACATGTGGCTTGGCTGGGGGGCATGCCCATGGTGGATGGGCTGCCTGCGGGACATGAGCAGGGGTGTAGGGTAGTCCCCCGTGGTGTGGGCTGCCTGCAGGGGCCGTGGAGGTTGTAGAGCGAACACCTGGGAGGACCCACACGGCCAATTCACGTGTAGTAAACGGGGGGTGGTGGGAGACATGGGTGGGGGCCAGGTGGAGGGTGCCCCTGCACTGCTGGGTGGTGGGGGTGGTGGGAGACATGGGTGGGGGCCTGGTGGAGGGTGCCCCTGCACTGCTGGGGGGTGGGGGTGGTGGGAGACATGGGTGGGGGCCTGGTGGAGGGTGCCCCTGCACTGCTGGGGAGTGGGGGTGGTGGGAGACATGGGTGGGGGCCTGGTGGAGGGTGCCCCTGCACTGCTGGGGGGTGGGGGTGCAGGGAGACATGCATTGTTGATCAGTAGTGCAAGGTGACATGTGGCTTGGCTGGGGGGCATGCCCATGGTGGATGGGCTGCCTGCGGGACATGAGCAGGGGTGCAGGGTAGTCCCCCGTGGTGTGGGCTGCCTGCAGGGGCCGTGGAGGTTGTAGAGCGAACACCTGGGAGGACCCACACGGCCAATTCACGTGTAGTACTCCCCAGGACCCCTGAAATACACGTACCCTGCTGAAATCGCATGTGGAACTTCCCGCGCACCCCTGAAATACACGTACGCTGCTGAAATCACGTGTGGAACTTCCCGCGCACCCCTGAAATACACGTACCCTGCTGAAATTGCGTGTGGAACTTCCTGCGCACCCCTGAAATACACGTACCCTGCTGAAATCGTGTGTGGAACTTCCCGCGCACCCCTGAAATACACGTACCCTGCTGAAATCGCGTGTGGAACTTCCTGCGCACCCCTGAAATACGCGTACCCTGCTCGCACGGGGCCAATCGCGTGTGGAACTTCCTGCGCACCCCTGAAATACACGTACCCTGCTGAAATCTGGTGTGGAACTTCCCGCGCACCCCTGAAATACACGTACCCTGCTGAAATCGCGTGTGGAACTTCCCGCGCACCCCTGAAATACACGTACCCTGCTGAAATCGTGTATGGAACTTCCCGCGCACCCCTGAAATACACGTACCCTGCTGAAATCGCGTGTGGAACTTCCCGCGCACCCCTGAAATACACGTACCCTGCTGAAATCGCGTGTGGAACTTCCCGCGCACCCCTGAAATACATGTACCCTGCTGAAATCGCGTGTGGAACTTCCCGCGCACCCCAGTGATACACGTAGCCCGCTTGCCGTGCTGGTACAGGGTTAGCGCAGCCTTTTGCGCTGGATTGGGGATTTTGATGGCTTTTCCCTGCACGAGAGGCGTTCTTGGGGGCGTAACTGGCGCTGCTGCAGGGTCGCTGCGCCACTGTGCGCCACGGCTGGTTTTGGTAGCTGGAATCCATGAATACGCTGTGCGCGGAAATGGATTTTAGCGCACACGGCTGGCGCAGGGATTCGCACGCGCACACTGTGCGCCAGCCGCGTGCGCCACTTGTGCATTGATTTCTATAAATTACCCCCCAAATTTAAGAAAGCACAAGTGCATGGAAAAGGGGGAAAATGCATGTAAGGGAGGAGTGGAAAGTGCGGAACAGAGGAGAGAACATAATAAATACTAAATAAAGTAAATAAATAAATAAGGGCAATAAACCATAGTAATGCGTGGCAGGTGAAAGTTAGTCAGATAAGGTATTTCGGATAAGTGCAGAAGGAAAATGGGAGGGACTGTATGGGTACAGATACAAGACCCCAGTGCAGGGGGTGGCCTGGAGGCAGTGCAGGAGTGTGGCAGGGTGAGCAGGTACCTGGGCACGAGAGACAGAGGGTGGCCAGGTGCACGATGCCAAGAGAGGAAACAGATCAACAGGGGGAAGGGAAGCAAAGGCAGAGGCAGAGAGGAAGGTCTTGAGGTGCTTCTGGAACCAGAGATGGTTTTCCTTAAGTTTCAAGATGGCCGGGAGGCTGTTCCAAAGGGAGCCCCCTGCCGAAGACAGAGATCTACCCCCAGCTCATTGCTTAGCAAAACGACTAACCCTGAGAGAGTTGGAAGTAGAGGAGCGAAGGGCTCGAGAGGTCTTCTGTAAAAAAAAATGAAATATCGATAAATACAAATAAAACAAAAGTTATTTCTTTCTCTAAAGGGAGCAACAAAAGTAATGTGTGGTGGATTAATGAATGTAAAAATTAAGTAGTTAATCAATTTATATATCTAGAATATTTCATTGCACCACAATCAAGCAAAGGTACTATCAAGAATCATCTGAAAGCGATGGCCAAAAATGTGGCCATACAAATTAAGCACTTTCCCAACAAGTGTGGCAAATTCTCTCTGCTTCCAATTCAGACATTGTATGAGACACAGGTATTACCAGCTTTTATTTATGGGTTAGAGATTTGTCAACTACTGGAAGATTTTAATTTCACGGTTATGGAGATCTTAATTTGAAAAACTGTGCTCTCCTTACCCACTGCCATTCCTATGGCTGCAGTGAGATTTGAATTGGGCCTTGTTTCACTAAGTGCCCGGATCCTATGGAACAAATCCACTTCTGTATGAAATTGGAAACTCCAACTCAGGGTTCCTTGTTTGAAGTTTTTAAAAGGATGCCCAGTAATGGTGAGGATTGGCATAGAACAAATTGTACATTTAAGGTGAATTTGTATGGCTTAAATTACGCAAAGGTCTTGTGTAATCCACCAACATTTAAAAGGAGCTCTGGACTGGTGTATTACACAAGACAGTTTAATAAAATATAGAAAAATATAGAAAATCGCTGACTTTATTATGGTGTACAAGAGGGTGAATGTTTGTGCCCCCTATTTATGCCGATTTCCATCACACAAGTTTGGAATCACTGTGCTACGCTTTAGACTGAATCTTTTATGAACTAAAGAAAATAGTTTCCAGTGCAAGAAAGATGTAATTGAAGACAATATTTGTCAGTACTGTCAAGTAGAGGTGGAAGCTCTTAAACATGTGGTAGTGAGTTGCTCAAACGTGTTAGATAAATGTATGACATGCAACCTGTTTCTGGAATGTTGGCATCTTGTTGGAAGCAGATATGTGGATCTATGCACAAACTATGTCTACCTAGAAATGGTGAATCAGCCTATATCCATTTTTATTGAGGTTATAGTTGACTGCCTTTGAATGGTTATTTTATAATCGTGCAAAAATATAACTAAAAAGAATTTGAATGATAACGTATTGATACTTTTTAGATGTGCAACTTATGAACTGATGTCAATAATGAGGTCTAATATTTTAAATAGCTTTTTTTTACACAGTCTGGAAATGTGAATATGGATTGTGTATGGTTACATATAGTATTAATTGTGCAAGGTTTTAAGTGTTTCAACTCAAGTGCACAGTAAATGAATACCATTTAAAAAAGATGTATGGGAATACTAGAGGCAATACATGCAGAACAGATGATTGATTTTATTCAAAAGCCTTCATCAGCTGAGCATAGAAAGAAACAGAAGGTGCAGTTTCCTGTGCTGTTATTAGAGCATCCTATCTTTAGCAGTGAAACAGCACATTTCCTACACCGTACTGTACTGCTAAAACTGACTTGGTTTTTTGAAAGTTGTTGACTTGTTCTCAGCCCCAGGGAATATTCTCCAGTGACCTTTCCAGGCTCCTGAATTAGCCTCCAATACTAGTTGACAGAACTCTGTAAAAAGTGAGGGATTGTAGCAGTTAAACATTCACTGGGATATTTCCATGCCCACAATACTTTGCAAGCAAAACATATTTAAAGCTTCACCATGGTATTATGGGCAATTCAAGAAAATGTCATGAATCCGCATGTATACAATTATTTTTCAGTGCATACAAGATTGTTTGCAGTATTCACCATCTTAATATTGTTGTGTAGGAATATACAAGTGATCAGTGAAAGTGTTTTTGTATGCCAGTTAGTTACTATATAATTTATTAAGGTCTATGCCCACTGGAACTCTGAAAACATGGACAGGATGCAGACTGTGTGGCAACCATTCAAGCTAATTGGATATTGGTTGCCCTATTACTATTTATGATTAATGCTAGCCATATTCCATACCATATCCCTTACAAGTCAAGTTATAATATTGTAATGTTGTTCTCCACTTATAGGGTCATGTTTGCAATGCTAAAGTAAGAGATGCAGAACATTACATTTACCTACTCAAAATCCTTAGAGGGCAAATAAATATTTTAGTTTTATAATGTGTTCACTTGCAAGGGTATTGCTTCAAGACACTTGTGTGGCACATGAACAAACTGTACGATGCATGAGATCAGGTTACACATTCAATTAGCCTTCCTTTTTACAGTTAGTATCCGCTATTTCAACTGTCGTTTGGATTACATAGTGTAAGTGACACTTTTGCCAAGGCATCATGAGTAACAGGAATTCTGATGCTTGAATGTTATTCATATTACAACACACATAAAACAAGTGATATACGTACAAGTCTGGTAACCTTTTCACAGAGTTAATGTAGGAAGAGTCAAGGCTGTCTGGCACTACTGAAATGTTGTCTGGGGCAGAAGTTAGTCATGAAGAATAAGTGTGGTAGAGTCAAGTATAGGATTCTGCATACCGTTGTTTTGGCAAAATAAATTATTTTGCTTTAATTTACTTCAAACACATTACTTTGTGGAGAAGTAATTTTGTATAGGCTTTTTGAGAGTTAGGGAGTATGATGAGGGTGGGGATTAGGGAGTGGTGATGGTTGTTGCGGGAAGGGGGATTTGCAGTGCAGGAAGCCGCATTTAAAGAAATACAAAATAATGTGATGTTGTCGACAGGTAATTACAATGAGGTAATATACTTTGGCACAATAATGTTGAACCATAGCACAGGAGTCATGTTTATGGAGGGAAGGTTATTTGGTTAATGTATGCAGATGTATCATAGTTAGAGATTCTGTTCATGGATCAGAGATTCTGTTCATGGATCCACTTTTTCATGTTGTTTTTTACTTCTTGAGGACGTATTGTGTGTTTTACTTCTTGAGGACCTATTGTGTTTTTAGGGTTTTTAGGTGTTTAAGATCACACTAGGTATAGTCGGGTAATGTAAATAAGCTAGACCAGAATATAAAAATTAGTTAGTTAAATTTAGCTTTATAAAGAGAGAAAGCAAATGTCAGGCCACTGCTTTGACTTTTGCCTTATTAATCCTTGAAAAGTTTGGAATTGTCTGTGTGCACTGATGAAACTCTTTTGAGCGGCATCTAGATGGAAACTTGGCAGGAGCACATGCTTCCACTCTGAGGGAACATAGTTTGGATCCCCTTCATTCAATTTTCAACTTTTGCACACATGTATGCAAAAGTAAATGGTCAAAACTGGCAATTATGCCTTTAGTCTTGACCTTTACTATACGTTTTAGAAAATATGTGAATGCCATCTGAAAATAATACTTTGCAGACAGCATTTATAATGGATTTGTATGAAATACACATATTTTTAGCAGTTGCTCACATCATGGAGATTCCATCATGAACCATTCCTTTTGCACCTGCATGAAAATTAAATGCAGGCATAAAGGCATGTGCCTTTTGAAGTTGAGAAGGAATCCATAGACGAAATAATAGTGTGTTGTGCTCTTTCTCTAACTTCAAATGACAGGAACATTCCAGGGAGTGTGATATGTCGGCAGAAATGGCTAATGGCTTGCTTGTATGCTATATTTTTGTTTGCACCACAGAGCTTGATAAATCACCAACATCGAGTTTGAAATTATGTCTAGAAATAATTGTCAGGTAGTGTGGAACTCTCTCTTTTTTAAAACCTTAGGCCACGATATTATCTTGACGATCTAACTGGACTTGGATTTCGACTTCATGCAGGTATTTAACTTCAAAGATAGTGTTTTCTCTCTTATATTTAACAAAGGGAAATGAGCATCTAAATGTCAAACTTCAGAGCCTCTCAAGTTGTCTCTCTCGTGAGGCATTACGAAATTTACCTCCAAATTTGAGGAGTCTGCTTTCCCCAGAATAGTCACCCTCTCCAGTTAAGGTTTACACAGCCTTTCATTTTAAAAAAATGGATCAAAATCGATTCCAATATCTTTAGGTAATTATGAGGGACCCTTACACCAGTACCTAGAAGTGTACACTAAGACTTGTATTGGCATTATACCATGTATTTTTAAAGACAGGACAAAGAAAACAGAATGCATGTTCTTTGTCTGAGTTTGTCTATACCAAGACGGTGGCAAAACACAGATGCACTGCATGTTGATGTGCCAATGCGCTAAACATTACTTAATGCATGCTGTGGAGAAATGATATCTGCTCAGCAGGAGTACAGGGGAGAGTTGTGACTGAACCACCTACCCTGTCCTCACACTTCTACAGATTAACAGTGATCTCAATAATAAAGTTAACCTTTTAACTGCCATGGGGTTGCCCCTCCCCCCCCCCCAGTGCCAAGGCCTTTTTTGGTGATTTCGGTATTTCACCATTCAAAGCCTTCTAACATGCTCTCCTTCATTAACCCCTTAAGTGCCTAGGATGAACGCAGTTAAAAGATATACCTCCTTCACATTTTGTGATAACCTGGGCCAAGGGAAGACTATACTCTCAAGAGGGATGTGCATGTGATTCGGTAGAAAACCAAACAGCGAAGTTTAGCAGTCCAAGATAAAGGGACTATCCAATCAAGGTTCTATAAACAAGTATAGCACTTTAATTAAACACACCATCTGCAAGAAAACTATATAGAAAAACATTGTACATACCCCCTGTGGAAAGTACAAAGAATATTCAAGAATAGAAGATTCAGCATTATGGGTAATGAAGCAGGCTGACAAAAGTAAATAATTAACCACAATGATTCTAAAAAGTATATGTTCTGGAGCAAGACAAGTTGAATGGTGATCTAGCCAATATCTAGAGCCCAAAAATTGACCAATGGGGCAGCTACCAGTCAATTAAACTGATTGCTAGTCTAGGTGGTTAGACGAAGGTGAACCATGCTTCTAGGTGCTGTTTGTGTGGTTAGAAATGGCTCGAGGGCGGCGGTAGCGATGTTCTACATGCAGAGTACTCTTCGATATTATGGGAGATAAAGATCGATGCGGTTCGAAACAATGCTTAGAAGAAGGGTGGTTCATGAGGGCCACCAGGGTTGGTTTGATGATCCATTCAATGGCAAATATGCTGGTTACTGGATGGGCAGTTTGCATCAGGCAGTTTGATGCAGTGTCCGATGGTCGTAGTTAGATGTGCCACCTGGGTCGATTTCACTGGCAATGAAAATCAGCAGGAAAGAGGCTTATGTGCCGAACTGTGCTTTAGAGGAAGCAGTTGCAACGTGGAGCTTTGGATTCAAGCTGGGATAACGACACGCTCAGCTAGCACAGTGCAGTGGCAAATATCGTCTGAATGCCAAAAGCAGCTCCAGAAGGTCCTGAATGTTAGATGTGGTCCAATGGACTCGAATTACGGCGCGCAGAAGTACGATGGCAGGAATCCTGGTTAACTTGGCTCTCAAGTGCTGTAAGTCTCAGGGGTCGCAGGGAAAAGTGCAGCCCTTGGTCACATGCTCCCAATGCAAGCGAGGCTAGTGCATATTTTCAGGGGTCTGTCACCACAATAAGGTCCTGGGATGCAAATCTCGTTCCAGCAGCAGGTCACCCCAAATGTGCTCTGGGGATGTGTAAGGATCGGCCTAGAACACTCAGGAGCTCCTCGCTGCTGAATTTGGGTAATTTGCATGGCAGAGTGCAAAAGTGCAGGGAAAAAGGCGTTGTTCAATCATGCACTCCACATTTTGCCCTACACTTTTGCTATCCGCCATGCAAATGAAGGAAACTATGCCTGCCATGTTAGCATGGCAGGCAGTGTTTGCAATGGATCTCTATGGAGTCCAACTGCTTTTTGCTGGTACAAAGAGCAGACAGCTTCATAGGGATCTCCAGCATTTGTGGCTGCATGAAAATACATGTATGTGTAAATGTTGGAGTATTTGTATGGTGGAGAGGAAGGCAACAGAGGAAATGCAAGTTGCATTCTGCCCCTTCTCTCTGCGATACAATTTGCTGAGAATTTGGCGTTACATTTTTTGATGAACATTTTGTTAGATGACACATTGTAGCCAGACTTGTTATCAGACTTTTAGAGCATCTAGATAATTTTAGGATGTGTATGTTTTTAATTTAATTTGATGCCAACGTGATTGTTTTTAGTTCACTTTTAGAATTGCAGAACGTAGAGCTATCTCAAAGTACTGATCATGTTGCTATTTACGCCATTTTGAACGTTATAGCACTAAACAGGGAAAGAAACAGAACAAACTACAAGACCGAAGGACATTGTAGTTCTTGGTCCTATTTCTCCCCCAACCATGCGTGTGAGCGCTGGAGTGTGAAAAACAAACCAGTCTGTGCCGGTCTTAAAAAGGACTCAGCGTCCTCTGTGCTTACTTTGATTAACATTTTGTTAGATGACACATTTTACCCAGACTTGTTAGCAGACTATTAGAGCATTTAGAGAAATTTAGAGAATTTTTAGAATGTGTATATTTTTAATTTAATTTGATGCCAATGTGATTGTTCTTAGTTCGCTTTTAGAATTGCAGAATGTTAAGCTATTTCAAAGTACTGATCGTGCTGCTGTCTAGGCTGTTTGGAATGTTATAGCACTAAACAGGAAAAGAAACAGAACAAACTAGAAGACCCAATGATCTTGTAGTTAGTTCTTGGTGCTATTTCTAGTCCGACCAGGCGCGTGAGCGCTGGCGTGTCAGAAACAAGTTGGCATGTGCCAGTTCGTGAAAGACTGAACAAGGCAAGGAATATAACCTCACGTGCAGGGTGTGCAACAAGACAATGGGAATTTCTGAGGTTCTCAAAGCAATCAAAGTCACTAGACTGCAAATGAACAGTCCTACTCACTCAAGACAAGGTAGGAATTGCACATCTATTAATCGTATCGAGCCTATGTCTACTGGGTTTTCAGAACTGGCAAGCAAGGCACATGAGAACCTCTCTAACCTCCGGACAGCCGGCGCTGCTCTACCCCGTGAGGTTGCTTTTACAGCCCATGGGGAGGGAAAGCTGGTAGTTGGAAAAGGGGAGTTTCAGGAGTCTCTGGAGAAGCGTATTTCTTGCAGAGCTACCAGTCCTTCTCAAACCCAGCATGTGGCCCGGCTGGATGCTACCAACCCCTATTCTCTGCGAACTATTAGATATACTCCCCCCATGAGGTTGCTTTCAAGGCCCATGGGGAGGAAGAGCTGATAGTTTAGAAATAAGAAACGTAAAAGAATGGGGAGAAAGGACACATTATCAGAACGCCCAGCATTGCCCACTCACAGGGCAGAGCCCATAGGAACATTAACCAGACTGCAAAGGTGAATTCTAGCGTGGCCATAGTGGGGGTCAACAGAATAGGACCGGACACAACCCTATTAAACACCCTTAAGATCATGCTACTAAATACCAAATCTCTGGTCAAACATGGCCTGGTGGTATCCATACATATCAAGGATAGCAAGATAGACATCTGCTCACTTACCGAGACTTGGAGTCATGAGGAAGCAGGTCCCTCGTAGGGCTGGCCATTCCCACAGGATATAACATTATGAGAACTGATAGAAATAAATGAGCGCAGGGAGGAGTCTCCCTCATATTTAGATCAGAGCTTTCAGTTTGGTAAACCAAAGTGAATGACCTACCAGGGTTGGAACTTTTAATAGTCAAAATTGGCATTAACCAAGAAACTACCCTTAATCTCTTGCTCATTTATAGAGCCCCCGGGGCTGCAACGGACTTCCCTGACCAATTCTGTAATCGGGTAATTCCATTGCTGAAGCCTAAAACTAGATTTCTAATCTTAGGAAATTTTAATTTTTGCCTTCGGAATGAGGCAGACATGTCAGCCGTAACCCTTGAAGCTGCATTTTCTTCTTTCGGTTTTCGACACATGGTTAGAATTCCCACTCACATAAAAGGGCACACCCTGGACTCGGTGGTGGCCCATAATATCATGATGTCAGACTGAGAGGTATTATCATGTCCCTGGTCAGACCACCTTGGTATATACCTCTATATTACCTATGAATTCTTTTCAAAGAGATTTGGCAAAGGAGACCTTAAAGTTCACCAGAAAATGTAAAAACCTAACAGCCAGAAACCGCAAACCATGGATTACATCACTGTGATCAAAAATCTCTCACTCAGAGACTTTGGGCCTGATTACACGGAAGGCGGTAATCCAGGGTGCTATTAGCACCCTGGACCATGCCGGTAAATTACAGGCACCGCCTTGGTGGAAAGGGGAATTACCGCCCTATTCCAAGGTTGGCAGGGCGGTAATTCCCCCTTCCACCATTGCCCTTCCCCATTCCCATTTTTGCCCCATAGGGCATAATGGGAATGGGGAAGGAGCTAATTACGGCACCGCAATTTTGCGGTGCCGTAATTAGCACCAAGGTCCCTTGGCGGGTTGGTTTTTAACGCCTGCAAAAAGCAGGCGTTAAAGCACCAACCCGCTAAGGGACCGTCGTAGTAAGGCGGTAATGGTTAACGGTCACCGTTACCATTAACGGTGGCCGTTAACCATTACCGTCTTCTGTGTAATGAGGCCCTATGAGTGAGATGACTAAGTCATTTCTTAATGCATTCCATGACATGTCGGAAACTATAGCGCCAATAAAAAGGAAGTTCTGTCTAGACGGACATAAGGGCAAATGGTTCTCGCCAGAACTTCAGGAATTGAAAAGTGTCAAAATAAAACACTTCTATGTGGGGAGGAAGTGTCAGGAGCTGTGTGATCTACACCTCTACAAAGAGTCAGCCAGGATATATGAAGAGGCAATCGTACAAGCCAAAAAAGAAACACTTAATGACAGAGTTGTCAAGTCAATTTCGGATAGTAAAGAATTATTCAAAATTCTCAGAGAACAGGAAGACCCTAATGGCCCAGACAAGACACCAATAGTGAAAGATGAACCTTGGTGTTCCTTAATTCAGGAAGCTATGTCAAATGAATTGGCTTAAATCAAATAAGGGATTGAAGTGAAAAAAGCGACCCTCAACAAGCAGGGAAACATTTTTTCGATGCATTTTTTCCGACGCTTTTGCATTCAATGCTTTTGCATTTGAAGCTATCACTATAAACCATATATATGTAACACAAAATATGCTTCAAAATACACTCTCTTAGTTTCTCTAAATCAGCAAATACCCATTTGGGATGGCACACAGATTCTTCCTACACCCTGAGGTGACTTAAATATCTAGAACACTGTGGACATTAATATATCACTGGTACATTTAGAGCAATACTGAGATCAGTGTCAAAAGAAGAATTTGCGTGAATAAAACAATGGTTAACAAATATTGTTAAGCAGGTAAGTACTTTTTAGAACCCTCCAATGCCAAGAAAATTAAACCTCTCCTGGGGAAAGGCAAATAACCAAGTCAAAGGCAAGAAGAGTCTTTCAAGGAGCCAGGACATCCAATGTTAGTCGAGCACAAGTCTAGGTGAGCTGAAGCACTTCTGGTAGGTAAGTAAAAGTCTTGCACAAAGTTTTAGAAGTCTTTGAACAAAATTAAATCACTGTAGGATCACACGCTGGGAGGCTTGTGAAGGGCAAAGCTGCAAGCAACTCTGCAAAGCAACCAAACAAGTCTTAACTGAGAGCTAGCAAGGCTACACAACAAGAGATAAGCAACCGCTTAATTTGACAGTCTCTTTGGTTTGAAGAAAACTGCTTCCAGCTGGCTTCTGTTCTTGTGTAGTTCTGCAGATCATGTGTTCCTGGGCCTTAGTTATGGGGACAAGAGGGAGAACATCTGGGGACTCCTGTACTACGAATGGAAGGCTGGCAGTAGCAATGGGCAAACTTCAGATCAGCGGCACTTTACGGTTTCAGCTCCGTGCGGCTCTCGCAAACAGCACCACTGCGGATTTGGATACCACTATGGACTTTTCTCGCATCTGGAGTCCAGCACTCTTTTGAGGTGGCTCAGGCTTGGTCAGTCTGCTTCCTGGGAGCCCAGAGGATCTTCCTGGAGCTTGGCTCAACTTAAAAGTGATGCACTCGATCTGGTATTCCTCTCCCAGGCAATCGGTTCCTGCAGCAGCAGTGGAAGTACAGCCAGCTCCGAGAGGGTGTCCAGACGAGTTCATTTTGGGGTTGATTTGTTCCACCAACCCAAGAGGTGAAGTCTGTTGCAGGGGTTCTCAAATTCTCTCAGGTGAATTTGGAGCTTCAGCAATGCAGCAGGGCTTCACTGGGCAAACCAACGGTCCAGGAGTTGCAGCAAGCTTCTCTTCCAAGTTATTCTTCAGATTCCTTCATCTAGTGGTCGACTTTGCCTTCCAAGCAAAAAGCCTTGCCTTTTATGCAATTTCTCCCATTCTTTCGCCGCCTAGTCGTCAATCAACACAGCAGGGTGGCTGTCCTCTGAGGACAGCCAGACAGCCAATCACCTGTGGGTGCATTCCTGTAAGCAAAGGGAATAAGCACAGGGAGTCTCGGGCACCTCCCTCACTTCCTGCCCCTGCCAGACACGCTGGAGCCAGAAGCTGGCTTCACCAGTGAATGGTGAAGCCAAAGACAAAAAAAAACAAAGGGACCCAGAGTAAATCTAAAGAAGGACCTTTCCAACAAGAAATGGCGAACAAAGAAGACCGGGCCATTTTGACAAAATGGGCACCCATGGAAGTCTCACTGCAGCTGCGATTGCAGCCCGCGGTAAAAACACACAATGATAGGAAAAAGTAAACCACTGCCACAAGCTATTAATTGTAGAAAGGGTAACATAAAAATGTTACATGAGAAACTAGACAAAGGGGATAAGGGGATACTAAGTAACCCCTCCAGCAACCTATGGTACGATAGTGTGTGCTGGGTCTAGAAAGTTACAAAATGGAAGTAAAGTCAATTTCACTTTACTGCTCTTGGAAATAGTAGTTCCACCAAGAGAAGGTATTTAAACCATTGGGAAATCTAAGAGAATTCTCAGTGTCACTGCACTGAAGGTGCTGTGTGTCACAATATAAAGATGATGCCTTTGGAGTTTGTCAGACTCCAAAGTCAAAAGAAACACAGAGTCTATATCACATAAAAATGCATGAGAGAGTGGGGAAAAGGTCTCACTCTCTCCGGTTAGAAATTAAAAGTCCTAAAGTCCAGCAAAAAGAGTTGGGGGTCTCTAAGTTAGAAGGGAATCAGCACATTTTTGATAATTCTCCCTAACAACTGTTTCTTGGATGTAAAAGGAAGAGAAATCCATGCAAGTGGAGCAAGAAGAAAGAAAGAGCAGAAGCGAGAATAAACACAGGTAGGGTGAGTAGCCACATGGGTAGTCGAGGAGGCAGAGCGGAGGTTACTATAAGGCTTATAGAGGTGGATAGAGGAGGATAGATACAGTGCTGTCTTATCATGGATAGATTTGTGAACCAGGAGAACACATTTTAATCTGGCCCTGTTGTGCATCATTAGCCATCCAGCCTGGTGATGGTATGAGGAAATAGGCCTGATGTGAGGGAGTTCAAAGAGAGTCCTGGTAGCAAAGTTAATGATCTTGTCAAGAGGACAGAAAGCACAGTTGGGGGGACCAAAGACGATACTGGCACAGTAGTACAGTATAGAGAAGACAAAAGTGTTTAAGAGATCCTTGGCGGTTTTGAAAGGAAGACAGTGCCTGATTTTCCTAATAATTAGGAGGTTGAGGTTAGCTGCTGTTCCAGAGATGAAAGTAGAGAAGGTGTGAGACGGGTCATAGATGATGCTGAGGTTTCAAGCTGAAGAAGAGTAGGGGAGAGTGTCAGGTGGGAACTGCATAGGCAGAGGAAGAGATAAGAGAGAGCTTTTGACAGGGAAGAAGAGTACCTCTGTTTTGATAGAGTTTCACATCAGAGAGTGTGAAGTCATCCAATATTTAATGGCACAGAGACAGTTGGAATTTTTGATAGAGAGATCAGAGGTGAGTTCTGGAAAAAAGAAGATGTGCGGGTCATCTGTGAGTTGGCACAAGAACCCAAAGGAGGAGATTAGTGCCCCAAGAGCAGAAGTGTAGAGTGTAAAGAGGAGCAGACCCAAGACAGAGACTTATGCAACACCAACAGTTAGATGAGTGAGTTGTGATGCTTTTTTGCTGTAGGAGACAGAATTGACGAGGTGATAGGTAGGATTCAATACAGGCAAGGGCTTGATTGAAAGAGAGTATTAAGGAGATCAGAGAGATCAAAAGTGTCAAAGGCAGTGGACAGGACAAGGAGAATTAGGATAGAGGCTAGGCTTGAGTGCTTAGCAGAGGCGATGAAGTTGGACACATTGATGATAGCAGTTTCAATGGAGTGACAGGAGTGAACTGTTGGGGCTCTCGAAGGTTGTGGATGTCTAAGAAATTGATAAGCCGTTGAACATAACCGTTTCGAGGACTTTAGAGTAGTGCAGAAGAAGAGACAGAGGGTGAAAGTTAGGTGATAGTTACGGTCCAGTCCCTTGCTTTTTTGGAGAGGGTTCACCGTGGCAGTTTTGAAAACAGAGGGAAAGCAAGTGGAGTCAAAGGACATATTGACTATATCAGTGTGGTCAGAGGCCACTAAAGGGGCCATAGGCTTGGCTAGCTGAGGACCAAGAGGGTCTGTTGGGGCATACAAGGGGTTAGCCTTCATCGATAGATATATCACTTCAGTCGGTATTGGTGTGACTAAAGTGGGAGATAGAAACAGAGGACGATGGTAGAGTGTAAAATGTAGGAGAAGGGAGTGTGAGGAAGGTCAGGAGAGAGTCTCTAATTTTGCAAATGTTTGCACAATGGTATTCAGTGAGATCATTATCTGTTAGAGTGGAGTTTATAATCATAGACTTAGAAGGAGTGAGGAGTGAGTTTAGGGTGTCCTGTAGCCGGCGAGGATGGTTGGAGTGAGAGTCAATGTGGGTTAGGTAGAAATCCCTTTTAGCTTTATCAAGAGTAGACTTGAAAGATTTAAGGGCAGAGAGGTAGAGTTGCAGATCCTCATGTGAGTGGGCATGCCTCCAATTGCGCAGCATCTGACACTGGTCTGTGCTGAGAGAGCGTATGAATGGGGTGACCCATGGTTAAGGTTGCTGAGATTTAGGCGTGAAATTAAGCAGTGGGAATCGGGGAGAGAATGAGTCATATAATAGGGATTGGAAGCTCAAGAAGTCTGTTTTGGTGGAAGAGGTATAAGGTGTGAAGGAGGGGAGTGAGAACTGTAGGTCAGAGAGAAAGGGGGGAATGGCAGAAGTTTATCTTTTCCTTTTAGTCATAGGTGAAGCAAGAGATGAGGGTGGAAAGGAGATGGTGGTGAAAACTATTGAGTTATCAGATATGGATGGTGTGACAGTAGTATTAGTAACCAAGAGGGAGGTGCAGAGGAATAAGAGATCCAAAGAGTTACCCCCTGTGTGGGTAGATAGGTTATGGATTGAGTGGAGAGCGTGGTCACTAAGAAAAGACTGAAGTTAAGATTTCTGAGAAGTGGTTGGAGAGGTAAGGTTAAAGTCACCTATTTCTTTTAACATTTTTTTATTTTTCCAAGAAAATAACATATACACTTTGTAAATAACATTCAATGATACATCACTTCATACATCTTCTCTACCCACCAACACCCCTCCACCCCTCGCACCCCCAGCCTATTCCGCTCTTAATGTCTACCTGTGGTATATATTAACCTACTTGAACTCCTCACCACAACTCTATTCCGCCGTTTGTGATGGTGCGTGTATCTGAATCTGAATGTCATCATGTGCAGGGGGCATCAGTTCTTGTATTATATGTTTCCAAGCCATTCCATTAGTTTTCTGCTAATCCTGACCTCAGCGGGATGCTTCTTGCCGCACAGCCGTTTCTGCCTGGGACCATTTCTGGAGGTCCCTGAACAATTCTCAATAACAGGGCCTTTCGTGCTTTCCACCCCATTGCTATCCTGCGTTTCTCCAGGATGTATGCTAAGTCTCTCAATTTACTAACATGTCTCGTCTGCTTTGGTCTCGGTAAGATACCCATCAGGCACACCTTGGGGGAGACTGAATCTGCCGATAGGTCAATCCTGGCTAGAGTGTGGGCCACGTCCTCCCAAAATAGCCGTATTTCCACACAGGCCCAAAACATATGTATCAGGTCTGCGTTGATCAGGCCACATTTTGGACAGGTTTGTTCTGACGCCTTACTAAACTTTGTGATTTTCTTCAGAGTTAAATATGCTCTGTGGATCAATTGTAATTTTGCATTTCTGGACACTTTCTTGTGATACCCCATGGTCCTATTCCAAGCGTCTTCTGGCAATTGCTCTTGCAAATCTACTTCCAAATTTAGCCTAAGCTGTATTAAACTGCTCTCCAGCTTTGCGATCAGAATCACATATAGTTTTGATACTGTGTATCCCCCTTCTGATATATCATAGAATGTTTCTTTTGTCTCGTCCTCTACCAATTCTCCCTCCGTTCCAGGTCATTTCGATTTCAATCTACGTAGAAATCAGGCGTGGGTTATTTGTTGCCCTACCTGTATTCCTGATACCATAGTGACCGCGTTAAAGGTTGTCGCCGTCCTTCCTTCAGTATATTGCCCAATGTCATCACCCCTCTGGGCTCCCAATATTTCCTGATATTCAGCCTAAATTGCACATCCTCGCTCTTAAGTGTCACCAATGGAATCTGGGTTGAATAGGGAGCCTCTTTGCCCAGAAAGTGGCAGGCCCTATGCCACATTGTCATGCCTAGCTTCAGCAACAAAGGGGCGGTGGCATCCTGTGGTACTGTGGTCCACACCATTTCTTTCAGAAAGAAAGGGATGCATGCTGGTTGTAGTAACTCTGTATCTGAGGTCTGTTCGGCAGATAGTCAGTATGTGAAAAACTGCTGTTGGCACGCCACAAAATACCCCTTAAAATTTGCCACTTTTATCCCACCTTGTTCGTATGTTCTCTGCAATTTCTCCAGCGACCATCTACACCTCGACTTGTGCCATAGGAAACTCCGGCAAGTGGTATTCAGCATCTTAAAAAAGGCTCTGGGTATATTATATGGGACATTGGTAAAATAATGAAGCAATTCAGGAAACACTAACCTTCTCAACAATGCGGCCCTCCTCATTAACGAAAGTGGCAGCTTGGCCCAAAATGTCATGGAGCTCTCCATTTTATGCACTGCTTTCACTGTGTTCTGTATATGTTCTACTTTACGATTATAGAAAATGTCAACTCCCAGGTATTGAAATGTGTTCATTTCCCATTTAATCAGTAACACTGGTAATGCCCATACGGACTTCCCCTGTACCCCGCTATGGGGAATAAGCTTGACTTGTGTGCATTTATTGTAATTCCAGAGAGGTCTGTATAGTGTTAAAACACATCTAATATATCTTGTAAATTCATCTCCGGTTGTTGTAGGTAAAGAAGCATATCTAAAACCAGCAGGACCGAGATCCACGCTTGATAGCAACAAAAAAAACAGGAAAAACTTAACTTGACCCCTTCCAACAACAGAGCAACAAAAGATCAGTGACAAAGACTCTAATAGATGGGCTTGGATTCCAGCTGCACTGGCTCGTTAGACCAGGAAATAACAATCAACAACAACTCCTAAGAGCTCCAAGAGAGGAGCAACTAAAGGGAAAACCTTTCAACATAGATTAACGATTGGATCTTGGAATACCAGAGGCCATACCCACCTCACTCAGGTGGGAGAGATCAACATGGGCCAATTCGATCTTTTGAGCCTTCAAGAAACTTGGCTCCTTCTCCCCCCAAGCATAGATGGTTTTGAGACTCTACTAGCCCCTGCACTCAGAGGAACTAAAGGTGGCCGACATCAGCCCTCCTAATAGCAGTTTGTATAGGAGGGAGCTTGAGAATAGAATGCAGCATGGTCTCGTCCACCTTCGTTCAAGCGACTCTCTTGGAATTAAACTAAAGTCAGAGGTCACCAAAGATCATAAAGGTTGAACTCATGTTATTAATAAACATATACTGGAACCCCTCTGTACAATCAACAAAAGAATTCTTAAACGACGTAGACTCTATCTTAACGGAAGCAACACGCGCCTACAACGTGGACCACATACTGTTATGTGAGGACCTTAATGCAACATGCCCAGAAACCGGAGGAGAAAACTCAGCAACATCGAGTCAAAACCATCATAGAGAGCAATCGATCCTAAGAGGTTGTGCATGGGCTGACCTAATAGACTCTCAGGACCTGTACAATCTAAACCAACTAGACAAATCTTCACCGCCAGAGCGTACTTGGGAGAGCGTAGGTCATAAGAGCACCATTGACCACATCTACACCTCCAAAGAACTATACTCATTCATAGACTCCTTTAAAGTGATCAAAACTACCCGAAGTGACCATAACATCCTAAAAGCATCATGGCCATCATTCATAGATACACATCTGGTAATGCCGCACCAGGTCGAAGTTAACCCGCAAGGAACTTGGCTAAAGCTGACAAAAGAAGCTATCAACCTGATCATGACTACCTACAAGGGAAATTACATTCTAGATACAGAAGACACAAGAACAACAAGCTTGGACTACTGTCCGCTCCTCGCCCCGCACCGACTACACAGGGCAACAAGAAGTGGCCAAAGAAACACGCACCTTCACTGACGCAACAAGGTATTAAGGTTGAAGAAAGCAAGATCGAGAAAAGCTTTAAGATGTGCCAAAACGCATCCTTCCCAAGAAAATGTAGCTTGTGTGGAGGAACTGAGGTAAAGATACAAAAACTGGCTAAAAACTTCCCGATGGAGACTTTATCAACAGGACACAGAGACAATGTTGAGTGCCGTCTGCAGCAGAAACTCCAAAGACTTTTGATCCATAGTTAAACAAACAACAATACCCACAGATACAGCAATCTTAAATACCATCAGTGATGAAACGTGGGCGATGCACTACACCAACTTGTTGAAACAGCCAATAGCAAGTGCATATAAAGTCATTAAGCACGTTCCTTGCGACTGGGCCATTCCATATGATAAACCAATTATCCTGAAAAAGATAAAGAAGCTGAATAATTCAAGAGCTCCAGGCCCTGATTGAATTTCCAACATTCAACTAAAGAAGTACCCGGAAGAATGGGCAGCTCTGATCCTTGAGATCTTCAACAGATGCTTCGCCAAAAGAAACATACCCTGATCATGGAGAACGGCCAACATTGTACCAATTTACAAGAAGGGATCGAAGAACGACCCCAAAAACTACAGCCCAATAGCCTTACTTGACGTGATAGGAAAGCTATTTGGGAATCTGATCTTAGATCAATTTCATGATTGGCAGAAGGAGTCTAAAACAGTAGACCCTTACCAATCCGGCTTTGTAAAAAACCTGAGTACATTATCAACATCATGCTGATCAGTATCCTAAAGGCGAGAGTGATGGAAGGCCAGCCAAAAATATTGATAGCATCTATAGATTTGGTCCATGTTTTCGACCACGTTAACAGAGGAAAACTGTGGAAAAAACTGGTGAAATCCAGATGTCCAGCTAGCATTTTATACACAATTAAAGTACTATACTCCGACACCTCTATGAGAGTGTGTCTGAATGCAGCTGGCTTATTGTCAGACCCCATAAAGACATTGCAAGGGGTCAAGCAGGGATGCCCTTTGGCCCCAACTCTTTACAACGCCTATATGGCCGACATTGTGGACATCGAAAACAGCACTCGTTCTTTTTCGCCTACAATAGGGGAGCCTAAGGTTACAAGGCTCCTCTATGCGAACGATACTCCTGGACCAAACAGCCATTGGCTTACAGCGCTAATTAAACAGCCTCTCGGGATACATAAAGAAGAATGACGTTGACTTCAAAGCAAACAAAACCAAGGTGCAGATCATCGAAAAAACAACAAAGCCGACGAGCGACGAGAAGTTCACAGTGGTTTACGAACTCAGAGAAACTGGAATTGGTGGAAAGCCTCACTTATCTGGGGGTCAAAATTTCCTGCAGCTTTACAGAAATCACTATGCAGGAGTACCTTTTTGCAAAAACAAAAACACTTTCAGCTCAAGCTGCGATTTTGGAAAGAAAGTTTGGTAAATTCTCACTATTACCAGTGATAAACTTCTTCAAAGCGAAAGCCATACCAGCAATAACATACGGTGCCGAGGCAATGCCTCAACTTTTGTCCACACTCTGGATAAAACTCGAAGGCTTATTCTGGTGCAATGTCTTCAAATTACCAATCTCGACCCCCATGGCTGTAATCAGACGAGAACTGTGTTTGTCATCAATGAAATCAGTGGTCGAGAGGAACAGTGTGCTTTTCCTGGGAAATATCTTAAGAAAGCCAAGACCAGAAATACTCGACATAATCTACAAAGAAATGACCAGTGGAAAAAGCCAGATGATGACAGCCTGGTTAAAAAGCAGACTAGAACTGGTGGAAAAAATCAGAAGCTGCCAATGGGATCTTGAATAATATCCCGGAAAAGTCAAGGAAAAATTGAAAATGTGGGACTGGATCGAGACATTAGACAAAGCAAAGGAGTGTAAATCAACTGCACATCTGACATTGGATACACAAAAACTGAATGAGTTCCAAAAGTACCTAAAGACGTTTCCTGACAAAGCACTTCGTACAACATTCTTAAGAGCTCGCCTTAACGTTCTGAAAATGAACTAAGTCCTATTCTCTTGCAAACAATCCAAGTGCAACACATGTCGCTACTGTAAGAATACAAACTACACAGAGACAGTGTGACACCTCCTTTTACTATGTCCAGGGACTGCAAACCCCAGGCTCATAGTCCTCCAACCACACAGGCACAAACATCTTACATTAAATGAAGAAGCCTGTTGGAACTGGATAATAAGCAGAGACAACACATCCCTGACCATAGCGAAAGCCAAATTCCTACAGAGTCTGGACCTTGAAGGAAAAGTCGCATATGAATAAAACCAAGAAGACTTCACAAAGGCTTAACCAAGACGCATACTGTCGTGCTATTTGTAAAAATTGTCTAGCTACAATTAAACACAAAAAGAAAAAGAAAAATGAAAAAAAGAAGCATATCGTCCGCATACAGGAAGATCAGGTGCATGTTTCCCCGAATTCTGATGCCAGCCTCGTGATATTCTTTCTGTAAGTATACCGCTAGCGGCTCTAAGGCCAATATGAATAACATTGGAGACCAAGGGCAGCCTTGCCTGGTGCCCTTGCTTAACTACCATTGTTCAGATATTGTGTTGCCTGTCTTAACTCTAGCCACTGGGTCCCTGTATAACAGTTTCACCCATTTAATATATGTTGGGCCAATACCCAAACTTTTCAGCACTGCTATTAGCCATGGCCAGCTGACCAAATCAAAAGCCTTGACTGCATCCAGCAGGGGTTACTGCCAGGAGGTGGGCGCTGTCTTGGGTGTGATCGATGACGTGGTGCAACCGTCTTAGATTACATGTGATATTCCTGTTTGGGACATAACCTGACTGATCTCAGTGTATGAGTTTTTGAATTACTGTCTTCAACCTGTTTGCCATCGGAGCCGTCAGTGTCTTCCATTCTGATTAAGCAGCGTGAGGCGTCTGTAAGAGCCACAATTAGTATCAGGTTTGTTAGGCTTCAGTAATGGGACTATCTCTCTTAATGACAGTGGCAGAATGTCTTTATCTAGAGATTCATTCAGCATTGCCAATAATGGTGGCGTAATTTCTGCCATGAATTCTTTATAGAACTCGCTAGGTAGTGCGTCCGTATCTGGAGCTTTTCCTGACGCCAGCCTTCTTATGGAGTGTTCCAATTCCTCCTTAGTTATGGGGGTTTCAAGCCTCATCTGCATCTAGCTTTGGAAGATCTATGAACTCTAAAGCCTCTTCTATCTCTGACTCCCGGGTTACTGATGTCTCCTCATCTAACAACTTATAGAACTCGCAGAGACTTTTGTTTATGTCCTGTTGCACCTCACAAATCACTCCGTTCTTTGCTGCTATTGCTCAAATCATGCTCAGCTCCATCTCGCTTCTGTACATCCAGGCTAGCAAGCGCCCCAGTTTATCTCCTTCAGCATACTGTCTTTCCATATATTTCCTACAACTCAATGGCCCTCATTCCAACCCAGGCGTTAAGGGTTTAACGGCGCTGTCGGCGCCGTTAACCCTTAACGCCTGATTTCCACCTTAACGCCTGCTTTTAGCAGGCGTTAAGTACCAAGGCGCTAAGCGTCCTTGGCGCTAATTACGGCACCTATGGGGCAAAAATGGGAATGGGGAAAGGTAAATGGGGATTGGGGATTTACCGCCCCACTCACCTTGGAATGGGGCGGTAAATCCGCCATCGACCATGGTGTAAACAGAGTTTACACCATGGTGGTAAAGTAGGGAACTTACCACCTGGGTTGGAATGAGGGATAATGTACCTAATTCATCCCAGTGTACAAAAAACTCCTGCTGCAGGGCAACAGCTTCACAGGCACTCCCGCTTAGGAGATCACTGTGACTATTTATGACTTCTAATTTAATTTCTGCCTTGCATAAGTCATTCTATATTGTGACCTGAACCCTGTTCACCTTGGCGATTGTCGTCCCTCTGATCACCACCTTGAAGGCCCCATAACGTGCCCACTGACTCCACACTTCCTGTATTATGCGTAAAATAATCTTGCACCCCTTCTTTTAACTGTTCCCGGATTGCTTTGTATCTCAGGGACTCACTCCTCGGTCTTCATGTCGGGATACGTGTTCTTGGGGGGAAACTCGCCATGTAACCAACAGCGGAGAATGATCTGACAACACTTGTGCTTTATATTCTGGCCCTTTGAATTACCCCAGGGTGTTCTCTCCTGAAAAAATATAATCTAACCTAGCATACAGGTTGTTGGGTGCAGCGTATTGTGAATATCCATGGGCCTGTGGGTGTAGAATCCGCCATATGTCTGAGAGCTTAAATGCTTGCAACAGTGTGCGTAAGGCTTTGGCCAAGGGGACAGGGTGTGTGTATTTATGATCCGACCAGTCCAGTATAGGGTTAAGCATGCAATTAAAATCAACTCCCCATATCAACATACCATCTCTATGTGGACTAATTAATGGATAGAACATGCAAATGTAAGCTGCAGTTTCATGGTTTGGTGCGTATGTGTTGATTATATAGATTTCTCTGTGTTCCACCCCCCCTCGGAACACGAACATTCTTCCCTCTTTGTCTTGGAAGGTCTCAAGCACCCTTAAAGGTATCAACAGTGCCAACCCTATGAGCACACCCCTTGCATAATCAGAGTATGATGAACCTAGCGTCATGCTGCTCCATTTCTTGGCAAGTGCAGTCTGTTTCTCTTTTGTGAGGTGAGTCTCCTACAGGAGTGCAATATCAATTTCCGGCCACCTTAGGTATGTCATCATTCTATTATGTTTAATGTAACTGTTAAGGCCCCTGACATTCCAAAATACAATTTTAACTCCCCTCATTGCACTTGAATCTTCTAACGCTTATTAGCTGTCCGGTGGTCAAGTTCAATATATATGCAGTGTGGACACATAGGCTAATTCCCAACTAACTACCCCAACTCCCTTACCCTCCCTCCTCCCAACAATTGCCCAGCTCAATACCTTGTGCTCAGGCCTCCCCACTTCTCGCCCTCGTTCCAGGGTATTTTCCTGTTGCGTAGGCGCAGTAGGCAGATACATAACTGCTAGTATCTGAACAAACAAATCCGATCTTAGGGGTAGGGCACTCCTGTTTGGTGCGCTCTTAAATAAGTACCACTTCATGGACTCCTGCATTTGCAATCTTGTCTTCATGAAGCTCCCATCTGGGAGGGGCCTCCTGTCTCTTTGCTTTATATTACAGGCCTCTGCTATCTGCAGCTGTCATTGTTTACTGAATATATCTACTTGTCGCTGCTCACACCAGCTTCTGTTCCGATTGGCAGATTCTGCATATCCATCCATTTGTCTGCATCTTCTGCACTATCAAAGAAAATGGCACGACCTTTGTGAATCACTTCCAGCCTGGACGGATACAGCAACATGTACTTCAAGTAAGATGCTCGCAATTTCCTTTTAACTGATTTTGTAGTTCATCCTTTGCTTCTGCACTTTTAGGGTGTAATCCGGGTATGCAGTTATTGTGGCAGACGCTCGCTGGATCATCCCTCCTTTGCGGAAGTGTTCAATGATCTTCTCCCTCTACCCGATAGTTCAGTATAGGGGCTATCTTTGGCCTTGGCGGGGCCCCAAGTGGTGGTTTCCTCACCAGTGATCTATTCGCTCTTTCAACGGTGAAGCCTTGGCTTAGGGCACCGGGGCCAATTTCCCCAGGGGTCTAAACTCTCACCCTGGCTTTTCAACCAATACCTGGCTGGCAACTCTTGCACACTGGATTGCCATTTTCTGTTCAAATTTCCAGTGCTACTCTGACGACACTCAACTCATTTTCAGGCTGCCTTCAGCCACCTCCACACCGTCTCTCATCGCTGATTGCCTAACTGCTATTCAAGATTGGTGTGCCATCAATGATCTTTGTCTAAATGCCAACAAGACTAAGATCCTCCTCATCGGTACACCTTCACTATCCTTTCCCCTCACTCGCTGGCCGGCCTCTTTTGGCTCTCCTGCTACCCCTACATGCGAGACTAAGAAACTTGGGCCATCTTTGACTCCACACTTTCCTTCTCCTCCCACATCTCTGCTGTCTCAAAAAAGTCAAACTTCCTACTGCACCTCCTCAGAGTTAGTCTGCCTTTCATCTCCTTCCCACAGAAGTTAATTGTCTCCCAAGCTCTGGTTCTCTCCAGGTTGGACTATTGTAATAGCCTCTTTCTAAATCTTCCTGCCTCTACTCTCCACCCTTTACAACTAATCCAGAACAGGACTACAAGACTTGTCCTTGGCCTCAAGCCCTGGGATTGCATCTCTCCAGCTCTGAAATCCATCCATTGTCTCCCAGTGGATGCAAGGATTAAATTCAAAACCCTCTGCATTGTCCACAAGACTTTCTGGGGCGTGGGTCCTAAATACCTTCAACTATCCATCCGTAAATACCTCCCCTTTCGAGCTCTTTGCTCCTCTACCTCTAACTCCCTCAGGGTCAATCGTTTTTCAAAGAAACAAGCTGGGGGTAGATCTCTGTCTTTGACTGGGCCTCCCTTTGGAACAACCTCCCTACCACTCTGAAACTTGAGGAGAACCATCAACGGTTACGGAAGCACCTCAAGACATTGCTCTTTGCTTCTGCCTTTGCCCCCTCTCTCCCCTACTGATCTGTTTCTCTCTCCGCACCATGCACCTGGTCACCCTTGTAAGTGATTTCAATCCGGCACACACCCAAGTCAAAGCCCAGCATGTAGTGCACAACTGAAATCCTTATTTATTTTTTTGTCTATAAGTTCGATATTCTGAACGATATACCACTCATATCACACCCTTCTCCTGGAAACCCCCCGGTCACACTAAACCAGGAATCAGGATGGTTTGCAAAGGTAAATATTTATTTATGTATTTAAGATTTAATCAAAATGTATTTTAATAGGTAAACAACAATCACCAATGAGGTGACAGAACACTGAATAATATCTTTAATGCACGAGGAGTAAGTAATGAGCAAAACAAATGCAGCACAGAAAATAATAATTTTGTGTTGGTTTCAAATCAGATAGCACTATGGTTAGATGTTCCCCCTGCAACACTCCTCAACCCCCCGATAGGCAATGTAAAGAGATAGGAGGAGAGAGCAGGTATTCAGGAATGGCACAAATCAAACAGAATATCACTTCCACTTGCCCCCAGCAAACACAAGAGAAAAACTGAATTGACTTTTCAGCTGACAAACTGGCTTTCAATATTGTCTTTAGAATGAACTGGGCAAAGACACCAAATATGGTCAAAAAAACTGAAATTGTTATATATTCTTATGGGAGCCGCTTTGAATAGTTGCAAACAATCACAAGCAATGATTTAGTCAGCAGACCACATTTGAAATCTTAAGGTCCAAGTCGGAATCAGTTAAAAGCTATTTTACACATGTAACCCTTTTAGATTTTTAAAATCGCAACAAACTTTTCATTGTGCGATATTCACAATAAAGGGAGAGTTGCACTGATTTGCAGTGCGGTTCTGGGTTTTATGGATAGCTATGGATGTTGGGTACAAGTAGGAGTTGGAATTTCGTTTCTATCACACAAACTGAGAGAGTTATAGAGGTTTTAGTAAAGGTCGTTTTTGTAAAATAGGCGCGAGAATGGAAAACAGAATGCACTTTTGAAAATGAGAAATGGGTTTGCTTACACTAGGGGATGACTATGAAGAAGCGAATACCACACAGGAATCTTACAGTCACTGGATCAGGGTGACCTATCCGATAAGGAAAATCAACTTCTTCAGATGAGAAAACGCTCAGCACAAAGATAGTTCTAACAATACTGGTTCTGAAGGAAAGATATGATGGGTTGGATATGGATAAGACAATACAAAGATATATACTATGGGACACAGTTCTTCCTACTCATAGTCACAGGATAAGTTTTTAAATGGGACCGACAGCTCTGATCAGGATCGGGTCTGGTCTAGGAAAAACAGCACATTATGCACGGGACTGGATTCTCTAGGCCGGTCGCCGGATTGGCACAGAATCGGCTCTCCTAGTCCTAGTTGGACCAAACTTCATCTTCGACTTTCAATTTGAGTGATTGGATCATGGCGGGGTGATGTCATGTTTTATGATTTGCTTTACAATCCTCAGAGACCTCCCTTTAGCCACTGGTCTCAAAATCGGTTTTATACTGAATGAACATTTATACATTGGTCAACTTTATACAAATCACACACAAAGATGCCATATTTTACATAGCTGCTAATCCTCAAAACCTCGCAGTTGTGGGATCTTGTCTCCACTTTCTAGAGAATTTTGCCCTTTTCGCTATGAACACACTTTACAAATGTTATGCAAATTTCCACAAATGTGCGTGTTTAACATAGGGATATGCATATACATTTTCACAATTCTAACAGTAATACATTTTGCATAAAATCACATATCTTGCCATTCCTGTCCAGAACACATCACACAATTCTACTGCCTCTTCACACGTGCAGCCAGAAATTAAATTAACAACTCCTTTTTATATTTTTCACCATTTTGAATAGCAAGTTATGAGTCTTTTAAAATGTGTTCTTTGTTCATGTTTAGCAACAGGTGGTCGCTTGGCTCTGCCTCTTTTTGTCTCCCTGCAGTCCAGGACATCCCCCTCCTTGCTTGTTCCTTCCAGAGGCCATTTACAACCCCTTTCACACTTCCAATTTCCTGAACTGCAGTTTTGTCATTGTTCCTTTGCTTTCTGTAGACAAGATTCTGTTCTAACCTGCAATTAACACCTCCCAGGGAGTTTCTGCAGAGGGGAATGCCCTCCTTCTGGGAGAAAAGCTTGCTTTTCTAGTTCTGGCAGTTTCAGGCAAGCTAATGAACTTTTAAACCTAGCAAAAACCACTTTTGTTGCATCACATACAATTAGATTTCTTTCTTGGCCTTAAAAACTGTGGAATCAAAAACACAACTAAAATCTGTATTCCTTTTTGGCAACAATCCTATTTATGTTTGCTAATTCAACAGACTTTTTAGTTTTAGGTTATTTTAAAACTTCCTCAGTACTCCTCTGACAGCTGTCATTCAGTTAGCCCCGAGTACTGCACCCAGATTTTGACATAGAGGCTGTCAGTTTTCAGACTTTGTATGTTTCACAATGTTTCATTTGATACATGAATTTTCGCACCAGGTAAGATTGTTAATGTTGAAAAGTGTTGTGTTATAGGCGTTTTGGAGTTTTTAGCAAAAAAGCAAATGTCATTTGTTAGAACATTTTTGAGTTTCACTGGCAAAGTGCTGCTTTTATCTCTGCACTCTGTTTGCTTGTCATGGGACCCACTGGCACATTTCTGCAGGGTGTGCTCTATTCCACTGCACATGCACCATGGGTGGCAGGTTGTGCATCCCTCTTTTTGGGTGCTGAAGAACACGTTTTTTGTAGCTTTTTGGCACGCACAAGGGTTTTGCCGCCATTGTTGCTGTTTCTTTGCCCATAACTGGCAGTGTGATGCGGCATAGCATAGCAGAGTGGGTCAATACATCCCACACGCTCTGTCCTGCACACCCAGGTACCTGCTCACCCTGCCACCCTCCTGCACTGCCCCCGGGCTACCCCTTGCACTCGGGTCTGTATCTGTAACCATACAGTCCTCCACAACCCCTTTCTTTTTCTCTTGAAACTTATCAGAAATATCCTGTCTGCTGCATTAAACACAGCACTTGCCAATTGCTGGCTGTACTACCACCGTTTATTGCCTTTATTATTTATTTATTTTATTTATCAATTATTGATCTGTTTCTCCTCTGTTCCGCAATTTCCACTTCTCCCGCATTCCATGCACTTTTGCCCTACCCCTTTCCGATGAACTTGCGCGTTCTCAATGTCACTGGGCCTAGTAAGATAGTTGTTTTGTTCTCCCCTTCCCCCTCCTTGCCTTGTTGCGCTCTGAAACACTTGTGTACGAGCACAATATAAATAAAATATCATATCATATCATGGAGCGGGACAGGGATTTCTGTTTTGTAGATGTTTTGCCCAATTGTGGTGGTTTAACCGCCCCCTTTTTTTGCAAAGATCTGAAACAAAGGTTTCTGCTCAATAATAGATGGAGCCCCTTATCCCTCCACATGTTCATCATGAATGGTGATCTCAATCACCTGGGCTTCATTTTCCCCCATTGACCACCTCCAAACCCCCTGAAAGCAGAGTTACTTCCGAGTCCACCAGCCCCAGGGCATGGACAGCCTGAGCCCCATCAGAATTTGAATTCAGGGACACTAATTTTACCAGGACCACAGAGTTCAGACAATTGACTTCAACAGGGCCTATGCAGAAGTCAGTATGATTAGTAGTTAGCACTATTTCAAATAACATTGCAAAATGATCTGTCATTTTCCTCTCAAGAGTTTCATGCAGCCTCGCCAAGATCATCAAAGAAGTGTTCATGGTCGTCAGGGCCACCTCAACTAGTGGATGCTGCCCCTGATTAGGTAGAGAATGTCTTCAAGGGATAGAGTTAACAAAAGAAACAGAGGCACAAGTTGACAAATTCAAAGAGTCAGGGTACAAGATAGAAGAATGAGACAATTTCATAGAAATCGGAGGAAGCATTAGTGACGACTGTGTTTCTTAAACCAAATATCTCCCTGGACTTGCCTGATGAGGATTCAATATAGTTGGGCAGGCAGACCCCTTCTTCTTTTATGAAAACCCAGTCCGTTCTATGGGCGTAATAAATGGATCATTAGCGGAGACACAAAGGACAAGCCCAAGGATCCTTCCTCCCTGTGTATTATGGGCACAGTGTAGGAAAGTCCTTGTTTGAGAGTACTGAGGTGTCAAGAGTTCATTGAGATTAGGTGGCTGGACAAGTGTTGGACATACCACCACCATAGCAAAATACGAAATCTCAGAAAGAGCTATCAGAATATTTTTTTTCACTTCCCTCGAGATCGAGGGAGTCACAGGAATTGCCAATTGTTTATCGGATTGATCCTCAGAGAGAGATGAAGCCTTTGATTATAGAACGAACCCTAATGTCAGCTGTTGCTGGCATTCCCCTCACAGAACTAGGTTTATAAAAAAAAACACCTGAGAGAGGAGAAGTCGGCAAATGAGGGGCCAAAATTATTATTTGATTATCCCGACCCAGGATACCCGCATTGTGGATTATATTGTATAAGTGTATGACATGCCTGCACAGGTCACATAAATTGTAACAATGTAAACCGAAATAAACAGGGTAGAAAGTTGCTTCCACACCGCTGAACTGCCTAAATGCTCAGTCCAACTGGAGAAGGGTCCACCATTTTGTTTTCACTCTTATCCTCATTGCCTCTTTCTTTGCCTCTTAGCCCTTTTAGCATTTGCTTTTCTGCCTTTTCCCTGTCAAACCTCTGAGTACTGGAAGCTTACTTATTGCTGTGCCTTCTCTCCATACTGTGGTACTAACCTATACTACATTCCCTTCTGCTCCTCTTGCTGCTCCTACTCACCTCTCACTTTGCTTTTCCAATCACGATACAACTTCCTTCTTTCGTATCCCTATTATAAAACGTACCACTCAAATCTCCCACTAATCAATTTTTTTCCACCTCCTTCCAACACATAAAACTGATGCGCTAACCATACCTCCTCTAAAACCTACTCACCTCGTCTCTCTTCCTCTGAGACTCATCTTCTGTTCTCTTCCTTACCTCATCAGCTGAACATTCCCCTCTGGAATGCTCAGTCTCTATGCAACAAAACTTCCTTTATCACTGACTACTTTCACTCCAGCTCTCCTCAACTAGACTTTCTTTGCTATCACTGAAATCTGGATTTCTCCATCTGACACTGCCACTCTGGCAGCCCTACATTACTCCAATCTATCCTGCGTTCACTCTCCTCGACTGACTAGCAGAGGAGGAGGTATCGGACACCTACTTTCTTCCCACTTCAATGCCCCACAAATCCCCAGTGCCACGTCCTCTCCTACCTCTTTTGAATTCACCATCTCTACTATTGCTCTGCCTCACTCAGTTTACATAATCCACATCCATCGCCTTCCTGGTCCCACTGGACCAACCTTGGATGACCTTGGGCAACTTCTTGATTCTCTTTCCGCTAACATCATCTCATTCTCATGGGTGACTTTAACCTGGAGGGGCGTAGCTAAGAAGCCATGATCCTGGTAAATAACTGCGGCTATGTAGTGCGCACGTGCACTGGAAACTGCTGCACAGATATATGAAGTGGCCATGCAGACAAGCGAGCGAACTGCGGACTGGTGAAAGACAGATTGATGGAAACTGAGCGTTAGAAAGTCGGCGACCTGACAAGACATGATGGAGCCAAGATGGCAGAGACAGTATAACAAAGAACCCAGCAGATGCTGACTGAGGCAGCGTGGCGCAGCAGTAGCAGGACACCGGAGGCCGCCACACATTGAATTGGGCACTGATGGCTGGACCGCAGCTGCGGCGGACCCTTCAAAGATCCAATATAATACGGCATGTAACATTGGAAGCAGATCCCCAATTGTGAACAGGACAGGAAGAGGCACAGCGGGTGTAGTCGCTTGGAACAGGCATGGAATCACAGCTGCAGAAGGGCCGAGGTCATTAGCATTTAGGAGGGGCAGTATGCAGCGGTTTCAGCCCATGAAGCGACAAGCCCGAATGAGTTAAGTCAGCTCGAACCAAAGTATACAATCCAGGATGGACCGTAAGCGAATATTGAATATTACTCAGCTTCCACTGTGGTCTGGCCTAAGTAGCACGCGTTAGTGGCTGAGCGCATAATGTTAACTGTGTGTGGTTTCCACTGTGATCTGGCCCACAGAATTAGCACTGCCGATTGAATAAGGATTGAATACATGAAACAATACGCTGCAGGGTTCCACCGCGGTCCGGCACAGGAGGAGGAGCAAGGCCGGTTTAGTGTGGGGGAGTTGTAAGGAGCTTCCACTGTGGTCTGGCTCACATTGAGAGGTGCTGCTTGCCAAAACAATTCTGCCGCAAGGTTCGGTTGTGGTCCGGCAAGACATAAGGAACAAGCAAGCACTATTAATGAGGTTTTCACTGTGGTCCATTGCTTGAAAAGCTGGAGTGAACAGTAACAAGCCTGATATGCACACAAGCCAGGAGGGGACTGGATGAATTGACCACGGCTGAGACCAGTCGGGTGCCACCCCTTATTAACTAGGGCTACGCATCTGGGGAGAGTTAACACAGAAGGCTCCCCCGGTTTCACCTGGACACAAAATGGTGTTGTGCAGTAGCCCTAGGTATAATCACACACACCAGTTGTCATCTGGTTACAGATCCAAACAGAGCCATCAGATAGCAACGAATAGCCCCAAGCAGTCATAAGTGGCTTGTTGTTGGCAAGCAGGGGCGGCATAAACGCAAGCATTGCTCAAGTACAAAGCGGGCATCAGCATGCAGTGACAGAGTGACAAGACGCTACTATATCACTAGAATGTCACATTAAGCAACAGCTGGGTCACAACACTGGCAGAAATGAGGGTCTGCCTGCTGGAGAGCTGTCTAGTCATGGTGGAGGACTAAGAGAGCAGGGCGACACTGTAGAAGAGAACAGGTCCCCAATGCAGAAGCGTAATCAGGGCATCCAACCCCCAGAGAAGCAAGGCTAAGCTACCTATGCTGGATACCTTTGCTAAGCCCACTACAGCAGCAGAAAATACGGGTTCAAGGTTACTTCAAAGAGAGCTGATGCTCGAGAAGGGAGATCAACAGATCCTCAAAGCCATAGCATCCCTGAAGGAATCTCTCGAGGCTAAAATCGATGCTATCAGCATTGATGTGAACTTGTTAAAACAAGATGTTAGGTCGCTTGCTGAATGCACGGGAACACTTGAAAAGGCAGTTACGGAAAATGTGATGACCTGGGAGGGTTGGTCAGAGAGGAAAGAGGTCAGCCAGGCCAGAGCCTGATCAGTAATACCCAGGTTATCACAGAGACGGTTGAGCAGGGTGATAGGGTTGACCGTATCGAAGGCAGAAGAGAGATTGAGTAAGATGAGTAAAAAAGGGAATGATATAGTCAAGGTTGGAGAGCAGATCTTCACAGATGTTCAGAGAGCAGTTTCCGTGTTTCTGACAGTTCTGAAGCCAGACTGGTGGTCATGGAGAGAGCCAACAGAATCGTAATGAAGTTTAAGATGAGAGAAGCCCAGTTTTTCCAGGAGTTTACCCAGAAAGGGTGTAATGGAAATTGGGCGATAGTTAGCAGGACAAGAAGGATCAGCAGTGGGTTTCTTGAGAAGAGGATGCACAAAGGAGTGCTTCAGAGGGGAGGGGAAGGATCCTGAGCCAAAGGAGTGGTTTCAAAAATTGGCAAGGGTTGGAGCAAGGGTATCAATGTGGTCTTTCAAGGTTTTAGTGGATCAGAGATTAACCTGTTTTGATAAGGCTTTGATAGATCAGACTTGTTTAGCGACCTCAGCAGGGGAGAAAAGGGGAAAGGATGAAAAAAGAGGGTCGACAGGATGTCCTAGGTTTTTAAGATCAAGTGAAAGACAAGAGCTTTGCTAAGAGCCTGGAAGGCAAGAGGGGGGTAGAGACTGCAGCAGGGTTGACCAGCTCCTTGCAGATTTTAAAGAGTTTGTCTGAGTTGTTAGAAGTGGCAGAGACACAGGCTTGAATGTGGACTCTCTTCTTGGTGAGGACAGAGAGTCGGTATTGCCTTTGGAGCAGGGGACCGGCCAGTTTGTCAGAGAATGAACAAGAAGCCCTCCATTTCCTCTTAGCCACTCTACACTTATGTTTAAGTGTAGTTAGGTTGGAGTGATATGAGGAATTGCACTTGACTTTGGACTTCAGACGGAATCTCATGACAGGGGCAAGAGCAACAAGAGTATCAGAAATAGAAGAGTAGAGAAGGGACAGAGCTGTGTCAGGGTGTGAGTCAGCCAGAGGATCAGGAGGTGGGAGACAAGGTGGCAGCGAAAGCCTCAACTGACACACACTTCATGGTCTGGATGTCCGAGGAGGTAGATGGCAAAGTTGGGGTAGGCTTGGCTTGGGCGGAAGAGAGGGAAAGAGGAGAGGAGGTAGTGGTCACTCCAGGAGAGAGGAGTGTTCATAATGATAGAGAGGGGGGGCAGAGGAGATAAAGACATCAAATGTTTGTCCTGCAGAGTGAGTCGGGCCAGAGGGGAGGATGTAGAGGGAGAGGGAATAGCAGAGGTCGCGAAAGAGCACAGATGAGGAGCAGGGAGAATCGAGATGGATGTTGAAGTCACCCAGGAGGAGGAGTTAGGTGCACGAGGCCAGGAGGGAGAAGGAGAGGTCTGACCCCTCAAAGAGAAAAATGGTGATTTGACCAAGGGGCCGGTAGAGAGTAGCAACAGTAAGAGAGTGGATAGGAGAGAGGGAGATCCTGCAGACAAGGCATTAAAAAGAGGAGTAAATCTGAGTGGGAACGATAGTGGCAAGAATCCACTCAGGAAAGATCAGGGCTACACCCCCTACAGGGCTCGTGACAGAGTTGGCCGTGAACCATGTCTCAGTAATTCCAAGGACATCAAGGTCCAATTCTTCCAGGAGGAGGCAGATGTCAGAGGTGTGTTTGACAGCAGAGCAGGAGTTGAGAGTGGCAAGATGAAGAAGGTTGCCAGCCTTAAAGACCATCCAAGGATGGGTACAAATCAGAGGTACACCCTGTAAATTTGTGGAGGGAGCCCAAAGTGGGGGCAGACGAGGAGAGAGGAGAGGGCAATGTAGCCAAGGGAGGAAAGGAGGGGTCAGCCGTAGATGAAACGAAATTGATGGGGTGAGGGAACCACCTATCGAAGAGGAGGGGATTGGCCTCAGAGCCTTGGACCATGACAGTGCCATTTAGGCAGACATTAATGATGACTTTGGAGGAGTCGAAGGAAGCCATGAGGACTTACCAACGAGTGCCACCATTAATGGGAGAGGAGGAGACAGGAGAGAGCCAGAGATCATATAAGGCGTCCATAGATCTGGCAAAAGAACGACAAAGAGGATGTTGGTGAGGGTCTGTCTGGAAGAGGTGCTGGAATAGGTATCAGCGATAGGGAGACCTGAATTGGAGGCCAAATATCCCTTTTAAACTGCTTCTTCCCATACTTAGTGAAAAGGGAAGGATAGTTGATAGAGAAGCAGTTGGAACATATAGGAGAAACAGAAAGTGCCATGGGTAAGTAGATAGAGGAGACAGTGGGAGGAGTGTGCAAGTACAGCGGTATTGAACAGTCACTTTTCTAGAAGGTTACAATCAATCGGCAAAAAAAACACCCACATTTGACTTTCAAAGTTAAATGCAAAACAATACCCAAATTTGACTTTCAAAGTTAAATGCAAAACAACACCCACATTTGACTTTCAAAGTTACATGCAAAACAATATCCAACTTTGACTTTCAAAGTTAAATACAAAACAACACCCAAATTTGACTTTCAAAGTTAAAAGCAAAACAACACCCAAATTTGACTTTCAATGTTAAATGCTAAGGCACAGTAGGTATAGCATTGTCCTAAGAATCAGAAGTTAGAGGTGAGTTCAGAAACAAGTGCATTAGAGAGCATAACAGGGAGAATTGTGCGAACAAGCCGAGAGGGGAGTGAAGGACCCAAGAAGGGAGAAAGGGCAGTCAGAAGGAGGGAACTACCCATGGTGAGTGAGGTAAAAGAGTCTTAGCAGTCCAGTTTTGTAGCTGAGTGCGGTAGCAACCTCAGGGACAGTTGGGTTGTGGCAATAGTCTCATGTAGCGTTCCTGTAGTGGACAGGGAGCAGACAGGAGCCTTTGTTGTGGGCTTTTGTTGCTGGTGCCGGCTCCCGCCTTCCGGTGGCCCTGATTGGCCAATAAATGAAGTCACAGCCAATCAGAATGGGCCAGGCCACAGGCAAAGAACAAACCACCACACCAAGAAAGGCAAACAGCCATCTTTTAACAAATGCACAAAGCCAGGATTTAGCTCATCAGAGGCACTATGCACATCATTTCCTTCGTAATCAGGGGTGCAGAATGATAGAACAACACAGCCACGTGTTGTGAAGACAGCAGGAAGGATCCAAGAAATGTTCAGGCCAATCGAAAAATAAACAAAAAGTGCACAAAATGTCAGAGAACTATCCCGCAATTATGCAAATGCTGGCAGAGGCAGAGGTGGACATACGCTGAGTAAAAGCCTTGCAGGCTTACCTTTGCTGTAAAGCTGGTGGGCTGCTCACTGCTCAGCAGTTGGAAGGAGTGAAGGAGATCCTTTGGATCTTGCAAATTTCTTAGAACACTGAACATCCCACAAAAGGTGCCTTTAGTATCAAGGAGTGGAGCTAATAAAGCAAAATGACAGTGTAGGAAGAAACCTAAGTTGACGGTAGTTCAGAAGTTGAATTCACCTGGTCCACATTCACAAGATTTTGAGCAATTAGATGAATTACTTCAGGTGAGAGACCTGATGGGGGTCTCAATTAATCAGGATCAAGATTCTAGACCCTGCCAGCCCATTAAAATTATCTCTGGGGGAATGGGGGAGAATGTTTTGAACTCTTATGAAGAAATTAATGATGAATCGTTATCCATACATTAAACACCTATAAGGGTAGCATTTCCAACTTTGGAACAGAGAAGAAATCGACTGTTAGGTATTAATAATAACACTATAAATACGATATGTTTGGATCATTCAGGATTGAGGGATGATTACCCTCATCATAAAAGAAGTGACTCGCCTACCAGAGAGACAATTGATTCATCGAGGGGCCTTACCGATATTAGGAGAAAACATGGGAGAGGTTGTTTTTCATCTCCTACTCCGAGGCCTCCTAGGAATTAACTTATCGGTGCCTCAAATAATAGGAGCTCCCCTTTTACAATCTGATTTTAGAGTGTAGTGGTGAAACCTACAAGGAGTGTCTTGAATCTTCAGTTTGATACTCCGAGTTTGGAGGAGGTTTGTTCTTCTGACATTGCTCAAGTTGAATTTCTAAGTGACTTGGGTAGAGTCAGATTGTTTATCAAATCCCATCTAGTGCTAATGGATTTTTGTCAGCTACCTCACATTTATATTGTTCTGGCTTTATTTTGAAATAGGATTACAATTCTGCCTCTGATAAAGCTGGGCTTAACTCAGCCGCCCATAACCATTTTTTGGATAAGGGAACATTTAGACCGCCATTGAGAATTTCTTATTTGCAGGTTCACTCTGAGAATTCTCGCAAGGTTGAAATTGTTGATTCATCTAGGGTACGGAGTTAGGGAAACTGAGTTATCCAAATGCTGAGCGCATCGGGAACCAGCAGGCAGCCCTCAAATTAACTGCTGTTGAGGCAGCAGTCCATATCTCTTAAGCTGGTGGTTTAAAACACAAGAGTTTTCAAACACTTGCTTATTAAGGCGTGCAACCTGCGTATTAACTATGACATATTGATGCTGCAGGCAACCTGGATGGTCAATATACTGGTTTGTGATGGTTATACTTTGTTGTTGCACCCTGCTTTTAAACTGAAGAAAGGGAGGCCTAATGTGGGCCTTTTTACAGCCTCTAGGAGGAGACCTCACTTTTCATTGATTGAATGGGCTTCTCCTAATCAGTTCATTCAACTCACTAGGCTGATAACAGCCGCCCGCCAGTTAGTCCTCCTGAATCTTTATTGGAAGCATCTGGCAATTACAGATAATTTGTTTTTTCAGGGTGTTAATGAAATGCTAGATTTAGTCATTTTTGATGCCGCTATGACCTCTACCGTTATACGTGGTGATTTAAATGCACAATGTTTTTCAGCTAATTCTTTGCGCTATTTGAATGTAGCGAAAAGATGGCTTACCCTCATGCACGACTGAGGTTATAGTATGCTGAATGGAGCTCTGTGGGGGATGCACCTCCAAAATCTATGTGGCACACGAACGCTCAGCACTCTATAATAGATTAATATATTATGTTTTTCTTCATCAGTATATAAAACTGATATGAAGCAATTTGAAATTCGCCCTCAAACCAACAGTGATCATAATTTACTAGACATTGGCTGGAATTTCCCATTTGAAGCTACTGAACCTTCCTGCTACAGATTCACCTTGACATAGTTGGGTGCTAGGAATAGATTTAGATGGACCCAGGCTAAGTTAACTCAGCTGGAAGAATGTATCATGAATCAAGATCTGATACTTAGTTGTGATGTGACGGAAACAGAGGGCCGCTATGGAGAAGCCTTGAGTCTGATCACTCAGATAGTCAATTGGACACTAGACCAATGTTTAAACATAAGAACAATTTTTATTTTTTGGTTAAAAATAGGAAAAGTACACTAAGGATGGACATTAGAGCATCCTCTCATTTAGAAGGTTCATCAAGACCAATGTTCATTAAGACTTTTTTTTAATTGTTATAGTTTTAACAAAAACAACTTTTCACAAACCAATTCCTGCTAATTACACTTATTTCAAATACTGTGTTTCAATCCTTCTAAATTCCATTAAACATGAAAATACATAAGTACACAGAAAAAAACATGATCCAATAAGATTTAAAATACTGTGTTTCAATCCTTCTAAAATCCATTAAACATGTTGATACAGAAAAAACATGATTCAATAAGAACATTGTGGTCACTTGGGCCACCAACTGCAATTTAAAACTTTGAAAACACAGGTCATTTTTCCCCACAACAGTGTAAAAAAAACAATATACTCCTGGTTGTTTCCAAGCATGAATTCATCCCATATCAAATTGGGGGGAAAGTCCCCTCTCACTCCCACTGAACGTAGCGCGCCACATAGACGACAATCCCTTCCTGCTCCTGTTCTTTGGCATCAAATCCCTTCTAATTCTCCAGTTTTAACAGCATTACATTTCAGTTTTAAGTAGTCCCATATCAAGCAATTGCCTGCAAATAGCTGGATATATTACAGTGTGTACTGCAGTATCAGAAAATGGGCTACACAATCTTTTGCATGCCTTTTTGTGCTGAGATTAACCAGAGATTGTTCAAAACCGTATCCAAATAAGATGCCTTTCATGGTTTTCTTGAAGCCTTGCAACGGAAGATCCAATGGAAGCCCAGGCACCAAGAGCAACCATTTTTCTGCTGTGCTGCATGCCTTTGCGATGGTACTCAAAGGCATAAGGGCCACTCTAGTTGTGTATGCCCCAAGAATTAATCCCAGAAGGGAGCCCCGTGGGGCATTAACTCATTTCCAAAAGAGTGTTTTGCAGCTAAGATATATTTTGCAATCAATGTGCATTTTATTTCGACTTCCAACACAACCATTTCCATCAATGTGTGTTTTGGGAGGTGAAGCAGGCTTTTTTATTAGGGAGCCTTCAAGCTTTCGTATCTCACCCCATTGTGTAAGTGCCCAGACTTCAACCCCATACATTAGGATGGAGGCAACCTCAGCTTGGTATATCTGTAATAACGAGCCCGTTGAGAATATACATCCATTTTGTGCAAAGGTGCGAATTCCACCTAGAATGGAGTGAGTTCTCAACCGGTCCTGGTCCAGTTGTAGGTTACCATGCAGTCTCTGGGGTAACTGTCTGACCAGGTACTTATTTGTGGTAACCACCTCCAGTGTCACCCCCTCAATTCCCCAGCACAACCCTTTTTTCTTGGATCTCCATTGGCTGAATATAATTATTTCAGATATGGAAGTGTTGATGACTAACGAGTTGATGTTAAGATACTCTGTCAGCCTGTCCAGCGAAGCCTGCAGTCCTCCCGGTGTTAATTTCAATATGCCCAGGTCATCAGCATAACTCAGCAATTGGATTGGAAAGTCAGTTTTGGGGGATGGCAACCAAGCTATTTAGGGCACCTCCCAGGTCTGCTGTGTAAAGATTGAACATTATGGGGGCTAGGATACTGCCTTGTTTCAGGCCTGTGTGTGTTAGTATCCAAGACGACCCCACCATCCTGATCCAATCTAACCTTGACTCTGGTGTTAGAATACAATAGTGTGATCATCTTAAGTAGGCCAGGGGTATTTCCAGGTCAACTATCTTCCCCCAAAGCCTACTGCAATCCACAGTGTCAAATGTGGCACTTAGATTAATAAATGCCACAAATACTGGCAGTTTGCTGATCAGACCTGCTGTTGCATAATGGTAGATAGTGCAATCACATTAATAGGGGTGCTTGAGTTCCTGTGGAAGCTTGTCTCATTGATGGGGGTTAATGTTCAGGGGTTCCGACCATTCCTCCAGCTCCTTCAAGAGCACCCAGGCAAAGATTTTTGCTGGCACATCCAATATCGATAGTAAGAGGTAGTTTCTTGGATCGCAGTGCTTGCCTTTCTTTAGGATAGCCACAACTATGCTATCCTGCCATGATGGTGGGATACTCTGTAGTACCTCGATGTTACAGAAGACTCTGTGCAAGGCACCAGCCCACAGCGTAGGGTCTGCCTTCACCAAGGAGCTAGAGATACCATCGGGTCTCGGAGCCCGCAATGACATACTGGCTCCAACGATCCCCCGAATGTCCTCTTGGTTTAAGTGATAGACACACCTGTCAAAAAGCCTTGTCACCCCCTTGGCATCACTTTGTTGTCCTCCCAGCACCTCCTTCAAATAGGCTACCCATGCTGTCTTGGTCAACCCATTTATGTCCCTTGTCTTGGCTTCCCTACTATTTACAATCCTCCAGAATTCCCTGTTCTTCTTCAGTTGTGCTGCCAGAACGAACTCTCGCCAACGACTGCAGCACACCGCATGTCTGTGGTTTTTTAAAACATTTTTGTAACTGGATTTGATGGACTTGACCCTAGTGTGGTGTTCTAGTGGTAGTAGTTCAGTTTTGCGGTTTCTCCGAGTTCCCCTCTCATTTGCTCCTTTCTCTTCCTGATATCATTGCCATGGGGATGACAGTAAGGGCCCCTAGAACTCACCCCCCTTCTTCCTGCAGGTTAAATAGGGACAAGTAAACAACTCTGAATAATTTCCTGATGAATGGCAAATTGATGGAGGACCACATCAGCCTCCTCTATCCGGAAAGACAACACATTGGAGGAGACATAAGTGCAAAAGGAGCCTAAGGAAACCTGTGCAACTATCTTTGCCCTTTCCAGATTACCATATTTCCATGAAATACGATTTAAAGCTTGGTTCACACTCAAAGTGCTGGCTGACCCAACACCCTGAGACATCACTTTGATGTTCAGCAGTGCCATAATCGGAAAGTGGTCACTTTCTAGGCAGTGGTACACACATGTCCCTTACAGCAGATGGGGAATAGGAAATAAACAGCTAATCCAAAATACTGCTCCCCCTGTTACCTACCCTGGTGAAGTTTGGCAGGGTGTCTGATTGACCTGCTCCATTAACCATAGAAAAAACATATTTGTAAAACAAGCATTACCCAGAAAACTGAATAGAGAAACAACCAAGGCCTCACATACTTGTTGCACTTTTCCAAACGTCTATGTATGTCCTACAATGTACAGGCATATTTTTCTTAAGGTGCGTAGTATTGTAAAAAGTGTTTCTTACTGAATTACAATAAGACATGTTTCAAATTTAAAATTGTGGACATTCTTATGTTCAAATAATGCTTTTCGCTTTTATTCAAATCAACAGGATTTGGTTGTATGAAGAAATACTGTATTGCATGAGGTGGCCTGAGGACACGCCCTCTAGCCCCACCCCTTACAAACGCTCAGCCCCGCCCCTTCCTCCACATGGCTGTACCCCTCCAAGGATGAGAGGGTTCCCTGAGTATATTTTTTCCATTTCCAGCACTGGACTTGGGAAATAATGTAGATAAGCCACTGGGTCCTTAATAATACATGTGATACTGGGATTGCAAGATGGTGTCTGTGTGGCTTCTCTTTGGGAAGACTAAACAAGCATTGGCAATAGCATTAGTTTTGGCGCTTACTGAATTTGTTTGCATTTTACATTAATAGTAGGAGGGTTCCAAGTTTTAAAGGAGAATGCGATAAGGAGCATGGGTGTGTAAGAGAATGAGACGGAATAGAGCAATAGCCTAATATCAGCCACTTGATAAATGTTCCATGCACTAAAGTCATGCTACAGCCAAGAAGTGGCACAACCAACAATTCTGGCCTGTGTATAGGTTTTAGGCACTGATTTCCTGTGAACAGCTAATCAGACAATTTCAAGTTGTTAATATTTTATGGCCAGGTAGTAGCATTTTGACAGAGGGACAGTGAAAGGGACACCTTCCCATCCAACAGTACCCTATGAGAATATAACCAATTATAGTATAATCATATGGTGTGGCACAAGGTGCGGTGCAGCATCGCTATTTTGTGTAGATATTAATAATCCTCAGTAGAAGAGAAGGCTTGCGTGGTAAATGCAGCAGTACATGCACTAGGCCCAGATTCACAAGGCCACATAAATCTCCAGTCATGACAGAGCTCCCATCAGGACCGTTCACACCCGCACCTGCCGCATTGTTTATTCATTGTTCTTGAAAGTGTTGCAAAGATGTGTCTTTCACCTAAGAGAAATATGCCCTACAAGACTGTGATCAGATGCCGGCGCCTAGTGTACATGTTATTTCACTTTGGCCAAAGCATTACCCGTCCCATTCCCGAGTAACCATGAGTTATAGCCCATATAACTGACTGAACCCTAAGATCCCCGAATTCCATGACACCAGGTGCCCTTTGACCACCAACCCCAAAGTAACAAGGTTTGAAATGTTCAAAGAATATGGACAGGGTGTATCGTTGAAGCGACAATCATGTGATTTGTGTTGCAAGATGCTGGAGGGATAAATTATAGTCCAAAGGGAGGTACCCTAAAGCTGGATGGTGCATTGTGGGTGGGTGAAATGTGTGTGTGAAGGTTAGAATGCCCCCAAACCTCCTATGTGTCCGCCTTAAGGTCTGCCAGGTGCAGGGTATGAGTGATAAAACAAGCTCAATAGTGGGAGTATAATTAATCTGTAGTTTGACCTTCATTGAAGAAGAAGATGAGCCCCGCAGCACACACGTAATGGAAGATGGATAGACTGGGCTGCGACCAATAAACTGCCATTCCATATGGATAAAGGCAGCACCTGTATATGGTCCATCCAATTAGCTGCACAGGTTTTTACTCTAGGTTGTTGCATCACTGTGACGCTGTGCATTTTTAAAAGTTTCTGCTTGTACCTCTCTTTGGCAGCACATTCTTAGCAGCAGAGTTATTTGCTGTTGCTCTCATCTGTGCATGGGATTAAATGTGTTCTCCTTAAAAGACCGACTTGGGCCTTTCTTCCTTAGCAGGCTGTATTCTCTCTGGGGCTAGCATTCAGGGACTTGCTTTCAATAGCCAGAGGTCAGACTGGATTCTTGGCACCCCTGCTCATGACAGGCAAACGCTGATGCAGTATCCCTTCTCCAGTCGAGACTTGAGAGAACCCACTTTGCGAACCTTCGCAAAACAGAAACGGGATGTCTCTATTTGCAAACACTTTAGAGACATCCCAGACAAATCCCAGACACACAGCACTGGCAGCCTCGTTTTCAAAACACCTGACGGGAACTTCGGGGCTGAGCTGTAGAAAAACCGAAAGCCAGGAAGGGTGTGCTAGAATTCCTTAAATAAAACCAAACTCGCAAAACATGCATTTAGCCTTGCACCAATTCCTAGCATGCTCATTTGTCTTTCATACATTTTACCTGCCGCCGTTATTATAAAACAATATCAATATACTTCACCTACATCTAGGAACTCATTAAAGCATGCTCTAAAATGGCGGAAATTTCAAAGCCAAGTATCGGCAAGTTGCCATGAACTCCGCTTTCTCTTTTACAGTACCAGTGTTTTGGGCATTAGCTGACGTTAGCGCCACCAAATGCTCCAAAACCAAATTGTAATATCCCAAGCAGGGCCGTCCTTAGAGACAGCAGTGCCTTGTCCCTCCAGTGCCTCGCGTGGCGTTAAGAACTGGAATAGGACGCTCATGTTAACGCATGAGCGTCCTATTCCAATGAAAACCTCCTCGCTCCAGCGTCGGAGCAGGGAGGCAAACATCATGTGAATATGTTATTAAATGTGCCCTGTCTTCCAGTATGGCAGCTCGGGGGAGCCCTTAAAAGACTCCCCCGAGCTGACGTGGCAGGGGCTAATGGCACCCTGGGGGGCATGGCGCCCCAAGAGGTTGCACGGCCTGCCCTGCCCTAAGGCCGGCTCTGACCCCAAACTGTCATAAGTCAAACAAAACATCCCATCCACTAGCTAACATTACTCACTGACGCATATATACATTTGACAGTTGCGTCTCTTTAAGATAATCAATGTGAGGCAGCATACACTCTTAAACATCGCAGACTGCGGGGAATTAAAGTACAAAGTACACCCAAGATTAACAGCAAATTGAAGCTCGCCATCCTAAACAAACCCGAATGCACTGTGAGAACCATTTCCCGTGATTTTCTGAAAGAGAGCTGTCTCAGAAAGGCAAGCGATTACGCATTCAGCGGCTTTCTTTTCAATAGTCTTCCCAGAGGCTTTATTTTTAAGCTTTGATTTAAGAATTTTGACGTCCTGAAATTTGACATGTTTCACTATGAGATAAGAGGGCAGGAAAAGGGTCTTGGTACCGCTTCCCACTTTCAAACCCAAGGGCAACGATGGCTCTTTCGTCTCAGTCATTAGTTTTAAATGTTCATTATTACCCTGTTGACTCCGAACTTTACAAGGCAACAGAGGGCAGGGCTGCTCATATGGGAGAGTCCTTGAAGGCTATTAGGCTATGATGCGCTTTGGATAATGAACACCCTTTCTCAGTGTGTCTGACTCATCCTCATCAATTTTGCCTTGCTTAGCTTGAATTTGTCCAATCAGAGATTGAGCCCTGGGGTGCCGGAAAGGCGCATATCAACGTTGAGTAATCAAGGCAGCTTAGTGCTGTCAGCCATTTTATCAGGGGCGACAGCTTATATCAGCCAGTATAAACATTCAAATGGAACCATGAGCCCTACATTAGCCAGACAGAAAATGCCCAGCTGCTGCTAAAATGAAAGCAAATTCCTTCTTCTGAAGGAAATTGTAGCGTGTTTTAGAGCTTTTTAGCAGCAGCAAAAAGCAGTTACTGATGTATTTATTTATTTAGCGCACAGACCCGGTGTATCACGGAGCGTGCACATGGTTGGTGCAGTTGGCAAACAGTTATATAAAGAGCTACAGGAAGAAAGTAGAGCTGAAGCCTATTTGTTTAAAAGCCACGTTTTTAGAGCTTTTTTGATGTCCAGGAGCGATTGTTATTTTCTGATGTGATCAGGGAGAGTGTTCAAAAGGGTGGGGGTGGTCACGCAGAAGCTGGCCCCCACCGTTCTTTTGCGCTGGAATCTGGGAGTGAGAAGGCACAGATGGATGATGATCTGAGGTATTGAGTCTGTGGTTTTGCCGCAATGCAGGGAATGAGGTAAAATGGGGGGCACAGGTGGAGACATTGATGGGCGAGGACCTGTCTCTTGAAGTCTATTTGTGTTTTTATTGGGAGCCAGTGGACTTCTCTTCTTGCTGTTGTGATATGGTCAGTGTGTTTCAGGCCAATAGCTTCTCTTAGTCCCTTGTTTTGTAAGAGCTGAAGTTTTGTCAGGTTCCTGGAAGTGGTGCCTGAGTAAAAGTTGTTGCAGATGTCAAGCTTACTGCCAATGATAGCTCATAAGCCGGTGAGGCACTTGGTGGGCGAGATCAATTTTCTGCTCAATGAAATAAGCTTGGCAGTGTAAGCTGTAGATGAGGCAAGCTTATTGATTTGGTGGGTCAAGTTTGAGTTCTGCATCGAGATGAACACCTAGAGTTTTCACGTAGTTCGAGAGATTGATGGTCGTTCCGTAAATGGGAAAGGAGGAATAAGAAGGGTCAAATGAGATTAAATCGGTGGGTGGAGCCCACAATGAGAAGCTCGGTTTTCTTGTCGTTAAGACAGAGATTGTGGGATGCCATCCAGTTCTTTATGACACTATATGTCTGGATGATGACTTTGGCATCCTGGGCATAGTCCCCTGAGATTGGTAGGAGGACTTGTGTGTCATCTGCTAAATTAGTGCAGGAGATTCCCAGAGCGTCAAAGTGATCAAATAGAGAGGTTTTGTGTAGGTGTTGTAGAGGGCTGGCGAGATGCATGATCCTTGTGGGATGCCGCAAGGGATGGGGATGGGGTCTACCGAGTGGTCTCCTATGAAGATCTTCGATGTGCACTCACTATGGAATGATTTGATCCAGAGGACCACTTGTTGAGAGCATTGGAAGTTAAAAAGGACCGTACATAGATATCACACATTTTTTGTGACCTACTTTTTGGTCGTTTTACAAAAAACTACTGAACAGATTTTCACCAAATTTACAAAAGCACGCTTTCGGGACCAAGCTGCTGCTCCTGCTGCAAATTTGGTGAAAATCCATCCAGCGGTTTGGGCTGTAGCCGTGCGCAAAGTTTTTTCCCCATTCAGTCTATGGGAAAAAAATACATTTTGGGACCCTCCCCTATAACTTTGCCCTCCCTGGACCAAACCTCACCAAACCTTTCAAAAAAAAAACAGAGTGGGGCATATACATTTTTTGTAAAGTTTGGTGTGGATTCGTCCATGGGCAATGAAGTTATAAGCCGCCCAAAAAGTTCTCTTCCTATGGTTTTAGCAACTTAACCATAACTACAGCAGTGGCCAAGATGTGAGATACAGTGGAATGAAACTGCTCGCTTAAAAAACCCTCAATAGTGCTTTCCCATCACCAACATACTCTTACAAAAAGTGTATACACCCACTGAAGACCCTTCAGAGTAGTATTGTTATTAAAGAAAATATGCTGGAGACAGAGATAGAGAAAATAAATGTATTGTGTTGACCACAAATTTGTAAAACATGAAATGTGCTATAAAACCCTTTCTTTTAAATAGTAATTAGTCCAGTGTCTTCTGATATAACTGACGTTGTCTCCTAATTGAAATATAACATTCACACCTTGCACTTGAATGCAGAAGGATATGTTAATATATTGACAGGAAAATGTCTCCTCACATACGATTGTCAAGCTGTCTCATGAAGCTGCCTGACTGTGGGTGGAGCAGACTTTGGTGTTGAAAACGTTCTTCCACAGAAAAATAATCCCAGTGCTGCTCCATCCCCACCATACGCCGAACTGCCTCAAAAATGTTATGACATGTACTTGGCGCCAGCCGCAACCTGGGCTCCAATGCCCAATCTGCTTCACCTCCCAGAACCCTGATGTGGGTCCTGATTTGGGAGGCCCCCAGCATGTAACACAACGGTATCCTATTGAGCACACTTGCGAGCAGTGTCTGCTCAATGGCAGGACTGGGCCGACACAGGAGTGCTCCACAGCACACTTCCACATGCAGGAGTGCCAGGGGTCAAGAAAGCCTGCGCACCTTCAACCCACACTTTGGGCCCCAATACGCACCCCGACACAGTGCGCATCACCTGAACGTACTATGTCCCACCACCTCAGAAGGAGTGCCAGGGAATAATGAAGCCTGCCCGCCTCCGTCCAGTACTGGTTTTCATCACCATGGGCCCGGCAACGAGCCCCGACTCAATTTTCTCCCCCAGGCAGGAATGCATTGACCACCTTATGCTTGGTTGGTAGTCCAGATTGGGAACGTGCAATCCAAGACCAGGCAGGTCCAGTGGAGGACGTGAACCCCCTCAGCACGCCCTAGCCATGATATGGGGGGAGAGGTCTGGGACTCACCCTCTCAGCCCCGCCAGCTGCTGGCACTGTTGCTTGGTAAACGCACCACAGAGGACAAGGAGCAGGTGTCACACAGCTAGGACTGGACCATAGGGACAGCGTCCCCTTCAACAGGCACCATGAATACCAATAGCTGGGTGCTGCTGGGTTTTTCCGTCACCAGGATGCTCCTTTACACAATAATATGTGGTAAGAAATGCAGCCTAGACCATCAAATATATAAGACCAAGTTTATTCAAAGATAATACCCTATGCAGGTCTGTTCATCAAGCAAGCCAGATGGCATCTAACGTTTTGACGAACTGTCAACTGTCAAAACGCAGGACATATTGTTACGCTCACTTGATTCCCACGGGGGCGTCGGTCTGGACTGGCCCGCTGTTGCTTCCACCAGAGTGACCACGTAGAGCCGAGATGACTGACTGGACAGACCTCTTAACTTCGTTTGTCGGGCCCGTATGAATATCTTTCTGCAATGGAGAAAGGGAATTAACCTCTCGTAATTTGAGCGTTAATCCCCCCCTTCCTACTCCCGTTGTCTGCCCACTGACCACTCCTGGTGTTCCCTCGTAATCTCAACTGATGGTTTAGAAATATGAGCTCTCCATCCTGCATCGAGCGCAGGGGCGCGTAGACGACCAGTTACTTCACTGACGTGGAGGAATTGGTGAGTTCCAGTATTGACTCTAGAATCCAATAGTTAGTAAGAGTTCAAATGTCTGATCTTCACTCTGTCCAATTCCGTGTAGATTGCCGATTTAACCACCACGAAGAGTCCAAATGGCAGTTGGTGAGATTCAGGGAAGTCTATGGTGGTTTTCCACTTAGGGGCCGGGGCACGGCGATGATGCTGCGCCGACCCGAGATGAGATGAGTACCCCCCTGCGGTAAATCAGGTAAGTCTTTGGGGGGTAGCTTGTAATGTCCTTTGGTTTCCCCTTAGAGGCCAGGGTGCGGCGATGATGCAGAGTTAACTGCGCCGACCCGAGATGAGGTGAATACCCCCCTGTGGTAATTCGGTAAGTCTTTGGGGGTAGCTTGTATTGTCCTTTTGTATTCCCTTGCTCACCTGGCTTTTCTTGTCTCCTTAGGTGTCGGAGAGCGATCTGGAAGTGCAGAGTTCGCGATGGAGTAAGGAAAAGCTGCGCTGGATGGTGAGTTCAGCGCGGCGCTGCGAGGTGCGTGGCGGCGCGTGTGCGATGACTTCTCTCTTCCAGATCGACGACGCGATGGATCAAGGATTCAGATAAGGTTTCACGTTCTACCTCTTCTCCTTTTTTCTTTTCGTTTCCAGGTGGTCCAGGACTGAAGCGGGCGTGGCTGAAGACTGGAAGCTGCTGAAGGCACGGTGAGCGTTACGCTGCTGAATGCAGAATAACGCGAAGCACGTGCGGCTGTCCGTGCGTGGTTTAAATAGTCTTGGAAGAAGTCCCAGGTAAGTATTCTTCCACAGCCCCCACCCGAGTAGAAAGTAGTCCCTTAGGTAAAATAGTCCCTCCTAAGCCCTATTCGGCCTGTGGCTTTGTGCAGCATGGTCTGCACCAGGTAAGTATGCAGCATGATCTGCATTAGGTAGGTTTTCTATAATGAGCCTGGCGCCCATGGCGCCAGGACTGACTTTATCCTTATGAGCCTGGCACCATAGGCGCCAGGACTGCACCCAAACAGCCCCTAACTGGGGTTTTTGGTCATGCTCCAAATGGCATGATGCCTACTTCCGGAGTTGCTGGGCCTGGTCTGGCTTCCCGGGGGCAGGCATCATGACACATATGCAAAGACATTCCAAAATGGAACATTGCGATACCATTGCGTGCGCGGCAGATATAACATCACTGCTGTCCCTATGGCCCAGGTGATGAACAGATGAGGACAGTTACTGAATTCACTTCAACACCCTAATAAGGGAAGGAGTGGACACTGACGGGAGTAGAACGACCCGGGAGCAGGCAGCCTTCGAGTGTTACTATGAAAAGAGTATTAAAGAAAAAAAACTGTTGACTGTGTTGTCGGTGCGCCACTACCGCATCTGATCCACGGCATCCTCAGGTAGAGATTGCACCATACCCTGGATCTTGCCTTCCTTCAGGCATGCTCAGTCTGCTGTGAAGAAGCTGCAAGGACTTCCACAACATCCTCCAAGAGGTTCTGGGGAGTGTTGTTTATATGTTCCCAGGCTGCCTCACCTTTGGTGGCTGAGGAGCTTGTGGTCCACATGCTCTAACAGCATTCCAGCATGTGTGTGAAAAAAGGAGGGATAAGAAGCAACGATCCCTTTGGCTCTACAGCGGAAAAAAGGGTACACCATGGCAGAGAGTGAGAAACAAATAACTGGGCTACTTGCAAATGTAGTGGAGACCTAATTTGATCAATACCGTGACAGCATGAATTACTGCCCAGCAGGAGTACAAGGGTAAGTAGAGGCTAAACCACCCACACTGGCCTCACACTTTTACAAACCAACAGTGATCCCTATCAAAAAAGTGAAACAGGCACAGTCAACACATCTACAGGATCTATGTGATCCTAAGACCCCCAGAATACCGACGCCTGAAAATGCAGATTTTTTTTAAAACCCCCTTTACACCACATCAGCCCACCATACTACTAGTATACCCATACCCCCACACGTATATACATTGTGTAATTGGGGGGTCGAAAAAATGTCAGAATTTCAGGAGTCAGAATTCTGAGGGCAAAATCATGGGCCATCTACATCCATTAAATGTCATAATAACGTGAACTGAGGGCAGGCTATACTCCTAGGAGGGGTGTGAATGTGATGCCAGTAGCAATCCAAATCAGAATAGAACAACAGTTCAAATTAAAGGAATGTCTAATCAAGGTTCTATACAAATATACATACTTTAATGAAACCCAGCAATATGCAATATACCCTGTCTATAAAAGAAACACTACAAAAAAAAATATGCAGACTATAGGTGATTCAAGCATTCTGAGCAATGTATTAGGGGTAAAAGGCAATGCCAAAACAATCTGTATTTGTTGAAGTGGGGGCAAATGGGTGGATTAACTGTAAGGTTTCACAAGTGAACCAAAGGGGCTGGATTCTTTCAATAAAACCTTTCTGAGTTCTTGGTGGTTCAACAGCATCGCACCAGGTTTTAGGATGCTCTGATCTAGATGGAGAATCAATGTTGAGTCGGGTTTGAGATGAAACTATGTGTGGTTCAATGCAGCATTGAAACGGTGGGGGTCGCATGGGCTACAACGGTCAGTATGATGATCGAGCTTAGGTCGATGACGAGGATGCTGGTGGTTCAAGGTGCTTTTCAAGCCAAGGCAGTTTGAAGGCTTCCGCAGCAGCAAGCATCTTATTCAACCGATAGCAGATTACATGCTCAACTGGCCCAATGTGGCATGGAACTACTTTGAGGAATGCAGCAACAGTGGTTTGAAGCAATTCAGCAATTCAAAGTAGTGCCAAAGGCAGCACTACAGGTCCAGCTAGTTTGAAGGCATTCAAACATGGTCATCTCAGGCTCTATGGCGATTTGATGGACGTAGAATGCAGTTAACTAGATACTTTGCTTCTTTTGGTGCTGGGATTCTCATTTCAGGGGCTATGGACATGATTGTTCCTTTCAATCTTTACTACCACACAGAGGAGACTATCTAGCAGCTAAAGGTGTCCTTTTTCTCTTGTAAGGGGGCTTGATTCAAGTTCAGGTGGCAGAAAGGAAACTCTAGGTCCAACTTTAGTTCACTCCTAAAGTGCCCTGGGATGGGTAGGGAACAGTGCATGCCACTCCCTTTGAACACTTGCCCTCACCTCATAATTGGAACCGTTTGGAAAGACTGTTTTCTGAACAGGGTCCTTATATATTCTTCTTAGAATCCTTGAAGGGCCAAAAGGAATAAAAGGCAGAGTAGGAGACCCCTTCCTTTTGAAGGCAAAAAGCCACCCAAGATTTAACAATAGCAAACCAGCTTTTAGCAGTCCAATTCCTTTTAAGGTAACACATGTCTTTTACCTTCTTGCATCATACCCATTGTGTTTTGCTGTGCAGAAAGTGGAGGAGGCAGGAAGGAAGGAAAACCCCACAGAAAACTAAAATGGAAGAAGCATTCCTCCATGCTATTCTGCTCTGCCTGACTGTCTGATCCAACCGCTTTCCAAAGCCTACTTCTTCAAATGCCCTTTGTAATGCAACAATCTGAGGCTGGCCCTTTTGTTCAGGGTGTGCCACTTTGAAATGTGATTCCCAGGACATTTCTGATGGCACCTGCCTGGCTGTAGAAAGTTGTTACCCGACCTTCGTTCACGCTCTGAAACACTTGTCTATGGGCACGATGTAAATAAAATAAAAATATCATATAATACCTCACATAGCTTCAAAGAGGCACAGTCATTCTGCTCATTGTCCTGTTGGCTGACTAACATACACCCATCCCTTCCACAGCTGGATTCATCCCACAGTGTTCACACGTGTATGATACATATCTGCTACCAGTCACCATTCCAAAACCCAATTATGACTTATATTTCAAGATTATCCTGCTGAGGATGCGTCATAGAGCAACAGATGTAATGGCAGCTTAGCTCAGGAGCTCCAGTTGAGGTGGATTCTGCTTCTGTTGGCAGGCATGGACACTCTTACATGACCTGCGATACCGCAGGGTCAACTCCAAGACAGAGGAGAACAAAAGAAGGGCTCCCTGGAACATGGTGTGCAGTTGAGCAGTTGTGGCTGCAGCCAAGCAGTTGGTGATTTGGCAGTGAGCAGAAAGACACCTGCTGCAGTGCATGGGACTGGTCTCCTGGAAGCTCTGGGATCTCCTTATCCCTGGGAAGTCAACGTGGTTCAGTTCAAACTGCAGCAGATTGAGGACAAGCAGGAAGCAAGTGAGTCTCTCCTGGGGCTGTGAAAGGCATAGATGCACAGGAGCATGGTGGCCCGCAAAATATTGCATGAGGCCTAGTGGTAGTGAGCTGGACACTGAGCAATGTGCCTCTGTGTCAGATGCCAGGCTTGCTGTTGCCTGGGGATGAGCCTCGAGGGGCCCCTACCCAGTACCTTGGACACTCAACTCCTGAAAAGGAGAGCGGTGGGGCCTACCTACGTAACTGCATTTTCCCTAGAAGCATATAAACCACCAAGAATGTGACTTATGCATGGGACAGTTGATCCTCCCATTTGTATTGCTGAGATCACTGTGTTGGGGAACTGGAGCGGTTTTCCCCTCATAAAACCTGGCATATCACATATCACATTGCATACCCTGAGAGTGGCTCCTGCTAACTCTACAGTGCAGACCTCCATAGCCAAGAGTAAAATATGCCAGGGCCAACTTAATGTTAACTGCAAATCCCCAGGAGGGAACACTGATTTTAGGGGCATGCACTTGAACTGAAGTGGCCCCCAGAAACCTACTAATAATAATAATAATAATAATATTAATAATAATAATTTAGCATGTATATAGCGCTACGAACCTTCAGGCATCTGAGCGCTGCTTAGTATTACCCACGGAGTGTGGTGCTCGTTTATCGACCTCGGAAGGATGAAAGGCTGAGTTTGGCCCTGCCTGGATGGGTACCTGTGTCATCAGGCTCTGCACAGATGTCAAAGCGAACGCTCTACTCGCTGTGTTATCAGACCGGCTACTGGAGATGCTCTCAGAGATGCTATGAAGAGTCAACGGAATCATATTCCCCAGCCCTATTACTGATCCTCTCACAGACGAAGGCAAGATTAGAGTCTGTGAACAGAAAATCAGATAGCTTGCTATGCAAGGTATACTTAATGCAACAAAGAATTCACAAGGAAGGCAGCTTAATCACAGAAGTAGAAGCATCCATTGTCACCATTGAGAATGGGGTTGGCCACATGAGGTAGGCTCTATAATAGCTTCAGTTGGACATGAAAGTGGTTCAAGCTAGGAGTGAGGATCTGGAGGTGTGATTCAGCGGGAACAACGTAAGAATTGTGAGACTGCCTGAGTCTGACTCGACTAAAAAGATGGAGACTTTCATGGAAACTTTAATCAAGAAATCCTGCATGCTCTCCTTATCTCCCTGCAGTGGCTGATGGAGAGGGCCCACCGGTCCTTCGGCCCTTTACTGAAGCTTGGGCAGAACCCCTGTTCCGTGATAATGTGCTTGCACAACTATCTCAATGTGGATACCATTCAATGCCATGCATCTGAACTTGGGCACCTGCAATACCAAGAAACTAAGATCTCCTTTTATGCTGACCTAATGATGGCCAGCCAAAGATAGTGGCCACTTGCCTGTATGGTGCTAACGTCCATGGCTAGTGCCTTACCAGTGTATATAATATACAGTGCATACAGTTGAAAGCTGTACCACCGGTGTACCACTGGTAAAGGCCAAAATCTATGGTTGGTATTTCAAAAATATTATGTGCACATGGCTGAAGTTTGTCACAACTGTCGATAACTGAAGGCCATGACTAGAACCCATTCCTATGTTAAAATGTATTTGGACATGCACACTGACCATGATTGAAGGCCATGCTTAAGGCCAGTTATTGTTGTAATTTAATTAGTTTTATCACCAGTGATGACATCGGTGATGTGATCTGTGATGTCATCATTGTGGTCATAGGATGCACAAGAGGGTTTGCAAAGGTAAGGTGGCATTAGCTGCATTTCAGGGGTTTTGTCGCATTAAGTTCTCACCTTAACATCCCTGCAACTAAAGTTATTTCCTTGAATTTAAAGGGTTTTGTTACAATGTATATTTCACCTTAACATCCCTGCAACTTAAGTTTTTTCCTTGAATTTCAAGGGTGTTGTTACAATGTATTGCTCAACTTAACATTGCTGCAACTAAAGTTTGTTCCTTGAATTTCAAGGGGTTTGTTACAATGTATTGCTCACCTTAACATCCCTGCAAATAAAGTTGTTTCCTTCAATTTCAAAGCTTTTGTTACAAAGTATTGCTCACCTTAACGTCCATGCAACTAACATGTTTTCCTTGAATTTCAAGTTTTTTTTAATCCATAGATTTTAAAACGCTTGCAGACCACTAGCATGGTCTTCGGCCTTGGTCAGTGGGCATGGCCTTTGGCCGTGTCCACTGTTCATTTTAAAATGCTACCAGACCACTAGCCATGGCCTTTGGATTGCAGGCTTTGATAACGCACAATGTGTTTAGGCAATGTGCGGTGAGATTACATTATTTGCCATGGAGCACACACTTTGGTTAAGCAGCGTTCTCTGACATTGCAGCCACGTCTAAATGCCCTCATGCTAAGTAGGATCACAGGACTGCACAGCAACCAACCTCGGCACCTCCCACTTGCGTTGCTTTTCTTTTAATTAAATTAAAAAAACAACATATAGCCTTTAGATGAGTGCATGTAAAGTGCTACATTTCAGTCACACATAGCCCAAAAAATAAAAATAAATTCTGTTCACGTTTTTTTTTAGTAAACCTAAGAAATTTTCATGAGTAGTCAAAGACATTTTAATATACATATTCTCATAGGCAAATACATAAAAACACATAAATTATCAGTCAATCATGTACCAGGGCTTTAAAAACAGCATTAAGGAATACAAACTCTTGAAATCAAAGCAGACAAACAGCATCCCCTGTTTTTTGGTATGCTCAAAAAATGGGCGGGGCTTAAGGCCCTGGTAAGAAACATCCTAAATGGGGCCACAATTCTTACAGGAATCGCGGCCGCGAGGAGTTTTCAGCTCCGTGAATACAGGTGAGTGGAGTGCCTCTTGGCACTCTTACTTGTGGAGTAAATCTTGGAAACAAGAAGTGAGTGCTACCAAATATAGCCTGTTTTAATGAAGTACTGTGACACATTATAGTGATTGTTAGAATGAGTCCTTTCTTCATCTCATATTGGGAGTCACCAGGATTTACCATGTTGATGAAGAATAATACTCAACTCATAAACCAATGCCAACTAATAGGTATGAGGGAATGCAACACATCCATAATCGCGAAGATATGACTATTGTGAGTAAGAGCTGTACTTGGCAGTATACAGCCATGTAACATTCTTGCTCAGGAGCAAATCTCAAATTACACATGGAGCATTTTTAAATATACTACCATAGAGTTCTTTCAATCAAATTGAAAAAAGCCTTGATGGTAACATAAGTTAAAGGGTAATGCAATGAAATACTTGAAGTATGTAGATTTGGTACATGATGTCTATTTTTGTAGAACAATAAAGGGATTAACCCAGAAGTGGTGTACCGTTGAATATTACCTCACCCAATTGCATGTTTTTGTGGTGAGTATCGTTATTTGGAACGACTGTTAGAATTTTAGCCTTACATTCGCCAAAAGAACTATGCACACAATACATGTTCCTTTTGTCTCCTGTTCTGTTTCTGCTTCTTGTCTTTTATTTTGCTATTTATTTTACTTCTTTGGGATTTATAATCTTCCAAAACCTTACAATCGACCCCTGCTCCAACCCCTTTTGTGTCTGTCTTGCATACACACATGCATTTGTTGCACAATCTGGCCTGAGGCGGCTGGCCTTTTACTCCATTTGAAGACAAGCAGGGTCAGTCCTGGTTACTGCATAGATGGAAGACCTGGGTCACCAGTGATTTTTCACCCTCGATGTCACTGTGGCTGTACAAATGTCTATTTTTTTTAAAACATTGCAGGCTTTGAGAACTCCCACTGTTTTTAGTTAATGCCGTGTGCGATAAAATGATTTGCGGAGGATCACACACTTAGGTTAAGTAGCGTGCTTCAAGCCCCTTGTCTTATGGCCATTCTCTTGGTAACTGTTGTGACACATCGCCCAACCCCAACTACCCACATTTAAGCAGCACAGAAAAGGGTAAAAATGATCAGCTGCAAGAATAACATATGCCCAGGTACTTTTTGCCCCCATAGCGAAAATCAAAATCTGGCACCCATGAATAGATGCACAGTAAGTGGCCACATATTTCAAAGTGAAAAATACAAATGTAGTTCAATTGACCTTCTCCTTAGAAGAAAGTGTGCAAGACAAAATAGCAATGGACATTTAGAAAAAGTAATGAACACCAGAAAAATAACCTGAGCGAGGAGATTTTTCCATAAATATGCTGGCAAAGTATAAAAGGTACTCACCTTTTAAACCCAGCAATCTGTAGTGAAATGTTCCATAGAAAACAAAATACCAATATGAAACAATTTCTTGTGGTCTTGTGGGTAAGCATCTGCACTGGGAACATGACAACCTGAGTAAAATCCTGGTATCAAATAAGCAACCTTACCAACCTAAAAAAAAACAAGGGGTGGCATCCGCCCTGTGGAAAAAAGTTACGCTGTCCACCCACATATGTCCTTTACTCGTGCACTGAAAAGCAACCATAATCAGGGGAAAATAACTGCGCCAGTGTCAAGGACTGTAAGCTCTCTTACCACAACCACAGCAAATACTCATGGCGTACTTTCCTTCTCATAATTCCCCCTCCTCACCTGCATGTCTGTCTTTCAACAATACTCTGCTTTATAAAGCTAACTTCAAAAGTACACATACCACAGTGTCACTCAAATATATAAATCCTTATAGAACTATGTTAGGCAAAAGTATACAATTGTGGCATTATCCCCCCCATTTTGACTGTGAGACTACAAAGACCAGAATGCAATTCAACAAAAGGCAAATAAATTGTCTCTGATTTCAAACAAGGACTGACAGTAGCATGGTTTAAAACAAAAACATTCTGATACCGGGTGAAATGAGATATTTAAAACTTGAGAACTCACAATATTTTTAGGCAATGCACAGTGAGATTACATTATTTGCCATGGAACACACACTTTGGTTAAGTAGCATTCTCCAAGTGGTACTCCCCTTTTCGGCGGCACCATTTTGGCACAGGCTGATTTGGCACAGGTAGTCCGTTGCAGTGCCCATTTTGGTGCCCCATTGTTGGCGTGAATTCCATTCCGGCCCCTTTATTTTTGTGCAAGAGATGTTTGTACGTGGCTGACTTTGCAGCCGCGTCTAAATACCCTCATGCTAAATATGATCACATGACTGCACTGCAACAAACCAATATACTAAACCCAGCTCCATATGGGATGCCTGGGCTCCATTGGTTGCTGCTTCTCAGTCGATCATGGTGCATGTGGTCAGCTGGGCTCATCTTCGCGGTGAAGGTCAGGGCAGAGAGGTGTCACAGGACTATCTAAATGAAACAACAGACACTAACACATCACAAATAATGATCGATACTTGATCATCACATTAATGGGGGTGCTTAGGAAAGAGGTAATAATATATGGGCTTACCGGCCTACACATTCAGGGCTCCTTTGATAGTGCAGTTCTCGCTCTCATGTGCCCACCTCAGGGACGTGATCTGCAATCTGCCTTTCCTGGTGCCTCATGATATAAGCAGGTGTGTGTTGCTTTTAGAGTGAATATACTGCTGCACAGGAGTAAGTCTATGGTGGGTGTTCTGGAATGGTCAGTGTGAGGGGGTCAGATTTGTATCAACATGAAAGAGAGTGAAGGGAAGGGACCGCTGGGCCCTGGCCAGGCGTGTTGGGGGTTGAGAGGGCCTGGGCAGTTTTGCGGAGATGGATGGGCACTTGTGCTGGGGCCTGCTTTGGTCTCACCCTCTGCAGAGAGCACATCCTGTGGAAAAGATACTGAACAATTGCAACAATAAATGGCTGAACAAGGCTCGCGCGGAGCTGGCAGAGGGTTGCAATGCCCTGGGCTCTCTGTGCAAGATGCTGGGGATGGAAGAGCTGGGTTTTTTACAGGGATGATTTTTGGGCCTAATAAAAAGATGGCATCTGGTTTAATACAAAATGGCCTCTAATCTTGGTCTAGGTCTCTATATGGTATCATAAGGGGGCGTGCCTTAGGGGTGGGTGTCTCTCTCCCCTTGGCCTACACATGATCTATTTACTGTGGGACAGACGAGGGGGAGGGATAGGACCATCTCCTTCCCAACATTCCCCCTTTCGTTACTCCTAAACTAAAGAATACCCTCCCCAGTATTTCTCCGCTCTTCAGCCCTTCTTGCTGCTTCATCCTATGTGGGGGTACCTTTTATGGGCATCCATGCTCTACACACACTTCTTAAACTTTCCCCACGTCATGCATATTATTCAGGAGTACATGTCAATGAAATACATCCCCATCCCCATCTATGAGTCGACCCACACATCCTTGTAATTTTCAAGATCATGGGGCTGTTTGTTAGTAGTATGATGGTAATTGTCTACCTTATCCCCGTTATGGTATATTGCCACCATATGATATTTAGGCTCATCACTCTGACCAGTTTGTACCTGCGCTTCTTTAGTATCATGAGGCACCCTAATATTGCTATTTCTATTACCAATAGTCACCATCATCATCGCACTACATGGAACTGCTTTTATGCAGCATCGCAGCCCTAACTGGCACACACAGAAGATCAGCAGGAAGAACACAATGATAGGTATCAGCATCTTCATTATTGTTCCAAGCCATGAGGCTAACCAGCTGAACACCATATTGAACCAGTCATTTTCAATCTTCTTTTCTCGTTTTTACACCAAGTTCATGCACTGCTGCAATCATGTGTGATAGTGTCCCTTTCTCAGCATCTGAAGAAGGTACGAATGTGCAACATGAACTCCCAATGTTCTTGCAAACACCACCTTCCATCGCAGTGAGAAGGTCTAGCGCTTAACGATTCTGCATCGTCATGAGTCGAAGGGCTCTTAATTCCACGTTCATGACGTTAAATCCCTCCTCAGTTGCTAACTGCATCAGCTCCCACTGCACCATCTGCAACTACTTGGCATTTGCTCGTGCTTGGATGCTGGGTACGAGCAATGCAAAACATTTCTCTGCTGAGTTGAAAAGTTTGTATTCATCAGGGATCTGTGCAAGGAGGTCAGAGGGCTCTTGAGACAGGTAGTTAGAGACACACTTTCTTCCAGTGAGATGTTCTCGCTGCTCCTCTTCAGGGAGTATGCAAAAGATGGGGGGTTGTGCTTCTGTTGTCTGAGGTGCTCCTTGTTGTCCTAGAGGCACCGCTCCTCCCTTTATGTTCGCTTCATGTATTACCAGCAGTGCAGAGTGCAGTGTTGCAAGCTCACAATAGCCCCTCCATGATGGTTGCAATAGTCAAGCCTAGTGAGAACAAGACCTCGAGATACAGTAAGCTTTTACGGGGAAGGAGAAGACAAGAATAACTCAGAGGAGGGGCAGTTGGTAGTTTGACTTCTTCGAGACATCAGAGAAGTGAGGAGAAAAGGAGAATGTGTAATCGAAAATGATCCCAAGGTTCTTACCCTCGCAGGAGGAGGGCCAAGGGAGTCTGGCCAGAGAGTGACAGGAAAGGAGGGATGAGGTGTGCCGATGAGGAGAATCTCAGTCTTACTGGCATTAAGGCAGAGATGATTGGCAGCACACCACTCCTGGATAGAGGATAGACAGTCAGCATTGACAGAAGGAGAGGAGGAGGCAGAGGGAAGACTGAAGACGAGCTGAATGTCATCCGCATAGCACTGAAAGTTGGAGCAGAGAGTGGCAATGTGGTGGGCAAGGGGTGCCAGGTATTGGTTGAACAACCAAGGGGAGAGGTTATACCCCTGGGGAACCCCACATTTAGAGAGTGAGATAGAAGAATGGAAGAACCCAAGTTGGACCTGGGAAGGTCGATCAGACAGGAAAGAGGTCTGCCAGGCCAGGGCCTGATCAGTGATGCCCAGGTTATCACAGAGACGGTGGAGCAGGATGGTATGGTTGACTGTGCCAAAGGCAGAAGAGAGATTGAGTAGAATGAGGACAGAGGGGAAGTTAGAGTCAAGGATAGAGAGCAGGTCTTCGCAGATGTTCAGGAGAGCAGTTTCCGTGCTTCTGGCAGCTCTAAAGCCAGACTGAGGATCATTGAGACAACCAAAAGAATCGGTGTGAAGTGAAAGCTGGGAGATGGCCAGATTTTCTAGTAGTTTGCCCAGAAAAGGAGTGATGGAGATTGGGCGATAGTTAGCCGGGCATGAGGGGACGGGAGGGTGGACAGGAAGTCCTGTGTTTTTTAGATGAAGAGAGAGTCAAGGGCCGTGCAAAAGGCCTCAGAGGTGACAGGAGAGGCAGAGACTGCAGCAGAGTTGTCCAGCTCCTTGCCAATTTTAAAGAGTTTGGCCAAGTTGTTAGAGGCCGTAGAGACACAGTCTTGGATGTGGGCTCTCTTCTTAGTTCGGACCAGGAGCCGATAATGCCTTTGGAGCAGGTGACAGGCAAGTTTGATAGAGGATGTACAAGAAGCCCGCCATTTCCTCTAATCCACCCTACATTCATGTTTAAGGGTAGCTAGCTCAGAATTGTACCAAGACTTGCACTTGGCTTTGGTCTACAAGCAGATCCTCATGACAGGAGCCCGAACATCCAGAATATCAGAGATAGAAGAGTAGAGCTTGGAACGCACTGTTTTAGGATGTGGGTCAGCCAGAGGAGGAGGAGGATAGAAAATGGCAGCAACAGCCTCCACTGACACACGTTTCATGGGTCGGATGACCAAGAAGATAGGTGGAAGAGTTGGAGTTGGCTTGGCCTGCGGTGTAGAGAGGGAGAGATGGGAGGAAAGGAGGGAGTGATCACTCCAGGAGAGGGGGAGTTGTCAGAGGGATGGAGAGGGGGAGGTCGGAGGAGTTCAGAGCGTGTGCCCTGCAAAGTGAGTCGGGCCAGACGGGAGAATGGAAAGAGAGAGTGAATCAAAGGAGGACCAGGACACATACAGATGGATATTGAAGTCACCAAGAAGGAGGAGTTGATTGGTTGAGGCCAGGAGGGAGGAGAAGAGGTCCGCCCACTCAGATATGAAGTAAGTGATATAACCAGGTGGCCGATAGATGGTAGCAAATGTAAGAGAGTGGCCAGGAGAGAGAGAAAGCCTGCAGACAAGGCATTCGAAAGAGGAGTAGGTCTACATAGGAATGACAAAGGCAGGAATCCACTCCGGGAAGATCAGAGCTACACCCCCTCCAGACTGGGTGGATCTGGGTTTGGAGAGGAACTTGTAGCCGTCAGGGAAGCGAGTGTCAAAACTTGTGACAGAACTAGCTGTGAACTATGTCTCGGTGAGACCGAGGACATTGTGGTCAAGTTCTTCGAGGAGGTGACAGATATCAGAGGAGTGTTTGACGGTTGAGCAAGAGTTGAGATTGGCAATATGCAGAAGGTTGCCATCATTGAAGGACTACCGGGGAAGAGTACAGATCAGAGTACAGATCAGAGGTACGCCCTGTGAAAGTGTAGTGGGAGGTGTAGAAAGAGCACGAGGGGGGCAGGAGAGGAATAAGGGGAGGACAAGGTAGCCAAGGGGTAGGCAGAGAGGGGGGCAGGGAAGTAGAGGAAAGGAGAGCGGGGACAGCAGGAGATGAAAGGATATTGATGAGACGTGGCAAGCATCTATCAAAGAGAAGGAGGTTGGCCTGATGGCCTTGGACCAAGACAATGCCATTCAGGTAGACATTAATGATCACTTTAGAGGAGTTGAAGGGGGCCAGGAGGGCCTCCCAGCGGGTGCCACGATTAATGGGAGAAGAGGAGAAAGAAGAGAGCACAGAGACCATATGAAGAGTCATAGATCTGGCGAGGGAACCACAAAGAGGATGTCAGTGAGGGTCTGTCTGGAGGAAGCGCTAGTATAAGTGTCAGCTATAGGGAGTCCATGGTTAGAGACCAAGATATCCCTTTTGAACTTCTTCCTGTCAGACGTGAGAAGGGAAGGATAGTCAATTGAGAAAAAGTTGGAGAAGATAGGAAAAACAGAGAGCACCATGGGTGATGTAGAGAGAGAGGGAGAGAGAGAAGCATAGGGTGAGGGTCAGGATAGGACCAACGTGGCAGAGTAGCACAATGCAGTCACTGGGCTAAACACAACTAAATTGAAATTGGAACAGTGGGTGGATAAACAACTATATTCAAATTGGAACAGTGGGTGCATACACACCTAAGTTCAAATTGAAGCAGTGGGTGCATACACAACTAAATTCAATTTGGAACAGTGGGTGCATACATAACTAAATTCAAATTTAAGCAATGGGTGCATGCAGAACTAAATTCAATTTGGAACAGTGGGTCCATACACAACTAAATTCAAATTAGAGCATTGGGTGCATACACAAATAAATTCAAATTGGAGCAGTGGGTGCATACACAACTAAATTCAAATTGGAACAGTGGGTGGAAACACAACTAAGTTCAAATTGGTACAGTGGGTGCATACACAACTAAATTGAAATTGGAACAGTGGGTGGAAGCACATCTAAATTCAAATTGGAACAGTGGGTGCATACACAACTAAATGCAAATTGGAGCACTGAGTGCCTACACAACTAAATTCAAATTGGAACAGTGGGTGGAAACACAACTAAGTTCAAATTGGTACAGTGGGTCCATACACAACTAAATTCAAATTGGAACAGTGGGTGGAAGCACAACTAAATTCAAATTGGAACAGTGGGTGTATACACAACTAAATTCAAATTGAAACAGTAGGGTGGAAACACAGTAAGAGCCCAGGCTGTAAGTGAGGAGATAAGGTGAGATGGAGACAATGAGGGAGTAGTCAATGGGGTAGGAATATGTCCAGTTGGGGGGAACTAACCCATTGTTATGGAGGTGAAATATGTTTTGGTACTCAGGGTTCAACTGAGGAGTGTTGGAGCAGCATTCTGTATGCTCCAAGTGAAGGGGGGTGCAAGCGGTCCCAAGACAGCATACTGGCAGTGGACAGGGCCCTTGTTTTGGGCCTTGAATGGGGGGCCAGCATTTGCCTGCCGGTGAAGGTGATTAGTTCAAGAAGGAGCTGTGGCCAATCACTGCCGGGCAGGGGATTCAGATGAGGCACTCCAGTGCCTGGCAAAGCAGCGGCCATGATGTTAAGGCAGGCCATGTTATCTTAGATCAGGCCAGCAAGATGTAAAAATGAACAAAAGAGCACACAAGGCAGCACAGCCTCAAACAAGCAGTGCCAGGTGGATTTTCTTTTTTCTCTTTCATATTTTTGATAAACCCCAAGATGCAGAATCAGGGAAATGGAAAAATAGCCCTAATTCAGTAGATGCAGAGAGGGAGGTTAACGGATGGGGTAGGTTAACGGATGGGCCACAGTGCAGGCAGGGGCTTACCTAGATCAGCACAATAACGTTGCAGCATCAGCTGTTTCCCCCACAGTTGCCGACAAGTCTGCACAAAGGGTCTGCAGAGGTGTGATGGTGTTGTGTCAGTGACTAAGGGATTGGTGGTGTGATGAAATCTGTAGGGTGATTGTGCTGTTTTGTTGAACAGCGTGGGTGTTGCAATGGTGGTGTGTGGATGGGAATAGTAAGAGTGTGAATGGTGGAATATAATGGGCTAGAGTGAAAGAAATGTTGGCTTGAAAAGAGAAGTCTGTGGTAATATATAGTCGAACTGTGCTGCTGTAATTACATACATACACATGGTACATTACTGTGTTGGATGCAAAGGGTTTTTGTTTTTCAGTTGTTGTCTTCCGTGATGTAATTCCGTAATGTGCTTGTTTCCTTTAATTGTAAAGGAAAGTTAGTGTTGATATGTGATAATGGCAAATTACTTTTAGTAAGCAAGGTTAATATTTATGAATGAAGGAGGAGTGGTGGGGAAAAACGGTTAATACAATTGGTGGATGGTTACAAATTCTTGCTTTTATGATAATTTTCATGAAAGTTAAGAAATGCGTGTGTGTATTTGTAGAAGCTGCATAACGTTTTGTAAAAGAGAAGAACAATTGATGGAAAGGATTTGTAGTACACTTTTAAATGCAGTTGGTGTGTGGAAGTTAAATATGTTAGGAGTATATTCATACTTGCCAACATGATGTATTCTAATCTGTAGGTGTTTATATAGTCCTACATTTTCTGTTTGCTTTCTGGGACTTGTAGTTCCACTTTTTCTATCATGAAAGTTGGAGTACAAGTCACAGTATGTAGAGAAAAAAGAATGACTGCATAAGCAGCTGAAGATTGGAATGGAATATGTTAGGAAGTATACATGTAGTGTCAGTATGTTAAACTGTTACACACTGAGTGTAAATTATGAATGGTGTACAAATATATTCTATCTGCTTTTACTTTCTTTTATGAAAAAGTGACACAGTGCTGCTGTAAATGCAGACATGGTTTTGAACTTTCTTCAAAAAAATATTTTGAAAAGCACATTTTATATGCCTAGGTGATATACTTATTGCAGTTGTGAATCGAAGATAAGTCATGTTTTTTCTTTGTGTTCTGATACTTGTAGTTTGAATTTTATAATATACGAAATTGATTGGAAGTGACAGAATGCAAAGGAAAAATAAAGACTTAATAAGCACCTATACATTGGAATGGGTGATGTTGGGATGTATGCATGTGCTGCCAACATAGTAAACTGGCAGACACGACGTGCCACTTAAAAACGGTCTAAAGAACTATTGCATCTGCTCTTCCTTTATTTTATGAAATTTTGACAAAGTGCTGCTATACATGCACATATGCATTTTTTAACTTTGATCACAATGATTGTAAATAGAAACATTTTGAAGTGCAGAGCATTTTAATTGTTTGCTGCTTCATGTCAACAGGTGATGAATGTTTCAATCATGGCATTTGCTAGAGTGGTTAAAAAGAGAATATGCTTATTGAGAAGCTTATTAAATGTTAAGTAGCAGGGACCATATATATATATATACATTTGTGAAAGAGTTGAAGAAAACATCTTTTTAAATATAAGCATACCTGTACAATGTTTTGTTAGATGCAGATCTTGTTGAATCTGGAAATAGAAATCTTGGACAGTTGCACAGTAGTTTTTGATGCAGATTCCTTTCATTACCAGGAGATATGTACTCTGAGAGTTCAAGTGTACATCTGAAATGTTGAAGCAAGTTGACAGGGTTAGGTGTTGAAATTTTGGATGTGATTGGAGAATGGATGTGTGACTCTTTGAAAGCAGACAATGAGCGAGTGTTGAGAACATGAAAGTGGAAAGCGTAGAAGGGCTGCTCCTGTGCTATGCGGTAGCGGACACCACAGTAGTGCACGGACAGCATGTGCCACATCCAGGCCTTTTGTGGATACCCATATGGAAAGGGGACTGTCGGGATTAGCCAATCAAGTTAGCTAACTGTGGTCTTCATGAAAGGATGTTAGCAGGAGATTTGTTTGCAGGAGTAGTGACAGAACAGACAAAGGCTATGCCTATGTGTTTGAGATGGCAGCCTGTGTGGTTTCTGGGGGACTCTTCAATTCAGTCATTGAAGGTGTATGCTGGAAATCATGGCATCCTTAGAAATATTGAATTGGCAGAAGCAGAGGTTTTGTGGCATGCAGTTTGTGGCTTAAACTGGGCAAGCATGGTTTCATTCTGTGAGAGTATAGCTCACTTCAAATGTCCAGACATTGTGACGGTGCATTGTGGAGGGGGCAGTTTGGGGTTTGGGACTCCTGTGTTCTTTGCAGGTTCCCTGGAAGGATTTCTTTAAAAGGCTAATGCAACTGTTTCCTGCTGCTAAGTTTATTTTTTCTGAAATAAATCAGTGGCAAACATGAATATGCCCAATCCACTTCTTCAGTACACAAACTGAAAAAGCAAGGCAGCTTGTCAATAAAGCTGTCTGCTTTTTTATATGCTGCAGGAATGTCATCTTTTTAGAAAGACAATATAAGTTCTGATGGTGTACATTTATTTTCTCAAGATGGTGTTCACTTCACAGATGTCGGAAATGCAATTTTCCTTTACAATGTTAGGAATGCATTGAAAATGTTCATGTAAGAAAAAGTGTAAAGGAAGATGTAGAGTGTACAGTACCACTGTACATAAAAGCAATAAAAGAAAAAAAAGGTGTTTGTTAACCCCCACCTTTCAGAGTCGAACACTAAAGATTAAATGAGTTAAATTGTGTTTAATTAAACCCCCCCCAACCCCTTTGAGTGGCCACTACGTCTGCGGACATCACAGCAGTCTGCCGAAATAACGTGCAACTTCCAGGTCGTTTGAGGATGCTTGGCATGGGAAGTGTTCTGGCATGGAGTGTGGAGCATGAAGTGAGTGGACGTGCTCCCATGTTGTGCAAATATGGTTGAATTGAAAAATCTGGACATTATTATTGTTCATTGTGGAGGTAACAGTTTGGGGAACGTGACTGGAATTTCATTGCAGTTTGCAATGAAGGAGGCATTGGGAACGTTGAAGAAAATATTCCCTAATTTGAGAATAACTTTTGTATGCATTGCCCAGAGACAGATGTGGATATGTTCCAGTTCATTTGGTCCTCAAATGGAAAAAGGGAGGCACGACATCAATAAAGATTTGTGTGCTTTTGTTCGAGATGTTGGCATGACATTGTTTCATAATGAGAACATTACATTTGATAGGGCCAACATTTTTATGGTGAGATGGATTCCATCAACTAATATGGGTAATCAGATTTTTGTGGAAAACATTAAAAATGCTTTGTAGCAGTTTTTGTGAAAGTGAGAAGAAATGCTTAAATTCTTTGAAATGTTTTCTAAGTTCACTTGGTAAAACCAAAAATCTTTAATAAATAAAAGTCAAAACGTTTCTTTTGAGAGCCACCTTTTTTGAACGCAAAACAATTCAAATGCTTTGAATTCTCTCACCCCACCCCCGGAAATGTTTAGATGTCCACGGTCTACTGCACTGTCCGAAGACGATGCAGGCAGCACAGGGGCTTGTGACTTTTTTTTCTCATTTCTACATTTTAACTGTGAAAGGTGGCTCCTAAAGAACCCTTTTTTGTGTGTTTTATCCTTTTTGTATTTTTTTGGGCATTTCTTTCAGGAGAGGCAAGGTAGGTGAGGGACGGGAGGGAAGGGGCATCAACCACAGGGACAAAGGGGCAGATGGAGAGAGGAAGATGTTGGGTGGGCCTTAATCAGGTAGGTGGCAGTGTTTCTCATGCTCCTTGACTGCTGCCTCAAAAGCAATCTGAAATTGCTCTGCCTGCAGATCGGTGCTTCACAGGACATGCACAGCACTGTGACGCTCATAAGGTAAGGGTCAACGGCATTCTGTATGACCTTTGAAGACGCAGTTCGGATCCTCTGCCCCTAAGGCTTATCCTTTGTGGTGACAGGAGCAGATGAAGATGATGGGGTGGAGGAAGTCAAGCTGCTCTGAGATTTGTGATGTCATCTCTGATGTCATGGGTGTTAGTCCTTGCAGTGCACACTGGTGGCACGAGTTATGGTTGCTTAGGTTACCATAACGTGCACATTTCTGGGGTTTTTAGGTTTTACCTGTAACCATAACGTCCCTATAGAAACGTTTTTCCATTAAATTTCATAGGTTTTTGCTAGTGCAACTTAACCGTAACGTCCCTATAACAACGTTTTTGTTTGTGAATTTCATAGGTTTTTAGTAGGGCACTGTAAGCTGAACGTTGCTTTAGCATAGTGTATTTAGAAATGATGCTATGTTTGTAGTACCGCAGTTGCACCATAAACTCCCTTTAGCAATATTTTTTCTGGTTTATTATTATATAAAGCTCCTTGTAGAGTGTCAAAATGTAAGTGGCAATGAAGGGAGGCAGTGCGACGAGTATCGTATACCCTCCACACAATTGTGTGCTAAATGGAAATAACCTTGGTACGGTGGAAAACACTGCAGTGGAAACAGGTAGAAATGGGTGGCTGTTGAAACAGATGGTTGTGCATGTTGCAGTGCATTTTAAAGAGATCAAGTGCGCAACAGCAAGCACAAATATTATTCCTACACTTCCAAAAAGGACAGCAAGTCAATGTGTGTAGCGCGTGTAGAATTCGGAAATGCAGTAATATCAACAGTAACGCCATTAGTGGGGAAAACTGTTTGTGCTGTGAAATGATAGATTCCCATTTGTGCAGTACCACAATGGCACAAGTTGTAAAAAGACACACACACACACACCTCTTCACAATGTACCACGCTTTCTCCATTTCCGGACAAAATAAAAAATAATGAGCCTACATAGGTGTCCGCATAATAGGATACACAATTATGCAGGATATTGGAAACAGAAACATTACCTGGCCTACTGCCCCCCTCAGCACAATTGGCACAGAAAATCATGTTACATGGTGTTCAGTTGTCCCTCCACAGTCAACAACAATAATATCATTGTAATTGAGCGGTGTCCAGTTAATATGTCAATCCATAATGTCGAATGACAAAAATGTTGAAAAAAATTGGCCCCCATTTCGAACAGAAAAGAAAAAGAAAAAGACATTAAAAAAAAAAATTTCGCCAATTTTCTTTTGACATTTTTGCATTTGACATTATGTAATTCGAAAATAAATATCATTATAAACCTAATTGAGTGGCACCAAAGTCTCACATAGACAAACCAAAAGCAATCACTTCAGTGTAGCTGCTCCATACGCCTAAAAACCCACATGATACACTCCACACATAACTCCCACCGGACTCTGTTTTCCATTCACTGTCAAGTAATGTATGTGCAATTTTCCCACAAAGCATTCGCTGTGGCTCGTACAACACACAGGCATAAGCTCAGCCTCGGCTTTTAGGTCGACAAATATATTGTATACCACAATCTGTGCGTGCACTCTACACCCAGAAAGCTTATTGCAAAATCTTGTGTCCTCCACAGTCCCAAATGTAAGGTGGCAATGTGAAAAAGGGGCTTATGTTACACGAACAACCCTGCAGCTATCATGATTTGCACAGACTTTTCCAGGAGTCTGCGCGCAGGAATAGGGGAATAAATGTCAACCAGGGTAGGGGATGTCCTTTGTAGTGGTGGCTCTTAAAAAAGGATTTTTTTTTAAAAAACAACTTCCACAGTAATAACTCTTTTTTTCGGGCTTCTATACTTATTTTTTTGCACTGCACCTCACATTCTTACAATACCATCGTCAGTGCAGCCTGTAGATTGGAAAACCAAATGTCATTGCCACTGCATGACAATGAAATGCCATTTCCATTGAGAAGGTGCACATATTGACCACCAATGTTGTCATTGGCACAAGAGTACATCACAGCAGCACGCAAAAAGTTACACATGCTTCTTTTCATAAGATGCCTACCCACCTCTGGCTGCTGACAACATTCATTGGGATAGTTATATAGTGGACTTGGTGGTATAAATGAGAAAAGCACTTTTGCAGTGGCAAAAATGCGCTGCACTTTTTTCATCATCTTTTTTAGTTGACGGTACACACTATGCAAGCAAATGATCGAAGGTACGGACAGCGACACCGCACCACAAAGTCTCCACTTCATCCAAATTGATATTACCATTAAGGCCTCTTTCCATGGCATACTGGAGCAGATCTAGCACAATGCGATCACCCACTATGAAAAGTGTACATCTGGCTATCTCTGCCAGCCTCACTACACACAGTAATGAAACAAAATATGGCCACCTTTTCCTGTGACACACACTCTCACCACCTGATTGGACAATTGCAACAATCGCATTTCCATTGGCCAGCATGGTCAAAAGCGCAGAATGTAGCACGTGCGCTGCACAAAGTATCATAATGGCTGCGCCTAGTAAATCATGACTAGTCCTTCTTCCCTTTCCACTATCCTCTTCCCAATATGCCCTTATTAGTTATTGCTAAGTACGCACACACGCATCCACTAATGCCCTCCAAAACTTCAGCATCTTACAATGTCAGTTCTCCACAAGACTTCATATGTACCATTACAAAATCAGCCTGCACGTGTGCTGTTATTGGAAAGCACGTCCAGTTGAAAGTTCAGTGAAACGTTGAGTTATACATGCACATTCATCCACATAAGCACCCATCAGCACAAAAGAAAGGTATGAACTGTTGTTTTGCAGTATGGTCACAACTGTCTAATAAGTGCCTATGTACATGATATCTGCCTCTAGGGGTCCACTGCGTGTTTAAAAAGCATAATGATGTTCCTCCCATCTCCTTCCATAAAGTACCAACTTGTTTGTATGTGCTTGCAACATTTTCATTTAAACATATCATACACTATATTAGCGAAACAGGACCTCTATTCTTTCCTTCCGCCAATGCTATGAAAATTGTTCCCCACTACCCCACCTACTACATAACTCATAAAAAGAAGGCAGTAAAGCCACCACTAAATGTATCTTAGCAACCTACAGTCACTTTCCAAAAGGTCAGTGTCTACACGGCTGTGGTGGTTTGTACGCTGCACTGTTGCCACAGGCTCTTTTTAAATCACCCAGCTTCCACCCTGCGCCCTCAGCAACTCATAGTAATAGGAGTGCACAACTTGCCCTTGAACATGAATGGCAGGGATCGTATCTCTGCTGGACTAAAATGTCTGCAATACCTCAGAGTGGCTGCAAACAATAAACTAAAAGCCCTGTGCATTATGCAGAAGGCCTTCTGGTCCCTGGTACCGCAATACCTTGCACTGTCACTTCCTAAATATCTTCTTGCTGCAGCTCTTCCCTCATCCGCCCCGTAGGGTCTAAAAGCACCTGAAAACCTTTCCATGTGCTTCTTCTTTTTCCCCTCCTCTCCCCTACTCACTTCCTAGCTAAAATGTATTGTGCACTGCTTTCCTACCCACCCTATAATCTCTGCCCCAGGCCACCTCCCTCCCTACAGTTCCACCCCTGCACTGGCTTTCTACCAAACCCCGCACGTGGGGACTGTTTTCTATAACCCTTGCCAGCACGATATCAGGTAATAATATCGCCATATATGTGGTCGCCATAAATAATATCGCTGGGAAAATGTTGTGGCAATATTATTTGGGTGACCATATATATAGGGACAGGGGCAAAAAAAAAAACATTAAAAAAAAAAAGTTTGGATGTCCCCCGCATGTTCCATGCAATAATGTCGCCACAAAAAACGGTAATTTTTCGGCGATATTTTTGCATGCCGAGATTTTTGTGGCGACATTATTACATGGAAATGCCAGCAACGACCGCAGTTGCATATATTTATATTTTATATTGTTCCCATGTACTGCACCTTGTCCTGCCCCTTCCCATTCACTTGCTACTCTCAATGTCAGCTGGCCTAGAGGAATCAATGTCTCTGTGTGGCCTCCATTCCGCCTTCCTTTCCTCGGCACCCCTTCACACACTTGTATGTAGGTGCAATACAAATGGAACACAATACCATAACACCTCATATCATATAATGCACACTCTGCATTCATAACAACATGATGCCTGTCACGTACCTTGTAAACTTCATAATATGGTCTTCCCACTTTAATGCATTTACTACAAATGTCAGAAAAGGGAACCCACAAAAGCAGCAGGGAATCTATATTAGCATCGTTAAGCAAGTGCATGAAGTGCATGCATACAAACAGGATGCATGCCCCTTACCCTGCACACTTTCACCATAGCCTCCTACATGTATCGGTACAAACGAACCTTCTGTCACAGTGTTTATGTACACACCACAACTAGCCACCACATTGCCCAATGGCTTAGCCTCCACATGGCAAATGTCATAGGTGCCATCCGAAAAACAGCTGGCTGTGCCACGTCTAATCCTCAAAGTGCCGTGGAATCTGCGGCATTACCGTGCTAGAAACTGGATGGGAAAGAGGTTCAGGGGGTGTTTGGGGTGTTTGGTGGGCAGGAATGTGAAACAGGGTTGGGGATTGTGTCTTTAGGCTTGTCTCTAAAAACACTTGTATATTTTTTTCTTTTTGTCGAGTTTTTCTTATGTACGTGCATTCATACAGTTTTTTTCCTTGTTTTTCTCTCTTTTGCTCACTGTCTGTTTGCTTCTGCTCATCACATTTTTCTCGATTTAAGATTAATGCTTATGTTACATTTCTACAGAATTCTCTGCAACGCTTCGTGCAGAGTGACAAACAGAACAGTGTTGCCAAAGGAGGTAAAAAAAATGCCATTTCATTGAAACCACTGGAAATCTGGCTGGTTATTAATACTTTCATAGTCGGTCTAGAACATCCCAGCACTACACATAAAGTTGCACATGCTTCTGTTTATCCAACATCTCCTGACCTCTGGCTGTGGACAAGTCACACTTACATTCTCCCATTGTCCTCTTGGTGTCATCGATGAGAAAATCACCTTTGCTGTAGGAAACATCTGCATCACAGCTGTCATCAACTTCTTTAAGTAAGCGAGCAAACGAGAGCACGACATGTGCGCCAAATGTAGTCCTCTAAAATGCATGACCACCACATCTACAATACAGAGGCCACACATTTGCAAAGAAGATCCATGCACTCAAAACCCCACTCATAAAATGTGCCCCAAAAAGCCTGCACTCCTTCCAACTGAAAGTCAGTATCAAAGTCTCTTTCCTCTGCATACCTGTGAAGATCGTGCACAAAGGTTTAACCAACTACAAGCACTCACTGTCCATCTCTGCCAACCTCACTGCATCAAACTTTGGGTGAATAAATCATCACCCCGTCCAGTGAACCACACCCTTGAATCCTCATTGGACAATCCCCACAGTTCCATTTGCAAAGCCTCCATATTCAGAAGGCCGTGAAGTAGCATGTGCGCTTTTCGAGCTACAGCTAGGGCCACGCCCCAGTAAAGCAGACACAATACTTCTTCCCTTTGCACTCAAATTTTCCAATGCTAACTTAGTGCCGCCTACAACCGAATATAACATTTCAAAAGTTCCTGCACCAATCACATACTTAACCTCACCATTCCACACAATCATTTCTGTACACAACTCCAAATTTCCTATTAAACATTCTGAAAGTACATTCCCTTTCCTTCCGAAGCCCCTCCACCAGAAACGTTTCCTACAGATTGCCCTATTTCAGCATCCACAATGACCCTGCAGCGCACCCAGCACACCTTTCGCCATGCACACAACACTCCACCCTTACCCACATCCAGTACAAAACTATGGGGATCATTACAAGGTTGGAGGTAATGGAAAAACGATGCCGGTAAGGGATTACCGGCACTGCATACGACTCCGGGCTATTTTGACTCAACAACCCGGTATTAGCGCCACGGCTGATACCGTGCTCCCCCGTACCGGCATGCGCGCGGGCACGTGGCCCTTGGGCCCAGCAATAGCGGGATGGTGCTAACAGGAGGACATCACAAGTCAGGCGGACATGCAAATACCGGTAACATGAAGGCGGTAATGAGGGATACCGGGATGCAGGCAATACCGGCATCGTGAACCACACACAAACAGCAATGTGCAGTGTTCCCAACTGCCACAGGTAAACACAGTCAGCATAGGTGGTTGCAATGGAGTCTGGCCCAGCACAAAAGGAGCACACCCACACACCATACCCCTTACCACACCAAAATGATTCCACTTGTAGGAGCAATACTGGGGCTGGAGGACTTATTTGTATTGTTACACCAGCAACAACAACAGGCACCACAGAGGAGACGCAGGACGAGAAGGAGGGTGAAACAGGCCCAGCAAGCCCCACCAGAGCAGCCAATGGTACCACGCAGGCAGCCCCCAGTCCATCTCATCAGAGCCAGTCCATTCAACCTAACCCCTGAGCAAATCCACACACTGTACCGTCTGGACCGGTACACCATCACCACCATTGTGGACATGATACATGACAACATTGTTAGCCTGATTGAAATACACACCGTCATCCCACCTCTACTGAAGGTAGTGTCTGTTCTGCACTTCCTGGCCACAGGCACCTACAGTGGGGCACATGAATGGCATATCACAACCCTTATTTTCTTGCATGCTGAACAAAGTGCTGGATGCCCTCCTGAAGCACTCAAGGAAATACATATCCCTACCACGGGCTGCCTAGGAGATCTTTGACACAAACGTTGGCTTCCATGTACTGGCAGGTATGCCAAATTGTATTGGTGCACTTGACTGCACCCATGTGGAATTGGTGGTCCTGCATGCAACGGAGGTGGTGTACCGAAATCATAAGCTATATCACTCAATCAATGTACAGATGGTATGTGACTCCAGCAAGATCATCACACATTGTTGTGCCTGATTTCCCGGATCAACTTACGACTGAATGGTCCTGCGGAACTCCACGCTACCACGCTACATGGAGCGACATGCAGGACGACGTGCCTGGCTGCTTGGTAAGTTGCATGACAGGCACATGGCAGTGTAATGGCGGAGAGATGCACACACCACCATAGTGTCATTGTTGTGGTGACAGCACGATGTCCATATCCCAAAACACTGTGCCCAAAGCATCCCAAACTGAACATGACAACCAAACCCCATAGCAACGAAGGAAGCTGCACACCAATCACAACATGCCAAACTTTCAACCACCCCACATCCCACAACACGTGCACCACCCATCATCAGACCTCACCCACCGTAACACAATCTAGCAACATGCTGTGAGTATACACAATGTAAATTTCAGCAGCAAATCATTACACAGGACAAGCATCCATGAGAGTGCACAAAACAAAACCACCAAGTGAATCCACTGCTTGTCACAGGGCCACCACCACAGTAGTGCAGCATGTCACCATGGGAATAATCAGCACTGAATGCTAAATAATGCAGAGACTACTGCCAACGCTGCCAGTAAGAAAATCATATAGAACACTACACATCACATATATAACACAAACACAGCGGTATGTGGCCACATTGCATGAGCAACATCAAGGCAGTGTGCACCGTGTATCATCTTGAAGATGCAATTCACACCATAAGATCATGGCACAGCACACATTGATGCAACATAAAATGTGTGCATACAAGCAGGGACATGTGCATGTGAACCACAAATATTTGCAGGCATGTGTGATAAGTACAGCTGTCCATCATGAATTGACTAACACATACCTTATTTTGCACCCATGCAGGTGATAGTGGCTATCCCTTGAAGGCGTGGCTCCTCACCCCTGTCCGGAAGCCGCAGAACAGGCACAAAGAGGACTACAATCGTTCCCATACCCGTACCCGTGTGGTCATCGAGCAGACCTTTGCCCTGTTGAAAGCACGTTTTCACTGCCTTAGCCGATCGGGTGGGGCACTCCTCTACAGGCATGAGAAGGTGGCCAAGATCATCATGGCATGTGTCATGCTGCACAACATGTGTATCCGACGGAATGTGCCCCTGCCCCCTGACATTGAACAGCAACCACCAGGTGATGATGAAGAGGATGAAGAAGATGTGAGTGCACATCTTCGCAGTGCCGATGCACAGGAGGGACGTTCTGTGTGCCAGTCTGTGATTGGCCAATATTTCTAAGACACATGGGTGCAGAGGGTGCCATGAAAGTGGGACTGAGGACACTGGGTGTGGGAGTACATGTACACTATGCACTGTAGACCAATAAATTACACATATACAATAAGGAATGTCCACTCAAGTATGTTTTCAGGTACACAACGGGTGTATTAAACAGTAAAAAGTAATAAATGCTCATACCCTCCACCTCAAACACACTTTCTCCCTCCTCCCCCTCGCCCTACAACTCCCCCACACACCCTCCCCCCCTCAACTCCCCCAACATCTCCCCCACACACCCTCTCTCCCTCATCCTGTCCCTCCCCCACAACTCCCCCACACACACTCTCCTTCTGTTGTAGTTGTGGCTTGCCTAGGCCTTTTGATGTAGAAGGCCTGTTGCCTTCTTCCCTGCCCCTGGCCTTCTTTCTGGGAGTCGTTGGCAGCGTCGCTGAGTCCCAGGCCTCGCTGTTAGGATCTGAGCCTGTGGGGGACCAGGAGAGGGACGGCATTAGTGATGGTTCTACATGCATCATGCATACATTGGTTTTGTTGCTGTTCTACACATTAGAGGGGATTAGGTATTGGAGTTTTGACATTCAGGTTGCTTGCTATATGGGGGGAGCATGCAGGCATACGTCAGGTTCACACATGTTTGAGGTGGTGTATGCTGTGAGACATGCCTTTCTGTTGTGGACTGCATGCAGTGTGACAAATGTTTCCATGTTTGTGGGGTGTGTCTCAGGTATGGCATTGGCATGCTGGATGCATGTGGATGTGTCATTGCTGAGGCCAGCATCTAGGCAGGGATGTGTCCATGTGTCTGTAATGGGCCATGCATTGCCTCATGGCACAGTAACATTGGTGGACTATCATCATACTTTGCATTACGTGTTTTCTTAGGACACTCACCTCCATCTGTCGATGACGTGGCACCATGTTCCATCTCGCCCACACCTTCGACTGACTCAATGCTGATCGTGCTGGCGCACGTTTCCTCCCAGCAGCTGAGTTTAATAGGAGAGCTAGGGCCACCGCCAGTAGCCAGGCCCTGGTGCCGGTTGGCCGACATGATGTTACTCACGCTGAGGCACAGGTCATCCCAGCATTTGCCACGTCCTTCACTGTGCGGGGGGGGGTTCCCAACTGCACTCACTTTATGGGCTAAACGCTGCCAAATCTCATTTTTTCTTTAGCTGGGCTGGTGGAGTTGATGATTTACTTGTGTCGGATTGAGGCTCCAGGTCTTGTGTAGTGAGGATGGCAATGGATTGTGTTTTTAAAGATGGCCGTCGTGCCCTTTCCCGTTCCGGCGCGATGATGTTACTTCCGGTTCCGCTATTAGCGGTGACCGCTAATAGGGGTGGCCGCTATTAGCGGTGCCCACTAATAGCGGTTGCCACTAATGCTGTATCCATTGATGCCCGGCCCGTTATTTAGAGGTGGACGGCGGCGGTAGTGCTGTCTGCGCTTCCCATGATGCCGCTAAGGGGCTTTTTTGTGACTTTAGCAGCAAGCCAGTACTGTCAATAGCGGCATGCCACTACGTGCATCCTCGCATACTCATAATAGGCAACTGTTAGCGGCCTCTTTCCTACACAGACATGGTATTTGCTCCATGTCGGCGAAAACTGTTTTTTACCGCGAATCTCGGAATGACCCCGTATGAATCCATGCATGCGACCATGTGGGTAGCTAACATTGTGCACAAATGTAACATAAGTAGCAGCACTGCAACCTAACTCCCTCACACCATAAAACATACCACAGCCGCCATCACACCTACCCGCTGCCATTCACAAAGTATTGTGTCACTACCAACCTAACCACAACATTTTCACAACATTGGCCCTACTTCAACAAATCTGCACACATAGCATACTGAAGAACCCATACAAGCTACACTTCAACCATACCCTCTGCCATACTACCAGTATGCACACACTGCACCCAGTGCCCACACTGCGTGACTTTTCATTGCACCATTTCCAATCACACATCCAAAACTTTACCATGTTCTACCAGCGCCCTCACCTGCGGAACCAAACATACACACCTGCCAGCTCACTGCTGCTGCTCTATGTCATCTGAAATGTACTCAACAACGATTCTTAACAGGTCACCACCCTCTACAAGATACAAAGTCAAATGTTCATTAGTGGCGTGGGTTTTCTCAAGTGCTAGGCTCTTCAATGCATGGCCTATGGCTAAGCCTTTAACACAGGCACCGCAACATAAGGGCACCATGCATGTAACCTTATCACCAACTACGCCTATCCACATGCCCACCACTGGCACCAGCACTCTTACCCAACCTGTACACGCACCCACCAATCACATACTGAACCTCTGCTATTAACCCAATCATGAAAACAGCTTGCGATCCGGTCAGTCCACAAACATACCACAGCCTCCACCACCCCTACCCACACCCATTCACAAAGTATTGTGTCACTACCAACCTACCCACAACCTTTTACACAACATTGGCCCTACTTCAACAAATCAGCACACAGCATAGTAACCAACCACATTTAAGGTGCATGTCTACCATATCCTCTTCCATAATAACAGTATGTAAAGCCAGACCCAGTGCCCACCCTGCATGACTTTTCACATCACCATCGCCAAGTGCACATCAAAAACTTTACCATCTTGTAACAGAGTCCTCACCTACTAAACAAAACATGCACGCATGACAGCTCACTTGTGCTTCTGAAATGCACCCAATAGGCTAGGCCTTAAACTCACACACTGCAACATAATCGCACCATGCATTTCACCACAGGCTCCGATTCGAGCCCAAAAGCATATTTTCGCCATATTCACATCTTGTTGCCACCATTGGAACACACGAGGTGTTCCTGATTGAAGATGGCTGCCGGCACCCTTTCTGCCTTCACCACGACCACCTGACCCAAGCCGCGTGATTCTACTGGCCCAGCCTCTGCTCTTCAGGGCCAATCACGCACGGGCAGGCGAACACCGGCCCCTCTCCCTAAGGAGCCTCTCCACAAGGAGCACATCCTGTCTGGAGCCTGTCCAGAGCATTCCGAAGCCTGGGCCATGGACTTTGCACCTTTTTCTGGTAAGACTCCTCCGACATTGTAATCTGCCCATATCCTGCAAGAACCCTTTCTACCCCTCGTCAGATCCCTCATGTAGTGATCCTACTATTATCGGATTATCTTGGTTTATCAAGACTTAAATCTGCTCTATTGCCACCGCGTTGTAAAGCGCATTTACTAGCAATGTCGCCCTGCTTTGTAATGCTCCCTTCTGTGCTGCTAACCTACAGTGCACGCTGATACCTGCCTATGAGGCCCTTACTGCCTATTCTGTGTTGAGCCCTGCAGTCACGTTTCGCCTAGTACACCAGTACTACCAATTTTGTGATTGACGCTTGTAATTATTGTGATTGACGCTTTATAAGTTTTCTCACTGAAACTTGTCCTACCGACATGGTGTCTAGTATAGTTTTGCAAATAGCCCTAACCGCACATCATGAATGCTTGCCATGGTTGCTTGCAGTAGACAGTGTATTCCCAGCCGTATCAATCATTGACTCATGCTTGCCACAGTCTCTATTCCAATGCCATCATTGCTCTAACCTTGACCTTTGTTAGTTGCTGCAACGTACTATTGCCATTTCCATGCCTGTGTTTTATCATTGCACTGACATCAGCATGCCTCATGCTAGTCAGTATGCCTTTATTAATGTTGTTGACCGCTTCATGCCAGTCACTATGCCTTTATTGATGTTGCTGACCGCTTCATGCCAATCACTATGCCTTTATTAATGTTGCTGACTGCTTCATGCCAGTCACTATGGGCCTCATTACACGGTAAGCGACAGGGGTTTACAGGTACCGGTAAGGCACCGGTACGGTAAACCCCTACCGCCTTACTACGAATTCCCTTTGCGGGACCCGACTTTAACGGCTGGTTTTACCAGCCGTTAAAGTTGGGTGCCGCAAAGGGACCTCAGAGCTAATTAATGTACTGCAATTTGCAGTACCGTAATTAGCACGTTCCCCATTCCCATTATGCCCTATGGGGGCAAAAATGGGAATGGGGGAAGAGCCTTGGTGAATGGGGAATTACCGCCCCCGCTCACCTTGGAGTAGGGTGGTAATTCCGCCATCCACCAAGGCGGACACAGTAAAATACCGGCGGCAACCATGGCGCTAATAGCGCCATGGTTACCGCCTACCGTGTAATGAGGCCCTATGCCTTTATTAATGTTGCCGACCGCGTCATGCTTGTCACTATGCCTGTATTAATGTTGCTGACCGCATCACGCTAGTCACTTACTAGTTTCAGTTACCAATCTGTATCACTTAGCTGTAACTGCGTCCCCCTATGTGCTGTACCATCGTTTGATACTGGAATTGGAAGGATGCTAAACTTAGCATTACTGCTTTGCACTATGGCTGCTGCCATGTTTTTGAACTCTAGAAGCCAAGAATACACTGCTCAGTCGCTAATACCTATCCTAGACCCTAGCCTGCCAACCACAAAAAATATTGCGCCCACAAATCTATCCATATACTACAGGGCCCTAGAGACAGTACCCTACACCTCTGTACCATGTGCCACCCCAATAGAAATGACAGACTACGTGCTAGATTAACTAAATTATATGAACCTCTGAGAAGATCCCTTCCGGCACTAACCTCAAAACTAACCACAAGCCTAGCCTGAGACCCAGCCACTTAAAGCCGTCTCCACCACTGTCCGTCTCGAATATGAATACCCATCAGCTTAAAAACTATAAGCTTAAGTCTTGCAATAATAACTCTGACAAACCTATCCTAGTCAACAAGGCATCTGCGGCTCCACCCCTCAAAGGAGCGCTTCTCAATGCAAGATCGCTTGTCGCCCATGCTACCGACATTGCCGACCTAATCACTGAATGCAACTTGGATTTCCTCGCAATTACGGAAACATGGCTCCATAATGCAGCAGGACCCACACTTATGCTAGCTATCCCTGATGGCTACACTATAGTTAGACAAGACCGAGACAACGCGCGAGGTGGCGGTATTGCCATTATCTCTAAAACTGGTCTTGGCCTTAGACTAGCCCCTACCCATCTGTCACAATCATGTGAAGTTCTCCCGGCCAAATTTCAGATAAATAACTCACAATCACTCACTATTCACCTAATATATAGACAACCTGGCCCTCTTGGTACCTTTGAGGAAGATCTGCATAACATAATCCTGAATAACCTTAAACCTACCTCGCAACTACTCCTATTAGGAGACTTTAATTTAGGTTTTAATGACCAAATGGATAAAAATGCAACAGATATAGTCAACACAATCAACGCACTAGGCCTTTCCCAAAAAGTCAACAAACCTACCCACCTAAAAGGGAGGATACTGGACTGGATAGTGGATTTTAACTCCTCAGTTACTATCTTTTCCATCCTGCCGTTATCATGGACAAACCACTTTCTGGTGACCTTCCATCTATCTACTATAAGACCCAAAAAAAAGTATTACTGTAGAGAAAGTTATCCCTGCCATCCTGCCCACCCTCAATCCACTGCCAGAAGATCTTGAAACTAGCACCCTCGTTCAGGAATTTAACAATATTATGCTCACCACACTGGATAAAATTGCCCCTATCAAACTCAGACCTAGCAAACCAATAGCCCATTTAAACAAATGGTTCACACCACAACTTAAAGACCTTCGCATCTTAAAGAATAAAAGTGAAACCAATTGGAGACTTTGCCCCTCCAGTGAGAACAAAGTTAAATTAACCTCACTTTCCTCACATTATAAGAAGGCAATTTGCTGTGCAAAACGTAATTCCTATGATGAGCATATTGCTAAATCTAATTCTAGTATGAAAGAACTCTTTTCCATACTCAAAGAACTAGAGTCCCCAATTGCTATACCTGATGTTTGCAACAAGGACAAATCCTGATGTACAGACATCCAACATGCCCTAGCTAATAAAATGAACACGCTCCAAAATAAAATTCAACAAAAAAAGAAGCACTGAACCTACAGCACTCGCCCAATACCCTTTTGCCTAATGTCTCACCACCGGCACACAATACTAGCTTCCATTTTTCTAAAATGTCTATCTTGGACGTAGAAAAAATTATCCTGTCACTGAAGCCTTCGAACTGTAAAGGTGATATCTGCCCAGCACAACTTATAAAAGATGCTGCCAGAGAACTATCCCCATTCATCACTAAACTGATAAATGCCTCATTTGCCACAGGCACCATCCCTGCTAACCTCAAACAATCATGGATGCTCCCCCTCCTCAAGAAACAGACATTAGATCCTCTTATTCCCACTAATTACAGGCCCATTACCACGGTCCCATTTCTACTCAAAATATTGGATAACACTGCCTATATCCAAATTCAAAAACACCTTGAACTGCGCAAACTCCTAGGTAATAGACAATCTGGTTTCTGTCCACTACACGGAACAGAGACAGCTTTAATCAACCAAAAGTCCCAAATAGACAAGCAGAGAGACAAGGGTAGGACAGTACTCCTGCTCCTACTTGATCTCTCTGCCGCATTTGATCTGGTCAATCACAAGGTCCTATGCCGACACCTTGATTCTGCAGCCCACTTCTGCACGGGAGCCATCAAATGGATTGAGTCCTTCCTGAGTGAGAGAACTATGAGAGTCTTCTCCCCCTCGGCAGCTGCTGACCCAACACCCATCCTATGCGGTGTCCCCCAAGGTTCATGTGTCTCGCCAACCCTTTACAATATCTTCACTAAGCCACTGTTTAAACAGGTTAAATCCCTTACCTGCTCCACGGCTTACACCTGCAAGTTACTCAGAGCTGGTAAGCCATTCCTCTCTGACATTAGCTGCCTCATCTTGGCCAGAGCCCTAATACTCTCCAGAATTGACTACTGTAATGCCCTATACAGTGGTGCCAATAAATCTACAATCCTAAAGCTCCAAACTCTAAAGAACAATTCCCTAAGAGCAGCCCTAGGCATACATTTAAAAAAAACACATCTCCTTGAGACGCCCAGCACAAATGGTTATCCACATCCAATAAAATACAACTAAAAACGCTTTCCTTGACCTATAAAGCCCTCAATAACGCAGTCCCTAGCTACCTTATAGATAAACTCCAGAGAAGAACTTCTCTCAGACCTACCAGAACGGGGAATGTTAACTGTCTGACCATACCTATATATAAGCTCACCACTATTGGTGGTAACAGCTTTACTGTAAAGGCAGCTAAATTCTGGAACTCATTGCCTCAAGATCTGAGAGCCGACCAACCCTATCTACACTTCAGAAAAAAATTAATAAAATACATCATCGCTACTGACCCCTAGTCTCCCAGTACCCGTTGTGGATCTGCCCACATCTGAAGAGACTTTCATCAGATTCTCACTCTGCATTAATAGTGCATTACTGCGTTAACATCTATCTAGTCTACTTGCGAGCCTAAGTGATATACAAACGGCTTCACCGTTGCAATATATATTTTTTGTACAGTGCTTATTGTTTATTTTTGTAATTACATAGGCCATTTTTAGTCTCTGCCCTATTTTGTACATTGTGTATATCTTGTAAGCATGTAAATACTGTATCCTGTGTATACTTTGCAAGTTTGTAAGCTTTGCATCTCCATACTGCTGCGCCCTTATACTTACGAGACTGGTGCGCATAACAAATGAATAAACAAACAACAAACAAACAAACAAACAAACCATATCACGAACTAGGCCAATCCACATACACTCCACTGCCACCAGCACTCCTAGCCAACCTACACACTTATCCACCGGTCACATACTCAACCTCTGCATTGCACCTATTCACGAAAACAGGTCCCTATCACCAGAATCCACTAACATATCACAGACTCCACCACCTCTACCCACACCCATTCACAAACTACTGTGTCACTAACAACCTAACAGCAACTTTTTCACCACATTGACCCTACTTCAACAATGTAGCACACATCATAGTAAGCAAGCACATTCAAGGTGCACTTCCACCATATCATCTTCCATGCTAACAGTATGCAAACCCAGCACCCATTTCCCACACTGCATTCCTTTTCACAGCACCATGGCCAAGTACACATCAAAACCTTTATGATGTTCTAACTGTGTGCTCACCTGCAAAACCACACATGCACGCATGGCAGCTCACTTCTGCTCTATTGCCCCTTAAAGATGCCCTACACCCACTATTTACAGGTCACCACCCGCTAACTGCTGCACAATCCAAATTGCATTAGTGGCGTGGGTTTCCTCAAGTGCTAGGCTCTTCAATGCATAGCCTATGGCCTTCAGCCATTCACCCAATAGGCTAAGCCTTGAACACAGGCACCGCAACGTAATACCACAATGCATGTGACCATATCACCAACTACACCTATCCACTAACACACCACTGCCACCAGCACTCTTACCCAGCCTGTACATGCACCCAACAATCACATACTGAACCTCTATATTGCACCCAATCATGAAAACATGTTGCAATCCAGACAATCCACAAACATACCACAGCATCCACCACTCCTATCCACACCCATTCACAAAGTATTTTGTCACTACCAACCTACCCACAACCTTTTGCACATCATTGGCCCTACTTGAACAAATCAGCACACAGCATAGTAACCAACCAAATTTAAGGTGCACGTCTACCATATCCTCTTCCATACTGACAGTATGTAAACCCAGCACCCAGTGCCCACACTGTATGACTTTTCACCTCACCATCGCCAAGTGCACATCAAAAACTTTAGCATCTTGTAACGGTGTCCTAACCTACTAAACAAAACATGCACGCATGACAGCTCACTTCTGCTGCTGCATTGCACCCAATAGGCTAGGCTTTGAACACACGCACTGCAACGTAATAGCACCATGCATTTCACCATATCACCTACTACACCAATCCACATACACTCCATTGCCACCAGCACTCCTACCCAACCTACACACGCATCCACCAATCACATACTGAACCTCTGCATTGCACCCATTCACCAAAACAGGTCCTATCACCAAAACCCACAAACATATCACAGCCTCCACCAACCCTACCCCCACCCATTCACAAAGTACTGTGTCACTACCAACCTAACCGCAACTTTTTCACCACATTGGCCCTACTTCAACAATTCAGTACACACCATAGTAAGCAAGCACATTCAAGGTGCTCTTCCACCATATCCTATTCCATACTAACAGTATGCAAACCCAGCACCCAGTTCCCACACTGCATTACTTTTCACAGCACCATGGCCAAGTACACATCAAAGACTGTACACTACCATGCTGTAACTGTGTGCTCACCTGCAAAACCACACATGCAAGCATGGCACTTCTTCTGCTCTATTGCATCTGAAATATGCTCTACACCCACTATTTACAGGTCATCACCCGCTAACTGCTACACAATCCAGAATGCATTACTGCCGGGTGTGTTGGAAACTCTTAGCCTCTTGAGTGCCTGGCATTCGGCCATGCACCCAACAGTCTAAGCCTTCAACACTCTCACTACTTCATAATGGCACCATACATTGCACCATATCAGCCACTTCGACTATCCACATACACACCACTACCACCAGTACTCCTACCCAACCTGCCAACCGCCATGCAACTATGTAGCAACAAATTGCACCAGTTACCACATGCATGCCACCATGTGCCCCACTACCACATTCCATCCGCATAGCACAGCCACTGGCGCTCCCATCCAACCTATGTCATGTGCACTTCATTTCCCTTCCAAAATTGCTATGCCACCACTCACCACAGAAAGAGGTTGGCGCAAACAGGTTGTGGCACAAGCTATCGGGCTGTTATGACACCTGCCTTGTATTCCGCACCCACTATTTACAGGTCACCACATGCTAACTGCTGCACAATGCAAAATTCATTACGGCCGGGTGTCAGAAACTCCTAGCCTCTTGCGTGCATGGACTTCGGCCTTCGGCCTTTGGCCATGCACCCGACAGTCTAGTCCTTCAACACTCTCAGTGTTACAGAATGGCACCATCCATTGCACCATGTAGCCAACTTTGACTATCCACATACACAGCACTACCACCAGCACTCCTGCCCAACCTGTGCACTGCCATGTAAGCATGTAGCAACAAATTGTAGCAGTTACCATAATGTACAAAGAAAACACTCTCCCCTGCCCCCCTCTGCACTTTTATTCACCTACTATGGCCGTCCCCACTTCCATTCCCAAACTATTGTGTCACTGCTACACTACCCACACTCGGTTCTCAACACTGCCCTACTGCAACCAATGGGCACACACCACACTATGCAAAAAGCAACCTGTACCGGATGCACACCCACACTTGCATTACTGCGGTGGGTATGCTAAAGCTGTACGCTCCTCAGTGCATGCCCTACTCGCTACGACCTTTGCCCATGCACTCAATAGTCTAATCTTTCCACAGACCCAACGTAACTTACTGCACCCATGCATACCACCATGTGCCCAACTATTCCATCCGCATAGCAGAGCCACATGTGCTCCCATCAAACCTATGTCATGTGCATTGCATTCCCCTTCTAAAATTGCTATACCACCACTCACCGCGGGAAAAGGTTGTCGCAAACAGGTTGTGGCACAAGCTATTGGGCCGTTACGACACCTGCCTCCAATCACCACACAAAGAAATCGCTGGTCTAGCTACCTGCGACTAGGCGCAGTACGCGCAAACACTGCAGGCACTCCTCCGTTTTCTTCCACCTACCTACCTACATCACATTAACCACTTCTCCCTCCCTTATTGCCGCCAACGCATTCCATACAGTACATTTTCCAGACCCTTCCGCCACCGCACTGTCCTCCAATACACCACGGCAGCGTCCCCAAAAAAATGTTGATGCACATCACTCTTTTCTCCAGCCAACCACCAGCCGTGTCCAAACTTCTCCAATAGCACGCCGTACCTCCAGCCAATTACACTTCTGTCTGTGGAGCGAACAGGAAAATGGGTCCGCAGAGTGGACCCAGATATCACACATTTTCTGGGACGTGCATTTCAGTTCTTTGCAATAAAGGTACCAGTCGGATTTCCACCAAACACACAAACGCACGCTTTCTGACCCAAACCCCTGCTCCTGCTGCAAATTTGGTGAAGATGTGTCAAGCCTCTCGGCCTGTACCCATGCGGAAAGTTTTTCACCATTCAGTCTATGGAGAAAAAGAAAATTCTGGGACCCACCTATAACTTTGCCCCCATCTGGCACGAATCATTCCCCAACTTGGCGAAAAAATTCAGAGCCGACCATATACTTTTTTTGCAGAGTTTGGTGAGGATTGGTCCAGGGGGAGCGAAGTTATAAGCTGCCGAAAATGTGCTTTTTCTATGAGTTTAGCAACTTAACCATAACTACACTCTCGCTCCCGCGGGCTGTGTAATATATATATATACATATATACATAGCCCATAGAAAGAACATTTTGGGTGGCTTACAACTTTGTTCTCCCTGGACGAATCCTCACCAAACTTTACAAAAAAGGATATGGCCCACTGTGATTTACTTTTGCAAAGCTTGGTGAGTTTTGGTCCGGGGGGGGCAAAGTTATAGGGGGGGTCCCAAAATGTATTTTTTTCCCATAGAGTGAATGGGGAAAAAACTTTGCGCATGCCTACAGCCCAAACCGCTGGACGGATTTTCACCAAATTTGCGGCAGGAGCAGTGGCTTGGTCCTGAAAGCGTGCTTTTGTTAATTTGGTGAAAATCCGTCCAGTAGTTTTTTAAAAAATAATCAAAAAGTAGGTCTAAAAAAATTAGTGATATCTATGTCCACTCCACGGACACATTTCCCTGTTCGCTCCGCGGACAGGACACCGATTGGCTAATCAGCTCGAGTCATGTCCACGGACACGCAACATGTCCGCCGATTGGCTGGGGTGAGGCGTGATGTGAGTCAGATTGTTCCGATGTGCCCGCCATCTTGGATCCGCCGACAGCGCAGCGGTGAACAGAGGCGAAATGCAATTTTGTGGAGTGTTTTGGTGTGCAAGAGGACTTGGGGAGATTTGGGGAGTAAGAGATGGGTCAAATACTGTATTTGTTTAGGTGGCAGGTGCTACTGATGTATTTGCCATGCCCGCACTGTCCGGGATGTTCATAATTAGTGCAAATGAGGGGTGTCCTAAGGATAGTATTCCCGTCCGTGCTGTCCGCAGTCATGTTGAAACTGTTCAAGGACGCACTGTGTCAGGGGACATAAAAATTGACCATATGCCGCAGTTAAAATTTTGATTCTATGGGTGTGATATGCTGCGGTGGTTGTAGGCAGGGCCAAGAGTCTTGGGTGCATGGCCAAAGGCCAGTTATAAGCTGCTGAAAATGTGCTCTTCCTATGAGTTTAGCAACTTAACCATAACTACACTTAACATAACTGCTATATATATATATAGCCCATAAGAAGAGCACTTTTTGGGTGGTTTATAACTTTGCTCTCCCTGGACGAATCCTCACCAAACCTTGCAAAAAAAGGTTATGGCCCACTCTGATTTTCTTTTGCAAAGTTTGGTGAGTTTTGGTCTGGGGGGGGCAAAATCAAAGGCCATGCACCCAAGACTGAGTTATATGCACTGAAGTTATAAGCCAACATGGGTGGCTTATAACTTCGCTCTCCCTGGATGAATACTCACGAAACTTTGCAGAAAGTGTGATATGAGTGGGCCCATATAGACAGTTAAGATGCTTGATTCCATGGGTGTGATCTATGGGTGTGATATGCTGTGGTGGTTGTGGCCAGGGCCTAGAGTTTTGGGTGTATGGCCACAGTCCGTAGGCCATACACCCAAGACTCTAGGCCCTGGCCACAACACCCGCAGCATATCACACCCATAGAATCGAATATCTATCAAATGTTTGCAAATCTACAGTTGGTGTACTGTTTGATTTGTATAGTTTGTATATGAAGTTTTGGCTACGTCATGTCATTATGATTGTAGAGTTTGGTAACAAGCACTGTAACATAACATATCAATGGAAGTGAACATTTTGTATTGTGGTGTATGGTTAGATGTTTGCTTTAATGGTTCTGTTATGCAGCAGTATTCATGCGTTCTATTAGAATATACTTACTGTTTGATTTTTTGAGAGTGGATATATTTTTTTCATGAGTTGGGAGCACATATTATTTTTCAATTTCTGTGATAAAAGAAAAGAGCATGTTAATGTATGTATTTTATAAAGACTTATAAAGTCTACAAGTTGTTATTTGTATTTATTTATTTATAACGCGCAAACCAACAGGCCCGGAGGCATCAGGGCGCAATTTGTACAAGGTTACAGATATGCAGGCATAACAGAGAATCATTAAACATTTACACATGGGTGCAGGTATAACATAGAATCATTATATACATTTACAAGAGGATCTTATATACATATGTACAGTAGTTTCAGTGCCGATAGGTGATAATAGCGGTCGGCAAGTCAGGGTAGGTCAGGAAGAAGCGCGAAGCCGGCCTTAAAGCTGGTTGAAAAGCCAAGATCTAGTATTGGCTTTGAAGGTATTGAAAGAGACTTCCGCTCTAATTGAAACAGGGAGGGAGTTCCATAACTTGGAAGCTAAGACGGGGAAACTTGAGCCCCCTGCTTTTTGCAATTTAAATCTGGGGATCGCTAGACAGTGGGATTGGGCTGTTCTTAGAGGTCGGGAGGTAGAGTGGCGCGACAGTCGACTACCAAGGTAGATCGGGGCTTTGTTGGCTAGGCATTTGTGCGTAAGGGCGAGTGTTTTGAGTGAAATTCTTTGTTTGACAGGTAGCCAATTTAACTTACTTCTGGTTTCTGTGATGTGGTGGTGTCGGGGAATGTTTAAAGCGGCACGAATGGCGTTGTTTTGTGTCGTTTGAAGTCTGTTCAGGTTCTTTTGGCTGGTGCCAAGATAGAGAGCACTGCAGTAATCAATTTTAGCCATAATAAGGGTTCTCGCTAGCGTAACGCTGTTAGCCGTAGTGAGGAATGGTCTGCAAGCTGCGATAAGTTTGCATGTGTATGCAGACGCAGATCTGACAGCATTAGTTTGTCGGGTTAATGAGAGTGTGGCATCAAGGTAGAAACCTAACGTTTTGGTGTCTTTTGAGACACGAATGATATTACCATCTATGTTGAATGACTGATAGGATGGCTCTAGTCTGCTCAGGCGTTGTGCAGTGCCCAAGATCAGGAGCTCCGTCTTGTCATCATTCAAGCACAACTGATGTTGGGCCATCCAGGCTTGGATGACCAAGTAGACGTCGTTAAGGGCCTTGGTGTCACCTAGATAATCACCAGTGATGGGGATGAGTATCTGGGTGTCATCCGCATAGTTAGTATAGGAGACACCCAGATAGTCAAGCACATCAAAGAGTGGTTTCGTGAAAATGTTATAAAGTGTAGGTGACACACAAGATCCCTGAGGAACGCCGCAGTGAATCGGGGAAGGGTCCGCGGCTGCGGATGGGGCAAAGACTCTCAAGGATCTGTTGCTCAGGAAAGATTTGATCCAAGCCGCAGCCGAGGAAGAGAAGTTGGTAGCTGAATGGAGGTGCTCGCCAAATTGTTGCCAAATTTCTTTGTCTTTTGTTGGTACACCATTTACTAAGACAATTAAGATTGCTCTATTGGACGTTGCACTCCCAGAGTGTGCACATTTTCTTTCAGATCTAATGGTAAATGAACTACTTTGCCACAAATGCCTTTCACCAATTCAGAGGGAGGTAATTTAGCTGTTTTTGGTTGAAGGCGGCTTATTGCTTGAAATGGGTGCACTGTTTGAATTATGATGCTCTCATATAAATTGAGTTGTTGCAGGGGTTTTGGTAGTGGGAATAATTCCAAGTTATTTGTGATAGCACGTGAAGGAGTTTGGTTGTTGTCAAGTTTTGTAGTGCAGTAACTGTAAAGTATTAAAGGGTCAGTTATTTCGTATTTGTTTTCTGCTATAAGATAGAGAGCTAATTCAAACCATTTGGAATCTTCATTGTCTTCTATTTTGTATGTTACATCTATAGTTTTTGTGTTACTTTTATAAATAGTTCTGCGGCAACACACACACACACATGGTTTGGTACTTCAGCAGATGTACTTTTAAATTTTATTATTTCTTTTTTGTATGTGTGTAGTAGAAGGTTGCTATGTGCAGAATTGCTGCTAGTCTGTTGTAAAGCGATTGCATTTTGTAAGTGGCTTTCACTTCCAAAATATTTTCTCTGGATATGGTCGATTTCTTCGAGTAGGTCTTTGGGTGTACCATGTAGAATAGTGTTATTTAAATTGGCTAGTGCTAAAGCAGGACCTTTAGCATAGTACATTTTATAGACTTGATTTCTTATAGTTGAATGATGTATTGATATCATTTTGATATGATTGAAGGTGCTTTTGCAAATAGGTCCTGAAATGCAGGCCAATGCATGTCCTTGTAGTCCTGTGTATTTTCGCACTGGACAGGTATCCATATTTTGCATCTCTTTCATTTTGATTATGTCTTTGCCTTTCACATACCGATTGAGGAATTGGCGCAAAGATTTGAAAGATTTTTTGGGAATGGTACACATTGATGTGCATGGCCATGGAGAGGTAAATCTGAGTTTTCTGGGGATATTTTTGTAAGCAGTATTTCTTGTTCCATTATGGTATTATTCATTTTTTCATAACCTCGTCCACTGCTATGGATGGCAATTGTGTTTGTTTGGTTTTGTTTGTATGCTTCTTCATTAAAATATGGTTCTGTGATCGTGGTGTGACTCCATTCACCTCCACAGATATTTAAGAAATTATTTTTGTTGACATTTCATTTATTGAGAAGTTTTTTTTGTAATTTAGTAGTTAGTTTTGTTAGTGCTTTCATTCTGTTTAACACTAAAATTAATAACTTTCTTTTTAGAAGGATTGCACTGTCTATTAAAGCTTCTAAGATACATTTTCTACAGCAGGTTTGAAGTGTTGTGCATGATTTGTCTCCTGTTTTTATAAGATTCTGAAGGACTTTTTTTGCTAAAATACTTTTGGTATGGTTACTTGCTAGTATATCAAGATTTATAGGAGCAGTTTTAGCAGTAGTGGTAGCCGAATTCTTATTAAGCATTTTTTGTCTCGTTTTACATTTTGATAGAGGAGGCAAAGTTTCTGTACTGAAAGCTTGTTTTGTTTCGCTAAATGACTGTATTAGCTGTTTTGTTTGAACATTTTGTACAAACTCTGGTAGAGATGGATGCTTATTTTGGACATTTTTATTTTCATTTGCTCTGTTTCTGCATTGCTTTCTACAGACTTGCATTTTGGTAGGCAATGAACATCCTTCCAAATGCGAAAGTAATTTTTTCTGGATAACTACCTACGGCAATATGGGACAATAGTTCTGTTTTTTGTCCTCAGCAAAACATTGCTAGGTGTGCAATCAATCGAGGAATGTGTGCTTTCATGCCTAGAGCTGGTATGTTTTTCTGTAATAATGAGAATATTGATTCGCGTAATGCTGTTTATTTTGAAGAAGATGGCATTTCTTTATCTTTTTTGGGAAATGCCATGCTGCTTTGGAAAAGGTTATGTGAAGATTTTAGTTGTAAAGTAAGAAGAAAAAAAAAATACAAAATAACAGGTGTCTGTCAGGCATCTGGAAAAACCCCCCAAAAAACTGCTCTTTTCAGAGCCCACCTCAATGGGGAAATGGGGCACACTATTTAAATGTACATTCACCACGCTCAGATTTTCGATATGTCCGCGGACATTGTGGTAGTCTGCAGACAGCACGTATTACATACAGGGATTTTGGGGTAGAGAGGCATGCAAATGAGAATGAGCGGAGGTACAGATTGGTCAGTAAAGTTTACTGGGTGTGTTGTGTAAGGAGAGATTTTGTCAGAACGTCTTTTTCCTGAGAGAAGAACAGATAGCTATGGCTGTGTGTTTCCGAAAATAGATTATATGGATTTTGGGAGACTCATGGATACCAGTGGTTCCAGTGACCTTTCCGGAACTACTTGAGCTAGTTCTGCAGATTGATGCTCGTAAAGCTGCTATAAAAGGGGAGAAGAGGGGTATTGCTCCTGATCTTCAACCTGTTCCTACCCCAGTTACAACTGCGCCTGAACCAATGCAGATAGGAGCAGCTACACGGGGTCCTCTTTCTCAAGAAGAGAGAGAACATAGGAAGAAAAACAACTTGTGTTTTTATTGTGGGTCTTCAGAACACCTACTAAAAGCATGTACCAAGAAACCTACCAAGAAACAGGGAAACTTGAGAGCTCGGCAATGAGAGGAGTCCGATTGCCGAGCATTTATGTTTCTACGGACTCTACAATCAATCAACCAGTAGCCGCTCAGGTGATATTCCGGTTGCCTCAAGGGCGGATCGTTCATGCCACCGCCATTCTGGATTCTGGTGCTACCGGAAACTATATTGATACCTCTTATGCGGAAAACTTGGGGTTATCCGTTCTTAAGAAAGAGAACCCTGTAATGGTCAATGCTGTTGATGGTTCTACCTTGATATTGGGTGGTGGTTCAGCAAACCGAAGATCTGATTATGGAAACTAGTCACGGACATTTCGAAAACATATATTTTGATCTAATCACTGCTCTGCAGTTCAGGCTTATTTTAGGAATACCATGGCTTCGACTGCATAATCCATCCATTTGCTGGCACGCAGGCACTATTGAGTTCTTGTCAGAATACTGTGAGACCAAGTGTCTTGATAGGAAGACTCCTATAAATAATCCTTGCCTTCCATTGATGGATACAGCCACTACTATTGGAGCTGTAGTGTCAGGGGATTTACCCATGGAATATTCCGGATTTCAGGATGTGTTCGATGAAGGGGGTGGTACTGTTTTACCCCCTCACAGACATATGATTGACCCATTGATTTGGTTCCTGGGGCTAAGATCCCATCAGGAAGAATCTACTCCCTAACCCACAAGGAAGATGTCATTCTTAAAGAATATATTGATCAGGCTCTTAAATCAGGTTTCATTTGTCCTTCACGTTCACCTGCAGCCTCCCCATTATTTTTTGTACCCAAGAAGGAGGGAGACCTCCGCCCATGTATAGATTATAGGGCCCTTAACGCCATCACGGTGCGCAATCAGTATCCCATACCCCTTATTTCTGTACTCTTGGATCAATTGGGATCATCCGTAATCTTTACAAAATTGGATCTCCGTGGGGCTTACAATTTAGTAAGAATCCTTAGCGGAGACGAATGGAAAACAGCCTTCAAAACCAAGTACGGCTTATTTGAATATAGAGTCATGCCATTTGGGCTCTCTAATGCACCCGCTACTTTTCAATACTTCATTAACGATGTCTTCCATGACATGATGGACCAATTTTTAGTGGTTTACCTGGATGATATCTTAATCTATTCTGCATCCTATGATCTCCACGTGGTTCATGTTACTCGTGTCCTTCAGAGGCTGCGTGATAACTGTTTGTATGTGAAATTAGAGAAATGTATCTTTCATGTTACAGAAGTCGAGTTCTTGGGTTATGAGATATCCGGTTAAGGTGTACAAATGAGTACCTCTAAGGTCAAGGTAGTTTTGGACTGGCCAGTACCCACAACCTTGAAGGCATTACAGTCATTTTTAGGCTTTGCTAATTTTTACAGGAGATTCATCAAAGATTTCTCACCCTTGGTTGCTCCGCTGACCGCATTGACTAGCAGCAAAGTAGCATTCCTTTGGGATAAAGTTTGTGATCAAGCTTTTCAAAGTCTTAAATCGGCGTTTACCAGCGCACCGGTACTCCAACACCCAAATCCTAAATTACCATTTGTGGTGGAAGCTGATGCATCTAACATCGCTCTTGGTGCCATTCTGTCTCAAGTATGTCCGGAAACTGGAGGATTGCATCCAGTGACCTTCCATTCAAGAAAACTTACCCCTTATGAAAGAAATTATACAATCACAGAAAGGGAGTTGCTAGCAGTACGTGACTCGTTTTTGACTTGGCAACATCATTTACTGGGGTCAGCCTTTCCAATTCAGGTATTCACTGATCATAAAAATCTGGTGGCCTTACAATCCGTAAAGTGCTCCACGGCCCGACATGCTAGGTGGCATGAATTCTTTTCCATGTTTGATTTCACCATTACATATCGGCCCGGTTCCTTGCACACTAAAGCGGATGCACTCTCACGTATACATGGGGATTCATCTCCCCCTAGATCAGACGGTCCACTTCTCTTACCACATCAGGTGATTTGTGGGTGTACTCTCCAGTCTTCTCTTTGTAATGAGTTACATGAATGGGTAAAGAACCACCCCACAGACATTACGGAAGTTAATCTCAACATAGTAGAGGGTTTACCCCATATCAACGGTTTATTGTTCCTTCCGGATGAGGATAGCAGGAAGAAAGCTATCCAATGGTGTCATGATGCCAAGTTGGCTGCTCACCCGGGTAACAAAAAGACCGTTGATCTTCTACAACGTTGGTGCTGGTGGCCCTCTATGTTAAAAGATGTGGCTGTTCATATTGCTCATTGCTATGTATGCGCCCAGTGCAAGACCTCAAATTCCAAACCTGTTGGACTTCTACAGACCATGCCGATTCCAGATTATCCTTGGTACATGATTTCAACGGATTTTGTGGTAGAATTGCCTCCGGTCTGTGGTTATGACACCATATGGGTGGTCATCGACTATTTCACCAAGATGGCACTTTTTGTACCTTGTCGAGGTGTTCCTTCTGCCCCACAGTTGGCAGATCTGTTTCTCAGGAAAGTTTTTCGTCGTTTTGGGCTACCGTCTGTTATCATCACGGATAAAGGTTCTCAATTCACTTCTCATTTCTGGAAGTCGCTCACTGCCTCTTTTGGCATCAATGATAGATATTCCACTGCTTACCATCCTCAAACAGACGGGCAGACGGAACATCTCAACTCCACCATGGAACAGTATCTCCGTTGCCTTACGCACCAGTATCAAGACAACTGGTTGTCATTACTCCCTATGGCGGAATTCACGTATAACAACTCTTTGCATGCATCTACGCATTCTTCCCCGTTTTTGCTATGTTCGGCAGACACCCTAAATCGTTGCCTGCTTCTCCTGTCCTGCCCGCACGCCATCCGGCGGCATCGTCCTGCATTCAACACGTGTGTTTAGTGCATCGACGGGTGAAGGAACATTTGGAGACGGCGCAGATTAACACTAAGAGGTTCGCAGATGCCCATCGTTCTCCGGCTCCCGCTTACTTAGTAGGCGAAAAGGTCTGGTTATCCACCAAGAATCTGCGGATACCTGGAGGGAGGACATTTCTTCCACGTTTTATAGGACCATATGTTGTTACGGCGGTGATTAATCCTGTGGTGGTGCGTTTGTCTTTACCTGCAAAGTGGAAAGTGCATCCTGTGTTTCATGTTTCCCTTGTCAAACCTTGTTTACCGGATACTGCCCTTCCTTCTCGTCCTCCTCCAGTCATGGTGCAAGGGGAAGAGGAGTATGAGGTTCGTAGGGTTTTGGACACCAAGGATTCCAAAGGGGTCAGGATGTATTATGTGGATTGGGAGGGTTATGGTCCGGAAGAGAGGACCTGGGAGCCTGTCCAGAACATTCATGCTCCCCGTTTGGTCTCCGATTTTTGGGCCTCAAGGAGACGGGGTCATTCATTAGGGAAGGGTACTGTCATGCATAGACCACTGCGCGATGGTTCACGCATTTTTAGTCCAGCAAATACAGTAAGAAAACACTCAACTCGAAGCGCGGCTCGCCACAGTGAATGGAGGTTGCCATGGAACCTACGTGATACGTTGCTAAGGAAGCGCAAAGTTCGTTTGGGATCACGGCATTGAACAGGTGACCTGGACTATTTAAACCACACCTCCACGTTTGTTCAGTGCTTCTGATCGAGCATTTTTTGGCATTCGGTTTCTGGCCTTTTTTCTTGTTCTGATTACGTACACCTTCTTGACCCGGCTTTTGACTCGACTACTCTTTTGGATCATCCTTGCCTGCTTTGTAAACTTTTGTCCTCTTGGTAACAAACTCTTGCTTTTGTCCCTCGATTACGTCTGGCTTTTCTCCTTCTGTTCCTGTTCTTGCCCGCTTGGATTTGCGACCCGGTTTGTACTTGGCAACTCTCTGGTTTTCCTTCTGTTGTTTGCACTCGGTAAAGACAGTATCTCATCTCCGCGTTTTAGAGACGAATCTAACCGTGGGACAGCTTCTGCTGCACCGTGGGACAGCCGCCGCTGCACCGTGGGACAGCCGCCGCTGCACCGTGGGACAGCCTCCGCTGCACCGTGGGACAGCCGCTGCAGCACCGTGGAACAGCCTCCGCTGTGCCGAGAAAGAAGATCTTACCTGGTAAACTTTCTCCATTTTAATAAGGATGTCCCAGCGTTTTTGCCTTACAGAGAAAGGTCTGGGTAAGCAGGATTTCGTTCTTGTTGCTTATTGTCACTCTTCATTTGATCCCAGGGTTATAGGCTCATAGTGTTTATCCTTCTTTCAGAACATCTATTGGATTTCCTTTAAACCGTTGTGTTAGGCATTCCAAGTCTCTAAACATTAGTCAGGTTAGTTTGGAGTAACACTAGAGTAATTAATTTTCTGAATTCCTTATCAGTTGTTCTAATCACATCTTTCTTGTTTATTTTCTACAGCCACGAGGTCTCGATGGGAATCCAATCTTCCAGTCAATAGATTGCTTTGTATGTTTATTTGTGCATTCAAAGTGATATATTAGCAGGAAGAATTCTTCTTCTACACTACAGGGTCAAGTCCAAGAGGAAGAATTCTGACAACCTAATACAAAAAGTTTACAAATATATAAGAAAAATGAAGTTTACTTACTAGTTTCTGGTAAATTGTATTCGTACCGTTGTGAAGGTCTACTGTTGCTTCTAGCTCTGAAGTTTCTGTGAGGTAATTATGTTGGAGGAATATCCTTTTTGTTTTAGTATATTCCATTTTACTACATATGGTATTTAAATGGATTGCTGATTTGTTAGATATATAGGTTTCACTGTTTATTTATTATTACATATAATGTGTTTATGTGCTGCTTTTTGAACTTGTGCAGTGTTTCTATGTTATGATAGAACCATTTAAGATACCCCCTGAGTGTTTGGGTAGTGTTGATGACAGTCTGCGGATATCAAAATCACTAGCTGGGGGTTCAGTATGTTCCATGTTACATGTATATAAAGTAAGGAAATCCTGGTAAACATCTATCAAATTCACACTAGGAAAATGTATATTCAGTAAAAAAACTTTGTTAAAGGGACATTATGGTTAAGTTGCACTACTAAAAACATATGAAATTCAGTAAAAAAACGTTGTTAAAGGGACCTTATGGTTAAGTTGCGCTACTAAAAACCTATGAAATTCAGTAAATAAACTTTGTTAAAGAGACCTTGTGGTTCCAAGTAAAACTGAAAAACCACTGAAATTCGCCAGTTATGGTAAGCTAAGCAACCACCGTGCACTGCTAAGACTAACACCCAGTACATCAAAGATGACATCACAAATGTCATTGATGACATCACTGATGACATCACATGTGCATTTACTGTTCATGAAAACTCTGTACAAGGGATTCCTATTATAATGTTGACAAAAAAGTGTCAAGGATCATTGGAATAAATATCATGAGCTAATTAGTGCATTAAGGAATGCATTGATATAAAAATAGCATTCTATTATGAAGTTCTATCCAGTATACTAAGCTACGCATGCACAAACATAGGCACTGTGTGCAGCATACATGATGAAGGTGCAATGTTCATAATATTGCCACGTTGAATAGTGCATTCTTATTAGAGTTGTGCGTACTGTGAAACATGTAATAAGTAGCTAATAAAACCCACTTACTACATAATTGCACTATTACAAACAAAACACAAAGAGACAACAACACATATACATATGAGTATATACAGGGAAAGTGAAGTAAGCAAAAAAGCAGAAGTAGTAGCAGAAGGAGTTCATAACCTAACTGATTATCTTCATGCAGAGAAATAATTGCTCTGTTTCAAAGCTGCTACTTACTCTATGTATGTGTCACATGATGTGACTGGACCCTAAGGAAAGTAGTGTGAGTACAATGTATAGAAATATGAGCATATACAAGGAAATTACAGCAATAAAAAAAACTATCAGAAAGTGCTGATAATCCTACTGATTATCTTCATGCACAGAAAGGATTGCTGTCTTTCAAGCCTGTCTCTTCCCTTATGTATATGTTTCATATGATGTGACTGACCCTAAGGGAATTACTGTAAGATCATACTTGAAGTATAAGTCTGCAAATATAGTACCTTTTACATTTTCTGACTGTTACTGAACAAAACCATGTGGCCTAGATATGTCAGTAAAGGAAAAAAGGGGGAGCCAGACATAGGATTTCATCAGTGATGTCATCAATGACGTTTGTTATTATTATGCTTTCAAGTAAAACCAAAAAACCTCAGAAATTCGCCAGTTATGTTAAGCTAAGCAACCATAACTCACGCCACCACCGAGCACTACCAAGACTAACACCCAAGACATCAAAGATGACATCACACATGTTTATTTATTTCTTTATTTATTTATTTATTTGGATTTGTATAGCGCACATCTGTCCAGGGGCATCGTGGCGCTGAAAGCAATCTTACTTGTTACAGGCATACATGGTATATATGCAGATACAGTGCAGAGCATTTTGCATATTTACATACAGTTGTGCTTATTTACATACAGTTGTGAAAATACAGTAGGATAGGTAAGAAGGGGTGGGGTTAGTTAAACAGCGTGGTTTTTAGTACTCTGCGGAAGGCATGGTATGAGTTTTCGTTCCTTAGCGCGGTGGGGAGTGCGTTCCAGTTTTTGGGTGCTAAGCGTTGAAAGCTAGACCCTCCGTCTTTGCTTCTTTTGCATGTGGGTACATAGGTCTGGTTCGTCAAGTGTGACCTGGTGGGTCTGGTGGATGTGTTAATGGTGATTCTTTCAGAGAGATAGGGCGGAGCCTTGGCGGAAAGGCATCTGTGGGTGATGGCCATGGATTTGAATAGTATGCGTTCTCTTATTGGTAGCCAGTGGGCTTCTTTTCTGCCTTGGGAGATGTGCTCCCTTTTAGGGATGCTTAGGGCTGCTCTTAGGGCATTGTTTTGTGTGACTTGCATTTTTTTTATGTTTTGTGCAGACGTGCCCAAGAAGAGAGCATTGCAGTAGTCTAATTTGGTACCTACTGTGGCTCTGGCTACGGCCAGGCAGTTTTTAGTGGATAGGAAGGGTTTGACGGCGTTGATAACCTTAGTGGTAAGTGCGGCAGAGGAGGCTATGGCGTTGACTTGCCATGTCATGGAAAGAGTGGAGAGTGGAGTGGAGTCAAGTGACATCACATGTGAAATACATTTTTAGGAAAAGTCCCTGCAAGTGGTTGTATTTATAATGTTGGTAACAAGATGTCAGGGGTGATCGGGACCTACCATGAACTACTTAATGTATTAAAGAATGTACTCATCTAAACAAAATTGTATTGGAGTGTTGTTAATACTGGAACCTAATCATATATAAACATAGGCAATGGCTGCAGCATGCACCATAGAAGTACAATATTTATAATCTTGTAATTTTGGAAAGTACAATAATGAATGCTACCTTATGCAAGTTTTGAGTAATGTTAAACATGTAACAACTAGCTAACAATTCACTACGCAATCAGATCTGTGCTTCGCAGACAGTTTGGCACTGCATTTTCTACTGATCTAGGAACTTTCAACTTTTAAATTTCCCTTGCACAACTCCTACACATATTCCTTCTCATTATCCATTAATAATCTAGTTCACAGTACATATTTGGAAGAATTTTAGCAAAACTGCTATTTATCTTAAAAATGGCATCACCTATTGCCCTCCTCCCCAAGAGCCACCACCACTCTCAACTGGAGGACCTTCACAACAAAAAAAGCACAGTACTTCCAAAGTCAGTGAAGAGGACCAAGAAGATGAGGTAGAGGAAGTGCCTACCTCTAGCACCCAGAGAGAATCATGGCTGTGGCAGTTCTTTCCACTGCTGGGAATGTACCAAAGGCTAAAGCTGCCAAAGTGAAATGCAACTTTGTACTCAGTTGAAGACTCCCCGGACAGTACTCCTGCAGGACCTCCTCCATGTGCTGCCACGCCCAATCCAATGATCGCAATGCTCTCAGAAAGGTTGTTCTTTTCTTAGCAAGTAGGAGGCTATCTTCTTCCACCTCATCTTCCTCCACCAATACTGTAATCACACAGCCTACTTCTGTGGGACACAGAATCTCACCAGCTACCTTGCAAGCAATAAAAGATGCTGTTGATCCATATTTTTTTAAGACAGCAGTCCTCAGTATATACTACAACACATCATTCTGCCGAGGGAAGCAATTTCAAAGTGCTTTTGAAGTGGTAATCAAGGAGCATGAGAAGCACTGCCCCCTACCTTAGAAGTAACACATGTGCAAATCTTCCCCTGTCCACCTGCCCCTCCATATTAGTGCTTGTTGTCTCTTCCCTCTTTTCCCTCAACACTTTTCGTTCTAAGCTCTCCTGCCAAAAAAATAAATACATCAAAAAACAACAAAAGAAATGTTCCTTTAGGAACCACCTTTCACAATTAAAAAATAGATCTAAAAAAAACTTAGACTCCATCTACTTTACATTCCTCAGTAAAGTACATAGACTCATTAAGATTTTCGCACATTTCCATTAGCATGTTGTGTTATGCTAATGGGAATATTGTGGCATTCACCCCACATTCCAGGGACTGGAACAGTGGATACCAGCCCAGCAGCCCAAGTCATCAGCCCAAGCGAAGCAATGGTGGATAACAAGGTCTCTGGACCATTATCCCCCCATTCCAGACCCTGCAATGGGGGATGAAGGCCATTAGCACCCCAGGTTCCCAAAGCGGGAACCAGGGTGCTAAGAAAAATTGATTTTTCTTCCCTCACAGGGATGCCTGCGGCGTCCCAGTGTAGGAAGGAAAATCCTTTTCCAAAGTGGCCACCATGGAAAGGGAAGGCAGGGTTCTATAGAGGGCCCCTCTTCGCTTGCCATGGCAGCCTGCAGAAGGAAAAAGAGAACCCTATTACCATATTACCATATTACCACAAGCACATTTTTCTTCCCTTTCAAAGCTTTCCCACTTTCAAATAATTTGTACAACAAAGCCGGTCCCAGGTGGACACGGCCACTTTAACCCCATTCAGACTTTAGAAAAACATTGATATCTAGAACGAAAATCTTTTTGCAAACTTGTGTGTAGATTTGTCAAATGGCACCATTTTGCCCCCTCTTGACAGAATCACACCAAACTCTTCAAACACATTCGGAATCAGGTCATGAATATAATTGCAATACTTCATGCAGTTTCATTAAGTGGCGCCAAAGTTATAAGCCATCCAAGAACTCCAACCCTGTAATTCAGAGGTGTCCGCGAACTTCACACAAAGTTTTTTTGCTTCTAGCAGCCAGATCCCATTATATCCTTATCACCCTTGACCTCCCCAGAGATTATTTGATATGCCTGACAAGTGCAATGTTGTGTTTTTTTATATGTTTTTACCGCAATGTCTGCGGACTCTGGCCGCTGTCCGCGAATCCAAGATGGGCATTTCCAAAAATCTGACACTCTTTGCGCTTTTCACCATCCAATAAGTGGCCGTGAATCGAACAGGGAAATGGGTCCGTGGACCAAACCCCAGATATCAATAATTTTTTTGGACCTACTTTTTGTTTGTTTCAAAAAACTACTGGACGGCTTTCCACCAAATTTACAAAAGCACGCTTTTGGACCAAGCCGCTGCTCCTGCCATACATTTGGTGAAAATCTGTTCAGCGGTTTGGGCTGTAGGCGTGAGCAAAGTTTTTCTCCATTCAGTCTACAGAGAAAATAAAATGTGGTACCCCCTATAACTTTGCACTCCCTTGACGAAACCTCACCAAAAATTTCAAAAAGAATTCAGAACGGGACATATTCTTATTTCGCAAAGTTTGGTGAGTATTCGTCCATGGGGAGCACAGTTATAAACCGGCCAAAAACAGGTCTTCCTATGGATTTAGCAACTTAAGCATAACTACACGACCGCTACCGCGAACCGTGTGATTTGTTATATATATATATATATATATATATATATATATATATATATATACATATTACATGGCCTGCGGTATCGGCCCTGAAGTTATGGTTAAGTTGCTTTTTCCCATAGATGAAATTGAAAAAACATTGCTCACGCCTACAGCCTAAACCACTGGACAGATTTTCACAGAATTTGTTGCAGGAGCAGCGTTTTGGTCCCGAAAGTGTGCTTTTGTAAATTTGGTGTAAATACGTCTGGCATTTTTGTTTTTAAAATGGGCCAAAAGCAAGTTTTAATCAGAGGGACATCGGACGTGACCACTGATTGAATGGTGAAAAGCGTGAGGTGCGCCATACTTTTGGAAACGCCCGCCATGTGGGACTCGCAGACAGCAGCCGGTGTCCGCAAACATTGCACGTAAAAACATATTAAAAAACACAACATTGCACTTGTCAAACTAATTAACCAATCCCTACGGAGTTGAGGGTTTCTGTTATGTTATATTACTGTCATTTCTTAAGCGCACAACCACCCAGAGCTATCTTGGTGCTGGAGAGATGGGCGTATATCCACGGCAGAGAGCCATCAAAAGGATACCAATTTAACTTAAAACGAAGTGTCTGGATTGCTTTCCTGAAAGTCAAATGACCATAAAGTTTCTTTATTGGAGGGGGTACTGGCCAGCTATTGAAAAAGCCCTACCCCCAATCCACATACGACAGTAATAGGGCACAGTAAACTGGTCAGCAGAAGACAAGCATAGTTAATGATTAGGGCAATAGCGACAGAATTTAGCTTGCAAGAACTCAGCACTCTGATCGGCGGTTGAGTAGGATGACATGATCAATGGTGTCAAAGGCAATGGAAGGGTAGAGTAAAATCAATGCTCCTATACCGCCCTGATCCTGCAGGCACATCAGATCATCAACTGCAGACACTAGGACTCCCTCTGTGTCATGGCCAGGTCAAAACCGGACTGAGAAGGTTAAAAAAAAGAAGATTCTTCCAGACAAGGACTAAAACCTGGGCCCACCTGGGATTCTATCAATTTCATCAGGAAAATAAGTAGGGAAATAGGAAGGAAATTAGAAGGAACAGATGAATAGAGAGAGGGTTTCTTCAGAACAGGGATAACCAAAGTGTGCATTAAAATGGCAGGAATAGAGCCAGAGCTAAATGAAAGATTGACACCCTATGTAACCATCGGAGCAATTGAAGGCATGACTTCTTTCCGCAAAGGAAGAGAAATAGAGTTTATAGGGGAGGCAGATGTATGCTTTACATTAGCAGCAATGATATCCTGTGAAGAAAATAGAGGAAATAAAAAACACAGAGTAGAGGAAATGCACACAAGGGGCCGGCTATATGATTCAGCAGATTGAAGCCCTAATGCACTAACACCTGCTCTTATGTTCTGAATTCTTTCTACAAAGTAGGAGGATAAAGAATCACGTAAGAATAGGGACAATGTAATCACTTCTAAAGAGGGAGAAGAGAGTGAGCACACAACATTAAAGAGTCCTCTAGACTGGTTGATGGAAACCTCGAACTGACAGGCAAAATGGACACACTTAGCTTTGTGGTAAGAGGAGGAAATTAGACGCAAGGATTATTTAGCCACAGGATAGTAAGTGGAAAGCCATTTCCACTCTGCCTCTCTCTGTTGAAGGCAGAGAGCACCGAAGATGATCATTGTACCCTGATTCCGCTGGGCGCATCCTAGGTTTAGAAGACTTCAACATGGCAAGAAGATCTGCAAGTGCTGTACAAGTTGTAGAAATGCAGTGCCGATCAAGTACTGAAATGCAAATGCAATGGGTTTCCAGTTGGGTAAGAATGTCGGTGCTAGGGTCAGCACTCCTGTTGCACCAGGGGGCAGAAGTAATGTTTTGACCTAAGACAGAGGATTTGAGTTCCCACAAAATGAGATTATTAAATGGTCAGACCAAGCATCTGTCAGAAAAGGGTAAACTGTAGTATAACATTCTGTGGCAAAAATAAGATCTAGAGTTTTGCCACATTGATGGGTTTACCGTGTTTGGCTACTAACTGTGGTTAGTGTCCAAAGATATACATGCCACAAGGTTTTTTGCTTGTCTTTGGCCATTTCATTCTTTGCCCTTCTTCCTGCCTTTTCAAGTCAGGAATTCCTTTTATGGTCATGCTTTTGCCCTGGAAAGCACAAGGTTTTGCAAGGCTAGTGCATGCCATGTGTGCATGGGCTCAGTAACGGGTATGGTACAAATCCACATACTGATGCCAGTATGTCAAGTGTGTATGAATAAGTCAGCGGCACAGTGGTCAGTGATTGGACCATTGCTGGTGTGCATGAGGGTTGAAGATCCTTGCTATTGGAGGGTTGAGTTTGATCACTCACCTGAATTTAGATATGAAGAGGAGTCCTGCAGCCATTTCAGCAGATCAGAAGCGGAGCCAAGTATCCTGTGTATCTGTGCAGACGATGGAAGACCAAAGGACGAATCCTGAAGAGGCCTGGCAACCATTCTTGTTGCTGTCACGGTGAAGCCATGATGGACTGCCTGATCTCAGAAGACCCTTGCTAGTGCTTTGACCCTTTGGTCTAGATGCCTACCCTTCAGAAGTGTCTCTGGACCACCCGGTGGTCTGACAAGCACCGTTGTGGGCTACCATGCTAGAGTCATCGCAATTCAACATTTTGGCCCAGAACCCGGGGGTCTCCAGCTAGTCCTGCAAATCACCTTCCTGCCAGGTTTCAGCATCGAAGCATCGATGGGTCCTGTTCTGAAAGGCTTTCTTTGTTCATTACTACTGAGACTCCTGCTGTCACCCATGTCTCTTGATTGTCGCTGGAACTGTACTTCCCCTGTATGTTAGGATGTCCTGAAACAACCTACATTGGGGCCTGCTCGATTTCTCCACTGGAAAGGACGCCTGCTGTTGCCCATGTGCCGTGACTGTCGCTGAAACCAGCCATCGCCAGTCTGATAGAGTGCTATGAAGAATCCTGCTCGGTGTCTGCTGCATTTCTCCACTGGAAAGGGTTGCACTCAGCTCCTGGATGTGACCAGAACATTACTTACAGCCGCAGCTACTGGGCATCTTCTACTGCATCCAACAGAGCGACCGTCATACAACATGCAAAGTCCTTTGGGAAATCAGAGTAAGAGTGGTGAGTAATTGCAATACATACCGGTGCCCCTATCTCCTCCATTATACAGTTTGTGAAGAACTTTGATTTATTATTCCATTCCATTGGTTTTTAAAGATCTGTTGAATAAGCCCTTCCAGAGGCCAGGACAAGTCATTTGCTTACCTGTAAACCCCTTTGAAAGACATCTTGGTCAATATTCACACCCTCAAGAACATTTCTTAACTTTATCCCAACTTTAAAGGTACTTTTTGAATTTATGGGCACAAGGTCCCTTTCAATTTAGGGTTGGACTTTCAAATGTAGTGCTCCCATTCCTGTGGAATGTTGACACAATTGCCTAATTACTTGCCTTTCCCTTGAAGGTATTGGGGTGATTTATATGCTTTGTATTAACTCAGTGTGACTATATATATGTTTTATATTTAGAGTGGTGGGTGATAATATTACCTGATAGTGTGTTTTTGGGCCTATAATAAATGTAGTATGATTGTACTTACCATGCAATCAGTGTGTATTTCACTGCGAGGACTGATTGAGGACCCCTGGGCCCACTCACCTCTCCTGAGACCTAGCCTTGGCCACTCTCCACGCATACCTTGATTGGGGTTGGCTAAACTCCTAGAGCCACCTGTTAACTAAAACTATGGTGGCCGCCTAAACTCTGTCCGCCAAGCCAGAGTTTAGAAATCCAGCTTACATCACTTGGCAGGTTGGATACTGAGGCTGTACACTCAGCAATCACAGCTGCAGAAATATTGAATGCTATCAGGGATCTCCACTGCGAAATTCTCTCTCAAAGGGATGAGGGCTGGATTTTATGGGGAATTTGCAACCATGCTGCAGCCTCACCTGGTGAATGTCTGGGAGGAGGCTCATGCTGCTGTGGGAGCAAAGCCCCAGTCATTAGGCAAGGCTCTGATTACCTCAATCCTAAAACCCAACAAAAACCTGACTCATTGTGCCTCTTATCTTGTTACTCAACCTCCACACCAAAATCTTTTCAAAAGTCTTTGCCTCGCACCTACTTAATTATGGTAATGACAATGATAATGATGTGTTACTTATATAGTGCCTTTATACAAAGCACTATTATGTAGCAACCCATATATATATACTGAGATCTGGAAAAAGGATGAAGCAGGGCAAAGGAGTACACTATGCTTTTGGCACGTGGCTTTCTACAAGATGTACGTGTTTAACAGAATGTCCTTTCAGAGATGGATTACCTGCATATTTCCAATATTAATAACAATCAAATAAATACCAGTCTTCCATACCATTGACAGATGGCAATCCTTCTTACTCCTCCTTGCCTAAAAGGATGAGATTCACGCTTCGGAGGGCCTGGCTAATTTCAAGGTAAAAGTGCCTAATGAGGCCATCTGCATTGGAGTGCTGTGTCCAATGTTTGTATTAGATGTGCCTATGTCCAATCCCAGTCAGGATATGACCAACCCAACAACTTGGAATGTTCTCCCTGCATGGCCATTAACCACCTTTGGGGCTTGTGGTGTGTTTTGAATGTGAAGTGTTTGAGGGGTCAGAAATAAGAGGCAGCCACAAAGTGGTAGTATTTCGATGTCAGACATCTTTATTAAAAGGAAAGGATTGGATAAAGGCCTATATGTCCCCATCCTAAAGAGAGTTTCTGTACCTGGGAAACCAAAACTAAAGATCAGTCTGTGTCTCTTTGGCAACATTATATACACTGTCCTTGTGTCCAAAACATTAATCTGACCCTCACACTAAATTGAACTAAGGGTGTAAGGAAAGTGTCTCTGATGTACGTTTGTTGAAAAGTGCTCCAAAAGCAAATAGATAAACTTAACAAAATAATCCTTGGAGGGAGTGGGGTTCCCTTCACCTGGATGTTTCATGTAGGATGGCAAAACGTGTCTCATTCAAATAATGGCTCAATAATGATAGCACAATTGTCTCTTTCAAATAAGCAATTTTCAAGGATGGCAAAAGTGTCTTTTCCCAAACAAAAGTTCCTTATGGATTTTGAAAGTCGTTTTTTAAGATGTTGGAAGTAGTTTTTTAGGATGATGAAAGTTTCTCTTTTAAAACAATCACTTCTTATTGGGGGCCCTCCTGGCATTATCTCCTGCCACAAAGCCTTTAGTAAGTTCATCAAATTCCCTGGTATACTCTCCTGCCAGGTATCTTCCCCACAATGTATATTTATTTAACTTTAACTGGCCTCGTACTTGTTCCACCAGGACTTATTTTCATCAGATTTCTACAGATCCTCTGGTATACTCTGCTGCCAGGTATATGTTCGCACTGTCTGTAATCTCTGAGTAATTTAGATGGATTACCTGGTATACTCCCCCATCAGGAATCCCTTTCTGGCTTCTGCAGATCGCCTGGTATACTCGCCTGCCATGTATCTTCTCCCCAAATAGCCTACTGCCTGATGTCCTTCTTTCACCAGGGCTTTTCCTTATTGTTCCCACTGTCTTTCAGTATACCACAGTTGTATTATTTCACTGTATATACTTTCTTGGCTTAAGGTAGTTTCTTGTCCCAACCTTACCCACATTGACATTTCATACATAGAGACTTGTTCAAGTTTGATCTTTTCACTTCCTCAGTAGTATTCATTTGCTCTTGGCAACAATTGCTCCAACTTACCCAATATGTATATCTCGTATATGTAGATTTGTTCGAGTTGTGTCTTTTAATTCCTTCATTAACATGTATTGGCTTGTGACAATACTTGCTCCAACTTTCCCAACATTGACATCTCACGCATGAGGACTTGGGCAAATGATGTCTTTGTTTTCTGCTTACTCGATGCAGGCTTGGGTGTTTCTATGTTAACAAACACTCTAAAGGAACTCACGCACACGACGTGCAAAAGCTTATTTTTCTAACAGTTCGAGCTTCCTGTAACTTGTGTAGGAATCTGTCCTTCCACGTAGAGAGATGCCACGGATCTTGCGCCTGACCGACAACATTCACAAACACATCCTGGTATGGGCTTTGATTAGAAAAATGTTCCAACTTTTTTTCTTTTCAAAATTAAAGAAAATCTGTATTCAAATTACTTTATAAAATGTACAGTTCAGTAGTTGATAACTATATACAAGTACAGAGTTAAACTTTACTTATCTTTTTCTCAGTTGATGCTGAGATCTCTTCCAATGTTTGTTCTGCGGTTTTCAATCTTGTCTGAGGTTTCTTCTTTGGCCACACGTTAACTGCTTACACAGGTAAAAACACTGTGAGCCTCATTACGAATTGGGCAGTAATTCGGCCATAATTCCAAAATATTACCACCCAATAAAATTACTGTTACCGCCAGTTGGTCCCGTGGGGTTACCACAGGATTACAGTTGATGGTAACTCCCCATTTTGTGAGTTGTGGAATTGCCACGTGGTAAATACACCGATTATGGGAAGTTAAGTTGAGTATATACCCCCAGCAACACGTTGGAGGTTAATCCGCCACTCTATCCATATTAAATTGCCAAATTTACTGCACGTTAATTCCACCAGTAGTAAATCAAGCAAAACTTTTTTGGGACGGTGCAGGAAAAGTGGTGGTAATGGAATTATTGACACTATTTTCTTGCACCGCTAAACTTGTAATGACGCTAACATGACCTGCTTGCTGTGAATCCTGGATGAAAGACAGTTTAGAACCTGCTTGAAAGCTCCAACTTGCATCAATGTTTGATATTAACCAATCAATTAATTAATGTTTACCCTCCCTCTTGGAAAGGGATCAGGTCACTGCCGTGAAGGAGCACAATTTAAGTAAAAGTAATGAAACCAAAATCCATTTTCAATACCATGTATACAACTGTGTCACATGACCATAAGAACCACCTCAGATCAAAACCTTTGATCATCCTTGTTTGTAAAACATCCTTCCACCTTATGAACCAGCTGAGCCATTCTCCCAACATCAAATCTTCCAGCTCTCCTTACACAAGAGACCCGGTGTTATGTATTTCAATCAGGCGATACACCCTGGTCTCAGCCTAGTATGCAGTGCACAGCTGAAATGCTTATTTTATTATATCTATAGATTCAATATTCTGAGTGATATACCACTCATATCACACCCCATCTCAAATACCCCTGGTCACAATGGACCAGGAATCAGGCTGGTTGGTAAAGGTAATATTTATTTATGTATTTGTTTATTTATGTATTTATTTATTTATGTATTTAAAATTCAAACATATACTTTTAATATGGAGCAGCAATCACCAATGTTTTGACAATAACAGATAGGAAGATAGGTGATGTACTTAAATGCACTCTTTAGCAACACAAATATAAAACACCAGAAAACATAACACTTTTGGGTTGTTTGGAAAGATAGCACTTAAGTTAGGATTTCCCCCTGCAATATTCCTCAAACCACAAATAAACAATTCTAGATAGATATAATGAAGCAGCAGGTAAGCAGGAATAAGGAACGGAAAACAGAATTCAAATCCAACCCTCCCTCCCCAAACAAGAGAGAAACACGGATTTGAAATCTTACCCTTTAAAATGACTTTGGGAAATGGCTGGGTAAAACAATGAGCGTGTGCAGAAATCCTTAAATCAATACAAATCTCTATGGGAGCAACTTTGGAAGGACACTAACAATCATGAGCTATAGTTTGAGCATAAGTAAACCCTTTAAATCTGAATGGAAGGTTGAAAATAATGTAAAATAAAAATCACGCATGTAAAATTTTGCACTAATCTGGAGTGCGGTTTTTGGGTTGGAATGTAGCTATAGGTCTTAGGTATAATCCAAAGTTGAAATGAAGTCTCTGGCTATTAACCCAATGAAGATATGCAATGTTGAATAAGAGGCATTTTTAGAAAGATCGGTCGTGAAAACAGAAAAGAAACTCAGTTTGGACAAGAAAATGTTTACTTTAATTTTACGGTATGCTAGAGCATTCTGGCCAGAATACCAAGGAGGGACACAGTAAGCTCTAGAGTTGATTCATGACTTCAACACCAGATCCCCAGTGTCCGCCCCGGCGGATCCAGTCAGATCACTCGAAGTAGGATTGATAGATTCAGATTTACACAAGATAAAAATGACTAAAGAAATGGTGCTTAGCAACATAAAATCAAAGACAGGATTGCAGTAAGGATTCTGTCAATGTTACAAGTTATTAAGGTACGGGTATGATAGTTTAGAGATTGGGATAGGCAAGGCAAGGCAAGGCATGCTATGGTTTTCTGTAATTCCTATTAATACTTACAGTTTACATTAATTTAGCATTTTGGACCGTCAAGGGTTCTGGTCATCACATAGATCCTGTCTAACCAAGGACAGCTGGGCAACTCTGGCGGGACAGGTATCATCTAAGCTGTTCTGGTCACCGGACTGCACTGGACTGGTCTTTCTGGTTACTGGAGAATGGAGATCAGTGGGATGGCGAGTTTGCAGCAGGCATGCATCAAGTAGTAGCAAGCCAGGTTGCATCAGGATGCTTTCCTTGGGTTTTTGGGATTTTTAGAATTTGAGACCTAGCTGAAAAGGGGTTCAGAAATGCATAGGCCTTGGCTTTGCAATGAAAATCTGGAATCAGGATCAAGCAGGATGAAGAAATCAGGAACAGGACACCAAGCAGGAAATCAGGACGAAAGTCAGGAATAGGTGCCTGTGTGTATGCTGTCAAGTTCCCTTATTTATCATGCCAAATGACATCACTAAAGTATATGACAGGGGCAGGCTTACTAACCACACCCATAATGCTAGGATTGGGCAAGAGCATAGTTTCCGCCTCGCTCTTCACTGATTGGATCACAGAAAAGGATGTCATGTTTATGGGATGATTTTTATAATGACTAGAAACCTCCCCTAGATACTGAAACCAAAATCTAACTTTCCCACAAATACATATTTATACAGTTATAACCTCTGGGAAAATCAGATACACAGGTAACATATTTTGTGGGTCATATTTCTATCCAAATCCCAAGTCTGTGGGACCTGCTTTCGCCTTTCTGCTACATTTTGGCAATTTTAACCATGAAAGATTTAGCCTAAAATTTCCCAACTTTGTACACAGATGCACATTTACCCTTGGGATGTGTGTACACAATGTTATGTTCACAAAGTCAATACTTTCCCCACAATCTGTCATTCTTTCCTCATTCTTGCTGCAAAGTTAAATGTCTATAGAGTTCAGTTACAAAATAAGCTTTTTAAAAACAACAGGAAGTCTATTGTCACTTCATCAGTTTATCTTTTCCTTTCTTCCAACTGCAAGACAATGTCAATTCATTTGAAGCAGGATAAGGGGCCTCTCTTTTGATTGAAGGTTACTGCCCCTCACACTTGACAGGTTTGAGCCTCAGCCTGCTATTGTTCCAGCCTGGAACAAAGACGAATGTCTGATGATGACTTGGGAAGTCGTTTTGTCCTGGTTCATTCAAAGCCTCCAAGCTAGCAATTAGCCACTTTCCTGTTCCAGAAGTTTATGCGGTGTCACCCTTTCTCAGGGCTAGCAACTGGCAGAGCAAGTTTTTTTTAATATAGTTTGCCAACTCAGCCTGGGTTTTAGCTTTGATTTTCTCCTTTTAAATCTTGAATTTAAACCTATAGAATTAAACAGTTTATGGGTGTATTTTTAATAGTAACACATGCTTTTACATTTCTAAGTAATCAGGCCTTTACACAACAATGTACTTTTAAATAGGCAATTTTCCCCTTTCAGTCAGGAAAAAGCACATTTTACCATTTCTTTAAATTTGGTTTTCATCTCCAGCAAATATACACTTTCTGCAGCTATAGATCTTTTACTTGAGTGCTGTAGTTATTTTGCAGCATGTATACAGTTACAGACATCTATTTAGAGTCTTTCTCTGGACAGCTGATTCTTGATACTGTTGCAAAGAAAAAAGACGCGTTTCCCGTGTAAAATGAAAACAAAGCCCCTAGTTGATTTTTCAAAGATACATTTGCCTGGAGCTGTCACTCAAATGAGGCCCAGTTCCTCTGAGACACAATGAATGATCCTGGGCATTGCAGGGCCTTTTTAATCACAGTGGTTCATGAGAAATTGATTAATTTAGCACCAAGCAGCACTTTAGGGTTGAAAAAGTGTCATTTTAAAAGGCGCATTTTGGGTTTAGAGCAAATGAATGCTGCCTCTTTCACTTCGCTCCATGTAAAATGTTGCAGAGCACACTGGCACATTCCTGCAGTGAGTACTCTGTTCCCCCCACCTGAAATTTGTGTGGCAGGGGGTGCAGACATTTTCTGGTTATTACAAAAGCGCAGTTTAGAGATCTTGGTGCACACAGGAGTCAGCACGGCCATTTTGTGCTGTTTTAGCACCAATGCAGTAAAGAGATGTAGTGAGGCACTTCTGAATGGGTCAAAATATCTCACACCTGTCATAGGCTAAACTGTCAATAAAGCAACAATCCAAATATTACAGCAGTGAATTTAAATTTATTTTCCCAATGCCCCTCTCAGAATCTGCCCTAACATTGCATCATTGGCAAAGGATTGCTTTTTTCAATATCTCTTCTTAGTCAGCTGCATTCCTTCTGTCCTTGTGTCTCACAGCCTTAGCACCCACCTAATCAAGGTCTCTCTAACTTTCTTTTGAATCTTTTGAGCTAGCTCTATCAGCTCATTTATTGTACAGTCTCTAATCTCAGAAGCGCTCTGTATATTTCCTCTCTAAATGTTTCCTTTTCACTAATTTGTGATCATACTTGCAATAACTTGTCATCTAACACTTCTGTCTCATTGTATTAATTTCTTTCCAATTCTGTTGATGTTAATATTAATGTTAAAGTTATTTGTACTGCGCACTGTCACTAACGGAATTGGGCCCCAAGCGCTCAGGCGGATCAGCAAAGAAGAAGGTGGTGGGGGTTAGTCGGGTGAAGAGGGAGTAGCAAAATGAGAGGATGATGTCCTGTTGGCATCTTCAGTTCTGTTTTCACTGTGCCCCGAGCTTGGGTGTGATTGTTGGATCGATGTGAGACCTTTTGTGCTGTTGGTGTGACTTATGAGTTGATTGTTTGTTGTTCCGATGTGTTGAAGTGCTTGTGGTTTGCTGTGTGAGAGGGTGGTTGTGTGGATTTTTGAGTGAGATAGGTATGCAGAAGCTGAGCTATTGGGTCAGTGCTGCCCGTGTTTACTTATTATTGACATCTTCCCCTTCCATCCTGATCTCTCCCTGCTCGTTCTTTGGTATGATTCTAGCATTCTATCTTTCAATTGCCTATGTTTTCTTTGCGGCCAAGGTATTATTGACATATCATCCCTCCCCTTCAATCCTGATCTGTCCTGATCATTCTTTTGCATGATTCTAGCTTTCTAGTTTTCCGTTGCTAGGATCATATGCCATACATCGTTCTTCCCTTGTCCTTGTCCCTTGTCCTTGGCCTCAAGCCCACGGATTGTATCTCTCCAGCACTGAAATCTCTCTGCATTGACTCCCAGTGGCTGCAAGGATTAAGTTCAAGACCCTCTGCATTGTCCACAAGGCCTTCTAGGGCCTGGGTCCTCAATACTTCCAACTCTCTCTTCGTAAATACTTTCCTACTCAAACTCTTCGCTCTTCCACCCCCAACTCCTTCAGGGTCAGTCGCTTCTCCAAGCAATGAGTTTGTGTAGATCTCTTTCCTCGGCTGGGGCCTCCCTCTGAAATAGCATCCTTGCCTCTCTGAAACCTCGAGGAGAACCATCTCTGTTTCCAGAAGCACCTCAAGACTTTTCTCTGCGCTTCAGCTTTCTCTCTCCCCTCCTCTGCTGATTTCCTATCAGATACTGCACTGGTCACCTGGCTACCCTCTGATTGCAGGCCCTGGTCCCTACCTGCCCAGCTGCACATCTGCACTGCCTCCCAGCAACCCTTGCACTTCGGTCTGTATCTGTAACCCTACAGTCCCCCTAGATGCACTTTTGGACACTTTTTGACACCTGCTGTCTGCACTTACCCTTGCACCTGCCAGCTGCTGGCTGCACTTGTTATTGTTTTGATCCCAAATACAGCACTGACCCGTCCCCTTTCCCCTGGCACTTTTCCCCCTCCCCTGAACTTGCATGATCTCAGTGTCACTTGGCCTAGTAAGATCGTTGTCTCTGTCCTCCCTCTGTTCCTCCTTTCTTGCCTCATCGCACCTTGAAACACTTATGTATAGGTGTGTTACTAATGCCATATCATATCATATCATACTTCAGTTGATGTGGGGTAGCTTAGGAGGATGGGAGGATCAGTATCCTCTCTGAGCATTGTTTGAGCTGTGTATGTGCCCCCTAGGCATTCTTTCCAGTTATGGGGTGAAGAGCCAAGATTTGAGTTTTCTGAATAGGAGGTGGTCTCTTGTGTTATGTATGTTCTTTGGTAGATCGTTCCAGGTGGTTGGGTGAATTGGGAAAAGGAGGAACCTCTGAATTTTCTTTTGGTTTAAGGTTTTGGTTCCAAACGGATGTCACTGCTGGAACTAAGTTGCCTTGTTGGGCGGTGTACATTTAATTTTTCTCTTAGGAACTCCGTGCCATGGCCATTGATTGCTCTGTGAGTCATGAACATTGATTTGAACTTGATTTGCTGTTTTATTGGTAGCAGTGTAGCATTTTCAATGATGTTGTGATGTGTTCTCTCCTGGGTAATTTGAGGAGCAGTTTAGCTGCCGCATTTTGTATGCGTTGGAGTTTTTGTTAGGAGTTGTTCTGGCATGCCCAGATATAGTCTATTGGCATAGTCTCAGCTGGACATGACGAGAGTGATGACAGTGAGTGTTTTGTAAGCGAATGACAGGAAAGGTAGGATACTTTTTACTGCTTGCAGTAGTAAGAAGCATTTCTTGATTAGAGTATTTACTTGTGGCTCTATGGTAAATTTGTTGTCCATCAGGACTCCCAGGATTTTTACAATCAATGATGGGGCTGGGGTTGGGCCAAGTTCTGTTGGCCAGGGGATGCAGTGGTTGTCTCCTCTGTTTTTTGTGATGATCTTAATTTCTGTTTTGCCTGAGTTGAGTTTGAGGCAGTTCAAGTTCATCCAATTGCAGAGTTCTCTAATGATGTGTTTTTTGCATGTGTGTTTTGTATTTTGTAAACTATGTGTGTTTGTCATCAGCGTAGTTTTAGCAGTTGAGACTGTGTCTTTTAATGATCCTGATTAGGTGAGACAGGTACATGCTGATTAATACTGGGGAGAAGAATGATCCTTGTGGTACTCCAGATGAGGACTATCTTGGGCTGGATTTGAAAGGTTTGATCCATATGGTTTCTGTTCTGTTTGTTAGGAGGGATTTGATCCATAGTAAGGCTCCATCAGTGATTCCAATTTCTTCCAGTCTCATGATGAGGATGTCGTGGTTAACTGTATGGAATGCCGCAGAGAGGTGCAGAAGTATCAGAGCGGTAATATTGTCTGAGTCTGCGTTTGTCTTTAGATCATCCCAAAGTGAGAGAAGTGCTGTTTCCGTTCCTCTCATTGGTCTAAAGCCTTCTTCTGCCTGGTCCAGTAGGCGGTGCTCTTCTATGAATCTTGGGTGGTTTTTATATATGTATGTTTCCAGCAGTTAAGCTGGGTAATGGATATTGGAGATAGGTCTGCAGTTGGAGTGGTCCTCCACGTTTTCTGCTGTGTCCTTGAGGAGCGACTTGATGTATGCTGATTTGAAGGATTGTGGCACTTTCTCTATTGAGATTGATTGGTTGAATATGTTTCTGTAGTATTCCATTGGTGTTCCTTGCAAGAGGATTGATTTGTATATGTCTGCGGGGCAGGGAAATGTGGGGGAACCCGTTTTGTTGCTTTTGTTTACCAGTTTGACAAATGTCTCCACTAATATTTGGGGGAGGTTTTAAAGTTTGTTTGGGCATTCCTCATAGGGATGGGTGGGTTACATATTATCCTTGCATGGTCTTCTTTGTATGGTCTGTTGGATGGTCATGATTTTGTTTTTAAATGGTCTTCAAGATCATTGCATAGTTTCTTCGATGATATTGGAGTATTGTTGCAGCCAGGTGGGTTTTTTATTTCATTTATGATTTTAAAGAGTTCATTAGGGGTATTTGGTGCTTTGAAGATTTTGTTGTCATAGTATTTCCTTTTTGCTTTTTGTATCTCCTTTTTGTATGAGTGGATTTGTTGTTGAAGTTTGAATTTCTTTCTGCAGTATTATTTGATCATCCATTCTAGTTCAAGTTTTCGATGTTTCCTTTTAATGGTGCTGAGTAGTGGGGTAAACCATTTTGCCGTTGATCTTTTGCACGATGGGGTGAACATTTTTTCTTTGGCGGTCTCGTCTATTGTTGTTGTGATCCAGTTGTGAAGTAGTTTTGTTTTCTTGTCCAGGTCAGCTTCGTCCATAGTTGTTGATTGTGGTTTGCTGATTTCCAGTAGTTCACTTTAGTTGCAATTTTTGATAGTCCTCCAGTTTCTTTTCATGATTATCAGTGGCTTGTCCTGTTGCTTGATTATTGTTATGGCCAATGTGATTACGAAGGGAATGATGCAGTGGTCGCTCTAGAGGATCCGAATTGGTGGTGCTTTGGTAATGAGTTTTTTGTTGGCGACCCCTTGTAGTCACTCAGTTCTGTAATTCTCACTTGTACTTCCTCATCCCATTCCTAATCCACGTCACTTTCTGCTATTTTCCCATCTCACAATGTTGGGCCGCACCGATTATCACCAAATAAACGAGATGCCACACTTCAGATGGCAACCCTTCTATGTGCTGTCTCTTGAGGTAGGGTGAGCCATGGTCCCTGCACTTGTCAATTGGCGCAGATGGTTCAGATGTGGGTATTAATCCATATTCCTGTGCGGGCCTTTTTTCCCAAAATGGCATCACTGTAGTGGTTCGTATTCAATATGCAACCGCTCTTATGCAGATAATACTCTTCTCGGGACTTTCTTTAATCTTCAAGGTTGCTGCATGAAGGGACCCAAATAAGGGGTCAAGGGACAAACGAAACACGTGTAGACATTTTTGAATCTGTGAGAATACAATCTACACAGATGAGTTCACTGAGCAACAGATCTGAACCCAAGAAGGAATTATTATAGTGAAACTGTCATATCTAACAAAGGAGGGTTATAGAGAGAAGCTAGAGAGTTTGAATGAAATGGAGAATGAGAGTGAGTTAGTGGTAGTATATTTGGAATGTGAGCTTTGGTGTTTTATAACCAACCTGGAAATAATACCGGGCATTGATTAAATGTATAATGTATCTTGTATTTTGTATTTTTTATGTTTTTAAAAAATGTGTGTGACAAAATTAAATTGAATTCATTGATTAAATATTTTGAACTGTTGGTCGGTATTTATAAAAAGACCATATAACAGAACTGAAGATTACCCCTCTCCTCCACTGGTCCACTGTTTATTAATCTATTGCCTACAGCCTGAGGGACCAGGTGTTAGAGTCAGGAGTCAACATTTTTTTAACACTACAGATGGGGCAGGAGAGTGCTTTTTTCCGTTTTGAGACACACTTTGTCTCCATGTCATCTCCCCATCCGACTGTACTCTCAAGCATTTTCTTCATGACTAATTGCTGATATTTCAACATGTTGTTTACATATGTCACTTAATTCTGCCTCTTTTGTCAGTGAATCTTTATGCACACATTGGAGCGCTGTGAGAAAGAGAGAAAGACCATACCACATCCTCCACAGCCGTGTGCCCCGCTTTCACATCGTCAAACGAGAAGTCCTACAGTGCTTTAGGAAGGTTTTCCAGGGTGACACTGTCAACCAATTCTGGCCATGCTATTGATGTAGCCTCCTGACACACAATCTCAGCTCTGGAAAACCAGCGCCCATTGTCTGGCCAGCATGGGAAGTGACTTACCCCACCTTCTTTTTCTTGCCAAACAAAGGCTTATAATTAAAAATCACACTCCCCACATCCTGTACCAAGCATGTTCAGCTGCTGTGTATAGCTATCAACAGCCCACCAGAGACCAGACTACATACCCCAGATATGTAGTGTGTGATTTATGGTCATAGCCACTGAAGCACTGAAGCAAGGACAACAGGTAACTTGGGGGGCCCACGTTAAGATTTATGTTGATTTAAGAGTTGAGAAAATACATACATAAAGCACATATGAACCTGTGTCCATTAATGTGCTCACTGTGCTTGGTCTCTAGCTCAGTATTTTATCTTTGGTCCCAAGTTCAGCCTTTGCTCTCTGTTTTCTCCAGATGGTCTCTCCCAATTTCACGGTTCATCCTCCAATGCTCAGCAAGAGACCCCTCGCAGTCACTCATTATGGGCATAAGGCGACCCGTGTTTGAGTTTGGACGGGGTTGCATGTTTTTTTTTTTTTTAAAAATGTATACTCAGTCGTGTCATCATGCTTATCCAAGATGGGGCCCCTTTCCAGTGAATGGATACATTCCTTTGATATTCTCTTGTCAACTATCTTACTATTGCACAGTCAGAATAAACGGGATGAATTTGTCATCCAAGTACAGTTTCAAAGACAATAAAAACTAAAGTAGCCAGAAATACACAAGTTCCAGAAGCCTTGTGCAGAAAATGTGAAGTTTACTCAGCGAATTGTCCTAATATCACAGTGGCTGGGAGTTATATCCCTTCATTTTTAAATGTCAGCAATATTTGTCATGCTGTTGAATACAAAACATCACTTTAGCTTTACATGTTACAATGTTTTTAGAACCACTACACGGGCTGTCATTAAAACAGCGAAGAATACGCCTGATAGATTATGTTTCTTTTTTGTTTGTTGGTTTAGTCACAATGATGCTGTCACCTTAAATGTGGTCCATTCTTCCTGACCTAGTAATCAACTGGCATTACCTTGTATATACAGCTCTTCAGCCGATCCTGCCTTCCTCCATTGCATCACCCAGATGCAGTGGCTAGCACTAGCCACCAGTAACTGTTCATCAGACTCCTTCCCATGCACCCTGACCAATACAAAAAGCAGTCTGATGGATTGGATTGTCTCGGCTGTTCTCAATTAATTGAATTAAGGGAGTTGCAGTATGCCAGGCAGTACAGAGTGCAGACAGCCTCCAGAGTTGGGTGTTCTGCTCCCCACTAATGCAGTTCTATTACTATATCAATAGTAATTGTTTGACTTCGCGCATCATTATTTGAAAAACATGTTAGATATGTTTTCATTGCCAAGCTAAATTTGCGTTCCAGATTCTCAGGTTTGGTCCCCCTAGTCAACTAATGTGCTTTTCCTCTTATTTTGTGGGGCCACGGAGTGAGCTGAGGCAGGAAAAATCTGAAGTGGTGGTTCCAGCTCAAATGTAGTAGTCTAGAACGATTGTAAAATGTCCCACATCTAGAGGTTTGGTTCCTTAAACAGCATTAGTCTTTTCCTTGATTCATGTTATCTGTAGTTTTGTAAAAATCAGTCATGGAGTGAGCCGTGCAGAATTAATAAAATGTTTCTTTAAAACCTGCTGTGTCACGGATTTTCCTAAGAACCATCGACGTGGACAGGCAGATCGGATAAGCACTGCTAATAGCTGCTGCTTTTTGCATCCAAAAATACCCTCCTATGTTTGTGTTTACTGTCTGCCCAACAACTCCTAACAGCACTATATACTCTGATAAGAGGCACTGCTCCGTTAATCAATGTGTCTCACTTTACACAGAATGCCCTGTAACTTGAAAGTTGATCTGGAGGGTTCTGTTCAACCTTGCACAATGAACAATTGCATCAACTTCAATCCTCTAACATACACTTGCAGGATTTACACACATGATTGCATATCAGAGGGAGTGCCATCTGGGATACAACCAGAATAACAATAGAATGCAAGAACGCCACCACCGCAGGGCTACATCACACCAACTGCTCATACTAGACATGGGTCTGGCCTTCAGAATACGAAAACTAAAGGTTGAGCACTGGCCAGGATGCTCACACCCAGCTTTAGAAAGGCTTTGACATTGGATGCATGTTTGATTTATGAAACACAATTTACAGTAGTCAATTTGTGCACGGCCCATCCTTTTGGGAACAAAATGTAAATAAGAAAACATATAGAACTTGCATAGTGATTAGATCCCAGCCCACAAGGTATTTCATCAATTTCAAATTAAAATGTCATGCTTCTACACAGTTGTTATTTGGAGCGTATAAGTATAAACAAACTTAAACACAGCACAGCACTTCAAATGTGTCCAACAATCCAGGTTCTTATAATTTATTTTCGATAACTCAGCAATTCCATTAAAAACAAAGTTACACATTCCGACCAGTAGTTTAATTTCAGGAGATTTTAGGTTCTAACAGGCTACATTAAAAGAACGAAATGGTAAAGAGATACAGGAGATTGTTTCGTACCGAGCAGCAGTCCCCTCTTGCTAAAGCATTTACAAGTGTATTACATTAACCATGGATCAACATGTCACTTAGAACTGGGATGGCATTAATCTCCTGCAATGCAGGAAAAATGGAAATAAAGAACCATGTTGAGTATTGCAAAACATTACAGAATGGGCATTATCCATTGCATCTGGTGCCGGACAGTGGATAGTGTGGAGTTTTGCAGTAGTTTTCTTCTAGGCATATTGACGATGGGAAAACAAAGATGACATGGACGTGTGTGAATGTGCTCACTGATATTTTTGGGTATTGTATGGTTGCAAAGGACATAATATCAGCCAAGATTACAAATGTTCTTGATAGCCCTTGAGCCACAGAATTGTAGGAGGGAAGTGTACCCTTTTGACAGCACTGGAAAAGCTATGTTTAAAAATAAAATACAGTACAGGCAACCCTTGTCGCTAAGGTTTCTAGTTTGGTGTACACATCTCCCTGCGAAACACCTGAATATCTGATACTATGTACAATACTCTACATCATTGCTGAAGTCGATTTTCATTGCTCTCTGACCTAGCATGGTAAAATGCCAATCAAGAGAATGGTCAGGTCGTCCATAATGGAAAATAGGGCACCTTCTGGTCACCCATTATGGGTGAGTCAAGCCAACCCAGTGAAAATAATAGGCACTCTACTAGATACAGTGCACAGGTCTGATGGGCTTGCTCTAACTGTCGAAGAGAATCGTGGTTTCGCTTTGACAGTTTCAATTCCCCAGCATGTATGCCCAGTGAGCCATGCAAGGAAGTGGGTGTTTTGCTTCGCGAGTCTGGCAGAGCCCCTTGAAGATGTAGGCTATGGAACTGCATGTCTGAATGTGAATAGGAGGGGTTCTTGCGCCTCCCCACCCTGCACATTCAGAGTTCCAGGAGCATTAGGCAGGGCTACTCTATGCATGTGGAGTAACCAGGAAACGCTCCATTCTTCGTATCTCCTGCTTGTGAGGAACCGGAGGACCATTGTGGCAGGTGGTGAGAGGATCAGCAGAGTATGGACCCAGACTGAAGATAAGGAAACACATAAATAGTATAAATGTATGTGTGTATGTTTGAATGTGTTTATGTCTGGGTTTGAGTCTGCAAGTGTGTGTGTGTGTGTGTGAAAGAGGGTATGGTGTATAGCTGGGTCCATGTACAAATTGCAGTATATATATATATATATATATATATATATATATATATATATATTTATATATATATATGTATATATATATATATATTCAGTGAAAAAACTTTGTTAAAGGGACGTTATGGTTCCAAGTAAAACCGAAAAACTCTTGAAATTCGCCAGTTATGGTAAGCTAAGCAACCATAACTCGGCCACCACCGTGCACTGCTAAGCCTAACACCCAGGACATCAAAGATGACATCACAAATGTCATTGATGAGCCTTTGGGAGGTGTTTGTAAGTCAAAAATTATAAATGCTTAACACCTACTTCAAAATGGATGTTGTAATTCCAAAAAAAGTTGCAATGCATTTTGTACATTTCTCTGAAAAATCTGATTGCCACCATAAGTAAGATGGACTCCATCTTTGCGAAAAATGTTTGTACTACGAAACAGAATATTTTCATTGTGAAAAGAAGACATGCCAAAATCTTTTAGAAAGGCACAAACAGCTTTATTAACATTGCACCTTGCTTTTTCCATTTGTGGACCAAATGAAGAAGAACAAAGCCACATTTGTCTCTGCGCAATCCGTGAAAATATCATTTGAGAATTAGGAAACATGTCCATAACCTTCCCAAGTCCTTCTTTCATAGCAAATTGCAAAAAAATTCCAGTCACATGTCCTAAACTGTTCCCGCCACAATGAATTACAATTATGTCTGGATGTTGCTTTGTCTCCAAAGTAGCACAGAGAGGTACCAAGTCCAACCACTTCATTCCACGTACTCCATGCCAGTGTACTTCCACATGTGGCAATCCAAGATCTACAGCTACTCCACAGCTTTCTGCATGCACCTTCAACCAATATATCCATGAATCTCCCAAAATCCATACAATCTTTTTCCTAAAATACACAGGCATAGCTATATGTTGTTCTCTCAGCAAAAACAGTATATGAGAAACTCTCTTCTGACACAACACACCCACTAAACTTTCCTGACCAATCCCCATTAGTACTCATTCTCATTTGCATGACTTCTGAACCCAAAAATCCCTGGATGTAACTCCCGATGTCTTCGAACTACCGCCATGTCCGCGGACATATCGTAACATAAACAGCCCTTCTACCATTTCCACTTCACTCTCTCTGCCATTCCCTCATTTGATGTAGCTAAGAAGTCACATGACCATGCACCAATCACATTCAAGACCTCTACATCTAACTACATCATCATAGATCAGCACTGCAAATGTACTGTGAATCTCTCTGAGTACAAGTGTCATATCATTGGCAAGCACCATCTACCAGAAATACTGTACAAGTCTCCAAGATTTCTACTTGCAGCTCCATGCATATCCATATGCATGAACACAAACTTCAGGTATGCATATTTTCTGTACAGTAGATGAACACATTTTCAAACAGACTTTTAGCTTGTGTAATCTGTAAAATGAATTTACTGTATTTTTTCAATTTCCTAAAATCAACTATCACTTATAAACCTTTATACTATTTACTTTCTTTATACACACACACTCAAATCATGTTAAACTAACATTTTTTAAATGAAATATATAGACTACATATATTCAAACAAAATTACATGCAAGCACAATCTATGTTTAAATCTTTAAAACAAATACTTATACAATTTCATATTTTTGTGTTTTTATTTATTTATTTTCTTAATTACTTTAATTTAGACATGACATTGAGGCGCTATTACCTAGAACAGCTTACTTACAGAAATAGTGGGATTCACTGGTATATTATAAATTTCACAAGACATAGTAAAGATATTTTTTTGCTACAGTTATTCATTCAATACAATTTGTTCATTAAGAACATATCATATGTACTGAACTGATGCAATGTATCTTATTTAAATAAATTAGTTTAATGGTTTTAAAGAAGGCACTGAGGATTTCAATTAAAAAAATCAATATCTAAATTAAAAACAGCGCTATATACAAACAAAGTTACTAATTTGAAGCTTTTACAATTGCAGTGAAGACCAGTCTCCTGAAAAGAAGCAGCCGAATTCGAAGAACAAAGAAGAACTAAGAACTTACCTGTTAATTTAAGAAAAAAAGTAAGTAGAATATCACCATAATATTTGTATTATTACTCAAACATATTATAAAGTTAATACAAGCTATTTCTGTGCCTAAAAATAGAGATTGTGTACCATTTTGTCCAAAAATCTCCATGTCTTAAACAGCGATTTACAGCCAGAATGGCCCACGAATTCCTATTTTTGGACACACAATTTACCCAACTGCACCGCTACAATTTTCATATTATAGAACAAACAACTGTTTTAATTGTATACATTAGATTTACTATTTGTACTTTTTCACACCACTAGCTTACTTTTTTTTGTCATCTGAACCCCAGTTTAGTAACACATAAATTCAAGAATACCTATCCCTACTAGCTGTAGTTCCCAATGCACAATCACACACCATTACATACATCTTTATCATCTTACTCAAACACTCATGCACACAGCACACATACATTGCAGAACACCCCAACCCATACCTTCTTTATTTTTTTCAACAGACCCTAAAGAATGCCTACCAAAAGTCAAGTCCGTAGAAAGCAATGCAAAAGTAGAGCAAATGAAAATAAAAGTGTCCAACATAAGCATCCATCTCTAGCAGAATTTTTTAAAAAAAGTTGAAACAAAACAGCTAATACAGTCATTTAGTGAAACACAAGAAGTTTCAAGTACAAAAACTTTGCCTCCTCTATCAAAATGTAAAACAAACCAAAAAACAATTAACAGAAAATCAGCTATCACTACAGATAAAACTACTTCTTTAAATTTTAATATAGTGAAAAGTAAGCATACCGAGAAAAGTATTTCAGTCAAAATGTACCGTCACAAAGTCCTTCAAAATCTTATAAAAGCAGGAGAGAAATCAGGTTCAATGCTTAAAACCTATCTTAGGAAATTAATCTTAGAAGCTTTGATGGACAGTGCAATTCTTCTCAAAAGAAAGTTATTTATTTTACTGTTAAACAAAATGAAACCACTAACAAAACTAATAACTAAATTACAAAAAAGACTTCTCAATAAGCGAAATGTCAACAGAAAGAACTTCTTAAGTATCTGCGGAGGTGAATGGAATCACACTTCGAGCACAGAACCATATTTTAATGAAGAAGCGTACTAACAAAAGCAAACAAATACAATTGCCATACATAGCAGTGGTCGAGGTTATGAAAAAGTGAATAATACCATAATGGAACAAGAAGTACTCCTTACAAAAATATGCCCTGAAAACTTAGAATTACCCCTCCATTCAACTGAATCAGAACATCTAGTGTACAAATGGCCATGCACGTCAATGTGTAACATTCCCAAACAATGTTTCAAATCTTTACACCAATTCCTCAATAAATATGTAAAAAGCAAAGACAAAATCAAAATTAAATTACTGCAAAATATGGATACCTGTCCAGTGCGCAAGTACACAGGACTACAAGGACATCCATTGGCCTGCATTACAGGACCTACTTGTAAAACCACTTTCCATGATATCAAAAGGATATCAACACATCATTCAACTATAAGAAATCTAGTCTATGGACTGTAATATGATAAAAGTCCTGCTTTAGCACTAGCAAAGTTAAATAACATCCTTCTACATGGTACAGCGAAAGACCTAATTGATGAAATTGACTATATCCAGAAAAAATATTTTGGAAGTGAAAGCCATTTACAGAATGAAATAGCTTTAAACCAATTAAGCAACAATTGTACACATGGCAAACTTTTGCTAAACACAAACAAAAAAGAAATACTAAAATTTAATAGTACATCAGCTGAAGTACCAAACCATGTATGTGTATGTTGCTGTAGAACTTTTTATAAAAGTAACACAAAAACTGTAGACCTATCATACAAAATAGAAGGCAATGAAGATTCTAAATGGTTTGAATTAGCTCTCTACCTTGTAGCAGAAAACAAATACGAAATAACTGAGCCCTTAATACTTTGCAGTTACTGCACTACAAAACTTGACAACAACCAAACTCCTTCACATGCTATCACAGATAATTTGGAATTATACCCAGTACCAAAACCCCTACAACAACTTAATTTATATGAGAGCATTATAATTCAAACAGTACACCCATTTCAAGCAATAATACACCTTCAACCAAAAACAGCAAAATTACCTCCCGCTGAATTGGTAAAAGGCATTTGTGGAAAAGTAGTTTATTTACCATTAGATCTAAAAGAAAATGTGCATACTCTAGGAGTGCAACGTCCAATGCAGCAATCTTTAATTATCTTAGTAAATGGAGTACCTACAAAAGACAACAAAATATGGCAACAGCTGGTAGATTTATATAAAGTTAGACAAGCCTTCCAATATCTTAAAAAGAATAATGAATATTACAAAGAAATTAATATTGAAGAAAACTTGAAAGATACAACTGAAATAATTCAAGAAACACAAGAAGCTGGTCAATTTGAGCTACTAGATCCTGCTACAATATCAAATACTTTAGACCATTATACAATTCATCCTTTGCACTCTAATGACACCGTAGAAGATGTAATGGAAACGTACCAAATGCGTCAAACAAAGGATCGCCAATCAGCATATGGAAGCACATGCTTTTCCTCTACTCTTTCCTACTGGCAAAAGAGGAAGGTATGATGATAGACCTATTCAAATATCAGCTTCAGAATACCGCTCATTACGGATGTATTCTGAAGATCCCAGATTTAGACAAGATGTGGAATACATATTCCACCTATTCTTTGAAAGTGAACTAGCAACTTTATGTTACGGAGTTGCACACATATTAAAATCAGGATCACACTTTCAAAATATGACAGCTACTCAATTATTAGAAAAAGTGCAACAAAAGGATGAGGTTTTACAATCAAATATTACAAATCTATTAGCAAATATGTGTGGTACTAAAGAGTACTGGTTTCGACGTCATGGAGATGTACGTGTATAATCAGAAACCTTAGCTCACCCACTTGGTTTGTTACATTAAGTTGTGCAGAATATGCATGGGAAGATTTACATGATTTCCTACGCATATCAAATAAAAACAAAACAAACATAGATATACTAACACCTGGAGAACTTCTTTGGATCCTGTTAATGTTTCAAGATATTTTGACCATCGCTTCATTGCTATGCTACATTTTATTTGTAATAAAACTTTTCCTCCCCTTGGAGAAGTGCAACACTTCTTTTGGAGAAAAGAATACCAAGCCAGAGGAGCACCACATATCCACATGCTTTTATGGATTAAAGATGCTCCTAAATTTGGTCAAGACAGTGATGCCACTGTTTTACAGTTTATTGAAAAACATGTCACTTGTGAAATTCCATCAGAAGCCACCAATAGTGATCTTCATGCACAAATTTTACAATTTCAAAGACACAAATGTGGAAAATATTGTCGCCGAAAATACAAAAACAAAGGGAAATACTACACCAAATGCTGATTTGGTTTCCCTAGACCAGTTACAAATACAGGTCAAGTGAACAACCTCATGTCTTCAGTTAGACATAGTGTTAAAGGTAAGTCACCTAAAAACACGTATTACATAAAAAGAAAAGAAGAAGAAAAATATATCAATGATTATAATTCAATCATTGCCCACTTATGGAATGCAAACATAGATGTGCAGTACATTGCAGACAATTCTACTGCAGTTGCACTATATGTCACAGCATACTTACCTAAAGCAGAAAAGACAGAGCTCCAAGACCTCTGGAATGACCTGTCTTCAGATAAAACAGTGTCTCAGAAATTATACAGCTTGGGCATAAAAATGCCCACCCATAGAGAATGTGGATCATATGAAGCAGCTGATCGTTTAACTGGTACTGCATTGTATGGTAAATCTGAAAATATAGTATGGCTAAGTCTTGGTCCAGCTAAATCTAGAAAAAGAGTTCTAAAATCATATGAATATATAGAAACAATAGCCAAACATGATCCCAACAGCCAAGACATTTTAAAAAACAATTTATTGGACACATACTACCCAAACAGAAGTAATTCTTTGGAAAACATGTGTCTATACCACAAAGCCCAAAACTACACATACAAAAATAATATGAAACCTGAAGAAAAAAAAGGTCAATATAGAGTGACAAACTGTGACGGCAGCTTAGTTAAACTCACTAAACCAAATTTAATTAATCATATCAAATTGTCATTAAAGACTCCTCAACATAAAGAAATATATTACATGTCCCTGCTACAACTCTTCAAACCATGGAGAAAAGAAGAACACATACTAGATAACTATGACTCATATGAGGATGCTTTCAAAGCAAATGAAAGCACTATAACTGATGTAAACTTTACACAGTACAAAACAATGTTGCACAATGAACAGCAACACGATAGAAGAACTCCAAGCCCAACTAGATAAGGACACTCCTGACAGTAGTCAACCTTCTGTAACAGGAAGCCAAGAACCACTGGGAGAACCACTAATAATAAATCAGGCAGAATTAGCTATGATAGAAGTAGAGAACACCATGTGTCAGTATGAAGATAAAGAAGACTTAATTATACTACAATCAAAACTAAACAATGAGCAAAGTAGCATTTTTCAAGAAGTAACAAAACAAATTGCACATGGTGTAAAACATGAAAATAAAGAATGTTCCTGCCATAATTATAAACCTATACTACTGTACGTCAGTGGTGAAGCTGGTTGTGGCAAAACATTCCTAATCAAAATCATTAGTAAGTTCCTTCAACAATTGACAAACAACAAACTGTCAGCTGTTGTCACTGCCCCCACAGGTTTAGCTGCCTACAACATAGGTGGTGTTACATTACACCGATTACTACTATTACCAGTAGAACACCAGAACAAATTAGACTATTACAAACTTTCTGCAGAAGCTGCAATGGAATTATGCAGAGTATTGAAACAAATGAAAATGCTACTAATAGATGAAGTGAGCATGGTCTCCAACCTGATGTTAGCTTTGATTCACCTCAGATTACAAGAAGTACTCAAAACAGACTATGAAGAGCTCTTTGCAGGAAAACACATTATTGTTTTTGGAGATCTGCTTCAATTAACACCAGCAAAAGGTGAGCCTATTTTTAAAACATTAGGAGACAAACTCTGCCGTAAAACTGTTGGCAGCATTGGAAATGTCATCCTTTGGCAACATTTCCAATACAGAGAATTAACAGAAAACATGCAACAATCTGCAGATCTCACTTATGCCAACATTTTAAAAAGTATCAGAGTTGGTATACTTTCTAAAGAAGCAGAAGCAATATTGAAAACCCGGCACATTAATGCACTTTATGGCGATAATGCATGTGCTACAGATGTTATGGAACAATTAGCCCACAAAAATGTCAATTGTATGGCCTTAATGCCAACTCTTGCAAGCTGTTTCAAATTCAATGAAATCATGCTAAGTAAAGAAATGCAACCAATCATGGAAATTAGTGCCACAGACAAACTAGATTTACATGGTATGACACTACCCATGTGTGACCAAGCCACAACAAGACTAAATAGTTTAGAAAAATCAATCTCAAACACAGCAGGCTTAGAAAAGATATTAAAATTATCCTTAAATTGCAGAGTAATGCTTAAACGTAACCTTGACGTGGACCAAGGACTAGTTAATGGAGCACTGGGTACAGTTGTTGGCTTTCAAACATACCCACGTGACAACAAAATTCAGTTTGTCAATATACTCTTTGACAAACTTTCAGAAGTAAAAAGGATAGGACGCTCAACAGCTAGATTCCTTCTCTTCAAAGATATGTATGTACGCAGAGAACAATTTTCTCTAACTCTTGCATACGCAGTCACGATTCATAAATCACCCTCATTACGACCCTGGCGCAAAGCGAAAAACGATGGCGGTAAACGATTACCGCCATCGTCTTCCGCTAGGGCCGATTACGACCCGTGACCGTAAACTACGATGTCATTAGCGGCATCGTAGCTAACGCTGCCGCTGACTGCGCCAAGGGCGTGCGCATGCGAACATCCACACCGTACTTAGCGCCATGGCGGAAAGGTACGCGAATGCCGACCCAAGCGGACATGCCCCTAACGCCATCACCTAGCCCGTTAAGTACCTTACCGCCATGGTGCTAATTACGCCATCGCGAACCAACCGTAAAGGGCCATGTAAAGTGAATGCAGCTGCCACAGGTGCACAGAAACAGCACAGGTGAAGGCAATACAGACTCAGGAAGTACAAAAAGAGCACACCCCACCCCTTCCCACACCCAGTCACACTCCACAATGATACCAATAGGACTAGCAATGTTGGGGCTGGAGGACCTGATAGCAATGCGAGTGCTACAACAGCAACTACAACAACAACAACAACAACAACAACAACAACAACAACAGGCTGCACAGAGGAGACGCAGGAGGAGAAGGAGGGCAAGGCAGGCCCAGCAAGCCCCACCAGCACAGCCAGTGCCACCACGCAGGCAGCCCCCAATCCCACGCATCAGAGCCAGCCCATTCAACCTCACCGCTGAGCAGATCCACACCCTGTACCGACTGGACCGGGACACAACGACATCATCAGCATGATTGAAACACCCACTGCCACCCCCCCTACTGAAGGTAGTGTCCGTGCTCCACTTCCTGGCCACAGGCACCTACCAGCACACAGTGGGGCACTTGCATGGCATATCACAACCATTATTCTCGCGTACACTGATGCAAGTGCTCGATGCCCTCCTCAAGCACACAGATGACCACATCTCATTACCACGGTCTGCCCAGGAGATTGCCAACACCAAAGTGGGTTTCCATGCACTGGCCGGCATACCTGGTTGCATTGGTGCCATTGACTGCACCCATGTTGAATTGGTGGTCCCACATGCCATGGAGGTACCGTACCGCAACCGTAAACATTTCCACTCAATCAACGTGCAAATGGTCTGTGACCCCAACAGGATCATCACACATTGTTCTGCCAGATACCCTGGATCAACCCATGATTCAATGGTCCTTCGGAACTCCACAATACCACGCTACATGGAGCGACATGCAGGCCCAAGATCCTACCTACTCGGTGAGTCTAATGTCATGAGCATGGAAATGCAAAGTGGGTGTTGAATGACATACCAATGCATATTTCATCTGGCAGATACAGGGGGGTGATGCATACGTCACATGGGTGCAACTAGCAGTAGCCAGATCATTCCCTGTGGCAGCACTGACGTCAACAGAGTAGTGTACACATTATGCCTGACCTAATCATCCCAACATGTGAATGAAAGTGTATCCCAAAAACGACACAACCATCTGCAAGTGCATTGTGCAAATTGTGACCGCATTGACCCTAAAGAAAACCACCAACATGCACGTCACCATGCACCAACTACTGAAAGGCCTGTCCCCCACAACTGCGCACAAAGGAGGCACATGACAGACAGGAACATCAATGCACCACTACAAGACCCACAAACTGTCCCCATTGACACCAGTAATGCTCACTGGGGTCATAATGAGCCAGACATCAATGTTGCTATCATGTGAGCTTCAAGCTCACAGGACACGTGCAAGGTCACATGAATGACGGCCTGAACAGACACAGTGGATGGCCATTCACAAGGCAGTCGTCCCCCCTGCATTGTGTTTTTGCATGCAAAACAGTACATGAGAGCCATGAACACATACTGGTTGCACAGTGCAAATCCATTAGCACAACTCTAATTGGTGCACAGTAACAGTTGGAATCAAGGCATGGTTGTGCGTCATGTTCACAAATCAATCTCGTTCCTGACACATTCATTTCTCACATTTTACAGGTGATGCGGGCTATCCCCTGAAGAGGTGGCTCCTCACACCAGTGCGGAACCCATCGAACCAGCATGAGGAGGACTACAACCGTGCCCATGCACGTACCCGTGTGGTGATAGAGCAGGCTTTTGGCCTACTGAAGGCACGTTTCCGCTGCCTCAGCAGGTCTGGCGGGGCACTCCTGTACCGCCATGAGAAGGTTGCAAAGATCTTCATGGCATGTGTCATGCTACACATATGTGCATCAGACGAAACGTGCCTCTGCCCCCTGACGCAGAACCACAACCACCTGATGATGGGGATGATGATGATGGGGATGGGGCAGCACCTCAGGGAGGCAGCGATGCACAGGAGGGGCATATAATGCGTCAGAATGTCATTGACCGATACTTCTAGCACACACAGCGTGTGTGTAAAATATGGATGGCACTTGGGGCACTGTGTGTGTCTGGTATGTCAACACTGTGGACTGTAAAACAATAAAGCACACATACGCAATGAGCAATGTCCACACATTTCGTTTGTGAGAAATGAAAAAGTGTATTGTTCTTCTGAATAGGTATAACAGAACCCCTCCCCCTCCCCCCTGAACACTCCAACACACCCAATTCCCCCCTCCCCCTCCCCCCTGAACACTCCAACACACCCAATTCCCCCCTCCCCCTCCCCCCTGAACACTCCAACACACCCAATTCCCCCCTCCCCCTCCCCCCTGAACACTCAAACACACCCAATTCCCCCCTCCCCCTCCCCCTGAACACTCCAACACACCCAATTCCCCCCTCCCCCTCCCCCCTGAACACTCCAACACACCCAATTCCCCCCTCCCCCTCCCCCCTGAACACTCCAACACACCCAATTCCCCCCTCCCCCTCCCCCCTGAACACCCTGCAAACATGTGACAGTGCCCGTGGTGAAGTGTGTATAGTTTTGCACACTATTGACTGCCCCCTCTCCCGGAACCTGGGGCCCCCCTGCCTGTGCTCCTCAGGGTCCTGGATGACCTGCGGACGGGAGAGGCTTGTGCTGAACTTGCAGCTGAGGATGTACCGGGATGCTCAGTACGGCATGTGTCCACAATTGTCTGGATGAGCTGGCTCATCATCTGCCGCACTGCAGCAAGTTCGGTGCATATGTCCCTGCTGGCAGTTTGGATGGCAGACCTGATGCCATCAGCACTCCTCTCCATGGCTGCACTGGCACTTCCACATTCTGCAACATGCTGCGTGAGGAGTGTGCCCGGTACTTCCTGCCTGTTGGCAATCTGCTCCAGCGACAGCTGGAAATCTGGCCCAATGGAGGGTGCCAATGGGGGACCAATGGGACTACTCCCATCTTCCCCAACTCCCACTGGGCTTGGAGTTGCTGGCCATGAATTAGCAGGCGATTGGCCCTGGGTGTCATCTCCATGATGGCTGATTGGGGATAGGTGTGGTGAGTGAAGTTGCGTGTTGTGGGCAAGTCCAGTGTCATCCTCCACATCACTATCGGAGCAGGCAGCGATGGCTGCAGTCTCCCCAACAGTACTGCTCCCTGCTAACACATTGCCCTCAGTGGGCAACAATGGGTGTTGTTGGGCTGCAGGCGCTGTCACGACCCCTTCCTCGGGGGACTTTGCTGCCCTGGCCTCTTCAGCCTGGCGTGGTTTCGGCCTGGGTCCAGCAGAGGTGGATGCATGGTTCCCTTCTCCCACTTTCCTGGCTTTCTTGGCTGGGGTGCTGGTGCTGTCGTCCCTGCCAGTGTCCGATTGCGAGCCTGTGGTGGAGCAGAGGAGGGTGACTGTTATTGATGGTTCAGCGGACATTGAGCAGGCATTGTGAAGAGTGTAATGGATAGATGGTGGAGTTAGTAGCCCGTGACATACAGGTTGCCTCCTTTTAGGTTCGGTTTTGCATGCAGGTGTGTGTCTGCCTACTGTACATTGTACATGCTGCATGTGCGCAGGGTGTGGCTCATCTGCTGATGTGTTGCGTCTGCCACATTGTGATTGTCACGTGCAAGTGTATCAGGGTGTCTTGCAAGGCTGGATATGAGGCACCTACCTGTGTCTCCAGATGTCGGGGCCCCTCTCTCCATCTCGCCGACACCTTCGATGCACTCAATGCCAATCAGAGAGGCACATGTCTCCTCCCATGGCTGCATCTTCAGTGGGGAGTGTGCTCCCCCGCCAGTTCCCAGGGCCAGGTTACGGTTGGCAGAAATAATGCCCTGGACCCTGATCCGCAGGTCGTCCCACCTCTTGCGACACTGTTTGGAGGTGCGTGGGGTGGTTCCAACAGCACTGACACGTTGTGCCACAAGTTCCCACACCTCCTTTTTGCGGCCTATGGCTGGCCGGGTCATCTCAGTGGAGAAGACAACATCGGCCTTCTCCTGGAGCGTGTCTGCAAGCATTTGCAGTTCCTCACGACTGTAGCGCTCCTGCCGCTGCCTGTCACATGCCTTCTTCACAACTTTCGGCATGGTTGGGTGAGGAAATGGGTGGGTTATGGGAATGACAGGGTTTGAGGGTTGGTTGTGGTGTGGTTGGGTAGGATGGCAATGGATTGTGTTTTTTAAGATGGCCGCTGTGCTGTTTCCCGTTCCGCCGCGATTACGCTATTTCCGGTTCCGCCTAATTGCGGTCACCGCTAATTACGGTGACCGCTGACTACGGTCGGCGCAATGATGGGTGGCGGTAGGTCACCCTGCGCTGTTAACGAGGCCGGTAAGGGCTATTTACGGCATGGCGTAGTTTACGTTACCGCCATGGCATAATGCTCGTGCGCGATGGGTCGTAATATGGCGCTCTTATCGCCATCGGACCATGGCGTTAACGCTCATTACGCCATGGCGGTAATTTCGATTACTTACCGCCTGGGTCGTAATGAGGGCCAAGGTCTTACCCTAGACAAAGCAATGATAGATATTGGTAACACAGTCTTTAAAGAAGGCATGAGCTACGTAGCACTATCACGCTTACGTACACTTGACGGTCTATTTCTAATCAACTTTGATGCAAGTAAAATAAACGCTGATTTCCTTGCATTTTAGAATACAATAGACTTCGCTCACTATACACCACCCACCTAAACACATATTCTGTTCCACAAAAAGTAAAACGTTATAAAAGAAAAATAAATCAAACAGAAATGCAACAGGACTTCACTGCAAATCCTCCAAAGAGAGTAAAAGAAACTAATACTTCATCAAGTACCACAAGCAAAAAAGAATCAATTAGGGAAAGTAAACCAGGTACTTCTTTAAAGAAGGAAGACAAACTGCAAAAAAACCAGTTAGATACAGAACTACCTGGACAATTTAAATTCTCAAATATAGTTGGTGTAAGTTGCTACGCAAATGTAGCAATGAATATTCTATTTCAATTACCACCAATTGTTGACAACATTTACTTACACAGTACAGACACATTGTGTTTGCAAATGTTAGTACTTCACAGAAATGCAGCAAACAATCCTGACAACACGTATAGTGTTTATGGAATAAGACAACAATTGGACTACTGTGCTGGAATGGTGAAATTCACTATAAACTCACAGGAAGATCCACAAGAATTTCTAATGTACTTACCACAAGTACTGGAAAACAAAAACATACTTATAAATGAAATCTTTCAGATTTCATACATGTGGAAACATACATGCACTCTCTGCAACAATGTGACACAAGAAGAAATCCCCAATGAACGCTTCATGTATATATCAATACCAAATTGTGAATCCATTCCATTTCAGCGACTTGTACAAAATGCAAACCATGGTAGATTATGCTCTACCTGCAATTCAGATAATCGCTCCACGTTAGTAATACAAACACATAGTAAATACATAATACTAATGCTTCTACGTTACAATGCAGATGGTACCAAAAACAACTGCAAGCTGACTGGATTCACACATGGTCAAATATCACTTGGTAAGAAAACCTTCACAACAATAGGTATAATCTACCACGCAGGAGCCACAACCAATTCAGGGCACTACACTGCATATATAAAAAAGAAATGTGGATGGTTTGAATGTAATGATAGTACCATTACTCTAAAGCAGAGATTACCAGCAAATCTTACAAACGCTTATTTGATGTTCTTAAAACCAAAATTTGATATATCAAAAAATAGACAGTTAGAATACGCCAATTGGTATCTAACTGCTCCAAAATGTTATAATTTCCAAACAAATAAATAATATGTTACTGCTCCATGCTCCAAAAAAATGCAACAAGCCAAAGTATAAAGCATTAGCCTTAAACAACAAGTGAACACTGAAAACAAACAAACAAATAAACTGTAGCATAACAGAAAAAGGCTTTTTTTTAATCCAACATGGATTTGTTTTTCTCCCACAGACCCAATGATTTTAGCAACAAATACAGAAACTGAGCAAATTGCACAGTACTCTGATTTGTAATCTACTAAATATGAGGGTCCAAATAAAAAAAAAGTATGTTGATTATACAATGTAATAAGTCATTACAAAATACTAATACTAACATGCTATTTTCTTTTATCACAGAAATTAACAAGAAATACATGTACTCCGGTTACTAGACCAAACAGTATGTATACAATAATAAGGAGAACCATAGCAGCATATCACATCCATAGTATCTAATACCTTTGTTCCTTATGCATTTGTTTTTCACCCAAAGTTATAAGCAAATATGAATGTGATATGCTGCGGTGGTTGTTGCCAGGGCATAGAGTCTTGGGTGCATGGCCAAATGGCCATGCACCCAAGACTCTATGCCCTGGCAACAACCACCGCAGCATATCACATCCATAGAGTCAAACATTTCAACTATGGTCTATGGAAACTTTTAATGTCCGCGGACATTATGAGTGTTCTTAGAATACTTTCAACTTGGTGGCGCTGTGGAGCAGCCCAAGATGGCTGCTTAGCCTTCGAGCTCCGTGTGGGCCTGGCGGACATCTGCTTCCATCTGCGAACAACGGGGAATAATCAACCCACATTTCGGCCGAGCCGCTGCCCTACATCACTGTGCTGCTGCCTGCGAAGTCCCGACTTCTCTTGGTGTCGGGAGGCCTCCGGACGAGCCCCCTACTGTGGCGGCCCGCGGCCTCGCGACATCGGCATCCGCCGGTTTCCTGCCTCCTCCTCTGGGTGCCTGCTGAATTCTGCGACGCGGCGCGGGGCGCTGCCCCTGGGTGCGCCGCCCGCCTGCCTGTGGTCCCCGCTGGGCTAGCGGAGGCCCGGTCGGGGCTTTGAGCTGCGGGGCGAGCTGCGGCTGCCCCCCTGCATGGATTAAGTTGTCGGCGGCCTGCCGGGGCTGCCTTCCGCGGATCGCCGCCGAGCCGGGGGCGTTCGGCACCCGAGACCCTGAGGATCCCGCTCGCCTTTCCTGGTGCCCGCTAGACTGCCTTGGGCCCGATCCGGGTCGCGCGGCTGGGTGACTGGCGGCGGTCGCCCCCCCCTGGTCCCAGCGCCGCGACTGCGACTCGCTGCTGGCCCCTGCCCGGCTGTGGCCCCAGCCGCCGACCTGTGGACCTGTGGACGCTGGCATATCGAGGTGAGGTGCAGGGGGGGGGTCCCACTCTGGGCTACGGCGATACCCGCGCTGCTGGCCCGCTGTCTGCCTGAGGCCCTTGGGCCTACTACGCCCCCCGGAGTGCGTGCTGCGTGGACATACGCCAGGCCCGTGCCCCTGCTGCCCATACCTTCTCCTCAGCTGCGCAGCATCACATACCCCGGGTCCCTGCTTTGATTCCGTGCAGTGACTGTGGGGTGGCTGCTGCTCTCACCTGCACTGGGTGCCCCCCCTGCTGACACTTCCACCACTGCCTGGGATATACTGACACCTCTACCTGGCCATATTACCCTTTGGACTACGCTCTCTCCCTCAACGACCGGGTCCTTGCTCAGCGCCACTCCCACGCTTGAATCCACGATGCCTAACAAGACCAGGGGGTCTTCCAGGGGGGGAGCTATGGATAGATTCGCCAGGGCCGTCCCGAGGGGAGAGGAGGATCATGCATCACCCATGCAGGAGGAGCGGGAAGCGGACCACCATCCCATGACCTCTCCCCCGGACCTGACTACACTCATGGAGTCGATGGCCAAAAACTTTGCTTCCTTTCACGAGAAGCTGGACGACATCAACGCCAATGTCGCTTCATTAAAAACACGGGTGGATCAGCCGGGGACCAGAATCACGGATGCAGAGAATCGGATATCAGCAAATGAGGACGAAATACATGTGCTGCAGGATGCTGTTGCCTCCCTGTCTCGTGACATGCGTAGTGTGAGAGCGAAGTGCGATGACCTCGAATCCCGTTCTCGCAGAAATAATCTACGAATTATCGGGGTCCCTGAAAATGCCCTTAAGGGGCGCATGGAAGATGCAGTGGAAACCTTGCTCAAAGATCTACTGGGTGACCCGGCCCTGTCACCATACTTCACTGTCGAGCGAGCTCACCGTGCCTTATCTCCAAGGCCCAAACCGGGCGATATCCCTAGGCCCATAATAGCCAGGATCCTCAATTATCGGGACAGAGACCTTATCCTTCGTCTGTCGCGGGAGAAGGGTGACCTGCGCCTTGACTCACATACTATAAGGATCTTTCCGGACTTCTCAATAGCGGTGCAGCAGGAGAGGCGCCAGTTCATTGGAGTCAAGAAGCTACTTAGAGAGCGGAATGTTCCCTACGCCATTCTTTTCCCAGCACGTCTTAAGATTACCTATAATGGCAAACTGTACTTCTTCACTGTTCCGGAGGAGGCAGTGAAATTCATTGAGGCACATCTGCCGCTCCCCAACCCGGCGGGAGCCCCTGCCGAGGCCGAGTGATCCAGAGAGACACTACCCGGAACCCATTTATTGATCCAGTGAATCCGAAACTCGGGACGTGTTTATGGCAACAGCGTACTGTACCCTCAATGATCCAAGCTCCTCTGGCGTTTGATGGGGCTGAGACTAGACCTCACTGAGGTCAACGGCACCTTTCCTGCCCTCCGGGGCGCTGTGCCGGCCATGTTCCCTAGTTACTTATTGGTCTTGTCTCGCCCGCAGCGTTCGGCTAGATATGGAGACCTATCTGGAGATCCGCCCGCAGCAGAACCTACATCAGGCAGCACATGCTGCCCTACATATTATTCTAAGAGCCGCCCACACGGCAACAGCACACCTACTTGCGATTGCAATGTTTATGTTTTGTTGGTTGTCATTGCTTATTTGCCCCTGTTGGGCTTTGAATGGGGCGTATACCGGTTGGATTACGCCCTCCGACCTCTGCTTCTTGGGGAGAGTTGGGTTTACTGATGGCACTGGCACGGGGGGGTGGGGGACTTACACTGCAAGTTGGGGGTGGGCAGTGAGGGAGGGGGGCGGCACTGTTGGGGTTTTGAGAAATGTTATCGGAAAAGGCAGAGGCGGGCCGGCAGGCCGCATCACATCGGGTCTTCTACACCCGAGAAGGCTCAATCTCACATTTGGACTGCGGCGACGGTGGTGGGAGGGCTACCCCCTATGCGGACTCTTCTCACTTAGGACGTGGTCCCGGCTGCGACTGTGGGATGTACCCTAGGCATTTGAAATGTCCACAATAGTGATGTCCTGGAATGTCCGGGGTTTAAGCAACTACACTAAAACGCGCAGGATCATGGCCTATGCCAACAGGCACGGCTGTAAGATTCTGCTTTTGCAGGAAACACACTGTAAAGGCCGACTGGCCAGGAGCATGGCACCCTCTTGGGGCCCCCACAGATATTCTACCGCTTACTCGACCCGCGCCAGAGGGGTATTAACGATGATCCATAGGTCACTCAAGTTCGTGCTCCATAAGAGCTACATTGACCCGGAGGGGAGATATGTTATCCTACATTGCGCAATAGCCAACAGGGAATATCTACTAGTTAACACATATGGCCCCAATGTGGACTCCCCCGACTTTATTGACCAGGTGGCCTCCATATTGCTGGGATACATCGGGGTCCAGATCATCTGGGGGGGGGACATGAACTTCATATTAGACACCACACTGGACCGAACAGGCTTGGCCCCTAGGCTCCTTTCCAATGCAGCTCGCAGGCTCCTTGCGCGCAGCACAACCCTCGACATCCAAGACCCATGGCGGGTAATGCACCCGCAGCTGCGTGAATATACTCACTATTCCTCGGTCCATGATAGCTCTTCTAGAATTGACATGTTCCTCCTGTCCAGTGCCTTGCTGGGGAGGGTGGTAGAAACTCAGATACTGGCGCGCACCCTATCGGACCACTCGCCGATCCGATTATCTCTCGACTTGGGTGGGCCCCCCCCCACGATTAATACATGGCGCTTCAAGTCCTTGGCTTTACAGGACATAGTCTTTAGGGCTGACATTCTATCCGATATCCAATCTTATTTCGAGCTCAATACACCCCAGGCTACCTCTCTGGGGGTCCGGTGGGAGGCTTTCAAAGTCTTCATCAGAGGAATGTCCATTGCCAGGGAGGCGGGAGCCCTCAAAGCCATTAGGGCTGCCCTTGCTCGCTCTGAAACCAAGCTGCGCGAACTTGAGAGTGCCTATCCTGCATCCGTTGACCCTGCCATTCTGTCCCGGATCGGCGAGGAACTCCAATTCTTTAACGAACAGGCTACGAGGGAAGTTCACTACTTTAGTCGCCCGCAGGCTGCCCGTAAATATGGGGAGGGAGACAGGCCCGGCAGGACGCTGGCGACGTTGGCCAGGGGTGAGTGGGGCCAAGCCCAGATACCTTGTATCAAGGACCCCAGGGGGTCGGAACTGTGGTCTGACCAGCGTATTTTGGAGGTCTTCACGGACTTCTATTCAGAATTATACACCCAGCCCCCCGAGCATAGCGAGGTCCAAATGCGCAACCTCCTCGAGCAGATCCCCACGACTATTATTTCTCCCGCAACCAGAGACCAATTAGATTCCCCCATCCGTTTGGACGAAATAACTGAGGCTATATCTAAATTCCCTAAAGGGAAGGCACCTGGTCCGGACGGGCTGACAGCCGAGTTTTATCAGGAGCACGTGGCCATTCTGGCACCCAAACTACTGGAGGTTTGGAACGAGTCACTCCGGCTGGGTTCCCTTCCCCCGTCATTACGTGAGGCTGTCATCACTGTCCTGCTTAAGCCTGGTAAACCTGCTAACGAATGCGGATCATATAGGCCCCTCTCCCTAATGAACCTGGACACCAAAATCTTTGCCAGGGTGATTGCTAGTCGCTTCCTCCCGGTCATGTCGTACATGGTCCATGACGATCAGTCAGGGTTCGTCCCTGGGAGATCAACATCCCATAACATAAGAAGACTGTTTAATGTAATGGCACGCATTGACCAGGGAGTGAGTGCGGTTGCGGTCACACTGGATGCGCAGAAGGCGTTTGACATGGTGTCGTGGAAATATACTTGGTTGGTTTTGGAGAATATGGGCATAGGACCCAAAATGATAGCATACATCCAGCTACTATACACTTCACCGGTGGCCAGAGTTCGAGTTAACTCCCAGACATCCGGTCTGTTCCCCCTCTTCAGAGGTACTCGACAGGGTTGCCCATTCTCCCCGATTCTGTTTGCCTTGGCCATAGAGCCGATGGCCGATTATGTCAGGGAAAGACATGCGCGCAAAGGGGTGCGGCTGAAAGACCCCCCTGAAATTATCTCGCTTTATGCGGATGATGTATTGCTCTTTGTAAGAGACCCAACGGCCCACCTAGACCCAATTCTGCGTGACATCACCCGCATCGGTACGTACTCTGGGTTTACTATAAATTATACTAAGTCTGAGATCCTCCCCCTCACCAGCTCCACGACACAGCCCACCACCGAATACCCGCTCCGCTGGTCCCCGGATGGAATCAAGTACTTGGGGGTTCAGGTGTCCCTCTCCAAGGACTCACTCCTGGCAGACAATTACCGGGCTGTTGGTGAGCAGGCCGAGACCAAGGTTGCACGCTGGCGTGCTCTTCCACTGTCATTGGCCGGAAGACTCTCGCTGGTGAAAATGATACTGCTCCCCAAGCTGCTTTATGTATTTAGTAACGTCCCCGTCTGGCCAGGAAGAAAGTACTTCCTGAACCTGCACAAACTGCTCGCTCAATTCCTATGGCACTCGGGTGCTGTGCGTAAAAAGTGGTCGGCTATGTCATTACCCTATGACAAAGGGGGATTTACAGCTCCGGACCTGTTGCGATATTGGACTGCCTCGCAGGCGCAGTACGCATCCCACTGGTATCCGGGGCCTCCACCCCGTCCCCACGTCAAACTAGAGGTCCTGGCGGCAGCGGGCACCGATGTAATGTCCCTGATTCTAGACCGGCGGTATGTGCCAGACTCGCCCATTGACCCGGTCCGGACTACGGTGCAGGCTTGGGGCCAGATATTTGAAACCTGCGACGAGCAACATCCCTATTACAAATGGCTCCCCGTCTGGAACTTCCCCGGGTTGGAACCCACACACGATACCACCCTGGCGCGACACTGGGAGGCCCTGGGCTACCGTGCCCTCGCTGACTTCTATCCGGAGGGACAGTTCATAACACCGCAAACGTGGAGGCCGGGACACTCGGGCTCGGTTCTGGAGCTTCTGCAGTTCTACAGACTTCGTGCCGCCTTTCGAAATGCCTGGCCTGTCTTCCCCATTGAGCCCCAGGACTCTCCTGGAATTGCTTACATTGCTAACTCGGGTGGTGCTCACGGGGTAGTCTCTTCACTGTACAAGCTCCTCCTGTCCGCCGCTTCTCCCCCTCCATCCAGGGCTCGTACTGATTGGGCCTCCGAGCTAGACCTGGATCTCACAGATCAGCAGTGGGAGAAGATGTGTTCTCTCACTAGCAAGGTGTCCCTAAACTTCCGTTACCGCACCATACAATATAAATTACTCAACCGGTTATATTACACTCCAGGTAGAATCTCGAGGTTTGCCCGCTCTGATCCTAGACTGTGCCCCCGCTGCGGTGCGGAGGGTGCCGACCACCTGCATATGTTCTGGGACTGCCCGGAGCTGGTGACATTTTGGAGTAAAATCATAGAGACACTGTCCGCAATCACTGATACTGTTGTTGACCCAGATCCAATGGGGGTTCTGTTTGGGGTGTGGCGGACTGGGGGGGCTGGAGACACTGTTAGGTTCCTAAATGTGAGCTGTGTCATAGCCAAGAAATGTGTTTTACAAAACTGGAAAAACCCTTCTCCCCCTACATTCCAAAAGTGGTTAAATTTGCTTACGTGGTCCCGAAACTGCGAGGAGGAGTTTCTGTGTATGCTCCCAGTACGTTCTCGACCTCGTAACATATGGTCGGCCTTCAACAGTTACTTGCTCAATTCAAATGACACTTCTTCAACGGATGAATCCTCCTAGTCCCTCAGTCAGAGACTCCGTGTTTCGGCCACCTGTGATATGCTCCTCCCTTTTTTTACTGTCGCCGCATCTTTGCTAATGTGTTCTGTATGTGTATGTACAAGCCACAACTTTATTCATATGCCTCTGATGTGTCTGTTTGTGTTTGCCTCTGCCAGCAAAAATAAAAGTCTAAAAAAAAAAAAAAGAATACTTTCAACTTGCCAGCGAACAATACGGACAGCGTTTTCAGGACACCCCCTACGAACATTTCAGAACAACGCGATAGTTCTTAGAACACTTTCAACTTGACAACGAACTATACGGACAGTGTCCTCAGAACACCCCCATTTCGTTTATTTGTGAACATTTCAGTACACCATGAGTGTTCTAAGAACACATTCAACTTGCCATCGAACAATACGAACAGCATCTTCAGGACACCCCCTACGAACATTTCAGAACAACGCGAGAGTTCTTAGAACACATTCAACTTGACAAAGAGCAACACGGACAGCGTCCTCAGGACACCCCCATTTTGTTTATTTGCGAACATTTCAGGACACCGCAAGTGTTCTTAGAACACATTCAACTTGCCAGTGAACAATACGGACTACGCCTTCAGGACACCCCCTATGAACATTCCAGGACACCGCGAGTGTTCTTAGAAACGTATTCAGAACACCCCCATTTTGTTTATTTGCGAACATTTCAGGACACTGCGAGTGTTCTTAGAACACATTCAACTTGACAGAGAACAATACGGACAGCGTCCTCAGGACAACCCCATTTTGTTTATTTGAAAACATTTCAGAACACCGGGAGTGTTCTTAGAACACATTCAACTTGCCAGCCACAACCCCCATTCATATTTGTGAACATTTCAGGACACAGCGAGTGTTCGACAACGTCTTCAGAACACCCCCATTTTGTGCATTTGCGAACATTTCAGGACACTGTGAGCGTTCTTAGAACACATTCAACTTAACAACGAACAATACGGACAGCGTCCTCAGGACACCCCCATTTTGTTTATTTGCGAACATTTCAGGACACCGCGAGTGTTCTTAGAACAGTTTCAGCTTGCTTGCGAACAAAACGGACACATATTGAGTCCTCAGAACACCCCCCATTCAGTTTATTTAGAACATTTAAGAACACCCGTGATGTCCGCAGACAAATCGAACACAAAAAGAACATCTAACACATAAAAAAACACAACTTTCATCCTATCTCATACACTCCCACCCTCCCCAAACACTCCTACACACCAACACACTCTACTAAATACAAATTTTGAAAAAAGTTTCACTGCGCTGTCCGCGGATGTCCGCGAATCCAAGATGGCGGGCGCTACCGAAAATCTGACGCGCTTCACGCTCCACGCCGTCCAATCAGCGAACACGTTGCATGTCCGCGGACATCACGCAAGCCAATTGGCCAATCAGGACACTGTCCGCGGAGCGAACAGGGAAGTGTGTCCGCGGACCGAACACAGATATCACAAATTTTTTTTTTACCTACTTTTTGGTCATTTTAAAAAAAACTACTGGATGGATTTTCACCAAATTTGCAAAAGCACGCTTCCAAGCCGCTGCTCCTGGTCCAAATTTGGTGAAAATCCGTCCAGCGGTTTGGGTTGTAGACGCGAGCAAATATGTTTTCCCATTCAGCCTATGGGGAAAAAAAAAGTTTTGGGACCCCCCCTATAACTTTGCCCCCCCTGGACGAATCCTCACCAAACTTTGCAACAAAAAAAATCAGAGTGACCCAAATACTTTTTTTGCAAAGTTTGTTGAGGATTCGTCCAGGGAGAGCGAAGTTATAAGCCGCCTAAAAAGTGCTCTTCCTATGGAAACAGCAACTTAACCATAACTACATGGCCACGGTATATATATTCAAAGAAGTTGGACCAATCCGTGTCACATCGGCACTCCGGCTGTATTCACGAAGGAAAGCTGAATATCTCCAAAAAATCCACAGGCAGTCTAAGTGTACCGTGCAGTTAAAGTGTCCTTTATTAGTTAAAATACATGGACAAGGAAGACAGCAGCAGTCTTTGATGCAAAGGAAGAATGACACATTTCACCCTACTCGGGCTTCATCTGGTATGTGGCAGAGAGAGAGAGGACTGTGATATTATAGAAAAAGGTGTACAAGTCCATCTTTGGTGTTTAACACTTAGGTAAAATGTCAGTTGTTAGTCAAGAAAGCCGCTATATTGGAACTATATGACCTCTCATTTCAGTGCACTTGTTAAAAACACATTTTTTGAATAAACTCTTGTAATTCCTTTCGCACTTGTCCCAATACCAATTAGCCCAAGTGGGTTAAAGGTTGACAATTTGCACAGAATTACTAATTTAATATAATATAATTTGCATCCTTATTTTCGCCATTACAAACATAATTGAAGGAAACAATTCTTCATAATTTTCCAATTCACTAGGCATGTTTCAACAGCCCAAGTGGGCCAACACAATGTCTCAGCCTGAACTGAAATTGGCTAGCAAAGGTTTACAAAATACATATTATAAACATCAGTACCAGAGTTGCAGATATTTCATGAGTAATAAAGTGCTCTGTGCTATGCAAACATCAGAGGACTATTGACTCCCAAAGTGCTGTGTGCTATCAATAAAATGCTTATTATAAGGTGCAGGTTATAAAACCACATGTAGTTTATGCATTGACCATAAGGCTATATATAACCCTTGCGGGTGACTCCATGGTATATTCTATCATACATAAATCAAATCAATTTAACATGGATATACTAGAATGGACATGAAGATCTATTATATATGTTGTAGATATTCATAACAAAACATGTAAGTTTATTTAGTACAACAAAAAAAGGCAGTATGTTACCCTTGCGGGTGCCTATATGTTGTGACTTGAGGCTGTATTTAACCCTTGCGGGTGCCTCCATGGTACGTTCTAGCATACACAAATCAAATCAGCTCAACATGAATGTATTGTGAAGGACATAGGAATCCATAAAATATATTGTGAATGTCCATAATGAAGCACATAGGTTGGTCTAGTTCAACAATAAGGGCAGTGTCTAACACTTGCGTGCGCCTATATATTGTAACTCAACCAGCCTATGTATTAGATGGTCTAATACTTCCATGCGATTCACAACTTGATGATAATACACTTTACGTATTGATAAAAACAACACACAATTTCTACAAATATAAAACATACTCTCATTTCAAAAAAATGTGTACTAAATTAGTGATTAGAAAATATTTGTGATACACACAATAAATAATAAAAATGAATAAAAAAGTGCAGAAAGAACCACAAATAGATGCATAAATGTCTAAATCAAATATGATTTGCTATAAACCTTAATTCATTATATGAGCACACCAAATATGCAAAAGAGCAGAAAATTCAGAAAATTCGGACACTCACAGATGTATCTATGTTGAATACAACAAAGTAACTAATTAATAATAATAGGTTTAAAGTTTTAGAATTTTCAAGATCCCAGGAATACATATAATTCTTCGTCATGATTGTGACCTCCCGGATACTTAGTATTAAAATCTACTATATATCTGGATTCCATTTGTCTTAGAGTTCGCAATCTGTCCCCTCCTCTGGGGTGAATTCCTACTGAGTCAATAATAAAATATTTGAAGGAACTAATGTCATTTTGATGAACCTCTTCAAAGTGTTTTGCAAGTGGATACAACATATCATGGTTCTTAATGGCACTTAGATGTTGCAATATTCGTAGCCTGGCTTCCAGCTTGGTGCTGCCAATATACCATAAATTGCAAGCACAAGTAATCAAATAGATAACAAATTGTGTAAAGCATCTCAGATCTCGTTTGATTTTAACTTCTTTCTTCTTTCGAGGATGTGAGAAAACTTTCATGTTCATTCCATGACGACATGCTTTGCATTCGGCACAGGTATAAAAGCCTGATGTACTTGTGGTTAGCCAGGTGTTAATACTTTGTTTGGGCGATTGGAACATACTGGGGATAGTCTATTTTGTATAGAAGGTGGTTTTCTATAGGTCACAGTGGCATGTGTTGGCAAATGTGGACTGATGTCCAGATCTCGTTTCAAAAGGTGCCAATGTCTATTTAAGATCTGTTTTGTTTCTTTGGCTCCAGAATTAAAGGTGGTGATGAATCTGAGTGAGCAGTCTTCGTGCGGTTGATCCTTTGTTTGATCCCTAAATGTACTTTTTTTAGCCAAGATCACCTCACAGGTTTTGTTACAGGTTTAGTTATAGGCTTTGTTTATAACTGTTTTCTTATAGCCTCGAGTTAAGAATCTGGCTGCAGTTTTTTTTGCATTTGTTTCCCATACTCCATTCTCACTACAGTTTCTTTTCACCCGCAAGAACTTATACTGTCTTTGAGACATTGTGGATGCACACTTGTTGCATGTAATAATGTGTTAGTACTCGTTTCTTTTCTGTGCAACTCTGTGCTTATACTGTTTCCGATGACTTTCACCTTTGTGTCTAAATAGACGATTTCTGTTTTACTGTGATGTTCCGTAAATTGTAAATTCTGCTGATTCTGTTTCAGAATATGAAAAAAATGTGTCCATTCCACATTCGTCCCACTCCAGATAATAAATAGATCATCAAAATATCTTTGCCACATAATTACTTTGTCTGTATATTCTTTGTAGTTGTCATTGGAGAAAAGATCTTCTTCCCATGCACCCATGTACAGATTAGCAAAGGTTGGAGCCACTGCTGTGCCCTTAGCCGTACCACAAATTTGATTATGATATTTGGAATCAAACTTGAAAGTGTTATGAGTCAAAATAAGAGAAAGCATATCTAGAAGCATAATGGAATGTTCACGAAAACTCAAAGATCTAGTTGACAAAAATCTTTTAACTGCTTGTAAGCCTTTTGAGTGAGTGATGCACGTATAAAGAGAAACAACATCTAACGTAACTAAAAGATAGTCAGGTTGCCAGGGAATATGTGCAATTTGGTTCAAAAATGCTGTGGCATCTTTTGTATACAAAGGTAAAGTTTCTACAAAGGGAAACAGAAAGTTGTCAACAAATTTTGAAGTGTTTTCAAAGAGAGAATCTATTGATGCCACTATGGGTCTTCCCGGCGGTCTAGTCATTGATTTGTGGATTTTCGGTAGAAAGTGTATAATTGGAGTTTTAGGATGGTTTTTAGTTAGATACTATTTCTCTTTAATGGTAATGAGTTCCAAACTGTGCCATCGGTCCAACATGGTGTCATATTGCACTTTATATTCCGGGTAGGGATCACAGGGCAATTTGACATAGTTACTGGTGTCATTCAATTGCTGAGCTGCTTCTTTTTGATAGTCCTTAGTATTAAGAACTACCACATTTCCACCTTTATCCGAGGATCTAATAATGATCGATGTATCTGCTTGTAAATTTGTCATCGCTGTATGTTGTAGTCTCGTCAAATTTTGGACTGTACCTGGTCTAATCGCACTTTTTTTAGATCATCTATAACAAGATCCTCATATAAATCTATCGTAGGACAAACTACATTAGAAGGATTGAATTTGGACTTATTTTTCATTCCACTAGAAACCGCCATGCCGGTATCTATTTCTGTTGGTAATTCAATTTGCCACTCATCCTGTGCTGCATGTGGGGGAATCTGGGTGGTGTCCATTTCTCCTAAATTTACAAGATCTCTTAATGCTGGTATATCACTGATGTTCAAATGTGAAGGAGTTCTATTCTGTCCAGGCGTTGGCACGTTGTTCAAATTAGCGCAGAACTTAGTCTTAATTTACGAATAAAAATGGAATAGATTAATTCTTACTTGGGAATAATCAAAGTTAGCAGTGGGGCAAAAAGAAAGACCCTTTCTCAGTGCTTCTTGTTCGTATTGTGTCAGGGTTCTGTCTGATAAGTTGATTACTTGCATTGTATCTTTTACTGGGTGTTCTTCTTGGTTTTGCCAGAGCGTGTCAGACGGCCTGTCGATTGCTCTCCCTTTCTTCCTCTTTCCCCGGCGCCCCCTTGTTGACCTCCTTTTGCTGACATTGTTTTTTGGAATTGTTTGCTTTTGTTTGTATTTCGCATTTGTGCTGTTTTTCCCACTTGATGTAAGAGTCTCATTTCCTCTAAAAAATGGAACCTAATGGCGGTATTCTCACTGCTAGAGTTTGAGACATCAGTGGAAGTGCTAGCATCTTCTTCTGATTCTGATTCTGTCAGACTTGCATTTTCATCATTGACCTCTGCCTTTTTTTGAATAACTTTGCGAACATTGTCTAGTATAGATACGACCTTTGGCATAGTCTTCCTTGTCTCTTAAAAACTTTCTTTGTTTACGTTCTTTTATTTCTTCTTCATATTTACTGATGTTGGTCTGCATTTGAATCTTAATTTTATTTGCTGCTTCAGCATCTGGACCATTGTATAAATCTTGTTCAAGTACTTCAATCTCCTTAAGTGCCTTGATTCTATCACTCTTGGCATATTTAACCAAGATTGTCAACATTTCAAAAGAACATTCACTGGTAGCTTCCCCCCATTCATTCAGCATTGCCGGGTCATCAATGACATTTTGATGTCATCTTTGATGTTGTGGATGTTAGTCTTAGCAATGCACGGTGGTGGCGCGAGTTATGGTTGCTTAGCTTACCATAACTGGCGAATTTCAGTTTTTTTTTCGTTTTTACTTGGAATCATAACGTATCTTCAACAAAGTTTTTTCATTGGATTTAATAGGTTTTTAGTAGCGCAACTTAACCATAACTTCCCTTTAACAACGTTTTTTTTTACTGAATTTCATAGGTTTTTAGTAGCACAACTTAACAATAATAACTCTGACTTTATGTACAAGTACCATAGAACATACTGAACCCCCCTCTACTGAATTTGATGTCCACAAACTCTTTTAATGTCCGCGGACAGATGCGGACAACAGCACCACTACCCGAAAAGTCTGGGGGGTATGTTCAATTGTTATATCATAACATATGAACATTTTACAAATTCACAAATCAGCACAAATACACATTATATGTAGTAATAAATAAGAATTGTAACCCATATATATAACATACTAACCATTCATTTAAATACAATATGTTCTAACATGGAATATACCAAAAGAATAAAGATAGTTTTCCAACATGATTACCTCACAGAAACTCCACAACTATGAGCAACAGCAGATCTACAGACCACTCAGAACACACCTTACCAGAAGCTAGTAAGTGTACTGCATTTTACTCATATGTTTGTAAACTTTCTGTATTAGATACAAAAAAATGATGTTATGTTTTTTTTTTCTCACAGAAATGTCTAGTTCTCTGGAGTGGCTAGAGGAGCATTTCCGACGTGAGGAAATGTCACAAGATAGTGAGCCTAATGGTAGACTCTTTACTATATAAACCAATTAATATATATTATTTTATATACATTTAACATATATCTATTTTTTTGTACAGACCATACAAAAATTGAAAATACTAAAGAAAAAGCAGTATTGGATAAGACTCTTCAGCACATAGAAGAAAAAATGGACCTACACTTGGCAAATTTTAAAAAACTTTGTGGAGGATCACTTGAAACAAACAACTACATACCATTGTCCCACATGTACCTGTCCCCCCTCACCATATCCCACTCAATTATCCCCAAACCCTCTCCATGAACCAAAACGTTTTGATGAGACTTCCATCCCTTCTTCACCTCATATAAATCCTATTGAAAGCCCCAATTCTCCTGTTTTTGTTTCAGTTTCTGCCTCACCTTCTCTGTCATAAATTTAACATCCATGTAATATAAAGTAAAATTATTATATTGTGTCCTAATTAATTTCTTGTCTTTTTTTAAAAAGCAGTTCAGGTGTCCGCGGACAGCGCGGGTGTCCAGAATGTCGGTGAAGAAACGAAAATGGAGGTGTCCTAAGAACACTATATCTGTCCGTACTGTTCGCTATCAAGTTGAAACTGTTCTAAGAACACACACGGTGAACTGAAATGTTCATAAAGAAACAAAGTGGGGGTGTCCTGAGGACGCTGTGCCAGTCCGTATTGTTAGCAGACATGTTGAAACTGTTCTAAGAACACAGGCTGTGCCCTGAAATGTTCGTAAATAAACTAAATGGGGGTGTCCTGAGGACACTCTACCTGCCCTTACTGTTCGTAGACAGGTTAAAACTGTTCTAAGAGCACATCAAGTGTCCTGGGATGTTCATAAATAAACATAATGGGGGTGTCCTGAGGACACTATGCCTGTCCGTATTGTTCGCAGGCAAGTTGAAACTGTTCTAAGAACACAGGCTGTGCCCTAAAATGTTCGTAAACAAATGAAATGGGGGTGTCCTGAGGACACTATACCTGTCTGTACTGTTCGTAGGCAGGTTGAAACTGTTCTAAGAACACATCAAGTGTTCTGGGATGTTCATAAATAAACAAAATGGGGTGTCCTGAGGATGCTATCCCTGTCCGTATTGCTCGCAGGCAAGTTGAAACTGTTCTAAGAACAAATGCCTGTCCGTAACTGTTAGTTTTCACTTGTGACACACTTTTAATCACTTCAGGACCCGAACAGTGTCCATAGTACACCAACGCGCATGCGCAAAACAGTTTCAGTGCATTTGGTGTCCTGCAGACACTCGCTCCCTTCGCGAACATATCATGTGACCGCACCCACGATGAGCGTATGTTCTGATTGCGAACACTGTTCGTGTCCCCGAACAATTTAAAACTACATTTTCAAGTAATCTACAATATTTTTCAATAAAAACTCACCATAGAACAAGTCCCACATAGTAATTGTGAGTTTCTACATACTTTTTGTGACTTTTTGAACCCTATTTTCTGTTCGATCTGTCCACGGACAGCGCGCATGTCCATGAACCGCGCACAAGCACCCCTATAAAAGACAATGCCCTAGAGCTCATTCTCATTGTGTTTCTGGCTATCCTACAGAACACAGCACATTTTGCTGCCAATTTGCAGATTTTCATCTCCAAGCTGATGGCTTCCATGGCTCCACTCATGCCACCTGGTGCTTCATCTGCCTCAGCACCACCCCGAGCCCCTCCACCACCACCACCTCCACAAGGGCCTGAAGAGGGGAACAGGAGTGAGGATGCACAGGAGGTTGAAGAGGATGACAAGAATGAGGTAGTGGAAGTCCCTACTACCAGCACTCAGCGTGAGTCTTGGGTGTGGCGGTTATTTACCATTCGTGGTAATGGTCCTAAGGCACGTACGAACCAAATCACCTGCAACGAGTGCAAAATGGTACTCAGTCGCAGGAGGCATGGTTCATACAGCTTTGGGACAACTACCATGAAGCAACACCTAAAGTCATTCCAAACTGGGGCCATTCGCAAGGTTGTACCTTGCGAGGAGCATAGTAGGTTGACTTCCTCTACTTCATCCTCCGTTTCCGATCCTGTCACCACAAGGACCACTCCTGTGGGACAACGTATTCCTCAAGCTGCCTCACAGGCCATATGCAATACTGATGACCCTTACCTTTCGAGGGTCACAGTTGTGTGTATGTACTGCGATGCAGTACTGTGCAGGGGGGAGGGACTTCATAGTGCTTTTGAGGCTATCGTCTCAGAGCACGAGAAGATCTGCTCACTACCCAAGTAAAACCCACACTACATCTTCCTCTCTCAGCTCGCCCTTTCTTATCCCCGTGGTTGGTGTCCCCCGTTACACTCCTATCCCGTCCTCTCCTAGTGTGTCGTGTATAAAAAAAATATATATATATAAAACAACAAAAATAAAAAAAGGCTCTTTTCAGAGCCGCCTTTCACAGTTAAAAAATAGAAGTGAAAATAAATGAAGCAGGGCCCTGTGTATTTTTTAGAAGTCTGCGGTCAGTCCGTGGACATCTAAAATTTTAGGGTGCTGCCCTATCATAACCATTGCAGTTTTATCTGGGTGCAAGTGGTGGCTCTGAAAAGAGCCTGTTGGTGGTGTTTGTTTGTGTTTGCACAACACCTACTACAAAATGGATGCTGTAATTCCAAAAAAGGTCGCAATGCATTTTGTACATTTCTCAGAAAAATATGATTGCCAGCATAAGTAAGATGGACTCCATCTCAGCGAAAAATGTATGTACTACGAAACATAATATTTTCAAAATCTCCTAGAAAGGCACAAATAGCCTTATTGACATTGCGCCTTGCTTTCTCCATTTGTGGACCAAATGAAGAAGAACGAAGCCACATTTGTCTCTGAACAATCCGTGAAAAAATTACTTGAGAATTTGGAAACATGTCCATGACCTTCCCAAGTCCTTCTTTTTTTTTTTTTTTAAAATGTATTTTATTTTATAACGACCACACAATGCAACAGAACATAAATAGAACACATCAAGCCACAACAAAGGCCAAACAACAGATATGAAAAAGAAAAGAAAGAAAAAACAGAACCGAATTAACTTAACAATCCCCTTCCCTCCCCCCTATGAGCCTGTAGGGTGTCCACCATCATTGTCCGTTCCGTGTGGTGGGGTTCCGTCGCTCTCAGATCCAGCCGAGGTCGACCCCGTACTAAACAGTTCAGCCAATAGCACCTTCCATGCCGTGAGGGAGCTCACCTCTTCCTCCCCTCCCGCCCTGATGGCCTCCCACCATGCTGTCGTCTCGGCGGCAGCCCATTTCTGGAGGTCACGCCACCATACCTCCACCCGTGGCCTCTGACAATTCTTCCATCCCATGGCTATTCTGCGTTTGGCAAGTGTATAAGCCAAATCTTTAAGCTTCTCCACGTGCCGAAGCTTGCGCGCCCTGGGGTACCCTCCAAGCAAACAGGCCCAGGCCGAATCTATCTTAAGTACAATGCCCCTCCCTGCCAGCTTCTGCGCCACTTCACTCCAGTAGGTTGCAATCACAGGGCAGGCCCAGAACATGTGAATCATATCAGCGTTCTCTGTGTTACACTTGGGACACGCCTGGCGCCCAGCGTCTCGAAATCTGGAAATTCTCAGGGGGGTCATGTATGCCCTATGCGTGATATATAATTGTATCTGTTTAAACCTGGCATTCCTCGATACTTTTTTGTGGTACCCCAGGGCGCGCTCCCACTGCCCATCCGCCATCGGGGCCCCCATCTCTGTTTCCCATTCCAACCTCAGGTACCCCAAATCCTTCCCAACCTTTGCCATCAGCATCTCGTACAGCCTGGAGACCTCATGCCCGCCCTCGGATGCGTCATACATAATCTCCAGCGTCGCATCCAGCTCGTCAGCCAATACGGTCTCGGGCCAAGTGCTCCGGACCTCCCTGACCACTCTGTGGAACATCATGTATTGCCCCGCATGCAGCCCCGCCCCCGCCTCCAGATCTGCGAACTCAGCCAAGGCCCCATCCTGCCAAATGTCCCCCAAAGTGACCAGCCCCACTGACTCCCAGTATGTTCGCAGGATGGCCCTAAGCTGTCCGTCTTCCCCTGCCAAGGCCACCAGCGGCAGCTGCGGCATGCACGGCAGGGGATCCCCCATCATCCGGCAGGCTCTTCGCCACATGTTCCTGCCCAACGCTAGCATCTTAGGACGCCCCCTCATCCATGTGCTGGATACCCAAATAATCTCTCGCAGGTAGAAGGGGGAGCAGTCCTTTCCCAACAGTCTATGTTCCGGGGTTTCGTCGTCCGAAAGCCACTTGGCCACGTACTGCAGCTGCGCTGCCACGTAGTAGGCCTCAAAGTTCGGCAGCCTCACGCCGCCTTTCTCATAAGCCTTCTGCAATTTCCACAATGCGACCCTGTTACGCGTGCCCTGCCATAAGAAATCTCTACATACCCCATGTAGTCTAGCAAAAAACCCCTTGGGTATCATGTATGGAATGTTATTGAAATAATGCAGCAGCCTAGGTAGCACGACCATCTTAAGCATAGCACCCCGGCCCATCATCGCTAAGGGTAGTTTCTCCCAAAACCTCATGCACTTCTCGATCCTCCCCACTGCCAATTCAGTATTGTGCCTGTGTTCCTCCCCGGTCGTGTGATATACGTCTATGCCAAGGTACCGAAAGGTGCTTGTCGCCCATGGGATTCGCAATACTGGCAGCCTCTCAGCCGGTATCCCCACATAGCCGCCCAGCGGGAACAGGGTGGATTTCCGAGGGTTGACCGCTATACCAGAAAGCCAAGCAAACCTCTCCATCACCTCCAAGACATATTGCAAGTTCTCTTCAGGGTATTGGAGGTACAACAGCATATCGTCGGCATACAGGGATATCAGATGGCTCTCCCCCCCCACCTCTATGCCCACCGGGTCATACTGTTGCCGGAGGTAAATTGCCAAGGGCTCAAGGGCCAGGATGTACAACATTGGGGACCAAGGACATCCCTGCCTGGTGCCTCTACCTAACTGCCACCTATCCGACACTACTGCCCCCGTACGAACTCTGGCTAGAGGCGCGCTATATAATAATTCGGCCCACCTCCTGTACCCTGGCCCCATTCCGAAGTGATCCAGTGCCGCCAACAGCCACGGCCAACGAACAGAGTCGAACGCCTTGACCGCATCCAGCGCCACTATCGCCATTTCGCCGTCTTTGCTACATCCCCATTCGACCACTCTGTGTAGGCGTCTATGGTTGTGGGTAATGTTCCTGTCCGGGACATAGCCCGTCTGGTCAGGGTGAATCAGCTTGCCTATCACTCTCCTCATTCTAGCCGCCAAGACAGCTGTTAGGATCTTGCTGTCCTGGTTCAGCATTGACAAGGGTCGATAGGAGCCGCAACCGTGTCCCGGTGTATTGTGCTTGGGGAGTGGCACTATGACCGCTTCCCTGAGTGATTCTGGTAGCTGTCCCAGCTCAAACGCCTCATTAAACATGTCCAGCATGGGTGGGAGTACCTCCTCCCCATACGCCTTGTAAAACTCGCTGGGGAACCCGTCCGCCCCCGGGGCCTTGCAAGTGGGCAGCTGTCGCACTATTTCTCTGAGCTCTTCCAGAGTGATCGGAGCATCCATCTCCTCTCGCTCTTCATCGCTGATTCTGGGCAGGCCTATATCCCCGAGTACTTCATCTATCTCCTCTCGGCTCCCCCCTTCCCGATCTTCATACAATGTTTGGTAGTATTCTGCGAATGCCCCATTTACCCCTTCTTGCGTATCGATCTCCGCACCCCCTTCAGTGATGACCGATCGGATCGGGGCCCTAGGGGTTTCGCTCTTATATAGCCAAGCGAGGAGCCTGCCTGTCTTGTCCCCACCCGCATGCAACCTCTCAATGTACTTCGTATAATTCAGGTTACAAAGTCTGTCCCAATGCCCAGAGCACCGCTGCTGCAGCTCAGTAACTACTTCCACATCGGTCCCACCCTTCTCCAATTCTTTTTCCAGCTCGATCTCGGCCTCTCGCAGGTCGGTCAGGATTCCGCCCATTAATCCCTTGGACTTCGCGATAGCAACTCCCCTCATCACCACCTTAAAAGCCTCCCACAAAGTACCCGCCGATTTGACACTCCCTGTGTTCGACTCAAAGTACGCGACTATCTCCTCCCTCATGTCCTCCTTGAATACCGGATCCCGTAGCGCTTCCGCCCGAAGGCGCCATGTTGGAATCCGTGCACATGGGGGGCGCAGCCGCCAATGCATGATTAGGGGCGAGTGGCCCGAGAAGACCCTCGCCCTGTAGTCAATCTGTTCACACTCCGTAAGAATGTCTGGAGTGGCAAAAAAGTAGTCGAGCCTCGTGTGCAGTTGGTGCGGAGCCGAATAGTGCGAATACTGCCTCCCACCCGGGTGTCTCGCTCTCCACACGTCTACCAGGCCTAGATCCGCTAGCAGCGACTGCAACACCTTGGCCGCTGGGCTGGGCCTAACCATTTTGTCATCCGACCTGTCCTCCCTGGGGTTAAGCACACAATTAAAGTCTCCACCCCAGATTACTGTGCTCCCCATCCCTTCACCGAGTCTCGCGCACAGTGTCTTGAAGTAAGTCGCTGTGTCCTGGTTGGGCGCATAAGTGTTTATGATACAGACAACTCTACCTTCCACAATCCCCCGAACCATGGCCAGCCGCCCGTCCGACTCCACAACCTCCCCCAAGAGCTTGAACGGGACATGTGGTGCAACCCAAACCAGCACACCCCTGGCATACGCAGAGAATGTGGATCCAACCACTGTCCCCCTCCATTTTCTCCGCACCATTTCAAGTTTATCCCGTGTCAAATGCATCTCCTGTAACAAGGCCACGTCTATCCTCTGCCTCTTCAAATACAACATGACCTTATTACGCTTCAGGTAGCTATTCAACCCTCTAACATTCCATGTCAATACCTTAAGGTCTCCCATGATTTATCCGTAGCTCCCACTTCCCCCTCTGGTCTGATCGCCTCCCCCCAGTCCCGACTACATCCCTTCTCAGTTTCTTCCCCAGGCTCACATAACAACTAACACCCCCCACCCCCCTAACCCAACCAACCGCCCAGCTCCATCCCTGGATCTCAGGCATCCCCGTGTTCGGTTCTCCACGGAAGCCCCCGTAGAGAACCCGACAGGGTGTCACACCTCACACAGTGACTAACCTAACCACACACTGGGGTACGAATAAAACGGCCCTCGGATGCCCCCTACACATTTATATCCGCGCTCGCGGACCATGTTCGAAACAGTTAAAAAATGCATCCCCATCACAAAGTGGCAAAGACTATATTCCAGTCCAAATGTTCAAAGTCCGCCAGGCCCACTGTTTCACTTAGCTCTCCCTGCTCCGTCCGCCATCTGCTCATCAGGCTCCTGAGGGCAGTTCTGCGCATCGAGCCATTCCATGGCCTCCTCAGGGGTGTCGAAAAACAGCGTCTTAGCCTTGAAGAAGACCTTAAGTTTGGCTGGGTAGAGTAACATATACTTGAAACCGGCCATCCGCAGGCGCCTTTTGACCGCCCCAAAGTTCATCCGACTGCGCTGCACTTGTAGAGTGTAGTCGGGGTAAGCAGAGATGGTTGCCTCCCCTCGCCGTATGGTGCCCCCTTTACGAAAATGTTCCAGAATCTTCTCCCGGTCTTTGTAGTTGAGGATCTTGGCGATCACGGGCCTGGGCGGATTACCCGGCGGTGGCCTTCTGATCAGGGCCCTGTGTGCCCTCTCCACTGCAAATCCCTGCGTTAGGGCACCTCCGGTGATCTCCTGCAGCAGCAAAGTCTCAATAAAATCTGTGGGGTTCTGGCCCTCAGCTCCCTCCGGTAGGCCCACAATCCGGATGTTGTTTCTGCGGGCCCGACCTTCTGCCTCTTCAGCCCTGCTTTCCAGGTTGCCTACCCTCTGCACCAGGGCATGGATCTCTCGTTTGTGCGCGGTGCATTCCGCCACAGTCGGGCCCATCTCCTTCTCCAGGGTCTCTGTGCGCTCGGCCAGGGTTCGCACATCTTGCCTCAGGAGGTTCACGTCCTCCTGTACCGCCCCGACCTGAAGTTCCATCGCAGTTTTCAATTCGGCCACCGCAAGTTGGAGTTTGGTCTCCCATGTCGCCTTCAGATCTGCGATCGCTGCCAGGACCTCCTGGTTCGTTCCTCCTGCGGCCATCTCCTTAGGCTGGGCCTTTTCTTTGCTCCTGGTCCCCTCGGTGCCAGGCGATGTCTTGGCAAATTCGTCGAGCGTGGGCTGTTTATTCTTCGCCCTCAGGAGCTTGCTCGTCATATCTTCGATCAGGAGCGTCCCTTCGATCTCGCTTAGGCCCCAGGCCTGGGGGCACTATGTCCCCCCGTCGCCACACAGTTTCGGCTACCTCCAGTCAAGCTTGCTTTCGCTGGATCGCGCTGAACGTGAACTGAGGGAATCGCCTCCAGAATCCGGTCCCCGATCCTTTGTCCCAACATCAAGCGGCGGCAGCCATTTTGTCTGCCGGCGAAGCTCCGGCCCAAAAACCTCACGCGGCTCCTGGGGACACAAGCGCTGCACAATCCCGTATGAAAAGGCATCCACATGTGCAGCCGAGCTTCGCATTTACAGTCATCACCGTCTATGCCACATAGTAGCGGCCGTTGCGTGGATTCAGCCGGATAATGTTCGGATCAGCGGGAGCTCCCGTTCAGGCACGTCCTTTCACATGGCATCCAAGCCACGCCCCCCCCAAGTCCTTCTTTCATTGCAAATTGCAAAGAAATTCCTGACACATGTCCTAAACTGTTGCCTCCACAATGAATTACAATTATGTCTGGATTTTTCTCTGTCTCCAAAGTAGCACAGAGAGGTAGCAAGTCCAACCACTTCATTCCACATACTCCATGCCAGTGCACTTCCACATGTGGGAATCCAAGATCTACAGCTACTACACAGCTTTCTGCATGCACCTTCAACCAATGTATCCACGAGTCTCCCAAAATCCAAACAATCTGTTTTCTGAAATACACAGCCATAGCTATCTGTTCTTCTCTCAGCAAAAAGAGTATCTGAGAAACTCTCTCCTGACACACCACACCCACTAAACTTTCCTGACCAATCCCTTTCTCTGCTCATTCTCATTTGCATGGCTCCCTAACCCAAAATCCCCGGATGTAACACCCGATGTCCCCGGACTACCGCCATGTCCGCGGACATATCGTAACATGAACAGTCCTACCATTTCCATTTCACTTTCTGTGCCATTCCCTCATTGGATATAGCTAAGAAGTCACATGAACATCCACCAATCACAACCAAGACCTCTACATCTAACTGCATCATCATAGATCAGCACTTCAAATGTACTATTAATTTCTCTCAGTACAAGTGTCATATTATTGGAAAGCACCTTCTACCAGAAATACTGTACAAGTCTCCAAGATTTCTACTTGCAGCTGCATGCATATCCATATGCATGAACACAAACTACAGGTATGCATATTTTCTGTATAGTACATGTACAATTCTTATAGATTCATATAAACAGAGTAACTGACTTTTAGCTTGTATAATGAATTTACTGTCATTTTTTCCATCTCCTAAAATCAACTGTCACTTCCAAACCTATCTGCTATTTAATTTATTTTTACACACACATTTTCAAAGCATGTTGAACTAACATATTTAAAGTACAATATGAAGAGTTAACATACTCAAACAAAATTGCATCCACACAGTATGTTCAAATATAAAACAACAATACTTGTACAAAAAAATAAACATTTATTTACTTATATTTATATACTGCGCAAGCAGCCCATGGCATTGAGGCACTGTTACTTACAAGAGCTTAGTTACAGAAATAGTGGTATTCATGGTACATTATGAATTCCACAAGGCATACAAATGATATTTTGGTTGGTACAGTTAGTGATTACAATACAGTTTATGCATTAAGAACATATGATATGTATTCAACTGGTGCGACACATCTTATGTGAATAAGATAGTTTTCATGATTTTGAGGAAGGCGCTGAGGGTCAATGTCAATTAAAAAAATCAATGTCTAAATTAAAAATAGTGCTATATACAAACAAAATTACTAATTTGTTTCCTTTACAATTGCAGTGAAGATCATTCTCCTGAAAAGAAGCAGCCGAATTTGAATTACAAAGAACAACTAAGAAGAAACCTGCTCATTTCAGAAAAAAAGTAAGTTGAATACCACCATATTATTTGTACTATTATTCAAACACACTATAAGTTTAATTCATGCTATTTCTGTGCCTAAAAATAGAGATTGTGCACCATTCTATCTACAAATCCCCATTTCTTAAACAGAGATTTACAGGCAGAATGGCACACAATTTCATATTTTTCGACACACAAATGACCCAACTCAGCCCCTAGAATTTTGATATTATAGAACAAACAACTGTTTTAATTGTATACTATTAGATTTACTATTTCTACTTCTCCACACCACCAGCTTACGTTCTACTGTCATATGAACCCCAGTTTAGTAGCACATAAATTCAAGAATACCCATCCCAACTAGTTGTAGTTGCCCAATGCACAATCACACACCATTACATACATCTTTATCATCTTATTCAGACACTCATGCACACAGCACACATACATTAAGAACACCCCAACCCATACCTTCTTTATTTTTTACAACAGACCCTAAAGAATGCCTACCAAAAATCAAGTCCGTAGAAAGCAATGGAGAAGCAGAGCAAATGAAGATAGAAGTGTCCAAAACAAGCAACCATCTCTAGCAGAATTTGTAAAAAAAAAGTTCAAACAAAACAGCTAATACAGTCATTTAGTGAACCAAAACAAGCTTCATCTACAGAAACTTTACTTCCTCTATCAAAATGTAAAACGAACCACAAAACATTTAACAAAATATCAGCTACCACTACAGATAAAACTGCTCCTATAAATCTTGATATAGTGCAAAGTAAGCATACCAAAAAAAGTATTTTAGGAAAAAATATTCCGTCACAGAGTCCTTCAAAATCTTATAAAAACAGGAGAGAAATCAGGCTCAAACCTTAAAACCTATCATAGGAAATTAATTTTAGAAGCGTTAATAGACAGTGCAATCCTTCTCAAAAGAAAGTTATTAATTTTAGTGTTAAACAAAATGAAACCACTAACAAAACTAATGACTAAATTACAAAAAAGACTTCTCAATAAATGAAATGTCAACAGAAATAACTTCTTAAGTATCTGTGGAGGTGAATGGAGTCACACTACGAGCACAGCCCATACTTTAATGAAGAAGCAGCAAACAAAAGCAAACAAATACAATTGCCATACATAGCAGTGGACAAGGTTATGAAAAAGTTAATAATACCATAATGGAAAAAGAAATACTGCTTACAAAAATATCCCCAGAAAACTTAGAATTACCTCTCCATTCAACTGAATCAGAACGTCTAGTATACAAATGGCCATGCACGTCAATGTGTAACATTCACAAAAAATCTTTCAAGTCTTTATGCCAATTCCTCAATCAATATGTGAAAGGCAAAGACAAAATCAAAATTAAACTACTGCAAAATATGGATACCTGTCCAGTGCCCAAGTACACAGGACTACAAGGACATTCATTGGCCTGCATTTCAGGATCTACTTGCAAAACCACCTTCCATTATATCAAAATGATGTCAACACATCATTCAACTATAATAAATCTAGTCTATAAACTGTACTATGCTAAAAGTCCTGTTTTAGCACTAGCCAACTGAATAAACATTCTTCTACATGGTACAGCAAAAGACCTACTTGAAGAAATCGACTATATCCAGATAAAATATTTTGGAAGTGAAAGCCACTTACAGAATTAAATAGCTTTAAAGCAAATTAGCAACAATTCTATGCATGGCAACCTTCTACTACACACATGCAAAAAAGAAATACTGACATTTAAAAGTACATCTGCTGAAATACCAAACCATGTGTATGTTGCCGTAGAACTTGTTATAAAGGTAACACACAAACTGCAGACCTAACATACAAAATAGAAGACAATGAAGATTCTAAATGGTTTGAATTAGCTCTCTACCTTATAGCAGAAAACAAATACGAAATAACTGACCCCTTAATACTTTGCAGTTACTGCACTACAAAACTTGACACCAACCAAACTCCTTCACGTGCTATCACAAATAATTTGGAATTATTTCCACTACCAAAACCCCTACACCAACTCAATTTATATGAGAGCATCATATTTCAAACAGTGCACCCATTTCAAGCAATAATACGCCTTCAACCAAAAACAGCAAAATTACCTCCCTGTGAATTAGTGAAAGGTATTCGGGAGAAAGTAGTGTATTTACCATTAGATCTAAAAGAAAATGTGCACACTCAAGGAGTGCAACATCCAATGGAGCAATCTTTAATTATCTTAGTAAATGGTGTACCTACAAAAGACAAAACAAATTGGCAACAACTGGTAGATTTACATAAAGTTAGACAAGCCTTGCAATATCTAAAAGACAATAATGAATACTACAAAGAAATTAATATTGAAGAAAACTTGAAGGATACCACTGAAATAATTCAAGAGACAAACAAAGCTACTTTAGACCATTATACAATTCACCCATTGCACTCTAATGACACCGTAGATGATGCACTAGAAACGCACCAAATGCATCAAACAAAAGGATCACCAATCAGCATATGGGAAAAAAGTATAGAAGCACGTGCTTTTCCTCTACTCATTCCTACTGGCAAAGGAGGAAGGTACAATGATATACCTATTCAAATAACAGCATCAGAATACCGCTCATTACGGATGTATTCTGAAAATCCCAGATTTAGACAAAATGTGGAATACATATTCCACCTACTCTTTGAAAGTGAACTAGCAACTTTATGTTACGGAGTTGCACAAACATTAAAATCAGGATCCCACTTTCAAAATATGTCAGCTACACAATTATTACAAAAAGTGCAACAAAAAGATGAGGTTTTACAATCAAATATTACAAATCTATTAGAAAATATGAGTGGTACTGAAGAGTACTGGTTTCGACATCATGGAGATGCACGTTGTATGATAAGAAACCTTGGCCCCACCCACTTGGTTTGTTACATTAAGGTGTGCAGAATATGCATGGGAAGATTTACATGATTTCCTATGCATATCAAACAAAAACAAAACAAACATAGATATACTAAGACCTGGAGAACCTTGTTCTCTAGATCCTGTTAATGTTTCAAGATATTTTCACCATTGCTTCATTGCTATGCTACACTTTATTTGTAATAAAACTTCTCCTCCCCTTGGAGAAGTGAAACACTTCTTTTGGAGAAAAGAATACCAAGCCAGAGGAGCACCACATATCCACATACTTTTATGGATTAAAGATGCTCCTAAATTTGGTCAAGACAGTGATGCCACTGTTTTACAGTTTATTGAAAAATATGTCACTTGTGAAATTCCATCAGAAGCAACAAATAGCGATCTTCATGCACATATTTTACAATTTCAAAGACACAAATGTGTCAAATATTGTCGTTGCAAATACAAAAACAAAGGGAAATACTACACCAAATGCTGCTTTGGTTTCCCTAGACCGTTTACAAAAACAGGTCAAGTGAACAACTTCATGTCTTCAGTTAGACATAGTGTTAAAGGTAAATCACCTAAAAATACATATTACATAAAAAGAAAAGAAGAAGAAAAATATATCAATGATTACAATGCAATCATTGCCCACTTATGGAATGCAAACATAGATGTGCCGTATATTGCAGACAATTCCACTGAAGTTGCACGATATGTTACAGCATAATAAACAAAAGCAGAATGACCTGTCATCATACAAAACACTGTCTCAGAAATTATACAGCTTGGGCATAAAAATGCTCTCCCATAGAGAATGTGGCTCCTATGAAGCAGCAGATCGTTTAACTAGTACTGCTTTGTATGGAAAATCTGAAAATATAGTATGGCTAAGTCTTGGTCCTGCTAAATCTAGAAAAAGAGTTTTAAAATCATATGAAGATATATAAACAATAGCCAAACATGATCCCAACAGCCAAGACGTTTTAAAAAACAATTTACTGGACACATACTACATACTATAACAGAAATAGCACATTGGAAACCATGTGTCTATACCACATAGCCCAAAACTTCACATTCGAAAATAATATAACACCCGATGAAAAAAAAGGTAAATACTGAGTGACAAATTGTAAAGGCAGCTTAGTAAAACTCACCAAACAAAATTTTATTAATCATTTTCAAATTGTCATTAAAGACTCCTCAACATAAAGAACTATATTACATGTCCCAGGTACAACTCTTTAGACCATGGAGAAAAGAAGAAGAAATACTAGATAACTAATGAAAGCACTATAACTGATGTAAACTTTACACAGTACAAAACAATGTTGCACAATGAACAGTAACACAAAGAAGAACTCCAGGCACAACTAGATAAGGACACTCCTGACAGAAGTCAACCTTCTGTAACAGGAAGCCAAGAACCACTGGGAGAGCCACTAATAACAAATGAGGCAGAATTAGCTATGACATAAGTAGAAAACACCATGTGTCAATATGAAGATAAAGAAGACTTAACTATACTACAATCAAAACTAAACAATGAGCAACGTAGCATGTCAAGAAGTAACAAAAGAAATTGCACATGGTGTACAACATGAAAACAAAGAATGCACCTTTCAAAATTACAAACCTATACTACTGTACGTCAGTGGTGAAGCTGGTTCTGGCAAAACATTCTTAATCAAAATCATCAGTACGTTCCTTCAACAATTGACAAACAACAAACTGTCAGCTGTTGTCACTGCCCCCCCAGGTTCAGCTGCCTACAACATAGGCGGTGTCACTTTACACTGATTACTACTCCTGCCAGTAGAACACCAAAACAAATTAGACTATTACAAACTTTCTACAGACGCTGCAATGGAACTACGCAGAGTATTAAAACAAATTAAAATGCTACTAATAGATGAAGTGAGCATCGTCTCCAACCTAATGTTTGCTTTGATTTACCTCAGATTACAAGAAGTACTCAAAACAAACTACGAATAGCTCTTTGCAGGAAAACACATTATTGTTTTCGGAGATCTTATTCAATTGACACCAGAGAAAGGTGGAGCTATTTTTAAAACCTTAGGACACAGACTCTGCCGTAAAACTGTTGGCAGCATAGGAAATGTCAACCTTTGGCAACATTTCCAATACAGAGAATTAACAGAAAACATGCGGCAATCTGCAGATCTCACTTATGCCAACATCTTTAAAAGTATTAGAGTTGGTATACTATGTCAAGAAGCACAATCAATATTGAAAACCCGGCACATTCATGCACTTTATGGCGATAATGCATGTGCTACATATGCTATGGAACAATTAGCCCACAAAAATGTCAATTATATGGCCTTAATGCCAACTCTTGCAAGCTGTTTCAAATTCAATGAAACAATGTTAGAAAAAGAAATGCAACGAATATTGGAAATTAGCGCCACAGACAAACTAGACGTACATGGTATGACACTACCCATATGTGAACAAGCCACAACAAGACTAAATAGTTTAGAAAATTCAATCTCCAACACAGCTGGATTGGAAAAAATATTAAAATTATCCTTAAGCTGCAGAGTAATGCTTAAACGTAACCTTGACGTGGACCAAGGACTAGTTAATGGAGCACTGGGTATAGTTGTTGGCTTTTAAACATGCCCACGTGACAACAACATTCAGTTTGTCAATATTCTCTTTGACAAACGTTCAGAAGTAAAAAGGATAGGACGCTCAACAGATCGATTCCTTCTCTTCAAAGACATGTATGTACGCAGAGAACAATTTTCTCTAACTCTTGCATACGCAGTCACCATTCATAAATCACAAGGTCTTACCCTAGACAAAGCATTAATAGACATTGACAACACAGTCTTTAAAGAAGGCATGAGCTTTGTAGCACTATCACGTTTACGTACACTTGACTGTCTATTTCTAATCAACTTTGATGCAAGTAAACACTGATATTCCTTGCATTTTAGAATACAATAGACTTCGTTCACTATACATCCCCATCTAAAAACATATCCTGTTCCACAAAAAGTAAAATGTTGTAAAAGAAAACTAAATCAAACAGAAATACAACAGGATATCACTGCAAATCCTCCAAAGAGAGTAAAAGAAGCGAATACTTCATCAAGTACCACAAGCAAAAAAGAACCAATTACGGAACGTAAACCAGGTACTTCGTCAAAGAAGGAAGACAAACTCAAAAAAAATCACTCAGATACAGAATTACCTGGTCCATTTAAACTCTCAAATATAATTGGTGTAAGTTGCTACGCAAATGTAGCAATGAATATTCTATTTCAATTACCACCAATTGTTGACAACATATACTTACACAGTACAGACCTATTGTGTTTTCAAATGTTAGTACTTCATAGAAATGCAACAAACAATCCTAATAACACATATACAGGCCGATTCATGGAATCAACGTGTGCCGAAAAAACGGCGCACGCGTGCGAAAACGTGCGAATCGCAGAGAAACAGCGAAAATCGCAGTGCAAGTGCGATTATCGCACAGAAAACATCGCACATCAATTCATGGAAGTCTGTGCATGCGCGAAATGTACGATGTGCGCTGAGAAAGTGCGCGGCGCACGCTGGCGCATGCTGGCGCACAGGTCAACGAACGCCGTGCGATAAGGCCACAGCGAATTCGCACATAGCGCGGCGCACATAACAAAAGTAGGCGTAACACGGGGCGTCACACGCAGAATGGGGAACAACTCGTGAAAATGTGGGCGTCACGGGGGAAGTACAAGAGGCAAGTGTGCAGAACGCCCACACGCTCGCCTACAACTCGTATTCATGGAATCGAATAGGGAAAAACAGCGCACGGCCAAAGACGCGCACAGTCCCTTACATGTCCGCCACACGAAAGCAGATGGTAGCATCCCTGCGCAGGAAAAAAATGTGCGCCAAAGTCCTACACGTGCGAGAAGGCCCACACGCGATCGGGCCTGGGGGAGCGTGTGCGTGCATTTCAGGGGTGCGCAAGAAGTTCCACATGCGATCGGGCCTGGGGGAGCGTGTGCGTGTATTTCAGGGGTGCGCAAAAAGTTCCACACGCGATCGGGCCTGGGGGAGCGTGTGCGTGTATTTCAGGGGTGCGCGTGAAGTTCCACACGCGATTGGCCTGTGCGCGTGTATTTCAGGGGTGCGCGCAAAGTTATACACGTGATCTGGCCTGGGGGAGCGTGTGCGTGTATTTCAGAGGTGCGCGAGAAGTTCCACACGCGATTGGGCTGCGTGCGGGCATTTCAGGGGTGCGCGAGAAGTCCCACACGCGATTGGCTTGGGCGCGTGTATTTCAGGGGTGCGCGAGAAGTTCCACAAGCGATCGGGCCTGGGGGAGCGTGTGCGTGTATTTCAGGGGTGCGCATGAAGTTCCACACGCGATTGGCCTGTGCGCGTGTATTTCAGGGGTGCGCGCAAAGTTATACACGCGATCTGGCCTGGGGGAGCGTGTGCAGGCATTTCAGGGGTGCGCGAGAAGTTCCACACACGATTGGCCTGTGTACGCAATTCCATTGGACCAAAGGCCCTGACAGCGCAGGCGCGTCTGTGACGTGACACGCTCGGGCGTGTCCCTGTACCCGGGGGAATGTTACAAGACCAAAAACTGCACGTCCGAGTGTCAGCCTGCGTGATTGGAGGATAGTGCCTCAGTGCGTATACGAGGAAGTGACGTTGGACGTGTGGTGCGGTTTAAAAGGTGCGTGTAGTACGTCATTTCCTTGTACGTGCTTCCCGTGGAGAGCGAGTGGGTGAAATCTGTACTTCTTGTCGGTTCACACGCGATTTACTTCACAGCGTTTCCAGTTCGTACTCCCTGTTACCTCTGTCAGTATTTTTCTGATTTTCTTTTCGACCTGTTTCCTCAAACAGCGTTGACTTTTCCTTTTGTCCTGTCTCCTCAGACAGTGTACAATTCTTCTTTTGGCAGGGGTGTTATTTTTCACGCTCTTTTCCCAGGCAGACGGTGAGTCGCGCACGTATTTACCAACTCTGCTAGCCCCCTGTGTAGCGTACCCCTTCAGAGGTCATTGTAGGCTATGTGTGACACGCATACGTTCATTTTTGTGTTTCTGTGTGCCACAGCGTAGTGCAGGTTCCTTTTCCCACGCACGTGGTCTACGAGGGGTCGCGTGCACATCATTTTCTGTTTTAGGGGTGCCTGTGCGTTGCGTGACCCGTCATCTTTCCCCAGGGGTTACATACAGCGCTGCTAGAGCACTTGGGTACGAATTCCATCTAGTACCCTACCACTTTGACCCCCAATTGCCCAGGACAATTGTCCACTGCAACTCCCATACGCACAACTCTATCAGTGCCATGGCTGGGAGGCGAGCAAGTGGTAAGGGTGGCAAAGGTGGCCGAGCCTCAAGAGGTGGGCGTGGTGGGCGCGGTAGGGGACGTGGCCAGGATTTGCAGACTCCCCCAAGCCCCCCACGTGTGGAGGACCAGTCAGGGACACACACCCCCCCCATGGTTGAGGGAAACGTGGCTGACACCATCCCTGCTCAGCCCTTGTTGGACTGGCCCGTTGTGGCACCTGACCTAGCACAGAGTGACTCCCAGGCTGACTTCCAGGTCGCCAAGTCTAGGCCACGGGTGGCGCCGCAAGCCAGTGTCACCAGGCCACGTGGTACAGGGGCAGCCATGTCATCTGCTGCCCCGAGTAGGCGGGGTGGGGAGGCTGCAGGGGCAGCTGCAAGTCCGTCCACCCCATCTCTGACTCCCCCAGCAAGGACAGTGTTGGTCCCGGTACATCAGACTGAGGTTCCCCCTGCCATCATCACACTTCAGCTAATGCCTGCAGAAAGTCATGTAGTCAGTGTGCCATCGCACACTACTACTACACAGTCCACCGGTGCTCCTGCCTCTAGTGTCCAGAGTGGCGTAGGGCACTCCGGATCCCCACCACCCACAAAAAGAAAGAGGAAGAGTGCTTGTCCAGTACAGGCTGATGACCCCGACACGGCTACACGGTCCGGCACGCCAAGGAAGCCTAGCTTCAATGATGCCGAACTGGATGCACTTGTGCAGTATGTGTCCGAACATGACGCCGAAATGTTGGTCACTTCAGGGTGTAGGATTACACCTGCTCGACGTCAGGCACACTGGCAGTCCATCGCGGACAGCATAAGTGCCCTTGGGTTTATGAGGCGCACAGCTGTTGAGTGCTACAAGCGCTCAAACGACCTTAAGCGTAGGGCAAAGAAAAAGCTGGCCTCAAGTCATGCCGCAACTCTGGTGACTGGAGGTGGGTCTCCACAAGAGGACACAGAACTCACTCTACATGAGCATGTTGCTGGGACCTACGTCACAGAGGAGCAGATCCAAGGTGTGGGAGAACTGCCAGATTACGAGGCAGTGTCCGGTGAGTGCACATGCATGTGTGTGTGATCCATGTGTATGTAGTTTGTGGGAGGGGATCTGGTTGAGTGCCAGGTACGGGTGTGTGTGCCTGAGTGTTTTGTCCCACCCATGTGCTTCATCCAATGCATTCTGCGCCCCGGATCTGGGTATTACAGTATCCCTTCTGGCCACAGTAGGTGTTCTGCACTACATTGCGCCAGTTGCCCTTGAAGTGGCATCTTGCTACCACATTGTTCCGTATTTAGCTGTGTTCATTCAGGCTGATAGTAGGAATTCACCTGGTTCTACTGCGCATCACTCTGCCCCATTGTCACATATATGACATGCGCATGGTACATGCCATCTGTGCGATGGCATGTGTCATGTATGTGTATTGGACATGCCACTCACAGGCCAATGTGTGATATCACTGCTAGCCAGCATGCAGCTGATGTCTTGCTCTCCCATCTTGGTGTCATCAGTGTCTGACATTTTCCTCCACTTCCAACTCATGGACAGTGCATGCATGGGAGGGTTATAGTCATGTGGGACATGTGTAAATCAAGTACTGGTACTGTAGCTTGTCTGGCCTAATGGCGTGCCATGGTGCTAATGCCTGTTTCCATTTTTTGTCTTTCTTGTTTTTGCAGAGGATGACACACCTGATGCTGTTGAGGGAGAGGAGATGGTGCAGGCCCAGGAGGGATCTGAAGCACGACCAGGCACCAGTGGGGGACGTGGTTTGGTGGTGGGGGAGAACCCTCTCTTGCTGCAGGCCATACTGTCCCGGGGTGTCCCTGGCTGCACCTCCCCAGAACTCTTTTCAGGTGTTGATTCGGATGAGGCCTATGTGGATTCGCAGGTATGTGTTCATGGAAAGGATACTGTTCTGTCCGACCCACCTGCACCAGGGGTAGAGCCCACTATGGGGATGTCAGTGTTGGTAGGTGCGCCTGTGGTGGTTACGGATGCAGGGCCACACTCCGCAAGATCTGATCCTGTACCTGGGCCAGCAGTTCAGAGGGGAAATGCAGTCCTGCAGCCTCAGGCAGTGCCGACACAGCAAGGCGCAGTTCGCCTTGCCCCAGACAGGTGTGGTGCCCGCCAACGCGGTGGCCGTCCGCCACAAGGCAATACCGCATGGGAGCAATCCATTTACGGTATGGCCAACCAACAGGCAGCATCATCCGAAATGATTGCTCAAGCCATGGAGAGGGTGGCCACTTCCATTGTCCCCCCAGAAAGGCAGATGGAGCTACTACAGCAGGCAACAGACTCCATTTGCCAATCAGTCAGGGAGGACATGTTGGCGTCCAACAGGGACAGACAGGCGGCCCTGGACAATCTGAGGGAATCAATTTCTATAGATGCCCAGGGACAGAGGGAAGCCCTGAGGGGAGAGGTCCGGCACCTCAGGCAGACTCTTGTGGACCTTGAGGCTTCCACTGTCACCAGGACGGAACAGCTGCTGGAGCGCGTCACCCGTACGCTCTCAGCAGAGATGCAGGCAACTCGGGCGGAGGTCCGGGCAACACGTCGGGTGTTGCATGGGGATCTCCGCACCATATCCCTCCAGAACGAGGCCTTCCAGGCCCGCATGCTTGCTGCCATGGAGGACCAAACTAGGGCATTGCGTGGGCTGCCTCCCATGGCACCACCACCTCCTGTGGCAGCAGCAGCAGAGGTTGAGGAGAGCGAATCCAGCAGTGAATCTCCCACTATTTAGTAGCCGTGCAGGCCATGAGCCCATGGAGGTGTTTTTTTTCGCAACATTCACGCAGGTGACTGTTGGTGGGCACCCTGTCCTCGGACCTCCTGGGTGGCCTCCCCCACCCTCCTGGCCCACACATGGCCATTTTTGATTTTTGATTTTTGATTTTTGATTTTTGATATTTGATTTTTGATTTTTGATATTTGATTTTTGAGTTTTTATTGCAGTGTGTTGCCTTGTGTGGCTCCCGTGGGCATCCACTGTATTCCAGCTGGGCGCATGCAGGCTTGTCCTGAGTTTGGGTTAGATGCTTGGGTCAGTGAGACACACACCCCTCCTGCTTCCCGTTTCCATGGGCTTGCAAAGGGTGTGCCCAAGTGACAGTGAATTACACAGTGACGTTGGACTCCCATGAGCTGTGTGGGCAGTCTGTAGTCAATACTGTGTATACATTCATAGTGCATATTGTTGTTGTATTGTGCACTGCATGGTGTATTGATGTGTGCTTGTGCATCCATGTCTCCCTCCTGATTTGCAGGTTCATTCCTCATGTCTTCACAAGGCCGTCCACTTTGGAGATGGGGCTCATGTTGTGAGCAGTGGACTTCCAGATGTGCGTGGCAACAACACTGTACAGTTGGAGGTGGTGGATGTGCTGCCATTCTCACGCGCACCCCTGAAATACACGCACACGCTCCCCCAGGCCAGATCGCGTGTAAAACTTTGCGCGCACCCTGAAATACACGCACACGCTCCCCCAGGCCTGATCGCGTGTGTAAACACCCGCGAGCCCCTGAAAAACACGTACCCCGCTCCCCCAGGCCCGATCGCGTGTGAAAACACCCGCGAGCCCCTGAAATACACGCGCCCAGGCCAATCGTGTGTGAGAAGCTTCTCGCGCACCCCTGAAATACACGCACACGCTCCCCCAGGCCCGATCGCGTGTGAAACCACCCGCGAGCCCCTGAAATACACGCGCCCAGGCCAATCGTGTGTGGAACTTCTCGCGCACCCCTGAATTACACGCACACGCTCCCCCAGGCCCGATTGCGTGTGAAACCACCCGCGAGCCCCTGAAATACACGCGCCCAGGCCAATCGCGTGTGGAACTTCTCGCGCACCCCTGAATTACAAGCACACGCTCCCCCAGGCCCGATTGCGTGTGAAACCACCTGCGAGCCCCTGAAATACACGCGCCCAGGCCAATCGCGTGTGGAACTTCTCGCGCACCCCTGAAATACACGCACATGCTCCCCCAGGCCCGATCGCGTGTGAAACCACCCGCGAGCCCCTGAAATACACGCACCCAGGCCAATCGTGTGTGGAACTTCTCGCGCACCCCTGAATTACACGCACACGCTCCCCCAGGCCCGATTGCGTGTGAAACCACCCGCGAGCCCCTGAAATACACGCGCCCAGGCCAATCGCGTGTGGAACTTCTCGCGCACCCCTGTAATACACGCACCCAGCCCATTCGCGTGTGGAACTTCCCACGCACCCCTGAAATACACGCACGCAGCCCAATCGCGTGTGAAACTTCCCGCGCACCCCTGAACTATACGCACGCAGCCCAATCGCGTGTGAAACTTCCCGCGCACCCCTGTAATACACGCGCCCAGGGCAATTGCGTGTGGAACTTCTCACGCACCCCTGAAATACACGCACCCAGGCCATTCACGTGTAATACTTCTCGCGCACCCCTGAAATACACGCACACGCTCCCCCAGGCCAGGTCGCGTGTGAAACTTCTTGCACTGGTACAGGGTTGGCGCAGCCATTTGCGATGGTTTCGCGATCTTGATGGCTTTTCCTTGCGCGAGGGCGTTCTTGGGGGCGTAACTGGCGCTGCTGCAGGGTCGCTGCGCCACTCTGCGCCACGTCTGCTTTTGGAGGTGGGAATCCATGAATACGCTGTGCGCGGAAATTGATTTTATTGCACGCGGCTGGCGCAGACATTCGCACGGGCACGCTGTGCGCCAGCCGCGTGCGACACTTTTGAGAGGAATTACATGAATCGGCCTGATAGTGTTTATGGAATAAGACAACAATTGGACTACTGTGCTGGAATGGTGAAATTCACTATAAACTCACAGGAAGATCGACAAGAATTTCTAATGTACTTATTACAAGTACTGGAAAACAAAAACATACCTATGAATGAAATCTCCCAGATTTCATACATGTGGAAACATACATGCACTCTTTGCAACAATGTGACACAAGAACAAATCCCCAATGAACGCTTCGAATATATCAATACCTAATTGTGAATCCATTCCATTTCTGCAACTTGTACAAAATGCAAACCATGGTAGATTATGTTCTACCTGCAATTCGGATAATCGCTCCACCTTACTAATACTAATGCTTTTACGTCACAATGCAGATGGTCCCAAAAACAACTGCAAGCTGACTGGATTCACACATGGTCAAGTATCACTTGGTAAGAAAACCTTCACAACAATAGGTATAATCTACCACGCAGGAGCCACAACCAATTCAGGTCACTACACTGCATATATAAAAAAGATTTGTGGATGGTTCGAATGTAATGATAGTCCCATTACTCTAAAGCAGAGATTACCAGCAAATCTTACAAACGCTTATTTAATCTTCTTAAAACCAAAATGTATTAACTAAACTATGCTTAAACCTTAACTTAATGTCTATTAAAAAACTATAAACAGTTAGAATATGCCAAAAGGTATCTAACTGCACCAAGATTATACAACAATTAAACAGATAAATGAATACCACAAAATTATATAAAAGAAATAGACAGTTAGAATATGCCAGCTGGTATCTAACTGCCCCAAAATTTTACAATATCCAAACAGATAAATCAATACCACTTCATTATAACAAAAAATAGACAGTTACAATATGTCAACAGGTATCTAACTGCTCCAAAAATTTGCAACAAGCCAATAGCATTAGCCAGAAACAACAAGTGAACACTGAAAACAAACAAACAAATAGACTGTAGCATAACAAAAAAAGGTTTTTTTTAATCCAACATGGATTTTTTTTCTCCCACAGACCCAATGTGTCAGGAAAAAGGGCTGGTGCAAGAAAGGAGTGTGCAAAAGGCGATAGAGGTCTGTGGAATTCACAAGTTCAACTCTAAACTACATTTCCCAGCATGCTTTAGGGAGAATTGTAGTTGCGGTCGTGCGGCCGTTGACACAGCTGGTAAGGATTAACAAACGTTTATAAGGAGTTACAGAGCCACGGCAGGTGTGGCTTATTTTGTGTATCGAAGCAGGAGCAGGCGAAGCTACGACACCGGCAGCAGCATGTGAAAACTCTCTACGGGAACACGGACTACAGGCGGCTGCGGAACCCATTTTAGAAGCTGAAGACTGCTACGTCCGGGAAGGCTTGCGGGTCTCCCTGGACTTGAGTTAAGTACAGGGCGAGTGGCGGCTGGCAGAATCACGTTCTTATGGGTGTTATTTGCTGTGTGTGGAAACGGCGCGCTTACCGCTCGGACATAAAGTAGTTTGTCCTTGTTTCTAGTATCCTGCTGCCTTGTTAATCCAGTGCTAGAAGTTTGTTTGCTCGCAAAGTTCATTGATCAATGCAGGTGGAACAGCCATTACTGCATTGTATAACAACAAATCACATTCTAAAATCATAAGGGGCATATGTTATTTGTTATTTATGTTGCTGCAAAATATGTTCCATGTTTCATGTTACGTGTTCATATTCATTGTTTTCTGTAAGCCCACGGGCCATGTGTTTTGTTGAATTCATTGTGGGATTTTCTCCCAAGTATGACATGTGCAGAGTATCATCTATGTCTATGTGTTTATGAGGTCGTAGGGACAGGTCTAAGACTATGTTAGATGCACGTATTAAGGTGTTTCAAAGCTCAGGTCTATATTCTGTGTATGGTATGCTGGATACAAGTGTAACGTGTTCACAGGAAAAGTAGGTAGGGTTTTTTCCCGTTGTTTCCCTTGTCCTATCCAACATAGGTTTTCCTAATCCTCTTACCGGTGTTCCTAATTTCCGCACCCTATCCACAATCTCTTCCTAACTCCTCTTCCCCCCATTGGCTGCCACGTGGTGTCCTGTTTATTCTATCAAGTGCCTGTGCCAACCACGGGTGGAGGGTCGACTTCATTCGGCTTCTGTGGTTCGGGAGAGAGTGTCAAATTCTCTTCCCTTGTACGGAGTATTATTGACATAATAAGCCACCCCCATATTGGGATATTTACAACCACCCAAGCCAAATGGACGCAACACCTCCGCCTTTAGCCGATGTGCTAAAGGCTCTTCAGGATATTCAGTTGGAGTTGGCACATGCCAGACAAGAGTCAAATAATCTAAAAACACAAGTTCAGAGTTTGGTAGCTCAGGGAATTCCTTTGGAAGGCAACAGAACTCAGGGAGCGTCCACAAGTCAAAATCCAACGATCATTGTGAAACCTCCGAGCAGTGTTCCTCTAGCAGCGCCAGAGCGGTTTGCGGGAGATCCTCGCAAATACATGACGTTCCTCACGCAATGCAGATTACATTTTTTGTGTAAACCCACAGCTTTTGAGAGTATACAGGCGAGAACAGTTTTTTTAATCTCCTATTTAACTGGAGATGCAGAGCCTTGGGCCATGCCTTTGGTACAAAAGGATGATCCATTGCTATATAATTGGGGCGAGTACCGGTCTGAGTACCGCTTACCCGCACTACCCGCTGTTCCTGTTTCTGCTCTTTGAGGACTTTTGAAGTTGGACTGCTTTTCTACCAAGAGTGAATCTCTGTTTGTTTCGGCTTCTCCACTGCCAGTTCCGCCTAGTCCAGGCTGGGCTCAACAACTCTGCCCCTATCACGGCGATTGGCCGTGCGAGGAGTCACTCACCTCTACAAATTGTTCGCGCACGCGCACAGCGCGCGCGCACACGGGCGAGTACCGGTCTGAGTACCGCTTACCCGCACTACCCGCTGTTCCTGTTTCTGCTCTTTGAGGACTTTTGAAGTTGGACTGCTTTTCTACCAAGGTGATGAATCGACTTTATCAAGCCGAACTTTATTGACTCACAAACACTATCCAAGTGAAAGTGACAGCGTGTTTTCTGTTTGTTTTCAGAGTGAATCTCTGTTTGTTTCGGCTTCTCCACTGCCAGTTCCGCCTAGTCCAGGCTGGGCTCAACAACTCCGCCCCTATCACGGCGATTGGCCATGCGAGGAGTCACTCACCTCTACAAATTGTTTGCGCAAGCGCACAGCGCGCGCGCACACGGGCGAGTACCGGTCTGAGTACCGCTTACCCGCTTTGCCGCTTTTACGGTGGAGGTGGCCCTTTTCATTAACTTTATAGAAAAGTAAGTGCCCTTCAAGATCAGCTTCTTTTCTTCCTTTTACTGCTGCCCAGTGTTGCCCAGTGGTCTAAGATCCATCTCGTGGCCGTTGATTCAGCACAGGCCTGTGTGCCTGTGAGTGTGTGAGTCATGTCAAAGCGTAGACAGGTTTATTCTTTAAAATCTGACATGCCTCCCATGATAATTACTAGCTACAGCCCCAATGGTAACCCGAACACTGCACCCAAAAATTTGCTCTCTCATAAATCCATTGTGTTGACTCCATGTCCTCGACCCACGCAAGACCCGGGCATACTATTATTTAAACCGACCTCCTTATCCACACCGAAACCAAATGTTCAGTTGAAATCACAGGCTTTTCAGCCACATAAATCAAACACTAGCTCTGGCCTACCAATACAACGACCATTCAATAGGCCCATTGCGGGACTAATGGCACCTGGTGAACTATCTGATAACACCATGTTAAATTCACCTTGCCAACAACGCCCGCAATTGGTTGTAAGTTCTTCTGACTCTTCTATGTCAACTGACTACACCTCTGATTCCCCAGACAATCAAGAGGTTTCTCTTTATGCAAGCCAGTGCGAGTCTCCAATACCGATTCGCATTTCTCATAACTCACTACATAGTTCATACTCTGACCCCCCATCCCCAGACCACTCCATATCCGCTATTTCTTATGTACACCCAACCCCGCGGCGCCCTGCAATACAATCAAAGTGTGAGTCAGCTGAAATTCATCCACAACTGTTACAAACCACCCTGGCAGCAATTAACACAACCTTATTATCCATGTTTAAACTCTTTGAAGTTCTGGATGCTAAAATAACGAAACAAGAATCAAAGTTGGATGAATTATTAGTATGGACTCAAAAAGTTAACCTGGCTCCTCATGCTTATCTCCCAGTAGGCCAAGGCATACCGTGCATCGATTTAACCAATAAAACGATTGCATCAAGGTCACCTCTACCGGGCATTCCAACTCATTCTGTATTGCCTGCTGTCCCTCACATTATTACAACAAGCCCTCCAAAACAGTCTCTTGCTCGCATGACCCCAACAAATAACTCATGGGTCAGTGTGCAAGAATCAAGTGAGAACGATCGTGTGACGGCCCCTGTGATGGACTTTATTCCCCCCCTCATGTCTGTACCAAATATTACGCATAGCACAGTCCCTGGCTCTGATCCAAAAATTAAGACGATCAGAGCTACCACTAAACAACAACCACACAAAAAAAGGAAAACCAAAAATATGCCTATTCCACGCGTGACTAAAGCATCACTAAATGTTTTTTTCAAGAAAATTACCATTCCAAGTGCTGATGCTCTACCTGTCCCAAAAAGCATTTCAGCTGCCCCAACTAGCCTGCCATTGCATCCCAATGATCAAGCTCCCTCTGCTATCATCGAAGCCTATGAACCACTGGATGCTTTGGTCAACGCTTTTAGTGCTGACTCAAATATCAAACATCATGACCTAGTGATAACTGAGCAGCCAATTCCCCACATGGTTAACGTGCCACCTGTGACCAAACCCACTGAATCCGAATGTCAAAGATCCTTGATTTTGAAGGAAATGCGAAAGGCGTTGGATGCCTATATGGACGAGTGCAACCATGGGCAACCCCAACAACTAACGAAGTTAACCACTGATATTTCATCAAAATCAGTATCTTGGTCCTCCCCGGTGGCCCAACAGGCAAAATCATCAAATTCTGCAACTCACGGTGATGCGCACGTTCTCACACGCCCTTCGTGCCTGACTCCACTGATTTCAAAATACACCCCGGAACGACATATACATACACGCTATGATAACGGCTTGAAGCCTAACAAAAATACCCTTTCCCGGCACTCAATTCCTAAGGCCTCTACCTGTCATACATTGATTCTGCAATGCCGTGAAGGTGACTATCCAACCTACAATCTAAACAGACAAAGCGTACTTAATATCTTCAGTGATGTCCGAGAATTAGAAGACTTGACTTCCCAGGACATAGCCCAAGTGGAATATTTGAATGACGATACCGCAGCTATTGTGAGGCTTTGGATTCCTTCAGGCATTGTTTTGAATACGATTTGGTTAGCCAAGAGGACCCTTTTTAATATGGGATTCTTATTGGCGCAAGACCCAGCCCGTATGAAGGAATGTGTTGAGGCCCCTCCACACCATCTATCACAAATATATTACAGTTCCGGTGATGACCTCCAATCCCCTAATAATTAACCACCAATTGCACCTCAGTTTCATGTCATTAAAATAGCCTCTTGGAACACCCGAGGCTACACTCATTTGCACACTTCTGTACAATCTTTGACGGACTATGCTATAATTGCACTTCAGGAGACCTGGTATTTGGCCCCCCCTACTTGGGACAACTTTGATGTTATTTTGTTACCAGCAAAGATGGGACTACGTGGTCGCCCTTCATCGGGTTTAATGGTTGCAGTTAATAAGAAACTTGTCTTCAAAATTGAGGCGTGGTTAAATGTTAATATCTTTTTGCAACTAGTAAGATCACCCACAGTGACCACACCATAGCCCTTATTAACATCTATCGCAATCCGGCAGGTCTATCTGACATAGCCTTCTTTGCGGGGTTAACGGTCCTGTTAGATGAAATTTCGGCAACTCCTGGTATCACTGATACCCTGATCATGGGTGACTTAAATATGGACTGTTTATCCCCTGGTAACCAAAACAAGACAAGGGCCTTATCCACCTGGTCCCATCTTATGTATGAGCGCAACATGCGAGTAATCAATGGCTCAGTGGAACGTGATATCCCCCCGAAACCCACATGGCAGCGTGGCAAGAGTCAAAGTATCATTGATTACATGTACATTGACCAATCTATGTATAGTAGTGTTATCTCATTTGAAATAATTGCACAAGTTGCAAGTGATCACCATCTTCTTTCATTACATCTTAACTGGTCAGGTACCCCCCTCATCAAACAATGGATGACCCAACACCTAACGGTTAATAATGCAAAAAACCGCCTAAAATGGTCTGAGAGAACCCTTACACAGTTCTCAAATGCATTGTTTGCAGTTGATAACTCATATGACTTAATTGAGTATACCGATCTTCTTGAACCATACCGGAATACAATTGTACTAAACCCAAAGATAAAAAAACACAAACATCTTTACAACCCTGTAATCAAAGCACGCAGGGCCGAATATCGCAAGGAAAAGAGACTCATCCTTAAGTTAAATAATACCGATACTCACAGGGCATTAAGATCTATTAAATGTAAATATTCGAATTGGATTCGTGGACCTCGAGCATGGATGTTTCAACAAGACAGCGAAGCCATGCTGCGTTCAATCGAGTCCAAGAATTCGGCTGAAATATGGCGCCTCCTCAATTCGAATTCTAACCTATCACAGGCACATGCTCAAACTGGTGCGGTTACCGAAGCTGCTTGGATCGCACATTTTTCAGACTTATATTGTGATCCGCTCTTCCATCATAACGCATATAAGCCCCAATCCAAAACTCAGTGGAACCTTACCTGCTCCCCGGCCTTACTTGAAGAGCTGATCACAAAGTTGAGCTCTTCACGTGCCGCTGGGCCTGACGGCCTACACAATGCCATCCTGAAAGAAAACCCGAGGCTATGGGCAAAAAATCTCCATGCCATTTTTTCCGAAATTATGAAACGCCGTATTTTACCAACTTCGTGGCTATGCTCTGTCATAGTCCCGATTTATAAGAAGGGTGATCGTGCTGATACTTGTAATTATCGCCCTATTGCCCTTCTGGATGTCCCGGGCAAACTTTTTGCTAAACTAGTTCTAAATGAATTCAATCTTTGGACAGATCTCGCTGCCAAGCGAGATCGGCAACAAACGGGATTTGTCGCAGGTATGGGTACCTGTATAAACCTGTTAACTTTAAATGCAATAAAAGCCCACAGTCAGTCTCACAAACAATCCATTTATTTCGCATTCATTGATCTACATGCTGCCTTTGACTCTGTCTCACGTGCCCTGCTTATGATGAAACTAACAAGAGACAACTGCCCTCCAGATCTTCACGATATTATCCACGCATTTCATGCAGCCACTTCGATTCGTGTAAGGCTCACTTTAGATGGCTTGTTGTCTGCCCCCGATTAAGACAGACCGGGGCCTAAAGCAAGGGTGTTTATTAGCTGCAGCACTTTTTAATTATTTCATCCATGATCTAACTCCAATTTTTCTACAGATTGCCTCTGATGCTCCAGTCCTTAAAGGACAAAAAGTTACTAATTTAAACTATGCGGATGACATAGTCCTCATCTCAAAAACGCCGCAGGGCTTACAGAACCTCATCGATGTATTTAACGTGTACCTAATTGAGAACCAATTGATAATCAACATTAAAAAAACCCAGATTGTAGTTTATAAGGCAAATCGGCTACATAAATTTAAACCCAAATGGTCATTTAATTATACTCTACTGGAAGTTGTGCAATCATATACTTACCTGGGTTGTGAATTTAGTGGCTCGCTCAAACCGCACCATCAAATTGACCGCATGGAGGCAAAATTGACTTCAGCAATTTCGCAATCTAAAATCATCTTACATAAATTTGGAAAATTTACAATTCAACCAGTAATAACTTACTGGTCCATGAAAGCAATCCCTTCTATTCTGTATGGGGCTGAAACCCTATTGAATTTCAATCACGTGCATCTGGAGAGATTTGAGGGAAAGTTTTGGAGGGCTGTGCTCAACCTCCCCCATTGTGTTCCAAGTGCTTGGTTGCGATATGAAGTAGGCCTTGTCTCCATACATGCGGTCTATACTTGGCGATGTTGTATGTTATTTCGTAAATGTCTTATGGCAAACCAAAAAATGAATATGTTATCTGTAATAGGTGTCTACATGCTAACAACCGACAAGAACTTTGTAAAATTGTGGATTAATCTTTGTTTGGAAGCCTTAGCATCTGCTAACATTTCAATTTACAAGTTAATAGCTAATCCTGTGGGTTCCAAAACAGCATTTTATAATCTAGATTGGTCAAATACCATCGATAAATGCCAAAAGTATCGCCAACCATGTAAGTTTCGCTTCTGGCCCAAACCAATGAAATGCCCTGAATCTTATCTTTTAAAATTCCCTTCTGCTAAATTAAGAGCAGGCTTCTTGAGAGCACGATTCGATTTATGGCCCACTTACCAGGTTCAGGCAAGGCGAAATCTGCAATCACGAGCCCTACAAGCATGTCGATTCTGTATGCAAGATAATACAATAGAATCCTTGGAACATTTAGTCTGTTACTGTCCTAAATTGAATGCCCTAAGGTTAATACATTTCTTGAAAGTACTGCCTTGCATAGAAACTGTCGACCAAGAAATGAGATGGACCTTCTTATTGTGCTTATTGTGCTCTAATACTTACCTTTTGCAGATTGCACTAACCAACTTTTTATTATCCTTAAGCTTAGATAAAAGTTAAACGAGATGTAATCTAAGTCTCAAGCAGCTTGAAAACTAAAAGTTAAGGAAAAGAGGAAATCCCTCCGTTTTTCTCTTAATCTTATTTTCTATAATGTTAGGGAATTATTTATCTCTGAAGTGTATCTATTTTACTTTAATTCTATTATGTATTAGTTAAATGTTTGTATATTTGTTAGATGAAGGGCAACAACACTTGTGCTGCTTGAGTCTGTACATTCTATCATGAAATTCTTCAAAAACTGATGTTATTTCTATGACTATAACAAAAATCAATCAAAATATTATGTTCGTGTATTGAAAAGTTGTTTCAACAGCTAAATCAATAAAAAAACAAAAATATATATATATATAATTGGGATGGTTTTTGGCAGAATTTGGCAGACTATTTGATAGAAGAGAAGTGTCCTTAGCACAGGTCAAAGAGTTGTTGGGATTGAAGCAAGGAACAAGGGATTTGGTCACTTATGTCACACAATTTAATAGGCTGGTAATCGAAACAGAGTGGGCAGTGGCTAAGCAAACAGTGTTATTTTACCAGGGGTTACGCGAAGAACTCAAGGACGCTATTGCTCAAGTAGAGCCGCAACCAAGTACTTGTACAGCAATGATTGACTTGGCATTACGATTGGATCATAGGATGAATGAGCGAAAAGGGGATAAGAAAAGACCGGAAGTATTACCATTTGCGAGGCTGGATAGAGGTAGAGGAGGAAAACTGAGTGAAGCGGAACCTATGCAAATTGGTGGTATTAGAGGACCATTACCAGATTTAGAAAAAGGAACAACGTAAAATGAATAAATTGTGTCTTTATTGTGGGCAGGCGGGACACTTTATACGTACCTGTCCCAACACCCCGCAAAAGAAGGTGGGTGGAGAAAAGAGTACTAAGGAGTCAGGAAAAGAGTTGGGCCGACCTTAGGGGGAACACAGGTGTCAGGCCCGAACGAAGTCAGGTTCCCAAGATTGGTGGCAAATACGATGGGAAGTAAAACTTCTCATTTATACATTCTGGTAACATTATATTTTGCGTGTACTAAACAAGAAGTGATGGCCATGGTAGATTCTGGGGCTACAGGCAATTTTGTGGATATTTCATTTGCTGAAAGGTTGGGATTACCCTTGGTTGATAAACAAAAGATGGAGGGAGTGCAATCTGTGGATGGTTCACCACTAATATCAGGGCCCATCCGGAAACAGACACAAGTCATGGAGATGATTTGTACATCTGGGCATAAGGAGGAAATTACGTTTGATTTAATTGCAGCCCCACAGTTCGGATTGATTTTGGGTATGCCATGGTTGGTGCTACATAACCCTCGGATTGATTGGGTAAGACAAGTCTTGTGGTTTGAGGAGGAAAGTTGTCAGGAACATATGGTACCAGAAGTAGGACCTGTCCAATTTATGGTAGAGAAAGGATTGGACAACCAGGTGGTGGGGGCCATGAGTGGAGAAATTCCGTCACAGTATCAAGAATTTGTCCAGGTATTTGACAAAAGGGTAGCAGAGCAGTTACCACCTCATAGACCATATGATTGCGTGATTGATCTTGAGGAAGGAGCAAAATTACCTTGCAGCAGGATTTACGCTCTTACTGAAAAAGAAAATAAGTATTTACGTGACTATTTGGATGAGATGTTGGCTAAGGGGTTTATAAGACACTCTACGTCACCGGTCTCCTCACCATTGTTTTTTGTTCCAAAAAAAGAAGGCACTTTACAAACTTGCATAGATTACTGTGCATTAAATAAGGTGACAATTAAGAACAGGTTCGCATTGCCTCTGATTGCAGCCCTTTTGGATCAAGTAAGGACAGCCAAGATTTATACTAAGTTGGACTTGAGAGGAGCTTATCATCTGATAAGGGTGAAAGAAGGTGATGAGTGGAAAACAGCTTTCCGAACAAAGTTTGGGTTATTTGAATATTTGGTTATGCCTTTTGGTCTATGTATTGCCCCAGTGGCTTTTCAGTTTTTTATGCAAGAGGTATTGCATGACTTTCTTGATGTTTTTGTTATTGTGTACATAGACGACATTTTGATTTATTCTGAGTCTCTAGAACAGCATGTGCAGCATGTGAAAGCTGTGTTGCACAGGTTGCAAGCTTATCAACTGTGTGTTCAGCTAGAGAAGTGTGCCTTCCATATGAGACAGGTGGAGTTTTTGGGCTTCCTTCTGACGGCAACAGGAATTGTGATGGATCCTAAAAAAGTGCAGGCCGTCAGGGATTGGCCATCTCCTCAATGCATAAAAGATATTCAGTCTTTTCTGGGTTTTGCTAATTTTTATAGGAGGTTTATTAGTAATTTCTCAAACATTGTTACCCCTTTTACACAATTACTCAAAAAGGCAGTGACATTTCATTGGAGTACTGAAGCAGAAAAAGCGTTTCACGAATTGAAGATAGCCTTTACCACTGCTCCAGTACTAAGACATCCAAACACGGAGAGGGTCTTTCAGGTGGAGACAGATGCCAGCAATGTGGCCATAGGAGCTATTCTTTCCCAAAAGGATGAGAATGGAGTTTGGCATCCTGTGGCATTTTTCTCTAGGAAATTGTTTGGATGCGAACAAAACTATTCCATCACTGATAAAGAACTATTGGCTATCCGATCAGCATTCCTTGAGTGGAGGCATTACTTATTGGGAGCAAAATATCAGGTTGTGGTAGTAACAGATCATAAAAATTTACAATACTTTAAGACAGCTCAATCTTTGAGTCCACGACAATTAAGATGGTCTCAATATTTCAATGAATTTGATTTTGTGGTGACTTTTAGGCCGGGAAAGAAAAACGGTAGAGCTGATGCTTTGTCCCGGCAACAGAATTTAGATAATACAATAAGTGAAACAAAGACGATCATTGCACCCGATAGGATTATTGGGACTATTACCACAAAGTTGATTGAACAGGTAAAGAAAGCAGTATCATCTAGACAACTGCAAGAGTGGCAAAGGAGTCATTCGACTAGGACAGTACGGAATGGTTTAGCATATCATCAGGGTCGGTTGTATTTACCAACCAAGATGTTGCAAGAAAAAGCTTTGTTTTGGTGTCATAACTCTCCCTTGGCGGGACATGCAGGTCAGAAAAAGATGAAAGTGATGTTGGAAAAATATTTTTGGTGGCCCACATTAAGACAAGATATTATGACTTATTTGGTACGCTGTGAAAATTGTTTAAGAAATAAGGCAGATCATGTTAAGAAAAGAGGCTTGCTACAGCCCTTACCGATACCTGAGAGACCCTGGACTCACATTTCGATGGATTTCATCACAGATTTGCCCCCTGACAATCACTTTGATACAATATTGGTTGTAGTGGATTTCTTGTCAAAACAGGCACATTTTGTGCCGTGTGTTGGAATAACAGGAGCAGGCCAATTGGCTGAGTTATTTCTACAACACATAGTGAGATTACATGGTCTACCTAAAAGCATTGTTTCAGACAAAGGTTCTCAGTTTACTTCCAGGTTTTGGCGTGCTTTTTGTCGACTATTAGGAATCAACTGTGCTCTATCCACCAGCTATCACCCTGAAACAGATGGTCAAACGGAAAGAATGAATCAAACCCTTGAGCAATATTTGCGAGGGTATTTGGGGGATGGAAGAGGATCCTGGGTGCAAGCTCTTTGGTTAGCAGAATTCACATACAATAACACCTTTCACAGTTCTTTGGGAATGGCTCCTAATGAGTGCCTGTATGGTCAGGAGCAGAATATGTTACTTGAACATTTGCCCGAAATAGAAAGTATACCAGCATTGCAGGAGAGCAAACAGTTGCTTTTGGAAGTCAGACAAAAAGCACAAACCAATTTGGAACATGCCAAAAGAATGTATAAAACACAAGCTGATAAGCATAGACAGGAAAGTCCTAAATATCAAGTGGGAAATAGAGTGTGGCTCTCAACTCGAAACCTCTCCATGATAGGATCACGAAAATGTATGCCTAGGTTCATTGGGCCTTATACCATTATTCAATGTATTTCTGAAACTGCTATGAAATTACGTTTGCCTAAGAATCTAGCAATACACCCAGTATTCCATGTATCTCTTCTTAAACCCGCAGTTCCTGGGATGACAACTAAACGACCACCAGCAATCATGAAAGAAGGACAGGTGGAATATGAAGTGAAACGAATTTTGGATGTCAAGAAACGGGGCCAGAAGATGTGGTATTTAATTCAATGGAAAGGCTATGGACCGGAGGATTGTTCTTGGGAGCCAGCAGAAGCAGTGCATGCTCCTATGTTGGTGAAACAATTTCACTTGCGCCACATTTCCAAGGCTGGTTTGAGGAAGGGCTGTGAGAGGGGAGGTAATGTCAGGAAAAAGGGCTGGTGCAATAAAGGAGTGTGCAAAAGGCGATAGAGGTCTGTGGAATTCACGAGTTCAACTCTAAACTACATTTCCCAGCATGCTTTAGGGAGAATTGTAGTTGCGGTTGTGCGGCCGTTGACACAGCTGGTAAGGATTAACAAACATTTATAAGGAGTTACAGAGCCACGGCAGGTGTGGCTTATTTTGTGTATCGAAGCAGGAGCAGGCGAAGCTACGACACCGGCAGCAGCATGTGAAAACTCTCTACGGGAACACGGACTACAGGCGGCTGCGGAACCCATTTTAGAAGCTGAAGACTGCTACGTCCGGGAAGGCTTGAGGGTCTCCCGGACTTGAGTTAAGTACAGGGCGAGTGGCGGCTGGCAGAATCACGCTCTTATGGGTGTTATTTGCTGTGTGTGGAAACGGCGCGCTTACCGCTCGGACATAAAGTAGTATGTCCTTGTTTCTAGTATCCTGCCGCCTTGAAAATCCAGTGCTAGAAGTTTGTTTGCTCGCAAAGTTCATTGATCAATGGGGGTGGAACAGCCATTACTGCATTGTATAACAACAAATCACATTCTAAAATCATAAGGGGCATATGTTATTTGTTATTTATGTTGCTGCAAAATATGTTCCATGTTTCATGTTACGTGTTCATATTCATTGTTTTCTGTAAGCCCACGGGCCATGTGTTTTGTTGAATTCATTGTGGGATTTTCTCCCAAGTATGACATGTGCAGAGTATCATCTATGTCTCTGTGTTTATGAGGTCGTAGGGACAGGTCTAAGACTATGTTAGATGCACGTATTAAGGTGTTTCAAAGCTCAGGTCTATATTCTGTGTATGGTATGCTGGATACAAGTGTAACGTGTTCAGAGGAAAAGTAGGTAGGGTTTTCTCCCGTTGTTTCCCTTGTCCTATCCAACAAAGGTTTTCCTAATCCTCTTACCGGTGTTCCTAATTTCCCCACCCTATCCACAACCTCTTCCTAACTCCTCTTCCCCCCATTGGCTGCCACGTGGTGTCCTGTTTATTCTATCAGGTGCCTGTGCCAACCACGGGTGGAGGGTCGACTTCATTCGGCTTCTGTGGTTCGGGAGAGAGTGTCGAATTTTCTTCCCTTGCACGGAGTATTATTGACACAATGATTTTAGCAACAAACACAGAAACTGAGCAAATTACACAGTTTCTGTGGGACAAAAAATATGAGGGTAAAAAAAAATGTTGATTATTCAATGTTATAAGTCATTACAAAATACCAATACTAACATGATCTTTTCTTTTATCACAGAAAAGAACAAGAAATACATGTACTCCAGTTACTAAACCAAACAGTAAGTATATTATAATAAGTACAACCATTGCAGCAAATCACACCCATATTGACTTATAACTTCAGTGCTTATAAATTTCGTCTTGTCCATACACCCAAGACTATAGGCCCTGCCCACAACCACCACAGCATATCACACCCATAGTGGCTTACAACTTTGTTGCTTATACATTTGTTCTTGGATCCCAAAGTTATAAGTCACTATGGGTGAAATATGCTGCAGTGGTTGTGGCCAGGGCATAGAGCCTTGGGTGCATAGCCATATGGCCATGCTCCCAAGACTCTATACCCTGGCCACAACCACCGCAGCATATCACACCCATAGAGTCAAACATTTTGACTATGCCATATGGGCACTTTTAATGTCCACGGAGATGATGAGTGTTCGTAGAACAGATTCAACTTGCCAGAGAACAATACGGACAGCGTCCTCAGGACACTCCCAATTTGTTTATTTACGAACATTTCAGGACACCGTGAGGGTTCTTAGGACAGTTTAAGCTTGATTGTGAACAATACGGACAGATGTACCGTCCTCAGAACACTCCCATTTTGTTTATTGATGAACATCCCAGGACACTTCATGTGTTCTTAGAACAGTTTCAACCCGCTTGCGAATATCCCAGGACACTTCATGTGTTCTTAGAACAGTTTCAACTTGCTTGCGAATAGTACGAACAGTCATACCGTCCTCAGGACACCCCCGTTTTGTTTATTGACGAACATCCACCGTCCTCACGACATCCCCATTTTGTTTATTGACGAACATCCCAGGACACATGATGTATTCTTAGAACAGTTTCAACTTGCCTGCGAACGAAACAAACAGACAAACCGTCCTCAGGACACCCCCATTTTATTTATTTACGAACATCCTAGGACACATCATCTGTAATTAGAATAATTTCAACTTTCCAGCGAATCGAACAGACATACCGTCCTCAGAACACTCCCATTTTGTTTATTGACGAACATCCCAGGACGCTTCATGTGTTCTTAGAACAGTTTCAACTTGCTTGCGAACAGTACGGACAGTCATACCGTCCTCAGGATACCCCCATTTTGTTTATTAACGAACATCCCGGGACACTTCATGTGTTCTTAGAACAGTTTCAACGTGCTTGCGAACAGTACGGACATACATTCTGTCCTCAAGACACACCCATTTCGTTTATTTTCGAACATATCAGTACACCACGTGTGCTCTTAGAACAGTTTTAACTTGCCTACGAACCATACGTACGGACGTATTGTCCTCAGAACACCCCCATTTCATTTATTCAGAACATTTCAGGACATCTGTGTTGTCCGCGGACAAATCGAACACAACAAGGAGATCTACCACCTAAATAAATACAACATTTAACCCATCTCTTACTCCCCCACCGTCCCCAAACAGTCTTACACACCAACACACTCTACTAAATAGCATTTCTCCACCAAGTTCCACCGCACTGTCCGCGGCGTTCCTGAAAATCTGACACGCTTCACGCTCTTCGCTGTCCAATCAGCGAACACGTTGCATGTCCGCAGACATGACGCAAGCCAGTTGGCCAATCAGGACACTGTGCGCGGAGCGAACAGGGAAGTGTGGCGGTGGATCAAACATAGATATCACTAATTTTTTATAAAAAAACTACTGGACGGATTTTCACCAAATTTGCAAAAACACGCTTTCGGGACCAAGCCGCTACTCCTTGTCCAAATTTGGTGAAAGTCCGTCCAGCGGTTTGGGCTGTAGGCGTGAGCAAAGTTTTTTCTCCATTCAGTCTATGGGAAAAAAAGTTTTGGGACCCCCCTTATAACTTTTCCCCCCAGGACCAAACCTCACCAAACTTTGCAAAAAAAATTCAGAGTGACCCATATACTTTTTTTTGCAAAGTTTGGTGAGGATTCGTCCAGGGAGAGCGAAGTTATAAGCCACCCAAAAAGGGCTCTTCCTATTCTTCCTATGGAAACAGCAACTTAACCATAACTATAGCCACTACCGTGGCTGTGTAATATATATATATATATATATATATATATATATATATATATATATATATATATATATATATATATATATGTATATATATATATATATATATTCTTACTTCTACCTATTAGGTAGATGGTTCAAGCTGCACTCTCCACAGTATCTTAGAGACCCATCACCATTGCAAGAAGTTGGAATCCAAACCGCTGTTTGCGTTTCAAAGCTGTTCCTTTATTTGTTTTTCAGGGAAAAAAATCACGTTAAAATTCCAATGTACTCCGTTCCAAAATTGGAAAACAAAAGCAAAAAAAAGACCAAAGTGTACAGGTCCTCCAAAGTGCACCACTCCTCAAAAAGGAGGCGTTCACGCGTTTCGCGGCCAACTCGCCGCTTTCTCACAACAATTAACCTCATTGTTACCAAGCCATTTTAAAACGTGAGGGAAACAGGCAAGCGTGGGGAGGGGCATGGGTGGGTGGGTGGGGAAAGGAGGAGCACAGACAGTAGCAATCGTGGAAGGACTGGTCTCACCTTTCCCCAAACTTTATGTCTATGGATGGGCCATCTTGGAGTGGTGAATTTTTCCACCATAATTTATGTATTGCCAGTCATACTTTCTAGTCTACTGCGTTCTGTGCAATCCCTTCGCAGTACAAAACCGCAATAGTTTCTGATTCCCACTACTATTATTTAGGGGTGACCTGTATTTCCTCGACAGAAAGTACCCATGTGTTCCAGTTTCCAATCTATTATTATAGTATGCTTTTACTCGGACTGTTCTAGTCCATTTAGTGTTTTGGCTTTTCCCCTAACCTCGGCTAAAGTGCATAGTGCAACATTTTTTTTATACAATGTCATGTACTAAAAAAGGCGACATATTAATTACAAACAGTTTTTTGTATGTCACATATATATAATCACTTGCTTTAAATGCTCAGTGCATTTTTACCACCTATCTCCTCTATGGTAAGTAGCTTTTTAGGACATTAGTTCCAATGTTAAATACATCTCTCATGTCTTTGAAAGGTAAAGTGCTTAGTGCATTCCCCGCCTTCGCTCTTCAGTTTATAGTGCTTAGTGCATTCTCAACAATAGCAGCAATTTTTTGTTTATTTTTTTTTTTGTCCCCAATGCCGAATGTATCCATATCTATATTGGTAGGAGTGATTACAAGTTAGATATAATGACAAATTATTTTCACTGTTAAGATCATAAAGTGCTTAGTGCATTTAGCAGCCTTCATTGTTCAATTTAAAGTGACAAGTGCAATAGCAGCAATTTCTCTGTTAAGATTTGCCAAGTATATATGTTAAAATGTACAAACAAGGGGAAAAGAAATTGTTAAGTTTACTCATACTATACTCTTCTTAAATTTCTATGCAAACTGTCTATCCCTACAATCTGTATGAATTCCAGGTAGGGCTGCACATTGATCATGATCTTGGGAAACGTCACGACTTCAATCTTAAAAGTATCTGCCTACCCCACACGCCTCTCCTGTTTCTCCCTCAACAAGACTTTTCGTTTAAAATGATTGCTCATTCAGAACAAGTGTGTTAGAAGCAAAACATAAATAACCATATACCCAAAATGATTCAAAACATTAAAAACACTGAAACCAACAGCAAGGGTATCTCCAATTCTCCCCAAGGACAATAATTTGACATTAGTACTTTTCTTTTTTCATTGTCCACTCAACATCTTTAGAACACTAAGTTATAAACAATGGTTAAAACTGATTTTGGCACTCAAAGGAGTTTTTACAGGCTGGTGTTTGTCCAATGTCATATATACAGTGACAGGGGGCTTTATCTTTTTCATTTTTCAGCAGCCCAGAAAGGTGTACAGCTCCTCATCGATGTTATGCCCGTTGGGCTGTTTGCTCTCGAAGTCCAATATACACCTTGTTTCCTTTTGTCTGAGTAGCTTTTCCTTATCGCCTCCCCTTGGACCCAATTCGATTTTGTATAGGCCCAAGAATCTGAAACTGTGTATTTCCTTGTTGTAGCATTCGTAGAATTGTTTCGCCATTGGGTAATTTGCGTCATTATGTAATATGGCACGCACATGCTTTTGTATTCGAATTTTTAACTTACACTTCGTACTGCCAATGTACCATTTCTTGCATGCGCAGGTAAGGGCATAGACTACATGATCCGTTTCACAAGTGATCCATTGTTGGATCAACACAGTATGTCCTGTCACCGGATGTATGAAAGTTTCACCATTAATTGCATATTTGCACATGTTGCAATGGGTGCATTTGTGAAAACCTAGCTTTTTAGTGGTTAGCCAGTTTGTGGGTGCCTTCTTCTCTTCACTTCCCATAAAGCTTTGAACTAAAAAATCTTTGAAGGATCTATTTCTTCTGAAAGTGACCTCGGGATGTGGTTTGATACTTTTTGCAAGGTCAGGGTCAGCTAACAGGATACTCCAATGTTTGTTCAGAATGTGTTTGATGTTTTTTGCTTGACTATCAAACGTAAGTATGCATTGTGTGCTGTTTTCCCCTTCCAGTTTTTCTTTATTTTTCTTTCCAGCTAATAAAGTGACTCTACCCATTCGTCTCGCTTTCAGGAAGGCTCTCTCGATGACCTTTTTGGGGTACATTTGTCTTTTGAAACCGGCGGCCGTGATCTTACTCTCTCTGTCATAAAACTCTACCGTGGTAGTGTTTCTTCTTAGCCTCACAAATTCCCCATAGGGGACACTCCAGATTACATTTTTAGGGTGTCCACTGAGTGCATGCAATGGGGTATTAGAGCCAATCTTCTTTCTATGAAGTTCACAGGTTATTTTTTCGTTGGCGATCCGAATATTCACATCTAGAAATGTAATGAAAGTCCGACTGTGGGTTTCAGTGAATCTTACATTTTTTTTGTTTTGATTCAACTTTTTCACATATTCTGCCCAACCTTTCGCAGTCCCTTCCCAGATGATAAAGAGGTCGTCAATGTACCTTAGCCATAAAACCACATTCTGTGTGTGTTCTTGATTCGTGTCTGCCCATGCCTCGAGTTCTTCCCAGGCCCCCATCATCAAATTGGCGTATGAAGGCGTACTGTGCCCTGTACCTGTTTGAAATATTCATCATTTAACAAGAAAACATTGTTCGTTAGGCATAAGTCGATCATTTGTATTACCATATTGGTATGGGTTAAAAAGTTCAAAGATTTGGTATTCAAGTAATGCAGGCAAGCTGTTTTGCCATCCTCATGTCCAATGGATGTGTACAATGATACAACATCCATTGTTGCCATTATGTATTCTTTTTCCCAGGGAATATCCTCTATTTTACACAGGAAGTCAGTAGTATCTCTTATGTGCGACGGGAGTACAGATACAAACGGTAACAAGACCTCATCAATGTATTTGGATACATTTTCAAGTGTTGATCCTATTAGGCAAACTATCGGTCTCCCAGGAGGTTGCTTTAGATTCTTATGTACTTTGGATAAGAAGTAGATTGTCGGAGTTATAGCGTTACTAATCCGCAAGAACTTTGAACATTCTTGTGATATAATACCCATTTCTTCAAATTTCTCGACAAAGGACTTCACTGTTTGTTCTAATTTTTTCATGGGGTTGTCTTTCAATCTCATATAGCAAGTAGTGTCATTGGCCCTCATTACGACCCTGGCGGAATTCGCGGTGCTAAATGCACCGCGGAGCACGGCGGAAAGCTGCCGATAGCGCCATGGGGGTTGGCGGATTTTCCACCCCATGCCGACCTTGGCGGAGCGGTAAATCCCCAATCCCCATTTTGCCCTTCCCCATTCCCATTCTTGCCCCATAGGGTATAATGGGAGTGGGGAAGGCGTTAATTACGCCACCGTAAAGTACGGTGGCGTAATTAACAACGAGGTCCCTTAGCGCCATGGATTTCTCCGCCCGGTAAAACCAGGCGGAGAAAGGCTCCATGGCGCTACGGGAACTCGTAGTAGGGCGGACGGGTCCACCACGATTACCGCTGGCGGTAACCCACTCCGCCAGGGTCATAATGAGGGCCATTGAGTTGTTTGTATGCCTCTTTGATGTAGTCATTTTTGTTTTGAAGGACTATATTTCGACCTTTGTCTGAAGGTTTTATAACACAATTCTTCAGTTCCTGCAGGTCTTTTAAAGCTTTTCTTTCATTCATCGAAAGGTTGTCTTTAGGCATTGTGTTTTTAGTTTTGTGGCGTAGGCTTTTTAAGTCCTCTATGATCAGACTTTGAAACACTTCGATGTTACTCCCCATATTCGAAGTTGGATTAAATTTCGATCTGGACTTGAGATTGCTTTTTGCCGTCCAATCTGTATTGATCCCTACATCTACGAGATCAATCGGCAGAGTTTCTTCTCCCATGTCAAGCCCCTTCTCGAGTTCCATAAGATCAGTGAGTGTATCCACGTCCTGTATTGTAATTTCCGTTTTTCCTGTTTGTGCTTCCTTTTTTCTTTTTTGCCAACTGTTGTTTGCAAAGAATTTTCTGAGGCGGACCTTTCTAATAAAGTGGCCCAGGTCTATCCTGTTTCAACATAATCATTTTTGGAATTTGGGCAAAAGTTTAGTCGCAAACTGAGAACTTTTTCCTGGGAGGTACTTAACGTGTGGTGAGACAAATTTATTATTTTAAAACTGCCATAATTTTGTGTGTCATCCCCGTTTAGTTCCCAGAGCGCAGAGATCTGGCCGAAGTATTGTTCTTGGGACTTCCTGCTCCTTTGTCCCCTCCTCGTTTGTTTCGGCCTCCTCGCCCTTTTCCCTGACTTGCACTGCCACCTCTTTTTTGTTTGTTGTTTTTTTTGCCATCTTGGCGCAGCAGGTGCATTTCGTCTAAAAAATGTAGGCGTACTAGAGGCTCCTCTGTGTCGCTCCATGTTAGATCCGATTCTGACATTGAGGAGTTTTCGCTGACGCTTGTTGTTTATGCTTCCATAATCGCTGGTGATGCTTTGAGTGAAGCTTGTCTCAGTTGATCAAACCTTCCTGCGAAGGTGTATACTCTCCCAGTTTCATAGTCTTCCTTATCCCTTAGGAACTTTCTTTGTTTTATCTCTTCCTCGTATTCCACAAGGTTTTTCTCCATTGTGCCTTTCAGTTTTTTTCCATCACCAGTTTCTGATATCAATTTTAATTTTTCGTCCACTTCTATTATTTTTTCTAGCAACACTTTGCGATCATGGCCGCATATTTTATCAGCAGAAGTAGGAACGTTTTTGAACATTCATTGGTGGCATCACTCCATTCTTTCAACATTAGGGGATCCTGTTCTTCAAAGGATGGAATTATTAGAATCCTTAACCCCCTTGGTATTCTGCCGACTTCGACATAATTCTTTAATGAGTGTTCCTCCCACCGCTTGCTGACTTCTTTGCATTGTAGTTTTTCTAGCTCTTTGAGCAGTCTGATCTCACTATCATTCTTTGGTGTTGCTTCTGTGGGTATCGTTTTTTTTGTTGCAGTTTTTAATGTTTCATTAAAAAGTGTGAGGGCTTGTGCCCGTCGGGTTGCTTCTCTGTGCACTTGGGAGTTAGACATGTTTTGACAAATCCCTGGCGGGCAGCTGACAGCAGGTACGGTTAATTCAACTTCTTTTTATGTCTATTGCATATATTAGATCTCTTTTCCTTTGAATAAGGATTAGATAGGGGTCACTTAACTGTGGAACTTTAGAATCAAGTCTAAATAGACTTATCAAGTCGTGTTACTTATTTCGAGGAATATAGGGTTGCAAATAACTTTTAATATACACTTTCCCACTATTGGGTACAGCCGCGGTACTTACCCCAGCTCCGCCTTACCGCCTATTCTCCAACCTGCGGTGCCGCATTGCAGTGGGGTTTTCCAGCTGCTGTTACCACGTTAGCGTTCTTTGATGTGTTTATGCAGTCCGAGCAGCAACAGGACATCCAGTCAGTTTCTTCGTGTAGACTGTGCGCTCCTCCTCCAAAATTGAATACTGGTGCCGAGCTCCACGCCGACATGTTACGGCGTGCAATAATATTCTTACTTCTACCTATTAGGTAGATGGTTCGAGCTGCACTCTCCACAGTATCTTAGAGACCCATCACCATTGCAAGAAGTTGGAATCCAAACCGCTGCTTGCGTTTCAAAGCTGTTCCTTTATTTGTTTTTCAGGGAAAAAAATCACGTTAAAATTCCAATGTACTCCGTTCCAAAATTGGAAAACAAAAGCAAAAAAAAGACCAAAGTGTACAAGTCCTCCCAAGTGCACCACTCCTCAAAAAGGAGGCGTCCACGCGTTTCACGGTCAACTCGCCGCTTGCTCACAACAATTAACCTCATTGTTACCAAGCCATTTTAAAACGTGAAGGAAACAGGCAAGCGTGGGGAGGGGCATGGGTGGGTGGGTGGGCATAGGAGGAGCACAGACCGTAGCAATCGTGGAAGGACTGGTCTCACCTTTCCCCAAACTTTACATCTATGGATGGGCCATCTTGGAGTGGTGAATTTTTCCACCATAACTTATGTATTGCCAGTCATACTTTCTAGTCTACTGCGTTTTGTGCAATCCCTTCGCAGTACAAAACCGCAATAGTTTCTGATTCCCACTTCTATTATTTAGGGATGACCCGTATTTCCTCGACAGCAAGTACCCATGTGTTCCAGTTTCCAATCTATTATTATAGTATGCTTTTACTCGGACTGTTCTAGTCCATTTAGTGTTTTGGCTTTTCCCTTATCCTCGGCTAAAGTGCATAGTGCAACATTTTTTTTATACAATGTCATGTACTAAAAAAGGCGACATATTAATTTCAAACAGTGTTTTGTATGTCACATATATATAATCATATAATCACTTGCTTGAAATGTTCAGTGCATTTTTACCACCTATCTTCTCTATGGTAAGTAGCTTTTTAGGACATTCGTTCCAATGTTAAATACATCTCTCATGTCTTTGAAAGGTAAAGTGCTTAGTGCATTCCCCGCCTTCACTCTTCAGTTTATATGTTGTACTGGTGTGTATTTGAATGAGTGGATGCATGTTGTTTGCATGTGTGTCTGAGAATGATAAAGTATATGCTGTATGGGCACATTTGTTAAGGAGCTAGTCGATGTTACATGAATGTGTGCATACTTGCGTTTGGTCCAGGCCTGGAAGCTGCTGATTTTGGCTGGGACAGGGGAGTGGTCATTTGGCAGCCATTCTGGCTTTACTTTTCTTACTTTTCTTACTGTGGCATCTTAATTCTTACTAGGCATAAATAATAAAGTATGCATGCTAAGTGTTATGTGGCTAGACTGTCCAACTTTTGTGCAGCCAGTCTGGATATGTTTTCCTACTGTGGCATTGCATTTTCACTGGGCATTAAGGGTAAAGGAAAGTGTAAATTAGTGTAATTATCTGGCTAGAGTGGCCTATATTGGTGCAACAAGTCTGGTTATTTTTTATTATTGTGTCTTGGCGATGTTTACTCTGAATCAAGGGTAACATGATGATTATTATTATGTGACAAGACTGGTCTACTTTGGTGCAGCCAGTCAGTCAGGCTATATTTTCGTAACTGTCACATTGTGTTTTTTCGCATGCTATTAAAGGTAAATCAAACATGAAACATGTTATTACATGGCTGGACTGTACTACCTTAGGGCAGCCACTCTGAATGTATTGTCTTAAACTCAAATGGATGATTTTACTGGCCATCAACTGTTAAGGAAACATGATGAATGTACGTATGTGGCTAGAGTAGCCTACATTGGTGTAGCCCATGTGTCCATATTATCTTACTATTGGAGTGCATGTTTAACTGGGCATCATTTGCAAAACTAACATGATGAGTGTTATTACATTATCTAGTTTGGCCACATTGGTGAAGCCATTCCAGATGTATTTTCTTACTATGCCATGACATTTCTATTGGACAACAAGTGCAAAGCAAACTTGATAAGTGTTAAATAAGTCGCAGGTTTATGTGGAATTACAAAATTATGACTTTCTGTTTTTGCTTATCCTCCCCAGGTTAGCGTACTTTGCAAGCCAAATTAAAATACAAAGCTGTGTTTTCACGTCATTTGTAAACAGTTGAAGTTTCTAGAAATATAGTGTGTGTGTGTGTTTATTTAATCTAACACTTCAGTGCCATTCAATCATCGTCTAAGACAATCACACTCCGGAAGGTAGGTGCTGCATTACTGAGACAAAATGACGATATCATTATTTAAAAGATCCCAAAATTACGAAAAATGTATTTCTAAATGTGTAAACATCATTCATGTATTAGAAAATGGACCATGGATTTCAGATTAGGCTTTCTCTGTGTTTGAATTATTTGTTGCATATAAATAGAACATTATTTTTGCAAACGTGAAATAACATGGATGTCTTGTAAATGTATGATACTGTCGATGCTCAAAATACAAGACGATGCTAAACTTAGTGAAACATTACACAGCGTCATTGAAATGGTGCCTGAAGGCACTGATGATTGAGCAGCAGGAAATAAAATAATGATTTCAAAAGCTGAAACAGAAACTTTAAACAAGTGCATTGCTAAAGTCGACATCAATATATTGCCAAAAATGGCACACACTGTGCCCTTCTAACTACAATCGTTGTCTAGGTTCAGAAAAGTACATAACTGTATTTCCTCAACTTCAAAAACGATGGAAAGACTTGAAATTTCATTGCGAAATAATCGTATTGAGACTAACAACGTTTGCAAGGCACTGGTGTGCATCCAGGGCAGGATGCTGCTTTCCACAGGTGGAAGCACAAGGTGAGATTAGCCAGGATAGGGGGAAGCAAGGTTATGACAGAGATGGGCTGTGCATGCAAAGTGGTAAGCTAGAACAAATGGAGGACACAAGCCTGTGGGGGATTTATCTTGAACTGTGTAACGCCAGCAGCAGTGGATATGGAAAGAGGCTCAGCGGTAAGGAACAACCAAAAGAGCTGCAAAGCCTCAAACCATAACATGAATTGTGCGGGATTTGTGGTGCTGATTGGTAGCTTGTAAAGCAGGAATGCAAGAAATGAGTAGCACTGCATCAGTAAATATCATAATCAATAAAAAAACAGAAAAACAGACCAAACAAGACACGACCATTAAAACAAAAAACAATATATATACATACATTACACGGGCCGCAGTAGCGGCCGTGTAGTTATGGTTAAGTAGCTAAACCCATAGGAAGACCACTTTGTGGTGGCTTATAACTTCGGTTCCCATGGAGGAATCCTCACCAAACTATGCAAATAGTATATGGCCCGTTCTGAATTTTTTCGGCAAGTATGGTGAGGTTTCGTACAGGGTACTAAAGTTATAGCGGGGTCCCAATTTCTTTTTTTTTCCATAGACTGAATGGGGGAAAACTTTGTGCATGGCTGCAGGCTGAACGGCTGGACAGATTTGCACCAAATATACGGCAGGAGCGGGAGCTTGGGTGGGAAAGCGTGTTTTTGTGTGTTTGGTGGACATCTGACCAGTACTTTTGTTTCAAAAACTGAAATGTACCTCTCCAAAAATTTGTGATATCTGGCTCCGCTCCGCGGACCCATTTCCCTATTCGCTCATAGGAGAGCAGGCTCATCGCTTTGTAGTACGCCATGCTGCCAATGAACTTCGGACGCGGTCAGTGGTTGGCTGAAGGGATGCGCGTTGTGCATCAAAGTTTTTGGGAAATGCTGCCATGGTGTATCGGAGGACCTAAAAAATGAAGCACACTTCTCCCCGGAAGCCATTGCATGGGTTGCCTCATTCCTAAATGGCAGACTCATGAAAGTCTTCTCAGACACTGCCTCGGCAACCCCTACCACCATCCACTGCGGCGTCCCACAAGGCTCCTGCACCGCCCCCACTCTCTACAATATATTCACCCTTCCTCTCTTCAAGGACCTCGACTGTCGTAACATAGCGTACACCAACTACGCAGACGATACGCAGGTACTACTCCCTCTAACTGGGACCTACGAAGAAGATGCTACTGCATTAACCAAAATCTACACAGCCATCCAAACCTGGATGGCGGCCAACGGCCTCTGCCTAAACGGGGACAAAACCGAAATCCTCATAGTAGGGACCAATGAAATTCTCAACAAACTCCCCCCCCAATACAAATCCTTCAACATTGACAACTCCACCATCTCAGTCTCCAAGTCTGTTAAAACCTTAGGCGTTCACCTAGATGCCTCACTATCTATGTCTCGCCAAGTCAACGCCATTGCCTCTTCCTCAGCACTTACCACCAAGATGATAAATGCTGTCAAGCCGTTTCTCTCCGCCAAAAACTGCCTGTCCATCGCCAGAGCCACTATAGGTACAAAACTAGACTACTGCAATGCACTGTTCCTAGGCACCTCCGCCCACAACCTAAAAAAACTCCAAATCACGCAAAACAATGCGCTCCGGGCAGCACTGTCCATTCCAAAAAGAGAACACATCTCGCAAGCAAGGAGAGATGCCCACTGGCTACCTGTGAAGGAACGCATACTGTTCAAAGCCATGACCATCACACACAGATGCCTATCCCTGGATGCCCCACCCTATCTCGCAGAAAGAATCACACCGAAAGCCTCCATCAGACCCACCAGAGCTCACCGCACCAACATGATTGATGTCCCCACGTTTCAAAGATCCAGGGCGGGAGGAACCAGCTTCCAACACCTCGCACCAAAAAACTGGAACTCCCTACCTACCTCACTAAGGAACGAAAAATCATACCATACCTTCCGTAAAAACCTCAAAACCCTCCTATTCCGCTAAAGTCTGCCACATTCACTCTCATGCTTGCATTGTATCCACAGCATAGCATAACCTTTAAGCTCAATGTTTATTACCAATGTGAAATGTACTATGTAACTCGGTTACATCTGTAAACACATTCCTATGCTTGTGTTCATGACTAAGTCTGCTGTAACAGCGCCACGATGCCCCAGGGCAGTTCTGTGCGCTTTATAAATGCAAATAAATAAATAGTGCCGCGCCGTAAGGGGTTGCAAAACATGGTTTACAGGATCGGGAGGGTGAAAGAGGGGAGGAAAGGTTTTGGGGAGTGAAAAGTGGAAAAGTTGATGTATTTGTTTGGGTCGAAGAACACGGTGGTGTGCAAATGGTGTACGCGAGCAATGCTGCAATTTTGCCATGCCAGAAGGAGTTTCAAAACATGGTGTGCAGGATCGGGTTTGTGGTAGTGGGCATGAAAAGGTTGTGGGAGTGAAAAGTCAAAGTTAGGATAAATTTGTTTAGAGCAAAGAAGATGGTGGTGTGCAAGGGGCGTACACGAGCAACGCAGCAATTTGCGGATAGCTCCTCAGGCGAAAACCGTCTGTGGTGACTACATGGATGCTCCATTGGGAACGGAAATTGACCATGTATTATACTGTTGCCTAGGGGTGTCGGTACTTATGTTGTATTTGTGTGTTTCCATTGTGTTGTAGCGGTGGGTAGGGGTGTCGGTGGCAGTGCAGGCTGACTCCAATGGGATATGCAGTGTTTTGGAGAGACTATGAGGATGTTTGCAGTCGGTGTACTATGTTGTGTTGTGCCTGCCACGCCCCTACTGCCTTGTTTGCATGTCTAGGGCCCTTGGAGATAACACTTTGGGCACTGGTTGGAAGTAGGTGTGAGAATGGTGCCTTGTTTGGGTTTGTTACTATGCCCATACGTACCTGTAGATGGGAAAGCTATGTGGCCAAATGTTGTCATGCATGGCTCCATTGCCTTGTAGTGGGTGTGCACAAGGATTAGGCGCTTGGATGCATGGGGGCAGAGGCCATAGGCCTCCACGTGTACCCAAGAGGCTAGACCTTGGGCACAACCTCTGCAACGCAATGGCGGCATGTATGGGAGCACAGTGGTATAGGTATGTGCATTGCACACACAAGTTTAAAGAGTTGGTTAAGTTTGTCTTAACTCATTTGGATAAGTTAATATAAACATACAATCTTACATTCCACACACTTTTACGTATGGCAGTTTCCACGTTTGTAGATTCATTGTGGAGGACATGGTAGACTTCTTACAGCAGCAGTGGTGCAACATGCAATTATTTCCTTTGGAATGGTGTGGTCGTCAATAGTGCCTTGGTTAAGGGAGTGTAGTAAGACATTAGGACATGTAACGATTTGTTTACCTTCACAGTTTTGCGATATGCACCATTCATGCAGCTACTCCCATATATTTCATTGGCGGGTTCCTGCACAGGCGACTATCATTCTTTGGTGAGTGCAGGCAGTCAGGCCACTATCATTCTTTGCTGACTGCAGGCAGACTCCACTGGGGATTAGCAGCACTTTGCAGACACTAGGAGGATATTTGCAATCAGTGTACTATTTTGTGTTGTGCCTGCAGCGCCTCTACTGCCTTGTGTGCATGGCTAGGACCCTTGGAGGTGACAGTCTGGCCACTGCTTGGAAGTAGGTTTGAGAATGTTGCCTTGTTTGGGTTCATTACTATACCCATACGCACCTGTAGTCAGGAAAGCTGCGTGGACGCATGTTCCCATGCATGCCTCTATTGCGTTGCAGTGGGTGTGCCCAAAGACTAGGCGCTTGGGTGCATGAGCGGAGGCTGTAGGCCTCTGCATGTACCCAAGAGGCTAGGCCTTGGGCATGACCCCCGCAACACAATGCAGCCATGTATGGGAGCACAGTTCTATAGGTATGTGTATTGCACACTTATGTATAAAGAGTGCATTACTTTTGCCTTAGGTCATTTGGAGAAGTTAGTATAACCACACATTTGGACATCCTACATACTTTTAAATATGCATGTGCCCACATTCATAGAACCATTGTGGAGGGCATGTTAGACTTCCTACAGCAGCAGTGGTGAGATATGCACATAATTCCCTTTGGAATGTTGTGGCCCTCAACAGAGCCTTCTTCAGGGAGTGTAGTAAGACATTGGGAGATGTAAGGATTGTTTTACCATCACCCTTTTGACATATGGGCCATTTCCGCAGCTTCTCACACATAAATCATTGCCGGGTACCTGCACAGGCGACTACCTTCAGAGACCATTGGGGATGGGGGGAGTATTGCAGATGCTATTGGGATATTTCCATTTGGTGTACTGTGTTGTGTTGAGAGTGGGAAGCCCCTACTGAGTTGTGTGCATGGCTAGGGCCCTTGGAACTAACAGTCTGGCCACAGGTGGGAAGTAAGTTTCAGATTGTTGCCTTCTTTGGGTTCGTTCCTATACTGATATCTAGCTCTAGTGAACACTCTTGGAAGTATGCATCTCTCCTGTGGGTGGCCACCATTACAGAAAGGGTGTGGAGGACATTTAGCAGTTGGTACACCACCAGAGGTGGTGTGCAGTGCCTGCACCTGCATATGATCTATGTCATTGGCCTTGTTGCCATTCACGGACTGACATGCCACCATTTCTGTTTGGTATGCTGGGCCCCTGATAATACTCTGTGCTTTGCGAGTGAAGAAAGACATTGCGACATGACACGCATAACTAGGCAGCACACATTTTAAGGCAAATTGTTATGAATTCTAATGAATGTGCTAATTTCCCTTAACTTTTGAGACCCCCAGCAACTTTGATGGATTTCTAGGACTTACATTTTTACCTGGGAAGAGTGTGAGCCTTTTTTCCCACTCTTTCATGTATTTTGATGTGTATTTTACTTTTGTGTTCTTTGGATATGGAGTTTTAGACAACTTCCTAGGCATCATCTTTGTCTTGTGTGTCACACAGCACCCTCAGTGCACTGGCACAAGGATGTCTTTTAGACTTCCCAAGGTTTAAATACTTTCGCTGGGACTGACTACTGTCTCCCAGAGAATGTAAAGTCAAATTGACTTTACTAGTCTTTTTAAATTGCTAGACCCAGCACACGCTGCCTTACAGCAGAGTGCTGGAAGGAATACCTAGTGTTCCCTATGCCTAGAAAACTCATGTGGCCCTCAAAAGTTACCCTTTCCCCTCAGAATGGTTGGTGGCAGTGGTATTACCATGATTTGCCCGACCGCGACCCGTTTAAGTGCTCTGGTAGCTGAAATCCACCAGAGCCAAGTTTTTCAATATGGCGTCTGAGCCCCCTCTTTAAAAACAGGTTCTGGTCGACTTTTTGCCATTTCCTTTCAGAAAAGTCCTTCTAGTGTTTGTCTCTGCGCACCAAACCAGGTTTGGTCCCTTTGTTTGTTTGCCTTTGGCAGGCTTAGGTACTGAAGCCCCCCTCTGGCGCCTGAGTGTCTGGGGTGGACAGGATGTGAGGGAGGTGCTCAAAACTCCCTGTGCTTAGTCTCCTAGGAGACCTGAATGCACTTTGACATGATTGGCTGGCTGACTGTCCAGCAAGGACAGCCACCTTGCTGGGTGAGTGACAGCTAGGCTGGAATGAATGGGAGAAAACAGTTTAAAAGCAGGTTTTTGGGACTTGGAAGGCAGAGTCGGCCACTGTAACGAAAGAACAGAAGACGAGCTGAAGGAAGACAACTGCTGCAACTCCTGGACCCTTGGTTTGCCCGATGAAAGCCCTGATGCAGGTCCAAATTGCCTAAAACACCCTTGACAGAGAAGCCCTTCAAGGATGACTACTTCCCTTGAGCTGGTGGGAACAACCAACTCGCAAGCTACCTTGAAACCATCTGCACACTCGTCAAATTTTCTTCAGAGTGCTGTTGAAAACCGCATAGCCAGTGAGAAGGATACCGGATTGTGGACTTTAAGGCACTCACACCTTAAACCAATGTTTTGCCAAGCTTGTGGATCCTTCCACGTGCAGTGCAGGAACCTCCTGACATCCGCCCTCTTGTCCCCACGACTGAGGCCCAGGAACAGCGATATCTGCAGGAACTGCCAGGAACAACTAACTGCCTCAGCTACAGCTTTTCTTCATTCAAAATGTACTGTGCAAATGCGGTACAGAAATCCTCTTTGCCGCTGTGAAAGTTTGTGAAACTTTCCCAACTTTGGAGTCTTGTTCACTCCTAAACCGATATATAGCTCTTTTTCGTGCAAACTACTTCTAAGAACATTGGCAAATATTTAACCTTTTACTACCAGAACTGTTCTATCCTATCCAAGACACTTATCCATTGACTTTGGGCCAGGCCTATTGAAATGAACTGCCTCTTGTAGTGAGCTGACCCTATCTGCCCTGCCTATGAAAGTAACTGTGTTTGATTCTTATAGCCTTTGTCTTTCTACCCCTTTTGAAAGTTACTGAAGTGCCATTTTGCTCCCACTTCAGGGGAGCCTAACTTGTTCAGAAACTTTTTTTTTGGTTTGGTACTGTAGTGTATTGTTGTGTGATATTGAGCTGCTTATTACTTAGTGGAATGTTTTCTAACTAAATGCATAAATAAATGTATATTGTTTCACCAAGAAACCTTGAGTAATGGTCTATTTGAACCATTGTGATTGCAAGTCTTTTGTGTAACACCTTGTACTGCTCACATCCCTCTTCAGATAAGCCCGGCTGCTCAGCCCTGCTACCACAAAACTGTGTAGTACAGACTTATACCAAAGGTGAGATGGTGCTTACTCCTGTAGTCTTAATTGTGTGTAGTGTTCCCAAAGGGTACTGCATGTCATTTTGCCTAACACTAATGTATCGACCGACTCACATACATTTTCCCCGAACAAAACATGTACGCCAATAAGTCCTGCTACATACAGGACAGCAGGCTGTATGTTAACTTTCTTTTGTGTACTTCTTGAGATGGCCCATGAATGTGGTTGGTGTTCCTATTGTGTTCAATTTGTATGTGTGCAGCACTTCCATTACCTATATGTATTTGAACGATACACCATTGCAACAGGCACTGGCATAGCTGTCTTCACTTGTGGAGATTGGTTGCTCATGGTGTGCACTCCAAGTATTTTTGTTGCATGCATGCCAAGCCTAGCGCACTCCGTCATGTCAGTACCTCGCTCCGGAAATGAGCAACATAAACAAAAGCAGAAGCACACATGTGCACACAGACAGTTCCAGAACATTCCCATACTGTACGACCAATGCAGTGAATCTATGCAAGAGCATTATTTCGCTTCAGAATGATCATGAGAACGTGTAATGTGGCTGCTATCACCGCTCTTTTATTTTGCAAACAAAATCCAGTGTGCAATGCCGTCTGTGCACTTCTGTCCTTTCTTTGGTATCAAGCAAAGTAGAAAAAAGAATAATGTTTGGGCCTTGGTGGCCCATGTGGAAGAAGGCATTTTTATTTGCAAGATGAAGAAGGTACTAGTTGTTGCGTCTGTGATGCCTTATATCCAAAACGTGTGCAGGTTAGTTTCTATGGCTGGAACCGCAAATGGACAAACAGGGCCATATAGGTTGGCCCAGATAACAACGACGGAAAACACATTGCTTATGGTAATCTTGATATGTTTGGTCCACCACCCGTCTGTTGGAATGTGGAAGGGGTGGCATGCGCAATAAGGTGCCAGATATCTAAGAATAAACAGGAATAAGAATAGATGTAAGCAGGCGTTACCACTGTCAGGGTATAGGACAAGAGTTTGCAGGAAGGATGTTGTCATAAGTGGCTGCCTCAATGAACATGCAGTGCGTGTTATTGAGTAGCATCATATGTGAACACACTGATTTGCTCTTTGATGTGTACATGATACTGTCCTTGTACGGCGCCACACAGGCGAGATGTCTTTCAAACGTTCCCACCAGACGATTCTTGCATGTTTTTCATTTTTATAAAAAACAACAGTGCTAGCGAATGTTGTTAGACCCACGCCACAATGTTTCTGTGTGTGACCAAAGGAAAAAAGTTTTTAAAAAAACACCCTCATGGGGGTGCCCTTGGATTGCATGACATTGCAGGATCTGTTTTGCTGAAAATTGCAACACTGAAATGTGACCTGTTCACGTTTGTGTGCCGGTTGACCGCTGCATGCACCTCTGGCTGTTATTACTTTGACTACAGTGAGGGTGGGTAGAACTGCTGATCGTGAGAAAGGGCCTAGTGAAGGCAAAACAGGGAATGTAACATTGCACAATTGAGCATAAGGGGTGCTGTTTCACAGCAAGAAATGCATCCCCTTTTCGTCTTGCCTTTTGTTTCTGCTTTTGCAGAGGCAGGGGAAGAATGGCAAGAAAACAAAGTGCAATTATAGTTGCAATGCACAGGGAATGGTGAATACTGCCGTCACAAAGCTCTGTACAATGCACACAGAGAAAGTGTGCGGTATATTACGTTCATGATTATGCATGCAGAACTGCAGTCACTTACATTTTAGTACACTTGTAATATAAAGTTGTACTTACATAATTTTGGCAATTTCCATGCTTGTATTGAGTGCACCACAAATTGCAGTGTACGGCATATTCAATCGTTACAGACGACCTCTGGAGCAGATGGGCAGAGCAACTGCAGTGTAAGTTATCTTTTGTTTTTTTGTACAATGTCATACTTTTCTACCCTTGGCGCTAATAATGCTTCCCACTCAAGGCTGTTTTACAATGAGCATTTGTCCTGTTGAACGAGAGGTATGTTAGGTTTCACTTTCCGGAGATGATGCTGGGGAAAAAAAAGGAATCAGGCGGCAGCGTGTTTCCATTGTAACATGCATTTCCGAATTTTGGTAGTGTAATGACGGTGAAGGTAGTACGACGTATAAGCAGAAATGTTGCTGCCGTTCACAAGCTGCACTGCATGCACAGATGGTAAAATATATAAAATGTGCATTTTCTGTCCCTTGGAACAATTATATGTGCAGTGTGTTACGAGCCAATGGTGGACAAAGGCAGACTGTGTGTGCCATGGATCAGTGTACGTGGGTGGCTGGGCCATCGTACACAGTTTGCTGTCTTGCAGCATGAACATGTTTGGGACTGTAGTTAATTGGGGGCAGGGTCTACAATATTGAATGCATTGCTGGAGCCTGTACACTGTACTGGGTGTAGTGAAGCGTGTAGGGCATAGGCAGATTGTGGTATTGGTATGTGCATTGCAGACGTAAGTGCACACATTGCACTGTGCACATTGTACTGACGTATAATAGCACAAACTTCATACTTGCTGCTTGGATGGGGGAGGACCTGCGTTGTTGTTTGTGTATGGAATGTGAAATGTTGTAGTACTCTTTGCTGCATTGTCTGTGGGGAACAAGACCAGAATATGTTAGAGCAGGTATTTCGTTACTTTGTAGTCAACAACCTTGCATATATTTGTTCAGTTTGTGGACCCTTTCAACTAGTACCTCATAGGTACTATACTTTGACCCAGTGTACTGTGCAATGTGCGGAAGACCTGTGCTTCTTTGCATAATCATTGCGTCTGTGGGGGGAAAAAATCCATGCTGCATTAAAAAAAGAAAACGTGCAAATGTTGTGGCTGCTATGGTGGACAATGATGTACAGTAGCATGTGCATTGGTAACAGCCATTTTTAAGGAGTGGCCTTGAAGTAGGTGGATATATAATGGTTTACAATTTCTGGCATATAGATATGTGTAGGATGGGTGGCGTTGTGTTTTGTAAATGTTTATCTTGGTGTTTTGTAAATGCTTACCAGCTTCCTTTTTGCAGCACTGTTTCTTTATGCATTTGGTTGCGGCTGGTATTATTGCCACGGTTCCAGTGCGGGTACAAGCCAGATGGGTCAGGGCCACGAGGATCTCCCCCCATGACAGTGTAGGGAGCTGATGGGTTTGTGGGATGGCTGGCTGCCACAGCCGTATATGGAACAAGGCAGCAACCCATCCCAACATGGTTGCCAAAGAGGAACTCACTGTGGAACTCAAGATGGCACTGGATAGATACATGGATCTGACATCCTTGGTTGTCTACTGCTGACAGGCCGTGGTCTGTGGCTTTAAAACCACGCACCGGCCCACACCCTGAATTTAGCGCTTCCTTTGCTTTCTAATAGATCATTGTTACAATTACCACTCCTGTTTCTTTTGCACGTGCGATCGGCACCTACGTGAGCTTGCAGCATTTTCATCCAGAATTGAAGAACAACTTGCCCCAGCGACCTACTGCTTTGTGTTCGGTCTCTATCCTTTCCTTGATGTCGAAACACTTGTGGCGTCCCATCCTGCTAACCAGGTGTCTCCGGGCCTTTGTCTGCCATCTAAAGTAATCACAGCTCCTGGGAACTGGAAATCAGAATATGCCAATACTAAGAGACTGAAATACCAAGTACCTCCCAGTTTCTGTACTCAGTTTAACTTGGACTCACTTTCATACAAATTCCAGCTTCTTCGCTCCGCTCTGAGTACAGACAGCTTGCCAGTGTTTAGCCTAGAAGTGAAGAAATTAAGAGACTATTAATATTCAACACATCTACAAAGAATTTGCACATACAAGATACGTTTTACATTAGGGAAGGGGAGAGACGGGAGGTGGTAGAGAAAACAATAGAAACCAATATTACCTACATACACGTATCTTTAGGTTATCCAAATCCCCCGAACACCATTTTCCAGAGGAACCAAGTTCATACAGGTCCCTCCCAGCCTCACGTTCCTCTGGAGGTTAAGCCACCAGCAGACCACTGGGGAAGAGAGTGGGTGTGGTGTTCTTGAGTGCAGAGGTAAACTAAGTGAGGGGGCAATGCGTCAGAACAGCACAGACAGGCACTGCTGTAGGGCACCAGAGATAAGCATTACAGAACACTAAGCCCACATCATCAGCCGTGCCTGAGTGTCATGGAATCAGGGGTCAACCAGTTAGCAGCCCTTTTTGGGGACTTGTGAACAGAGGTGCTTGCAGCCTGTTCACAAACAAACTCAGAACGAAGGGAAACAGTACTTAATAGAGAAGAAAACGCTGGCTTGGTCAAACGCCTATTGGTAGCGGAAGCAGGCCATGTGCCACTACCTCATTCATCTGATGGGACCATAGCTGGGGTGCCCCATATCCATGTAACCACCCCACCTACCGTTCCCCTGACCTCTCCTGAACGATTTCTAGGGGACCCACAAAGGTATGCTATTTTTATGAACCAGTGTAGATTACATTATTTGTGTCGGCCAGGGGCCTTTCCTACGGAGCAAATGAAGGTGGCTTTAGTGTTGTCATATTTGGGTGGGCATGCTGTGCATTCAGTGAATCGAGATGACCCCATCCTGCATATTTTTGGTGATTTCCGACAGGAGTTATGAAAGTATTTGCTCGCAGAAGCCAGGGGCAGGCATTACATGGGGAGTTGTTGGCCTTACGGCACGGACCACAGGAATTGCTAGTACACATCACTGCATTTAAGTGACTCATCGCTCAAACCAATTGGCCCGAACAAAAAAGAAGCACAAGTTGCTATCTGGATCTGTGTGGGGAACTTAAAGATGTGTTGGCGCATGTGGTCAATACGTCGGAACGATGTTTAGAATACATAGATTTAGTAGTACAGCTAAATCACAGATTACAGGAGAGAAAGGCAGACTGTGCCCAGAGAATAGGCCCTTGTACATCCGCACAAGCGAAATGCAACCCAGTGCTTAGGCAATTGCCCCAGAGCCTATGCAGTTGGGTAGTGTGAGGGGACCACTATCCACGGAGGAAAGAGAGAGATGTCGACAAGGCCAATTGTGCTTTTATTGTGGTAAATGAGGCCTCTTTCTGAAGGACTGTACTAAGAAACCAAGCAAATGGCCCTTGGGAGCAGCTGAGGTGCTCTCATTGAACCCCAAAAGGTCCTACTCCACTGTCAGACAACTCCAAGACTCGACAAGTGTAGGGATCGGCTTATCGAGGGAGCAGAAATCAACCACAGTCTCACACCTTACAGTACCTGTCATCCTTATCACACTAGAACAACCCAGAAAGATGTAAGCCTTGGAAGCCTATATAGACTTTGGTACAACCAGTAATTACATAAATATGAAAGTGGCGCAGAGAATCGGCATACCGGGGCACCAAAGGAAGAAGCTGGACAACATAGTCTCGGTAAATGGTTTACCATTGTCATCTGGGCCAGTAATGCAGTGTACAGAAGAGGTCGAACTATTGTGCAGAGACAACCACCGAGAGCGTATATCCTTTGACCCGATTAATGCCCCACAATTCCAACTTATACTTTGCATGCCTTGTTTGGAGTACCACAATCCTGTTATTAACTGGAAAACGCATACACCAATCTTTCCACCCGAGTGCCTTCGCACCTGTTACCCATTTGTACCAGTTGTGGTATAGGAGCCAGCGTCTAGAACACAAAAGTTGGGGGCTGTGATACAGCCCAATGGAGAGAAAAAACGACCTGCTATAAGCAAGGAATTTGAAGACTTGTTTCAAAAAGAACAAGCCAATACCCTTCCTCCTCACCGGCCATATGAATGCCAAATCGATTTGATACCAGGCTTGCAGGTTCCATGTAGCCACATTTCTGCTCTTATGCAAAAGAAAACCAGCACTTGAGATAGTACTTTGACCAGTTCTTGGCAAACTGATTTATTCGACCCTACATGTCCCCAGCTTTTTCTGCTGTCTTTTACACACCAAAGAAAGAAGGGGCCCTAAGAACTTGCATCGATTATAGGGGACTCAAAAAATAACCGTGAAAAATAGGTACCCGCTACCTTTCATTCCCGTATTGTTGGACCAAGTTAAAGAGGTAAAGATATACAGCCAATTGAATTTGTGCGGGGCTTACCATTTAGTCCGCATAAAGGAGGGGGATGAGTGGAAAACTGCTTTTCACACCAAATTCGGGTTATTCGAATGTACATTCATGCCCTTTTGCCTGTCTAATGCACCGGCGGCCTTCCAGTTGTTTATGACAGACATTATACAGGAACTCCTGGATGTTTGTGTCCTGGTGTATATCAATGATATATTGATCTACTCAGCCACCGAAGAAGAACATGTGGTTCACGTTAAAGCTATCCTAGCAAAACTCTGCGAACACTGTTTTTATGCAAAGTTGGAAAATGTTACTTTCACGTGAGCACAGTGCAGTACTTAGGAATCTTCTAAACACTGCACGGCATCCAAATGGACAATCGCAAGTTGGAAGCAATCTTAAAGTGGCCCTCGCTTACGTCTGTGAAAAACGTGCAAAGTTTCTTAGATTTCGCAAATTTTTACAGGCGATTCATACCTCACTTTTCGAACATTGCACACCCCATCACGGCGTTACTGAAAAGGCACAAAACCTTCATGTGGACCGTTGAAGCGGAACAAGCGTTTAAACAACTCAAGCCACAGTTTACCTCAGCACCAATTTTGAAACACCCAGGTCCTGAACTTCCATTTATTGTTGAAACTGATGCATCCAGCGTGGTGATGGGAGCTGTTTTGTCCCAACGAGATCCAACCACTAATGAATTACATCCTGTGGCGTTTTGGTCCAAGAAATTCTCCCCTGCAGAACTGACCTACACAATAAGTGACAAAGAGCTGCTTGCCATTAAAGCTGCTTTCAAAGAATGGCGTCATCATCCGTTAGGTGCAAAACATGCAGTTACTGTCTACACCGACCATCGCAATATACAATATCTGTGAACAGCACAGGTGCAAAGTCCCGCAAGTTTAGATGGGCCCAGTTGCTTTTGGAATATGACTTTGTCATAACCTTCCATCCAGGAGCAAAAAACGGAAAGAAGGATGCCCTATCCCTCATCGGATGGAATGTGGAGGGAACAGATGTTTATGCAGTTCTATACCCCGTGCCTATTATCCCAGGAAGCAAATAGTTGGGCTCGAAAAGTTGAATGTTGCCTCCTTTAGATCAGCTGTGAATTGAAATTAGGCAATATCTAACACCAGAACAGTTACAGGTTTGGGTGTTCCAAGACTCTCACCGAACTATAGAAGATGGCGTACCGTACAATCGAGGGTCCCTGTGCTTACTGGAGTCGAACATGCAAGAAAAAGTTTTACACAACTCCCATGATGCTTTAACCGTTGTCCATCCTTGACTCAACAAAACTCCAGTGAAAATTCAGCAACATTTTTGGTTGCCTAAGTGGCAAAAGAAGTTCATCCAATATGTGAAGACTTGTGATGTGTGTTCCCACAACAAAACTTCTAAAACTAAACCATCAGGATTACTTAGACCAATGTCCATACCACCTCCTCCATGGCATACAATATCACTGGACTTTATTACTGATTAACCTGCTTTAAACAGATGCAACACCACCCTGATATTAGTACATCTCCTAACTGGTGCATTTAATTCCGTTGAAAGGCTTAACAAATGCAGACTGTTGTTCAAATTTTCCTAACAAACTTTGTACGATTACATGGGTTTCAACAATCTTAAGCATTTCAGGCCCAGTCAGCAAATTCATATCCAAATGTTGGAGGAGTTGTTGTGATAAGGCTCAATTTGAAATCAGACTATCAGCCAGCCATCACCCACAAACTGATGGTGAAACGGAGAGAACTAACCAAAGGTTCCATCAATACCTGCGTTGCATGTTTAGACAGGTGGGTTAATCTGCTGTGGGCAGTGGAATATGCATACAACAACAGTATTCACAGTGCCACAGGTTTTTCACTCTTCCACTTTTACATGGAAGGGATCCACGTACCACAGCTATTGATCCCACTTTCGCTTTGGAAATGGCAGCTGCAACACCTCTGCATACTAGTATCAGAGAAACTTTACACACAACTACCAGAACCCTGCAAGATGCCAAAGCTACTCAGAAACATTTTGCTGATAAGAAAAGAAGAAATGCACCAGTTTATGAAGACGGCAGCCAAGTCTTGGCCTCCACCTAACATATTTGGTTAAAAGGCCCCAAAAGGTTTCACCCTAAATTCATTTGTGCCTACCCTATAACAGCCATCATTAACCCTGTTGTACTTAAACTGGGGTTTCCCCCTCACTGAAGATCCTCCCTGTCTTCCATGCATAGTTACTGAAACCAGCACAGCCCCGCCACACGAAACTCAATGTCTAATCCTCCTCCAGTAGAAATTGTAAATTGGGAGAAATAGTACGAGGTACCGGACATCTTAGATTCCAAGATTATTAGACACAAATTACATTACCTGGTGGATTGGAAGGGGTAAAGCACTTTAGATTGGACCTGGGAACCAGTGGAAAACATTCATGCACTCTGTTTGTTAGCCCTTTACCACTATAATCATCCCACAAAGCCACAACCTCGATCGGCCCGCCTGGGGGTCTTTGTAGGGGAGTGCGGTCAGGATTGCAGTGTGGTTCCAAGGCAGATGGGTTAGTGCCAGGAGGATATCCCCCCATGACATTGTAGTGAGATGATGGGTTTGTGGGATGGCTGGCTGGCAGAGGTGTACATGGAGCAAGGCGGCAACCCATCGCAACATGGCTGCTAAAGAGGAACCAACTGTGGACCCCAACATGGCACCGGATAGATACATGGATCTGACATCCTTGGTGCTCTAGTGCTGACAGGGTGCAGTCCGCGGCTATGAAACCACACCCCGGACCGCACCCTGCCCTTAGTGTTTCATCTGCTTCCTAACAGAGCAGTGTTAACCTTACCGCTCCTGTTTATTTTGCATGTGCGATCGGCACCTAAGAGAGTTTTTAGCGTTCTCAATCACAATGGAAGAACTACTTGCCCCGGTGGGCTTCTGTTTCGTGTTTGGTCTTGATCCTTACCTTCACCGTATGTAGACTTGTGGCGTCCCATCCTGGTAACCTGGTGTGTTCGGTCCTTTGTCTGCCGTCCACAGTAATCACAGCTCCTGTGAACCTGAAATCAGAAAACGACAATAGTAAGAGACTGAAATACCAAATATTTCCTAGTTCCCGTACCCCGTTTAACTTGAACTCACTTACATACATGTTCCAGCTTCTTTGCTCCGCTCTGAGTCCAGAAAGTTTGCCTGTGTTTCACCTAGAAGTGCCGAAATAAAGAGACTATTAATATTGAACGCATCAACAAAGACATTGTACATACAAGCTATGTTTCACATTGAGAAGCGCCCAAGATCTAGAATAAGTCCTTACTAGAACATACCTGCTCATCATCCGTATCCAGTGCGTTGCAGCTAGTCTGGACCACTAGTCTTCAGTGAAGTTACTGGAGTCAGATACCTACCACCTAACCTTAGCCTTCAGTCCTCAGTTCATTATGGTGAACAAATGCTGCAGAGTGTCAGCCAGCCAGCTATGTCGGGGAAAGGGAGAGACGGGAAGAGGGAGAGAAAGCAATAGAACCCAATACTAACTACATACACTTACCTTTAGTTTATCCAGACCCCCTGAATACCATTTTCCGCAGGAACCAAGTTGATCCAGGTCCCTCCCAGCCTCACGGTCCTCTGGGTTAAGCCACTGGCAGACCGCTGGAGAAGAGAGTGGCTGTGGTATACTTCAGTGCACAGTTAACCCGAGTGAGCAGGCAACACATTAGAACTGTCCGGACCAGGCACTCCTGGAGGGCACCAGAGGTAAGCGTTACATTTTTGCAACTATTGTGCCATTGTACTGTGCTTCTGCAGAATTGTGATGGTAGTTACGTACCTGTTGGTGTACTGTAACTACTCATACTTTGGAAGTGTTTGAGGATATGTTTGTAGCACAGTGGTTGGTGAAAGTTGATTTGAGTTGTTGTAATGCTGTAAATAACATTGTACTATTATGGTGTAAGCTACATACTAGGTGGATATTCTACCTGTTTACAGTGTCCCATTCATGTAGGGTAGGTTTACAAGCTTGTGCATTCATGTTTGTACTTCCACATCTGTGTACATTCTGAAGTGGTGGTGTACCACTATGCATTTACGTAGTGATATTTCCATATGTATAGCATTTGTATGGTTTCAGAGGTTACTGAGGATAGTTTTGAACCCTCATATTTAGTACTTTTCCTTTTAAGTATCATGTGGAAAATAGTGCTACTGTCATTTGTGTACACATATTGTTTGTCCGATTCTACTCATCGGGTTCACTGGGGATAAAATGATCCAACACACAGTTTAATGCATTTCTTGAATGCGTCCTGTATGATAACTTGCTTTAGGGTGACAATGTGGAAGGTAATTCTTCATTTGTGCCTTTACGAGGGTATTGGGTCCTATTGGGGAGTAAGGTATAGATGTTATGTACATCAATGACTACATTTTGCCTTGAAGACTATTAAGTAGGCATTTGCAAGATTTCCAGGTATTTTCTACTTTAGACTGATGGAAGTATCATTGCATTCCCACCATAACCATTACTTTGTAATGTATGCGGTACAGAGCCCTCCACTGGTTGTTACGCATTTGTGGTACATTATGGCTACTGTTTTGAAGGTTTTCTTGCCAAGTGATACCTGGCCATGTGTGACGACTGTGCGTTTGCTGTTGTTTTTGGCTCCATTGCCATTGTAGCATAAGAGCATTACAATTACATGTTGACTATGTGAGAGTATACGTACCGTCGACCGATTGATGGGGACTTACTCCTGAATGAGATGGTTGCAGAGACTGCATGTATGTTTCCACATGTAGGCAATGTGAAAGACTTCATTTATTAGCATTTTTTGGCTTGCCAGTATTTGTAGTGAGTACATTACAAATTCCTGTGGAGCTTCTTGTCGGTTTAACGTGAATTTCACCATGCCAACACATTAGTCCAATTCTTGCCTTACACCTGAGACACTGTAAATATTGTCAGGATTACTTACTGCATTTCTGTGCAGGATGAACATTTGTAAAAACAGCTGGTCTGCGCCATTTAAATAAATGCTTTGCGCAATTGCTGGCATTTGTACTACAACATTCATTGTGACATTTGCATAGCAATTACCACCTGTTGTATTAGACAATGTGTGTTCCTTTTGTGTATGAGTACTTTGATGGAAGGGCACGTGATGTGTTTGAAGAGGCACTTTTTGTGTGTGTGTGTAGTTGGGTATGCCTTGTGTCTTTACTACTTTTGTCTGTGCTTTTGGTAGTTGCTGTAGTATGCGCTCATTTTAATTTATTCGGTGCCACTGTTGGCAAATCGTTTAGTGCTGTGCCTTTCAGAGTTTTGATGGGCTTCTTACAACAAAGAAAAAGGGATATATGAATTTGGTAACACTTTGCATATTTCCCTTTATTTGCACACATTCATAGCCACTATTCGGAAATGGAAGGGTGACCACAAATGGATACATATAGTGGAGATTCCAGTATTTCTACAGGTTGATGGTGAGGGGAGGAAGGGATTGAGGTCTCAATGAAGCGTCTCTCAGGACACGAAATATGCGGGGATGAGGGGCTGGAAAATGGGGGCATGTGCAGATGCAGCAGTGGTATTTGATTTTCTACATAATATGTTCCTGTTCAAAATTTTGCAAGGCGGCCAATTTCTTCAGCAATTCATCAGTTTTGGCGGCTAGGCGGTCTACTTTCATATCTACAGTATTTCCTTTGGTTTCTGTGGCCGTATGTTGCTGTGGAAGAGGTGCTGCTTTTGATCTACTCCTTTGTATTCCCACATGTTCTTTTAGAGAAAAACAAATGTTTTTAGTATACATGAAGCAATATATTGTACTAGTGTTACTTTTCACACTCCTTTCACTACCTATGCGGTTACAATGGTCACTCATTTCGTCATGTGACAAAATCTCTTCCAGCCATTCTTGGGTGCTTCCACTTGCAGTAATTATTTCCCTTTTGACACTGGGGTGCCTATCGTCCTCATTCATTTTTTCATGCAGAAAATTGTCTTCTACACATTTTAGGGTGGATGCTATTGCTTCACACAAAAAGAAAACATTATACTTTCCTACTATTGTACACTATGTCCCTGTAAGAACGTTGGTCCATTGAAGTGCATTGGTTTTTACTAGTAATAACATCCGTTTAACAACGTTTTTTGTCAGTGAATTGCATAGATTTTTAGAAGGGCACTGTAAAAAGGATGTACCTTTAGCATAGTTTTTTCAGTAAAGGTGATAGGTTTTTATTAGTGCAACTTAACCATAACTTCCCTTTAACAACGTTTTTGTTAGTGATATATTACATGGCCTGCGGTAGCAGCCATGTAGTTATGGTTAAGTTGCTAAACCCAAAGGAAGAGCACTTTTTGGGTGGCTTATAACTTTCCTCTCCCTGGATGAATCCTCACCAAACTTTGAAAACAAAGTATATGACCCACTCTGAATCTATGTGTACAGTTTGGTGAGGTTTGGTCAAGGGGGGGCAAAGTTATGGGGGTCCCAATTTCTTTTTTTGTCTCATATACAAAATGGGAAAACATTTCTGTCGCGCCTACATACCAAAGCGCTGGACGGATTTTCACCAAATTTTCCAGCAGTAGCGGCGACTTAGTCCCGAAAGCGTGCTTTTCTTAATTTGGTGTAAATCCGTCCAGTAGTTTTTTTTAAAATTACCAAAATGTGTGATATCTCTGTCTGCTCTGCGGACACACTTCCCTGTTCGCTCCGCGGACAGGACACCAATTGGCTATTCGGCTTGCTTCATGGTCGCAGACACGCAATGTATTCTCTGATTGGCTCGAATGAGGCGTGAGGTGCCTCACATTGTTTCAATGCACCCGCCATATTGGATACCCGGACATCCGCGGACAGCGAAGCGTGGAAGTGAGCATAAATCCAATTTTGAGGAGTGTGTTGGTGTGTAGGAATGCTGGGAGAGGGTGGGGGATTAAGAGATGGTTCAAATGCTGTATTTGTTTAGGTGGGAGAAGGCCATGATGTGTTCGCAAGTGTCTGCGGTCACCGCAACATACTAAACACTAAACTACTGGCTATTTTAGCTTAGTATGGTGTTGGTTTTGGGTCATTAGAAGAGCATTGGGTGAAGAGGGTATGTATTGAAGAGTTTGTACGTTGGTTGTAATTATTTTTTAGAATGTTAATTGAAGTGGATAGGTTTTGAGGTGCATGTATTATGTTTTTGTTTGGGTTGTGGTCATTTGGTAGGTGTTTGTTTCTATGGGTGTGTTATGCTGAGGTGGTTGTGGCCAGGGCCTAGAGTCTTGGGTGCATGGCCTAAGTGCCGTAGGCCTTCGACCATGCACCCAAGACTCTAGGCCCTGGTCACAACCACTGCAGTAAAACACACCCATGTTAGCAAAGATTATGACTGTGGTATGTTGGCTGCTTAGGGGATATGTTTTCAAAAATGTGTGTACTGATTGGTAGTAGTGTAATAGTGTTTATAGGATAGTGAGATGATGTGTGTTTGTTTGTTGGATTGCGTTCAGAATGTTGGTATTGAAGACTCTAGGCATTTTGGGTTGTATTTATTGGTGAAGTGTTCATTTGCATGGCTGTGTTACGTTGCAGTGTTTGTGAGTTTAATTATTATATACTTACTGTTTCCTTTTTTGAGGCTATGTGAAGAGTTTTGGCCAGGGCATGCAGCCAAGATTGTAGTGTTTGGTAACAAGCTCTGTAGCATAGGATACCCATGGAAGCAAACATTTTGGATTGTGGTTTGTGGTCAGATATTTTCTTGAATGGGTATGTTATGCTGTGGTGTTTGTGAGTCCAATCAGTATTTACTTAATGTTTGACTTTTTGTGGTTGTATGTAGTTTTTTCATGACATGGGTAGTTGGAGCAGACATTACTTTTCAATCACTGTGCTAAAAGAAAAAGAATCACATATTAGTGTAGATAGTTTATAATGAGTATTGCATTGCATAGTAGACATTTCTGTATTTTGTCGGCCCTCATAGTTAGTACTTTAGAAGTACTATAGTTCAAACTAGTGCACTTTGCAATTTGCTCAGTTCCTGTGTTTGTTGATTAAATCATTGGGTCTGTGGGAAAAAAATCCATGCTGGAATTAAAAAAAAAACTTTTTACTTTGTGGTACAATATATTTCTTTCATTGCGTTCAGTAGGAGGTATTGAATTCGTGTATGTTTTTATATCTGGAAGTGGTGGTATTGTTGCAATTAGATAGCAGTTGGTGTATTCTATTTGTTTATTTGTTTTTCCATTTTAGTGATATTCGTCTATCTGTTGGCTTGTTGCAGATTTTTGTGGCAGTTAGATACCTGTTTGCGTATTCTAACTGGTAATAGTTTTGAAGTTCAAGTTTTGTTTATGTTCATACACAGATTAGTTATTACATTTTGGTTTTAAGAATATTCAGTAAGCGTTTACAATATTTGCTGGTAATGTCTGTTTTAGAGTAATGTTAGTATCATTACATTCAAACCATCCACAATTCTTTTTTATATATGCAGTGTAGTGACCTGCATTGGTTGTGGCTCCTGCATTGTAGATTATACCTATTGTTGTGAAGGTTTTCCTACCAAGTGATATTTCACCATGTGTGAATACAGTTAGCTTGCAGTTGTTTTTGGTACCATCTGCATTGTAACGTAAAAACATTACTATCACGTATTTACTATGTGTCTGTATTTGTAAGGTGGAACGATTATCGGAATTGCAGGTAGTACATACTCTGCCATGGTTTGCATTTTGTACTAGTTGCTGAAATGGAATGGATTCGCAGTTAGGTATGGATACATACACTAAGCGTTCTTAAGGAATGTCTTCTTGTACTACATGCCTGCAAAGAGTACATGTGTGTTTCCATATGTATGAAATCTGGAAGATTTCATTCATTGGTATTTTTTTGTTTTCTACTACTTGTAGTAAGTACATAGAAATTCTTGTGGATCGTCATCTGTGTTTAAAGTGAATTTGACCATTCCAGCACAGCAGTCCAATTTGTGACTTATTCCAGAAACACTATACGTGTTGTCAGGAGTGTTGGTTGCATTTCTATGAAGGACTAACATTTGCAAACACAATTGGTCTGTACCGTGTAAGTAAATGCTGTCAATAATTGGTGGCAATTGGAATAGAACATTTATTGCTACATTTGCGTAGCGATTTATACCAGTTGTATTTGAAAATTTGAAAGGACTTGACAGTTCTGTGTCCAAGTCATTTGTTTGGAGTGTGCATTACTTCTTTGAAGAGGTAGATGAGTTACTTTGTACAGTAGAATCTTCTTTGGTTGTGGTCCTTGATGAAGCATTATCTTATTTTACTTTATTTGGTGGAATTGCTGTGAGATCTTGCATATTTTAAGTCTGAAGTAGTTTTCTTTTACAATGTTTTATTTTTTGCTTAACAGGATAGATTTTTAGAGGGGGGGTAGAGTGAATGTAGTCTATTGTATTGTAGAATGCAGGAAATATCAGCATTACTTTATTTGCATCAAAGTAGTTTAGAAATAGTCCAGTAAGTGTACGTAAGCGTGATATTGCTATATAGTTCATGCCTTCTTTAAAGACTGTGCTACCAACATCAATCAATGCTTTATCTAGGGTAGGACCTTGTGATTTGTGAATGGTGACTGCGTATGCTAGAGTTAGAGAACATTTTTATCTGCGTACATACATGTCTTTGAAAAGAAGGAAGGAGGCTGTTGAGTGTCCTATCCTTTTAACTTCAGATAGTTTGTCAAAGATAATATTGACAAATTGAATGTTGTTGTCACGTGGGTATGTTTGAAAACCAACAACTGTACCAACTGCTCCATTAACTAGATCTTGATCCACGTCAAGGTTATGTTTAAGCATTACTCTACAGTTTAAAGAGAATTTTAATATTTTCTCCAAACCAGTGTTAGAGACAGAGTTTTACAAGGGGCCTCATTACGACCCAGGCGGTAATCTTCCGTCATTACCGCCATGGCGTAATGAGCGTTTACGCCGTGGGCCGATGGCGTAAAGAGCGCCACATTACGACCCATCGCACACGAGCATTATGCCATGGCGGTAATGCAATTAACGCCATGGCGGAAAAGGCCCCTACCGGCATCGTAAAGCGAGCAAGGTGCACTTCCGCCACCGTAAGTAGCGGCCACCGTAATTAGCGCCCACCATAATTAGCGGCCACCGTAAATTGCGGTGGCCGTAAAAAGCAGGACCGGAAATAGCGTCATCGCGCCGGAACGGGAAACAGCACGTCGGCCATCTTTAAAAACACAATCCATTGCCATCCTACCGAACAACACCAGATCCAACCCTGACACCTGTCCCAACCAATCACCCACCCATCCAAGTACCCGAAAATGCCTAAAGTTGTAAAGAAGGCATGTGACCGCCAGCGCCAGGAGAGATTCAGCCGGGAGGAACTCTGCATGCTTGCGGAGACCCTGCAAGACAACGCAGGTGTCGTTTTCTCCCCGGAAATGACCAGGACAGCGATAGCGAAGAAGAAGGCCATCTGGGCCCTGGTGGCCGAGCGCGTCAGCGCGGTGGGGACCGTACCCCGCACCGCACAGCAGTGCAGGAAGCGCTGGGATGACCTACGCATACGGGTCAGAGCCGTCATCTCTGCAAACCGCAACCTTGCCCTGGGTACCGGTGGAGGGTCGGAATCCCCACTAAAACTCCAACCGTGGGAGGAGATCTGTGCAACCACGATTGGCATGGAATCCATTGAAGGCGTCGGAGGGATGGAAAGGGGAGCTCCGACATCAGGCGATGAAGGTAGGTGCCTCAAACAAGACATGCCATAGTCACTGCAGTCCATTCATTTGTAGCACAAGGTTGCCCTACAGTGTAAATGCAACACATTTCAACACTGCCCATAGCCACATGCGAGCACCACCCTGTATACACTGCTGGCACACGCATACCTGCATCCACATTCCACACTAAAAGGAGACAACCTGCATGGCCCTGCCTGAAATCTGCCTCATCTACTGACCAGAATAATGTCAATCATTGTCATTGCAAAGTCCGCAGACCCATCAATAAAGCCCTCCCTCCTTTGCTCCACCACAGGCACAGATTCACACCCCGAGGACCAGGACACCCCTGCGACGAAGAGAGCCAAGAAGGCCATCAATACCGTCCCCGCACCCTCAACAGTGAGGCAGACCCCACAACAAGCAGGACCCAGTGCGAGCATACCGGATGTCCTACCGGCAAGCACCCCTGTAGGTAGCAGGCCAGCAGCAGCTGCTCCACCTCTACCGACATTGCCTGCCACAGAAGGCACCAGGTGAGCGGCCAGCAGCAACATCGGTGAGACAGCTGCAATAGCTGCATGTTCAGACTCAGACATGGAGCACGAGGTCAGAAGCCCCACTGACCTACTACATTCCCCCTGTTTCTCAGACGCCAGCCCCCATGAGGATCACACACAGGGGCACACAGAGGTAGAGGAGTGGCCTTCCACCCCATGCCCAGTCCTCACTCCACAGGAGGGGAGCAGCCCCTCCATCACACCACCAGCACTGGCCATGGGCCAGCAGGGGCAGCAGTCCCTCGAGGACATCACAGAACGGCAGCAGCAACTGTCCACGATGCTGACTGAGCATGCCGCAGAATGTGTGGGGGCTAGGGCAACCATTGAACAGGCCACGGAGACCCTAAGGGCCGAAGTAGCGCAGAGCACTGCCACCCTGAGGGATGCCATGCAGGCCATGTCCAGGGACATCTGTGCTGAACTTGCCGGCTTGCGTCCTGTGCTCACTGAGCTCACCCACACCCTACAGGACGTGCATGCACGGGGGCAGGAAGGGACATCCTCCACTGCCAGTTCTGCACAGAGCAGCCCCGTGTGACATTCCGGACGTAACCTGCGCTCCACAGCCAGGGGTGCCCCGGGGGCCGGGAGAGGGGGCTTGTAACAGCCTGTGGCCACTGTCACAGGCATCTGTTGACACCTACATGGGGCGTGTTGGGGTGTGCAGGGGGGAGGTGGGAGGGGGTGTGTTGGGGTGTGCAGGGGGGAGGTGGGAGGGGGTGTGTTGGGGTGTGCAGGGGGGAGGTGGGAGGGGGTGTGTTGGGGTGTGCAGGGGGGAGGTGGGAGGGGGTGTGTTGGGGTGTGCAAGGGGGAGGTGGGAGGGGGTGTGTCACGACGTTTCATAGTTTGAATACACTTTTTTCTTTCCGAAAAAGAAATGTGTGGACATTTTCATTGCGTATGTGTGCTTTATTGGTGTACAATCCACAGTGTGCATGTCCCAGAGCCACACAGTGCCCCAAGTGCAGTCACCATGTGATACACACCAGCCGTGTGTGCTAGAAGCAGTGGTCGATGATACTTTGGCGCATTGCACGCCCCTCCTGTGCATCGCCTCCTCCATGGGGTGCCGCCCCATCTGCACCCTCCTCATCCTCATCGTCAGGTGGTTGCAGTTCTGCGTCAGGGGGCAGGGGCACATTCCGTCTGACGCACATATTGTGTAGCATGACACATGCCATGACGATCTTTGCCACCTTCTCATGGCCATACAGGAGTGCACCACCAGACCTGCTGAGGCTTCGGAACCGTGCCTTCAATAGGCCGAATGTCTGCTCTATGACCACACGAGTACGTGTATGTGCACGGTTGAAGTCCTCCTCGTGCTGGTTCTGCGGGTTCCGGACTGGTGTAAGGAGCCACCTCTTCAGGGGATAGCCTGCATCACCTGTATGTAGGCGAGAATGTATGTGTCAGTCATGTTGTCTGATCAAGAACATGATGTTCCACCATGGCTTGCATCCAACTGTTACTTTGGCTCACTTCTACATGCACTAATTGATTCACACAATGCAACCAGTATATGCTCATGGCTCCCATGGCCTGTTTTGCATGCCATCACCCAATGTATGCAGAGGGGTTGTGTGCATTGTGAGTGCCCATCATCTGTCTCCGTTCTCTGTGTTACTCACAGCCAGGTGGCGTATGCATCCCCCCCCCTTTCAGCCAGGTGGAGTATGCATCATCCCCCCCTTTCAGCCAGGCGGAGTATGCATCATCCCCCCCCTTTCAGCCAGGTGGAGTATGCATCACCCCCCCCCCTTTCAGCCAGGTGGAGTATGCATCATCCCCCCCCTTTTCAGCCAGGTGGAGTATGCATCGGTACGTCATTCACCTGCCCACTTCCATGACATTGGACTCACCGAGTAGCCAGGATCTTGGCCCTGCATGTCGCTCCATGTAGCGTGGTATTGTGGAGTTCCTCAGGACCATAGAATCATGGGTTGATCCGGGGAATCGGGCACAACAATGTGTGATGATCTTGTTGGAGTCACAGACCATTTGCACGTTGATTGAGTGGAACTGTTTCTGGTTGCGGTACGGTACCTCCATGGCACGTGGAACCACCAATTCCACATGGGTGCAGTCGATGGCACCAATGCAACCGGGTATGCCGGCTAGTGCATGGAAACCCACTTTGGTGTTTGCAATCTCCTGGCCAGTCCGTGGTAATGAGATGTGGTCATCTGTGTGCTTAAGGAGGGCATCAAGCACTTGGATGAGTGTTTGTGAGAATAATGGTTGTGAAATGCCATGCAGGTGCCCCACTGTGTGCTGGTAGGTGCCTGTGGCCAGGAAGTGGAGTACAGACACTACCTTCAGTAGGGGGGGGTGGCGGTTGGAGTTTCTATCATGCTGACGATGTCGTTGTGTATCATGTCTACGATGGCGGTGATGGTGTCCCGGTCCAAACGGTACAGGGTGTGGATCTGCTCAGCAGTGAGGTTGAATGGATTGGCTCTGATGCGTGGGATTGGGGGCTGCCTGCGTGGTGGCACTGGCTGTGCTGGTGGGGCTTGCCGGGCCTGCCTTGCCCTCCTTCTCCTCCTGCGTCTCCTCTGTGCTGCCTGTTGTTGTTGTTGCTGTTGAAGCACATGCATTGCTATCAGGTCCTCCAGCCCCAACATTGCTAGTCGTATTGGTATCATTGTGGAGTGTGACTGGGTGTGGGAAGGGGTGGGGTGTGCTCTTTTTGTACTTCCTGAGTCTGTATTGCCTTCACCTGTGCTGTTTCTGTGCACCTGTGGCAGCTGCATTCACTTAACATGGCCCTTTACGGTTGGTTCGCGATGGCGTTATTAGCACCATGGCGGTAAGGTACTTAACGGGCTGGGTGATGGCGTTAGGTGCATGTCCGCTTGGGTCGGCATTTGCGTACCTTTCCGCCATGGCGCTAAGTACGGTGTGGGCGGTCGCGTGCGTGCACCCTTAGCGCAGTTAGCGGCAGCGTTAACTACGATGCCGCTAATGGCATCGTAGTTAACGGTCACGGGTCATGATCGGACCTGGCGGAAAACGATGGCGGTAACCATTTACCGCCATCGTTTTTCACTTAGCGCCAGGGTCGTAATGAGGCCCAAGGTGTTTATCCTTGTTGTGGCTTTTTGACACATGGGTAGTGTCATAGCATGTACATCAAGTTTGTCTGTGGAGCCAATTTGAACTATTGGTTGCATTTCTTGTTTTAACATTGTTTCATTACATTTTGAACAGCTTGCAAGAGTTGGCATCAAGTACATACAATTGGCATTTTTGTGTGCTAATTGTTCCTTGACATCAGTAGCACATGAGTTATTGCCATAGAGTGCATGGATGTGCCTGGTTTTTAATATAGATTGTGCTTCTTGAGATAGTATACCAACTCTAATACTTTTTTCATGTTGGCTTATGTGAGGTCTGCAGACTGGCGCATATTTTCAGTTAATTCTTTCTATTGGAAATGTTGCCAAAGAGTTTTACGGCACAGTTTGTGCCCTAAGGTTTTAAAAATAGGTTCACCTTTCAATGGTGTTAATTGAAGAAGATCTCCGAAAACCATAATGTGTTTTCCTCCAAAGAGCTCTTTGTAGTCTCTTTTGAGGGCCTCTTGTAAACTGAGGTGAATAAAAGCCAACTTAGGTTGCAGACCATGCTCACCTCATCTATTAGCAGCATTTTCATTTGTTTGAAAACTCTGCGTAGTTCCATTGCAGCTTCTGTAGAAAGTTTGTAATAGTCTAATTGTTTTGGTGTTCCACTTGAAAGAGTAGTAATAGGTGTAAAGTGAAGTTGCCTATGTTGTAGGCAGCTAAACCTGTGGGGGCCATTACAACAGCTGACAGTTTGTTGTGTGTCAATTGTTGGAGGAACTTGCTGATGATTTTGATTAAGAATGTTTTGCCTGAACCAGCTTGACCACTCACGTATAGTAATATAGGTTTGTAGTCTTGGCAGGTATACTTTTTATTTTCATGTTGCACACCATGCTCAATTTATTTTCTTACTTCTTGGAAAATGCTACGCTGCTCATTGTTTAGTTGCGATTTCAATAGAGCAAAATCTTCTGTAGATTACTCATACTGACACATGGATTTTTCTACTTCTGCCATGGCTAATTCTGCCTCATTTGCTATTAGTGGCAAGGGATTGGTCAATAGGGTTTACTGGGTGTGATGTGTGAGCAGAGACTTTGTCAGAAAGTCTTTTTCCTGAGAGGAGAGCAGATACCTATGGCTTTGTGTTTCAGAAAGCAGATTGTATGGATTTGGGTAGATGTGGAGAAATTGGTTAGAGGTGCATGCAGATCTCTGTGGAGTGGCTGTACATCTTGGATTCCCTCATGTGCAAGTGCTTATGATGGTGCTTATGCACAAACTTTGAGCAACAGTTTGCCCTTGCAATCCAAGTAACGAGTAAGTGTACTCTAGTTGTGAGGTCACTTAGGCCACTACCATTTCATAGTTGACTCCTATATTGTCGTAACTTTGATATATCAATGGCAAACAAATTTAGTTTTGCAATTGTATACATCACTCGCAATTTGGGGAAATTATAGTGGTCTCCTTAGGTTTATTTCATGTACAGCCATGAAGAAATATTTCTTTGTGTCCCAAATGTAATGGAAGGCATAGTCAATCAATATTGTACAGTGTCTAAGTAACATGTGTACTTGCAACAATGCCATTGGATACTAGATTTGTCATCGTCAACTAAAGTTTTAAAAAACTTTATTTATTTATTTATTTTTATTTTTTGTGTTTAATCAGTATGATTTTTTTACAAAAACAGTCATACACAAAAACAATTTCTTCAAGGTAAGGTCTTTCAAAGAAAAGTCTTTAGATTACTTGCAGGCTAGCTTTGGGGGTCCTGTAGAAGTAGAGCAGAGTTTACATATTTCAATATGTATAAAGTTGCTAGCTGCCATCGTGTTCTGTCCCACCCTATTAGCTTAGCCGAGCAGTTTTCTTGGTCACTGAGTGCAAACTCGCTTAGGATGTCCGACAAATACAATGATCTTAGTTCTCTAGTACGAGAACATTCTAGGATCAGATGGCAGATTGACTCTGTTACTGATTGATCAGTGCAAAAACTGCATCCCTTTGATAATGATAAACCTCTAATAGTTAGGATTTAATTTGTGTGTAAGAGGTTTAATCTTGCTCTCATAATCAGGTCTCGTGCCAGGCGTGATGGAAATTTTTTGATGTAGGGCTGTACTTCATTTACTTTCCTGGTGTTTGGTGGGAGGTGTTGGATTAATTTATTGTTTGAAGCTGTTTCTTTCATCCTTATCCAATCTAGATCTTTCATTTTTTTCTGAATTTTTGTTGGGTTAACGAACAGTGTTTCTTCATCGCTTTCCACTGATACTAAAGTATCACAGTTGAAAGTAAACCAAGCATTTAGCGTTTCCAGAATAGCAGTTGATTTTTACTATGCCTTACAGGGACAGCAAGCTTAATTCCTGTCTTATTGCTGCTACAGAAGTGGAATTTGGGAGGACTAGTATTGATCTCCAAAATTGGGCTTCTAGTTTTGGCCAAAGTGTAGCTGGTAAAGTTGGCATTGCGTCTGCCCCATATGTAGGTGATGGAACAACTTTTTTTTGTAAATCTCTAGCACTGGAAGCAGCGAGAAGCGACCAAATTTCCTATTAATGGCCTTACCTTGCCCAATCAGTTTTTTTGTCTTCAGTTTTAAGTGAGCCTGCATCGCCTTATCATTTCTCGAACTATCCAGGATCACTCCCAGATATCTAAATTCAGACACCTTTTCGATTGGTTCGTTTGCCAGGTGTAATGCTCCCTTTTCAGTTTTTTTAGTGCTGATTGAAATAGTCATGAATTTGTTTTTTTTTCCGTTTATCTCCAGATTGTTTGCCCTCATATATTCCTCAAGGCTGGTCAGCTGACGCTGCAGCCCGATAGGTGTGTGGTCCAGTAATATTAGATCGTCGGCGTACAACAATCTATTTATATGGGCCCCCCCCATTTTGGAGGGGAAGCATCAGACTTTTGAATTTGCTTCCTGTAGGTCACCTAGAAAGGCCAGAAAACGCACTGGTGCCAGGGACATCCCTGCTTAAGACCTCTGGCCGTTGGAATGGCTTTAGAGAGTAGACCTTGCTGAGTAAGCTTCACTTTCATGCTGGTATCTGTATACAGAGCCTTTATCGGGTCCAGAAGAGATTGCGGACAGGCCCAGGATTCAAGCTTAGCCCATAAGAGGATACGATCAACACAATCAAAAGCCTGGGTAAGGTCGATGAAGGTTACAAAAAGTCGAGGACGTCCGTCCAGAACTTTACTCTTCAGAGCGCTTAATAACAAGATGTTGGCCGAGGTTCCCAGGTTTTTTTTAAAGCCTGTTTGAAGATAGTCTCTACGTGGCACGGTTTTTGTCCATAAGTTAAATTCCTCCTGGAGCAACGAGCCGAAAACCTTCCCTATACAGTCCAATAAAGCTATTGGTCTATAGTTAGTCAAGTCAGCTTTATTCCCCTTTTTGTAGACTGGTACAACTATTGAAGATTTCCATGATGCGGAATTGATTTTAGTGTTGCGCACCTTCTAAAAATGTCACTCAAGAATCTTGCCCATTCTGATGGAAAAGCCTTAAGGTCTATGTTAGTTATGCCATCTGGGCCGGGGGCTCTCGAATTGTTCAATTTCATTATTTGTCTTGTTATTTCTTTTTCGTCGTCCAGGCATCTCCAGGCTGTGGAATCCATCTCTTTAGATGGTCTTGGCAAAGTTTGAGTCTTGTCAAAGAAGGTCTGAAAAAATGTCACCCAAGTGCCCTCACCAATGTTTGAGATAAACACTGGCTCAGGTAGGGAAGTGGCCGTTTTTAGGAGGGACCAGAACTCTTGGCTATTGTCAGTTGTTATTGCTTTTATGATATTTTCAGCATCTTGTTGGTATAAAGTCGCCCAATGGTTATGGACGCAAGCTTTATATAAGCGTTGGCCTTCTCTTGCTGCCAAATCGCTGGTAGGGTCCCTAGTTGAATTGCTTGTCGCTTCAATTTTTGCATTTCTTTTCTTTTGGACACCAATATTGGATCGTATGTATGTCTGTGTGTTCTTTTAGGGGCACCTTTACCAATTTGGTGGCTATATGTCGATAGCAATGGGAGATAGTCTATCTGTTTTTCGGGGGGCAAGTCTGACTGAGTGTTGTACTTTGACCTAAGGTCGCCGATCGCTGCTGCTGATAGCTTCAGTCTTGAGCGCTGGTTGTTGATGCAAAATTGAGGTTGCCTCTTTAGGTCTTCAGCCTTTGTTCCAGGCCATATTGCACAGAAGAGGTTGTGGTCGCTGGCTGGCGTTTCAATTACTTCGAATGCCGTCAACACTGATAGTAAGGTTGTAGATACAAATATGTAGTCTATAGTGGCCCTTGTGGAATCTCGTTTCCAGGTCGGAAATCGGGTAGGGTCTGGAAACACACTGTCTAAGTTCTGCATTTCTCTTGATTTCATCAGTTTGAGCCAAGCCTCTCCTCTTCTCACTGTTGAGCTTGTTGGCCCATGAGAAATGAATGCGTTTGAGGCCTGTGTACAAGTGGCGTTGAGGTCCCCACAAATCAGAAGGTAAGGTGCCAAGGGGTCTCCTATGGTGTTGTCTATAGCACTTTCGAGCATTTCCAAGTACTCCAAATCAATTAGGGTTGCTGGGTTCCAGTAGGTGTTTGTTATAATTATAACTGACGTGTTTTCCCATATCTTTTTTTGAAATGTCCTCCGACCATGTGGCCTTGACCAGTAGCAAAGAAGTATTACAAACAAAAGTTTTCTCCAAGGTGCAGCCACATCCGTGCCTGCAAGCTATCAGGAGCCCTGAAGCTGGTCGCCCCATCGGCCCCTTTTTACCTGGGGAGAAAGCTATTTCGTAGCCGTCTAATGTTGGTGCTTGTGTTAGCCCTGTGTCTTGGAGTCACAATATGTCGTAATCAGCTAGTTTTATGTCTCCATGAACCGTAAAATGAGAATGGCCTCTGGTGTTCCATGAGCCTATTCGAAAAAATTGTCTGTAATTCGTCTCTTCGTTGTTTTCGCCTCTCTCTGACGTCTGCTCGTTGCATTGCTATCTCTTTGCCTCCCTTTGGAGGTCTTTTGGTAACCATGACTTTATTTATTAATTATGGTGGTACACGACACCGCTTCAACATGACATTCCATAACATTCAACAGTTCAATTACAATATCAACCACAGTTACAACCTGTATTGTCTACATAGCCCGCTCATTTCCGGGTCTAGTCGGGCTACTCCCAGCTAACCCTGATTCACACAAGTATACTCTGAACGGAGCCCAGATGTCTTTAGGTTTACATGGCTTCGGTAATGACATTACGTACTGTTCTTCACATTCATTGACCTGAGTCAGTTCCTTGAGAAAAATTTGAACATCGTGGGCATGCACTTTTCCACTGTTGCAGTATGCATTTTTTAGCCACTATGCATGAAACATTAAATAATCGTCTGATCACCTCCGAGGACTTCCCAATATCTCCGAACAAGTATTTTTGGGGCATTAGGTCTGCTGGGATCTGTGTGATGTCGGCAAGGATGGACGCTACTTCTCCCCAGAACCCGTATATGGGTGGACAACTCCAATTCATGTGGAATGAATCGGCATGCTCGCTTCCACATTTCGGGCAGCTGCCCGGGCCTTCACGAGTGAATTTAGCCACCCTCGCAGGTGTATAGTGTAACTTATTTAATATCTTAAATTGGATCTGACGTAGGCCAGCGTTCATGGAGACCCTTCTGGCAAATCACAGTATTTTTCCCATGCCTTGTCTGAGATAGTGATTCCCAGATCAGCTTCCCATGAGACCTTAATCTTATTCATTGTAGGTGTGTTTGCCTGTACAACTGCATATAGCCCTGAGACACTAACCCTCGCCTGTGTAGACAGTGCGGCTAGGCATGGATGGATGGGTGGTTCATCTGGGAATAGGGGCTATCTGGCCTTGTAAGCCGTGCGCATTCAGTGATTTTGTGGTATTTTCAGTTGATCCCCCCCCATTCCGACTTTCAATTCCTCTAGTGTTATAAATTTACCATTGGGGTATATGTCTTTCAGTTTGAATTCCTCCTCTGGGTCCCAGTTCTTTTGGACATCGGGGTCGTACGAAGGTGCTATTCCGGGGAAATTCCAGAAGGGAGCTTCCGAGTAATAGGGAGTCCCCAAACCCAACCTACGGATGAGTCTAGACCATGCATGCACTGTTATGCTAACCAGGTGGAATGGACAGTCGTCTTTGTATTTCTTACTGAAAATTATGGAACGTACGCCAGTTGGGAGTACGGCATGTCTTTCAATACCAACATGGGGGGAGGTGTCCTGCTCATCATACCAGTATCTGATAAATTGTCCCAGCGCCGCTAGGTAGTATAATTCAAAGTCAGGGGCTGCTAAACCCCCTTTGTTGTAAGGTTCCACCATTTTTTCCCACTTCATTCTGGCTGCGCCCCCTCCCCACACAAGCACTACCGCCAAGGATCGGAGGGTCGCGAAAAACTCTGCCCCCGGCCACAGTGGGATATTAGTAAATAAATATAGTAATTTTGGTAATATTACCATCTTCAATATGGCCACTCGGCCAATAAGTGAAATAAGGAGTTTTGTCCATTACCAAAGTTTAGTGGATATGCACCCCAGGAGGTGCTTATAGTTGTCAGCGTGGAGGGAGGCACTGCCGCTGGACACTATAATTCCCAAATATCTTATTTTGCTTGGAGACCATTGCAAACCGTATGTGTTGGCCGGGCATCTCGTGGCAGGGGTCAGGGGGAATATCTCAGATTTGGATCTGTTAGTTTTATAGCCAGAGTATTCGGCAAACTCCTGAATAGTCTCGATCGCAGGGCCCAAGTGTATATCCGGCTCACGGATATATAACAATGCGTCATCTGCATATAAAGATATTGAGTGGGTCAGGCTGGCCATCGTGTTACCTCTCTGTCCCTGGTGCTCCCTGATAGCCGCCGCAACTGGTTCAATTGTGAGGGCAAATAGTATTGGGGAGAAAGTGCATCCCTGTCGCGTACCCCTGCCCAGCCCAAACCAGTCGGACATCATGCGATTGGTCAGAACCCTGGCTCCGGGGTCAGAGTACAATAGACCGACGCATCTCAAAAAATATGGGCCTATACCAAATTTCTCCAACACTTTAAATAAGTATACCCATGACACTGAGTCAAATGCTTTTTCAGCGTCGAGTGATACCGCCACCGTCTGAGCTTCTGGTTTTATCTGGGCTATGATACCAAACAGTCTCCTACGGTTAAGGGCCGTCAAACTAGTGGCGATAAAGCCGCACTGATCTGGATGTACCAACGTGGGCATGTGTGGTAGGAGTCTTGTAGCCAGGATCTTGGCAAATATTTTAGCATCACAGTTTATTAGGTACAGGGGTCGATAGGAGGACATCTCATTGGGTGGTCGCCTCGGCTTCAACAAAACTGTTATTATGGCCTCCCTCATTGATGGTGGCAGGGTGCCTACTTCCCCCGCCTCCTCCCACACCGACAAAAGCACTGGGGTCAGTTCCTCGTTTAACTCCTTATAGAATTCTGCACCAAGACTGTCTGAGCCCGGCGCTTTGCCGCTGGCCAGTGATTTGATCGCCTCAGCGACTTCCTCAGTGGTCAGGGGTTGGTCCAGTGCTAGTCTGTATTCCAAAGGCAGCATTGGGAGAGTAATGCTATCAAGGTACGCTTCCACGTCCCTGGCTGACTTCGAATCATGGTTAGAGTACAGGTCTGTATAAAAACAGGTGAATTCCCCATTTATCCCTTCTTCACTAGTGACCACTGAGTCGTTTCCCGATAATTTACTGGAGATCATTGAGTGCTGTCTCTCGGTTTTAAGTAAGTTGGCTGAGGTGCGCCCTGCTCTGTTACCCTCACCGTATCTACGAACTCTAGGGGGGGTTGACATATACAGTAGCTCCCTGGTAGCTAGCTTATTGAATTCCAGCAGGTTGCTATTTATATCTGCAAGGGTTTTGTTATCATGTTTATCAGTGTATCTCGCTTCCAGGTTCCCCAGGCGTTTTGCCACCTGATCAAGTTCTATCCTAACCGCTTTCAGCATGCCTGTGGACTTAGAAAGCAATATTCCTTTCACCTATACCTTGAAAGCCTCCCAGAGGGTATGTTGGCTGTCTACTGAGCCTTTGCTGATTTCAAAAAAGTGTTCAACCTCTATATGCAATGCATCAGAAACTGGTGTGTCTTTGAGGATGTCCGGTGGCATCCTCCATCTCCTAATTGAGGGTGTTGTACTTCTGAGTGTCATTCCATAGTAACAGGGGAGTGGTCTGAAAGGGAGCGGGGGAGTATCTCACACCTATCTATCTGGCCCATGAAGCCCGTAGAGGTCAACCAGTAGTCTATTCTGGACTCAGTGTCATGCACTGTGGAATAAAATGTGTATTGTCTCTTACATGGATGTAGTGTCCTCCATGAATCTACCAGTGCCAGCTGCGATAGGATTTGTAGCAACATCGCTGCCGTCTCCCCACACTATCTGTTGAAACCCTGTGTACTCCATTTCCTGTACAACGTCTACAGAGAACTCAGGATCATCAATGTTCGGGCCATATGTGTTCACCAATATCATTTCCCTCCCCACAATGCTACCCCATACTATGACATAGCGCCCATGAATGTCCACTTTGCTTTTACCAAAACGAAAACCAACAAAGGGGTGTATAAGAGTGAGAACACCTCTCGCCTGTGTGGAGTAGTCTGTATAATACCTATTTTGTCCCCAGTTTTTCAAAAAGTCCATGTTTACCTTTCGGAGTGCATGGGTCTCTTGTAACATGATCACCTGCGAATAATGTCTAGTCATGTATGCCCCCACCTTTCTGGATTTAGCACGATTGTTCAAACCACAGACATTCCACGTAAGGAGTTTTAACTTCATACCACTAGCCCTTGCTCCGGTGCATGTCATGACTGTGAGTCAACACCATTTTCCATGTGACGGATTGTTCCGGAAGAATGTCATATGAAGCGACGCCACCAACTGTTTCAACTAGCAAGACCCTTCCAACTGGGTCCTCCGTGCCCTCCCCTCCATCGTGCACATAAATTCCAACACCCAAAATTCTACCATGACAACTAGTCCCCCCACCCACATCATCTCCCCCAACATAACGATGCTGCCCAACAACGCTCGGGCCATCCCTGATGGGCATTTCCCCCAAATAACTTAGAACTTTCCTGAGGGTGCCTGCTGCAGCCATCCGGTCACTTTTCCAGGGGCTCACGGCTCAGAAATACAGAGGATCTGTGTCTAGGCTGCTCTCTGTCACTGTTCCTGGCTTCCCATGCTGAGGATTAGATAGTGTGGACCCTTCAGTCCGCTGCATCAAGCCTCTCTGCTCCTGGCTGGATCCCGGCGTTTTGGTCATTTGCCCTATCTCTGGGAGGCAACGGGATGGACGCCTCCACATATGTCATTGCTTCCGCAGGATTTAAAAAAAAAATGGGCTCGCCTCCGTGTAGAATTCTGATTTTTGCGGGAAAGATCAGGGCATAGGGTACATTCCGCATCCGCAATTGCCTTTTCACCGGGTCATAAGATCGGCGTTGCGCCTGTACACCAGAGGAGAAATCCGGGTATATGTGGATTCTGTTGTGTTCACATTGCAAAGTACCTTTCTCTCTGGAGAGTCGGAGGACAGCATCCCTGTCTCTATAGTTAAGGATATGTGCTATTATGGTACGAGGCGGCGCCCCAGGTTTCGGCGGGGGTGCCAGAGTGCGGTGAGCCCTATCCACAAGAAAATGTTCTGAGAAAGATTCAGCCCCAAGGACATCTTTCAACAGGTGTTCCACTTGCCTCTCCATGTTGCCCTTACCAAAGGACTCGGCCACCCCGACAATCCAGATGTTATTTCTGCGGGATCTCGATTCTAAATCCTCGCATTTACCCTGGGTTTTGCGAAGTTCTGTTTTGAGTAGGGCTATGTCGCGGCCATGTTGCGAGATTGTGTCCTCATTTGCGCTGATTCTATTCACCATTTCTGTAATACGTGTACTCTCTTTCTCCACTCTGGACTTCAGGGACCCAATCGTCGCCACAATGTCATCCAATTTGACATTAACAGCCATGAACCCATTTTGAACCAGTGTTCCGAGGCGCTCTAAGGGATCTTCATCCTGCCTATCTGGTGGCTGTCGCGACTCATCGGGCGCCCTGCATGGTTGAGAGCTGGCGAAGGAATCCATTGGGCCTGTATTCTTCACTCCTGTACCTTTCCTCTCAGTGCGGCCCATGTAGAATAGTGTGTAACCTAGGAGTGGGTTGTGTCCTCCCACGTATCGTGTTGTTGGTAGAAACCCAATGTTGTGAGGGTCCAGTACCTTCCTCGCCCCCTGCCAGGGGTAAGTATTTGCTTTCTTACGCTTGTTTCTGTCGTCTGAGCAGGTGTCGCCACTACCAGCAACTCAGGATGTTAGCTGGAACGAAGTTCTAGGCAGGGTGTCACACTCGCCCACTCCAGGAGGTGTAATTGGCCTTAGGCAAGATCCGCCGCCACTGTGACCCCTCAAAGTGCTAGGGGCTTCTCCGTCTCACTGCTGGGGTGGATTTCAGCCAAGCGCCCGTAGCATTCCTCACTCCCTGTGGCGCAACCCTCTGGTTTCCACAGCCGTGACCGCGCAGACTCACACTAACAATCTGGGAACCACACGCTAATACTACGTGCAGTGGTCCCACTCGTTTACAGTGCTTAAAATCCTGAGCGTGTAGCCCCGGGTCTGTCTCTCACCACATCGTCAGGGGGGGGACCAACCCTAGCCCCTCCAGGAGCAATCTCCTCCACAGATGCCTTCGCAGCGGGGGGCCCACCTGTCCCGCCGCACTTACTTGGTCCGCTTACCAGGTCGCGGGATCAGAGCGCCATTCCAGGGGCCCGTGTACTGGTGTCCTCGCAGGGGAGCGGGCCCAGCTCGTGGATGGCTGGCGCAGCCTCAGGAGCCGTACACCAGCCAGAGCTACCTTCAACTCTGACCGCCGCCTGTACAGACAGCCACACCAGCTCTCCCCCTTCTCACACTCGGCACGGCTTCGCCCATGCCACCGCCATGGCGGCCCCTCCATGCAAAGGGCTGTGGCTGTGGCCGCCGGGTCTTCCGCTGCTCCTGTAGGGGGGTCCGGCACCACGGGATAGAACGCAGTGCCCCTCCCCCGCCATGGCCTGGTCTCCCGTGCACAGCCTCCGGATTACAGCAGCTGTCTCATGGAGCCGCAGGGAGGTGTCACCCGCGTCTCACAGCAGCCTCTTCCTCCGAGTGGTACAGCCTGGCAGTCTGGGCACGGATTTACACGATTTTTGCAGGGTACCTGCAGGGGGTCATACGGCACGAGAATCTTCATATCTGTTACATGTTGAGCGACGTAGAAAGGATATTTTTGAATCAGGATGTTCGTGTGAGCCGGAGCTCTCCTTTCAAGCGGCCATCTTGATGTGCGCAACAGCGCCCCCCCAATGTCAATTAAAGTTTAATATATTTATCTTGTTCATTTAAAAACAGTTTGATCTTTCTCTTTCACAGGTGGTACCAGCTGGTGGCCTATCGTTCGTTTACATGGTGGCTTCATGGGAGGCTTGGACAGTGCGTTCAACGAGTTATACCTGCCTGTGTCGTTGGTGTCATTAGAGAAACTTTCCCCAGTGAAAGTGGTCAGTAGAGGGGATTTTCCCTCACTGTGCTGCAATCAGAACTTTTTAATGTGTAGTACATTTGTGACATCAAAATCAGCGACACATCGAGAGAATGGAAATTGCAAATAATTTTATTGAAAGTCCTGGGTGTTACTCTTAGCAGTGCACCGTGGTGGCGTGAGCTACGGTTGCTTAGCTTACCATAACTGGCGAATTTCAGGGGTTTTTCAGTTTTACTTGGAACCATAACGTCCCTTTAACAACGTTTTTTTCACTGAATTTCATAGGTTTTTAGTAGCGCAACTTAACCATATCATCCCTTTAACAAAGATTTTTCAATGAATATATATATATATTCAAGGAAAAAACTTTAGTTGCTGGGAAGTTAAGGTGACCAATACCTTGCAACAAAACACTTGAAATTCAACAAAATAACTTTAGTTGCTGGGACCATAAGGTGAGAACGTAATGCAGCAAACCCCTGAAACTGGTGACAATACTAATTGTATTGAATATAATTTAGCGCGTGAAAATTTTGATTACCTTAATCGCAATTTAGGCTATGGACCTGACCATAACAAAAGCTGGGGTCACTGGCCAGTACCAAAGACCATAGCTAGTGGTCAGCTACGGTTCAAAAATACCAATGGGCATCGTTAAAAGCCATGCCTAGTAGCCTGTCACTGTTTTCAAATATACAGTGGGAAATAGTCAAAGCTGTAGTCAGTGGCTAATGCTAAAGACCATAGCTAATTCCAACTAATATGTTAAAATATACCATCCGCATAGCTCAAAAACATGGCCACTGGCTAGTATTGTGTTGAAGACCATGGCTACTGGCTGATTAGTGTATATAATATACAGTGGGCACGGCTGAAGGCCATAGCTACTGGCTAGTTCGCATTATATAATACAGAGTGGGCACGGTCGAAGGACATCTCTTATTGCATTATATTATTGTAAAATATAGAATGGACATGACCAAAAGATGTACACACTGCGCCAAGGTCAAAGACCATGGCTAGTGGCCCATTTATACGTTAGAATATATAGTGGGCACTGCCAAAGATAGTGGCCTGTATTGTCCTAATGTCCATGGCTAGTGCCTGACCAGTGTATAAATTATACAGTGGACACGGTTGAAATCTATACCATTGGTAAAGGCCAAAATGTATGGTTGGTAGATTGTTAGTGTTTTAAAATATTCAATGCACATGAGGGAAGGTTGTCACCACTGTCCATAATGAAAGGCCATGACTAGCACCCATTCATGTGTTAAAATATATTTGACCATGCACAGTGACCATGGCTGAAGGCAATGCTTAAGGCCAGCTATTGTTATAATGTAATTAGTGTTGTCACCAGTGATGGCATCAGTGATGGGATTTGTAATGTCATCAGCGTTCTCATACAACATGCAGTGGTCGAAGTGAGAGGGAGCGGTTGGGAGCGGTGCTCCTCTACGTTTAAATTAAGTTTTACAGCTCCTATACTTTTATTTTAAAAAGAAACCGTTCCGGAATGGTTTAGTTTTAAAATAAAAGGCTAGGAAGACGTTGCAGCATGCACTTTCAGTGCACTGCACTGAATGTTCCCTTAAACAGAATGTGCAAGTGTTTGGGGGTGTGTATTGTGTGTGGGAGTGGGAGTGGCGATGGGGTGTGTGGGGAGCGGGGACCGGCCAGCAGGGAACATAGCTCCACTACTTCTTTTCATACACTTCCACCACTGACAACATGTAATTAGTGATGTCATCAGTGATGTGATCTGTGATGTCATCATTGTGGTCATAGACAAAGTGAATTAAAATAAAAAGCAATATATATATATATATATATATATATATATATATCAGTGAAAAAACTTTGTTAAAGGGACGTTATGTTTAAGTTGCGGTACTAAAAACCTATGAAATTCAGTGAAAAAAACTTTGTTAAAGGGACGTTATGGTTCAAAGTAAGACCGAAAACCCCATGAAATTCGGCAGTTATGGTAAGATAAGCAACCATAACTCGCGCCGCCACCGTGCACTGCTAACACTAACACCCAGGACATCAAAGATGACACCACAAATGCCATTGATGACATCACTGGTGACATCACGTGGCTGGCTCTCCCTTTTTCCCTTTCCTGACATATCTAGGCCACATGATTTTCTTCAGTAACAGTCAGGAACTAAAAATTGTAAATTACTATATTCGTAGACTTATCCTTCAAGTATGTTCTTAGAATAATTCCCTTATGGTCCAGTCATATCATATGAAACATATACATAGGAGAAGTCACAACCTTGAAAGACAGCAATCCTTTTTGTGCATTAAAATTATCAGTAGATTTATCAGCACTTTCTGATACTTTTGATGTTTTTTACTGTACTTTCCCTGTATATGCTCATATTTTTATATGTTGTACTCACACTATTTTCCTTAGGGTCCAGACACATCATGTGATATATATAGATAGGGTAAGTAACAGCTTTGAAACAGAGCAATCATTTCTCTACATAAAGGTAATCAGTTAGGTTATGAACACTTTCTGCTACTATTGCTGTTTCTTTTTCCTACTTCAATTCCCTTGTATATATTCATATTTGAATGTGGTGTTGTCTCTTTGTGATTTGTGTATAATAATGCAATTATGTAGTAAGTGGGTTTTATTACCTACTTATCACAAGTTTCACTGTACGCAAAACTCTAATATGAAAACAGTTATCATTTCAATATTCAACATGGCAAGCTTATGCATATTGCACCTCCATCATGTATGCTGCACATAATGCCTATGTTTCTACATGAGTACCTTAGTATACTGGATTGAAGTTAATAATAGAATGCTATTTATATCAATGCATAGCTCAATGCACTGATTAGCACTTGATATTTATTCCAATAATCTTTGACACTTTTTTTATTAACATTACACTAAGAATCCCTTGTACAGACTTTTCATGAAAGGTAAATGCACATGTGATGTCATCAGTGATGTCATCAATGAGATTTGTGATGTCATCTTTGATGTCCTGGGTGTTAGTCTTAGCAGTGCACGGTGGTGGCGCGAGTTATGGTTGCTTATCTTACCATAACTGCCGAATTTCAGGGGTTTTTCGGTTTTACTTTGAACCATAACGTCCCTTTAACAAAGTTTTTTTTACTGAATTTCATAGCTTTTTAGTAGCGCAACTTAACCATAACGTCCCTTTAACAATGTTTTTTCACTGAATTTCATAGGTTTTTAGTAGCACAACTTAACCATAATATCCCTGACTTCATATACATGTAACATAGAACATACTAACCCTCTCGTAGTGATCTTCATGTCCGCGGACACATCGAAAATCTGAGCGTGGTGAATGTAAATTTAAATATTGTGCCCCATTTCCCCGTTGAAGTTGGCTCTGAAAAGAGCCTTTTTTTTTTTTTACAGCTGCTTGACAGACACCTGTTATTTTGTATTTTTTTTCTTGTTTTTTTTTCTTATTTTACTCCTAAAATCTTTACATAACCTTCTCCAAAGCAACCCTTACATTCCGAAATAGAAAGGCATTTCCCGTAAATCTCAGATTTGGGGGGTTCTATGTTAAGGTAAATACCAGGATCCTCCCTCTCTTCCTTCTCACCTGTATCTTGTTCCTCAGAGGAGCTCTCTGTAGATATCGTCCTTCTATTTCTCCAAGTTCCCTCTTGTCTCTCTTTGTAGGTTTTGGGACGGACTCGTCTGGAGGCCACCTTGCCAGTTTGCAGATTGCTCGGCAGTGGGACCCTCAGGGAGTCCGCCCCTAATTCCAGGGAAAAAGGCGTAGGCCAGAAAAAACCCTGGCGTGATGGTTAACTGCTGCAGGATGGAATGCAGGAGAGCGTAGACTACGATTCCCAGAAGTCTCTTCCGAACTTCAAACAAAGCGAAATCCAGGCACAACAAGGCGGTAGCGGGAAGAGAGTGAATGCAGCTGAGTGGAAGCAGGATTCGCACACGAAGAGGAGCGGGAGACGAAGGTTGTAGTAAATGGACCAGAGAAGAGTTGCGCAGAGCGGGGAATGCAGACAAAACAAGGTAAGCAGGAGTCAAGCGGGAGGTATAGCGGAGGAAAGCAGGAAACAGAAAACCAGCGGGGAAATTGCTGGTGGGCAGAGAATACTCACACGAAGAGCGCGAAGGAAGAAACTTCAGCGTGTAAACCCGAAGCGGAAACAGAGGGTTGCAACGCACTGGCGTAGCTGTCTGGTGCGTAGATAACGTTGAGCCTCAGGGGGCGTGGCACGGCAGTCCGGACACTAGACCGTAGCGAATGGTTCCGTTAGTGTTTCTTCCATCAAGTCCACAACTTCCAGGACAGACGCGTCGTGACAGTATAACCTCTTCTCCTCTGGACCCCTTCGGGTTTCCCTGGATGGTTTCTATGGAAGAGACGTAGTAGTCGAGGTGCACTGAGGTTTCTTGCAGGTTCCCAGGACCTTTCAGTCCAAGGGTATCCTTTCCAAAGTATGAGGTACTGGAGAACCCTGTGTCTGTAACGAGAGTCCAAGATACGAGATACTTCATATTCGGGATCTTCTTCTAAGTTTGGGATGCATTTCTTGATTTGTCTTTGATATGGATCTTTTTTGTAAGCCTTAAGAAGGGACACATGAAATACTGGATGAATCCTTCGTAAGGAAGAGGGTAGTCGAAAAGCTACTTGATTGATCTGCTGTTCAATGATGTATGGGCCAATATACCTTGGAGTGAATTTTCCTGGACGTATACGCCTTGGTAAGTATTTTGTGGATAACCAAACCTTATCTCCAGGCTTCCAGATCGGATTTGCTCGTCGCTTTCTGTCGGCCCATTTCTTGATTGACGGCTGGCCGTTAATGTTTCCTGAGCTCTCTAGTGGGTTTGTTTGAGGGTGTTCAACAATTGATCTACAGTGGGTATGTTAGTGGTTGGAATCACTGACTGTGGGATATGTCGAGGTTCGTATCCATAAGTACACTTGAAAGGGCTCATACCAATCGACGAATGTACTGTATTATTGTAGGAGAACTCGGCTATGGATAGAAGTTGGCTCCAGTTATCCTGTGTCTGGTTGTAGTAACATCTGAGGTATTGTTCCAGTGTAGCGTTTAGTCGTTCGGTCTGTCCATTGCTCTCAGGATGGAATCTGGAAGGCAATGCCCTTTGGATTTGTAATTGTTTACACAACGAGGACCAGAATTTTGAGGTAAATTGAGTCCCTCGATCCGAGACTATTGTATGTGGTAGACCATGTAGTTTGACTATGTCTTTCAGAAATACTTCTGCAGTCCTGGTGGCAGATGGAGTACCCTGGAGGGGGGGAAAAAGAGCAAGTTTACTGAATGAGTCCACTACTACCATGATGGCTGTGAATCCTTCTGACGGAGGTAAGTCCACAATAAAATCCATGGATATATGCTGCCAGGGACCCGCAGGTAATGAATCCTGTTGGAGAAGGCCCAGTGGCTTGGCCGTGCTGTATTTACCTTGAGCACACGTGGGACAAGAAGATACAAAGGCATAGACATCCTTGACCATTGTCGGCCACCAAAAGTTTCTCTTTAGTAGATGTAGTGTGGCCGCTCGACCCTTGTGTCTAGCTGTGGGTAGTTCGTGACACCAGGCAAGTGCTTGAGACTGTAGTCCGGAATTCGGTAAGAACAGCTGGTCGTCTTTAAACAAGTATTCACCCTTCTTGATTAAGGATGGAAAACGTGTGACTGTGGATCTTGCTTGGGCTTCTAACACTTGTTGTAAAAAGGTGATGATTGTTCCTATGAATTTCTTCCCTTGAAGTAACTGTTCGTGATTGGAGTATGAACCCGATTCTTCCCCAAAACTCCGGGAGAGGGCATCCACTAGGTGATTCTCCTTTCCTGGTAAGTAAGTTAGTTCGAAATCTTATTTAGAAAAGAAGTATGCCCACCTGGCATGGCGAGAATTTCGGCATTCCATACTCTTGAGTACACTAAGATTCCGGTGATCAGTTTGTACCTGGAACGGGAAGTTAGCTCCTTGTAAAAGGTGCCTCCATTCTTCACAGGCCTGTCTGATGGCCAACAGTTCCTTCTCTACTACAGAGTAATTCTTTTCACTCGGGGAGAGTGTCCTAGAATAATAAGCAACAGGATGCTACAGTCGATCTTCCTTCTTTTGTAGGAGAGCAGCTCCAATAGCTCCTTGTGAGGCATCTGTCTCTACAATGAAAGGTATGGTTTGATCAGGTTGTCTGAGGATGGGTGCGGAAATGAAAGCCTCCTTGAGATGTTTAAAAGCCATATCGGCCTCTTTATTCCAGCTAAATAGTGTGCCTTTCTTCAGTAAGGCTGTGATGGGCAGGACAATGTTGGAAAAACCCGGGATGAATTTATGGTAAAAATGTGTCAGTCGTAGAAACCTCTGTATATTTTTTACTGAGTTTGGAGTGGGACAGTTTTGGATGGCTGAGGTTTTGTTGGGATCCATTTCTACCCTTCCTTCCGAGAGGATAAATCCCAGTTAAGGGACTGTAACAGCCTCAAACAAACATTTTTCTGGTTTGGCTAGTAGATGATGAATGCTGAGCCTTCGGAGTACCTCTGATACATGCTGACGATGTTGTGTTAGGGTTGATGAAAATACCAAAATGTCATCCAGATAGACCACTACTGAATTGAACAAAAGATCACAGAAAATCTTGTCCATAAATCTCTGGAATTGAGCTGGAGCATTGACCAACCCAAAAGGCATCACTTTGTACTCGTAATGACCCAAGGGAGTCCGGAAAGCGGTCTTCCATTCGTCTCCTTTTCGTACTCTCAAGAGATGATATGCTCCTCTTAGGTCTAACTTAGTAAACCACTTGGCTCCTTGCACTGCTTCCATTATATCCTTAATCAAGGGCATGGGGTACCAATCCCGAATGGTAAAGCTATTAAGACCCCTATAGTCAATACAAGGTCAGAGCTCCTTGGTGCCTTTCTTGGGGATAAAAAATAAAGATGCTCCGGCTGACGAGGTGGATTCTTGTATAAGACCATTTTGAATATTGGTGTCCAAATATTCTCTTAGAGCTTCCTTTTCAGGAAGAGACAATGGAAACATACGTCCAAAAGGAACTAGAGCATCCGGTACCAGATCGATCTTACAATCCTCATTGCGACTTGGAGGTAAATGTCTGGGTTGAACGTCTGCAAACACATCAGCATAACCTTGATAGTGCCTTGGTATGGTGTTGATACTTCTTACAGAAAGAGTAGACACTTGAGGACATAGTTGTTCCTTGTTGGATAGGCAGGACCGAAAACATCGTTCAGAGAGGAATTCCACTACATTGGCTGTCCAGTCAATGCCAGGAGTATGCCTTCTTAACAATGGGATGCCTAGGATAATTGGAAAGTGAGCTGCTCTTATGAGATCGAACACCATTACTTCCTGATGAAATTTAATCTTTACTCCCAGTTCTTGAGTCTCCTGCCTGATAAGGCCCGAGGATAAAGGGGTACCATCCACCCCTTCTACAGGGATTGGGAGAGGTTTCGCTCTTCTGGGGATAGCATGATCTAAAGCCCATTGATCGTCCATGAAGTTCCCTGCCGCTTCACAATCCAACATGGCCAGACATTCTACAGAGTGTCCTCCTTTGCAATCTAGAACCATCTGTAAAACCATCAACTGATGTGAGGCATCTGATACTTGGGGTGTATTAGTGATACAGGGACCTGCCGTTTGAACCCCTTCCTTGTACCTGTTCAGGGTCGGGGTCTTTCATTTCCCGATCTCCTGGGAGATACATTTGGACAATCTCGCAGGAGGTGTTTCTCAGAACCACAATACATACATAAGTTCAAGTCTTTACGTCTCTTTCTCTCGATTGCAGTTAGGGGCCCTCGTGCAGTTCCGACTTGCATGGGTTCTTCTGTTTGTTGCACAGTTCTTTCAGGTGGTGTCGGAATAAAGGAGAAGGATGAGGAGGGTGATATTCCAGACTTGTATCTTCGTCTTTCGGTGCGTCTCTCGGCCATGCGGTATTCTATCTGAAGAGCCAGAGTAACCAGTTCCTGGAAGGATTCTGGTCTAGCTACCCTCGAGAGTTCGTCTTTAATCTCATCAAGTAAACCCCGTCTGAAGAGGGTTTGTTTGGCGGAATCCGGCCATCCCGTTTCCGCTGCAATCCTTTGAAAGGTTGACAAGTACGTCTGTACATCTTGAGAGCCCTGTTTGGTATCCACTAGGTTCTCATATGAGGTGAATAGAACTTCAGGTCTTTCGAATCTTGTGTGGAACTGTTGAACAAAGGCTCCATAATGAGCTAGAATTGGGTCGGAATTAGTCATCAACGGAGTTGCCCAAGCTAGGGCATTACCTCCTAAATTGGAGATAAGAAAACCGACTTTGGCTTTGTCAGATACAAACATCCTTGGGCGAAAGGTAAAGTAGACCTGACAGGCATCAAGAAATTCTTTCATTCCTTTGGGATTTCCTTCGTACTTGCCACATGGCAAGGGCAAAGGAGGAAGGTCATCTCGTACCTCCTTCTTTTGTGTAACTTGTAGGCGTAGAGCAGCATTATCCGCCTTTAATGCATTATTATCGGCCTTTACTGCCTATAGTTCAGCTGTAATTCCCTGAATCGCATTGACAAGTTCCTGATATTGCTCCAAACTGGCCATCTTTTGGCGTTGCAATCTCTCAGATTTGGGGGGTTCTATGTTAAGGTAAATACCAGGATCCTCCCTCTCTTCCTTCTCACCTGTATCTTGTTCCTCAGAGGAGCTCTCTGTAGATATCGTCCTTCTAGTTCCCTCTTGTCTCTCTTTGTAGGTTTTGGGACTGACTCGTCTGGAGGCCACCTTGCCAGTTCGCAGATTGCTCGGCAGTGGGACCCTCAGGGAGTCCGCCCCTAATTCCAGGGAAAAAGGCGTAGGCCAGAAAAAACCCTGGCGTGATGGTTAACTGCTGCAGGATGGAATGCAGGAGAGCGTAGACTACGATTCCCAGAAGTCTCTTCCAAACTTCAAACAAAGCGAAATCCAGGCACAACAAGGCGGTAGCGGGAAGAGAGTGAATGCAGCTGAGTGGAAGCAGGATTCGCACACGAAGAGGAGCGGGAGACGAAGGTTGTAGTAAATGGACCAGAGAAGAGTTGCGCAGAGCGGGGAATTCAGACAAAACAAGGTAAGCAGGAGTCAAGCGGGAGGTATAGCGGAGGAAAGCAGGAAACAGAAAACCAGCGGGGAAACAGCTGGAGGGCAGAGAATACTCACACGAAGAGCGCGAAGGAAGAAACTTCAGCGTGTAAACCCGAAGCGGAAACAGAGGGTTGCAACGCACCGGCGTAGCTGTGCGGTGCGTAGATAACGTTGAGCCTCAGGGGGCGTGGCACGGCAGTCCGGACACTAGACCGCAGTGAATGGTTCTGTTAGTGTTTCTTCCATCGAGTCCACAACTTCCAGGACGGACGCGTCGTGACAGTAAAAGATAAAGAAATGCCATCTTCTTTAAAATTAACAGCATTACTGGCATCAATATTCTCATTGTTACAGAAGAACATACCAGCTATAAGCATGAAAGCACACATGCCTCGGTTGATGACACACCTAGCAATGTTTTGCTGAGGACAAAAACTGAACTATTGTTCCATATTGCCCTAGGTAGTAATCCAGAAAAAATTACTTTTGCATTTGGAAGGATCTTCATTACGGCTTGAACCAAGCGTTCCAAATCAGCCAACAAAGTAGGGGCACTGACGTTGCCCAAATGGAAAGCACCATAGTGCTAAACTACCACATGCGGACTGTTCATCGTGGCCATATCCTCACAAACTTGTACAATTCCATGTACATTGCAATCAGGCACAGTGCTCCACACCACCTCCACTCCTTTCACATCAAAGTTCTTTGCAACATGCCTGCATTCAGCGTACTGCTGTAAACCATGCAAAAACATATCTCCAAGCACCAACACCCTGACTTTCTCCACTTCTGCCATCTTCACCACACACAGTCTCTTTCAACACAAATTCACAACCTCGACATCTGATTGGCTGATCCGTACAGTCTTCTTTCCATGTTGGATTTCCTGGAAAAACCCGGATGTAGCACGCCCTGTCCACGAACAGCCGCGGTGTCCGCGGACGGCATCCACTTTACTCTCTGTGCCATTCCCTCATTGCATACAGCTAAGCAATCACACAATACGAATAACGTCCTCAGAACACCCCCATTTTGTGAATTTTCGAACATTTCAGGACAATTATCATTTCATTATTCAACATATTAACATTACAAATATTATACTTTCATCTTGTACTCTGCACACAATGCTATGTTTCTCCATTAGTAGCTCAGTATACTAGATAGAATCCCATAATACAATGCTATTTATATCAATACATCGTTCAAAGCACTAATAATGGTATGATATTTATTGCAATATCCTTGACACTTTTTTCGCAACATTATAATAAAAATCCCTAGTACACAAATTCCATGAAAAGTACATACACATGTGATGTCATCAGTGATTTCATCAATGACATTTGCGATGTCATCTTTGATGTCCTGGGTGTTAGTCTTAGCAGTGCACAGTGGTGGCGCGAGTTATTTTTCATAGCTTACCATAACTTGCGATTTTCAGGGGTCTTTCGGCTGTACTTAAAACCATAACGTCCTTTTAAACAAACTTGTTTTAATATCACGCAAAAAATATACAAACATGGCGTGCAAAAAACAACTTCTACAAATGGCTTTACACAGAATGTTGCAAAGTAAGAATGTATGCTCGTTCACAGTGAAGGTCAGCTGCTTCCATTTTTTTCTCGGGCCCCAGAGAGCCTCACGAAGCGGACTATAAGGTTGTATTGTGTTTTGACCTTGACAGACAGAGATTGTGATGAAAGACTTCTCTTGAAGGAGTGTTGCAAAAACGTAAGAGAAGATAAGGATGAAATTTATGAAACGAAACCACTTTTATATATTATATCACTATGCGAAAGATCGTTGGCACACGCGGAGTCGTATTTTGGGACTGCACCACTCGTAGACAATGGAAATTACAATTGTACTGTAAGTAACCCTTTAGATTATTTTATACCAAATATAATTACAATAGCGTAGCATTAAAGACCGCTCAAGTTGAACTTGTTCGTTGAAAGTGGCATAATGTTTTCTACCGCGCACTATCACCACCAAATTGATCCCCTGTTGTTTAGAGGGCTCTGAAAAAGGCAGACGACACAGGGTGGGTTAATACAAATAATTTAACCGGTCTATAGGCGGTCAAGAGCTCTACTCGCTGTGCCACTTCACTGTAGCCTGTCAAATGGCACAGCGACTACAACGCTCGCTTTGACATCCGTGCACAGCTTGCTAACGCAAGTTCGAATCCCGGCAAGGCCAAACTCAGCCTTTCATCCTTCCGTGGTCGATAAATGAGCACCACAAACCGTGGTTAATAATAAGCACCGCTTAGATACCTCACAGTTCTTAGCGCTATATGAAAGGGAAAATATTATTATTTTATTATTAACATACTCCATTGCACTATCTTCGATAGCAAATAGTTTCACGCCCTAATAAATAAAATGATGATTTTTAATGAAGATCGGCTGGTGAGACTAATTTATGTTTTTTAAAACAGGTATGTGGCCCCATTTTGCCTATGTCACGATTTACAGACTCCAGCGGATGGGGTCTTCAACTGCCAGGTGCAGGTCCAAATATGCAACTTCATGACCCTCACCATTTTATGGGACAATTGCCAAGGACCAATATGCCCTTACGCAGTACTAGCGGCTACAAACAACATACCAACCAATAGGGTGGTCTAATGGCTCGTTTTTGGGGCAACCTTCCGATTATCAGAGCGACCATTTACTGCTTTTATCATAAACCAACAGCCTATCTACCGCAAAGGAACAACGCGTGGCTCCAAATAAACTTTTGCTGATCGACAGCAGAGACAATAGCAAATCGCTGAATATTCACTAAACATGTCATGTGAAATAAATGTACTTCACCAAATGTACAATCCTGCTGTTTACTTTTAAACCACAGTTTCATATTCCGAATTGTGGCGCACTGTGTTCTAAGCTGATCTAACACCCTCTGTACCGCAAAGGAACATCGCGTGCCTCAACATGAACTTTTGTGGATCGACAACAAAGACAAATGCAAATTGCTGAATATTCTCTAAACATTTGATGTCAAATAAATGTACTTTACAAAATTTACAATCTTGCTGTTTGCTTTTAAATCACTGTTTCATATTCCGAATTGTGGCGCGCTGTGTTGTGACATAATATGTGTTGTCTTCCGGATTCTGTGTAAAGTCACTTAGGACTGGAGAGGACTGGGCGCATTTGATGACGCACCCTGTAACGTCACGGAGAGAGGCGGGGAATATGAATGCTTTGATAATATCAGGCTTAGGGGCGGGAGATATCATTTAGTGTCGCAAAAGCAAGTCAGCCAGGTCAATAGCGCCAGTCATAGGATTATCACATAATGTCGGCGCACACCAGCCGGATTTATCGTTTCTTTAGTGGACAAAAAGTCGGTTGACGCCCATAGGAAATTGTACTATTAGCGGACAAAAGGAGTGGTCTTAAAACACTTTCACCCTGACAACGAACAATACAAACAACGTTCTCAGAACACCCCCATTTTGTGTAATTGCAACCATTTCGGGACACCGCGAGTGTTCTTAGAACACATTCAACTAGACAGATTACAATTTGGACAGCGTCCTGAGGACACCCCCAGTTTGTGTATTTACGAACAATTAAGTACACCGCGAGTGTTCATAGCTCATTTTTACCTTCCTTGCGAACAAAAATGACACATACTCTGTCCTCTAAACACCCCACCATTTAGTTTATTTACAAAATGTCAGAACATCCGTGTTCTCCGTGGACAAATCGAACGCAACAAAAATGTCTAGCACATAAAAAAACAAAACATTGAACCTATCTCATACTCCGCCACACTCCCCAAACACTCTTACACACCAACACAGGGCACTAAATACAATTTTTTATCCACGTTTCACAGCGCTGTACGCGGTCGACGGCGAATACAAGACGGCGGGCGCCACAGAAAATCTGACGCGCTCCACGTCCCTCGCCGTCCAATCAGCGAACACGTCACATGTCCGCGGACATGATGCAAGGCCATGGGCCAATCGGGGTGCTGTCCGCGGAGCGAACAGGGAAGTCCATCCGTGAAGCGAACACAGATATCACTAATTTTTTTGCCTTACATTTTGGTCATTTTAAAAAAAACTACTGGACGGATTTACACCAAATCTGCAAAAGCACGCTTTTGGGACCAGGCCGCCGCTCCTGCCGCAAATTTTGTGTAAATCCGTCCAGCGGTTCGGGCTGTAGCCGTGCGCAAAGTTTTTTCCCATTCAGTCTATGGGAAAAAAAAAAGTTTTGGGACCCCCCCTATAACTTTTCCACCCCTGGACGAATCCTCACCAAACTTTGCAAAAAAAATTCAGAGTGGGCCATATACGTTTTTTGCAAAGTTTGGTGAGGATTCGTCCAGGGGGAGCGAAGTTATAAGCCGCCCAAAAAGTGCTCTTTCTATGGAAACACCAACTTAACCATAACTACATGGCCGCTACCGCGGCCATGTAATATATATATATATGCATGTATATATTAATTTATTTTTAGAAAAAAGGGAGGGAACTGCCACTTAAAACAAGAAATAAGAATTACAGGTAATCAGATATTCAGCGATTAACTTCTACCATTCCAAAAATGTAGCATCCCTCACGACTACACATCGGTCCTGGATTTGGACACCCAAATGATAACATCATCACTGCTGTTACTCTCGTGGTCTGACATGTTGAAAATGTCCAACTGGAAAGGAATATGTAAAACAATAAAAATTACAACATGAAAAAGACAATGGGCCTCATTACGACCCTGGCGCTAAGCGCAAAACGATGGCGGTAAACGATTACCGCCATCGTTTTCCGCTAGGGCCGATTACGACCCCTGACCGTTAACTACGATGCCACTAGCGGCATCGTAGACAACGCTGCCGCTAACTGCGCCAAGGGCGCGTGCACGCGATCTCCCACACCGTAACTAGCGCCATGGCGGTAAGGTACGCGAATGCCGACCCAAGCGGACATGCACCTTACGCCATCACCCAGCCCGTAAAGTACCTTACCGCCATGGCGCTAACAACGCCATCGCGAATCAACCGCAAAGGGACAAGTCAAGTGAATGCAGCTGCCACAGGTGCACAGAAACAGCACAGGTGAAGGCAATACAGACACAGGAAGCACAAAAAGAGCACACCCCACCCCTGCCCACACCCAGTCACACACCACAATGCTACCAATAGGACTAGCAATGTTGGGGCTGGAGGACCTGATAGCAATGCGAGTGCTACAACAGCAACTACAACAACAACAACAACAACTACAACAACAACAACAACAACTACAACAACAACAACAGGCTGCACAGAGGAGACGCAGGAGGAGAAGGAGGGCAAGGCAGGCCCAGCATGCCCCACCAGCACAGCCAGTGCTACCACGCAGGCAGCCCCCAATCCCACGCATCAGACCCAACCCATTCAACCTCACCGCTGAGCAGATCCACACCCTGTATCGACTGGACCGGGACACCATCACCACCATCGTGGACATGATACACAACGACATCGCCAGCATGATTGAAACACCCACCGCCACCCCCCCCCTACTGAAGGTAGTGTCCGAGCTCCACTTCCTGGCCACAGGCACCTACCAGCACACAGTAGGGCACTTGCATGGCATATCACAACCATCGTTTTCGCGTACACTGACGCAAGTGCTGGATGCACTCCTCAAGCACACAGATGACCACATCTCACTACCACGGACTGCCCAGGAGATTGCCAACACCAAAGTGGGTTTCCATGCACTAGCTGGCATACCTGGTTGCATCGGTGCCATCGACTGCACCCATGTGGAATTGACGGTGCCACGTGCCCAGGAGGTACCGTACCGGAACCGCAAACAATTTCACTCAATCAACGTGCAAATGGTCTGTGACTCCAACAGTATCTTCACACATTGTTGTGCCCGATTCCCCGGATCAACCCATGATTCATTTGTCCTGAGGAACTCTACATTACCACGCTACATGGAGCAACAGGCAGGGCCCAGAACCTGGCTACTCGGTGAGTCCAATGTCATGGGCATTGAAATGTGAAGTGGGTGTGTAATTGACATACCAATGCAGGGGGGGGAATGATGCATGCTCCAACTGGCGGGAAGGGGGGGGGAATGATGCATGCTCCAACTGGCGGGAAGGGGGGGGGGAATGATGCATGCTCCAACTGGCGGGAAGGGGGGGGGAATGATGCATGCTCCAACTGGCGGGAAGGGGGGGGGGAATGATGCATGCTCCAACTGGCGGGAAGGGGGGGGGAATGATGCATGCTCCAACTGGCGGGAAGGGGGGGGGGGATGATGCATGCTCCAACTGGCGGGAAGGGGAGGGGGGAATGATGCATGCTCCAACTGGCGGGAAGGGGAGGGGGGAATGATGCATGCTCCAACTGGCGGGAAGGGGAGGGGGGAATGATGCATGCTCCAACTGGCGGGAAGGGGGGGGGAATGATGCATGCTCCAACTGGCTGCGACTAGCATTAGCCACAACACACCCTGAGGCAGCACTCACGTCACCTGACACCTGGATACATGAGGCCTGACCTAAGAAGACCTGACATGTCAATGAAGGTGTCACCCAACCCTGACACAACCACCTACCAGCGCCTTCAGACCATACCAATGGTATATAAGGCGCTATATAAGTGCAAAATAACAATAACAATAACAATATAGCGGTTGCACGGTGTGAAACCAGTAGCACAGAAGAAACTGCTGCAAAATCAATGTTCAATGCAATTCATGGTGGCATTACATGTACATCACTCAAGCTCATCCCTGACGCATACATTCTTGCCCACATACAGGTGATGCAGGCTATCCCCTGAAGAGGTGGCTCCTTACACCAGTCCGAAACCCACAGAACCAGCATGAGGAGGACTTCAACCGTGCCCATTCCCGTACGCGTGTAGTGATCGAGCAAGCTTTTGGCCTACTGAAGGCACGTTTCCGCTGCATCAGCAGGTCTGGCGGGGCACTCCTGTACCGGCATGAGAAGGTTGCAATGGTCGTCATGGCATGTGTCATGCTACACAATATGTGCGTCAGAAGAAATGTGCCCCTGCCCCCTGACGTAGATTTGCTACCACCTGACGATGAGGATGATGAGGGTGGGGATGGGGCACCACCTCAAGGAGGCAGCGATGCACAGGAGGGGCGTGTCATGCGTCAGACTCTCATTGACCAATGCTTCTAGCACACACAGCGTTTGCGTGTCACATGGAGACGGCACTCGGCGCACTGTGTGTGTGTGGGACATGCACACTGTGGACTCTACAACAATGTAGCACATGGACGCAATAAAGATGTCAACACATTTGGTTTGTGGTAATGATAAATGTGTATTGCAACAGTGAAATCTTGTGACACACCCCCTCCCACCTCCCCCCTGAACACCCCAACACACCCCCTCCCCCCTCCCACCTCCCCCCTGAACACCCCAACACACCCCCTCCCCCCTCCCAACTCCCCCCTGAACACCCCAACAATGGTGCAGTAGTGTCCGTGCTACAAGGTGCGGAGTAGTCCTGCTGAACAGGCAAGTCAAGGATGTGTATCCCCTCCCATGGCCCCTGGGGCACCCCTGGCCGTGCTGCAGAGAGTGCGCCCAGATCTACGGACGGGGCTGCTCTGTGCTGAGCTGGTGGTTGATGAGGCTCCACGCCCCACATCCGGTCGCATGTCCCTGATGGTGTGCACAAGTTCACTGAGTACATTGCGCACAGCCGCTAGCTCAGTGCATATACTCCTTGTGGAGTTCTCTATGGCAGCTGTGACACGGTCAGCTGACCGCTCCATGGCATCCCTTGGCCCACCACACTGTGCCACATGTGCATTGAGGAGGTCAGACAGTTGTTGCTGCTGTGTTGCAATGTCCTGTAGTGCCTGCTGGTTCTGCTGGCCTATGGCCAGTGCCATTTGCATCTCCGGTGCGATGCCCACCTCAGGCTGGGGGGATGGGGTGGCTGGCCATTCGTCGGAGTCGGACTGCCCCTGTGTGGCATCCGCCTGCAGGGGGCTTAGGGAAATTGTGGGGGAATGTGGATGGGCAGTGGGCCCTTCTGCATCAATGTCCTCAATGCTGGCTGGCCCGCTGTCAGAGTCTGCCGCTATGGCTGCACTCTCCCCAAGGGTGCTGCTTGCGGCAGAGGCTGTCCCCTCAGTGGCCACAACTAGTGGCATGTCTGCTGCTGCTGCTGTGTCTGTGTCAGCAGTAGTGGGGGCTGGCACTTGCCTGTCCTCTACCCCAGGCAGGGTTGGTGGCTGCCGGTGGGTTCCCTTCCGGAGGGCTGGGGTGGATGCCTGCGGCCTGGCCATTCTGGAGGAACAGGATGCGGTGTTGCCCTCTTCCTGGGGCTCTGTGTCGGAATCTGTGGTGGAGCAAAGGAGGGATGTGTTATTGATGGGTCCGCGGACATTGGACGTGCATTAGGGGATGACATCTATACAGTCGGTGCATGCAGCGCATTTCATACAGGTTTGGTGGCTTTTGTGTGGAGGTAGCATGGTGCTATATGTGTTCCAGCAGTTAGGGTGTGCATGCTGCTTGTTTGCAGGGTGGTGTTGGGATGTGTCTGTGCACGTTCGCCTGTCGATGTGTTGCATGTGCACTATGGGGCAACTGGGTACTTCGCACAGTGGGGCTTTGTTGAGTGTGGCATGCATAGCTCTGGCCACCTACCTGCGTCTCCTGGGGTCGGCACTCCTCTCTCCATGGCTCCGACACCTTCAATGCTCTCCATCCCTATGGTGGATGCGCATATTTCCTCCCACGCCTGGAGCTTGATAGGTGATTCTGAGCCTCCGCCAGTTGACATGGCTAGGTTGCGGTTAGCCGAAATGATGCTACGGACACGGAGCCTCAGATCATCCCACCGCTTGCGGCACTGCTGGGCTGTGCGGGGTGCGGCCCCCACTGCACTCACTCGCTGTGCCACTAGGGCCCATATCGCCTTCTTCTTCATGATAGCCGCCCTTGTCATCTGTGTCGAGAATACGACTTCCGCATTCTCTTGCAGGGTCTCTGCCAGCATGTTGAGTTCCTCCTTGGTGAAGCGGTCTTGGCGCTGCCTGTCACATGCCTTTTTGACAACTTTGGGCATGTTGGATGTGGTTTTGGGGTGGGTGATGGGTGTGGATGGTTATGGGGGCCGGATGAGGTATGGTAGTGGAGGATGGCGATGGATTGTGTTTTTAAAGATGGCCGCCATGCCATTTCCCGTTCCTGCGCGATGGCGCTATTTCCGCTTCCGCCTATTTACGGTGACCGCTAACTGCGGTGACCGCTAAGTACGGTGACCGCTATGGTGTGCTTGGCGGTAGTGCTCCATGGACGGTGTGCGATGGCGGTAAGGGCCGTTTTTGGCCCATTAGCGCCATGGCGTACTTTACATTACCGCCATGGCGTAAAGCACGTGCCCGATGGGTCGGTATTAGGTGCTATTTACGTCTTCGCTACTCGGCGTTAACGTAATTTACGCCATGGCGGTAATTTACGGAACTTACCGCCTGGGTCGTAATGAGGCCCAATGCCTGAAAACATAAAAAAAGGCTACATTTTACTGTTTTCTTGCACAATGTTAGACATATTCAAATGTCCAACTGGTGACGAAAACAAAAAATAACAAAAATTACAACTCTAAAAAGACAATGTGCCTCATTACAAGGCACATTCTGAAACACCATCCCCGCAAAGCGACCCCAACGGTGCTACCGCACCCGGTAGCACCGTGACCGGAAACAGTCAGACGACTTGGCGGAGCTCCCCCAATTACTGGTAATGCGCAATACCTGGTACATTACATTACCACCGGCACCGCAGAATAGGCGTTAAACAGTGGCAGGTGAGCTGAAACAAGCCCAGTTGTGCATCATTAAGCGAACTGCACATCATAGGCCACTGGGAGCCTACAAAAGGGCCACACCCACAGCCAAACCACCTTCCAACACAACCATGCTGTCAGTCGCCCTAGCAGAAAATGGGATGGGGAACCTGCAAGCAGCAGTAGAGATTGAAGCAGCACTGAGGCAGAGGAGAAGGCAGCGTATGCGCAAGAGGCAAATCAGGAACTCGGTGGCCATCCCAAGCATCAATGTGCAACAGGTACCACCCCACAGGCAGCCACCAATACCCCACATCAGGGCCTCACCCTGGAACCTGACCCCAAGGCAAATACATAAATTATACCGGCTTAACAGGGAAACAATAATATCAATCATCACCCTCATTGAAGAAGACATCGGCAGCTGCATCGACATCCAGACTGAAATTCCCCCCTGCTGAAGGTAGTCTCTGTACTGCACTTTCTTTCCACTGGAACCTATCAGCACACTGCACGAGCTGCCACAACCCTGTTTTTCCAGGATACTGTTCCAGGTACTGGATGCGCTGTTGTGCCATGTGTCAGACCACATTGCCCTACCCCGTACACCTGCCCAGGTCAATGCCACCAAAGTGGCCTTCCATGCCATTGCCGGAATGCCCAATTGCATAGGCACATTAGATTGCACACATGTGGAGACTGTCAGACATGCAATTGAGGCGCTGTATCGCAATTCCACTCACTTAACATCCAGATGGTCTGCTATGCCCAATAACTCATTACACATTGCTGTGCACGTTACCCGGGGTCCACACATGACTCAATGGTATTGCAGAACTCAACATTGCCACGGTACATGGAACGTTATGCAGGAGAAAGGACATGGCTGTTGGGTGAGCAGAACTGCCAATGCATGACCCCTGTGTATCTGTGGGGGGGGGGTAAACGAGCTCTGGAGTGTCCCCTGTGTATTTAAGGTGGAATAGACAATCACCAGAGACCACACAGCTTACCCCTGCTGCTGGCAAATTGCACTATGCCATGTCACACCAATACATGCGCTGCTATTTCAAAAGAGGTAGCAGGCGCTCCTCTCCAGAAAGAACATGACATGCTAACCTGTTCTGAGATGAGAGTTTGCAGCACACACTTTTTGCTCACTGTACCTTTCACAGATGGGAAATAACCATTTGCATATCAGTCTTTGTCCCGCCCACATGGGCAGTCCAGCACCGAAATGCTATGGCAATTCCTCTCTGAACAAGAGTACTAACAGCAACCCCATACACATGTTTCAGCCTTGTTGGGCCTCATCAGTGAGGTGAAGCTGTGCCTCCCTGAGCAAAAAGCGTGTGTTGCAAACTCTCATCTCAGAACCGGTTATCATGCCATGTTCTTTCTGGAGAGGAGTGCCAGTTACCTTTTTTGCAATACATGCGCTGCCCATCACCATGAATACCATAGCTAAGGAGTGCCAAAACATGCAATGGCAACATGTGGATGTCAGTACCTCCCCGGTGGATTAACATTAGCTACACCCATGTACACGATGGGTGCACCTCGTGCTGTGCACAGAAGTCATATCATTGTTGTGGTGTGTGTCTGCCTGATGCAGATCTGCCCAGCACCTTACAATACACAAGTCACCTACCTCATCTGAACACATGTACATTGCAATGATTGAGACATGTACTTGCCTACCATCACTCCACAAATGTAAGCATCAGTCAAACATATGAATACCATATAGGGTATCTGTGGGCTGTAGTGTTCACTGTGCTGATTTCATTCAGAGTCTCTAGACATTCTGTTTTATACAGACAGTAATACCACAAGCAGTGACATGTGTCCTTACTATTACTCCCATGCAGGTGATGCCAGGTATGCACATACGCCATGGCTAATGATGCCCATACGACGGCCATTGAACAGGCATCAGGAGGCCTACAAACGGGCACACATACGGATATGTGGTGTGATAGAGCGGACCTTTGGACTGGCGAAGGCCAGGTTCCACTGCCTGAGCAGATCAGGTGGCGCATTGCAGTACAGCCCAGTGAAGGTAGGGAAAATAGTGCTCGCATGTGCCATGCTGCACAATCTGTGCATACGCAGGAACATTCCACTGCCCCCGGACATTGAGCCAGCAGATAATGATGAAGATGATGATGACAATGATGATGGGATGGGTGTACAACGAGGCCGAGGTGCCATTAATGGACTACATGCAGGGGCGAGCACTCTTAGACAATTTTTTATGTACAACTTCAAATGCACATTCAGCACTTCATTTTGTAGCACTAGAGTAAATGATTTCAACACACACAAAATAAGATTGTCCACTCATCATTTACATTTGCACACCAGTGTATTGAGAAATTAACAAGCCAAACAGGTTCAAAATTGGAATAAAGCCCACACATGCCCTCCCACCTCCCCAAAGTACCCACCCAACGACCAGGCCCCAACTAACAAACCCCACTATGGACCACTCCCACCACCCCAACGTACCCACCCACCGATCAGGCTCAAACTAACAAACCCACTATGGACTACCCCACCTCCTCAATTTACCCACCCACCGACCGGGCCCCACCTAACAAACTGCACTGTGGACCATCCCCACCTCCCCAACGTACCCACTCACCAACCCAGACCCCAACTAACAAAACCCATTATGGAACACCGCCACCTCCCCAATGTACCCACCACCGACCCAGACCCCATCACGACTTGTATGACTCCTGTGCCAGAATGTACAGCCTAATATTTACCATGCTTGGGCTCATGGTTGTCCTTCCCAGTTGCTGCAGCCAGTCGTGACAACCTCCTCCTGGGGCTGCTGGCCACAGAGCTGGTAGGAGTGCTGCTGGCAGAGGGCAAACCGGGATTTGGTGGGGGCAGATGGACAATGACGGCCTGCAGGGCCAGCAACATTGTCTCTGTCTCTGGTTTGAGCAACAGCGCATATATGGCCTGGCCATAGCCCCTATATCTATACCAAAAGCAATAGTAATAGCAATAGAAATCACATCAGGCTAGAGGTCAGGGAATGGGAATGAAGACACCATGTGAAATTTGGGATTTGGGGGATGGGTTGGGAGGCAGTTACTGGTAGAAATTGTTTGGTTTATCAGGGGATGACCACAGGAATCTGACAAGATTACCTTGGCAAAGCCACAAGATGCACTCAGAAAAAAATAATGTGTGAAACATGAAGCGATGAATGATATGGGTTCATGGGCTAGGGTTAGCAAGGGAAAAAAAGCAATTGAGTGTAGTGAGGGGACCTAGCAAAGGACTGGGGTGAACATGTTGAGTGCCTGTGAGTACATGGACGATTTTTTAATTATGAGCCACTTTTCCCATTATCACAGGAATAAGATACCTGCCACTCTACCACCGGAAATTCTGTTAATGGAATTGACTACTTTGAAACTATCTCAGGAATAAAGAGTTTGAAAAAAGTTTTAATATCTGCACTGCCTACGTCTACTTGGCAGGGGGCAATGGGTCCAGTACTCGCATTTCAATAAAGTCCATGTTAACTATGCACCCCTTGCTACGCAGTTTATGACCACAATGATGACTTCACTGGTAGCAACACTGGTGACGTCACAAATTACATTATCCCTGACATCAATAACTACATCATATATGTCCTTATTGATAATGTAAATGAATATCTTTGTGCTCCTCTTTTGACACATATATTATTTCATTACATTTTATTTATTTATTTAGCTTATTTATAGAGCACTTAGACAAAGCCCATGGGCATAAAAGCACAAGGACAGACATACAACAAAAAATAGATTTGATCAGGAGCACATACAGACAGGGGTGAAGAGAAAGAGTCACACAAACAGGAAGGTCTTCAGATCCTGTTTGAATTTCCCAAAATTCGAACAAGCTCATAAATCAGGGTGAAGGTTGTTCCATTATCTGGGTGCTGCATGTGGAAAAGATCTTTGAGCCACTTGAGTGAGTTTAGTCCTGGGCAGGGACAAAAGGTAGGTGTTATTAGAGCACAGGGTTCTCCTTATGGGCATCCATTCAAGTCTGTTAAACAAATAGCTAGGGCTTAGCCAGTGGAGACATTTGTGCAGAATGCAAAGGGTTCAGAAGGTCACCTGCCTCTCCACTAGGAGCCAGTGCATAGCTCGCCAGGCTTTGGTGATGTGGTCCAATCGTTTGAGGTCCTTTACCACTCACACCGCTTTGCTCTGAACAACTTGGAGGAGTGCTAGCTCAGTTTTGCAAGTTCCCTGGAGAAGACTTGCACAGTAGTCAATGAGTGAGCCAACAATGGCTCTAGCAATGGTAGTTCAACTGAACCAGTTAAGGAAGGGTCTGATATGCGCTAAGAGTTTAAGATGGTAGGCCTGGTAACAATGCTGCTAATGTGGAGTTTAATGGACAATTCCTGGTCCAGGACTACACCCAAGGTTTTGACTTTGGGGAGGGTTGCTATGAGATAGCCAGATACCTCAATTGTCTCATACTCACTCCCGAGTTTCTATAACTGAGTGGCTGTGCCTGCAATCATGAGTTCAGTTTTGTGTGCATTCAGGACAAGGCCATTATCCACCATTCAGGCTTCGATTTTGTCATAGAAATTGTTGACCAAGAGCGTGTCTTTGATGTAATCTCCAGAAAGGGTGAAGAGGCACTGGGTATTGTCAGCATAATTTGAATATGGGACGCCCAGCTTTACTGGCATTTCAAAGGGGGGAATGGTAAAAATATTGAACAGTGTCAGTGAGCCACATGCTCCCTGTTGCACCCCACATTGAATGACATAGGGGCATGCCATGGCCACATTGTGAAAAACCTTAACTGTGTGGCCTGATATAAAATAATTAACCCACTCAGCTCTCTCAGATGAAAAAAGGGCTTTATCTCCGAGGCTCTGAACCAGTATCTTATGGTTGACTACATCAAAAGTTGACGATAAGCCAAGAAGCATAAGCAGCAATGTGTTGCCTGTATCAAAACAATGAAGGATGTTGGCTTTAAGATCTAATAGAGTAGATTCAGTGTTATGGGCCCTCCGAAATCCAGATCGTTTATGACCCAGGAGATCATGAGAGTCCGGGTTTCTTGGTCCTGCAAGTGAGCTACTTTGTCCAGAATCTTGAGCAGAAAAAGGATGTTGGTGATAGTGCAATCATTTTCTGGTAATGCCGGGTCTAAGGAGGTTTATTTTAATTGCTGAGAGATCCAGGCTTGTTTAATAATGATTTTCTCTGAAGGAGCAGTTAATAGCAACATGACATGGACAAATACACTGATATAGGGTATCATATGATTACATGTAGAACACTTATTTGTAGTACTTATCAACTTATACACTTTTAAATGAAAATATGTAACATAATGCAAATTGTTTGAATGTATGTATTAGCAATTATTCAGTGAAACATCATTATTGGTTGTGACATTAAGGTGCCACTTTAATGCCATAAACCCCTGAAATTTGACATGTGCTGGAAGTTGCACCAGCTTAAGTATGACGCCACGATTGTGTAGCCCCTAAGCACACTGATGGCATCCCAAATGGCAACACTGATGATATCACATATGACAATATTTATGGTATCAAGAGTGACATCACTGGTACAGCTGATGTTGCATGCATGAAAAAGAGATGAAACATTCAATAAGCATATTTCTGCATATAAGGGTGGATTCAGGTGCAAGGCTTGGTTAGAGATTGCATTTAAAAATACAGACCATTTAAAACCATGGTATTCATACACATCAGAGTTACTCTGTATTTATGAGCATTGGCCATGATGAGATAAACAGTCCCTATGCAAAGAAGACATTTTAGGTATCCCATTATGAATTTACACCTGTCCACTAAAGAATAAAACATACATAATAATGGGCAGTCTCAGGCTCCAAAGTTATATCACTATATTTTTTACCTGCATTTAGGCACCGTTTAAAAAAATAAAACCCTGGACAGATTAACAGAAAATGAGCAAAAGCACGTTTTGGACCTGACCAAAGTACCTGACACAGGTTTGGTGCAAATCGATCCTGCAGTTTGGGCTGTTGCCTCAAGAAAAATGTTGTCCTCATTCAGGTCTATTGAGATTTTGAAACATGTTGGACCCCTGTTCAACTTTTTCCAGCTGTGATGTAACTACACCAGACTTTGCAAGAATATTCAAAGTCAGGTAGTGCCATAATTATAAGCTGCCCAAAAAATGCTGTTCACTGAAACTGACCAGTCTACATATTTGCCCCCCTTTGATGAAACCACACCAAACTTGGTAACATTATCCTGAGTAAGGTCTATGCTAACTTTGCCAAGATTTGTGCAGATTTGTCAATAAACGCCAAAGATATAAGCTGCCCAAAAAGTGTTCTTCACCTACTCTGGCCACCTAAAGCTGTGCCCCCCATCGATGAAACTTCACCAAATGCATCAGACATATTCAAGGTCAGATCTATATTGTTGTCCCAAATATTTGTGTGGATTTGACGAATGGGACCAAAGTAATACTCTCTTTGCCATCCATTCATGCATGTATTGTATTCACTGAAAACACTTTTAGTTTGAAAACAGTTGAGATGAAATACATTGCAACACAACTTCCAAATTCCAGAGAAAACCTTAGTTATAATAGAGAGGTTAAGGTGAACATTAAACATAGCAAAACCCTTGAAATCCGTCATACAATTCAATCAAAGCCACCCTAACTACTCCAGTATTCATTGGCTCTCAGCAATCAGGAAGATGTAGTGAGTGAAAGTCATGGTGATGATTTGAAAGAAATAAGAAAAAAAAACATGTCAATGTTGTGCACGTTGTACAGAAGGCTGGGAAATAATATTTTTGTGTATTGTATATTGTTTCAATCAGACAGTGGAAACGTGTTCACTTTCCTTTAAATATATAGCATAGACATTTACATTAATTCACATGAGTAATAAGAGTCTGCAACAGAAACAACCAGCTAATATTTGGCACATTGGACTTGGGTAACGTTTCCAATGTACGCTGTCCCCTCTGTTACAAACCATATAAGAGCAAGGTTATCAAACACCATTATACATTAACGTGCAAATCAGCAGGATGTTTATGGAGCCAACATATATAAAAGTGATACCTATACAAAGTGCAATCCAGTGGCTTTTATTCAGCACATTTATTCATTGTGCCCTACAGACTTTAAAAGTGCATTGGGTAATCCATACAGAGAAGAATCCTTTTTTTCCAACAAAGATCTGAACGATTCTTACAGGATGTTAGGGAGATGTATCAGTTGTATGCTTAATACCCTCTCCTAGTGAGACCCCCCTCACTTATTGCAGGACCTTATTCTTCTTCTCCTGAATGCAGGAAGCCTTTGTTCCCTCATTCATTCTTTTCTGCTCTAATAATGGGAACCCTGTTCTGTATGTTTTACTTTATTTTATGGAGTCTTGCTTCTCTCAATACCTTTTAAAGGCATCTGTGCATCACATTTGCAGCCCACAGCACTCTTTGTGCAGTGTTGCTGAGAGCCTTTTGTGCTCTCCTTTTTATATTCCTTTATTTTCCATAAGTACAAACTGTTCTCAGGGATAGGGGGATGCTGTTGTTCCTTCCTCGCTTTCTCTTTAGGGAGATCAGCACACACCTTACATGGAGTAATGAGGGGATACCGACTATCCCATTCTCCCTACTCCTGTAATGTTTTAGTTACAGTAACAACCCTATACTTGCAGATGGTGGCAGTGGAGGTGTTTTTCCGACTTTTGTGCAATGTTCTGCTGCAGACTGTATTCACAGCTGCAGCTATGCAGAAGAGGGTCATTTATGTCCAACATGGTGACTCATTTCTTTTTTCGCCATTTCTTGTGTGGTTGTTCTTTCTTGACCATTCTTCTGCCATCCTGGGAGGAAGAACATTTCAAGCGCGAGGATATCGTGAAGACGATCTGATGATAGCATCTGAGAAAGTAGCCATCAAGACGAGGGCAGACACACTCGCAACCAGAACCAGAACTGAATCACCAACCATTTGTGTACCTTTCCAAATACTCGACTCGTAGTTTGCAGATCAAAAAAAGTATCAACAAACATTGGTCTATTCTCACCAATGACCACAGAACCAGAGAACTTTTTCAAAGTAAACCAGTGTTTGCATATCAACGCAAAAGCAATTTCCTCGATCTTCTAGTTAATACTAAAGATGAAAAATCTACTCTTAAAAATACAAAACATCCTGGGACTCACCCATGTCTGAATTGCAGTAATTGCAAAAATGTAATCAATGGAGGGAAAGTACAGCACTCATACACAGGAGAGAAAATTCAACCCAAATGCTTTGCAACTTGCAATACAGAAAACAGCATATACTGCATACAATGCCCATGTGGCTTATAATATGTAGGTGAAACAGGACACAGGACAGAAAATTAAAACAAGGATGAATGAACATAAATCTTGCATCCGTAACAAGAACATGAACTCAGCGGTAGCAAGACACTTTATCGAAAAGAATCACAGTATAGCACAGTTCAGATTTCTGATACTGGAAGTGATGGATAATCTCCAGACAGCAATTGACCCCAAAAAAAGAATACAACAAAGAGAAGCCGATTGGATTGACCCTTTGGACACGTTGACACCAAGGGGCATGAATGAAGAGCTCGACCTTACTTGCTTCTTATGATAAATAAAATGATCTGACCATTAGAATCCAAGACTGGCCTTCAAGGATCATGAGAGCACACGGCAGCAGCCACTTCGCACTTTAGCTATGTATATCTATTAGTGCATGAAGCAGATTTGTCGTGTTACACTGACTAGTTCAGATATATGATCATGTATGTATTTGCTTATTTGTCCAGGGAGTTCCAGTGAATTACGATGGTTTTCCAATGACACCCGCAATTTGCACACCCATGATACATGATACATGATACCCATGACACCTAAGCTGTCGTACCTTTGAATTGTTTTTAGCGTTGGTTGCTCATTAATATGTATTTGTACTCGCGAGTATGCATTCACAGAAATTCATTAAGAAATAATCATTTGAAAGTTTCAATAAGAACTTTATTGGGGGCATACGACACACCGTCAGACATATATCTACAGTGGAGTAGACAACGATATACCATAATGGATAACTCTTTCAGGGTACATGACATTAAATAGCAAATGTATCCATGCATCTACTGCCCTCTATACTGTGTATCAAGAGTGATTCACACATTATCCCACACCAAGATGGCCGACGGCACATGATGCTACCGGCCATTTTGGTAGGGGTGTTGCCAAGATAATGCACAACATGATCCCAGCAACAGAAACTCACACTATCTTTACGTGCGGTACGAGCATGTTGTGTGGAGATACGCTATAATTTCAGGTAGGCTGAACAAACAGATTACTATGTGGGAACAGTGACAAGCAGTTTTGATGGTGACATGTAATTAAAGTATTTTCCGTTCACTTTTTTCAAACAGCTCTCCGTGTTCTGACTCTTTATACGTGCCACACAACCAGTACTCGTGACGCCAGGTCAGGCATTTTGCTTATGGTGCTTTATTAGCATGACACTCTTTCACCCGCACTACGGTGGAGGGATGCTTTGATATGGGTTTTCTATGAATAGCGGTCATGAGCACAATTCTAACTAATAGGAGCATAGAGAATCCTCCATTGATTGCTCTGCATAAGTTTACATACATCGAGTAACATAACGTGCATGTAACACACCACTTGGACACGGTTAACCTAACTGGGGTAACAAACAAGAGAGAAGTGATTCAGATCATGTATAACATTAAAATATTAAAATCGAGTGAAGGTGATGAAGATCTGTACACCATACAGTAATGTATAACCTTGATAAAGATAACAAGACAACATATAACGATAATTTTGAAAGGTTGTTTTCTAATGCATTCTCTGTCCATGTTATATTTTTTCTCAATGTTGTTCTGTTTGTCTTGTGGGTACCCTGTCAACACACTAATGTGATAACAATTGTTATCCTTTTTTGGCATTTCTTTAATGTGTATATAGTTAAACGTAGAGGCAAATAGGCCCTGAAGAAGGATTTTTTATATCCGAAATGCATTGGCCATTTTTTTGCTGATTTTTGTTGTTTGCTTAAAGAAGATTATTCCTGATGATATAAATAATTAAGAAACTAATAAACAATATAACTATTATTACTTACAAGGAATCATTTTGAACATCATTACGTTACATTCATGAACTGGCTTAAAAAAATGTAATAAATCCCAGTGGGATTCAAGGGTGTGTGGCCCACACCAACGCCTAGGTCTTTCTGCAATTTTGTTTGTGGGCCCAGCACGGTGGCACAGTATAGTGGGCTGCACCCCATTAAATATCTACATCTTTTGATACCTGCATATTAAATACAATATTTAATATACTTTGAACCAAGCGATGCCCGCTCATTCCTTATCTCTTGGTGTGAGTTGTGTCTTTGTGTAGCTAACCAAAGCTCCAATGCGTCTGTGAGGACAGGAAGCATGGGAGGAACGTGAAACTCTGCTATCCTTTATCTACTGGTGTGCCTGGAAGGAACCAGTTTCGACTGGGGGGTCTGGCTGTCCTCCTGATTGGACAGCTACCCCACCTTTATGTAAACTGCAGGGAAAGTTTGCAGATGATGAATGGGAATTCCTGATAAAAGGTGAGTTCCTGAGGTAGAGGGCAAGTCGACCACTGGAACACAAGATACAAAGCAGAAGACAACCATAGACGCTGTCAGACCCTTCCAGTAACTGTGAAGAGACCACAGGTGAGCTGACACAAATTGACAGAGGAGCTCTGAAGAGGACGACTCCTTCCCTTTGGCTGGTGAGATCAAGAAGCCATAAGGCGACCTGTAGAACAAGCCACCCCCCCACCAACATACCCAGGGACCACTGATACAATTGCATGCAGTGCATCATGTTCCTTCGGACAAATTCTCCCAGAACATTGGTGAGCTCCTGTTGGACCTCCAGAGACAAGATCCCCTTCCTCAATGTCCCCTCACCAGAGTGCAGGACTTGAGAATCAAGACAGATTGTCCAGGGGGTAATTGTTTACTGTTGGAGCTTATAAACAGGCCAAAAACTCAGACTGATGTGGGAGTGTGAAGAATTCCTTGGTGATGGCCTTTCTCTTGACTGCTGCTGCAACACCCCTTCCAGAGTCCTTCCTTTCATCACAACAACCTAATAACAGGAGATTGGGTCCACCGCTGCTGCATAGGAAGAAATCCAGCTGCCTCTTCTTCAACAGTCCTCAGGTACTGTGGGGCTTTGGGTAGTACTTACATCAAGCCAAATTGTCACTCCAGTGTTACTGGAGTGCTGTATCCGGTGTGTGGGTGTTCACCCATACCTCTTGCCCAGGCCTAATGTTTGTGCACCTATAGGGAGTCCTTCCAAAGGTCCCCCATAACCTAATCCTACTTTAAAGTAATTGAAGCACCCTGTGGACTTTACCTTTCTGTAGCTTCACATCACTTTCCACCCCTCATCAACTGACTCTGAAGAAACCTTAACTAGTTAGTAATGGACTGATAACGTATTGGAATCACTGAAAAGTATTACCAAGTAGAATATTGCTATTACTGGTGCTGAATAACTCTTTTTCCTTACAACAGAACATTGTCTGAGTGGCATTAATAAGTGAATTGATTTATTGTTGAACTGTGTTCATCACTGGAACATAATATAACTATTGGGTTATTCACCTGAAGAATTGTTGCTGATGTGTTTTTCTATTGTGTTGATTAGTTTAAATGTTACTTACATACCTGAATATAACTTTGCTTTTTGTATATAAACTACATGTTTATTTTACTATAACTACACGTGTGTGAGAACTTCTTTGGGCCGATGTATTTACTAAGTTTATATGTCCTAATCTACAGCTCACATACTTCTTATAAGGTAAGCCTGGCTGCTCTGTCATTCTATCAAACCTTTGGGTAGTACAGATTTATACTAAGAGTTGGGGCCTATATGCCAAGGGAGAGTTGTACAGAGTAGCACCTGTTGGTAGCCTTTAGGAAAACTCCCTTGACATAGGGCAACTCATTAGTGGATGTGGAATGCCACTGGATTTGCAGGGTCTGGCAAGGACCAAAGATTTCACATTTGGATGCATAGATATGATGAATGCACTTTCATTCCACTTTGTGAATTGCATACACCTTATTTAGTTTTGGCTGAACTTTGGGGAAGTATTTTGCTGTAGATGAGGTTTTGGATTGGTGTAAGGACACACTGTATTTCTGTTCCCTTTGTTCCTTCATGTGCATCCACCCTAGATTGGTGTATGTGTCCGCTCTTGTTTTTAATTTTGCCACACATACGCAAAACCCTGTTGCCTAAACTTTGCTAGAGAGAAGAAAGAAGAGAAATATGAGGGTGTTGAAAAACAGTCCATCTCCTTCACAGTCCTCCTCTTTAGCAAGAGTCATTCATCACAGTTGTTCTCCTTCATATCAGCCCTCTATATGACAGTCCTCCTCTGTTACAATTCTTCTTCACAGGCCTTTTGCATTACATTCACCTTCATCACATCACTTCATCACAGTGTTCTTTTGTCATTAAGGTGTTTGTCACAAAGCTAGCTTCTACTTTGTCTCAGTCCTCTCTCATGTGATTCAATTCTTCTTAGTCCTCCACATTGCAAGTCATTGGCACAGTCCTATGTGTTACAGTCCTTTTCCTTCGCCAGCTGTTCTTCACATTCCCTCCTCATCAGTCCTTTATCACATACCTTTTTCTACATAACTTCATCACAGCCCTCTTCCTTCATCAGCCCTTCAACAGAGTCCTTCTTCATCCTCACAGTTCTTCCTTTTCATAAATTGTTCTTCATCAGAGTTTTTCTTTTTCACCAAGCGTTCTTCTTCACAGTTCATCACCTTTGTCACAGTCCTTTTCTATTAGTGTGGTCCTTCCCCTTCATCATAAGCCTGCTTCTTCACAGTCCTCTTTCACAGTCGTCCATCATCAGTGTTCTCCTGTGTCACAGTAATCTTTCTTTATCACAGTCCTTCTTCATCATCAAGGAATTTCTTCACAATCCTTTTCTTTCACCATAGTCATTCCCCTTTATTACATTCCTTTGTAAATGCCCTTCCCCTTTGTCACAGTCCTTCTTCTATAGTGCAGTGCTTCTTTTTTCAGTCCTTCTCCTTCATCATAATCCTCCTTCTTGACATTCCTTCACTAGAGTCTCTCATTTCATAGACCTTCTCTTAATTCATAGTCCTTTTTTGTTACTTTCATCAAAGTTCTTCTCTTTTGTCACAGTAGTTCGCTATTCATTCTACCTCATCACATCACAGTTCTTCTTAAACACAGTCCTTTTTCAACTTTCCTTCAACACGATCTTTCTCCTTCATCAGTCCTTCATTACAGTCCTTGTACTTCGTTACATTATTTATCCTTTGGCTTAGTATTTTCCCTTTAAATTAACTTAATGCATCTACTTCGTCACATGTTTTCTGCTTTATCACAGACATCTCCATCATCACACGCCTTCAAATTAGTCCATCTCATTCTTCAGAGTAATTTGGCCTTGTCACAGTCCTTCATCAAAAATCCTCCTCCTCCGTCACAGATCTTCAAACAGTATTTTTAATCATCCGTTTGTCTCCATCATCAAAGTCATTCTCCTTCTTCATAGTCCTTTTTGTCATCAATCCTTCTCCCTATTCACATGCCTTATCACAGTCCTTCAGCTTCATTGCAGTCCATCAGCTTCATTACAGACCTTCTTTATGGCCTTTCCCCTTTGCCATAATCCTTCAACACAATCCTATCTATCTTCACAGTCCTTCATCACAGTGCACCTTTGTCACTTTCCTTGCCCTTCTTCAGTCCATCTTCTTCATGATCATTTTTATGAACATCCTTCTCCTTTTTAATTCTATGATCATAGTCCTTCTCCTTTGTCACACTCCTTTGACTTTGTGACAATCCTTCAACTTCATCATAGTCCTTCTCTTTTGTCACATTCCTGCTTCATCACAGTCCTTCATCAAAGTCCATCACCACTGTACGTCATCACAGTAATTTTCTTTAATTGCAGACATTCTACTGCATCATACATGTTATCCTTAATTGATGTCCTCTTTAGTCTATGCAATTGTACCTTGTCATTATACTTCTTGACAAGCCTCTCCTTCATCACAGTCCTGGTTAATCACTGTTTCCCTCATTCTTCACAATACTTTGTTACAGTGCTTTACTTGAATCACATTCCTTCATCAGAAATTTCTCTTCATCACAGTCCATTAATTTTGTATCTACTTCTCTATCATCAGCCCTTCTGCTTCCTCACATTTATTCATACCATTCTTTCTCCTTTGTTATATTCCATCATTTACAGTCCTCCTCTTTCCTATGATTCTTTCATCATTGTCCTTCTGCATTGCAACAATCCTTGTCCTTCTTCAATTAACTTCCCTCATCAAGTTCCTTCTTTTTTTACGATCCTTCTCTTTCATCACCGTCCTTCTCCTTAATCAGTCCTTTGTCACATGCTTCTCCTTCATCACAGTCATGTTCCTTCTTTACACTCCTTCCTTTGTCTCAATTCTTTGATATAGTTCTTCTCTTTCATCACAGTCCTTCATCATGGTCCTTCTTCATTACAGTCCTTCATCAGTTCACCCCATCATCACATTCCTTATTCCATTTCAAGGACATTTGTCACACTATTTCTCCTTCCTCATAGGTATCCTTCATCACAGTCCCTTAGAAAAGATCTTCTCTTTCATCACAGTTCTTTTACTTCATCACAATCCTTCATCATAGTCCTTCATCAGTTCCCCTCATTATGATATCCCCCCCCCCTTTCACAGCCATTTGTCACACATCTTCTGTTTCATAATATTTATTTATTTGCATTTTTAAAGTGCTCAAACAGCCTGGAGACTTTGAGGCACTTGTACAGGAATATGTCTTAGCTGGTATTTATAACGCACCCGGAAATTGAACCTGTGCTGCTTCGTGTCATCTTGTTTCCAAGGTGAGCACGTTGCTTCTGAACTATCCTCCCGGTACATATGTCTCCTTCATCTCAGTTCCTCATTAAAGTATTTCTTCTTCATCACAGTCCTTCTCCTCAAACACAGTGCATTATCATAATCCTTCAGCATCACCATGTTATTTCTCCTTTGTCATTCATTTTCCATTTTAATAGTCCTTGCCCATCACTGTTGTATGACTATCTCAGCACAGTCCCTCATTCAGTCACAGCAACAGCCTCCCTCTGTCTGACCCTCCATGTGTATTACTTAATCTATCTTCTCTACGTTTCCCACTCCATATGTCCTTTGTATCTCTCTGCTCTGTCTTTCCCACTTTCCTGATTTCAGAGTGTTTCTCTCATTGTCATCATCATTTTATTGAGTAGCAAAACCCAAAACAAGATAACAAAAAATAACACCACCACACAAAATACACTAAACATTTAATCAATAGCTACAAGACATAATATAACATGAGCCAAAGCAAACAATAAAAAGTACACATTGTGTAAAACAACAGCCACATCCCTTCCGTACAGCTTTCTGCATTTCCAATTTAGCAAGGCTTCAATATATTATTTCTTGTCAGGCCAAAGTGAGATGCTGGGCCACTACTTCCATCACCTTTTCGTCTTTAGTGTAGGTGCAGAATTTAATGGCTTCCCTGCATGTTTTCAAAATTGTTGGAACTAAAGAGGAATATGAGCCTCTTCCATCTCGATTTGCAAAAGCTCGACCATAAGAGTAAGACGTGCACCAGAGCTCAGCAGTCTTATTATCATTGTCACAGAATCTGGTCATAGGTGCCATGCACTACTTCACAGTTAGATAGCTCAAAGAGAGTTATACCAAACTAAATAGCATGAATAGATTCATATCTGCCTTTGGAAACTTGAGCCTACAAAAGCCATAGTTGCTTATATATTACTTTGTTTTAAATACCATCAAACAGGAAATCATTTCTGGGTTACACAAGGCTGCCTACCTTCCCACATCTTCCATTGGGTTCCAAAGCCCAATGCATACAATGTTTTATTAACCCATGCCAGCCACAAGAAGTTCATACAAGTATCCAAGCCCTCAATATCTTTCATTGTGGCCTTTTATACTCCAGCCTCTGAGTAATCCACAGCCGAAACCAATATGCAATTGATAAGAGGGGGTTACAATCAGATCAAGGACACACCACACTCTCTAAATGCAGGGGTAAATTCAGAGTTTCCTTCAACAATGAAGCAAAGCTTCTAAGCAAGTAATTTTCAGCTACAGTCCGCATGGCACCTAATAGACTTCAATACCTTGTTATTATTGATTGATTTTGGTTAAAAAAATAAACAATCAGCATAACTACAATCACATTGCATTGCATCTCTTAATATCTCCAAAGTCGGCTTAACATTTTAATCTAGATAAAAAACATTACATTTCATAATACATCAATTCATGAATACATCAATGAAAATCTCAAAGATCCTGGTACAATAAACCAGAAATTATTTTAAGGTTAGAGAAGGGCAGACCGTTCTTAGATGTTTGTGCACAACCCACCAAGGTCTCTTTAAATATTGGCCAAATATCCATAATATAGGATCATTTTGAGTGTTAAAATAACGACGCATGGCCTGGAGTACCATATTAATATTAAAGTTTCTATAGACTGCAAATAGCCACATGTTCCTCAGTTTTGAAAGTAGAGGGCATAGTATTAAAAAGTGTGTCAGATCTTCCCTTACATTACGTCAGTTACATTTTTTTCTGAATCTCACACTTGCAACCTCTCCCTTAGTACTGCCATGGGTAAAACGTGCAGTTGAAGTTTCAAATACAACAATTTGGCTTCTCTGTGCTCTATAATATTACGATATCTTTCGGAGCCAAATCTGGAATTGAGCTCTAAATATTTTACTATCAGACCAGTAGTCTTACTGTCAGCTAGTATCATTGTATAATGCCATTCCAGATTATTCAGAGTCATTGGAGGACATGCAGAAGATATTTAGATTTAGGTTTATAGCTAGCTCCTGGACATAACAAACACAAGGGAGATCGTGTGCACCTATTTTTTGTTAGAACATCCTCTAGATCTATCTGGTAAGGTACTAGGGGATTGATGGTCCATAACATGTGGTAATAGAACAGAGGTTTTACTTTTCTTCATACAGCCTGCCATTTATCCCCAATTCTAAATGTAGGGATGTCAACATCGTGCTCTTTGGTAGTGCAAGCATTTTTTCTTTTAAAAGATGCTCATCTCCTTGGTCTCCAAGCAATTGAGGTTAGCACAGCCCCAGATGTCTGCTGCATAAAGTGAAGACCAGTTTGCCCAAGCTATCAGAACCCCCAGATCGTATGAGATTGTTTGCCCTTCATATCTTCTAGACAATGTATCTACAGCCCTCCCACTACCTTGCCTCGCAAAGTTGAGTGTGTACTTGTTTATTTGATTATCTCCAAGGCTGCTTTCAACCAATTGAGCACTCAAGTAATCATAGCAATCCACTTGTTGTATTTTACAGTCATTTAGATATTGGGGTGGGGGCAGTTGTTTTTCTTTTTGACCCAATTAAAAATGTGTCTTTTAGGAAATATCCTTGCAGGCCCATGTCATTGCAATTGCTCACAAAGGCATTTAAAGAGTTTTGTATGTCTCTCTGAGTTGTACTTATCAGGACTGTATGAAATGCAAATAGTAGTACACCTGTTTTCTGCCTCCTAAAACAGGTGTGTCCATCTCAAGTTGCTCTATTACATTTGCCAACGTGTTGATATATAGGTCAAAAAGTGTTGGAGCAATAACACAACTCTATAACTCCTCTGTGTGCCAGGAAGGGCTCTGTCAAGTCCCCTCCTAGACCAAAGCGGACCTGGGATTATTATTTGTATACAGATTAAAAATAGCTGCCAAAAACTTTGCTGGAACTCTTATCTATAATAAAAGTTTGCATAATTGTTATTGGAAACTGAGAGAAGGCAGAATGTAAATCTACAAAAAACAAATAGAGATTTTGTTTTCATACATTTGTCCAATTCACAAATAGGTATGTTCAGGGCGGTGTCCAGACGCAGGTGCACCGCCCACCACCTGAACGGAAGCACTGATTGGGGAAGGTCTTCTAATCACATGTCAGAACCCCGGCAGTGACCTGAGGGGCATGTGTCACGAGAACAGTAGCAGTGTTCACAACCTTTCATTGATAGTTGAAAGGTGGCATAAGATCGCACTAGCACATAGTAGCACATTTCGTTTTATAACATAGATACTTGGGGAATTATAGCTTTTGTTTTCTGCATTATAGCTTTCATTTTCCACGAGCACGATAGCACACAGCACTGAATTATTGGCATGCACGATTCCACTTCAGATTGTGTTTTGCTCCACGTCTGTGAGCGGCACACATCACACCGCAGAGCACCATATTTGCTACATTGACCCTGTACAATAAGCTTATTGAAAATACATGGGCATGACCCACTTCGTAGGGGGAACACAAAACATGTTACACACCTGCCCAAGTGAAGCAGCTCACCCCACATTTTCAGGACACCCAACAGCAGAATGAAGGGTTTGAAACACCTACAGCTGCACTTTCAACACCTGGCCCGGCGCACACGTATACAAACACACAATGCATCACGCTACATTTGGGTTTGATTCCTCTCGATTAAATTACTGCGTATGACAACCTGTGCATGCTTTGGTTTTGATCCTTTTTACAATGCCTAAATGTGGGACACATGACACTGCATTATTGTGTCAGGTGTTTGTAAGGGGCGTAAGCATTTTTAGCAATAGCTCAAACCATTTTCTAGTCCTGCCATGCTAGTGTAGAAATTGGGGATGTGGCCATGTTCTACATCTAATTGACCCACCCCAGAAGTAGACCACTTTTGTGACAACTAGTGTGGTCATGTACATTGAATGCACTTTAGCAAAAAAACGAAAAGCTGCTAGCCATGATTTTTCAATAGGCTTTACCGTATATGTATTGTTGTTGGGTATTTACATTTATGGAATGAGGATGTATGATGGCTGTGTGTGGACGAATGAGTGAATGATTTATTGGCAACTATATGAACTGAATGGATTACTGTGTTCTTAATTCTCCTGCAATGTAAATAACATGCTAAATTGCTGATTAAATCACGATTCATTTGTTTGTGTAAATAATGTATCAGGCACAATAAATCCTTTTGATACTTTGTTTATAAATTAAACTCCTCTGGACTCTTCATTCTGAGCAAACTAAATAAAATGATAGTGTAGAAGGCCATCATTTTTAGCTGGGGACAACGGGTTGAATTTCATTCTGCCCTGCAAATAGACTGAGAGCTCAAGGGTGGGTGGGAAGCACGTGAAGTAGGTGCAAGCTCTTTATTGCAAGGGAAGTGTTTCTCAAGGGAAACATGCCTGATCCCAGACAGCAAGATCTACATCCTCAGATTCAGAAAAATAAATAATGTTTATGAAGGCCACAGTGAGGGTTCGCAGACATCCACAAAATAAAATAGGTTGAATTATATTGGTTAAATAAGAAAAAATGATGGTCCAAAAGCAGTTCTCATCAGTGTACTGATCACGTTTTTCTAGTAGACCATTCATTGTATGTAGATTGCTAAAACACAAGGTACCCAAACTAGCAACATGTAGCAAGATAGAGAGTTTCACATTGAGCAGGTACATTTGGTGGGAATGGGAGTTAAATAGAGGAGATGTGTGCTATGTTAGTTTGTTGCCCATTGGTCCAGTCTGGTGGGACGTTACGGCCCCAATTATCTGAGGTTGCATCCTTTATTGAGCTGCACTCACGAGCTGGGATTGGTGCAGTTATTGGGCTGATTTACGGGTTTGCGGCCATGTTGGGAAGGTTGGGTCCTTTGTGGGGCAGAATGATAACCACCAATAGTTCTAAGTTATGCATAGATTTGTTTAGGTCACTGGTGATGACCAGCCAATAAGGTCCGGGAACTCCTCCGGTGAGAGGAAAGATGACATTGAGAGTGGGGTAGTGTTTATATTTTGATATGGAGCAATTTATTTTTTGTGTGATTAAATAGCAACCACGCTGTGCTGAAGGGACTTTTGAAGGATAAGATCTTTTGGTGTTTAGAATTATATAATTTGGAGGTATGTTGATGTGATTAGGAGCCTGGTTTATTTGATCTATTCATATAAGTTGGGGTGGGAAAGATGTATTTTTTGTGTTGGGCTGGTTGTGTTTTTGTTGTATTTTTTGATGAAGTGCGTGTGATTGAAGGTTGAGAGGTGGTGTGAGGAGTGGGTAACTGATGGTATTGTGTGGGTTTGAAGAAGTGAAGAGTATGGGATGTGGAATGTGATGACGATGTCTAGAAAAAAAAAATTGGTAATTTGTATTGTGAAATTGGGGGAACTTAAACGGACTATTGGAGCTGTGTTAGTACATTTGATTGTTGTTTGTATTAGTAGTGACAAAAGGGGAAACACGCAGGGGCAGGGGTAACAAGCACAGCTAGTAAAGGGCTTACGTCGGCACTATGACGTCTCCATTGCAACACATGTGCGAGGCACTTCCACAACATCGGGACAAGATATTGAAATATAATTTTGAGTGGATACCCATGAGCGCAATATCATAGGGCAAAAGTTAAAGAATAGACAGGGCATTTCGGAATTATGGGTATTATACAAGGAGGGGGAGCACCCATGAACAAAGGGGTAAGGTGAGGGAAGGCACCCATAAAGCGAGCACAGAGGATATCTCATGACACTGTCAACTCCACCCATATTGGTGTCCTTTCCTTTAAAGGCTGCCGCAGGATATACCAACTATGGTACGCCCCAACAGACACACATATATAGTAAAAGCAGCTACTAGCCAGAGTAGTAGTGGATCCAGGCACTCAGCTAGTGCTATAGTAGTGGCAGAAATAGCAAAGAGAGCATGAAGACAGATAGATGAAGTGTTGAAAGAGGCAGAATAGGAGCTTGACAATCTGCTTAAAGAGCAGGAGGAGGTGCATCGGGACAGAACCTCACCCGTCCTCTGATCAATGGAGATCCAGGCAGATAATGTTTAAATTGGACAGCAAGTCCGTTGCTGATAGGAATTTCCCATCACCAGGGCAATGGGACAGTGAGTTAGATTGTGGAGTCAGGGGGAGAAATGGGACAACAGACTTGGGGGGTAACTCTCATTGCTGTAGCTACAACCAAAGGGGCCAATGAGAAGGGAGTGGGTAAAGAAACAATGGGACAGTTTCCCCTATTACAAAAAGGTTGGTTGGTATCTAGTATGTACCCTGGCCTAATATGGACCAGGAGAACTTGATGAGCAGTTTACCATCCCTCAGTGCAATTGCGGAAAAATGGATTCATGTCCTGTAAAAGGAGACAGCAGGGATTACGTTATCAGTGGGTGATATGAAGAGTTTGTTCACCTCCATACTGAGGGAGCAAGAAAATGACTTATGGCAGAAGGCAGGATATGAGGGGATAACGATAAGGAGTGATGTCCACAATGGTACGTAATAATTGCAGGACACATGTCTAGAAGGCACTGAGGGAAATGTACCCAGATTCAAAGGACATGCAGTCCATCCTCAGTAGAACAATGGATCCTAATGAGGACTCAGCACACTACATTCAGGAGATTAAAGAAAAGTGGCGTTTAGAAACACAACAAACGTGGGACACTAAAATACTTGTGTTTTACTATGTCCTACTGAGAGGCTGCCCAGCAGAGGTACAGGCTAAATTAGTAAAGGTAGTGGGGATAGAGGAAAATGGATGGTCGGAGATACAGGCCAACATAGTAAATCACTGTAAGGCAAAACAGGATAGGGACAGAAAAGGAATAGATGATTCACAAAAGGTGGAGGCATCATTATTACAAAGGAAATTGGCTAAAGAAAGCATGGAAGGAGCTGTCCTACTGGCTCTTCTGCAATGGGGACCCATGCCACAAGCAGGATTTATACCGCAAGGTTCAGTGCAGCAAGTAGTGTTTGCCCAACAGGGAGGGTTCACCCCACAAGAGGGCTATTTTCTGAGAATGCGGGGGGGCCACATAGGAAGGGGTTTTGGAAATGATGGAGCAAGGTGTGTTGGGCCTGTGGTGTAATAGTTCACTTTTCAAGGGATTGCAGGAGTCAAAAACAATATAGCCTTGATGGTACCCTGTTCTACCACATCACACTCTACTACCCACAGACACAGCAGCAAACTCAGCTAATTCAGTGCGACTCACCACTGCAGCAAACACAGCACATTCAAAACACCCATGGTATGCCTCCACAGTAGATAATGACATTACAGCAGTCATCGGTTATTTAGAGGGCCTAGAATGCGCAAACAATGCCCAAAAAGCTTATGCCCATACAACCAGCCTCACAGCCACAGTCACCATTTGTCCTGCCCATTGGCAAAGGCCCACAGCAATATCAGCCGCTGAATCCTCTCCAGGCACAGGCACATGCACAAATCCAGGTGCAGACACATGCACAGACCACCAGTCAGCTGTGGGACACGAACTTGCTACCACAGGGCATGGTAACACACTATACGGGGCAGTGGTATTGGGGGCAATCCTTTCCTAGCCCCCAGCAACAATACAAATATCCAATAGGACAACCCACAGAAGGCTCTGGCATTCCCAATCCTATTATTATCTACAGACCAGGAAGAGGAACCAGAAGTGGCAGTGAGCATAGGCAGCAAGGTATTTTCCTTTTTGGCTGACAAGGGGTTACCAAATCTTGTATAGAGAAGGAAGATTCCCCTAGCCATACAGAGTAATGGACACGCAGGGATTCTCTGGAACTGTTGCAATGGTTTGTATCACAAAGGATCTACCGCTCACCATTGGCGATCAGGAAATAGTTGCGCCTATACTCTACTGCACAGAAACTCTGATCAACATATTGGGCAGAGATATTATGAGCAAATTAAACATGACCATTTAATTTACTGACACGAGTGTAGTGTGCTCCAATCCTGGGGTGTATTATAACAGCGCTGCAAACCCTGTGCGCCCAAAGCACACAACCAGGGATCCCCATATACTCCCAGCTGTTCCCCTATGGGGTGAAGGTGCTGCTAAAATTGGTACGCAGGATAAGAGATCACACATTTCGATTGCCCACAAAATTTTCAGATCAGCAGCGCACACGAAAGTTGAAGGAGGGGGCTGTGTTGCACCATATCAGGCAGTACCCCTTGTCCAGGGAGGCATATGAGGGAATATGTGACACCATTGTAGCATGATGGCAACAGTGCATGGTACAGTCTTCAGACTCCCCATGTAACGCACCGGTGTACACTGAAAAAAAGGCCAAGGCTGGTGTCATGGAGGTTAGTGCAAGATGTGCAGCCATTGACCAACATTGTGGAGGCAGATTTTCCACAGGTACCAACTCCAGCCACTATTTTGTGTAATATTCCAATAGGGATGGCATGCTTTACAGTTATTGTCCTCAAGAATACATTCTTTTCCATACCTGTCCACGCAGATTCTCAGTACCTCACAGTGTTTTCGTACCACAGGCAGAAAATCTAATGCACCAGACTTCCACAGGGGTACTGTGAGTCCCCAAGCATATTTACCAGAGTTTTAGAGGCAGACATGGCAAATTTACAAAAACAGAGTACTGTGATACAATATGTGAACGACCTTCTGGTGTGCAGCACCACAGAGGAACAATGCAGGGAAGACTTGATAACACTGTTGAAGTTACTGGCATAAAATGGGTACAAGTTGAACAAGGAAAAGCTGCAATATTGTCAAAAAGAGGTAGTGTTCCTAGATCAGGTGTTGTCATCAGATGTGAGTAGATTAACAACTGAAAGAGCAGCATTGGTACAGAACACACCCCAGCCAAACCCAATTAAAGAAATGCAGTATTTACTGGGCCTGTGCAGCTATTGTCAGGCATGGATCTTTGACTTTTTCAGCTAGACCAAACCATCACTGCAGGGTCTCAGATGCACAGAAAGTGAAGAGCTCCATAACTTGGACGGCAGAGCTACTAAAGGTAGTGGGGATAGAGGAAAATGGATGGTCGGAGATACAGGCCAAAATAGTAAATCACTGTAAGGCAAAACAGGATAGGGACAGAAAAGGAATAGATGATTCACAAAAGGTGGAGGCATCATTATTACAAAGGAAATTGGCTAAAGAAAGCATGGAAGGAGCTGTCCTACTGGCTCTTCTGCAATGGGGACCCATGCCACAAGCAGGATTTATACCGCAAGGTTCAGTGCAGCAAGTAGTGTTTGCCCAACAGGGAGGGTTCACCCCACAAGAGGGCTATTTTCTGAGAATGCGGGGGGGCCACATAGGAAGGGGTTTTGGAAATGATGGAGCAAGGTGTGTTGGGCCTGTGGTGTAATAGTTCACTTTTCAAGGGATTGCAGGAGTCAAAAACAATATAGCCTTGATGGTACCCTGTTCTACCACATCACACTCTACTACCCACAGACACAGCAGCAAACTCAGCTAATTCAGTGCGACTCACCACTGCAGCAAACACAGCACATTCAAAACACCCATGGTATGCCTCCACAGTAGATAATGACATTACAGCAGTCATCGGTTATTTAGAGGGCCTAGAATGCGCAAACAATGCCCAAAAAGCTTATGCCCATACAACCAGCCTCACAGCCACAGTCACCATTTGTCCTGCCCATTGGCAAAGGCCCACAGCAATATCAGCCGCTGAATCCTCTCCAGGCACAGGCACATGCACAAATCCAGGTGCAGACACATGCACAGACCACCAGTCAGCTGTGGGACACGAACTTGCTACCACAGGGCATGGTAACACACTATACGGGGCAGTGGTATTGGGGGCAATCCTTTCCTAGCCCCCAGCAACAATACAAATATCCAATAGGACAACCCACAGAAGGCTCTGGCATTCCCAATCCTATTATTATCTACAGACCAGGAAGAGGAACCAGAAGTGGCAGTGAGCATAGGCAGCAAGGTATTTTCCTTTTTGGCTGACAAGGGGTTACCAAATCTTGTATAGAGAAGGAAGATTCCCCTAGCCATACAGAGTAATGGACACGCAGGGATTCTCTGGAACTGTTGCAATGGTTTGTATCACAAAGGATCTACCGCTCACCATTGGCGATCAGGAAATAGTTGCGCCTATACTCTACTGCACAGAAACTCTGATCAACATATTGGGCAGAGATATTATGAGCAAATTAAACATGACCATTTAATTTACTGACACGAGTGTAGTGTGCTCCAATCCTGGGGTGTATTATAACAGCGCTGCAAACCCTGTGCGCCCAAAGCACACAACCAGGGATCCCCATATACTCCCAGCTGTTCCCCTATGGGGTGAAGGTGCTGCTAAAATTGGTACGCAGGATAAGAGATCACACATTTCGATTGCCCACAAAATTTTCAGATCAGCAGCGCACACGAAAGTTGAAGGAGGGGGCTGTGTTGCACCATATCAGGCAGTACCCCTTGTCCAGGGAGGCATATGAGGGAATATGTGACACCATTGTAGCATGATGGCAACAGTGCATGGTACAGTCTTCAGACTCCCCATGTAACGCACCGGTGTACACTGAAAAAAAGGCCAAGGCTGGTGTCATGGAGGTTAGTGCAAGATGTGCAGCCATTGACCAACATTGTGGAGGCAGATTTTCCACAGGTACCAACTCCAGCCACTATTTTGTGTAATATTCCAATAGGGATGGCATGCTTTACAGTTATTGTCCTCAAGAATACATTCTTTTCCATACCTGTCCACGCAGATTCTCAGTACCTCACAGTGTTTTCGTACCACAGGCAGAAAATCTAATGCACCAGACTTCCACAGGGGTACTGTGAGTCCCCAAGCATATTTACCAGAGTTTTAGAGGCAGACATGGCAAATTTACAAAAACAGAGTACTGTGATACAATATGTGAACGACCTTCTGGTGTGCAGCACCACAGAGGAACAATGCAGGGAAGACTTGATAACACTGTTGAAGTTACTGGCATAAAATGGGTACAAGTTGAACAAGGAAAAGCTGCAATATTGTCAAAAAGAGGTAGTGTTCCTAGATCAGGTGTTGTCATCAGATGTGAGTAGATTAACAACTGAAAGAGCAGCATTGGTACAGAACACACCCCAGCCAAACCCAATTAAAGAAATGCAGTATTTACTGGGCCTGTGCAGCTATTGTCAGGCATGGATCTTTGACTTTTTCAGCTAGACCAAACCATCACTGCAGGGTCTCAGATGCACAGAAAGTGAAGAGCTCCATAACTTGGACAGCAGAGCTGTTAAGTTCCTTCAGTGGCCTAAAGGATGCATTAGCACACGCACTAGTGCTAGCAACTCAAGATTACAACAAAGAATATTTATTTTTCTCCCACTATAACAGGGAATTGATGATGGCTATCATCACTCAAAAGAAACCCCAAACACACAAGCCTCTAGCCTACTACAGTGGAATTTTCATATACCTTAATACAAGGGCATTTCCCTTGCAAGCAAGCGCTCGCAGCAGCAGCTTTAACAATCAAAAAATCATCTGCCATAACTATTGGTTGTCAAGTAATGCTCTATGTAGAACACTCAATATTTACAATTCCGGAAAAATCTAGTCTACCATCACTAACCAACGGGTGTCAGGCTATGAGATTATACTTTCTAATACACTGATTAGCATTGTGAGGTGCCTTGTTGTCAACCATGCAACCTTTGTCGCCAGGCCAGTGCAGGAGGGTGATAATGTTCAGGACTGCCCCACATACAAAGAGGGGCTAGAGGGTCAGCACGTAGTAAGAGAAGAATTAATAGAAGAGGGAGAAATACTGTTCATTGATGGGCAATCGACGATTGATCAGAACACAGGATGTCGACAAACGGGGGAAGCAGTGGTACGCTTCATGGGAGAGGATTTTGAGGTAGCATTGCAGATGATATTACAAACACATTATTCAGCACACACATGTACATTTAAATACCAAGATATGTGCCACACTTTACAAGAGCTGGCTCCACTGCTTGCCACTTGCTTTCTTCAGTATGCGTAATGAGCCTGGGTCTGGTCACCATCTCACTCCTCGTGAGATTGTGACCGGCAGGCTGAAGCTTATGCCTCTTACCTCTACTAGAAATTCTCTCCCTCTCTCTGATGCTCAGAGTACCACTAACATATTGGGGGAGGAGTTCAGTGACTACCTTAGGGAGTTTACTCAATCTCTCAGATGTATCTCCTTATAGACTGGGCCCGACACTCCCAGCCGGCCACTATCTTCACCTGAGAATTCACCAAAGAAAGAAGAAGGGGACATCCCGCCCCACTACAGCTGAATCCCGATGATGAAATCTGATAAGGAACTTTATGAGGAAAAAGTGGACTAAACAACGGTTTTTGGGACATTACCTAGCAACCTTCACAACAGTGAAAGTAGAGGGGATTAAGCAATGGATCCATTTCTCTGTCGTCCACAGAGACAAAATAATGCCCCCTCTGCAGGAGAAGAAGGGGTGGAAAAGAGAAGCAAAGTTCATTCCAACTAAGTATTTATTTGTGGCCTGCTTTCTGCAGCTTTATGAGATGAGAGTGCTTTTTTCGTGGTTGGGGCAACAGGAAATGGGATAAAAGACGACACCTATACTATATTGCATTGTTTTATTTTTACTTTGGTCACACCTCTTTCTTTCCTCAGTCTTCTTGGTCGTTATGAAGCATGGAGTTTTTGTATATCATTGGGGGAGGGTTATTATGTCTCCCCAGCCATGATGACAAGGCAGCAAAATCTGCTGTACCAGTAACAAATCCATGTCACACATTAAGAGAAGTGTATCTCACTGTGATTTGTTTTTGGACCAAGAAAGGAACAAACCTCCCACTGATTCTGGGAATATGCAATATGATCACATGGCAACATTGGGGAAAGAGAGGGTTAGCAGCACGTGTTTTGTGTCTTCCCTGTTCCCTGGGGCGACAGGAGCACCAAGAATATTACACGCAAGAGGGGTGCAGGCGCAAAAGGTGCTATCTGAGGTCACAAGTCTTTTGCAGGGTTGGACAGTCACTCTATAATAGGTGATAGTGCATGATGACATCTATATAAAGATCAAGAAATAGGTGGAGAACCTGGATATGCAGGACAAGGTGTTGCACTTCGAGAAGGAGGGACTGCAAGGAGGGAAGGTCACATTCACCACACATTCCATGCTTAAGTGCCTCAACAAGTGAGGGCACACCATACTTGCCTATTGTTGCACCTTGAAGGGCCAGTTTTCTTCAGAGCACAGTGGGTGGAGGGGATGATGAGATTTAGAGCAAAGAGTTTGGTTGGATTTTGGCATGATTTAGCAACTGCAATCAACACAGCCTGTTTGAAAACACGGGATGGGAATGTGCATGCCCTTACTTGGATAAAAAATAAAAAAATACTTATCACAATAGAGACACTTTTACATCCTTCTTTATGTTTCAGAGCATGCAGCACTGTCAACATGGGAGAAAATGAGGACTGTGCCAATAAGATGTAGTGACCAACGAAGCAAGAAGGGACCTCTACCATAACGGATATATGGTGAGCTTGCGGGTCCAAAGCTTATCTTCTGTTGCCACCAAGCTTGTGCTCCCTTGTTGGATTGCACACCCCAGGCTTGGTAGTACTGCACTCAGATATAGCCCCTCTCAATATCCATAGTGTTGCAGAATTTTCCACCAACACATATTGTTTTTCCAAACATTAATTTCATGAACATTTAATTACTAATAGTTTACCGTTTTAGAAATATTACAGATGTTCACGACCTAGGCATACCAGAGAAGGGTTGTCAAACATTAGGTACGAACACTTGAAACCTGGGAACCTTCATAGCATAATTTCAACTTATAGTTTTGTTGATGCTAGCATGTTACATGAAGATGGAGTATCTCAAAACAGGAGCAGGAGAAGGAGAAATCATCGGAAAGACTGCATGGCATAGAACCTGAGTTTAGGCTGTTTTCTTCAAATTTTACTTTATTTGCTTCTCTTTTAGCACCAGATTTCCAGGCAGCTGCCAATGCTAAATGGCTCCAGATCATGAGATATGAGATTTTGCAGCTCGCAAATGTGACAGGGAGGGTTTAAATGCGATACGAGAGGAGCCTATGGCAGTGAGATTGACAATCCTGCAAACCAGGTACATCTTGGACCTGTTGACAGTTATGGAGGGAGTGGTTTGTGCAAAGATTGGCACAAGCTGCTGCACCCTTACAAGTGAAGGATGAACACAATTGTAGTTTAACAGCAGCAATCAATGCACTACACCAGTAGCACACAAAGATGGAAAAAGAATCTAACAGGGTCATCAAGGAAGAGTCGTATGACACATTTTTTTCTTGGCTGCCCACCTGATTGGCTGAGGTCTTGAAGTGATTTGTCTGTCTCTTTGTAGTGGTGCTCATTGTTCTTTGCATGATCCAAGAAGCACTGGGTTGTTGGGCACCGGAGGGCAGGAAGTTGGGGAGAAACATGGGGAGTATGTTGGGGTAAGAAGTGGAAGGATTCTTAAAAGTAAGAGAGATAGTGGGGGGAAAGGGATTATGTCTTAGTGACAGTGAGGAAAATAGTTGACAGTGCAGATGCGTTGTTTACAGAACCGCCGGACCTCGACCGATATGAAACATACTGGGTTAGCTGCATTGGTGGAGGGGCTTGTATTACCATCCAAGGGTCACTGGAGCAGTGTGTGACAGAGGGATATAGATTGGAGGGGTTGAGGAACATGTGGGGGAAAAAGAAGAAGAGTAAGGAGTAATAGGGGAGTTGAGGTAACAAAAGGGGGGAGTGTTCATGGGGTGTCCAGAAGCAGGTGCACCACCCAATACCTGAATGGAAGTACTGATTGAGAAAGGTCTTCTAACCACATTTCAGAACCCCAGCAGTGATGTGAGGGGCATGTGTCATAAGAACAGTAGCAGGGCTCACAACCTTACGTTGATGCCTGGACGGACGGATAAAATAGCACTAGCAAATAGTAGCACATTTTGTTTCATGACATAGATAATTGGGGTATTGTAGCTTTTGTTTTCTGCATTATAGCTTTCATTTTCCACCAGCACAGTCATAAACAAAACTGTTTTATTGGCATGCACAATTCCAATTCAGGTAACGTATTGCACCACGTCTGTGAGCAGGACACAGCACACCACACAGAACCATATATGCCACATTGACCCTGTATGATAAGATTATTGAAAATTCATGGGCTTAACACACTTTGTAGAGGGCACATGTTACGTGTTACACCCCTTCCCCAGCCAAACACCTGACCCCATGTTTTCAGGACACCTAACAGTAGAATGAAGGGTGTGAAACACCTACAGCCACACTTTCACTATCTGGCCCAGCACAACACACATACAAACACACACACACACACACACACACAGTGCATCTTTCTATAATTGGGATTTAGCCCTCTCTATTATATTACTCCTTATGACAACATGTGCAACCTTTGGTTTTGATCCTTTTTAGAACACCTAAATGTTGGACACACAACACATCAATATTTCAAAGGGGCCTTTGCATTATTAGCAATAACTTTGCCAATTGGTAGTATAGAAGGCAATCATTTTTAGCTTGGGGGACTGGGTTGAATTTTGGTGGGGAAGGGTGTGAGATTGGTGACAGTTCTTTATTGAAAGTGAAGCGTTTCTCAAGGGGTGAATGTCTGATTCCAGACAACAAGTGATGCATCATCATTTTTGGAAAGAATACGTAATAGTTATGCAGGCCACAGTGAGGGTTCTCTGGCAACGATAAATGAAATAGGTTGAATTACATTGGTTAAATTAGAAGACATTATGTTCCAGAAGCAGTGCTCTGCTGTGGACTGATCACGTGTTTCTAACAGGCCATTCAATGTTAGGGAATTGCTATGATGCAATGTACCAAACTAGCAACATGTAACTAGATGGAGAGTTGCAAAGCGAGCAGGTATAGATGCTGGGAATGGGAGATGACTAGAGGAGGTGTGTGCAATATTTTTTCATTCCCTATTGGTCCAGTCCGGTTGGACATTATTGCCCAGTTGTCTGAAATGGACTGTACCATTACAATTACTCCCTTTATCAAGCTGTTCTCATAAACTAGGATTGGTGAATTTTTGGGACTGACTAAGGGGATTGCAGCCATGTCGGGGAGGTGAGCTCCTTTGCGGGACGGAATTATATAAAGTTTTTTTATTTTATTTTAATTTTATTTATAAGTTATATAGTGCGGCCACTGACCTGGAGGCTTAAGAACGCTAGACAGACAAGACACAAATAGACAATTATCACCTCTCAATAGCAGATGCTTTCATTGATAGGGAGCGAGTGTAGATCTTTTCTGGCATCTAATATATATGATCTCTACTCTTCCGGTTAGTAATAACTGTCACTGCATTATTCTTGCAGTGTATTGGTTTCGCCTTTCGGTAGACCTATCAAAAGACTAGCTCATTAGTCTATTCTAGAGCTTATTAGAGAGTGTGCAAGTTTTACGTCTTGTTCTTGAAAGGAAAGGACAGGCATGTGAAAGAAGTTTTTATATAATATGCTGAGGAGGCACCAAGGCTGCCAATCGGTGCCTTCAAGTTCAGGTTGCAATCCAAAAAGACCCCTAGTGTTTTAACCTTCTTTACCTTCTTTTTGACATCTATAGTACAATCTCCATTTCGGATTTGTGTATATGACCTTCCATTTTACGGATTTTAGGTTCTGTCTCTACTAACATTTACTCGGTTTGGGGTTGGGATTTAGCATTAGGGTCAATGGAGGCTGGTGATGACCAGCCAATAAGAAGTTTACAACGATGATTTTGTTACACTTTTACTGTGATAAGTTAATTTTCCGTTTGTGGCTAAAAAATGTTGAGCCCAAAATGGGTGGGTCAAAATTGGGCTATTGTGCTCCTCTTCCCAGCAGTAATGTGCATATACATTTTTGTGTTTACTGCATGTGGGTCAACCTTTTTCTTGTGGATTGATTTGTTCCTGCTTTTGGACCTGAGATGGGAGCACCCCCCGCCTTTACAGGTATAATCTGAAAACCTGGTGTAGGGGCTGAATCCAACTGTAAAGCCTGGTTGAAGGTCTGATAGAGTATTGTTTTCAAGCATCCAGTCTTCTACTCTTGACAGCAGTATCTTACCATGTATTTTGCCGCTGACGTATATTAATGAGATTACTGATAGTTTGAGAGATCGCTAGGATTTCCCTTCTTATAAATCAGAATTATCACTGCGCTTCTCCTGGTGGCAGGTATGTGCTTACTTGCTGTCATATCATTGAATCGTTTTAGGAGAATAGGAACCCATATTTTCTTTCAGATTTAAAAGGTCAGAAGGTATTGTATGTAGACCCGGGCGCAGTTACTTTTTTGAAAATGTACTGCTATTTTTAGCTCTGTAATTGTGATTCTTAGCAAGTAGCTGAAACAGCTCTTCAAATTATACTTTGTCTAAGATTAGCAGGGTTGTTAGATGCACAGTCATATAGATTACTGAAGTGTGTTTTCCACATATCACATGTTATGTGTATTTCACAGGGTGTATTTATATTACTTGTCTGAAGGGACACATGTTTCCAAAATGCTTGAGTGTCTTTTTGTGTGACCTCTTTTAATTCAATCCTTTTTAATAGTTCTTATTCTTTGTTTTCTCTTCCACCATTATCTTACAATCGTTTCTTTTGGCATGTCTTTCTGACAGTCTCTACCCTCTTTCAGTTGTATGACTTCTAGTAGCTAAGAGGTTTTAATTCTTCATTCATGGTGATACCACTCCCGTTGACGGAAATCTGCCTTTTTTGTTGTGCTGCAACTTCTCATAATGAACAGTGACAAAGGTCTACTAATCGATTCCAGGATTGTCTTGGATTTAATATTGGTTTGCTCATCAAACAGGCTCTCGAAGATAGGTATTGCAGATAGAAAGATTTCAGGAATCATATTCTGTCCTTATATGTCATGGTAATTCACTCTCCTTCTATTTGATGGCAAAGCTATATTAGTTGCATAATCTGCCTGATGGTCTTGAATATCTTGTGCAATTAATAGAGTGGATTGTGAGGGATCATGGTCAATTTGCAAGTGCTGCATGACCTCATAGTCTTGGAGAACCTTCTAGCTATCAGCTATAGTTAGAATATAATTCTATGTTCGAAAAGTGGTTTTGGCTGGAATACTGTGTCTCAATTTTACATGGCACAGAGTATAACCTTTAGCCATCAGAAATTGTATTAATTTATGATCATCTTTCGACAGTACATAGCCCCTGAGTTCAATTCCATATATGACAGACTTCTGTTTATAGACATCAAGGGACTGTGCAGTAGAGGTATTCACAAACTGCCCATTGAACCTGAGCGCACCCCAGAGGAAGTTTGGTCTAATTTAGTCACATACAATTCTCCCTGCAGCTTCAGTCCTATTTTCGATCAAATTGCATGTTGTAATACTACATCTTAACATATGTCCTTCTCAGAAAAACTCCTCCTGATGCATTTAGATGGGCTCATCTCCTTTGCATTTGTTTTTCTCTCTTTAATGGCCAGCTTCTTCTGAATGCAATACTTACAAAGGTTTTCCCGCAGTTCATGCATTCACATTTCCACAAGTGTGATTAGCATTACAACATTCCAAATGTGGCAATAGTGGAGTCTAACAGACTATCATCCTGGGAACAACCAATTGCTGGTCATCCAGAAACTCCTGTGAATCATTTGTTAAGAGGATTAGCAGGGTGGGAGCCAGAAAACAGCCCTGAACTCGGGTGCTTAGGGGTCCGGCCAATCCCGGGAAAGGCAAATTCCATGAAAGTCCCTATACGTACAAAGGATAATATATTTTTTTGCCACTGGCCTTCCCCAGCCTCCGTCTGCAAAACCAAAAGTCTATGGGGCTCATTACAAGTCCGGCCGTAGCCGTGCCGGTAAAACCGGCAGGCTGCTGCCAGACTTGTGGGGATTTACCGGGTCCGGACTTGCCGGAATCACTGGGGAATTAGAGCCGGCAATCCGTTACTCCCCATTCCTATGGATTCCCATAGGACTCCATGGGAATGGGGCAGTGGAAACACTGGCATCATGCGGTAATGGTGGCGGTGTTTCCACGTCCGTGTGTGGCCGGTGGTGTTACGCCCGCCAGGTTAGACCTGGCGGTTGTAACACCACATGGCCACATAACACAGAGTTAGGTTTCATCGGTACCATTAAATCCGGACCGGCTAACTCGTAATGAGGGCCTATGTTCCTGCTGTCTGGTATCCTCCTCTACAAAAAAATAACCTTCCTTTTGGTATGTAAGCCATGTCTCACTCTTGCCACACTGCCATTGTGAAGCTCAGCTAACATCTCCATGGAGACTTCGCCTAGGCTGTCCCTTCCTACAAAAACGCTCTTTTCATGCAGTCAAAAGCTGATTTCAAATGTACACATCTCTTTCTCTTTACCTTCATCTCCCTGTGGAGAGTGGTGCTGCTTGGTTGGAAATGGTGTAAGAGAAGGCTGCAGTACAATTAAACGCTAAATGGTGAATTTGTAAAGGGGTTGGATGCTGAAAGTATAACATTTGATGTAATAAACAAGACTGCTGCTCTGTTAAGCTGAAACAATGCCGCTCGCAGAGGCTACATATGGATCTGTGTGTGCTATTTCTATATTCTGCAACAGGGGGCCTCACTTGCTTAGAGTCGATTGAGGTGGTATGGGATTTGAGTTCAGTATTAAGTGTGAATTGTGCAGACAAGGACTATACAGAGCAGCTGCTACAGTTGTCCCAGAGGTAAATGATAAGACATAAATACATTCAAACATTTATCTGCCAGAAGTGGCCATATGGCATTCATGCTGCTGGATCTTTTTTTTTCATCACTTATAACTAGCATGTTTACTTGAATATGTTTGGCCTCTTTGCATGGATATGACTGGTAAAGTAGTGATGGGTCAGGTAACAGCATGATATTCTAATTTTACGGCAAGCAATAATTGTTAAGCAGTATATGCCTGACTAAACATAATCTCATATCCCACGTATGTCTGTACAATCCTACATTTTGCTATGTATTAAATTGATTGTTAAGAGTTTCTTGTATATTGTATTGTATTGCATTGTATTGTATTTGGTTATTTATATAGCGCTCTTTCCCCACTAGTGTGGCCTCAATGCACTTTTTTTTCTTGGTTGGAATGCCCTTGGTGACTGTAGTCGATCTGGTTGGAAATTCTAGGGAGTTTAGCTTAGATGCATTGGTGCATGTTGCTGTTCTAAGACTTGGGTGGCTGATAATGCTCAAATAAGCATCTTCGGAGAGGTCAGACACATGGGTCGGTGCTCTTGAGGGTTAGATATAGGTTGCTATTTTTTGAGAGAGTCTATGTGAGGCCAGCTCTATCGGGTTCCTTTCGGGTGGTGGTCGCTGTATGCTAGTGGCAGAAGTGTTGAGGTATGTCAGGTGTTTCAGTCTGAACGGCTATGTGTGAAACTAGGCCGGATGTGCTTAGCTGTAGCTGTATTCTATCATGCATGGATGTTTAGCAGTGCCTGCGGCCTGTGTCCACACTAGTGGTGTGAAATATACGTACCGTAGGCTGTAAGATTGCTTATTTGTCCAGGTCTAGAATTGAGAGTCCAATGGTAGAAGGCCTAGGTTTCATAATGTAGCCGGTATCTGCATATAATAAACAGAGATGGAGGCTTAACCTAGATTTGATGATTCTCTATAGTGGGAGAAAGGCTTATGTTTCACAGTGCAATAGGTTTACACATAAGGTAAACAGAGACCGAGGCAACACCTAGATAGGCAAATCCTGTATAGTGGGAGAGAGGCCTAGGTATCACAAAACAGTATGTTTCATCATACAGTAAACAAAGATGGTGGCTGCACCTTTATTTCAGGGTCCTGTATGGTGGACAGGAGGCACAGGTTTCAAGATGCAGAAGGCCTTAACAGATAATAAACAAATGGCAGAAGCTACAACTAGATTCTAGAATCTTGTAGGTGGGGGCTTAGGCCTGAAAAGGCCGTAGGTTCAGCTTATTGTAAAGTAGATATCCATAATGTAATAGTCGTCAGTAGTTTGTAGTACCTAGGTTTGGGAATGGATTTGTGGTGGGGGGTTGCTAGTGTTGAGAGCTTTTACAAATGAGCAATGCAGGTTGACAGTGGCAGTCAGAGGCGTTGCTAGGGGGGCTGAGGGGACTTTTGCCCCAGGTCTTTTGGTTATAGCCCCGGATAAAAGCTCAGGAGCTACAACCAAAAGGCTAGCTCGCCCGAGTCCCAACAGTCCTGACATTGGCTTAGCCCCAGATCCTTTCCAGACCTAGCAACACCCCTGGTGGCAGTGTTTACTTAGTGATGGGCGTGTGCTACCCTGGGCTACTTATCTCATTGTTAGTTGCCTCTCTCATGGATTGGCAGGCATGGGGTGAGGTATGTATGTTGTGAGTGTAGGCTGCTGGCTTACCTCGCGTGCTTGTCGGGTGAGTGTTGTGGGTGGGTTGATGGTGGATCAGGAGAGCCACAACTAAAGCTGCTGGCTTTCCTGGAGTATTGGTTAGCTGGAAGTGTTTTTGAGCGTTATGTGGTGGTGTGTCAGGTGAAACTGCTGCGAGAGATGCCGGCCCCTGAGTAGATATTGAAAAGCGCGGCAGTTTATTAGTGGTGTATTCACAGGGTACAGTAGATGAGGAGAGAATTGGGAAGAGCCAGGTTTTAAGGGCCTTTCTGAATTTCAGATGTTTTTCAATGTTGTGAATGTGTAAGGGAATGGAATTCCAGATGATTGGTGCTTGGACGGAGAAGGAGGAACCGCCAAGTCTTATGGGGCTGTGGGTTGGGATCACTAGGCGGAATTCCCTGCGAGATCTAAGGTTCCTGGTAGGTTGGTACGGGACAATTTTGTCTCGGAGGAATTCAGGGCTGGTGATGTGGATTGCACGATGGGTGGTACACATGGCTTTGAAGGTGGTGCATTGAGCAATGGGGAGCCAGTGAAGGGCTCTTAGGGTCGGGCTGATGTGTTCTCTGGCAGGCAGGTTACTGAGCAGACATGATGCCGCATTTGGATTCTTTGGAGTTTCCTTATTTGGGATGTCGGGGCTCCAAGTTAGAGGCAGTTTGCATAGTCAAAACGGTAGAGGATGACAGACTTGACGGCTAAGAAACGGTGGGGATAAGTGAGGTAAGGGAAAATCCACCTGAGAATACGTAGTTGAAAGAAACAGGTTTTGGATATTTTTTATTTATTTCAGTAGTTCATTACAAACTTTTAAAATACAATACAAAATAAAAAAGGGAGAAAAAAGAAAAGAAAAATATCACACTTTTTCTTTTTTTATGTCTTTTTTTTTATGTCCTTCCTATGTCAAATGTCTGTTTCCAAAACTACTCAAATTTCTTTCTGTTTCTTCCAGAAAAAAATCTTAGTGCAAACATCACTTGTTTGTTTCCTCCTTCATGCAGTGGGCTCCAAGCATCTTCCGTGTTTTGGCAAGTTTTTATTATTCCCACTTTCTTGAGAATAGATAGTCTTAAATCCTCAAATTTAGAACAGTGTAGGACCAAATGTTTTAGCAATTCGTTGGAGTTTTCACAGAAACTACATTGTTCGTCATCTGATAAACCTTTGCTCCAAATATTCCTTATTTCTTTGGTTCGATAAAGATTCAATCAAAACATCATAAATGATGTTCTCTTGATCTTAGAGGGAAATTTCTCCAAGTAATTTGGTAGCTTGTGACATTCTCGGGCTTCCGGAGGAGCATGTTTCATGCATCTGTGTGATCTTCTTTGCTCTGCTGTTTCGTACCAATCTAAATCCCATAGTTTCCATTTGATTTTGTTGGGATTCTCGATTAACATATCAACGTCCGATGCCAGGAGGTTTAGCGTTTTCTCACGGGCTTCTTTCCATAGTTCAAAAATGTAATTTTTCCTTTGAGGTCCTCCGGTTTCCAATATTTGAAACTGCGGTAAGTAATCGGCACCCATGATCTTCCGATGTAAGACCAAGGTATTCCACTGGATTCTTGCGTTTATCGAGATCATACCGAGTTCGTATCGGAGGCAAGCAATTGGTACTCCCTTCGGTAGTTGGAGAATCGTTGTCCAGAAGGTGTTTTCGCACCAAGGCCAGATTTTATATGTGCAGCCCAGCATAGTTTCGGCTCCGAAAATAAGTGATGGATCACTTTAGCTCGATAGAATTCCATAACTGGTTTTAAACTGAATTTGCTATATTTTCGGTTGATGACTGTGCCTTGGGCCGTTAATATTCAGCACTTCCGCCTTATTCTTTGAAGCATTGGTTCATCGGTTATATTTGAGTTGATCGTTACACCCAAATATTGCACCTGTTTTACACGTGCTACTAGATCGTTCCCAATGTACCACTTGGGTTCTTTCGAGTTTTTCTTCGATTGTTATTCCTCAGGTTTTTTAGGATCATGATCTCTGTTTTGCTTGGATTAATTATTATATCGTTTTGTCGATGTATGTTTTAAGGGCAGTTAATTTTAGCTGTAAACCGATGGGAGTTAGGTCTAACAGGACCATATCGTCAGCATAAACCATGTGCCCTAGTTCTCTCTCGTTTATCTTGGGGGGAGAAAGATCGAGTTTCAGTTAAAGCGTTGTCTATGTCTGAAATTAGCAAGTTAAATAGGGTAGCTCCCAGGGGGCATCCCTGTTTTACACCCTGTGTTGTCGAAATTGGGGTAGAGAGCAAACCTGTTTTTTTTAGCCTGATCTTGATTGATGTCTCAGAGTGCAAGTCATGGATTGTTGTCATAAGGTTTTTTGGGCAGTCATACAGCTCCAGCTTTTGCCACAGGATTTCCACACTGTCAAATGCATATGCTAAATCGATGAAAGCTACGTAGACCTTGTTATTCTTCTTAATTGCTTCCATCTTTAAGATATTTAGCATCAACAGGTTTAGGGAGCAACCCACTCCCCTTACAAACCCCGTTTGTCTAGCGTCATACATCTTCATTTCCTTTATCCATTGGACCATTTGATTGAGGATCTGTGTAGAGAATATCTTTCCTACTACATTGAGCAATGCTATAGGTCTAAGATTTCCTGGCATTGCTCAATCACCTTTTTTAAATACGGGTACAATGATGCTCTTCTTCCATGAGTAAGGGACTCCTTTTCTTTTGAATATTCAGGAACAGATTATAGCAGAATTTTGCCCATGCTTCTGAGCCCGTCAGGACCAGTCGCTCTTGAAGAACTAAGGTCTTTGATGTTCTTTAAGATGTCTTCTTCTGAGATTTGAAAAACCCAATCCTTCTTTACTTCAGGTAGTTTGAAGACACATTCAGTTTGTTGAGGGCTGTTATTTGGGCAAGAATTGATTCAGATATGTAGAAATAGTCTAGGATCAAATTATGTGTTCCATGATTCCAAGTGTAACCGGGCGGTATATCCCCACTTACATTCACATTCAGGAGCAGCATTTTTTTGCATCCATTTCTTCTACCCAAGCTGATTTTATAAGGTAGAGATCCTTTCGAGTTTTGGTTAACTGGGTTTTATTGCAGTCTACCAAATGAAGAGAGGTCATATTTAGATCGCCACATAATATTATCTTGGCTCCTTTTTCTTCACTTTCCATTGAGTCGATCAAATTGCATATCTGATCTACAAAGTCTGAGTCATTTGACGCACTATGTTGCCAGTATAAATTTATGATGAAAATGTTTTGTCCCTGGCAGGTGTCATTTTTTCCTATTTCAATTTTCGATGTATGAATATATGGGGAGGGATTTTTTGAGGATCTCAGGTGCATGTACGTTCCACTTTTGACTAGCGTTATCAAACCAGCTTTTGGTCGTCCTTTATTTTGTTTTATTGCTTGATTAAAAGCTATTTCATGGTTAATTGCAGCTGGCCTTGTAGAAACCCAAGTTTCTTGTAAACACACTATATCAAGTTGTTCAAGTTCAGTTGGCGCAGTATTATAAAGACGGAAAAACCCTTGAGTGTTCCATGATCCAATCTTTATGCACCATTCTGTCGGTTCCTTCTGGCGGTTTTGGATATGCTGGCGGTGTGTTGGGTGAGGGATAAATCTGAGTCTAGTTCGCCTCCAAGGTTTTTGACCATGTTTGAAGGTGCCAGTGCTTGTCCTAGAGATTTGGGCCACAGGAGTGGTTGGGGGATGAGTAATGTTTTCCCACACAGTAGGATTTCGGTTTTCCTAGGTTTGAGGATGAGGTGGTTGGTTGTCATCCAGTGATGAATATCAGAGAGGCACGATAACAGGTCTGGGCTGCCAGATCCTTCAGAGTTTGGGATTGAGAGGATGATCTGGGTATCATCTGCATAGTTGTAGCAGGTAAAATTGTAGGAGCGGATGATTGTGGGAATGGGTTGTATGTAGAAATTGAACATTAGCAATGATGTAGATGCTCATAGCGGGACACCTTTACAGACTGGACATGATATGGATGTAAAATGGTTGAGATGCACGATTTGCGACCGGTTACAGATGAAAGAAGAGTTCCACGAGAGGGCTGTGCCTTTGATTCCTAGAGTTTGTAGTCTGAGTAATAGAATCGAGTGGTCGATGATATTCAAGGCTGCAGAAAGATCTAGCAGGATGAAAACCGTGCAGCCATCTTCTTCGGCTGTTCTTTTTAGGTCATCCCAGATGCTTCTGTTCCCCTTATTGGTCTGAAACCTGATTGTGCTGGGTCTAGGAGGTTGTTGACTTCGGCTAATTGGCCAAGCTGTTTGTAGACCGCACAGTTTGGCAATGAAACGCGTATTGAAGATGGGTCAGTAGTTTTGGGGAAGAAGTGGGCCAAGCGTTGTTTTTTTGAGAATGGGTTTGGTGTAAGATGGTTTTAGGGCTTTCGGGAAAGAGCCTGATGTGAGTGAGTGGTTAAGGACTGTTTGTGTGTCATTACCTGCATAGGTGGCGGTTAGTATTTTTTTTTAGCAAAGAGGATGGGCAAGGGTCTTCCGGAGAGCCTCATGGGTGGCTGGCTGCTACCATCTACAGGAATTCTTGGTGTGTGATGGGAGAGAAGGAGTCAAAAGAAGATTGTGATTATGGCAGAGTATGTGTGAGGGGCTGCAGGTGAGTGGGCAGTGGTGGTAGGATTTTTAGTTTGGCGATGTTGGTGTTGTGTCTTTCATTGGCGACATTATAGAAATGGAGAGAGTGGGTGTTGCATAAGACTTGGGAGCTTGGGTTGGTCAGGCGAGAGCATGAGGGAGATTTTAATTCTGCTACAAATTTATATAGTTCCTTACGTGGGTTGCGAGGATTTTGGATACGGTTCCCATAGAATGATTTCTTACTTTTTCTGATTTCCAATTTGTAAATTCTGGTTGTCCTTGCTAGTGAAGTTTTGTTTTGGGATGAAGGGTCGGCTCTCCAGGCCCATTCCGGCCGGTGCTTGAAAGTTTTTAGAGGTATGAGATTGTGGGTGAACCACCTTGGGGATGGTCCAGGTCTCTGTGAGGAACTTTTTGAAGGGGTTAGTGGTTTGAGAGCCTTGGTAAGCCAGAGGTCGAAGGAATCTTTTGCTGGGCGTCCTTCTGCGAGGAAGTGTGAATTGAGGGAGTTGCGGAGTGAGAGTTCAAGATCTGGGGTTATTACCACTTTGTTCCAAAATGGGAAGGTAAAGGGGGCGGTTGGTGGTGGATGTGTGGTGCATTGGCCACTGACCACAGTGTTGAGTGGTATAGTGAAACAGAGTGCTGAGTGATATTGCAAGGTCACCACCCCTTTGTGATCTGTTCCGATCAGTGAGAATGTAGCCAGGTGGGAAGGTCTCGTGCGCGAGAGGTTCGTAGTCATATGAGAACCAGGTCTCAGTGATTAATAGGATGTCTGGGTTTTCTTCTGAGATGAGATCGTAGATGTGTACATCCTATTAATCACTGAGACCTGATTTGGAAACAGACCTGGCATTGATGAGGGTGCAGGATACTTGGTGGGATGACTTTGTGGGTGGAGGTTGGGTAGGGTTGGGGTGGAGAGCAGATTCTGCTGTTTGGAAAGGCAGAGGAGGTGGGGTGGGAGGGAGTAAGGTGGACTGTTGGGATGAGGTAGTAGTTGGAGTGGGCGGACAGGGGACGGTGGGGAAAAGAACTAAGACTGGGTTGGGTGCAGGCAGCAAGGTTTCACTCCTATATTGCAGAGGCAGTGGTTGCAAACTGTAACAGAGAAAGGGTGAGGCTAGGGGGGCATTTGGTGCCTGCGGTCTCTCCCCTTCCTTGCATTATGTGTGGTCAAGGGTGTATGGGAGAGAGTGGGTCGTTTTCTGGTGAGTGGTGTATTGGCTAGAGCTTCTCTTACTATGCAAACTGTGGGGAAGTGGGAGCTGGGGGTGGTGTGTAATTGGTTGGGTGAAATGTGAGTGTGAGGTGTCAGGGGTTGTTTACTGGTGCCGTTGGAGTGGTATCTTGCTGCATTCTCTGGTGTGTTCCGTGTGGGGAAAGCTGTCTAATCCATCTCTCCATCTTGCCACTCTTAATTGTGCAGAGCAGGATCTACAGGTGGGGTAGAGTGTGACATTTTTATTTGTAGCTTGAAGGATTCAGATATGAAGGTGTGCTTTAACTTCCATGATTCCATGCTTGATGTAATGAGTTTAAAAAGATTGTATGTGCCTTTTGTAGCATTGTTTAACATCTACATTCAACCTCATGTTCTGCTTATCCACTCCCACGGTTCCAGGTGCCACTCCTATGCTGATGATACTTAAATCATTGTCCGGCTGGACTCTGCTCAGCCGGACACAGCGTCTCAGTTTAGTAGTTGCCTGGTGGCAGTGGTTGGGTGGATGGGCAGCAATTGGCTGAAACTTAACGGGGACAAGACGGAGGACTGGTGGTTAGTCCTTCTCACGTTCCACATTCTATTCTGCCTCAGCTTGGTCCTCAGCATTCTAGCCCCCTGAGCTTGGTCCTTGCCTTACACCTGTGCTTGAGGTGAGGAACTTATAGACTTTAAGTTTTCTTCATCTCTGTCCACCTCGGCACAGGTTGGTGCAATCTACAATGCTGGGTTTCTTCAGCTCAGAGTTCTTCGTAAAGTTTTACCATTTCTCCCTGCTCACTTCTGTCCACTGGTGACAGCTTCTCTGGCTCTCAGTCGGTTAGATTACTGTAACTCTGTATTTCTCACCCATCTCTTTATTTATTTTATTATGTGCAGCTGTCCCAGAACTGTGCTGCTTGGATCTGCACAGGTACTCCATATGGATCTCATATTTTGCTGGTTCTCCGCTCACTCGACTGGCTACTGGTACGTCAAGGGGTGCGGTTTAAGTCTCTATGCATTTTCCACCGGGCATTTTATGGTTAAGAGGTGGAGTATTTGCAGGAACAATTCCACCCCTATCAGGCCATCCCATCTGCTTTGCTCTCAGGACACATGCCTTTTGCCTGTGCCCCACTACTGGCTAGAGCAGGTGGGCAGTAAATTGTTCTCTGTGGCAGTAGCCTAATTATAGAACTCTATTCAATTCACTCTTCATGCTGCGAGAGATCACTTTGCCTTTCGACACACATAAAAAACCTAATTATTCTGGTGTCGCAAATGTTGGCTTCCTAATCCTGTTGTACTCTCAAGAACTTGCTTGAAGACAGATAACCCCAGTCGCTTTAGTGAAGTGACTGGGGTCTCCTCTCATAGGGAGACTTTCCTCTTGAGAGCACAGCCTGCAGAGTATAGGTTGGCTGGTTTATCCAAGACAACTGAACTTAACCAGCCCGTTTAGCTTCATAATGTCGGAAGAAAAAACACTTGCTTACAGCGATGATTACGCTATGGTACTTATGAATGCCATATCAATTATCAACAATAGTGAACTAGGAGAAAATATTGACAAAACGGATGAATGGGAGGAAATAATCCAACTACGGAAAAGACTAATAAGAACTGAATTGCATGGTGCAATAATGCTGGAATATCTCAAAAATAAAGCTCTCTCACAAGGACTAACCGTCCAAAATGAACCACGACTGTTTCTAGAAAATACCAAATTCAAGCTACAATGGAGCTATATTGCTAACCGTTGTCGACGAGATTGGTTAATATTGATAATTGATACAGCAAAAGAAACAGCAACCAAAATAGAAATCGATTTAAAAAAGCTAGAGGACGATATTAAAAAACTTATTGCGTTAGACGTTCTCAAGAAAAGATTAGAAGAAATCGAAAAAGAAATTAAAGATTTCAAACAAACTAACACACTAGAAAGAATACAAAGATTAAAAAAAGACCTAAGCAGATATTCTCATGAAAAGGCATATCCGTACACACAAGATGTTTATAAACCATCGACGGGACAAACACAAGGACAAACACGCCAAAATAGACGAGTGAGGTTCAGAGCAACCTCCTTCAGCTCTAGTAATACTAGTTGCGATTCGGACAATCTAGGAGGAGGAGCCCCTACCAATACTGGCAATCGAGGTAGAGACAACTCTAACTTTAGACAAAGAAGAGGAAATGCCAACCAAGGGACACAGCCTTTTTTATACAAAGGCCCCAACAGGGGCAATTGGAACGGAGACCAAAGATACCTACGGAGCGGCAATCACTTCTAGTAAATCTATCTTCCTATGAACCCACTTCCATTGAAAAACAACTATTAAATAAAGGCCTAGAATATGTTATCTCCAATAAACATGACCCTTTTGTATTTCGCACTGACTTCTTTAAATTCATGAGAAAAATTAGACTCAAAGAATTTTTCGCGAATTTACCCGAAAATTCAAATATGAGTTTGACTAATCATTCAGGACTCAAGAATCCTTCTACTTTCTGTCCTCCAACTTATGCTCTTTCACCCGAGTCAATCCTGTTTGAGAAAAGAGTTGTAACAGAAGTCAGTAAACTTGAAAAACTAGAAATACCAATGTACCAAAATCTAACCACACTAGAAAAAGAAGCTATGGAGTCACTAGCATCGAATGAAGATATTATAATAAAAAGAGCGGATAAAGGGGGAGCTACAGTTATGCTCAATAAAAAAAGACTACATAGAACAATGCCAGAAACAACTTGATAACACAGAATACTATACTAAACTATTAACTGATCCAACTAATGAACTAAAAAGTTGAATTGACTTGAAAACAACTAAAGCTCATGAGAGACGCTGGATCAGTAAACAAAAATGGCTTTTTCTCAATAACCCTGAACCAACTATCCCAAAATTCTATTGTCTACCGAAAATACATAAGTCCTTAGTAAAACCACCAGGTAGACCAATAGTTTCAGGGATTAACTCAATTCTTGAGCCCCTGTCTAAATTCACTGACCATTATTTAAAAGGCTATGTGGTTAATATGAAATCCTATTTAAAAGACACAAAAGAAGTGATAAAGAAGTATGAAAACTTACCTTACGATCCAGAGAGCTCCTATCTAATAGGCTTAGATATAGTCTCCCTATATACAAACATTCCCCAACAGGCGACTCTGGAAACTATCAAAGAAATACTGCTCACCAGACTAGACAACGATCCAGTTCCTAGCTCATTTATTCTGTGGTGTATAGAAGTAGCCCTGACTCAAAACTACTTTGAATTCTCAGGCAAATTCTTTCAACAAATCGAAGGAACGGCCATGAGAGCCACTATGACACCCAATTTAGCAAATTTATTTGTTGAATAATTTGAGAAAAAATGTATTTACACACAGAACCCGTTCTCGCCCAACATACTATCGTGGGCAAGATACATTGACGACGTCTTAATGTTATGGACAGGCACAATAGAAAAAGAACAAGACTTCCTAATTTGGCTTAATAATTGTAATCAACATCTCCAATTCACTATGAATATTCAAAAACTGTCAATTGATTTCTTAGATATAACCATTTTTCATGAGAATGGCAAGCTACTAGTGAAACCATTCCATAAAACAACCGGAAAGAAATCTCTCCTACATTATGAAAGTCATCATGTTAAACATTTAAGAGACAATTTACCCTATGGTCATTTTTTGCGCCTCAAGAGAAACAGCAGTCGCACAACATCATTCAAAGAAGAGGCGAAGATTTTAACATCCAAATTAAAACAAAGGGGCTACCCAAAAAAACTGATTAAAAAATCAGCAAAAAGGGCAGCCAATAATAATCGAGATGCACTTCTAGAAGAGAAAACCAAACAGCCTCAAAGAGATCAACTAGTATGTGTTAACACATTTACTAACGTCAGTCTGAGAATTAGCCAAATTGTAAAAAAAATTGGAAAATGTTTCAAGATTCTAATTCAGGAGTACCTATACCAATGTTTGCTTATAAAAAATCCATTACCATCGGAAATCGGGTAAGCAGTAGCAAACTAAGAGAAAAAATACCAACTACTAACAGTCTGACCCGCTCCTGGGGCCTTGCACCAATAAATGGACACTATCCATGTGGGCATTGTGCAGTATGTAAACTTACAGAAAAACTAAAGAAGTTAACATAGCCCTTTTGAAACCGTGGCAAGAAAAACAGATGACAAAATGTAACTCAGAATACGTGATCTATATGATCACATGCCCATGTAATAAACACTACAAAGGAAAAACTAACAGAAAGGTAAAAGTTAGAATGCTTGAACACAAGAGTTGCTTAAAAAACAAGGTTCTAACAGCTCTACTAGTTAAACATTTCATTGAAAACAATCATCATTTTGAAAGTTTTAAAAGGACAGTACTCTTGGTAGTACAGGGCAATAACCTTAACATTAAGAGTAAAATACTATTCGAAAAAGAACAAAGATTAATCTTTATGACAGAAAGTGATAAAGAAGGGCTAAATGAATCTATAGAATGGTTACAAATCTGAGTTCCATGCCCAGTGAGAGACCCAACCATGAGAGAACATTTGAAGTCTGCAGAACTAAGAATCAAAAAAATGGCAGTAACCGCTCAGGTGTTTAATAAACAACTTAAGTGTGAATTTTCACAGTCCAAAAAAACTGAATACACCCGAGTCGAGATGGAAAATCTGTTTTTCCACCCAAAAGATCTACGCTACACTAACCAAATGGTTAGTTCGGGCAAGCAACGACAAACACTAAAAAAGGACTAGAATTCTGATAACTAGAACCTCCCAAGATGGCGCCCGTACACGACACATAACCGGCGTCTTCCGGCATTGATTCGGAAACCAGTCACACTAAAGAAGCCCCACTAACAGAAAGCTCAGGACGGGAAACAAGACCAACCGAGCAAAACTATATTACCGCGAGTACTCAAAAGAGATAAAACCATAGGTAAGCGGGAGCCTTTGCCTAAATGCCGGATAGATGTTTTTTTAAAAGCCACAGATCATTGCTAAAGAGAGATGACAATAATATACAAAAAACGTTCCAAACAATCACAGAGACATAGAATTATATATACATCCAGACTATTTAAAATTCTGAAGTTTTTTCAAAAAAACTGTCATTAAAAAACGGTTGTTGACCTTAGTCCATGTATGATTTGTTCACTGACAGATTTACACTAGTAATACCTGTAACTACGGGAATTGATACCTGAAACAACTGAACAAAAGAGATGCAGATTTACTGGACTCATCATACGGAGGTAAGAAATTCTAGCCCCAAAAAGAAACAACATGTTTCCAAACAATTTAGCAGAGTCAACAAGGATACCTGTTTAGTAAAAGTTTTTTAAAAAAGAACTGCCACTTTATTTATCTGACTAATGGTCATATATTGTGAACCTATGATCAAGCATTTCCAGTTTTGTTTTGTTTTTAAAAAAAAAAGAAAAGTTGAATTGTTCCTCGCGCTCCTAGCGCGGTGTTTGGCCTGCTCCTGCTCCCCCCTCCCACTTCCTGGTCTTCCTCTCCCTTCCCGCCTCCCTGCCCGCCCACCCCCCCCTCCTCTCCCTCTGCCTATAACCTCCCCCCTCCTGGGCAGCCCTCTGCCCGCCAGCCCCCGCGGCTAAGGGCCCCAGGCCAAGGGCGACTCCTACAGTGCGGCTCCCTGTGTGTCTGCAGGTGTCCGCAGGGGACGCCAGGCGCCAGTTCCACCTGTTCTCCGTTCCCCGGCCCACCCCTCCTACTCCTGGTTACATCCGCAAGGGGCCTGCCGCACTGTATTCACAGTTGAGGTATACTAGGGTGCTTTTTTCTCCCCTCGCAGGATTCTCAAACTTAGGTGGCCCGGTACCTAATACGCATTACTGTTTGTTTGCTCTAATTGTGGTAACTTGTGCTTGCCGCTCACTTCCTGTCTGCGTGCTCTCGTTTCGTCTGTCTCCCTCCCCCCTCCCTCCCACTCCATGGTGCTCTCCGTCTCGCCTATCTTCTCTAACTGCTTCTCCATTGACTATCCTGCTCTCCTCACTAAATCTGGTAGGAAAAAGTTTAAAAAGGACATCCTGGTCTCTAACCCAGGCCTCCCTATCGCTGACACCTACACTAATGCCTGCTCTAAGGAAACTCTCACTGACATCCTCTTTTTCGTGCCTTCGCCTGACCTATGGACCCTTCATATGGTCTCTGTGCTCTCTCCTTTCTCCTCCTCTCCCATTAATGGTGGCACCCGTTGGGATGTCCTCTTGGCCCCCTTCCGCTCCTCTAAGGCCATCATTAATGTCTACGCTAATGGGACCGTCTTGGTCCAAGGCCCTCAGGCCAACCTTCACCTCTTCGATAGACGCTTCCCACACCTCATCAACTTCCTCTCCTCTCCTGCTGTCCCCCCTCCTCTATCCTTGGCTACCTTGCCTCTACCCTCCCTCCCTGCCCCCTCTCGTGCTCCTTCTTCACCTCCTTCTTTAATACCTCCGCAGGGCGTACCTCTGATCTGTACCCCTCCCCGGAAGTTCTTCAAGGATGGCAGCCTTCTCCACATTGCCACACTAAACACTCGCTCTGCCATCAAGCACTCCTCCAATATCTGTCACCTTCTTGAGGAACTGGACCTCGACGTCCTTTGTCTCACTGAGACATGGTTCACAGCCAGCTCTGCCACCTGCTTTGACACACTCCTACCTGACGGTTACAAGATCCTCTCCATGCCCAGGCCCAACCGTGCAGGGGGGGGGTGTTGCCCTTATCTTCCCTGAGTGGATTCCTGCCACTGTCACTCCTACGCAGACCTACTCCTCTTTTGAATGTCTTGTCTGCCGACTCTCTCTCTCTCCTAGCCATTCCCTTACCGTGGCTACTATCTATCGGCCACCTGGTCAAATTTCCTCCTTCCTCTCTGAGTGGGCTGACCTCTCCTCCGCACTCCTGTCTTCAACCACTCAACTCCTCTTTCTTGGCGACTTTAACATCCACCTTGATGCCTCCAGTCCCCCCACTGGTCTCTTTCGTGACCTCTGCGACTCTCTCTCACTCTCTATTCTCCCATCTGGGCCTACTCACTCTGCTGGGCACACTCTTGATGCTCTGATCTCTTCTGACCTTCCCCTCTCCGTCCCTCTCTCCACTCCTCTCTCCTGGAGTGATCACTTTCTCCTATCCTCACACCTCACCCTGCCTACCCCACAGGCAAAGCCACCCTCTTCACTGCCACCCACCTTCTCGGTCATCCGACCCTTTCGCTGCTACCTTCTTGCCCCCCCCTGCCCCTTCGGCTGACTCCCACCCTGACACAGCCCTCTCCATGCTCCACTCTGCTATATCTGTTACTCTTGATATCCTTGCCCCCGTCATGAGAATCCGCCTGAAGCCCAAAGCCAAATGGAACTCCTGGTATGACTCGGATCTCGCCACCCTAAAACGCAAGTGCAGGGTTGCAGAGAGGAAATGGCGTGCTTCATGTTCATCCTCTGACAAACTGGCCTGCCGCCTGCTCCAAAGGCAGTACCGGCTCTCCGTTCTCACCAAGAAGAGAGCCCTTATCCAATCCCGCATCTCTGCGGCATTAAACAACTCCGCCGAACTCTTTAAAATCTGCAAGGAGCTGGCCAACCCTGTTGCAGTCTCTACCTCTCCTGTCCCCTCCCAGGCCCTCTGCACGGCACTGGCCTCTCACTTCATCTCTAAAACTCAGGACATCCTGTCCTCGCTCTCATCCTTTCACCTCCCTCCCTCCCTACCCGGCCCTTCCTCTGGCCCTTCTGCGGTCACCCCTCCTCCCTCTTTCTCTGCCTTTCCACCTTTCTCTGCTGACGAGGTTCCCAGACAAGTCTGATCAATGAAAGTCTCGTCTAAACAGGTTCACCCCTGTTCCTCCAAAACTATCAAGGACCACATCGACTCCCTGGCTCCTGCCCTGGCTGACTTCTGCAACCACTCCTTCGCCTCTGGAGTCTTCCCTTCCCCCCTCAAGCACTCCCTTGTGTACCCTCTTCTCAAGAAACCCTCCTCTGACCCCTCCTGCCCGGCTAACTATCGCCCTATCTCCATCACTCCCTTCCTGGGCAAGCTCCTGGAGAAACTGGCCATCTCCCAGCTTAACCTCCATGCTGAATCTGTTGGTAGTCTTCACGACCATCAATCTGGCTTCAGAGCTGCCAGAAGCACGGAAACTGCTCTCCTGAACATCCGTGAAGACCTGCTCTTGAACCTCGATTCCAACACTCCTTGTGTTCTCATTCTGCTCGATCTCTCCTCTGCCTTTGACACTGTCAACCATGCCATCCTGCTCAACCGTCTCCGGGAAAACCTGGGTATCACTGGTCAGGCTCTGGCGTGGCTGACCTCTTTCCTTTCAAATCGACCCTCCCAGGTCCAACTGGGGTCCTTCCTCTCCGACATCTTTTTCTCCACCTGTGGTGTCCCCCAGGGATCTAATCTCTCTCCCTGGCTGTTCAACCAGTATCTGGCACTCCTTGCCCACCGCATCGCCGCTCTCTGCCCTAATTTCCAGTGCTATGCGGACGATACCCAGCTCATTTTCAGGCTACCCTCAGCCTCCCCCTCTCCTTCCCTCATCTCTGACTGTCTGTCTGCTATCCAAGAATGGTGTGCCGCCAATGACCTCTGCCTTAATGCCAGTAAGACTGAGATTCTACTCATTGGTACTCCCACTCCCTCCTTCCCTGCAGCTCTCTGGCCTGCCTCCCTTGGCCCCCTCCCTGCTCCTACCTGCAAGGCAAAAAACCTTGGGGTCATCTTTGACTCCACACTCTCCTTCTCTCCTCATATTTCTGACGTCGCCAAGAGGTCACACTACCAGCTGCACCTCCTCAGAGGTATTCTTCCCTTCCTCTCCTTCCCCCAGAAGCTCACTGTCTCCCGAGCCCTGGTTCTCTCGAAGCTGGACTACTGTAACAGCCTCTATCTTAACCTGCCTGCCTCCACTCTCCGCCCTCTGCAACTCATCCAGAACAGAACTGCGAGACTTGTCCTTGGCCTCAAGCCCAGGGACCGTATCTCTCCAGGACTGAAATCTCTACACTGGCTCCCAGTGGCTGTGAGGATAAAGTTCAAAACCCTCTGCTTTGTCCACAAGGCCTTCTGGGGCCTGGGTCCTAAATACCTTCAACTCTCTCTTCCCAAATATCTTCCTTCCCGAGCCCTTCGCTCATCCGCCTCCAATTCCCTCATGGTTAGCCGCTTCTCGAAGCAACGAGCTGGGGGTAGATCTCTCTCCGCGGCAGGGGCCTCCCTCTGGAACAGCCTTCCTGCCTCCCTGAAACTTGAGGAGAACCATCTCCGGTTCCGGAAGCACCTCAAAACCTTCCTCTTTGCTTCTGCTTTCTCCCTCCCTCTCCCCTGCTGAACAGCTAATTAATTCTTCACTGAAACTGCACTGATCCTGCAACTGGACCACTCTAAACGGCCTCGGTCCTGGGCCCAGCCACTCTCCACTTGCACTGATGCCCTGGAACCCTTTTGCACTGCGGGACTGTCTCTGTATCCCTACAGCCCCCCCCTTCCCCAGCACTTGCTCTGCACTTACCTCGCACTTGCCACCAGCTGGCCCTATTTATTTATTTATTTATTACTTTACCCCACTTACCTTGTACTGCACTTCCCCCCCTCTCCTTCCCCTTGCACTTTTCCCCCTCCCCCACCCCTGCACTTGCGCGATCTGAATGACACCTGGCCTAGTAGGATCGTTGTCTGTCTCCCCTTGTCCCTCCCCTCCCTGCCTCGTCGCGCCTTGAAACACCTGTGTATAGGCGCGTTACAAATACCATATCATATCATATCATATCATATCAGAGCACTGATATGGATAACCTGGCCGTTTCCACTGATCCTTCTATTTTTATGAATTTTTTTCATAGGAACCCATAGAAGAAATTGTCTTCTTACTAGAAAACTGTCCAACTATTGTGGGCATTTCTCCTTCCTTAGAGGGCTCTACTGCACATGGGAATTCAGGTAAATTTGGTTTAACGGTGAAATGTGCCCATACACATTCATAGTGTTTAAAGAATACGAGCACAAGTGCTGATTCTTGTTATTTTTGGTTTTTGTCAACAGTTACCCTTCTTAATACTGAGTGAAGCCTCATTAAAATAAGATTTTTATAACAGCAATGCATTTACTCTAAAGTTCACTATTGATTACTCCTGAAGAAAGTCCCACCACCATCAAGAGGACTGAAACATGTCGAGTCTGTAGTCTAGAATTAATACTAGACTATTCATAATTACCTAGAGATTGTAAATGATCTAAAACTGTGTCCTAATAGGATTTGTCCTATAGGCCAATCTATTTAGCAATGAGAGATATACATTTGCTGCTTATCTGTTTTTTAAGAATTATTGTATGTATGTGCTTTGTCTTTATTAGAATCTATTCTATTTCTAGAGTGTGATGATGAATGTAATGAATATGTACTTTTTTCTCCATTTTATGAGACATTTTATGCAGAAATTATTAAAATAAATATATTTTTGTGAAATGCGTATGTAGTTCGTCGTAATAGGGTATAACTGTTGACCAAAACCGTTCTCCTACCTTTTTCTATAGTAACTATAGGAAATAACCTGACAGGCCAAGGGCTCAAGTGAGAAGGCAGGAGTGACCAGCGGTGCTAGAGGGAGAAAGAAACAAACACACGTGAGGTCAAATACCAGGAAAGTAAACCAGACACACACCACCTCCCTCTCCCTTGTCCCCTATTCCTACCTGCTGGCATGATAGAAAATCCAGGGAACCTAGTCAGACACAGATAACTCCTACCGCAGTGTCAATGGGAGTTCCTCTTTAGGCACCTTCATCAAGCATTGCTGCAATGCAGAAGGAAATGAGGACTTTTATGGACAACCATGACCCGCATGGCATGAGGGCACAATGTGGAGCGACAGAAAAAGGTTCCTGAGGAGGTGAGTTCAGTTCTTGATGATCAACGCAATATCCAGAGTCCAACAAATCCACCCAGGAAACAGAGCAGCAGTAATACAAAGTTCCAGTGCAAAACCCCAGAAAAGTAAACAAAAAGAAAAACACCAAAATCCATGGGGTCCAAAACCATCATAGCAGTTCAAGGGGAGGCAGGACAATCCAAGGAAATGTCTGCAGAAGTAAAAGAGCCAAAGTAGCAGTCCAGAGATAAACCAGGTGTCACAACAGGCAAGGAACAGGAGCAGGAAGTCCGGGTAAGAAGAAGATGAGTCAGGAGGAAACAGGATAAAGGAAGCGAAGCGGAATGGAGAAATGGAGCTCACTGTAAGTATTTAGTAAACTTTAAGGAGCAGTGCATTCCTCGAGTGCATGAGTACTCGTCTTTGCGGTGTTTGGGAAGCTGCTGGGCAGTGCTGTGTTGCGAGAACATGGAGGCATCATGTGACTTCGAGCACAGCATCATGGGGTTCGTAGTCCCGAGAGCTGCTGTGTGCCAGGGACCCACAGGCAGCACAATTCTTTTCCTCTGCATGAGACGCCATGGAAGGCGCCAGCAACGCATGGAGGTACGGGGTCAGCCAACCCTGGGAAGGAAGTGAGTCATGACATGTACTTCTTTTAGCATGAAGATGCTTTGGCGTACGTGAGATTTATAAATGAGAATAACATAACATAACATGACAGGCTGTGGATTTTGTAGGCTTCTGCCACAGGTTTAGATTTAAAATGGTAAAAGTATTTCATCGGCCATCAGATGCTAACAGCTCACCTAAAAATAGGCATGTGATGACTGGCACTTCAGCTTGTACCTTCTTTAAGAAGGGCCCATTCTTTACGGGACCAACCCATATTCATGCATATACATATATAGTGCAAAGAGCAACTGCAAAATCCAGTTATTAGATTGCCTCTCCTTGCTTTTCATGCATTTCAGTAGATATGCTAGCGTACACCTGCACATGCAAGAAAAGAACTACTGTGAGGTGGGCACATGGAGTGTGATTCAAAAACGGTTGCATAAATCAGTGGTCCACATCTCAACATAGGATGGTCTCCTAGAAACATTTATGTGTGTTTTTCGGTTAGTGAGCATGCGTGTAAAATAGCGTCTTTTTTAATGTGATATCCAAAAGTGCATCCCAGTTAATACTTAGTTTACAAAGAGTAGGCAATAGGCATGATCATTCCACTATAAGTGCACTGAATCCTGGCAGTTGGTTTCAGTATCCTTTGAAATGCTTGCTCTTCAGTAAATAAGTATTCAATTGTGCTCCTGTCTGCATCTAGAGAATCCTTTCAGGATTGGTTCTAACATATAACGAGATTGTATTGCACCCTAGAATTATAGATGCGGCGTTTCTGACCGAACTTGCTTGTTGTTAGTCCCTCTGCAGGTTTGCCACGTCTCAGAATATCATTATCAACATTATAAGTTTAGTTAAAAATCAAATTCCATAAAACATATCAAAACAGCACATAATAATAAAAGTACACAATACAAAGACAACAGTAAAACCTATTTGATAGTGTGTGTTTTCAGTTCTAAGAAAACATGGCTATGCCTTATTCTTAAAGCCTGAGGAAGACACGACAATAATACCCACATTATTGCTGGTGATTATTAGGCAGGAGAGTATTGTGTAAATCTGGCCCTCCTCAGCACCTGTACAATTGTTCTTGCTCTAACATGTACGTAGGCAGTACAACAGAATATGAAATGCAGCATGAGGCTGGGCACACGATACATTTGTGCTATGAGTAACTGCCTGCTCAATGTGCAGTGATTGCCCCCAGGGGAATAAAAGATACCCCTGCATTTTTTGGTATGCAAATAACAAATAACGTCAATTAGCCGGTTTGATTAATTCAATACTCTCGCCCAGTCCATATAAAAAGCTTTAAGACGATTTCTAATATCCACTTTCGTTGGCGATTCTAAAAAGAAGTAGTGCGTTGATTTTCATTAATGACTCTTAAAGTGGTATAACTATGGGATGGACGAAGCACCTGGTTTGTACAAAATATAAGTACATATAGACTGCATTAGAGTTGGTTTAGGACTCGAACAGATGCGTACCCAATGGAGGTCTGGTTCCAAAGACATATTGGGCCTCGTTACGTGTTTGTCGTTATCCCGCCGCTACTACTACATAAACTCTTAACACCATTCCGCCACCTGAAATCACAGTGCAACCGGAACATTACAAGTCTCGGTGGGCAAGGATGTCAGGTGGCGGAAAGTCTACATCCCCGGGAATGGGGACAGAGAAGCACCGGCACCATTGATAATAGTGCCGGTGCTTCCGTGAAAAACCAAGCCTGCAGGGGCCAGTGCCCCTTGCAGGTCAGACCTGACAATAACTACAGCCTCTGCAGGCATACTTGTAGTCTGGCTGTCCAAAAATGGTGCTGGTATGATGCTACCCGCACCCTTATTTTCTGGACCGACAGGCTTGTAATGAGGCCCATTTCACTCCAAATTGCACCTGCCTAGCTCTAAGTGCACAGCATTGTTAGGAGCTGATTTTGGACGTCGTAGCAATAACAAAAAAATAATCCTTCTCAACCAGTTGTAAAGGAGAAACATTGGAGAAACCCCACAAAGTAGCCCTGTAGAATGCAACGGATACGGTTTTCATGTTGTAAATTTGTAAAACCATGTTTTTTAATAATTAATAATAATTTGGCATTTATATAGCGCTACGAACCCTCAGGTATCTGAGCGCTGCTTATTATTACCCACTGTGTGTGGTGCTCATTTATCGACCTCGGAAGGATGAAAGGCTGATTTTGGCCCCGCCGGGATTCGAACCTGCGTTAGCAGGCTCTGCACGAATGTCAAAGTGAGCGCTCTACTCACTGTGCCACTTGACCGGCTTAGTTGGTTGTAGCTCACACATTCTCATGAACCGTGTGACACCTCCAACAGCTTACAGCTTGTTTCATCCTTGGTACTTGCTTGGCAGTATGGAAACCACCAGTTAACCTTGTTGAACATCTAAAGCCAAGGGAATCATATTCTGATACCTGAGGGATGACACTTCGGTTGCTAAACATCTGAGGTATTTTGAAGTCTCTCCTCTTTAGCAAGCAGACCTTTACTGTATACACAGGGTTGTTGACATGAAGACCTAATTGATTCATAAAAATGGTGTCCTCAATGAACAAGCAATATAACGCTGGCGGAATTCGATCCATGAGCGCATGAGCACATTGTTGTCTGCGTAGGGCAACACTGGTAAAAACATATCCCCAATCCTAGGTAGACATACGCCACGTTTCACAAGCTAGTGATGCAAACATTAATGTAGAATGAAAACAACAATGGAGCAAACACACGCCCTTATTGTACTCCTAAGATCTTAAAATAAGAAGTACAAAGTCTGCCTAATCCCCTTCAAACGCAAGCTGTGTTGACTGACTGTATGTTGATTAAAATGTCATTTGGGCCATATTAGTAACTTTGCTGAACACTTTGAGGGGACAAGTCACATAATTGAAAGGGGCCCCTGCCAAATGAGTGGGGATTCATGGTGTACCACAAATGTTGAAGGAGACACACACCCATTCCCCCCCTAAAATCACGCCCATGGTTTGGGCAATTCAGTGACCTCAGCACAAGCCATAATTTTGATCCATTAACTTTGATGAGCAATGTGCTAAGGTCCATGAAGGCCAGAGAAAGTACCTCTTTCTTTATGCATACATTATGCACTGTTACAAAGTAGAGCTTGATGGCTTCCTCGCTGGTCCCTACGCCATGGCCAAAACCGAACTGTCTCCCTGCCAACATATATTGTACATATATTGTTTCCCTACCCAATGCTCCAGTTTTTTCAGCAGGACTCTTCCAAAAGTATTTAATGTAGTATTTTAGAATAGAAATGGGCTATGCAGTTTGACTGTTCCACAGAATAATCTGCACACTGCTCTGCTACTCTCAAGCTAGGTCCATGCTTTACATATTAATGAGGATACTATAAAGGGTTGAAAAATGGCTACCCCTCTCTCAGTGTTACCAACTAAGGCCAAAAACTACGGTATATGATTGAGCAGAATGAATCATTTCTCAATTAGAGCAAGTTGTGCAAATGTGCAAGAAAACAGAGTGACAGAGCACGGAACCATCTTATATCAAATTTAAAATACAGTCACAAAATATCATCTTTTATATTAATTTATTCAAAGTCAAAACAATCAATCACCAATCATGAAAAACAGATAGACAAAAAACAGAGAAAAGTACAACACGCATATTGCAGTCTATATTGCACAATCCTAATTCCTTCTCCCTTATTTTTAAAAAAAAGACAAAACAAAGACAATCTATTTCATGTGGGGTTCAACAGGTTAGTCGTGGCCACTCTATTACTTTAGGTGGTTTTCAAATATTAGACTATCTATTTAGGTAAGTCTATTGTCATGTGTTGACATGTTTCGGCCGTCTACATGTATGGGACACTATTCCTAGTGTCCCTACAAACAATGAAATATGGGTCTTCTTCAGGACAGACAGATTTCTTTTTAGATGGTGAAAATCTTTTCCAAATCCCCGTTGCCAGACAAGTGCAGTCTAAAAAACAAACATATATATATTTATTACATATTAAAATGGTTCCGTTCTCAAACCAACATCTCTGGTTCCGTGTTACTGCTTTTATATAACAAACAACAAAATATGTAAATTTCATGCGCTCATAACTCAAAAAGTATTTGTTTATATTACATTCTGTAGGTTACCAAGGCCTTTACTTACATATTGGCAGCACTAGAGCATTATAACTGGGTCCCCCTAGTAATGATGGAGACAAATTGCTAATTCCAAGTGTTCACAAATCACCTCACAGCCTGACCAATTCCAGGCTTAATTAGGCTCTGCAAAAAAAAAATAGCCCACACATATATTTAGATACATGCTGTGTTGGGTCATCGTGTTAATCAATTATATATTGACTCTCTCATTGTGGTTCAAAAAACCATTATTTTAGTTCAATCTACCTTATTTAGAAAACTTCTATGTAAGAATCTAAGAAAACATCAAAGTGTCCTACATTAATATGGGTGCTGTTATGCCATCTGTTTTATGATAAATACGTTTGTTGTTGGACTGTGGTAATATATCCACCGGTCACCCTTGTGAACACAGACACATTTTCTCACGGATGCAGCGCTACACTTACGTGATTTCGCCTAGTCCAATATGCAAGACATATGTAGGTTGTAAGGAGAGGCGTGGGTATGTGCCGGCATACAGGCACTCTAAACTTCCATAAAGGGCCGCATAGCTCTGACGTTCCGTTATAGTTTAAAGGCAGGGCGTCTGATTCGCCGAATCTGCAGGGACAGAAAGGACGTCAAAAAAACAACACTAGATCAAGACGCCGTTCAACCCAAAATCTGTCTTCTGTTACCCATAGATTGTACCCGGAACATTTGCGGGGGGAACCACAACACTCCCGGCGTCTTACAAACAGGGAAATGGGCGCTTACCTCGTCAACGAGACAGTCTCTCCTTCCGCATCGGTACGATCGCGAGACACCAGCAGGAGTCCGATCGTATCGGTGTGTTGTTTCGGCATAAATACGTGCCTTTTTTTTGGTCACGTGAGAGCTGTGGCTACTCCTCTTAAAGGGACAGCACGGCGCGATTGGAATGGCAACGGTTTGTTATATTATAGAGATGTCTTCAAAAAAACGTCTTAAAAAAACCCCCCAGGTGGGGCACAGCAAGATTTTTTGTGGAGACCACCACTCCATCCTTTTGAATGTTTTATTTACAGGGAGCACAGTTTGTTCTTATCTATGATGATTCACATTCGATGGTGAAGCGGGCAAGGTGTTATAATACACAAAACACCATGCAACACAGGGGGTGGGAGAGAGAGAGAATAAATAAATCCATTTTTGTTCGCTTAGGCTCAATAACTCATCTCTCTTACCTCCTTTTTCACTTGCTTGAATAGTTTGTAACACAAACCACAACATCTCTGTATGTTTGTGTTTCTCTGTCACGTAGTGGGCAACTAATGGTTTATTGGGGACTTTATTCTTCAAGTATGGCTTATGTTCAGAGATGCGTTGTCTAATGCATCTTTTGGTCTTCCCAATATAAATTAGGTTACATGGACATTTTATTCCATAAATAGCCCACGACGACCCGCAGTTCTTAAAACTGCGGAACTCCCAGTTTTTGCCATTTAGATCTATTTCTTTTAGATTGTTAGTAGAGGCACAGGCGACACATTTTCCACATTTAAAATGACCCACCATTGGTGGCAAATGCCACAGCGTGGTCTGAGTTGGCAAATTCTCTTTTCTCGGATAAGAGTGGACCACAAGGTCTCTCACATTTTTTGTCGCCTGAATGCGAACCGTGGACTTGCTGGTTCAAAATCTGATGTTTTTAGAATATGCCAATTCTTTTTTATAGTCCGTCTGAGTAGATTACTTATGGGACTGAACGTAGTGACACATGTCATTTGTCTTCTTGTGTTTTTGGTTCTGGATGAAGACATCTGTTCCTGTTTGAGTGTTTAGCTCGTTTATAAGCCGTGTTCACTGTTCTCTTCAGATATCCCCTGTTTTTTAGTTTCTCTTTCAGGTCTTTTCTTTTTAAATATTAATGGCCATAAGATTCCTCAATAGTTTTCTTACTTTCTGACCCCATCTCCATTTCCCCTCTCCCCTTTAAACCTCTGACTTATAATATCTAGTAGGTAAATAGCCTTGTAATTGTGTATATGTTCAGGTTAATTATTAAGTCACTTTCAAAAACAAATAGGTTGAAATAATTGATAAGACATTGAAATTCATTTTTATGTTAAAAATAATGGAGCACTAACAAGGAAGAGTGAAACTCCTTGAGGCCCCACTTGCATGAAGAGAGCGCTGGTAGTTCAAGAGAGTCGTTTGAATGGGACAGTGACCTTTGCAGGACTGGAAGGTGGTGTGTTACATGTTATTTCATGTATTTATTTGTTTTGGTTACATGTAACCTTTACAAAAATGTTAAAAATGATAAGATCAAAAAAACATTAAAATTGGATTGTACAAAGACTACAACTCATATAAAAACATAAGTACCTTCCAAATATATAATTTCCACAAATATACTTTTGACATAAACTCGGAGGAAATTAAAAAGATATAACATACTATTTCGCAATCAAAAACAACCTAAACATTCTATAACACCCAATCATAAATTTCTCTATACAACAGGATTTCTTCCAAAATGTACTGCCAAATTCCATATCGCCAATTAAGAGGAATACTTGTCACCTGTACAAGTTAAAGTTACTTAAAAAAATGTACCTATATTATGCATTATTGGGACAATAAGTGGTTACACAGCAGAGGATATTGATGCCTTGCATCCAACCTTTAGGCACAATGTTCATGTCTCAGTCAAAAAGCGTGCAACGGCCATCTGGAGAGAGATCCTATTATTGTGAAGCATTTCCCACAACAAATAATTGAAGTTTACACTTTCCAGGTTTGTCACAAAATTGGTGAAACAACTAATGTTTTCAGATCTTTAGACGGCACAGTCAATAAGAAAATGTGTCAGCATTTCGGTGAGGCCAGTTACTTGACAAAACCTACAGAGCGAGGGTTCACCTCTCCTTCTCTCCCTTATATCTCTAATCACTCCAGTTAAAGCACATTAAACCTGAAGCGCATACATTCATGGCACCACAGCTTGTCAGGAAATTGACACAAGTACGGCTTCAGGATCCCCCCTCTTTTGAAATGGGAAACCAGTTGAGGATAGAGCTTAGTCTCCATCACTTTCTCCATAGTATTGTTCCAATCCATATACTCCAAGAGCTTTTTTACTTTGACAGGATTGAAACAGAGCAGCCCATACAATACCCCCAGTTTATCTAAACATTCCAAAGATTGGGGGTCATTACAAGTTTGGAGGTAGCCATGGTGCTAATAGCGGGTCCGTGGTGTCGGAATGGGGACTTACCGGGACATTCCGACCTATGCGGACCCGGTAAGTCCCCATTTCGAAAACCATTCCCCATTCCCATTCGAGCCTCCATAGGGCTCAATGGGAATGGGGAAGGAGCTAATAGCGGGGCCGCAAATAGCGGGCCCGTTATTAGCTCCCTGGTCCCTTAACGGATCCCACTAAGGGTGGCTGTTAAAACCAGCCAGCCCTAGTGGGACACACTAAAGGACCTCGGAATGCGGTGGTAGGGGGTTAACGGCACCGGCATCCTTACCGTTGTTGTTAACCCCCTACCGCCGTACTCGTAATGACCCACATTCTGTTTTTAAATCTCCAAGGTAAACCGAAGCTATGGTGCCGTTACGGAAGCCACTCCCCATCATGTCATACAGAGTGTCTTTAGGGCTGGTTATCAATTTCCTAAAAAGGGAGACCCTGTGCCACATAACCACATTTTCAATAGATAAAAGTCCAAACTCGTAGCATATGGCTGCCAGGGGAACACACCTAGGAAGACATCTCACAACAGACCTCAAAATACACGCTTAATGTTTGTGCAGTTCACCTCTGGCCCACTTGGGCAAAAACTCTTAACCATTACAGAAGTGCGGGATAACCCTACATTTATAATAATGAAGTGTAGGCAGAAATCAAAATTTCCCATACTTCTTGTCAATTTTCTTAAGCTGAGCTATCTGTCGGCCAACTTTCCCCTCGAAATAGAGTCGATAATGATCTTTTTTATTATCTCCAAAAATGGGGAAACTCAGATAGAGTATTGAGGATCTTAATTCCAGTATTTCGTGATTTAAGAACAAGGAAATCTTTAACACACCAGACCTACCATGGATCTGCATAATGACTGTCTTTTTCACGTTCATATTTAGAGAGTTGGACAGCGTGTACGCTCTGAATGCCGTCATCAGATGCTGAAGGCCCTTAGGGGTATGGTTGTAAAACATGAAGTCATCCGCATATGCGGGCCAACTCACTTTTGCTCCCTCCATCACGGGCGATGCGAAGGCAGCTTTTAATAGAACCTTGCCTGCATCTGGCATGTATAGATTGAAGATGGTAGGTGCAAAAATGCACCCTTGATGAAGGCCATTTAAGGCATTGATGGAATGCGACAAAATGCCAGCGTTGTTAAAGCGCACTTGGAGCCTGGAACCCTCATAGAGAGGATACAGGATAGATAACAAAAGGGTGTTGGAGGGGGGGCAGCCCAAGATAATGAAGCTTCAACCAAAGAGTATTCCTATCTACCAGGTCAAAAGCCATGGAAAGATTGATCGAAGCCACATAAATCGGTACACTGTTTGCTTTCCAGGCTTTATCTTGCAAGATCTTAAATAACAACCCTCCTGCATTCGTCCCCACATTCTTTCTAAAGCCAAATTGAAACTTAGACATGATATTATTTTTAGCCAACCACTCCTGAATGTGCTTTAGCACTAGGCCTGCAAAGATTTTCGAGTCACCATCTAGGAGTGCTATTGGCCTATAGTTGGCAGGGCAAGATCTATCTAACATCTTATATACAGGAGCTATGTATGAGCTATGCCAAGACTCCAGAATAATTCTTGTCATAACAATATCACTAAATAACATTAAGAGAATTTTAGACCAAAGTTTGACATTTCTTTTAAGATTTGCCAAACCATTTCACCCTGCAGCCCGAGACGTTGAGGCCCTCACTATAAGTGATTTGATATCCTCCTGCAGTATTTTAAAATTCCAGGCTGAATTTTTCACAGAATCAGGGAGTTGACAAGCAATCCTCGAGGGATCGTAGAGTGAGCCAAAATGGCATTTCCACGCCTCCTCGGATATTCCAGAAGTTGGCACTGCGATTTCAGAGAATTCATTGCAATTAATCAAAGCCCAGAATTGTCTAGAGGAAGAGTCCTTCAAGGCTGCAAGCATATTTTAACTATCTGTTTGATTTTTTTAATTTGATTTTTCCATTTATTGCTAACCCTCTTAAGTAATAGTGCTTTTGCTGACAATGACATAGATGATTTGCTAATATGTCTAATTCCCTCTGCCTACAGTTTTTCAAATGTTTGATCCTTTCATCGTAAGTGTGAATGTGTTTTGCTTTGCAGGTGTTAACGTGCATTGGGTTCAGAGCCTTCTTTATTGAAGTATCAACATAGTGACAGAAAGTATCATGTGTTTAGAAAGGTTACTTCTTCCCCAAATCCATAGTGGAGAAGTCAGACACAAAGATAGCTTTCAATTTTTGGAAATTATCTTTGTGCCATGCAATACGCGTATGGGACGAGTTAACGTTCAAAGGGAAGGGATAGATGTCAGATTTCCCTTGACCCCAGTCCCCAGGGAAAGTCAACTCTAACATTTTATGGTTGCTGCACTCAGTTTGTGTAAGAGAAATGTAAGAACCAGATCAATAATCAATAGTTGTGGATCCAATACCATTCGTCCAGCTAGAATTAACTGCCAAAGTGCTTAACAGATCATTTGCACATTAAAAGACCACAATTATTGAAGAAATTACACCACAGATGCCCCTGCTGCTGCTTTTGGATACTTCCCTGAGGGCCTCCTTCTATGATGTTATTCGGAAGACCAAATAAAATGCTAAAATACTTTCCAAGAGCAATGCCTGTTCACCCATGCCTCTCTATTTCAGCGTTTAAATCGCCAGTAACCGCAATCTGTAAGCCCAAGCTCACGGAATAACATTCTTCAAATAGACAGTTTAGAGAGATAAGATTTTTCGTACAAGTTGGAGCCAGGGTTTGAATAAATATTCACCACTACTGTGGTACAGGGACGAGACCCTGAAATAAGCTCCAACAATACTGATGAACACCTTTTGATATATGAAAGATTGTTTTTAACTTTCAGATTGATGTCACTTCTAATAGCAAGTATAAGCCCCCCCAAGGGTCTTCCTCTGGCTCCATTCTCTACAGGTTCAAAATACACTGTAAAACCACCCAGGGCATGTGATGTAATCAGCCAGGTTTCCTGTAGACACACTACTGAGAATTTCAAAAGATTTGCACAACGTTCTGGGGAGTTTTTGAGGAACTGTGGCTCCCTTGTGTTCCATGACAACAGGGAAAATCCTGCATCCTGGTTAAAGATTGGGTTTCAACCCCTGGAGTTGAGAAATAGACTCGCAAATGCTCAAAGCCAACCACCGGAGGTCACACTGGAGGTCACTGGGCACCCATCCCCCCTCCCTGATGTACAGACTGGCTTACTTGCTGCTCATCCAAGTTCCCTCTTCTCTGGCCGAACATATGTTTCTCAGCGCGGAGATTCAGAAAAGCCAGGCTATAATTTAGGAGATCATAGCCAAATGTGTTAAAGGCCCCCACCTCTTTCAATACCACCTCGTAAACTGTGCAGGAGTAAAAGACAATCCGCACATAATCGAAATGCTTGGGGTGTATAAAATCCACCAGCTTTATATCCCCAGGAAAGATAAATGTCAGGCGTGTTATCTCATTGCATAGTGCCAGAATCGTCAAGCGATTAAGCGTAATAGGCACCCCATAGGTGAACATATAGAGTAACAAAACACTAGGTACATCCAGAAAATAGCTCTGTCTCCACAGTACATCTTCAAATGGACTCTTCTGCATGGATTTTAATATTCACCTCTCCCTTCCTGACGGAACTCCACCCTCTCTCTGTAAGTCCCCTTCGTTTCTCCACTTCAACCACCTTGGGATTATTCACAAGAGGTTTGTTCCCCAATACCCCCTGAATCTGAACCGTGGGCACATAGTTCTGAACTTGAGGTATAATCCCCTTCTCTACAGTGAGCCCCTCTTTATTCAACCGTACACCTTGTGCCACTAGTTGGGTCCCAGATGGTCCAGTATATATGGGAATTTTGAGAAGATCAATTAATGATTGCCAACCCACTATATCCAGATCCTGACTACAGGGAAGAGAATCCATGTTAGTCAGGGAGCTATTTGCCCAAACCCCTAATTATCCTTCTATTTAATAATGCTTTCAACACAATCTAGTGGATTCAATAGATGGACTCAGCAGCAAAATAGACTCAACCTCTGTATCCCTAGGTCTGGGTGGTGGGTCGGGCACACCTTCCTCCCTGACCTTCGGCTGACCTCCCCCAATAGGTACAGGTTCACTATTATTCAAGTTTGAGTGGAGGGATAGGAGCGTGAGCCACATCCACAACATGTGTAGGTTTTCTATCAAAGAGGTCATTCACCCCTGCCCCCTTTTAATTCCGGAGGATACACCACCAAGTGTAGAGTTACCTTTCCAGCTCTTGTTGTTTTTTGTACCTTTCTGTTTCATAGTGGAGCTCAGGGAGTTGGAGGCAGGACAAAATTCTGGTGGTTCCTCCCCAACAAAATTAAGTTCCACCTCCGACCACTGTGTATACATGGCATCATCCCTTATGAAGTTTCTCCAGGATCTGCGAGAAGGTCAATTTGCACCTTTCTCGTGCTGGAGCCAAGGTATTTTTTTTTCCTTATCTAGCTTGGACCTGCTTTAACGGAAGTGCTACATCAGCATCCCTAGGGGATCCTGTCTCCTCCAACCCGGGTATCTTTATTTCGGGTACAAAGTTATCCTTATTTGTGATCACAACAGGGGAGAGGATTGTTTGAAAATGTTCTCCCACTGTCTCTCGGCTGTCTCAGATGACCTTGTCCCAACACCATCACGAGCGCCCTTTGCGGAGTTCAACGTGCATAGATGTGTGCACCTGTCGGGGCAAATACTGATGCCACTCTGTATGTCAAGCAGTACTGACAAGATGGATCTCAGACATATAGTGTGCTCCGATAATTCATTTAGAATCCTTTTGTTTGCTCCTGAATCCTCCATCCCGTCCCATGATGCCCCCACCTCACCCAGCACCTGGGCCAGTGTAACTTGATCCCCCTCCTCCTCCGACTGCTCGATTGCGTATTGCGAGAGAGCCATGAGTGAAATTACGCCCTCTGAAAAAATTTGCAGAGTATCTCAAAATTAAGAATCCACCCCCCTGACAGGCATACCTACCCCACTAGCAGGCACCTCGTGTCTGCAACTGTTCAGTATTAGGCTGTGCTGAATCAATTAGGGGAGGAGAAAGCGCACCCCCAATTACCCCCAGCATGGTCAGATAAGTTATGGTGGGGGATTAAGGCATGGCCAGCGACCGCCCCATGGTATTCTTGACCAGAGTGAATACCAGGAGAGTGGAGAGAATGTCATCATACATCCCCCCCTCATTATTTGCTCGCACTCGAGCGAAGATTCAGTGTCATTGTAGCAGAATGAGAAAACCCAGTGTAAACCAGAAGAGGAACTGTGTGCTTTGTTAAACACACCAATGTAATATGAAAACACTACATCGTGCATACTAGCTGCCTTGACACCCGCCAAACAGTTTTTATACAGCAGCCAATATTTTCATATATCACTTTGCCACAGCTAGTGTAACGAAGGAGCCATTGCAGCAATAACAAGAAATGAAGTGGAAACACTCAGAGTTAAGCAATGCTGACATAGGGGGAATTTACTCACAGTTCAGCATTGAGAGCAGCGATACCGTAGCTCAGTCAGCCAGTTCCCAAAAGCAATGCTCTCAGAGAACGGGCACTGAAAAAGCAGCTGAGAGACTGTGGCCGCACAGCTGCACAGCACAACAGCCTAACAGCCGTTTTCTGTGCCACTTCCCGGTGCGCGCGCTTGTGTGTGCGTAACCGCCCTCTTATAGTGTTACTGAGATAAGGAGGCAGAGCTACAGTACCACTGCAAAGAGAGTAAATATTAGTGTGTTAATACCAATTTAGCCTTTCAAGAATATAAGGTTTAGTCCATTATAGTCCAACTCATTTCACAAGATGTAGGGAAAGTCCAATTTAAATGTGGCACACCTCAGTGAAGTAAATATCCACTCGTGCCGACGAGAGCAGAAGAAACAAAGTCACCAGCCTAACAGCCACTTTGTGCCACTTCCCAGTGCGCGTGCGCTGCTGCATGCGCAACCACCCTTTTATGGTGTTATATCACATCACTATGCTTACTCTCTACTTTACACCATCATTCAACTAGAACACAGCTATACCCCTGATTAATTGGACCTAGCTGTTCACATACGAATATGACCCCATGAACACCTCATCACCTTAATAAAACGCAACTAGCCGAGTACATTCCGGCCTAGCTGCTCACATACGCGTCCTTCAGGCCTAACGCACCCAGAGCCCAGTCTAGGTGTCCACCCACCAGACTGCCCACATACAACTGATATCTCCAGCACCACACCTAATGCTAGGATGCAGCTACCACCCAGCAATTACATCAGCTGCACACATACCGGTTTACCCACGCACCCTACAAGACTATCTCTCTCTACTGATCAGAACTACGGTTCCTGAGGGCGTTCAACCTACCAGCGATTTTAGGTCATACCAGTGATATATAGAGCGCTATATAAATGCCAAGTAACATAACATAACATAACAGAAGAATGAGAGAAGGAGGCAGAGCTACAGTACCACTCGTTGAAATGAATATCCACTTGTGCCAATGAGAGCAGAAGAAACCAAGTCACCAGCCTAACAGCCACTTCCGGGCCACTTCCCAAGGTGGTGTATTACTATAAAGGCTGTGCAAAGCTCTCCTTGGCCTTGCTTCAACTCCAATAGAATATATATCTTGATTTTCAAAATACATGCAAGCACCGGACAGAACGCATCAGCAGCCAAAAATGGTGCTAACCCCATCCTGGAGGTTTGATTTGATGGGGTTCTGCTCTGCAGAGCGATGGGAGTAATTTAATTAGTTGGCGAGATTCTGTGTGCTCTTAGAGATTCCTGAGCCCCATACAATGACTAAACCACTGTCACTTTCTCTTTGTGGATTTGGTTATCCTGCATTCACATGCTTTTACAGAGAAAACTGCATATGTGTGCTTTAGAAGCCTTTTAGCAGGTTTTGGAGGGGTTTGGTGAGGTTTCTTGGCCGCACATTATATGCGAGTGCATCTTGATCACTGTTTGCCCCCTTTTATCTGTTTGTTTGTTTAGTAGACCACCTTTGTCAATTTCCCGTGTTACCCTTAATTGAACTCTCTCCAGAAAGATTCATCTCTCATTTCAAATTCTCCCTTTTTACTTTTTCTCAACCTAAAATGTTTAAAATGGAAACAAATTAAAGAAAATCCTTGTGCTTTTCCAATTCTTTTCATAATTGTTATTTCATAACGTGCTTAATACCAGAGATTGGTTTCTAAGCATGGGTTCAGGATTCAAACCTATGTTGCATGGTGTTGTCTTGCTTCCAAGACAAACGTGCTACCCCTGAGTTACTCCTTCCCACCATCCCCCCTTTGTGAATTCTCAGGTGTGCGCGACCTACAGAATCCTTCCCGTCTAATTTACCTTCCTTCGCAAAGGGCTGAAAAAGAAGGATCATTTAAGGCAGTTCTTATGCCAAAGGTGTTAGATATAACTGGGGAGTACTGGCATGCCATATTTGACATGATGGATGAAAGTAGCATCATAGTTGTTGGTCCACGAGAGTCTTTCATGAAAAATGCCTTAAGTAACTTTGGAATTTCAGTGGAGATGGGGAAGGATGCAGCATAATTGTTTGGTGGCGCAGAGGCAGATAAGTAGATGTAGATGTTGCAGGCGGTGGCCCAGTAGGAGACAACACAGCAAGAGGGTGAAGAGAAAGGGTGGTCCTGCAGTAGATGTCTTAGGAAGAATGACATGATTAAGCATCATCACATGTACTTAATCTCACAAAGGCGGCAAAGAAGATGCAAGTGTACTTTGTGAAGGGCACGTTGGAGAAAGTACATACCAGGCCCAAAGAGTGCTCACTTCATCATGGATATAGAAGAAATGTAGGTTTCCATATGAGAAGACAGTGAGGGGAAGAAAGGCACTGTAACATGAAGAGGAGTAAACAAAAGAAGGGCCTCTATTTCATATCCAATGCAAACTTGACTTGCCTAGTCCTGCAAGAAGTCCAGCTTCTAGTAGTCCCTCTCACACTACTCATTCCAGAAGACTCCCTATCACTGTTCCCACAAAAACTAGCACAAGCCATCATTTATACCCATCTCACTCAACCCGTCCTGAAACCTATGTCCTCTTTGCTTACTGCACCAGTGTCAACATCCACCAGCAGGGTCTTAATCCAACAACCACTAAAGGTACCACCTTCACAGCTTGTTTTTGTAGGTTGTCCGAGGGGCATGCCACTATCTGGGAAGGCATGGCGGTACTGAATTATGCACCATCTTTTTTTTTTTGTATATGGTTTACATAAGAAACCTTTACAATTAAATTTAATGAATAGAAAAAAAGAGAAATACAAAACAACAACACCCTAAACTCCTTCTAAGATGTATACATAGCATATAAAATCAGTGCAGAGAAATATAAAAATCAAACTTTTGTGAAAATTCAATGTGACTTCTGAATACATACAGGACAGGGCATAACAGACACTCATAGTTAACTGATATAGCTCAAATAGTAGAGCCATTGATCAGAGATAGAGGGAATGTAGACGAAAAAGCATATAGACAAGAGACTCAGACCAAGGATGCATAAAGTTCTAAAGATTTGATAAAGCCTGCAACCACAAGGCCCTCCGTAACATTATTGATCGAGAGACATCTTGACCATATAAACATTTCCGCCCCCAGAAGTCCCAAGGTATTAAATTATCCCAAATAAAGTGCCCTTAAATCTTTCAGTGCAACACAATCTAGGAACAAATGATGAAAAGTTTCAATGACCCCTGTTGCATGGCAGAAACGACAGAGGACATTTAAAACTTTAATTACATTCCTTCTGTGTAGGATTTCCTTAGTATGAAGAATGTTCCACTTAAGTTTCAAAAGGAGGGAGCGATAATAGTGATTGGGAAATTGTGTCAAGATAAAGGACATTGTACTTCTCTTCTTATGTTTGAAATTTAAATCACAAAGAGAAGGATATGAATGGAATTTTTCAGTTGTACTATTCCAAACATGGGAATAGAGGAGCTTTTTCACTTTGTCTAGATTAGTAATCAAGGTGTCCATGTCCGTAGACAGATCTAATAGACTCCTATCACAGAAGTCTCTAAATTTTAGAAGATAAACTTTGCGATCCAATTATCCTTGTGAGAGAAGAATATTGCCCAGATCGACATAAAGCAAGTCCTCTTTAGGACAAAGCAGAGACAGAAAAATTGCCAGAACCCGCCAAAGGTTTTTGGCTCGCAGAGATACCAGACCTAATTCAAACCTTATAGCCACTGTTGGAATACTGTTGGGAAGTTTCATAACCTTTCTCCAAAAGATACCCTTAAGAGAATCCCAGAAAGTATGGACATCCAAGTAGTGGAGTTCCATGACATATATTAATTTTGGAAAAACCTTTCCTTCAAAAAAGTCTACTGCTGGTTTAAAAAAGAACCTACCATACTTATTGTCCAACCTAATAGTCTGAGAAATAAGAGGTAAGGCTTTACATCTGATAGATCGTCCGAGTTCACCAACCGAGGGTTGAGCCAGGATCAAGAATCCCAAATAGACAATTCTTTGAGGTCTAACAATCAGTTCCCCACCAATTTTCCAGACTTGTTTGTTCCCTTTCCATTTTCCTATCGAGAAGACCATGGTAAGAGTTTTACTAGGGTTGATTTTTAACCCATTTATTAGAGCATATTCTTCAAACGTACATATTAGTCTTTGTAAGCCGACTTTGTTCTAATCAAAAAGGAGAAAATCGTCAGCATATGCCAACCATGAGAACCTTAAATCTCCCAATTTTGCACGCACCAGTCCTGCATCCCAAGGGAATTCCCCTGCATCTGCCAAATATAAAATGAAAAGGCGTGGGGCGAAAGAGCAGCCCTGTCTTACCCCTATACGTGATCTTATTCTTCTCAGGAGGGTCCCTTCTAGATTAATCCTTATATGGACCACCGAATTCTCATATATGGCCAAGATCAGATTGAGTAGGCTGCCGGTAGCCCCCACTTAGAGAGTGTGGCCCACAGATGGGACCAAATCACAAAGTCAAAAGCATTTGACAAATCGATTGATGCAACATATAACGTTCCTCCAAATTTGGTCCATACTGAGCCTTGTAAAGCAGTTAAAATAAAACCATTTAGGTTGGTTGAATGGCCAGCCCTGAACCTTGTTTGGAATTTCTCTAAGATATGGTCATCTTTAATCTAGACATTCACGTGAGAGAGAAGCAGAGAGGCAAACAGCTTGCAGTCCACATTAATAAGAGAGATTGGTCTATAGTTCTTAACAAGAGTCTGCAGACCTCTCTTAAAGATGGGAACAGTATGAGCAGTCTGCCAGCTAGTTGGTATAGTGCCAGTTCTCACTATGTCTTGGAAAAACATACAGAGTAAATTAGCCCAAATTTCCGGCAAAGCTTTCAGTGTATTATTCATCAAACCATTTGGGCCTGGTGCCCTAGAGTTCTTAGCCTTGACGATTAGCCCAAATACCGTCTCATAATCAATAAAAGGCTCCCAAAATGTGTTCAGTACAGCCTCCCCAGTTGCAGTTTCTAGCAGACCCTCTTCCCCTTGGCCAAAGAGCTCATTATAGAAATCTACCCATTGGACCTCTGCGATGGAATTCAGTTGATCAGTGGCAGACACAGACTCTTGAGAAGAGAAGAGAGCCCAAAAAGCCCCGAGTTCCCTCTTGACCAGGACGCTGAGCATCAGCTCTGCATCATTTTGCAGCAGACTGGATTTTTTTGATATACTAAAGTTTTTATATTTTTGACGTATAATTTAATCTTAGCGCCTTTCGCGGCCTGGTCACGATCAAGATATCGGGTTTCTCTAAGGAGTTCACGGACGTAGGTCTTTTCTCTAGCAAGCTCCTCATTGAACCTCTGGAGGTGGTCTTTTTTAGAGTATCCCTTTCTTAGTGTATCATATGGTTGAGTATAAAAGACCAATTGTTTCCACAAAAGAGAAGTACGGTTCAAAGAAGAGAGGAGTTGGCCATTGAGAAGACTGATTTTTCCGGGCGACCAGCGTGCCCCCGTACTTTGTCCCACCTATTTTAGATTTTGTGCACCCCCAGAGGGCAATTTTTTAGAAGGAAGAAGAAAAGAGACAGTCAGGGACCCATGCTCACTCCAGGGGTTAAAGAGTACCTGGACCTCAGAGGAAAGAGGTAGCAGAGAGTGGTCTACATAGAAATTATCTATATTAGAGGTTGAAAGACCTCTCTGCCAAGTAGGGAGGTGAAGGTGGGTTGAGTCATAGGTACCATTCAGACATATCAGACCCACCGATTCCATAGAGAGATTCAAAAGTCTACCCCAAACTTTTTTCTGACCCCCCGATCAGACTCCCCCAAATCTTGTCCCAGGTCCCCATAATCAACGTCGGAGGACGTAGAGCAGTCAGAGTTCAGAACACCTGCCAAAATCACCTTCCCCCTAATATTCACAGATCTCCAGGCTAGGATCAATACCATTAGGCTTTCCAAAAAGGACTCAAGGAAGGCTAGTCCTTGATGCCAATAAATGTTAATCAAGAGATTGTCAACCAATCCCTCTCTAGATGCAGTCTCCACTGCCAGAATCCCAAATGGCGTATCCAGGATAACCGTACTTCGGAAGCCCACAGAAGACCTTAGCCCAATAAGTAGACTCCCTGAAGCTCTCCCACTTAAAACTAGCTTTAGCATTTTGAGAGTAAATTTCGAAGCCATCAATAAAGGGAGGCAAGAGCAACCAGGTTTCCTGCAGATAGAAACAGTTAGTACCTTTAATCATAGCTACTGTATTAGTATTAGTGAGGAGATGTACATTTCCCCTTGTATTCCAGGACATGAAACCCAATTTATTATATAATTTATATACTAAATAGCTCAGTTCCACAGTCAAGAGGTAACCTGGGCCCGATTTTGAGCATCTCTGTTATTCCTGGCCGAGAGATGCCTCCGTTGAGGTTGAGTGAGCCTTTCAGGGTGGTAAACCAGAGTCAGATTTCCCCTGTACTCCTCAGAACTTCCATGCACATTGAGTGGTTGACTCGGTTTTACCAATTTTATTTCAAAACCAAGCTCCCTAAAGCCCTCCTTTTCTCCCAGTATCAAGTCCAACACCACTCTTGATTTCAGGACAATATTGCTGAGATCTACCCAGTCATTAAAGGGAAAGAAGATCCTTTCTAGATCATAACTAGAGACCAGAGATAGTGTCGAAATTTGATGTAAAATATTAAGGATATTGCCTCGGTTAAGGCACATGAGCATGTTGCTAGCCCAGAGACTTACACGTTGTAAGATCTCTAGGGGTTCTTTATTTCCCAAGGTTTGAGGCAGGGAGTCTGAGATATCCTTACTAAATTGATTTAATGGATTATCTTTGGATTCAGGGTCCCTTACACCCCGTATTATTGTCCCTTTCTGAACTAAATGGGGACCCATCGGAATTCTTTCCTGGCTACCCAAGTGTCCTAAATTAATAGGTTTTGAATGGGCTGAACTTGAAATCCCAGGGACATAGAGATCCCCCACTGCCCTGAATCCCACCATACGGTCCCCCATAACCGCTTGGGGCAGGCTCATATGAGCGTCGAAAGGAAGAGTTGATTGACCAGCTATGTGGAGAGAGCAAGTGTCAACACCATTGGGCCGGTCAGGACCCACAGTCGAGTTGATGTTCACCAGAGAGGTGAACTTCCGCTATATAGATCCAAAAGAAGTTGTTTTGCCATGTCAATATTGACCAAAGTCGGGGGAACAGTAGTTGTATGAATTAGAGAATCCATAGGGATCAGAATAGATGACAGATTCATAGGGAAGAAACATGGCAGATTCACAGAGGAGTCCATTTCAGTGGGGTTTTCTTTTTGAGAATTAGAAATACCCAGACCACTTTTTACGGGGTCAGAGACCGCAGGGTTGCCATTAGAGATAGGGGGAGTAGTAATACCATGAACCGAGACAGCAATGCCCGGGACCATAGAGCAGTTGCTATCATCAGGAGCAGGTATATTTACAAGAGGGTCTGTCTGGATACCTATAGCTGTTTTCAAAGGGAGTGGATTAACCTCACTGGCGAGAATACCAGCAGTAACAGCCATTGGGATAGGCACCCCTGCTACCCCAGAAGGCAGAACCCACTTAGGAGGCACAGTCGCACCAGAGGGAAACAATAGCGTAAGTAAAACCACATTTTTAAAAATGTATTTGTAAACAAATTCACTTTTTAAATATGTTTCGGATTTTTGTTAATTTGTTGAGGACATTTCTTTACCTGCTGGGGCAAGGCTCTTAGAGGAGAGATTTTCTTCCATCAAGTCTATGAGAACAGGAGAATTGTCCAGATTTTGCACAACTTTTGAACCTGGAGTATAGATAATATCAGCTCCCTTATCACGTTTAGGCTCTTCAGATATATTGGGGTGTCATGCATCTGCAGGTGCAGATGTGCAAGAAGTTTGAAGAGTCAACCTCGCTAAAGTTTCCTTGGGCACAGCAGCTGAGTTAGTTAGATCTATAATGGCAGCGACCTTCTCAAGGTGTTGCGGTTCTTTTACCCCTGAGACATAAGCAATGACCTCTCCCTCATTCTGCAAAGAGGATATCCTTAGAACTTGAGCAGATACAGCCATCCCAGAAAGGTGAGAGGGAATAGAGCGAATGATCTTGTGTAGATCTTTCCCAATGGCACTGACTGTTACCAAACACGAGGCCGTTAAAGTAGGTCCCCGCTCAGAATTTGACTGAGGCAGCATTGGAGAAGTGGAGCATGGCTTGATAATTGTGGGATTATCTTCTCTGATAATCTTCACCAACTCTTCAAACCTGTCAAGCCCCTCTAGCCTGACATAGATTTCCGAAAGTAGGAGAAAATGGGATCTGACCTCTGCCCAAATGTTATCATAGAGACTAACAAAATAGCTCAGCACCATATTTGAAGCGGGGACAGTGGGTTGGGTAAGCCTTACCCTTTTGTCAGCCTCCTTAAGAGTGTGATGCACCATAGAGTCACTGGGATGTTCCTTAATCGGCCCTGGAAGAAGACCCCTCTCTCTCAACCAATTTTGCTTTCCGGTGTACTCATCAATGAAGTGTGTGAGTTCCGATAGCGAACCCATAAATGAAGTATCACATGTCTGCTGGGCAACATTGTTAGTATCAGTAGGTCCAGTTTCTAACCCGCTTTCGGCAATTGCTTTGTCTGCATGTTTGATGATACTAATGTCATCAATATCATTATGTGAGGCCTCCTCAGTGTCCAATCATTTCACTACTTCTGCCAAATGCAAGTGATCTAGAGTGACCACTGAAATGGCCGGAGAGAAGATTTAATTAACGTGCTAGTGGCTGTTCTTTTCCCAAAATAGTAAGACATTTATTCACCCCGGAATGGGTTCCCCCAAGGAGCCTAGCTTAGGTTTCATTTTAGAGGTACTAAGCATTGGTTTCCTTAAGGAAGTTTTAAAAACCAGAGCTTTCAAAATTGAACTGTCGGGGTTCCCAGATGTGCAGGCAGAAAGATTAATATGTGTAACTAAGGTCTGGTTTACCACCCCACCTGGGGAGGACACCCCCCAAAAACTTAGAAGGAGAAGTTGTATGATTGTTATGGCCCTTCAAATGACAGTATTGTAGAGCAGTAGGGACACTAATAACAGCAGAAATATGTGTAGACTTAGGTTCAAGAACAACCAACTAGGACGCATGCAGGGGTGTATTTAGCCGTAAAGTAGTATGATTCATTTGGGTAGCATTCACCATTACATCATCTGCTTCAACAATATGGGGAACCTCCCCCGAAGGAACTAAGCCTATCACCCAAATTTAGGGCTAGAGTAGCCGCTAGTCGCTCTTCCTGAGCATTATTGGAAATGTCATGGTTTCCATTAAAGATACAACTATTGTCACCCAGAATACGTGGAATAATACCCATAGTATTAAAAATCTCATTCCTGTCCTGAGGGTGGATCTGGGCATGTACAATTATTTTTGATACAATAGTTCCTAAGGGACTGGGGATTTGGGTGCTAAGGAGCTCAGTCTGGGTAGTGTCCTGTTTGCCTAGGAGGACAGTAGCAGAGGATTGAGGAAGAGTTCCTTCTTTGTAATCTGGAGCAAGAAGCTCCTCATCAGATTTCAGAGAATCAAGGGTAGCCTCCATGGCTAAGAAGAACCCTACATGTCATACAGATACAAATCCACACATAGAACTAGAGAACCAGAGAAACAAACTAGAGATAAAGATAAACTATTCTCAGACCACCAGGGGCAAAATGTCACCACAATATATACATCACAAATTTCAATAATATCAAAGATAGAAACAGGTTATTTCAATAAAATGCACTGAATAGGGGTAAGAGCTAAGTTGAATCATAAAATAGGGATATAAAATCGCAACACGAATACTAAAACATCCACAGGTAGATCTAAAAGTGAGAGATATTAGAGTGCTGCTTCGAGATATGAAATAAGTGTTAGTATTTGAAGATGTATAGGCACAGGAATTCCTACACAGCAGCCAATAATCCAAAAGAAGCTGTGTTGTTCAGAGTCATAGGGTAAGGAACTCCCGACAGCTTGAGGCACTGCCAGAGTCCGACTCTCCTCCCTCACCCTGAGGACTTCAGGAGTTAGAGTAGTAAGGGTTACCAGGGTAGCAATCTGGAGGTTTTGTATAGTCTTATAGTACTTACACGTTTGCTTCTGGGCAGTAATCAGCCGTCAGCAAATCAGATAATTGTTCCCAGGGACAGGGGCACATGTCACAGCCAAACAGCTAAACAGCGGCTCCAGCCCTTACAGCTCCAGGGCTTAATGCTGCAAGGGTGGCTGTCTGCTCAATTTGAGCTTCCTAGTGAAGTCACATGACCCAGTCATGTGATCGCACGAGGGCCCGCCTCTGTAGAAGCAGCAAGAGCAAGACGCTCGCAGTGTTGCCTTGAAGCCCATAACAGTCAGCAAAGTTCAGGACAAAAGGTATCAGCAGGACTCCACAATTCTCAGCCATCATGGCAGAAACTGTCTGTGTTACCAGATTAACTTTTATCAGGGAGATGAATGACACAGCAGTGGAGGGGCACATGCTCTGGCACCACCCTATACTCTCTTAGTGTACCACATGGTTGCAATAAATTACAATAACTTCTTAGTTCCACCACTGTATGAAGATTTGTAAAAGGGAGTAAAAAAAGTTGATTAAGGATTTAATGAGTTATTTGAAGTGACAGAAGCATGTCCGGACTTAAATACGGTTAATGGCAAACGTGTAGAACTATATGGCTGTGATCAACAATCCTACATTTCTTCAACACTGCATTCAACCGTTTAGATGTCAGACATCCAATAGATTATGTTCTATTTTTAATGTACACATTTCCATTTTTTATACAGAGAAGGCGAAATGATGCCCGTGAGGAATGGGAGAAGTAGCACCCTCTGATTATTCAGTCTTCAGTTTTGGGAGGAAGAAAGGACAATCCATAGTTCACATGGAAGAGCAGTGTAGAGAAGTATATAAATACATCAACCTTCCTCTGAACTCAATGTCAACATTACATTGTACAGTTTAAAGAAGAAGCTGAATGTAAAACTTTGAAGAAGATTTGGGATGATATTACTCAACAATCAGTTAGGTTCGTTTTTGAACATCCTACTTGGTGAATTCTGCAAATGTGTCCTCCTGTTTGGTCTCATAACAAGAATGGCAGTGTGGGTAAAAACTGTGGTAATGCTTTGGTAATTCTGTCATCACTGCATTACCCCACTTCCGTGCTACACGTTTGGTGGTAAGGTGGAAGATTTAACTCCAGCAAAAAACAAGATTCTGAACAGTGGGAGAAAAAATGCTGGGTAGCACTGTTGGCCCCACCATTTTGGAAGCTACACAGAGCACAGATGTGCTATATTTTCTAGGCATCTTTTCTTGGAAGGTTTGGGAACTACCACATTCAACATTGATAGCGGTCTGACCCACTGTGTCCCCTGGGTGGCACATGACTTAGTGGAAGAAAAGTTGTGACAACAATGTAGAGACGCTCATTAATACAAATATAAAGGTCTGTTAGTAGAAATCAGATGGAAAGTTCAAACCAAAGGCCTATGACAAAGCCCAAGAACCAAGTCAATCCCAAAGACTGTTACAAATAATGAAACCACTTAGGCAATATAAAAGAGCCGACTGAGACCAAAAGGGGAAGAAGAGTGGGAGCAGAAGATGTATTTTATTGCCTTTTCGTGCTGATGCAGGGAGACAGCCAATTAGCGCAAAGGTAGCTACATTGCTGCGGAAGCTACTTGTTTCTTAGACCCTGATACAAGGGTGGGAAGCCTGCCAGATGTCTCAGTAGGTCCTGAACAAGGAATGCTAACAAACAAGGTCATGTAGAGACTTAACCAAGAGAACACTAACTAGGGAGGTGCACAAAAATGGGGTTTCAAATAACTATTTGTCTGAATTCTGGCAAAAGAAAGCGATTTGACTCCTGCTGACGAGTTTCTTGTTATCTGGCTCCAGCCGGATACTTTGTCTCCTCAATTGAATGCAATGCAATAACTCAAGCAAAGGAAATATGCAGTGCAAATTACAAAATGGGGGGTCGGGGAATTAAACATTGTCTAATAGTAATCCTTATTAAATAGAAGACCAAGGAAAGATAATTTAGTTGTGTATTCAATAGCGAATATGTGGTGAGGAAGAGTGAGAGATGAGTATGGTTTGTTCATGCGAAGAAACCTGACAAATTCAGAACAGGTGGTAGAGAACAGTAGGGCTGAGGTACTTACATTTCCAGAAGAGTGTATGGACACCACCATAGCGACTTCTTTGAGGAACTTTATGTTGGGAGCATAGAGAGATTGGTTTGATGAATCTGTTTTTATGAGTCATACTCAAAGAGCTATTCTGTGTTGATGAAATTGGTAGGTGGGAGGATGTTTGGAAAGTGGAAGAATTCCCAAGTGGTGGCTCACTCTTCTATGTCAATAGGCCTGCAAACGAGTCAGGTATATCTTGGGCAGTGCAAGATGCAGCTGACGTTTCCCAACCCATATTGACCACTTGGAAGGACTTGCTTATTAGGAAATATCAGAATTGAAATTATAGGCCATTCTGTACACCCTCCAGGATATTTCTGTATGCACTTTTTAAATATTTCACAGCTTAAAAAAGGAAATTCTGCATTACAAATTTGTAATTTTTGCTGTATTTTGCAGCACTACGAGACTCAGGATGCAAGCAAGAGGCAGTGCTTGCAATGCTCCAAGAGAGCTTGGTTTTTAATATTTGCACCTTTTACATGTTGTATCTATGGAGTCCCAGATGTACCTGTCATAACAAAACAGTGGCTGTCATTACGAGTTTAGCGTTAACCCACTTGTGCCACCGGGATATCACAAGTGGCCGTGGTAACGGTTACTCCCCATCCCCAGTCATATAGGACTCCATGGAAATGGGGACACAGAAGCACTGGCACCGCTGCTAATGGTGCTGGTGTTTCTGTGACAACCATGCCAGTAGGGGCTTGAACTCCCAGCATCATTATAGTATGGTATTCTGGAAAGGATGCTAGTACGTTGCTACCGACACCCTTATTTCTGGACCGCCATACTTGTAATGAGGGCCAAAAAACTGCTAGCTATGTCCATATTCCCTAGAACTTTCACACTGCAAAATAATACATTGTACTCCCTAATTCCCTACTACACTCCCAAACAGAACTCCCAACTAATACCTTACACTGTCCAATTCTTCTTGCAGTCTCCTCCTTTGTTCTTTCGCAGTCTCCCACTTTCCCCCAATTGCTTGCTATTGTTGCATTTCACACCCTTTTTCCCATTCTATCATGTTCTCCATCCAATCCTCTCTCACAATCTGCAGCTTGCTCCCTCCTTCCAACCAGTCATTCCTCTGACGCACTGCTCCCTCTCTGCCCCCATTCTCTCTATGATCTCTTGTCCACCAATCTGTCACTGCTGTCTGGGCCAATGCTCCCTCTTTGATCTGTGGCCCACCACTCCCACTCTGCTCTTTGTCCCACCTCCCTTTCAGTTATGTTTGAGGTTTCTTAGAGACCTAGACTCCTACTTACCAAACAATACATTTAATTCACTAGGATAATGTAATTGGTGACATGGGAAAACTGGGTTTTTTGCCCAGTTTTCATTGTGTTGCATTTTACAATTTGACAGCAGGTTAAACTCGTCCCATCCTAACCGAACTTTAGTTTTAGAACAATGTAAAGAGATGGCAAAGCTAGAGAAATCATTGGTGGAGCAGAGCCATTGCTGAACAAGAGGATGTGGGTTTGCTCTCAGTGCAAAATATGATCTGGCATTGCAAAAGACCCAGACCTGGCTTCCTGCCACGCCAGCCCACAAAACAAAACCCATACATGCACCCTGTGTACCCATCCCCGACAACATAATGGCCTCACGTGTCATTGTGCCTGTTCGCCAGTATGCTCACATACATTGTTAAATAGAATGAAACAGTAGAACACAAACCCATATGAGTGAGCCTTTCTCTACAGATAGTTAAGAATAAAGAGGGCACATTTATGAAAAGTGATTTTTCATCAGGGTCACAAAATGTATAAAGTGTGGAAGGTGGAGATTTGAGCCCTATCTTCCTGATCCCACAGCTTCCAAATCAGAAAGCACGGGAGAATGCATCTTCTTCTATTCCGTCTTCAATTTAAGAAACAAAAACATGATATCTGCAAAGTTGTTTTTCAAGGGCTAAACTAGTATAATGTTCAATAAATTGGGGGTATCAAAGCACCAATGTATCTTCAAGGGGGTAACATATTCATTCTCATCATCCCCAGGCAAATACATTTTAGAAACAGACTAAGATAATAATTATAATGAAAACTGACTATAATTTTAATCTTAGTCTGTACAATTGTGTGTACTTTCAAAGTACCAAGTCACTTGATAAAGCAACCAGAACAAATATAAGATATGTAGAAATTGAACTATATGTTCATAAAGCAAGCATGCATCACTTAGAAAAAAGAAAGGGGGTCTATCTAGTCTCACAATTGGGTGCAGTGGCATGTACGTCAGACATAGATCTCAGCAACAGTCAACCTGCCGAATACCGTTCCAGATGTGTACCGCCATCTCAGTTACACAATTGTCCTTGCCCATCATCCTATAGTATCCTTAGATTGCACCATATTATCAATGCCCCTCTGTTTCCTTTAAATAACTTTCAGACCTCTGTTTCCCTTTTGCTCCATCCTTTAACTATTAACTAAATCCCTTTCCTTATCTTGCACAACACACCTCCTCCCTTGCCCACATTGCTCAGTCACCAATTCCTTGCCACTCACACCCTTTAGTAGACGACCTTGATTTGCCTATCGGTTTCTGCCAGACACAACAACAAGCCGTGCTCAGAGTCTTGCTGGTAATTGCAGCGATGGGGTCTGCTTTGGACAATGCAGAGCAAAAGACCACACAGGGATGCAGCTTTTTCTGTGCAGCCAAGTTGCAGTTTCTTGGAAAGTCAGGTGCAAATACAAACTCACTGAAGCAGAGAGAACTGCAAGGGAAATATACCTTGTACCTGGTGATGGAAAGGGAGCTAGAGCTGTCTATTATATTAATGTGTGTTTTCAAATAAGGTGGAGTGTGTGTGTGTGTTTCACTTTCTGTGACTGAGGTAATGTGTTTATTTGTGGCAGTGTAAAGTATAGGTGGAAGGATGTATCTGTGTTCAAGTGATTTTGTATTCATATTTGTAAATCTGGTGTTCATTTGAATGTGTGTCTTTTGCTGGTCACATAAGAGAAGAGTGTCATTCAGAGTTGGGCGGTAACCATAAAATCGGCTGTATGTGGCAAATACTGTTGATTTCACAGTCAATCCCAAACAAATATCATTGGTGGTAGTTCTTGGGAATATCAGCGGTGGTATTTTAGGCAGACTTTTTGCAGAAAATCCACCTAATTTTACCTGCATTTTGAAGGTAGAGATAAAAAATAAAACTGGCCCCAAATGTTTTAAATCTTTCTTTTACCGCACAGAACGGAAACACAGGTGTATCCCTTCAATAGATTGAAAAAACCTTTTACAAAGGGCCATTATGAGGGGTTATAAAGGTGGGCATCTCTGATTGCCTCGTCTCACCACCTTACCCATATAATGCACAAAAGAGCCAGAATTGACCCTTTTGTGCATACTGAAAATCAACAGAAGTGATATGAGCCATTACTGTACATCATTTATTTCTCCATTCACATTAATGTTAAAAAAAATATTTAAAAAACCTTTTTACATTACCGCCATCAGAGGTGGCATTTCTGAAATAGCGCTGTGGTATTCCAGAAATACCACCTCAACTGATGGTAAACTTTGAGTAGGGTGGATTTTTAGTAACTTTCCTTAGAGGTATTCAACAATGCTCCTAACTCTGAATGAGCCCCTTAGTTTGTAATCTTCTAGTAATCAATACCTGAATATTGAATCTTTCTATGTGTGTTTTTCAACAGTGTCCAAAGTAAGTACCACAGTCAAACAGACATTTTTATAACTACTATATAAGTAACATCCATGGGTGCTATTCAGGGGGCAATTAAACCAGTTTTGTATGAACACTTTGGTGATCAAGAAATTCAACAGAACATAGGGGAAGCATTTGTACAGAATCAAACCAAGGCCAAACTCTAATAAAATATGAAAAATATTGACCCTTACTTCCTTCAAACGAATGCATCATGATAGGCTGCTCTGGATTGTAACAGACCAATGGTGTATTGGGAGCAGTGGTGCCAACATTACCATCCATGGCAACCGAATATGTTATTTAAATGGATCTATTGCCAGTGAGTGGTATGAACATGCCACTGCAGTCCTCTCCCTCTCCCTGACGTTGGGGGCCCATGTGTGGACGTCACCCAGGAACATCTACATCATTGCTAAAATCAAGAGGAATGCCTCGCCCAATGTAAACAGAATCTGAGCAAGCTTTGCAACACTCTCTTCTTTTATGGCAGGCTTGATTCTGAAGGATTTCATCTTTTTCATTCTGGAGCTCTAGACTATTGGGCAACAGCCCCGCCAACCTGGGGGAATTTGCCCCTTTGCCGCTGTTGCCAGTCTGCACCTGCCTTCTTTGAGCTTGTTGGTTTAGGGCAGATTCAGTTTGATGCCCAGGTTTCGTACATGTGATTACCACTGCGTCGGTCCAATTTGTCTCTAAAGAACTGTCCTCCACTATGTTTTGTGTACAGATGAGGGAGACAGCTCTTTAATAATAGTAGGGGGTCGGAGTTCACACACCTCACATGACCTTTCAATGTGTGTCCTGCATGAGTGGAGAGAAACCCATTTTTCCTTTCTATTCCAACTGCAAGGAAAGATCGAAACTCTTTTTTTTTCATTTAAGCTACCCTGCATCTCTCAAGAGATTGAAATGTGTGAGATTCACAATTGCAAATAGAAATATTCTATTTGATCTTTGGAACCTAGCAGTTCGAATTTGGGAAGCTTGCAACTTGAAATGTCTCTGCTGAAGTAAATACAGCATCCCTCGTACATTTGGTCACTGCTTTTTTGTTCATGGCTTATTTCTAGCTTATTTGGTTTAAATAAGATGTATATGTTGCTTAAAGTAAAGAAACTGAAATTATGCATGGTAACATATTCATTTTTTAAAGTGTGTTTTTAAAGTTGGATAAATGATTTATTAAATAAAACAACTATTTGTCCTCATATTTGGCTTTGGTTGAATACTTAGTAAACTATTGGGTATTCGGTCAAACTATGAATTTGCTATTTGCTACACCCCTTATGCTAAGAACCAGATCATGGAGAAATCTAACTAAGTGGATGTTAAGAACCAGGTTGTTGAGATACCTAACCAAGTAGATGCCTAGAGCCAGGTCGGGGAGAGACCTGATCAAGTGAATGCTGAGACATGTGGTGATCAAAGGGCATGATAAAGTAAATACTGAGAGCCCAGGTCTTGGACAGACCTAGCCAAGTGAATGCTAAGAATCCAGGTCATGGTGAGACATAAACAAGAGAATGTCGAGAAGCAAATTAATTGAATGATGAGAATGCAGGTAATGGGGATACCTATGTGGTAAAGTGACTTAACAGACTTACCAGACATTGGGCGAAATCTAACAGTGCAGTTAGGAACACTGATACCTGTGAAAGCTGTAAGTATGCAGGTGAAATGCCCTAAACATAGAGCAAATGTAAGAGTGCAGAAGTAAAACTCTGACACAGAGGGGTCCTGGTGCTGGCTATAAACTTTAATTCAAAGGTGCACATGGACAAGAAAACCCTGACTCACCCTAACTATAAGAGGGTTTCCCTGCGTTAACAGAAATAACTAGTGTCAGAATGTCCAAAGTAAACGTTCCACTGCCCAGTGTCAAAATCCTAACTCTGTCCCTTACACACTAAGCTAACTAAATGAAAGGAGACGTCTTGTTGATCCAGAGGGTTGACCCCCTTCCCCTGGCTATAAAGCAGTTCTTGTCTTGATCAGGTTCTCTTCATCTAACTACAGCCCCTTCTTGACTGTTCGAGAAATGTCTTTCTTTCCACAGCAGAACAATCAGTTCTTTGGGGTCCCAGAGTGTGGTTGGTAGCTTTTGCTCACCCTCGCCAGCTTTTGCGCTGAAGTGGAACATCCTGGATACTCTTTCCAAGCTGTCATGGGTCCTCAAACAATGGGAGCAGACTTGGTTCCCTTTCATCAAGTGATGTGTTGTAGAAGCATTGCCTGGATGCTCTCTCAAAGCTGCATGGGTCCCTAATGCTTTGGTGCATGCAGACTTGGTTCCTTTTTACAAAATGCTGCACTGAAGAAACATTGCATTGATGCTCTCTCCAAGCTGTAGACTTGGTTCACTCTCCTGTCAAGCCTGAGTACAATTCATGTACATTTTTGGGGTGAGTGCCAGGCTCGCCTTTCCGTCTTTATTCTAACTTTCTGTAGACTTGGTTCACTCTCCTGCCAAACCTTAGTACAATACCATGTACACTTTAGGTGTGAGTGCCAGCCTCAGCTTTCTGGCTTTTGCAACAACCTCTTTGAGATTTCTGAGCCCCTGTGGTTTCCTACATATGTTGTGTTATGGAGAACACAATGTTGACTCCCTTGAGGCATCTGGGTTGACTTGTGGTACTCCGGGATCTCTCTGGAGCTTCCTTCCTGAAGCAGCATGTTCATAGGTTTATATTGCTTGGGGGTGGTGTGGTCATGCTCTTTCATGATTGCGAAGTCTCTGGGGTGCCCATAGACTTGGTTTGCTTCTGGGTGGCGCGGTCCTCACATCCTGGACAGGCCCTGGACTCTTTCAACTTGTGCAAAGCACCCCGCTTAGTGCCTGTCCGCATACTGGGCTTGTCTTGGCTCTCACCTTTCCTTCTGGGAGAGCTTGGCACATTGCCAAGTCCTTTGTTGGTTTTTATCGTACTGCCAATCACAGTTAGTGAATCACTAAACTGTTGACAGTGGTTCCAGTGTGTACTAAGTATTGTTCTACATTGCCTCCTCATCTCAGTACTAAGTGAGTATTCTCTGCTGGAGTTGTCTAAGCTCATTTAGGTGGTAAGTGTGAAGACGAATGAGGAGAGGAAGGGGGTTCATGCTGGAAAGGGGCACCATGGTCATGTTCTTGGTTGCAATACTGTGTTCTTCTGATGTAGTCATTACTGGTCCCAAATGGGGTTCCCCTCCCATCGGAACCACCGGCTGAGTAAAACCCTGGGGGACTATTGGGTAGTAGCCTCACTACCCTGGCCTCATGCGAAGGGGCTCCCCCTTCAGAAGCAGTAATGACATCATGGGATTCATCACATACACTTCCCCTTAAGTTGTCTGGTACCTCCTCCCCTATCGGGAACCGGGAGAGGACATCTACATGTCCCTGATCTTTACCTCTGCAATGTTCCACACTGAAACAGAAGGACTGTATGTCAAGGAACCATTCCATGACCCTTGGATTGGTATCTTTCCTTGAACCAAGCCACAGGAGAGGGGAATGATCTGTAACTAGGGTGAATTTCCTCCCGGTAAGGTAATGGCAGAGATGACTTACTGCCCATTTAATTGCCAAAGCCTCAAGTTATATCATGGCATAGTTTCACCCCTTGGGGAACAACCTGCAGCTGCAGGATGTTCTTTGCGTCTTGAAACACTTGTGTATAGGCGCGTTATAAATGCCATATCATATCATATCCAGTCATAGGTTTGAGACAACACTGCCCTCAGCCCTACCTCTGAGGCATCCATTTGTAGAACATACTCTTTGTTGAAATTTGGCACTTTAAGGATGGGTTTGCTACACAAAATTGATTTGAGAGAATCTAAGCACACCTTTTCCCATTTGATCTTCTGGGGTTCTGAGTTTTGCAATTGATCAGTTAGGCATGTGGTAATGGACGAAAAATGTTGAATAAATCATTTATAATAGCCTACGAACCATAAGAAAGACTTTAACTCCCTTGGGATTGTTGCTGTGGGAATGTCCATCACTGCCTTAACCTTCTCCAACTGGCGTTGGACTATCCTGTTACCAACAAAGAAACCCAGCTGTTTTACATCCGACTAGGCCTGGCGGCATTTGTTTAGGTTTGCATTTAGTCTGGCTGTCGTAGTGCTGTGGTGATCTGATATAGATGGGACATAAGTTCTTCACAGGTACGACTGTGTATAACAACGTCGTCAAGATTTGCGCCACAGAAACTGTTATATGGTTGGCGTAACTGATCTGTTAACCTCCGAAAGGTTGATGGTGCACCATGCAGTCCAAGGGGAAGGACTTTTAACTGGAAGAGTCCTCTAGGAGTTGAGAAGGTGGTCTTTTCTTTATCACCATGGTTCAGAGTGACCTGCCAATAGCCCTTGGTCATATTAATCGTGGAGATGTAAACAGCGGTGCCCAGTCGATCAATGATATCATTGATTCTTGACATCAGGTAATTGTCAAAGTGGAACACTACGTTCAATTTCCAAATATCAACACAAAACTGCCATGATTGATCTGGTTTGGCAACCAGGAATATTGGTGAGGACCATGGAATCTGTTATGGTTCCATGATATCATCTGCCAATATCTTTTCCACCACCTCAACGATTATTTCCCTCTGGGCCTCTGGTAACCCTTAAGATCTTAATTGTAAATCTTTCCCCAGGGTTGTACGTATATGCTGCTAAATTCCCCAAAACTCTCTTCTCTTGGGTAAACAACTGAACAGATCTGGAAATTGGTCCAGAAGGTCCTGTATTTCCTTCTGTTGTGGTGCGGGGAGTTCATTAGGTGTGAGGTTCATGGAATAGTTCTCTTCTGCTAATAGGCTCACCATGACCACTGAGGATGAGTCTACTGGATCCTGTCTTCACTCTTTTAAAAGAATGTACATGATAGACATAGAATCTAAGGCGCCCGTCAGGCTGAGAGATATGGCAGTTGCAAGGCCCATTCTGCTCTACACTCTCATAAAGGCATAACACTGAGATAGCATTTTATGCTCTGATGTGGGAAGTAGGACAAGAACATTTTGTCCAACAGAGAAAAATTGGGTGATTGCCTTTTTATCATAGAATCCCTTCTGATATTCTTGAGCCTTAGTTAAGCTGGAATTCACTATATCCCAAACCAGGGCCATAGGTTCCTTGATTCTCTTCGCTGTTTATGTGCGTGGTAGTATAGCCTCACCCCTTTATTCCCAGGTCTCTCTATACACATCCAACACATCTCTGGGATCTCATCCATAATAAAGATAGAATCACGTGAATCCCAGAGAACTTTGTGGAGCTTTACTAAAGCGAAAATGGTCCCTTGTACCATCATGCCCCCATTTCTCCCATCTGCTTCAACATGTTTTAGAAGGATTCCTTTAAGGTTTTTATTTGAATCATTCTACAAGCCTGTCTGTTTGGGAGTGATATATAGACATTCTAAGGGGTTTAATGTGGAGGATCTCCTTCACCTAAGCCATGATCTTGCTCATGAATGTCATACCTTGATTGGTAAGAGTTTCCTTTGGGAAACCTAACTTTGATAAGAATGGAATTAGATGTTTCAAAATCTGCTATGAGGTGTTTTTTTTCGCATGGGAAGGTTTCTGGATAACAGGTGGTATAGTCTAGTATGCCAAGTATATATCTTTTCCCTAACTTGGAAAGTTCTAGAGACTGTAATGGGGCTGGAAACGTTTTTGCAGATCTTTCTTTTGACACAGCGGACATGTTAGCACAAACCTTTGATGTCCGCAATGATCCTGGGCCAGTAAAACCTATTAATAATATGTACTGGGGCCTTGGAGTCTCCTACGTGCCCCGAGGTTAGATGAGCATGGGCTATCTCCAGAACTATCCGATGATGCCGTTTTGGGACTATTATCTGGTACCAAACTACACCCTGATCACTACTGTGCCCTATATACAGAAAATATTGCTTAATAAAAAAGAAGGTTGCCACTCTCTTCCTTCCTTCCGTTTTTTAGATAACTTTAATGAAGGCCTCTGCTAGTATCGTATCATTCCTTTGCATGAAGGCCTAACCGGGAATGATATTGGTCTTGTCTCTTGTGGGTTGGACAGTCTAATTTCTGGTCTGGAGTTTGGTCAATCTCCCCCAACCCCTGTGTCCCTCTCTCCAGGTGGTCTTGATCTGCGACTTCTGTGAAATCGGGAAATACTTCCTTCTCAATGATTTCTGGGGCTACTTTATCACAAATGTCCCCCCGGTATGAATCTTTGCCATTGTTCTGTAGGAGAACCTTTACATCTTCCCTATAATCAGGGTCTACTTCTCACACTAAGATGGCTAACTCATAATGGCAGTCAAATCAGTACTTGCAAATTATTCTCATGTAAATGCCTGGAGGAGGGGTTATAATTCGGCCAGTTGGTATTATGTGCCTTTCTCCTGGGGCTATCACCAGGTCCTGAATATTGCATAGGTTGAATCTAATGGACTCCTGAGTGGCTATTCAAAGGTGCAAAAGTAAAAGAAAACCCTAAATCTAAGAGGGGCTTCAATGCCTCAACATTAATAACTAGTGTCAGAATGTCCAAAGTAAGATTCCCACTGTCCAGTGTCAATATCCTAACTCTGTCCCTTACACACTAAGCTAATTAAATCAAAGGAGATGTCTTCTTGATCCAGAGGGGTGACCTCCTTCCCCTGGATAAAAGGCAGTTCTTGTCTTGATCAGGTTCTCTTCTTCTAACTCCAGCCCAACCTTGGCTGTTGGAGAAATGTCTTTATTTCCCCAGCGCCAAAACAACATGTTATTTGGGGTCCTAGACCATGGTTGGTAGCTTTGGCTCACCCCAGCCAACTATTGTGCTGGAGAGGAACCACCTGTATAGTCAAGCTGTCATGGGTCCTTGATCCTTGGGTTCAGATTTGGTTCCATTTCACCAGATGCTGCACTGATGAAGCAGTTCCTGGATGCTCTCTCCAAGCTCTAGACTTGGTTCACTCTCCTGCCAACTCTGAGTACAATTTCATGTATGATTTGAGTGTGAGTCTCAGACTCGTCATTCCAGCTTCATTCTCTCTTTTTGTAGACTTGGTTTACACTCCTGCCCAGCTTTACTGAAGTCCATGTACAATTTGGATGCAAGTCCCTGACTTGCCTTTCTGGCTTTTGCAACCACTCTCTTGAGGTTTATGAGCTCCTGTGGTTTCCTGTGTACCTTGTGTTATGGCATACGTGAGTGCTGGCTCTCTTGAGGAGGCTGGGCTCAGTCACTGTACTCTGGACACTCTTCAGTGCTTCATTCCCCTGACAGCAGCTCTGTAGGTTTCTTCTGCTGGGGGATGGCAGGGTTGTGTGCTTTCATGGTTTCCACATCTCTATGGTGCCTGGAGTCTTGGTCCACTTCTGGTCTGTGCCGTCCTCACATCCCGGACCGGGTCTCGACTCTTTCTCCTTCTGTAGGGCACCCAGTTCAGTGCCCATCTGCATATCAGGCTCGTCTTGGATCTTGCGGTTCGTCCTGGGAGGGCTTGGCACATTGTAAAGTCCTTATTTGGTTTTTATCTTACTTCTGCCAATACCTGTTTGTGAACTTCTAGACTGGTGACTGTGGTTCCAATGCAAACTCGGTGTGCTCGGCATTCCCTCCTTGTCTCAGTACTAGGTATGTATTGAGATGGTAACTGCCTCCTACTCTTCCTGATCTATGTATTCTCTATTGGAGTTGCCTTAGAAAAGTAGACATGGAATATGGGTAAGTGTGAAGAGGAATGAGGAGAGGAAGAAAATGTAGGGTCATTCCAAAAAGGGGCAAGAAGGTCATGTGCTTGATGAGAATACCACATTCTCCCTATGTGGTCATCACTGGTCCCAAATGGAGTTTCTCCTCCTATGAGATCCACCAGCTAAGTACCACCCCAAGGGGACTATCGGGTAGCGGCCTCAACACAATGGCATCATGTGAATGGGATCCCCCTTTAGAAGCAGTGACACCATCATGGGATTGGACACAGGAAGTGCAAACTGTGGAAATTCTATCAGCCTGATGATTTGGTCATTTTTAGAGTCAGTGGGTCTCATCATGAGTGTGCCGGTCTGGAAACAACGGTGCTGGTAAGCGTATTGGCACCGTTGTTTCCAGACCAGAACACTACGACTCTGCGGGCGGGTTCTGTCCTGCCCACCAGGGTCAGACCTGACGGGCGGAATGGCTCCAACCCGCAGAGTTTTACGGAAGCACTGGCACCGTTACTAACAGTGCCCGTGCTTCCGTGGTCCTCATTCCCATGGAGTCCTATAGGAGTTCACGGGAATGGGGACTTACAGAATTACCAGCGCCTGACTTTCCAGCCACCGGGGACGGAATACCCCAGTGTTACCGGGAATTGAGGTGCCTCTAAAATGTGCAAGTTTGGTGGCAACCTGCCGGATTTACCGGCATGGTTACCGCCGGGCTTGTGATGAGGCCCAGTGTACCTTGTCATTTGTCACCGCACTCCAGGCCATTTTCTAATTGGATTCCGTTTTACCACATTTTAGAGAGCATTAGGAAACTGAGTACAAGGAAATGATGGAGCAGCAAAATATATTGTTACCGGCTTTCATTAGCACAAGAGCCCTCACCAAAATAGCCAGAGTGCTGCCATCTTGAACTAGGCCCCATTAGAGTGTGGGGAGTTTTGTCATTTAGGGCACTAGGCCGCAGTTCTAAGCCTCTGGGCATCATTATAACTGAGGTGGTAGCCGTGCCGGTAAATACCGCCACGGCTGCCGCCAGAGTAATTATTTTACCAGCACCCAGCAATGGGGATGTACTGGGGCATTCTGGCCCTGCTGAACCTGGTAATTCCCCTCCGTCGGGTGCCGGTAAAAATGACTCCCCATTCCCATTTGAGTCTCTTAGGACTCAATGGGAATGGGGAGGCCCATAGCACCGGTACCGTTATTAACGGTGCCAGTGCGATCGTGTAGGTCTGCTCGCAGGTGTCTTTCCACCCGGCAGGTCAGATCTCTCGGGCTGAAAGGCACCGCGAGTAGACCTCATAGTTTGCCAGTCCAGTAACAAGAGTATTGCAAGCTTACCAGTACCGTTGTTACCAGACCGGCAACCTTGTAATGTCAAAGGGTTTGCAATAGAATGACTTGGTGGCACAAATAAAAATGAGAAGAAATGAGCAGTGGCACAGTTATGTTTTTTATGATGCCATCTTTTTCCGAAGAGATAGCAAGCCGGATGTGTGCAAGAGATGGCAACAAGTTTCAAAACAGGAGATGCAAAACGTGTTGCAAGGCCTGATAACTGTCTGGCTGGCCAAATTGACTGAAGTTATGGGAAAGGATATTAATGTGTCTAGTTTGCTGATTTCACTGTTCACACTCACTACATGATTGAGTTGTTTTGGTGGGACTGCTCATCAGAAGTTACATGAAATTGGTTTGACAAAGAGGATATGCCATTTTAGTAAATGTTAAGATGGTGTCTGAAATGTTGATGGTGCACCATGGAGTCCAAGGGGAAGGACTTTGAATTGGAAGAGTCCTCTAGGAGTGGAGAAGGTGGTCTTTACTTGATCACCATGGTTCAGAGTGACCTGCCTATAGCCCTTGGTCAGATTAATCGTGGAGATGTAGACAGTGGTGCCCAGTCAATCAATCATGTCATCAATTATTGACATCAGGTAATTGTCGAAGTGGGACACTGTGTTTAATTTCCAAACATCAACACACAACTGCCACGATTGATCTGGTACGGCAACCAGGAATATTGGCGAGGACCATGGAATCTGTTACAGTTCTATGATATCATCTGCCAATATCTTCTCCACCTCCTCAATGATTATTTCCCTCTGGGCCTCTGGTAACCCTTAAGGTCTTAAATGAAAATCTTTCCCGAGGGTTGTACATACATGCTGCGAAATTCCCTAAACTCTCTTGGGTAAACAACTGAACAGATCTGGAAATTGGTCCAGAAGGTCCTGTATTGCCTTCTGTTGTGGTGCGGGAAGGTAATTAGGTGTGAGGTTCATGGAATAGTTCTCTTCCGCTAATAGGCTCACCATGACCACCGAGGATGACTCTACTGGATCCTGTCTCCACTCTTTTAAAAGATGTACATGATAGACATAGAAATCTAAGGCGCCTGTCAGACTGAGAGACATGGTAGTTGCAAGGCCCAGTCTGCTCTACACTCTCATAAAGGCATAACACTGAGATAGCATTTTATGCTCGATGTAGGAAGTATGACAAGGACATTTTGTCCAACATTGAAAAATCGGGTGATTGCCTTTTTGACATAGAATCCCTTCTGATATTCTTGAGCCTTAGTTAAGCTGGAATTCACTCTGCCAAACCAGGGCCATATGTTCCTTGATTCTCTTCGCTGTTTGCGTGAGTGGTAGTATAGCCTCACCCCTTTATTCCCAGGTCTCTCTAATCACATCCAACACATCTCTGGGATTGCGTCCATAATAAAATTAAAATCACATAAATCCCAGAGAACTTTGTGGAGCTTTTCTAAAGTGAAAATGGTCCCTTGTACCATCATGCCCCCATTTCTCCCATCTGTTTCGACATGTTTTAGAAGGATTCCTTTAAAGGTTTGTTTGAATCATTCTACCAGCCTGTCTGTTTGGGAGTGATATATAGACATTCTAAAGGGTGTGATGTAGAGGATCTCCTTCACCTAACCCATGATCTTGCTCATGAACGTCATACCTTGATTGGTAAGAATTTCCTTTGGGAAACCTAACTTTGATGAGAATGGAATTAGATGTTTCAAAATCTGCTATGAGGTGTTTTTTCGCATGGGAAGGTGCCTGGATAACAGGTGGTATAGTCTATTATGCCAAGTATATATCTATTCCCTAACTTGGAAAGTTCTAAAGACTGTAAGGGGGCTGGAAAGTTTTTTTTCAGATCTTTCTTTTGACATGTTAACACAAACCTTTGATGTCCGCAATGATCCTGGGCCAGTAAAATCTATTAACAATGTATTCTTGAGCCTTGGAGTCTCCTACGTGCCCCGAGGTTAGATGAGCATGGACTATCTCCAGAACTATCCGATGATGGCGTTTTGGGACTAATATCTGGGACCAAACTACCCCTTGATCACTACTTTGCCCTCTATACAGTAAGAATTGCTTCATGTAAAAGAAGGGTGCCACTCTCTTCCTTCCTTCCGTTTCTGAGATAACTTTCATGAAAGCCTCTGCTAGTATGGTATCATTCCTTTGCATGAAGGCCAAACCGGGAATTTTATCAGTCTCGTCTCTTGTGGCTTGGAGAGTCTAATTTCAGGTCTGGAGTTTGGTCATCCTCCCCCAACCCCTGTGTCCCACTCTCCAGGTGGTCTTGATCTGCGACTTCTGTGAAATCGGGAAATACCTCCTTCTCAAAGATTCCTGGGGCTACCTTATCACAAATGTTCATCCGGTATGAATCTTTGCCATTGTTCTGTAGGAGAACCTTTACATCTTCCCTAAATCAGGTTCTACTGCTCACACTAAAATGGCTAACTCATATTGGTGGGCAAATCAGTTCTTGGAAATTATTCTCATGTAAATGCCTGGAGGAGGGGTTATTGCTCGGCCAGATGGTATTATGTGCCTTTCTCCTGGGGCTATCACCAGGTCCTGAATATTGCATAGGTTGAATCTATCTAATGGACTCCCGAGTGGCTATTCAAAGGTGCAAAAGGAAAAGAAAACCCTAAATCTAAGAGGGGTTTCAATCCCTCAACATAAATAACCAGTGTCATAATGTCCAAAGTAAGATTCCCACTGTCCAGTGTCAAAATCCTAACTCTGAGCCTTACACACTAAGCTAATTAAATCAAAGGAGATGTCTTCTTGATCCAGAGGGTTGACCTCCTTCCCCTGGATAAAAGGCAGTTCTTGTCTTGATCAGGTTCTCTTCTTCTAACTCCAACCCAACCCTGGCTGTTGGAGAAATGTCTTTATTTCCCCAGCCCCAAAAAACATATTATTTGGGGTCCTAGACCCTGGTTGGTAGCTTTGGCTCACCCAAGCCAACTATTGCGCTGGAGAGGAACCACCTGTATAGTCAAGCTGTCATGGGTCCTCGACCCTTGGGTTCAGATTTGGTTCCATTTCACTAAATTCTGCACTGATGAAGCGCTTCATGGATTCTCTCTCCAAGCTCTAGACTTGGTTCACTCTCCTTCCAACTCTGAGTACAATCCCATGTATAATTTGAGTGTGAGTCCCAGACTCGTCATTCCGGCTTTATTATCTCTTTCTGTAGACTTGGTTTACACTCCTGCCAAGCCTTTTTGAATTCCATTTACAATTTGGATGCAAGTCCCTGGCTTGACTTTCTGGCTTTTGCAACCACTCTCTTGAGGTTAGCGAGCTCCTGTGGTTTCCTGCGTACTTTGTGTTATGGCGTATGTGAGTGCTGGCTCTCTTGAGGAGGCTGGGCTCAGCGACCGTACTCTGGACACTCTTCAGTGCTTCATTCCCCTTATAGCAGCTCTGTAGGTTTCTTCTGCTGGGGATGGCAGGGTTGTGTGTTTTCATGGTTTCCCCATCTCTATGGTGCCTGGAGTCTTGGTCTACTTCTGTTCTGTGCAGTCCTCACATCCCGAACCGGGCCTGGACTCTTTCTCCTTCTGTAGGGCGCCCAGTTCAGTGCCCCTCTGCACATCAGGCTCGTCTTGGATCTCACGGTTTCTCCTAGGAGGGCTTGACACATTGTAAAGTGCTTATTTGTTTTTTATCTTGCTTCTGCCAATACCTGTTTGTGAACTACTAGACTGGTGACAGTGGTTCCAATGTAAACTCGGTGTGCTCCGCATTCCCTCCTTGTCTCAGTACTAGGTATGTATTGAGATGGTAACTGCCTCCTACTCTTCCTGATCTATGTATTCTCTATTGGAGTTGCCTTAGCAAAGTAGACATGGAATGTGGGTAAGTGTGAAGAGGAATGAGGAGAGGAAGAAAAGATAGGGTAATTCCAAAAAGGGGCAAGAGGGTCATGTGCTTGCTGGGAATACCACATTCTCCCTATGTGGGCATCACTGGTCCCAAATGGAGTTTCTCCTCCTATGAGATCCACCAGCTAAGTACCACCCCAAGGGGACTATCGGGTAGCGGCCTCAACACAATGGCATCATGTGAATGGGATCCCCCTTTGGAAGCAGTGACACCATCATGGGATTCGACACAGGAAGTGCAAGCTGTGGACATTCTATGACCCTGATGATTTGGTCATTTTTAGAGTCAGTGGACCTCATTATGAGTGTGCCGGTTCGGAAACAACGGTGCCGGTAAGCATACCAGCACCGTTGTTTCCAGACCAGCACACTACGACTCTGCGGGCGGGTTCTGTCCTGCCCACCAGGGTCAGACCTGACAGTCGGAATGGCACCCACCCGCAGAGTTTTACGGAAGCACCGGCACCGTTATTAACAGTGCCCGTGCTTCTGTGGTCCTCATTCCCATGGAGTCCTATAGGACTTGATGGGAATGGGGACTTACAGAATTACCGGTGACTCACTTTCCAGCCACCGGGGACGGAATAACCCAGTGTTACTCGGAAGTGAGGTACCGGTAACATTTGTAAGTTTGGCTGCAACATGCCGGTTTTACCAGCATTTTTACCGCCAGGCTTGTGATGAGGCCGAGTGTGCCATGTTATTTGTCACAGCATTCCAGGCCATTAGCTAATTGGATTCAGTTTTGACACATTTTAGAGAGCATTAGGCAACTGAGTACAAGGGAATGATAGAGCAGCAAAATATATTGTTACTGGCTTTCATTAGCACAAGAGCCCCTCACCACAATATCCAGAGGGCTGTCATCTTGAACTAGGCCCCATTAGACTGTGTGGAGTTTTGTCATTTAGGGCACTAGGCCGCAGTTCTGGGTCTCTGAGGGTCATTATAACTGAGGCGGTAGCCGTGCCAGTAAATACCGCCATGGCTGCCACCGGAGTAATCTTTTTACCAGCACCCGGCAGTGGGGATGTACCGGGGCATTTTGGCCCTGCCGGACCTGGTAATTCCCCTTTGTCGGGTGCCGGTAGAAATTACCCCCCATTCCCATTTGAGTCTCATTGGACTCAATGGGAATGGAGAGGCCGGTAGCACCGTACTGTTATTAACGGTGCCAGTGCTATCGTGTAGGTCTGCTCGCAGGTATCTTTCCGCCCGGCAGGTCAGACCTCTCGGGCTGAAAGGCACCGCAAGTAGAACTCATAGTTTGCTGGTCCGGTAACAACGGTACCGCAAGCTTACCGGTACTGTTGTTACCAGACCGGCAACCTTGTAATGTCAACTGAGTCTGCAATAGAATGACTTGGTAGCACAAATAAATATGAGAAGAAATGAGCAGTGGCACAGTTATGTTTTTTATGATGCCACCTTGTTCCCAAGAGATAGCCAGCAGGATGTGTGCAAGGGATGACAACATGTTTCAAAACGGGAGTTGCAAAACGTGTTGCAAGGCCTGAGAACTGTCTGGATTGTCAAATTGACTGAAGTTATGGGAAATGATATTTATGTGTCTAGTTTGATGATTTCACTGTTCGCACTCACTACATGATTGAGTTGTTTTGGTGGGACTGCTCATCAGAAGTTACATGAAATTGGTTTGAAAAAGAGGATATGCCATTTTTGTAAAGGTTTCATGCATAACTTCAGCCAATCAGAATGAAGTATTCTCTGTTGATTGCACAATTATGTCATTTGTAAGGGGTTGCACTCAGGATATTCATGGCTGATGTAGTAACCAATAGGGCTTACTGACATAGAGGAGGTCATTCCGAGTTTGGAGGCGGCCATGGTGCTATTAGCTGCCTCCAAACTCGGGTCCGGGTCCGTGGTGTCGGAATGGGAATTTACCGGGACATTCCGACCTATGTGGACCCGGTAAGTCCCCATTTCGAAAACTATTCCCCATTCCCATTTGAGCCCCCATAGGGCTCAAATGGAATGGGGAAGGAGCTAATAACAGCCCGCAAATTGCAGGCCTGTTATTAGCTCCATGGTCCCATAACGGGTCAGCTAAGGTCGGCTGGTAAAAGCAGCCGGTCCTGGTGGGACCCACTAAGGGACCTCGTATTAGGGCGGTAGGGGGTTAAGGGCACCGGCATCCTTACCGGAGTCGTTAATACCCTAACGCCAGGGTCGGAATGAGCCCCATAGTATGCTAAGATTTTTATATAGGTGAGGGCCAATAGGGAACAGGTTATTAACGTGTACTTGATACTTGTAATATATATACATTTTTAGTTTTATGTCTTTAAATACTGTAACTCAATGTGGGCGGGTCGACAGCGTTTTCAGTTCTAAGGAGCTGACTGGCGCTCCCGGCAGTAATTTGCATCTATTAAAGCTGTTTACCTTGCAAGCGTGCACTTCATTACTGCTTCCTTTGATTCATTATTTACCATACATTTTGGGAACCCAACTTGATTTTCCAGTGCCTTCCGAAGAAGCTGAGGTGCCCTGGCTGCACGGCCCAGGCCGGGGAGCCCTGCCTCCCAAGAGCAGTTTCTGTACACACAAACAGAGAAGTGAGCAGTCCCTTTCCCGGGAACCAGAACCGGTACATCCCCATTCCCATATTAGATCTACCGGGTCTGGTTCCCAGGAAAGGGAATTACTGGGCCCTCCAAGGTCAAAATGGCCCGGTAATTCCCCATTCCAGGGACCCGGACCGGTACCCGGTATGGGGGTACCCATGTACCTCCATACTCGTAATGAGGCCCAATATGTGTTAATGCATGGGTTTTGATTATACATTGAGGTGAAGCTCCCCTGCCCTGGGGAAATATGACATCACATTGAGTAGTAAAAATGAAGAATTGATGTGATGAAACTCCTCCTAAATGGGAAAAGACAGCAGTGTATCCAAAGTGATAGTCTTATATAGAAAGGGTAGGATATACCTCAGCTCTAGAAGGGGAGTTTGATGAGCTGGGAGTTTTCACACCTAGAGGCAAGGAGGCAGAGTAAGGAGCTACATCATTGTGTATATAAATGTGTTTTTTCTTGCAGGTGTTAGTAGCTGGCGTTTATATAGAGGCATTGATTTGTAGCCATTATAAGTATATTGTGTATATCGATGCATTTCTGGGTAGGGAGCTTTTGCCCATTCTGTGTAAGTGACACTGATTTAGGGTTAGGGGTTTTTATCTTGGTTTAAGTAGCTGGTTTATTGGTGTGTTGTGAGCATTTGAAATAAGGCACCGCATGCCTGGTGTTTTTGGAGTTTTTTTGATTCGAGTGGGGTTGGAACATCATATTGTTATTGGAACTCCTTTGGAGCACATGTGTAAAACATTTCCACATTATAAAGAGAAAATCCTGAAGTACCACCAAGAGTGAGTCCAGGGAACTGTGGGCCAATTGTATAAACCATGGCCCAAAAAGGGTACGCATGATAAAATTGTATCAGAACATATGTATACTTGAATTGTGAAAATGTTTAAGGAGGAAGAGAACGCCCCTGATGACAGGACAGAGGGTATACATGCAGGCCACTGCCCCACCTCCTTATGGGCTCTTTCCTTTCATCCCCCCGCAGGGTAGACCAACCCCAGATTCTCGCCCCCAAATAACAAAAAGGAAACATCATGGTAACCCGAGGAGATCACCCAAGACCCACTAATTATGAAAATAGAAAATAAAGCTTCCAGAGAATTAGAGGCAACATTGCATAATTTGGAAGAACAGAGAGAAAAAGTGGCAAAAGGACATAGATAGGGGTAGTGCACAGCAATAGGCACAGGCGAGTGGAGGGTGGAACAGATCCTCAGTAGACAGTAAATAAAATTGATCGAGTATCACTTTCAAACTTCGATTTTGGAAGAAGGCACCATCCTTGAGGACTTGTCCTACTTTTAGATGACCTGGCTCTTCTGGGCATCTATGGTGGCTGAGGGAATTATTCTGCAGAACCGGACAAACTGCACCTTCCCACTAAATCTACGTGGTTTCAGGAGATGTATTCCCTCTCTAATATTGAGAGAGTTGCCCTTTAATGTCAGAAGAAAAGTAAGGTTTTTATAGATATTTGGGGCAACATTTTCAAGATGGATTTGGAGTGACCCATATCTGGTGTAAAACCTACAAGGGGTTGGAGTATTTTTTTTTCTATCTTCCTCTCTTTCGTACTTCAAGTAATGTTGATGTTTTCCTTATTTGTGATTTTATTCTGTTTAGACCAAAAATGTTTATAAAAAAAGCTTGACAGTAAAGCTATTAAAGAGGTAAACACACACGAGGAATCCCCCAATTCAGTGGAGGGTTCAGAAGGTCCACAAGATAGGATCGAATGCCGCGATAGCATAGACTATTACTCAGTAAATACTCCAGAGGACAAAGAGGATGAGGACGTTAAGTGGAAAATAGATGAGCAGGAGCAAATAACACAATGCGACGGCCAGCTCAGGCCATGGCTTGGGAGATTGCCCTACTTAAGGGCAGGAAGAAAGCCTCCCAGAATAAAAAATGAGGAACGCAAGTGCCATTGTTACAGTACGGACAAGAGGGTGCACATGATTTGCCGTGGCCCCACATGGATGGGAATAACCTAATGTGAACCTTTCCCTCCCTCACAGCGGGAGCAGACAAATGGATGTATGCAATCAAAAATCAGACAGAAGATGTCATGTTTACTGTAGAGGACATGAAGAGCTTGTTTGCTGCCCTGGTAATGGAACAGGTGGATGAGATATGGAGGAAATCAGCGTATAAAGCAGTAAACTTGAGCAATAATACCCATCATGGTGCCTCATTTAACAATTGACAAGCACTGGCGTAACAGGGGCCCCCGCAGCCCCCGCGGTGCGGGGGGCCCGCGGTGTGGGGGGCCCCACCAGCACATGGCTGGGAGGGGGCCCCAGTAAAAAAAAAAAAAAAAAAAATTCTAAAAAAAAAAAAGTCTCTTTTGAAATTCACTCTGCATTCATAAAGAACATTTCTGTAACAGAAATAATTTCTTTATGAAGGCAGAGTGACTACAAAAAGAAACTTTCTTTTTGAAGTCTGAGGGCCCCCGTACCCCATGACATGGAAGACCCTAGGCTGGAGGCCTCCATGTCATGGGGTGGGGGGGGGGTGGCGAACCCTATGCCTTCAAAAAGAAATTGTTTGTTTTTGAAGCCACTCAGCCGTCATAAAGAAATTATTTTGATTATGGTTCGGGCCTTAACTGAAATAATTTCTTAATGAAGTTATAGTGACTTAAAAAAGAAACAATGGGGCTCATTCTGACCATGCCGGTCCGGAAACAACGATGCTGGTAAGCTTACAGGCACTGTTGTTTCCGGACCGGCATATTACAGGTCTGCCTGGTGGGGCTGCCGTGCCCGACAGGTCTGACCCTGCCAGGCACAGCAGCCACGGTAGGCAGACCTGTCACGGAAGCACCGGCACCGTTAACAATGGTGCAGGTGCTTCTGTGTCCCCATTCCCGTGGAGTCTGGGGTTTAACGAAATTACCGGCACCTGATTTCCCAGCCGCCGGACTTGAAATAGCACGGTGGCACCGGGAAGTCAGGCCATAGTAATTTTTTATGGGTCTGGCGGCAACCCGCCGGTAGCACCGGCACGGTTACCGCTGGACCCGTAATGAGCCCCAATTTCTTTTTTAAGTAATAGGGCCCCCCCTCAACTCCATGAGGTGTGCGTGTATGAGTCTATGGTGAAAGGGTGCACACTCAAATGTATAGCCGGCTGCCTGTGTGTGTATGGTGAAAGGGTGCACACTTAAATGTATGGGTGGCTGTGGGGGTGTGCCTGCATGGTGAAAGGGTGCACACATAAATGTATAGGTGGCTACCTGTGTGAGTGTATGTTGAAAGGGTGCACACTTTAATGTGTGGATGACTGGGTGTGTATAAGGTGAATGGTGTGTGTGCTTGTGTACAGGGGCACAAGAAAACCTTCATTTCGGGGGGCTAACCCTTCAAATGTTGGGAGAGGCGCTAACTTCACATGCGATGGGGAGGGGGAAACTTATTTGTGTGGGCGCATCCAAATTATTTACGCATTTTAATGAGACTATTCTAGTGCAGATTAAATGTTACAAGCAGTTAACTCTCTCCTATAAGTCTCCTGTTCCCTCTCTACCCTTCCAATCACTCCCCTGGCATGCAAGTACTAAACCCACATCACGATTTCAATCGCCTAAACAATGTGGCATTTGAATGCAGGTACTAACAGTGAAATGCTTTACGTTGGTAATTGCTGGGTTCTTGTTAACAGCAAAAACCAGGTGCCGTTTAAAATCTGTATCCTGTTCGGTCTGGCAACTGCTCTAAAGGTTAGCCAAGTTGAGTCAATATAGCCCAAAATGTCAGGGGGGGTAGTGCTGAAGCCCAGTCAACTCAATGGTGTTGCGCTACTACTTGTGTTTAATGCCTTGCTTACTCCTAGCCCTATTCTTCCTCGTCCCAGTACTTATATACGAGGCAGTACGTGTGTTTGAGGCACTCTGCCTCATACAAAAGTACTGGGAAGAGGTAGAGGTACATGGAGGTAATGCCTGATTTAGCTACCTGTAATCTTCATCATTCCTAGTCCCACTGTTCCTCATCCCAGTACTTACCTATGAGGCAAGGAGCCTCATACGAAAGCTCTGGGACAAGGAAGAGGGACGCAGAGGTAATTCTGGGCCAAGGAGCTGATTGTGGAGGTTGGGGTGGTGGGTGGGAGGGAGAGTGGATGTGTGGGGGGGCAGGATTGTGTGATAAATCATAATGGTTGTCCATGTCCAGGCTAAGCAGGCATGAGTTTGGTATGACTTTCTTTTAACTGGACATTTCTGATAAAGTAGTCCTGCTAACTTTAATTACCTGGCTAGATTGGCATTTGGGTGCTGCCAGTCTAGCCATTTCTTACTGCGGCATTGTATATTTTTTTGGGCATCTGTGATAAAATGATATGATGTGATTCAAGTCATTTATAATGCGCCTGTACACAAGTGTACACAAGGGAGGGATGAAAGAGGGAGGACAAGACAAACGATCTCACTAGGCCTTGTGTCATTGTGAGAACGAGAAGTGCAAGGGAAAAGGGAGCAGGGAAGTGCAAGTGAGAGGGGAGGGGAAAACAGGGCAGCAATGCTCTCAGTAAGTGCAGCCAGGGCAGAGCAGCTATTGGTTGTGCAAGGAGAACAATGGACTGCAGGGTTACAGTTACAGCCCCTAAGTGCATGGTAGGCCCGGAGGCAGTGCAAGGGTGACCAATCAAGAAAGAGCCTGGACTCAGAGAGACTCTGAGGGTAGCCAAGCAGCCAGTCAGTACAGCAGACAGGTAGGTCAGGTAGGTCAGCAGGGGGGGAGAGAGAGCGAAAGCAGCAGAGAAGAGGAAAGCTTTTAGCTGCTTCCGAAACTTCAGGTTGTCCGCCTCAAGTTTGAGAGGGGCAGGGAGGCCATTCCAGTTGGAGGCACCAGCAGAGGAGAGAGGTCTACCCCCACTCTCTGCCTGGAGAAATGTCTAAGCCTTAGAGAGTTGGAGGTAGCTGAGTGAAGGGTTAGAGAAAGAAGGTATTTTGGAAGAGAGCATTGGATTTAGTGTTGGCACTGGCCCCAGAAAGCCTTGTGGGCAATGCAAAGGTTCTTGAACTTGATCCTTGCAGCCAGTGGAGAGATTTCAGGGCTGGAGAAATACAATCCCAGGGCTTGAGGCCAAGGCTAAGTCTTGCAGTCCTGTTCTGGATTATTTGCAGATGACGGAGACTAGAGGAAGACAGATTGAGAAAGTGGCTGTTGCAGTAGTCCAGCTTAGAGACAGTGAGCTTCTGGTGGAGAGTGAGAAAGGGAAGAGTCCCTTTGAGGAGGAGCAGCTGGTAGTGGGACTTCTTGGTGATGTCCGAGATGTTAGGAGAGAAAGAGAGTGTGGCGTTGAAGATGACACCAAGGTTTTTTGCCTCGCAGGAAGGCAAAGGAAGAGGGCCCAAGGTGGTCTGCTATAGTGAGAGAGGAAACACAGTGGCAAGGGTCCCAATGAGAAGGATCTCTGTCTTACTGGCATTAAGGCAGAGATTGTTGGAGGCGCACCAATCCTGAATCGTGGATAGACAGTCAGGAATGAGCAAGAGAGGAGAGGAGGATGAGGGGAGCCTGAAGGAAAGCTGAGTCATCCGCACAACACTGAAAGTTAGAGGATAAGGTAGAGATCAGGGAGGCGAAAGTGGCCAAGTAGAGGTTGAAAAACCAGCGTGAGAGGATAGAGCCCTGGGGAATGCCACAGGTAGAGAGAGGTGGCGGAGAGAATGGGACCACGATCGACCTGGGAGCGGAGTGGCGGTCCAAGTGGAAGTAGGTCAGTCACTCTAGGGTCTGATCTGTGATGCCTAGGTTCTCACAGAGTCGATTGATCAGGATGGCGATGTTGACCCTGTCGAAACCAGAGGAAAGATGAAGGATGAGAATAGAAGGAATGCTGGAATCAAGGTTAGAGAGCAGCACAGGTGTTAAGGAGAGCAGTTTCCATGCCTCTGGCAGCTCTGAAGCCAGACTGATGGTCATGGAGACAACCAACAGATTCAGTGTGGAGAGTAATCTGGGAGATGGCAAGCTTTTCCAAGAGTTTGCTCAGGAAAGGTGGAGATTGAGCGATAGTTTTCCAGCAGGTAGGATCAGCAGACTGCTTCTTGAGGAGTGGGTGCACAAGGGAGTGCTCAAAGGGAGAGGGGAACATTGCAGTGGCGAAAGAGTGATTACAGAAATCGGCCAAGGCTGGAGTGAGGGTGTCAATATGGGCTTTGATGGTTCTGGAGGAGCAGCGGAGCACCTGTTTGGACGACACTTTCATAGATCGGACTTGTCTAGAAACCTCGTCAGGTGTTGTCAGAGAGAAAGAGGAAAAAGGAGCAGGAGAGAAGAGATGGCCAAAATGGGCCGAGAGAGGAAGAGGACATAGAGGACAGGATGTCCTGAGATTTAGCAGAGAAATGAGAGGCCAGAGCTGTACAGAGGGCATGGGAGGGAACAGAAGAGGTATAGACCACAACAGGATTGACCAGTTCCTTGCAGATTTTAAAGAGTTTGGCCATGTTGTTCGAGGCCATGGAGACACATGCTTTATTGTGTGCTCTCTTCTTGATGAGTGTTATTGCTTTGACTGGCATTTTGCTGAAAACAGTCTAGGTATGTCTAAATGTGGCCTGGCATTCTGTACTATAATGTTATTACGTGTTTACACTGGTCTACATTGTGCAGCCAGTTGGAAGCATGAATGTTCCTGTGCACTGTTCGTGACTTGCATGTATTGGATTGTGTTACCCTACAAAACAATTGCAAACACTCTGGCTTTATAGCCAATTTATCTCAGAAAGTGTGCTGTATATTGCATTAAAACACATATTTATATCTTTTCCTAGTGCAGTGTGCGGCATACCCCTTCAGCAGCACGTTCATGCGTGTTGTGCAAGCGTGACAGTCTAGGCCGGCCCAGAGTGTGGCGCAACCCGTGATTTGTTGCCGAGTTGGGGGGCCCCCTCAGCATGGCTCGCAGGGGGGCCCCCACATTTTGTTTTACGCCACTGTTGACAAGCACACATATGGAAAATTTGATGGACATGGACCCAGATACATCTGACATTAACTCTATCGTGGTCCAAACAATGAAGGAAATGAGGACCCTGCATACTACATTCAACAGATACAGGAAATGTGGTGATTAGAGACTGGAGAAGGGTGGGACAAGAATGTAGCTGGCTTTTATCACATGTTTCTCGAGGGTCTTCTCCCAGGAGTGCAAGCCAATTTGAATAAGTGGTTGGCATTTAAGCAAAAGCACACATAGTGCACTATTGAAGAGTGAGGCAACAAAAGAAAATGCAGAAAGTTGAGTAAGCACAGAAGGCAGAAGCAAAATTAGTGCAGAAAAAGCTAGGTACATTCAACATGGAAGGATCAGTGATTACTAACACCATGAAATGGCAACAAGGACACAGCCCCCTTCAGGATCCCATGCAGGGGCGGACAGAAGGTCCAGAAGATGGCAGATGGGGAATTGGAGGTTCCCAGAGGGGAAGAGGGAGTTAACAAAGAGGTAGAAAATGTGGATGGCGAGGAATGAGACCTAGGTTAGGTGGGCGGTGTACGTCTTGTGGGAAGATAGGACACATTACACAAGAATGCAGAAGTAGGCCACCCTTGTCCAACCACAACGCTAGCAGTACTGCGTTCAATCTCACATACTACCCCATCTCATATACAGCCACACATTTTCCCACCTGCCCCAGGTCTCACGAAGCAGCCAATGTAATACCCAGCACCAAATCACCCTCAGACATACATGCAACAGCCAATTCAATACCAAGCACCAGATTCCCTCCAGACATACATGAAGCAGTCACCTGTACAGCAATGGAATGAAAATCCCCAGCCACAGGGCACAGCGGGCCTCATTCCAAGCCTTGCATTAACCATGGCGCTATTAGCACCATGGTTGACGCCAGTATTTTTCCAACTCCGCCATGGTGAATGGCGGAATTACCGCCCCATTCCAAGGTTGGTGGGGCGGTATTTCCCCATTCACCATGGGCCCTTCCCCATTCCCATTTTTGCCCCCATAGGGCTCAATGGGAATGGGGAAGGAAGTCATTAGGGTACCGTAAATTACGATTCCGTAATTACCTCCAACGTCCCTTTGCGGGTTCGTTTTTTAACGCCTGAAAAAAGCAGGCGTTAAGTACCAACCCGCAAAGGAAACTCAGAATAGGGCTGTAAGGGATTAACGGCACCGGTCTCGTTACCGGTGACCGTTAACCCTTACCGCCCTACTCGGAATGACCCCCAGTGACTCATTACACAAGGGTGAGTATGATAGGGGGCAATGCTTTACCGCTCCCAGGCATGTATGTTCACCACCAATAGTACAGCCCACAGAGAGATCTGACATGTACAGTACATTAAGTAACTTCAGACCTGGGGCCTCATTAGGACCCTGGCGCTAAGTGTTTGACGGCGCCGTAAAAGGCTGCGGCGCCGTTAAACACTTAGCGCCTTACTACGAGGTCCCTTTGCGGGACCCAACCTGAACGGCTGGTCTAGACCAGCCGTTAAAGTAGGGACCCGCAAAGGGACCTTGGTGCTAAGTACAGTACCACAATTTGCGGTACCGTACTTAGCACCTTCCCCATTCCCATAGAGCCCTATGGGGTGAAAATGGGAATGGGGAAGGGCCATGGTTCAATGGGGAATTACCGCCCCGCCAACCTTGGAATGGGGTGGTAATTCCCCATTAAACCATGGCGGACCCGTTACAACACCGGCACCAACCATGGTGCTAATAGCGCCATGGTTTAGCGCCGGTGTGGTAATGAGGCCCCTGGAAAATTAACCCTGAGTGGGAGTGAAGATAGGGGATCAAACATTTTCTTTTATGGTCGACACAGCAGTTATTAACACACAGAAATGAGTATCGAGCACATACTAGTGTATCAATGATTGACATTAGAAGCAAATCCCTGTATAGAAGCACACCCTGTCCCTATTAAGGGATGCCCACCCTAGGTGACCTGCAGAATTTCTATTCAGACCAGCTGTCCCCCAGGAGGTTGCACCAGGCACCATTATCTGACTATATTAAGAAGCAGTAATAACTAAGGAAGACAAAATAATGCTGTCTGGCACAGATGACAATGAAATTGAATGGCGTACAGTTCTATGAATTGACCCAGCACAACAATTGCAAGAGGTGTCTGATGAGCAATTGTTCAGAGACACTGATGACACAGGAGAGATGTTAAAGAGGTAAACACACATGAGGAATCCCCCAATTCAGTGGAGGATTCAGAAGGTCCACAAGATAGGATCGAATGCTGCGATAGCGTAGACTATTACTCAATAAATACTCCAGAGGACAAAGAGGACAATAACGTTAAGTGGAAGATAGATGAGCAGGAAGAAATAATACCATGGGCCGGACAGCTCAGGCCACGGCTTTGGAGATTGCCCTACTTAAGGGCAGGAAGAAAGCCTCCCAAAATAAAAAATGAGGAACACAATTGCCATTGTTACAGTACAGACAAGATAGTGCACATGATGTGCCGTAGCCCCACATGAATGGGAATAACTTAATGTGCACCTTGCCCTCCCTCACAGCTGGAGCAGACAAGTGGATTTATGCACTCAAAAAACAGCAGCAGAGATCACGTTTGCTGTAGGGAACTTGAAGAGCTTCACTCCTCATCCACGAACTCAGACCCGGTGAAGAAGAAGAAAGACAAGATTAGAACATCCGTCCTAGGGCCGCGCTGCATTTGAACCCTGCTCGCCCCATAGTTAACAATTTACCAGCTACTGTACCACTGCAGTTTCGTTTCTCATTCCCTCTGGCTGCCGCCTCGAGCTCTGCAGCTTCTGCCGGGCCAGCAACATCACCTGCAAGGGAAGAAAGCAAAAGAGCAAACATCAAAATTGGAACAGACAGCAATACAAGACAACGGCCCTCATTACGACCTTGGCGGAGGACCATGGTGCAATTAGCACCATGGTCCATGGCGCTAAGGGGCAATTCCGCCATGGTGGTTGGCGGACTTACCGCCCCATTCCGACCTTGGCGGGGCGGTAAGTCCCCAATCCCCATTTTGCCCTTCCCCATTCCCATTCTTGCCCCATAGGGCATAATGGGAGTGGGGAAGGCGTTAATTACGCCACCGTAAATTACGGTGGCGTAATTAACATCAAGGTCCCTTAGCGCCATGGATTTTAACGCCTGCAAAAAGCAGGCGTTAAACTCACCATGGCGCTAAGGGACCTCGTACTCAGGCGGAAAGGGTCGGCGATGTTTACGCTGGCGTAAACCCCTTTCCGCCAGGGTCGTAATGAGGGCCAACAAACTTTACAATACTACAAAAACAGACTAGGAAAGACAAAGGCAAACAGGAACACTTACCTGAAGTATAATGGCTTAGTCGCAGCAGGAGTGGACTATCACTTGCAAGGGACCAGTGAAGGAACTCGGTCTAGATCATACAAGCGCCCCTGCCAGAAGCAGCAGGATGGAGTGCTCGCCAAAACTAATGAACAGGTGAGCTTTCCAGGGACAGCACAAACCATGGGTACCACGGTTTGGGAGAAGCGGTCTGGAAGGGGATCAGGTGCACAAGCTGGCATACTCACCCTCCCTATTCTCCATGCAGGAGCAGTCCCGAGAAGCCTCACCTATTACCACCAGTCACCACATAAGCGCAGAGGGTGAAGTTTGACCCGTGCGACCTCACCCCGGGAGGGCTGCAACCATGCCCCAACGCCTCTGTAGAGACCAGGTGAGCATAACAAAACCTTTAGATGTCTCACCCGCTAGTCCCCGGGGATCTGTCATCCAGGTGGTGAGGACACAGCCATTTCTTTAGGATCTAGTTCCTGGGTGGACTAGTGCGGCAGGATCACCTGAAAGAGGGGTCCTCAGGGAGTGGAAGTGGGACACCGGAGGGTGAGACGTGGTATCCCATTCCCAAAAACACCTTTTCTCCACCCTACCAAGTCGGTTATCTAGGAATTCAACCCCCACCCCCTTTTTCAACACAAACACTTTCTCGTGGACAGTTCACTGTGAGCGACAACGGACTAACACCAGATCCATACACCTGACATGACCCAAAACCATGGACAAGCAAAGCCAGGCAATTACTGATAATTACACACATATGACTTCCATCACACTTCCCCACGCAGATAAAGTAAGGCAAGCCACATATCGAAAAAGCAGTTCAAAGATGGCAGTTTTACACAAAGAAAAACATGGTGAGAACAGAGAGAGTCACAAGGAGGGAAGTCCCTGTGACCTCTAAAGACCAGTACGTTTGTGAGTCTTGGAAAGTAAGAAATTGAAGACCAGGAACTAAGACTGATCAAACCTGCACAGTGTGTCGGAGGTACCCAAGGCTCTACAGCATCGATAACCAAGGCGGGGAGCAGCGATTGCTGCCGTGGTACTGTACTTGGCTCCTACAATAAAGTGGCATCAGAAAAGAAAAGACAACACAGACAGTGAGTCAGGGAGACTTATACCAAACAGGTGTGTGTCTTGAACCAAGGTTGAAAGCGGCAACATTGTTTGAAGAGAACAGTGTGTGAGGCGTTGGCAATGAGCAACACAAGTATAATTGGAACCAAAGAAGTAAATGAACTTTGTGATTGAACTTTGCAAGGCAACCCAAGATATACAGAGTTGTCTGGCACCACGGGGCACTCATTTGAAAGGCTCTGTTAGGTATCCAACTAATGCGGAGTCTGAGAAAAAGGAAATCTGAGATCAAAGTGGTCATGCATTGGGTCTTGCTAAATCCTATGCACATTCAAAAGTCTTTGATAGTTAAGTACATTGCAATTGGTCTGAGCTCAGCTGAGCGAGACTAATTGACCAAGAGAAAGGGATCTGAGTCCAGCTGAGGGGGATCCGGGTTAAACCGTGAGTCACCAATGAGACACCGCTGTGAACAGGATCTGAGCCCAGCAGAGGGGATTCAATGTGGAACTTTTGAATTAAAAAGAATCTGAGCCCAGCAGAGGGGGATCCGGGATGAACACCCTACTTGGCGATCCAGAGTGAATACCCTACTTGAATACAGATGGAGAGAAAGGAATTTTTCCTTATTATTTTTGTACAACAGGCCCTTTGACACAATAGACTTACCAGTAGTAAAGAGGCTTGGACACAGAAGGTCCTGAACTGTAGAAATTGAACTGTATCCTCATACCGCCATGATGGAGTGTGTGCTTTGCTTGATCAACCCGCCTTGCCCTTGGATGAAAATGTGGGGAAGGGAGGCCAAGGCCCAATCATCTTTACTTTTTTTTCATGAACTTCACCCCACACTTTTTGTAAATTAGTAGTAAGGATTGGCAATAGGTTTTTTAGTATTGGCCCTTTTATGTTGACCCGACTCCACTAGGACTGCCTTCTTTGTTATTTGATGGTCGTAGCTTGCTTCCATCTTAGATTTAGGTTTAGATAGGCATTTATCATACCCTTGCAAAAGTTCAATAAACACCCTTGAACTTTTGTCACTTGTGTCTGTCTTACTGTTGATACCATGCCTTCCATACAGATGTCACACCGTCAATCCAGCAACATTCATATCAGAGTCAGTACAGCAAGGTGATGAAGTGCATGATAGTGCTACATATGAGGACCCTCCCCATGTTATAGAAGACCCACTAAAAGAAGTTGAAGTGTTCATCAATGATTGATAAGCGCATGGAACTCAGGCACAAGGGGGCATCAGTAGTAAGGATTGAAGAAGGTGAGTACAAAATGATATCTAAGGTACGACTGACCTCGCACTAAGAACAATCCGCAGAATTCATAGCACTAATAACAGCATTAGAAATATCCAAAGGGTGCTTTACTACCATTTATTCAGATTCATCTTATGTCACAGTGACAGTACATTCAGGCATCTCCAGATGGCGGAGGTAAGGGTTCAAAAAATGAGCTGGCATAACGTTCAACATGCTGCCTTATTTTATAGGTTAATTGATTATAATTATCACTCCCCACAACAGTTGCAGTAGTGAAGTGTGCAGCCCATACCAAAGATACAGACCCAGGTTTTTATGGTAGTGTGGCAGCAGATTTAGCAGCAAAAGAAGCAGCATATCTGGATGTGCCAAATCCCACAAGGTCCCTTGCGGTTATAATACAGCAGGTAGAACTAAAGGTTCCTTGCAATGCAATCCCAGTGACTCAGATTAACGAATTAAAGGAAAAGGCTCACAAGCAAGAGACTGTGTTATGGTTTAAGAGAAGGTGTTCCTTACCCCCCCACAGATTGCCCTCAGCGATGCCCCAGGAACTACATACAGTTGCCTTCTAGCAGTTGCACTACCTTGCAGATGTATCAAAACAGTACAATGCAGCTGAGTTAATGGCAGAATGGTTTGTTCTGAACCTCCAAGAACATCTTGATAATTTCATATTTAATTGCACAACATATGTCAAAGGTACAATATGCGTCACACCCTCAAAAGGCTGAAACCAACATTGCCCTGCCCCTCTGGGCCATTATGACACCTCCACATTTACTACATGGACATGGTTAACAAGTGCAGGTACCTCTGTAAGCTAATTGTTGTTATGTGCCCCTTCAGTAATTGGCTTGAAGTGTGTCCCTGTGTCTACTCTGATGTCAAATTGGCAGCCCCATTTCTAGTATGTGAAGTATTTCCCCATTGGGGAATATGTGATGTCCTCAGATTTGTTAATTGGACTCACTTCTTAAATGAGCTCTTCAAAGAAATGTCTGTTTTCTTGGGCATAAAGCAAACATTGTGCTCAATTTATCACATGCAAGACAATGTTGAATGGAATGCCTTAGTGGTCTATTGAAACAACGTTGTGCCAAAATTTGGTTCACATTGAAAAAGAGCTGGTTTTATTTTCATCCGTTGGAATTATTTGCTATTCATAACCAGCAAGGGTCAGATAATTCTCTTACTCCTCACAAAATAGTTATAGGATGAGGCTGCATACTCCACTCACACCCGCACGCACAGCCTTCGATGCACACAATTCTGTTATAGGTGATGAATGTCAGGGATATCTTAGGGGATTAACAAAATCCACCAGATTTATTTATCATGAGATTGGTCCACACCCGGGAAAGGTAGCAACCCAAGCGACAGACACACCAACTGCACAGCAGGATTTAGCATCTCCCTATTATCAATAGGTCTTCTCCGGCGATAAAATCTTCATAAGGAATTTCATACCAAAGTGGAGTCAACCAAAATTCGAAGGACCTTACAACTTCATTTACACCACGCCCACAGCAGTCAAGGCTGCTGGTCGCAAGACGTGGATCCATATAACTGACACTCGGAAGGACAATAAATCCAACACCCCTCTTCAGCAACAGGAGGAGCAAAAGAGGGTATAAAAAGATGAGTGACTTGTCTTCAAATTCTCTGAACTCAATATACGACTTTGAAAAGATGGATGGTAGGAGTTTTATTACAGCCTTCATGAATGACGGGCCACATCAGGAAGATTATGCCTTGCATTGTTTTTCTTTTCCTCTCTCTCGCCTGCTCTCCTTTTGGTTGAATTTACCTGCTTGTCTTCTAGGGGTAGGTCCAGTGATGTCATTAATAATATACCACTCAATAGTAGTACATCCATGAGCAGAATTAGAAGGGATGTTTCAAATTCAGGAATTTAAATAGTGATAAAGATGTACATCACCCCGAAACAGAAAATATGCGGTTACATGAAGATACTGGGTAGAGGTAATTCACGAGACTCTTACTATGTTTATTTTTTTAAATCCCCATGAAACAGGCACTCCCAGACTGCTTATACCACAAGAACTGCCACCACAAGTAGTCCAATGTTTAGTGCATATTGCCTTAGGTAGGGTGTGAGAACTGATTCAAGGTCAAAGGGTCCAAGCACTTTGGGTGGAAGCTGGCATCACAGGGTACAGAGATAAATATATAAAGATTAAGAAGGTTGCAGTGACGGTGGGTTCAAAGAATATCATGCTGAACTATCAGACAGGGTAACAGAGAAAAGGCAAAGCTGTCTTGAAGATAGCACCTCTGATCAGGTGTCCTGAAGAGGAAGGACAGGAACAGCTTCAATGCTAAACAGGACCACAATTGAAGATGGAAGGGGCCATTTACTAGGAAGATGAGTGGGACGAAGGACTGATAGGGTGCAAAGCAGGAGAGCGCAGTATTGAAAATAAATAGAACCTTTTTTGTTGTTTGTTAAGTTATGTTGAGTTATACCACACATCATTACCATCACTTGAGACGTCTCCAGAAACTCATATGGCTATGCAAAAAGGAGTTGGCCGTCATATTGTGAGGGTAGAATGATAGGATAGGTCCAGAACCATAAGGAACTGGTGTTTGTGTGTGTTGGCCTGCAGATGGGTTGATTGTGTGCACTGGCTTGATGTATCCATAACGGTGAGGCCCAATGCCAGGGTTGTTTGTTGTGTGTGAGTGTGTGTTATGTTGGGTGTGCATTTGTTTGTTTCATGTTGTGTATATCCTGTAGTTTGATTGTGCACACTGGCTTGTTGTATCCGTAAGGGGACGGTCCAGTGTCTGGGTTGCTTGTTGAACGTGGGTGTTTATTATGCTGGGTGCCTGTTTCATGTGTAGTTTGGCTGGTGTGTGCACTGGCTTGTTGTATCCGTAGGGGTAAGGTCCAGTACCTGGGATTGTTTGTTTTATGCAACTGTTCGTGATGTTGGTGTGTGTTTGTGTGTAGTTTGGCCAGCTCATAGGTGGTGCATAGCACTTGGGAGGTATCTCAGAGGGTTGCAGGAGCAGGGAGGTTAGTACATTTGCTGCTCTCAAAATATTTCCATGTGTGTCTGCAGAGCCCATCCAGCTGCAACTCATTGGTGTCCTCTAATTTTCAATTGCAATACACTGGCTTCCCACACCATCCCTCCGAGTTTGACACACTAGCCACTTCCAAAAATTACTCTAAATGCAAAATCACTGGCTAATCCCACTCTGTGCAGCAAGAAATGCCAGACAAGTGTTATTTTGGGTGCAGCAAGATTAAACAGCTACTATGACGCATGAGTAATCTTCACCAATCTATCTAAATGTGACACATGGCTAATCTTCACAATTCTGTTTAAATGTGGCGGATGGCTAATTTTCACAAATCAAACTAAATGTGACGCATGGCTAATCTTCACAAATCTGTCTAAATGTGACTCTATAGGGGCTCAAATGGGAATGGGGAATGGCATTTTCAATGGGGACTTACCGGTCCCACAAAGGTTGGACTACACCGGTAAATCCCCATTGAACTAGACCAGTGCCGGACCTGTTATTGGTGGCAGTCATGGCGCAAATAGCGCCATGACTGCCACCAACTCGGAATGAGGCCCCTAGTATGGCTACAGGTAGACAATTCTTAGAGAAAGAGAGATCTAATGGAGAAGAGCAAAGAAATTGAAAAAATGATATGGGCATCACTCCATTGTCTAGAACCAAGGAATATATATTGATACAAATAAGCAATAAAGCCAAGGAGGAAACCCAAAGCCTAACATTGTTCTTTTCAAGAGTGACTGGGGATCGTTATTCAAAATCCCTGTTGAATTGTCCAAGAATACTTTCGGAAATGAACTGTATTTCTAACCTAAAATTCTTTGCCTCATCTGATATAGACCATGTGAGTTTTCCACATATTCCTAACACAGACATTGTTGAGGTGGTTTTGAAATCAAGACTGGGACTGGAAATTAACCCCCCGAGACCTGCAAATCAAGAGACAAGACATAATCCACAAAGTATAGCGAGGATTTTGACTACACCCTCTAATGTTTGGAAGATGGTACTGGAAATCGTCTCACAAGTATTTCTCAAGCTAGGTATTCCAGAGCAGAAACTCTACTTAGTGATTTGATCAGGACATTATACTGGAATACGAGGGGTCATAACATGTTTAGCGATGATGCCATGAAGAGTTCTATTTTTGAAAACTTTGACCTGCTATTATTCCAGGAAACCTGGTTAAAACATCTTTTGTTTTAGATGGCTTTTCTAAATATCATCAATTGGCAGTGGGATAAGGCATTGGCCGCCTAGCTGGTGGTCTATGCATTTCATGCACACATGAGGCATTTTCTGGTTCAATACAGCTTTTGGTGGATATTGCAGGTATCTTGATTGTTAGAGCGGAAAAGTGGGGAAAATATTCCATACAGAACTTGATTATAATAAACATATATTGGAATCCTGCATTAACTCCCTTCTTAGAATTCCTCCAGAATCTGTCAGATGTACTTACTTATTGCACTTCCCAATTCCCATCAGATGAAGTCATAATAATGTGATATTTCAACTCTCAGTGTATAAAAGGAGGTCTGGTCAACTCAAAGTTATGCAAACATAAGATCAAAGATTGCCTTATTTGGTGTCATTTTATGACAGAATGGAATCTGTTGATGTTCAATGGAATATGGAGGGTGATATCCCTCCCGCCCCGACTTGGAGGAGAAGAGCATCTTGCTCACTGATTGACTATACCTTTGTCTTAAGAGGGATCTTCAATAGATGTATCCACTTTAAAGTTATAAGTGTAAATCATAGTGATCACGCTATGTTGGAAAGTACATTTAAATTTGACCAGGAACAGTTAAACCTTTGTTATACTGAGGAACTACCTGTAAATAATGCAGGGAATAGAGTGGTAAGATTCAATAGAGCGGGACGTACTCTTAATGATAAACTGGATAGAGTTACAAGAGAAATGACAGAGTTGGAATTATCAAGCTGTTGTGGGCCCAGTTATTTTTTTTATTTTCTATGTCCAGTTCCTATACAATATGTAGTTCATAAACATCTTTTTGATGTCCAAAGATTATAGCAAAAAAGAAATAGAAGACTACAAATGGGTCCATTAAAAAAGACAATCAAAGATACCAAGACATATTGAGAAGAAGCAAGGCGGATAAATAACACCTACAGAAATTGGATTAGGTCCCATATATTCTTAGGGTTGCAAAGAGAGTGTGAAGAAATGTTAAAAGCAATCTGCTAAAAATATTCTCGTAATTTTTGGTCCATGATGACCTCAATGGAAAAATCAACAACTCTACACAGGATGTGATTATTCAAGAGCAGGTTTGGGTAGATCATTTCCTAAAGGTTTATGCACCTTCCGACAACACGGAACCTAGGATTATGATAGACTGAAACTGGGTTCTTACATATACAAGAGAGGAGATACAAACTCTAATAAAAAAATCATCAGCATCCCAAGCAGCAGGTCCTAATGGGCTTAGTAACGTTATTCTGAAAATGAGTCCCAATCTGTGGGCGAGGGTTCTTAAACCCCTTTTTCATAAAATAATAGCTACAAGAAAAATTCCAGAGTGATGGAGAAATTCAATAATCATTCTGATTTATAAAAGAGGTGACCGACTTGCAGCGTCAAATTACCACCCAATCTCATTATTAGGTGCAGATGGAACATTTTTTGCAGGTCTAACCTTGAGGCACCTAGAAATGTGGGCAAGAGACAAGGGGATAATCCCAAAACAGCAGATAGGGTTCAGGAGAGGAATATCAACCTCCATGAATGGCCTGGTCCTTAGCTGTGTCAGTTCAGGGTCGATTATAAAGGGTGGTACACCTCTGTTCCGAGTCTAGGTAGATTTATCCCAGGCTTTTGATACCATCAATCGAGATCGCCTGCAGGGAAAATTAAGAAGTTGGGGTGTGCCAGATGATCTCTTTGCTATTCTAATAGAATTACATCAACACTCGTCATTACGAGTTAGGATGAGCAGATCGGAGAATCTATCTCGAGCAATCAGCACAGAAAGAGGAGTTCTATAGGGGTGTTTGGTGGTGCCATTTCTTTTCAACCTTTATCTGTCAGACCTGTTCCAATGGCTGAAAGAGATTGCACTGGTGTGTCCAAAAATGGGTGTAATAAGGATAAATTGGCTGGCATATGCCGATGATATTGTGGTCCTTGATTACATGCAAATTGGCTTACAATGCCTATTGAATGCCTTATCTGAATATGCAAAACAAAATAACATAAAATAGTGATTTTTAAACATCCTCAGAAGGTCACAAATGCATTAACTTGGCATATGTTCGGTCAAGTGGCACAGCGAGTAAAGCGCTCGCTTTGACATCCGTGAAGAGCCTGCTCACGCAGGTTCGAATCCCGGCGGGGCCAAACATAGCCTTTCATCCTTCCGAGGTCGATAAATGAGCACCACACACTGTGGGTAATAATAAGCAGTGCTCAGATACCTGAGGGTTCGTAGCGCTATATAAATATTAAATTATTATTATATGCATAACCACTCTTCCCATTGTAAATAAGGTAACTTATTTGGGTTACCAGATTAGAGCCTTCCTCACCAAAACCACTTTACTGTCAATATTAGATCTAAAGATGCTAAATTTGAGATATCAAATGAAGAAAATCTGTATAGAATATTGTACATTTCCATCCTCCCCCTTAAAAAATGTTACATTGGAAAAATAGTCCCAACCTTACTTTTTGGTCTAGAGTGTAATCTGCAAAGTTTTGATGTTGATTGGGACAAAGTGGAAGCCAAATTATGGAAAAGAACGCTTGGTCTTCCAAACTGTGTCTCAATAGCGGGTATACGCTATGTACTTTGTCTCACCTTACTTCTGGCTTAGTTAGAATGGAAATGGATTTCCCTATATAGATTGATCCTTGATCCTCCAGTATCTTCCCTCTACGAGGACGTTGCAATTTTATTGCAATAGGCAGATAACAGATTTCTGAACAAACTAAGGGAACAATGTAACAAGATATTAACACTATTGGACAGTAATAGGGAAATCCTTGAACAAAATCCCCTTAAAACGAAAGAATCTATGAAAAGAAGGGATTGCTAAGGACTTTATAGAGGATGAGACTAGCAAACATATTGTTCTCTTTTACTCCAACTGATAAACCCAGATCTTTCCTGCCATCCTATTTAAGGAAATCACCTGATCCAAGAAGCCGAGTAGATTTCCTTAGATTTAGACTCAACATTTTGCAAACATTAGAAATCCAGCACATTAGATATAAGGTAGCATTTCCTTCAGATGTCTGCCAGAAGTGTGTAAAAGGGGAAAAATAGTCCATTCAACATTTATTATTGGCATGGGATTTGAGACTGCAAAGATTTCAATGATTTGTTCCTAATGTTGGTTCACTAGAGTCTGATATTTTTTGGGAGAGACTGGCCTAGGTAATTGAATTATTGCTAACAGCGGAAGTAGTGAGTGTTTTGAAAGAACTGAACCTCATTGGGAAGTAATACACAGAAGAAAGGTTGCAATGAGAAAACAATTCCCATCCACATGTATCCTATGTACAATTGCAGAATGCTTATATTGAGGATTTCTTCCGTACTATCTGTGTTTGATTTCATGGCTTTGTCATCTATTTTAGTTTTTTCCTTATCTCATTTTTTGTTTCTTTTATTTAGCGGAAACTGAGTATTTTAAGATCATATGTGAATTGTTTTTGCATGATTTTATTGACTTTATTAATTCATTCTTGATATTTGTGATAATTTGTAAAAATGAATGTGTAAAAATGTCAAGATTTTGTTTTAGCTAAGACACAATAAAAAAAATTCAAAAAATGTTTACTTTTTAGTGCGTGCTCCTTGGCTGCCCATCCCGTAGCTTGTGATGAACCTCTGCATGACCACTCACCTGATTTGGTCTATGTCTCTGAGACCTGGTTCAATGACTCATGTGGCCCCCTTCTGGTTCACACTAGTCCCCCAGGTTATATAATTCTCAGATTAGACAGGGAGGGCTCACATTCTGGTAGGGACCTCACTTTGATACACTGTTCCTTGTTTTTGTGTTCAGCTTTGCCTTTCACCCATGCCGTGAATATGGAGGCTGTTTACTCTGTGTTGCGGTTTCCCCTTCCTGTACAATCTATTTGCTCTTAGTGTACCATCATCCTGGATACGCTCCTGAATTTGTGATGGCTTTTTGGATGTTGTGATGGATTTGAGAATGCACTATGACAACTCAATTGTACTTGGGGATTTCAATCTTCATCCTACTAATCCCAAGGACCTATTGGCTGATCACCTGAGTTCTTCCTCAATGGACCTTAATCTCACCCAGCAATCGATGGGCATCACTCGCTCTGGTGGCAATTCCTTGGACCTTTTATTTGCTCCACACTACTCAGTTACTCTCTGTTCGTTTGTACCCATTGATTAGAATGATCATGTAATTCATCTTTTTTTTGTCAATGCTAACCCATTGTCTACTATACCGGTCCTACCTCGTCTCCATACTCATAGAATGCATAATGTCCCTAGTGCTACTATCTCCATGAGTACTACTGAGGCTCTCGCCTTGGACTTTGCAGGTGATTTGGTCTCTCTTTCAGCTGTCTTCACCACTACCGCTAACCATTTGGCTCCTCTGAAAGCATCTAAACTTTGCGGTCACCCCTCGGAATCTTGGTTTTCCAAATAAACTTGCCTGTCTCTGACTTTGTTGCAGGCAAGCAGAGGACAAGTGGCACAGTTATTACTTCCCTCTCACACATCTTGATTTGTGTAAGGCCACTGCCTCCTTTCAAGACGCCATCATTGAAGCCAAGCGTGCTTATTATACCTCTGGTGTTGAATTTGAGATTAACTCTCCTAAGGAACTCTTCAAGCTTGTTTAATCACTATCATCCACTTCCTCTTCTGATATCGTCGTTCCCTCTCAACTTTATGTGATTTGTTGTCTTCTTATTTTGTGACCAGATTATCGCTGTTAGGCAGAAGATCTTGAGGGCTAACATCCAGCTAGCCCTGGCCGCAGATGTATCAGCTCTTGCGCATTCCTCTTAATCCTGGTTCAAATTTCCATTATTTGTGGACTCAGATATCTTGCGGGCATGAGAGGGTTGAAATCTGCCTCTCCTGCGGACCCCATTCCGCTTGGCATTCTTAAAGAGATCATACCCTCTATTGCACTCCTGGTGTCCTCAGCTGTTATTGGTTCCTTTACCAACAGTTTCAATCCCCCTGCACTTAAGCACAGCCTGGTTATTCCTCTTCTTAAAAAAATGGATATTGATTCTTTGTTTCCCTCTAACTTTCACCCTATTTCTCTTCTCTCCTGTCCTATGAATCTTCTGGAATCCTTGGTCATGCCTCTTCTTCGTTTTTTCCTAGGCGATTCAAGGTTTCTTGACCCCTTTCAGTTTGCTTTTCAACCTAGCAGAGGTACCGAATACGTGTTGCTAACTGCTGTGGATGACCTGGCGCAGATCGGGTATCCGGGTGGTGTCAGAGTCCTGATTCCATTAGATCTTTCTGCTTCATTTGACTCTGTTGATCAAACCATCTTAATCGGCTGTCCTCTGCAGGTATCTCTTGCTTGGTTCTCAACCGGTTTTATTCTTTTATTTTTGATTGCTCTCAGACACTCTCCCTCTCTCCTTTCATTTCACCTTCTATGCCTATCAACTGTGGGGCACCACAGGGTTCTTCACTCTCTCATCCACTTTTTAATGTTCATATCCAGCCTCTAGTTAAGCATATTCACTCATTTGGTTTTTGGTGTTACTAGTATGCAGGTGACACCCAGATTATGGTGCGGCTTGATTTGTCTCTTTCAGCAACAGCCATGCGCTGTCACTCCTGCCTTCTTGCTGTCCACTCTTGGATGTGTAATAATTGGCTGCACCTCAATGGTAATAAAACTGAGGTCCTATTTGTTGATTCCTCTTGCGATTCCTCCTTTTGGTCATCTGGTTTCTGGTCCTCTGAACTTGTCCCTCTACTGGCTTTCAGCGTATCTTTCCATGTGGGTTCATGTGAGTTTTGTGCGACAGACTGTTCACTTTATATTGAGGATATTTCATTAAGTACTCACTTATCATCTCCCTCATCTTCGTCCTCTGGTTGTATCCTCTCTGATCTCTGGATTCCCAGACTACTGTAAGTCACTTTATCTGTCACAGCCGGCAAATCTTATACAATGTCTGTAGATCTTGCAAAACACAGCAGCTAGGTTGGCCACCGGTGCATCTTGTTATTCATCAGCTTCTTTCATTCTTGCCAGTGCCCAAGCAGGTTCATTTTATGACTGTATTGTGCACTGGGCATTTTACAAGACTGGGCCTGAGTATTTGCAAATTAAATTCTGTCCGTATTTCCCACTCTGCGCTCTTTGTTCTGCTGCTGCTTTGCACATTTCAGTTATCCACTTCCAGCGTTCACGTGTCAGAGGCCACTCCTTTTCTGTAGCCGCGGCACAGCTTTGGAATACATTAGGTATCTCCTGTGCTTCCATTGCGCTTTGAAAACATTCCTGTTTTAGTCTTCGCTCTGTCTCTTTCTCAGCCTCTTCTTCTTTTTTGTCATTCCCTCCATGTGCCAGGATGCCCTAGTCGGTGTAAATCACGCTTTAGAAATGGGCTTAACATAACATAAAATAACATAAATGTTGCACATGGGTAATCTTCACAATTCTGTGTAAATGTGACGCACGGCTAAGCTTTAAAATTCTGCATAAATGTGACGCATGGCTAATCTTCACAAATAAATCCTAATTTGATGCATGGCTAATCTTCACATTTATGTTTAAATGTGATGAAGGCCAATCTTCACAGATAAGTCTAAATGTGACACATGACTAATCTTCAAAAACCTATCTAAATCAACACAATGGCTGGCTATAGGGTGCAACACAGTTCAACATATTGTTTAACTATAGGGCACAGTGAAATGGCTAACTATAGGGTGCAGTGAACTGGCTAACCACAAGGCGTAGCACGTCTCAACACACGGCTAACCATAGGGCGCAACACAGTTCAATATAATGGCTAACTATAGGGTGCGGTGAAATGGCCAACTATAGGATGCAGCACGGTCCAACACAATAGCTAGGTATAGGGCGCTGCACAGTGCAACACATCCAAAACATTTGGGAGAAGCATGTCACAAAATTGACTTGGATTGACCAGCATAATAAGCCTAATCATGTACTGAAACTCACTCAATTCTCTTTGTATTTCAGAGGTCACAGCAGCATGGATGTGGGGACTAACACACTGATCTACCAGCTATAAAAGGGGGAACAGAAGCACTCATCGAAATATACTGCGTTTGCGGCGGCCTATCCTACACTCAGTTGTCACCACTCTGGAAGAGTGTGTGTTCCTAGGCCACACTGCAGTTCCCATGCTCATTGTACGAGGTGCCAATCTCACCACAATCAGCGAGCACCCCATTCCCAAACCAGTTCACCTTATGCATCAGTTGGCCCAGCGCCCTTTGGGCTTGCAACATCATCAACACAGCAACTACTTCTCCCAGGACTCCAGTGCTAGACTAGATGCTATCCCCGAAGAGTTTAGGTTGTTTAGTAACACTGACATTCTTTTAGCCCATCTTCGTGCTTCCAGACTAAAGGCAGCAGTGAATGTGAAATGGCTCCAAATAACCCTCTAGGAGTTATTCCAACTGGCAAATGAAACAGCATGGACTAAATGCTGTTAGAGAGGAAATAAGAGCAATCAGATTGACTACCCTCCAAATTACTGACTGCATGGAGGGTGGCGTCTGTGCAAATACAGGCAGCAGTTTATTTGCACTTACAAACCTTCCAATGACGCACACAACAGCAGCTTGAGGCAAGCTATTCATTAACTAAACACCTTGCGCACCACGACGTAAAAGGACGGAGTGCACAGAACAAGATTGGTTTGATGCTGTGTTTTCAGGGGTTCCCTTATGGTTGGGTAATATATTGAAAGTGCTGATTCCTGTCCTTGTACTATTGCTTAGCCTTCTTTGTACCTGCCAGCTGGTTATGGGTTGCTGCAGATAAATGGTGGCCAAGTGAATGCATATGATGTCACTTACACTTAAAACAGGTGAGGCCACTCCCGTTTTTAAACAAAGTAAACACATAAACAGATGAATGGCATGGAGAAATTGAGCATTGCATGGTTAGATTGGGGCAACCGATTGGTCTACCAGGAACAGTTTCTTATCCCCCTACCCGACCCAGAGAACTATTATGAAGAATATGTTAACTGCACAGGAATGAGGGTTGCTGTTTTCTGATATGTACGCCAGAGGAATATTTGGTGTGCAGTGACAACCTGCATTATCTTGGTACGGTTTGAGTACCAAAGACTGATTTTGACAAGACGAAAGAAGCAACCAAGGTAGTTATTGATTTAATAAAGTGGGGAATGTCAGTATGCAGGTGCAACGCCCTAAACGAGGAGGGAAGTACAAGTGCCGAAATGATATTAGCATAAAGATTTGGTCATTTTTAGAGTCAGTGTTTTTGTAATTTGTCACAGCATTCTAGGCCATATTCAAGTTTGATTCAGTTTTGCCCCATTTTAGAGAGCACTAGGCTACTGAGTATGTAGGGGAAGGATCGGCAGAAAACATATGATTACTGGTTTTCATTGGCATAAGAGCCCCTCACCACATAGACCTGCCATCTTGAACTAGGCCCTGTTAGATTGTGGATTCTTGGCATTTAGGGCACCAGGCCGCAGTTCTGAACCTCTTTCTTTCCATTTAATTAAATATTATTCCTGCTTCCCCAGCAAGATTTCAGCGATCAAAGGTCTTTGAAGGAAGGGTGAGGTGCAGCACACATATTAGTTATTGTTATAGGACCTAGAGAATCTCAGGAGCTTGGAGTGAATTGTAGAATAACTGTTTGTGCTCTGGATGGTAGATAAGTGCAATAGTTGTGAAGGGCACATTTTTTTGTTAACAAAGCTTTGAGTGGGTCTGCAATAGAATGGCATGGCAGCACAAATACATAGGGGAAGTTAATTTCCAAAGAGCAGAGCCACAGAAATGTTTTTATGAAGCCACCTGGCTCCAAGAGATAGCCAGAAGGATGTGTGCTAGGGATGGCAACATGTTTCAAAATGGTAGTTTCAAAAAGTGTTGCGGACTGCACTACTGCAAGGCCTCAGAACAGTCTGGATTGCTGAATGGACTGAACTAATTGGAGAGGATGTTACCAGGTCTAATTTGCTGACTTCACTATCAACACTCACTACATGATTAAGTCGTGTTGGTGGGACTGCACATCCGTAATTACTTGAATTTTGTTGTGACCAATGTGGATACACCATTTTAGTAAACGTTACATGTATAACGTTAGCCAATCAGAATTAAATATTTTCTGTTGGCTACAAAATTAGTTCATTAATAGTGGGCTTTAATTGGTCTAGTCACAGGTAATGTACTAACCAATAGGGCATACTAAAATATAGCGTTTACATTTTGATATTAGTGAGAGACAATAGGGAACAGTGTATTAACATGTTCTTGATACTTGTAAAGTATTCAAATGTTGTGGTCATTCTCTTTAAATACTGTAACTCCATGTGGGTGGGTTGAGAGCATTTTTTGGTTTTCAGCTGACTGACCCTCTCGGATGTAATTTGCATGTATTAAAGCTGCTTTCTTGGATAGATTATTTTTACAATAGTTTTTTGGGCGTTACCTTACAAAGCTGAAAGGTAAAAAAGCTGCAGAAAGCTGTAAGATAGGTCTGAGAAACCAGGCACCTGGGATAGGGCTAGAGGGAGATATTGAAAGGAGGAAGACTAGAGGAGGAACCATACCCCATACTGTGAGTAAAACTTCCAAGAGCATTGGCAATTTACATATTCCTTTCTGTTGTGTTCTCGAAAAATTAGAGCATGGGTTGTGTGATTTCTTGTGTTGGACTAAGCTTGGAACATTTATGTTTTCCTTGAAGGCAAAGGATGTGTTAAGCATAGGTCTGGAACTTTCCCTGTTGACCACATCTTTGGAAGAATATATCAAATGTGTTGAACTCTGAAAGAATATCTCTCATTATGTTGACCAATCCTTGATACTGTTGTTAAGTGCCCTTATCATTTTTAGGGATTCCCCTTGTTCGTAATTGTTCTATCCCCTTCACTATTTTGAGCATATTAAAACCACTTGTTTAACTACTTTTGCTTTGCGTCACGCGCATCACTGATCAACCTCTTGCAGGCCCAAGTACAGACTAGGTGCAGAATGGTAATTGGCTACTGGTAGTGAGAGGGCTTCAGCATAGGTTTTCTGGATTCACCAAAGTCTGGTGCGTGGTTCACATCATATGGCACTTTTTAGCGAGAACTCTGCACAACTCTGTGGTTTGGGCTGTGCAATCATCTAACCCAATGATAGAACAGTGTTACTACCCAAAAGAAAAGACCAGACCTTCCAAAGGTAGGTATAGCAGTGCAGTTAGGCTTATCTTCAGAAGGGATTCTAGCCTAGAAGTACAGTTAAGCCGTATTGGTACTAGAAACGAATACACCACACTGGTATACAGAATAGATAGCCTATTTATTTATAAGATCTCACATATACAATTATGATGGAAAATAATTTACGTAGAGCATATTGTAAGTAGGAAAGGGCCAGCCAAGGCCTAACTCACCCCTTCCCCTAAAATAAATCCTGTGTCTGTTTGTAGACACGAAATATATAGCTTCTCCAGAGTTGAGTTAAGAAAAAAAATGTATCATCAGTGTCCCAGGGCAACACCCAGACATAGTACAGATGACCTGCTACACGTTAAATAAAAATTATGATAAATGATACATGTTCACATAATATGATTACAGCACTTAATAAAGTACAGGGGAACACAATGTCCAACACAGCGTGGAGGGATAAACAGTCCATGATATATTATAATTAGACAGTCCCTAGGCCCAGAAGGGCATGTTACATAAGAACGGATGGAAACAGTGGCACAATCTATATCCTATGAAGGAGTACAATATGCAGATTTAACAATACCTAATACGTCAGGGAAAGTCTATACGGATATGGTGCTTGGTGAAAAACTCTGAGGACCCTGGTTTCTGGGATCTGGAATAATGCTGCAATTCAGTTGAGTACCTTCCAGTGTCACTTGTAGGAGTATAAATTTGAGCAAAGTGCCCCTTAGGAAATATCAGGACATATGGGCCTCATTACAACCTTGGTGCTAAGTGCACCAACTTTACCACCATGGTGTAAACTCTGTTTACACCATGGTGGATGGAGGATTTACCGCCCCATTCCAAGGTGAGTGGGGCGGTAAATCCCCATTTCCCATTTTCCCTTCCCCATTCCCATTTTTGCCCCATAGGGCATAATGGGAGTGGGGAAGGCGCTAATTACGCCCATGGCAGGTTAGCGCCATGGATTTTAACGCGTTGCTAAAAGCAGGCGTTAAAATCAGAATCAGGCGTTAAGGGTTAACGGTGGCGTTAACCCTTAACGCCTGAGTTGTAATGAGGCCCATAGACTGTAGGCTGGCCTGTGGTTATGCAACAAACAAGGTACGTTTCAGTGCCTTGCCCCAGGACTCAGAAGAAAGCAGTTAATCACAGGGGATATCAGTGGTAACCCAGAAGAAGAGAGCCAGTAGAGAATGTGAGACCCAGATGCCCTAGGAGCAGAAAAGCTGAGCTGGATTTAACGAGGGGGAAATATATTTGAAGGGAAGCTACAGAACCTATTGACAGGAGACCACAGAAAATCCTGAGGTGTGTATCATGAATAACCCACCAACCCAGGGCCCAGAGTTAAATACAGTGTTGGTTCCTAAAAACACCATTTCAAGAAAGCAGAACAGCCCATTAGGTGCAGGCTTCTTTTTACAGTATACAATGACGGATCTGGTCACCCAGAGACTTGATTCTTGAGTCAGCGCCAATCTTGATGACCCAAAAGAACAAAAATCATTCTTTACAAGAATGAAGCCCACCATACACAGTTGTATCAGTGATATAGGTGGTTCTAGGAGGACAGAGCCACCTGTACATGGCAAACATGGGTGGCACACCAGTAAAAATGGGCTCTGCAGCAGACCTATGGTCGTGGTGATCAGTGACAGCCCAGAAAAGCAGATTTGGCAGGGTATTGGGTTCCCAACACCTTTCCAGGATGTGATAGCTTACAAAACCAAGACACCAGACTCTGGTGTTAAAATGTTGTAAGCATCGGTAAAATATTTAAAAAAAAACAAGCCCTGGCTGCAAGGGCTGGACCGGCATATGACAAGCCACCTATATCAGAACGAGGAAAACTCTGAAAGGATGCCCATACATAAGCATACTTGGGGTTCAACAAAACATTCTTACACAATCGTACCCAACATATCTGCTCAAATGTCAATGTATGTCCATTTGTACTGCATTGTATGACCATTGATTTCTCAGGACTATGTTCTATTGACAAATGTTTCAATGTTATTGTTTTTTTTTCTTTTCCTTCTTGTATTAATTATTTAGTGCAAAGCATTTGTTCATACCACTTTGTTCAACATTGCCTTTTCAAAAGCATATTTGTCTTTAGAAACAACTCTAGCTTCATAAACACCAGAGTTTTATGGTAGACAACAATTGTACATAAATCCTAACGTGAAAAACAATAAATGAAACTAGATTCATTAAACACCTCATGCTGTGAAAACCACTAAACACCCAAATGAACACTTATTTAAAATGGGGGTCTAAATCCCCAAATATATGGGTAAGAATTTTTCCTTTTAGGGCTTTCCACCTTCCTCAGGACCTTGCACTACGTTAGGTCCCTGAAAAAGAACCACAAATGAAAGGACACCCAGCAGCCAAAAACCAAACTGGAGATTTCCCAAGACCACTTCATGAACTGTTATGGCCAGAAGAGGGCCAGAAGTACAGCAATGGTGAGGAACAGTGAGAACGCCTCTAGCTGATAATCTAACGTGCTCTCTTTCCATAAATCCAGGAGCACTGAGCATAGGAGCAGTGTTTTCCCTACATGACTCTTCACTCACTGTGATTGTTTTTTAAATCCTATTAGGCTATTTAAAGCAAAGGTTTTGCAAGACAATAAGGTTGGTCTCAAAAACTGCCAAACGCCGATTTCCACACCCACAAGACATCTAGAGACCTTCCCAAGAACTGGTCTAAATCACCCAACTGCCATTTTTTACTCACAAAGAGTCCACGTGGCCAGAACAGCCATTTTAGGTCTGCCTATATTTTTCCATCAATCAATGAACCACCCTAAAACAAAATGGCAGAGAATAGGAGTACACCAATGACTACCATAAAGTTACATTGAGCTATCAAAGTTGTAAATTGGCTTGCACCCCTGGCAAGACTAAACCAAATATAAGCTGCCACCAGCCTATCCCCTAAAACCAATGTAGTTGAGATAATGATCCTATGGCAAAATGCCTGGGTGCTGTGGCGGGCTGGAGGAAGGATTTAGTCCAAGGAGTGGTGTGGTATTTACATTTATTAAATAAGATGAAAGGAAGGCTTACTCTCCCTATTCTAAAAGGTATTCCCTACCAAACTAAGGAAAACCCGGGTGCTTGTCATCAAGGCGGTTGTCCAAATAAAAATAAAGCCTTGTCCTCTGTCCAAAACTACCTAACTCTAGACCTACCACTATATACACAAATAACATGACTCCCTTTTTCTTGTTCACTGGTACCCACCGCAAACATTTATAAAGTCTTAACTAAGAGTTAGTCTTTCACAAAGATGTAGAATACCAGGAGGATGACTCCCTCCTACTGGCCCAATGGTTAAGCGTCTTGACAGTATATTTGTCAACCGTTGCCCTAGTGTCTGAATCAACAAAACTGTCCTGTAAAACCTGAAGAATGACTCCCTTCTCCTGGTTTCTTTGTCTTTTGATGCTGATGTTCTTAACAGTTTTTATTAACCTTTTACCTCTCTCCAGGCTTTTTCCAGAGTAACTGTTCCCCAATCATTATTTTTTTTGTGGTTCAACCATGTTTGGGTCATTTTGTAATACATTCTATGGTGCGGAAAATTGTTCCCAATGCCTCCTCACTTTGCTTATTTTTTACTACAGTTATTGAGATGAGGGAGATTTCTCCCAGTGCTCTGACTATAATAATACATCTTGTGGTGAGGTCAATTACTCCCAATGCTTTGGTTATCTTTGTCAGAATATATATTGCAAGGATGAGGTCCAATCCCCAGTTTTAGATCATCTTGGTTGCTCTAATAACCAGTACTTAGGTGAGCAAGACACCCCCTGAAGCTTTCCTCACTTTGCTTGTTCTTACCTCAATTATTGACACAAGGGAGAATACTCCTGATGCTTTGGTCAGTTTTACAACAATTACTGAGATGAGGGCGATCCCTCCTGATACTTTGATCAGCTTTGCAGGAATTACTGAGAGAAGGGAGATCACTTCCAAGGCAATTACTAAGACAAGGCAAATTACTCCATATGCATTTGTTATTTCCCCCCCAAACCCATTCCTGGCCTGCCAGGGCTCCCATGACCTCTTTCTTCCTTGCACCATGTTGCCAGTTCTTTCTGGGATATTGGGGGCTTCTCTTATCCTTTTGTCATTCATCACCACTCTTTCCTTGCTTCTCTCTACCCCACTTTGGTTCTGCAGGGACTCCGGTTAACCGGTGTATGGGAGTGAGGGGCCCCCTCGCGCCGTACACTCCTCAGTACAAAGCTTGGACCACGTGCCTCCGGTAGTGGAATTGCCCATTGCCTTTATTTAAAGTTAACCACGGTTGACCGCTACATAGATGGGACTACTGAGTAGGACACGGGGCATCCATCTTTTGTGCCCCCTTTCGACTCCATCTTGGGTAAACAGGCCTCACTGCGATAGTACAGCAATGCTCAGCTCCCCTTCCACCGCAGCAGCCAAGGACAGAGACACACACACACAAGGCGCGCAGGCAGCTGGCTGGCCCCCACCCTTGCACTCCCCCTGCGAAGGAAAGCTCTGCGCTCCCATTCTCATGCTGAAGCCGGAGAAAGTTGCAACAACCAATATCATACAGTTTTCTTCCTCTGAGATCACTGCTAGCATGAGAACCAGCATGTGAACCAGGATGAGCTAAGCACTTTCTGCTCGTTCGTCCCCATAAACGTGCAAGCCACCGAGACACATTTATAGCAATTTATTGCCATCCTGATCCTGCACCCACTACTAACCTTAAGCATCTTACCACAATATATGTTTTTACTTATACTAATAGGTCTAAAGCTTAGGAGATATGTAAAACACAGCTTGATTCTTTTTACATTCACAATAAAGGTCAAGGCCTCCAATGAAAACCATGAATGACCCAATTGTACTGCCAATAATTACTATGTGTGACTTGTGTAGAAATATGAAAAGTAGCATAAAATGTTTAGATAATTTGTTATTTAGTGTTTTTCGAATGCAACATATTAGCTTAGGTAGTGACCACAGTGACCGGACCATGACCTGCGTGGAGCACAAGATATTTGACATCCGTCATCTCGTCAGCCACTCAGCCAACCAGAAGGAAGAGATGCCACCCACACCTACAGCACCACACCGCCTGGCCGATCGGGTCCATTTCGTATTTTTTGTTAGAGTTACTTTAATTGATATATATACGAGTATGATGCAAATGTTTGGTAGGGTTTTTTTGGGTTATTTCCTAGCTGGAGAAATAAACCATCCTTTGAGCTCTTGCAGCCGGGTCTCAGTGCCTCCTTCCCCGACAGGGGTGGTGTTGGTTATTTTATTTTCTCTCACATGTAGTAAGCCGGGGAAAGGCACCGACATTTTTGTTGACCTCCGCAACATGATTTAGAGAGGTGCCTCGAGGCCTGCACTGCCCGGCAGCGAGATCCAGGACACCCCCAGCAAAACCATCGCCTCCGCGGTTGACCAGACTGTGCACACCAAGAAGAAAGGGTCAAGGGTTCCCGGTTGACGAATACCCGATCGAAAAGGGTGCTCGCCAAGGCAGGCCATGGCTTGGTTGGGGGACTGACCTGAGCGAGGTCTGGCCGTGAGCGGCAACCCTCGGAGTACCTGACTGAACACGTGGAGTCCCGGTTGCAAAGACCCCAAAGGAAGGTAAGGGGAAATACGGGAAGAAGAGAATTAGCAACAAAGGGAAGGTAGTTAAGAATAGGGCCTGTGTGAGTGACGGTGAAGCTTTTCTGATCTATCCTTTATATGGCCATTAGGTGTTGTAAGAAGTGAGAAGAAGAGAAGTGGTATCCTAGCCCGTACGGGGTAGAAAGCGGTGCCGCATAGGATTTGTCCCGACCAAGTGCAGAATAGAGATAAAGAGAAAATAGTAGGGGTCTCATATATTGAGTAGACTCAGAGTAGTTTTAGAATATTCTTTTTCCGTGGAGGTAAGAAATCTTGAGAGATAGTAAAAGTGAGAGAGGTGCGGAGTGAATGCGAAAAAGTAGAATAGGGTAGAAGAAAAACCAGGGACAGTAACGGGAATAGGGAAAGAACAAACATGCGCAGGCAGTGCATGTGTATGTTGCATGATTATATGTTTGTCGGTCTGCTTTGTGTATATGTCTTGTTGAACACGCTAAAGTATTTCAGTACAAGTAAATGGTTGGTTAATAAATAATAAGCAAAGAAATAAATTGTGAGAAGTGACCAGGTAACACCTCTCAGAAACAACAGCTAATGTGACATACCACAATTGCGAGCATTGATAAAGAACGTATTTTCACATATTGTAACTGACATATCATGTGAGAGGTGGGAAGGGACTCAAGGGTACCAGAACACACAAGAAAGGAAAAGAAACATTGCCATGGGGGGAGTAACGCCACTGGCACATATTTGCCAGCACCTTCCACTATATAGCGACAGGATACAGAAGTATCACGATCAGTGGATCACTGAGATAAAAGGAGATGGGGTTATACCAATTTGGCCAGAAGGAGGGTCATTCGACAAAAGAGTGTTGGACCTAGTATCAACACATTTGCTAGCACGATACAAAGGGAAACAGTTACAGAACCGGAGAGAAGTATTAGATTTATGGCGAATGTTCGAGGAATTACCCCCACGGCAGAGGTAGGTACAAGCCGAATGATAGAAAAGCAGAAAATACCTGAAGAAGTAAGCGGGACACCAAAAGGGGAGTGTCCAACTACTACAACTGAGAACGAAGTAACAAGAATCTATCCCTTAATGACCAGGCCAGCAGTAGGGTTTAGTGAGCCCCTGTATATACCACCCACCCCCACTGCTCAGTGCGGGGCAACAGCCCCTGAACTCCCACCATATGACAAAGGAGGCCTGTACGGCCCCACGAGTGCACCTCCTGTGAGCATAGCACGTTTAACAGGCGATTTAAATCAACAGCTAGCACACGCACAAATGGAAATAACACGGTTAAGAGCTCTATGTGACAAAGGGCAAATGCTGCCAGGGGGAGGGGAGGTACCCCCACTGTCACTGGCAGATCTCATGCCCCGATAGGGGCAGTAAGCAATGCAACCCCAGCAGTCTCAGTATCAGGGCAATCCATTGCATCACAAGGGACGTCATCACAGCAAAGACAAGAACAAGAGTGGCATTCAGGACAGTTCCTGTTCCAATTGAATAACAAACCAGTGAGAATTATACGCCCAGATACACCGGAGAGTCAACAAAGTGGAGATCAGGGTGAAAGACAAGGAAGTGAACCCAAGGAAAAGTGGGAGGATAATAACGAGCTAGAGTTAGAAATAGAAGAAGTATTGGATGATTTAGATGAATACGAAGAGGCAGCTGTCGCAGAGGGTTCCCCACTGCCAAACTGCCGTTACCCAGAAACACTATCACCACCATTATGGCAGGGTAGCTTAAGACAACGAACTGGGAAGACAGGGAACATACTGGTAAGTAAAACGAAAAAAGGGAGAACGAGCAAAACAGGAAAGAAACAGAAACTACAAATGCCACTGATACATAAAGGAGCAGGTAGGCCAAACTATATTCCGTGGGCCCAAATGGACAAAAACAACCTGTTAAAATGCCTCCCCCCGCTGACGGGAGGAGCAGGTAAGTGGATACATGTATTTGAGAAGAACACGGCAGGCGTGCCGTTAGCTATAGGTGATGTGAAAAGCTTATATCAGCAATCAGGGACCAAGCAGACACAATCTGGGAAAGTGCAGGATTCCCGGGAGTAACAATGAGCTGTGATTGCCATGATGGATCACCATTCAACAATGTTCGAGCACAAGTGTGGGATGCATTGTGGCATGCATTTCCAGACGTCCCAGACTTACATGCAGTGATGCAGTGCACGATGGAGGAGAGCGAGGATCCTGCACAATTCACTTTGCGAGTGCAAGACTTATGGAGAAGTGAAACTGGTACGGCATGGAATCAATCAACAGCCTTATTTTATTTTATCATTAAAAAGGGGTTGCTGAAAGAGGTGCAGAAGGCCTTGGACAAAATAGCTGGGATCGAAGCCAAAGGGTGGCCTGAAATTCAGAGCATAATTGTACACCATTGGAGGAGGATCAAAGAGAAGGAAAAGGAGGTCACACAAAAGAGGCTGGCCGACGAAGCAAAACTAGTGCAGACAAAATTAGTGAAGGTCGCCGCCATTACTGCTAGTGTAACCACAGACAGAGGAAACGAAGGAGAGGAAAACGCGTTGGGATAGCAGCGCAGTGGATTGGAGAGAATCAAGGACAGTGGAACAGAGAGGAACAGCCATTCCAAGGATCACAGTGGCAGAACAGGCCGGCCCAAGGAAGAGGTGGGTACCGTGCACAGAGGGGAGGATACAGAGGAATGGGAAACAGAGGGTATGGTGGGCAAGGACAAAGAGGAGGACAACAGTGGTCATGTTGGAATTGTGGAAGGTGGGGACATTATTCACGAGATTGTAGAATGCGACCATCAGGGTATTTTCAGAGGCAGCAGCAGCCCATGAACAATGAACAGGGGTGGGGTTTCCCCCTCCCAGGTAGTCCTTGTGGAGCTCCAATGGGCAGAGGGGGACAAGAAGATCAGTACTGCTATGAACCCCAAGTGCAACAAAGACAGCTAGCCCCACAACAGCAGCAACAGCAGCAGCCACAACAGCAAAACGCACTACAGCCCATGGCAAGACAAAACTCAGTAGGGAACATAAATAATAACCCTTTTGCATCGGCCACAAACGGTGCCCCTGCACCATTCCGTGACGTAACGGTCGTAGGTGACAACGTTTTTTCAGTGCCAGGGCAGCAAAGATACCTTAAGAGTAGGACAACCCACAGGGAGTACTTGCGTGTCCAGTCCTATCCACCACACAAAGTGCAAATGAGTAACCACTAGTGGTGGCAGAGATAGGAAACAAGCAGTTTATCTTTATGGTAGACTCTGGAGCAGAAAAATCATGTCTCACAGAAGGGCGGTTTCAGCTCTCGGGAAGAAATTTGGAGACGCAGGGGTTCTCTGGGGCTATTTTAAAAGTTCCTTATACAAAGGATCTTGATGTAACAGTAGGGGGGAAAAACAGTGCGTGCACCCTTATTGTATTACGAAGACGCGTCAATCAATTTGATGGGACGAGACTTGCTCAGTAAGTTAAACATGACCATAGCCTTTACTGAAAGAGGGATAGTGTGCTCGACGCCAGGGGTATGCAGTAAGTTGCAGTAAGAGGGATCCCCATTGACATGGACATGTTCGTCTATGGAATACAGGTATTAGCCCGAGTAGGGCCTGAAATAACACAAAAAGAGTGGAGAATACCATCAGACTTCATATTCCGCCCAATCACACCAAAAGATGTAATGCCAGGCACAATTATATCTATAGACATTGAGGCAGTTCAAGTTTCCAACAAACGCATTGTGTTCATAGGCCTGGATGCGCAGGCACGCTAGTGGAGAAGTGTGCTATGCATAGAGCCGAACATAATGCTAAAAGATATAACTGATTAAGAATTGTTCACCGATTACGAGGGGGATGGAGAAATAATAATGGAAATAAGCATACCATGTGACATTATGATCCAATACAGAGAAATACACAACCCACTCATGGCTAACATAAAGGCCCCACTGACAATATTTGAGGAAGACATGGCCAGAAGAGCACCTGAAATTTGGACTACAGGGCCACACAATGTGGGATTGTTGCATGAGGTGACTCCCATAAAGATAAAACTGAAACCAGGTGCCCTCCCACCCAGAGTGAAACAATACCCAATATCCAAAGAAGCAGAGGAAGGTATTAGAGAAACAGTGAATGCACTCCTAAGCCAAGGTATCTTAGTGCCATCAACTTCCCCATGCAACACAGCGATTTTTCCGATTAAAAAAGCGAAAGGAGGGGCGTGGAGAATGGTCCAGGACCTACGCCCACTCAATGACATCATCAAAAAAGAGTTCCCATTAGTGCCTAACCCGGCATCAATATTGTGCAGTATACCAAAAGAGGCAACTTGCTTCACTGTCATTGATTTGAAAAATGCCTTTTTCTCTGTGCCACTTGCACCAGAATCGCAGTACCTCACAGCCTTTACATTAGGAAACAGCAGATATGAACACCGCAGACTCCCACAGGGGTATTGCGAGAGCCCAATCATTTTTAACAGAGTACTATGAGAAGACATCGGCAACATAGATGTAGGGAGCACCATTATACAGTACGTAGATGATTTACTCGTCTGCAGCAAAACAGAAGAAGAGTGTAGAGAAGACTCGATAACACTGCTTAACGTATTGGCTGCCAAGGGACACAAGGTGGACAAAGGAAAGTTACAATACTGCCTTGCAGACGTTGTATATCCCGGCCAGCAAATATCTAAAGATAAAAAGAATACTAACAGACAGAGCAGCGGCCATTCGACACATTATCATACCAAAACAGTGATGGACATGCAGAAATTTCTTGGCATATGTATCTATTGCCGAGCATGGATCCTCGATTATGCAGCATACACACGGCCAATGCTACAAGCACTGAAGGAAGCACAGAAGAACAGGGCCCTAATAAAATGGACACATGAGACAATTGCCCAATTCTTCCGATTAAAAGACCTTATTGCAGATGCCCCAGTCCTTGCAAATCCAGATTATGAAAGGGAATTTTTCCTGTTTTCACACAGCAATGGAACATTGATGACAGCAGTAGTGACACAAAAGACATCGCTAGGCCACAAACCATTAGCGTACTACAGTGGAATATCGGACCCAGTAATGCAGGGACATTTTGCTTGCGAACAGGCCCTCGCTGCAGCAGCCTTCGCCATTGAGAAAAGTGCCACGATCGTAATGGGATGTTCAGTGACGCTATATGCGGAACACTCATTATTTGCTATTTTGGAAAGATCAAAATCTACTCTCACAACACAGAGAGCATCTGTTTATGAAATAATAATATCCAATCCAAATATACACGTGGTCCGATGCAAGACAGTGAACCCAGCCACATTCATTACAGAGCCATGCACAACTGAGGATTTACAGGAACACGATTGTAGCACGTATGAGGGAGAGGACGATGACATTCCCAAAGCAAGAGAAAATGCCCTTACAGAAGGAGAAATCTATTTCATAGACTAGTCAGCATCCATATACTCAGAGACAGGAGAGAAACATGTGGGGATGGCAGTAGTGCGCATGGAAGAAGACACATACAAAGTGATTGTTCAAAAGCGCCTCCCCTCACATTACTCTGCACAAGCAGCCAAACTGACTGCACTAATCAGCACGTTACACACAGCCAAAGATTATGCCGTAACAATATATTCAGACTCATCTTACGCTACCACCCCAGTTCACTCAGGGCTATTACGTTGGCGAAGGAGAGGGTTCAGAAGAGCAGACGGGTCCCCCGTACAACATGCCACGTTGCTAAATGAACTAATAGAAGCTTTAGCAGAGCCATCGGTAGTAGCAGTGGTTAAATGCCAAGCCCATACCAATAACACAGATGCTGTCTCATTGGGGAAGGCGGCAGCCGACACAGCAGCGAAGGAAGCCTTGTACTTCAATAAGACACCAACATCAGAGTACGTTGTAAAAACAGCCACAGCAGAACAACCAGCAGAAGAATACAGTAACACGCCCATAGCACAATTGATAGAACCCCAGAGAAGGGCCCCACCGGAAGAGCAGGAGTTGTGGGGCAAACGAGGATGTAAACAATCAGCCACAGATCTCATTTGGAGACAGGAAACGACAGGTAAGGTAGTGATGCCTGTAGAATTATTAGAAGTAGCGTTCCAACAACTGCATTTCCCAGCTCACGTTGCAAAACAACACATCGCCTCAGACATTCAGGAGGATTGGTTCGTTCCCAATCTGCACAAATACTTGTCTAAATTTGTGATTGAATGTACTACATGCCAAACTTACAATTCAGGACTAACATTACGAACTCTGCGTGGCACTTTGCCACGCCCTACAGGTCCATTCAGAGAACTACATATCGACTACGCCGATATGGGAGAAAGATGTAATGGAGCGAGATACTTGATTGTGGTGGTATGCCCTTTTTCACGATGGGTAGAAGCGGGCCCCTGCCCCCATCCGGATGCAAAATGTGCTGCCAAGTTCCTTGTGCAAGAAGTATTCTTGCGGTGGGGAATCTGTGACATGATCCGTTCAGACAACGACATGCACTTTGTGAATGATCTCTTCAAAGAAGTGACCTCCCTTCTGGGGGTGAAACATAAACTATGTTCGATTTATCATCCAATGTCCAATCGAGTTTGGAGGGGATCAACGGGCTTCTCAAAAGCAATTTATCGAAATTATGCAGCACGTTGAAAAAAAATTGGGTATATTGTCTGCCCTAGCACTGTTCCAACTCAGAAATCAACCATGCAAGGATCACCATTTGAGCCCGCACAAAATCGTGACGGGGAGAAGAATGCACACGCCGCTCTCTCCTGTTAGGAGGGCGTCTGATGCACACAGGGCTGCCACAGCGCTGGGGGAAGAGTTTAAGGAATACCTAGCAGAGCTAGCGCGCGCAGTACGCAGCATAGCAAAACAAATTGCTCCGCCATTTACTTAAGATGTAGCAACAGACACCTCCATGCCGGCAGCAGATAGCCCGGAAGGGCCTTTAATGCCAGGGGAACACATCTATGTTAGAAGTTTTCTAAGAAGGTGGAATTCACCAAGATTTCATGGTCCATACACAGTGGTGTACAGCACCCCAACTGCAGTTAAAGTGAAGGGATTAAATACTGGGTGCACCTATCAGACGTGAGAAGGGCGCACAGTGTCGCACTCCCCCAAAATGAAACAAACTGTGTGGATGGCATCGCTAACACAGTCTGACACGATGAAAACTGCAACTAAGACAGGGAAAGAAAAGCGAAAAAGCAAAATGTTTTTTATATATTATGTCTTTCTCTCTCTCTCTCTCTCTCTCTCTCTCTTTTTTTCTTTTTTCTTTTTAAATCTCATATGAATCGTGTTATTTTTTCTATTTTTCTTCATTGTTTTTATGATAAATGGAAAGAAATTGTTAAATGCCTAATTGAGCAAAAAGATGAAAAAGAATGAACAATTGCAAATATGTTTCTTTTCATGATGACTTAATGAATTTGTCTCGCCCACATAGGTTCAACATGAGCCAATGCGATGAAACGGCTGAGCAGGCTGAAATGTTAGATAGAAATAGGGATGCCACTAGGGCCAGTAGATTGAGCAATGTAGAATGCATTATAAAATATGCTGCCATACTATTTGCAATAATGATGTTTTATTTTATTTGGTATAACGTTGTTTTATTTGTGGCAAATGAAATGAACAAAGGAGGGAGTGGGGCTAATATGACAAAACCAGGGTCTAAACTAATATGGACTGGAGTAACAACCATTTTGAAGGACACTTATAACGTTGAATCAAATAGCATAAATGTAACGCCACCCTATGTACAATTGCATGTGAACAAAACTGCTATTCCATTGTTGAGTAATATTATGGCCAAGGAAATAGAGCTTGGATGGAATGTAAATGATGATTACTATTGGTTGACTAACTCCAGAAATACAAGCATGCACACACACACGGCACCAGAAACCACTACTGAATACACACATGTCACCAGGAACAACATGATGATGCATGGTCCAGAATGTTCCCGCTGCAATATCAACGAGTTGGTACCCAATTAAAAAACAAAAGAAGGAGGAGAAAAAGGGGGACGGGAAAAAACAGATATGATATTTATCACAACCTGGGGTTAGATGAAATAGAGGACCCCCGAAACCCTGACCAATCAAATAAATGGTATTCATACATGAGCACCGCAGCAAATCAAGCAAGTAATGAAAGTTGCTACGTGTGCTCACTTATTCCTCATGCAACTGGAACCCCAAAAATGTTAGTTCCACAGAAGGTACCCTTGTCTGAGGCCCAATGTTTATTCATCTGATGCTGTGTATAATAAAAAAGACATTTCAGGCACACACAGTCACCATGGAAAAAAAGGAAAACGAACAAACATGCACCAGCAGACGATAAGGAGTAATCTGCCTCCAAGAGCCATTTGTCATCATAAAAGGGACAAGGTATGCAGACGACAAGTGGCATGATGAAACGATTAAATGCAAAGCCGAGGGGCTTTGAGGGCTGCCAGAGGAAACATACGAGTGGGCAAAAGAAACGTGCATCCCCATCTGGTCACAGCATATCACCAAGCTGACATGGGTCACACCCCTGGGGAGACCCATAAAGATTCAAAGGGAAATACTGCACAAACTTTGCTTCCATGGAGAAGGGAAGGTGAATATGGGAACCGCACAGCAGTGCAATAAGACTTTAATAATACCACATATGAAAAAAGGCACTGCTGCATTAATGGACATATACTGGATCTGTGGCAAACAAGCTTACCTGCATCTCCCAGCATCCTGGAGGGGCACTTGTGCCCTAGCCACCCTTCACTCAGAACTAATGGTGATACCAGAGAGTCACGTTCAGTTTACAGCAAGGCCTTCGGCTGACAGTTTGACAGCAGGCCAATCTGCTGACATATCGGCAGCAGGCCAATCGGCTGAACCATCGACAGCGCCTGATGAGACAATCACGGAGCCCCCAGCATACGAACTATTGTCAGAAGAGACATTGAGAACCAAGTTGTCACGCAGCAAAAGATCCAATTATATTTCGTCCATATCGTCAGAACTCCTTGCTGAAATCCCGCAGCAGTACAAGCTTTTCTCATCTGCAGAGACATTTTTTGCATCATTTCTAGCACCAGGCGTTCAAGCAAGGACAAACGCGAAATGGCTGCAGATAACACACTGGGAGCTCATCCAGCTGGCTAACGACACTGAAGAAGGATTCAACATCATAAAAATAGAGCTCCGTGCACTGCGCCTGATGACAATGCAAAACAGATATGTCTTAGATCTTATCATGGCGATGGACGGCAGTGTTTGCAAAGAAATTGGGGGGGCGTGCTGCACGTTCGTACCAACTTCATATGCTGATAACGGGACACTGTCACACGTGATAACAGCAGTGCATAATTGAGGAGAAAGAATGAGAACAGAAGGTGGAGCAGACAACAACACGTGGTTCGACAATCTGTTCAGCTGGATACCATCATGGGTGAACATAGCAGCGAAGATACTCATTCCCATTATTGTCTTTCTTCTCCTAATATTCTGTGTGTGCCAACTGGGACTAAGATGCTGTGAAAATAATATGCCTAATTCAGCGATGATGATGGTAACAGTGGGCCGACAGACAACAGTGGCTACCATGATAGATGCCCAAGTACAAACTGGAGAATACACCACAACGCAGTATAGAATGACTGCCATCTATAGGCAGTATGGGGACGTGGTCGATAATCTACATCACACTACCATTAAAGAACCAAAGGACTTGCTGTGGTATAACGAGGTACACCGGTATCGGTGTTGTTAAGGGACAAACCGGTCCAACTCAATGAGGTTATGCCACCATTAACCAGAGTATCACTTCTGCATTGATTGGACCTCCCTCTAGTTCCGGAGGCTTTCTACGACCTTCCAGACATATTCTGTCGACCAAGGACTTGCTTCTCTGTTTGTCGTCTTAGTTGCTGGGTTTGAGCATCCTGGGCAGACGCCTGTTCATGCTGGCTTGTCTCTGGTTTCCCTGGTTCCCTTTCAGGTGGTCCTTTGTCTGTTTTTATGGTCGGTAGCTTGGTCCTGCACAGCCCAAAGTTATAGTCTTGTCTCCGTATTGATGATGCACTCTTCAGGCCTCCTCGAACCACCTCCTCTCAGTACTTTGAATATCACATGAAAGAGTAGTTTGTATTACTCCCGTAATCTTCTTATTCACAGTATTTCCATAAGACAATGAAAGAGGTTTGATAGGAAGAAAAGGAGGAGTGTCACAATAGCATATAGTGGTACTGTCAAAGGCTTTTCTTACAGATTTTAGGGGTTTCAGGGACTCACAGGTAAGAGGGTTAGTATCACAAGGGTCAGCTATGTCCTCTTCTTCAAATGAAGTTTCAGTCTCAAAACCCTCCCCCTCCTCCTCACCTCTGTCTTTTCTCCTGGTTTTCTTTTCTTCCTTGTTTCCTGGTTTCTCCTTTTTTTTATGAAGGTATGGACGGCCACGAAAGGACGCCACCGCGACACCGTATAGGTAAGGCGGTGAAAGATCTTCCGTGACCGTCGGATCAGGGGAAAAAGCCCAAGGCACAAAAAACCCCTATAAGATGATTTCAGGCTGTGATCCGTTAGCAGGCTGGGTCGGCACACAGGAAGGATAAATGTCCACAGAAACAGAAGGCGAAGGCAGTCCAATGAGCAGGCAAGGTCGGTACACAGGAAGATGAAAAGTTCACAAAAAACGGGAGGCAGAGGCAGTCCAATAAGCCGGCAAGGTCGGTACACAGGAAGATAAAATGTTCACAAAAACGGGAGGCAGAGGCAGTCCAATAAGCAGGCAAGGACGGCACCCATGAGAAAGAAAAGCTTCACAGAAAAGGGGGAGAAGAAAGAGGAAAGAAGGAGGGAAAAGCAGAACGAGGGCGGAGAGAGGAAAAAGGGGGGTAGATGGGCCGAAAAAAGAGAGAGAGAGAGACTTGATGAAAAGGGAAGAGAAAAAGTCAAGCACGAAAGAAACAGAAAGAGCAGAGAGAGATTTACACAGAAAGCAACCAAGCGTGGCAAAACAAGCGGAATCAAGGGAGCGTTGCAACACGTACGCGACCCGGAAGCTGAGGGTTAAAAGCTCCCGGTCGCGTACGCGAGCGGAGAAAGACTAGACCTGCAAGCACGTTGGGGAGAAGAACGTGACGGAAAGCTCTATGGCGGGCCACGGCATAACGATTCCAAACTCGCCATCTTCCCCACGATGTGACAGTTAGGGAGTTCCACCATGGAACAGGAGGCACCATGCCCATGAAGGAAGTGTCTCCTGGTGAAGTCCTATCACTTTTTACCAACCTTAGGAGGAATATCCGGTAGCAGCTTCACCTCCCAAGCATCACAGGGAAGGGCTCCCCCACAAGGGGAAGTGACATGATCCCGTAATTCAGGTTAGTGATGGGAGAGCTCAGCAAAAGTCCTACCACCAACATAAATTAGAAACTATAAAAAAAGGACAAAAAGTAGGGGTCCCATAAACATACTGCAGAACCCCCAGAAATTGAATTCTGCCCTAACAGATGCTGCCTGTCTTTGCCCTGTGAGGAGAACTTCTAAACGTTTGACATTTTAGCTGGAGAAAAAATGTTTGCCCTTCTTTGCTCTTTTGGATACAAATGAGCATTATGAGGTAGCACAGTTGGTTTTGTGGCTGCCGCACACTGATATTGTGCACTGTGATATATTACATGACATCTTTGAATGACTGTGTACCAAACAGGGATGAGTGCTATTGTCATTCCCTCCTATATATTTTACTATGGAATAATCCATCTCCTTCTCATTCTCTCTATCACTGGCCTCAAGAATCTTGTACTGGCTCAGATCGGTCACTTACCTTATCTTGAGCAATATCATCATTGCCTTCATCATCATTATTTACAAATTGCTCATTAGCTTATGACTGTGGTAATGGAGGAGATCCTACAAATGCGTGCTCCAATAAATTATCTGTAAGTAAAATCTGTAAATCTGCTCCATCCCCACATCCCACCCTCCTTCATTAGGTCTTGTAGATGCTCCTGACAGGTGGTGCAAAACATGGTATATTTTCGAAATTGGCAGATAGCAGACTCATTTAAGTCACTGAATATTATTGCCCACCTAGATATGTTCGATTGTCTTTGCCACTACTATGTTATATAGCCATAAAAGACTATGCACTCTGTTAAAGACACTGAATATAATCTCCTGCCTCCCAAGAAACATAAGGCTTTCAATGTGCAACTACCTTCTGACACATATACAATGCACCTTAATGGCTGAGGGGCCAACAGACAACTCAAAGACAAAGATTCATGGTTTAAAGAAATACTGAGGTGTTAGAAAGAACTGAAGCAACTTTGTGCTAATCTCAAAACATCATAACCTAATCAGGTATTCTATAGAACTGTAGTCTGTCAGTCCTGACATCTAATATTTTGCTCTTGCCAACTGTTGATGAAATGTCATTCACAGTTATTTGTTGACTTCCTGGCTCTTGTTGATTGATGCTTTTCTTTCATCAAACATTTCAGGATGCTGCTCTCTCCTTGATGTGTAGGTAACACCGCCAGACCTGGTGCTTTGGGACACAAACTATAACCAAACAGATGATGGGTGGAAGGTGCTGAATAATTCTGAACCACTGGCATTGATCTGGGCAACCTTCCACAGCATCATATTTTTGCCTATATGTACCATTGCAAAAGGTGTCCAGCCATATGCAAATCAGTCAGGTGCTGCCTCCAATGGGAGCAGCCTGGCCCATAATGCACCCGTCTGCATGGAAATACTAGCAACCCCAGACATATTTCCGCCTGAAGGCTGAAACATGTCTGGTGATGCTTGTGGTCTCGTGTAGAAGGGATGTGACTTAGCATTTCGGACTGGTTTGCCCCTTCTAGGGTGGGACTAACCCTGATTTGCATATGGTCTTTACCCTTCTTTAATAGTTTGGCAGGCTGAAAAACAATTGTCTGGAGGGTTGCCCAGATCTTTGCCCCTGGTTATGATTTATAAAAAAACCTGCCAGCCATCAACTTTTGGCTTTGATCTGGGACTCCTGGAAGTTGGCTAGGCATTTTAATCAGTTAGTTCTTGGCCAAGATCAGTGCGGGTCATGTGTTTATCTGGCTCGACCCCTCTGGTGCTGACAGCTGTAAGGAACTCATTGTGGCAACAGTAAAGACATACACAAGTGATCACAATTCAGGGGTGTTTATTAAACTGCATAGAAAGATTGGAAAAATGCCTAATCTAAACATACATCTAAGATGGGAGCAAGCTACGACCATCAAATAATAATAAGGCAGTCCTAGTGGTGTCTGGTCAAATAAAAGGGCCTATACTAAGAAAAACCGTACGCTAAATACAAAAAGAGTGTGGGATAATGGCCATAAGAAAGAAAGAAGTGTTCACAAATAATAAGTCAGGATGTGGTATCTGGGGGTCTCCCTTTACCATGCTTTGAGCACGGGACAAGGTGGGATTACAGATTACAGCACATGTTTGAGCTTTCCAAGCACGAGACAACAGTTTCGCTCTCAGCTCTCAGGGCCTTTGGTGGTTAAGTCTCTTTTCTATGAAGTCTTTTGCCTCTGAGGACCTGATGTATCCAAAATAATAAACAACAAAAGTTTCTTGTTGGGTGATGACTTTTCACCCCTGGTCCCCCCTCTTCTGGGTACAGACCCTTCTCAAATATCAGCCTCCATCTGTCGGGTTCTCTACGGCTTCTAAATACAATTTCATTTGTGACATTCACAAATCTTAATGTCTTTTTAAACAGTTCACTGTGGACATCCCTCTGCCGGGTTGACTCTTGTCAACACACTGTTCATTAGGAATTCAGACTTCGCCCCTTTTCATTGGCATCCCTCGGTCGGGTTCACTCTTGCCTACATTTGCCAATCACACAAAACCTTCTACTTTCGTACGATGCAGGATTCACTTGCCTTAGCTTTTCAATCATCTGCCCCTCTAAGACTTTCGACTGTACAGAGAATTTGACTAGACCCATGAATGACCACTTTGACCCTTTGCTCATGCCTTTCCCAAGGTCTTCTGTTAACGGTAGTTTCAACAGTACGGTAATCGCCCAGAGTTTCCCGAGTGAGCACCCACATGGTGCCTGAGTCCTCTGTAGCTGGTTTTCCACTCTTGTTTTAACAGTTTTTTGTACTTCTTCAATTAGCCATTTGCTACTTTTGTTCAACACAGTTCCATTTCTTATCGGCTCTCCCCTCGACTCAACAGCTGCAATAAACTGCTTGGTTTTTCTTGTCTGTGGAGTAAAGTACGATAACACAGTGGCAAGCATCTCTCCCCAACTTGATTATCAGTGGAGGAGGGCCCTGTCTACCATTGACATCTGCTACAGCACACATTGACTATTGTTTGCAGTCTTACGTTTCCTCCCACGGATGTCATGCGGGCATGTGTTGGAAATGGCAAGGTCACGTCTCTCCTCGTCAGCCTTTTGGCTGGTGCTGCCCTTACCCTTCTTTTGAACTGCCATGCTGGGTTAGCTCTCTCGTCATGCGGTCCACCTGGCTTGTGTTGTGCTCCACCTTTTATCCTTTTGGGGAATGAAAAGGCTGTCAGGTTCGTGTGATTCTGGACAATTTCCTGACTTTGCCTGACCCTTGTGTTGGAACATGTCAGGTAAATGGCTCTGGTGTTTGTCCATCGTCTTTGTTGGTGTGCGAAAGTGCTTGTATCGGAAAAGGGGGGATAGAGTGTTTGAGTATCCCACGGGATAGGATGGGGAAAAGTAGTTATAAGAAGGGGGACACTGTGTCTCAACCATCGGTGTCCCACTTCAACGCCCTGAGGACCCCACATCCAGGTGATCCTCCCTCACTGGTCCAGCCCCAGGAACTGAATGCAATAGCGATGGCTATGTCCTGGCCACCTGGATGACAGATCCCTGGGGACACCTTCAGGTTTCTCACACTGCACAGTCTCTGTAATGTTTCAATCTCAACCACTCAGCTAGCTTCCTGCCCCTTAACTTGGATACCTCTTATTTCCTTTCTCCATTCCCTTCGTTGCATGAATCTTGCATTTATTTCCCCCTTTTCTCCTCGATGCTCTGTCATGCCCTAATCCACTCCACCATCACCTGGCTTCACGCTTTTGCATCTCTCTCCAACTCTTATCACCATCACAAGTTCTCCTTTTTCACTTACAACTTAAGTTTCTTGCCACCACCTCCTTGATTTTTCCTGCACCTTCTACCAACTCTTTCTTCTTATCTGTTCTTTCCCCCTCATCCCAAGTCATCACCACCTCTCCATTTCATTTATAATTCACCACCAATTTATTTTCTTCCTCCATCTCCTTAATGCTTCTCTCAACATCCTTCACCACCCTTCACGCCTACTAGTCTTCACCTGCTCCTTTCCTGTTGTTGTTTTCTCACCCTCCTCCACCTTACCACTCATCTCATCCTTCCACTTCCCTTCTACAACTCTTTGCCTCAATCACTTACTTCAGAAACTGAAAATAATCTCCTCTGTTTATCAAGTTGTAAGACTGTTTCAGTGCAACTACTAAATAATAACTTGGGTTTGGTCTGGCCACTAAAAGATGGCACAGTCACATGCAGCACTGACAATAACTTCTTCCTCCCTCCATTGAAGGTGGTCAATGGAATGTAGCAGAGTCAGTAGAAGGGATGTGACGAAAGGATGGTCCATCATACATAAATGTCCTACTCATCCCATAACTAAATCCTATTTAAATGTTCTGTCTGTCACTCACCAAACCTTATTTTAATTGTTCACTTCCTCCTTTACTGAGTCATATGGCTTTCTTACTTCTCCTTCTTCTAAAGCCAATTCTTTCAAATGGCCTGGTAACCATCTGCCTACCTAAAAATACAGTTCACAACATGGAACCATACCTGCCCTAGCCATAATTTTTTAAGGAATAGTTTTACCCAAACCTGTGATACTTTTCTTACGAACTTGATTCACCAAAATCTGCTATATTTGGGTATTGCAGTTGTTGTCCTAAGTGTTTCTCCCAACTTAAGTCATTAGGGAAAACAAATGTAGATTTAAAGACTGATGGTCACATATCAAGGGAGTTAGGCCTGCACACATGTCCCTCTATGAGCATATGTGAAGATCCATTATGACAATCACCACCACAATGTGGGGCAACATGGCCGGTAACAGCCTGCTATGCTGAGCCTAGGCAGGCCTGAGTGAAGCGAGGGCCTCGGCAAGAGCTGTGGGACATTATTGGTCATGTCCTCTCCCCAACAAAAGGGTGATAGACATTTTCACCCGGGGGTTCATCCAGGGTATCAATAATTTTTTTCTTTTCTTTGTAGGGAGATGTGTTGTGTGCCTATTGCGTGAGCCCATTCTACTCGAAAGAAGAAGGAAATAAAGATAGCTGCTGCATTTTCCATTTTTATGATGGTGGCCTACGGGCATGACGAGCGTAGGGACTGGAGCAAAAAGCTCCGGTACAGCAGGTAAGTGGGAAAGGAGGTGGGGAAAGGGTAAGGTTTGTTTTTGGGAGTGGTGGTAGTGTGGGAATGCAAGGAGACAACAGGGAGATGATCTCTGTTGACTTTCCAGAACCAAGATGGCACCACAGAGACTGCAAATAGCGTGCGGCACACAGTGTATTCTCGCCCGCTGTTCCAGCCATCTGATTGGCTGAGCGCTATTCCCAGGGTGCATATATCATAGTTTAAAACACTAACATGAATATACATAGAGTGGAGTACCCCCTATCGTATGTTACACGGATTTTGCAAGTCACTGAGGAGTTCTGTGACCAAATAGAGGAATGCGGCCAAAGGCTGGGTTCCTTCACAATGTTACAGATCTCTGATGCATTGGCATCCCCGTTAATACCTGGCCTCTTGCTTAATCTAATGTAAGAAATCTTCAAGAAATCTTCCATTTGCTCATCCATATAATTAACAGAAAATGTGTTGGAATTTCAAAAGTTGATATTCACCTAATGCTTTGCCAAAAAATGTTAAACAGTTTTTTTTTGCTTTAAAATAAGCAGTGGCATGCAGATTATTGCTCAGATGTGTTAAACATCAGGCTTAAACACATTAAACAATCGACCATAAATAATTCCTTGTCAATTAATGACTGTAAAGTGCCACAAAAGACTATTTTATATGAAAGTAATTTGGAAAGCTCGTCACGATCTTCATTGAGTGCTGTAGTGACAACTGGATTCCTACTCTCTGCTTGCTCATGCAGCAGGCATTGTGATGTCACAACTGGAGCTTAAATACTGATTACAAAGCAGTAGTTATGTCGATTTCTAATTACATGTCAGTTGTGTTGTCACACCAAGCCTGTAATAAGATAATTAGTGCCAGGTTTTTACACGGATATTGCAGACTGTCATGTATTATAAAACAATAGAAGTAGGTGTCCTGCAATATGGGCTGCGAGCAGATTCATTAAAAATGCAGACTCGTACCTTGTTTTCATAAAATTATGTTGTGTTTTAGATTTTTAAGGAGTATGTTAACCTTATTAAAGGTAATTTAATTTAGCCTGTCTCACATTACAGAACTAAATGCTTCTTAGTGCACATGATTGCTGGTTCCCTTCCAAAGAGAACTGAAGCTGCCAGACTCATGAAATCAAAATATTCTTTTGCCGACTTATCATAAAACAATAGGGATGACTTACTGAGAGATGCCTTACTGTTGCATTTTTTACAGAGACTGCATTGCACAAAAGATTTTAGTCTAAATAAAGATGTGCATTAAAAATGCATACATTTGAAGCATCTGCCAATCAATATATGTCATTTTATTTCTAACTGAGCTTCACTGGCTCGAAACCACAAATAGGACCGCTGCCGAATACGGTTGGTATTCATTTAATGTGGCTTTAAGCACCCGTTCCATGTCCAGGAAGGGGGGTAATGGGCCGGCTGCCCAAGTGAACGGCCCGAGAGAAGCGAGAGTCATTAACGAGGGCTCTGTTAATGACCGGACTGTTAATGACTGGGCTCCGTTTTTTTTGTAGCTCCGGGCCATTACCCCTCATTCTAACTCTTGAAACAGGGGCTTAAGGTCATTAGCACCCCGGGCTACCAAAGTGGTAACCCAGGGTTCTAAAAAAAGTCAACGGGATGCCTTGTTCAATGACTGAAAATATTGTCTAAAGATGGCCGCCATGGAAAGGGAAGGCGGGGCTCCGTACGTAGTCCCTCTACCGTTTACATAACGGCCGTCAGGAGCAGAGCGGAAGGTGCAGCTGCAGGGGCTAGCCACAGCCAAAATAAGGTAAGTGGAGCGGATAAAAACAATGATAATAAGGCAACTGAGAGTAGGGGGAAGATGGCAGCTGGGTGACCCGGACGTCAGGTGTGATGGAAAGTGGGCTTTCGCCGGTGGTTCAAGCCTGCGTTCTTAGCCATCTAATTGGCAGCTCCCCCACCAGGGTGCTAATGTAGCTTCAAAGACATGAACCAAATAGAGTTTACTGTGTTGAGAAAACACCACCTTGTGTGATTGTACAGTGATCCGTCAGCTACTCACTGAACCTGTGACAGTACGGACTAGCATAATCAGCTAGGGGCCTCCATCAGGAATTTCACTGTAAAGTATTCAGGTGCAGTTTCAATTGTGGTTGTTCTTATGTGATAGTACTGCAGACTTTGATTACAATACACAGGGCGAGTTATTTGGTGTCAGTACACAATCCTAGGACCTGCGAACACTGCCTAAACCTGAGGAATTTGGCACCATTAGCATCATGGTTTACTTCAAATGCATACTGCTGTTTTCATAGGCCTGATGCAGCTTTCCCCGCTAGGCCCCTAAGCAGTATTTTATGCTGTGTCTTAATAGCCTTTAAAGATGGTAATGTCTGTTGCATTACCAAAGATATGCCCAGAGAGGCTCCCTATGCACAGCCTGCCCATCTTTCGAATCAGAGAGACCCTTTTGGAGTCATGTTCATGCAATGTCAACACTTAATTTCTTAAATAAATGTAGAAAAAGGCTGAATGATGACAATTCATTGATAGAATGGATGATTCAATTATTTAATCCAAATTAAACATAAACAGCGCGAACAAATACAATTAGCTAACATATCTCGGACTGAGCCCATCATTAGAGCTGAATCTGTATCATCCCTCATTGTCGGTCTGAATCATATATGCACATACCATGCCCCTTAAAAGGAGAACACGCCTGAATCACTAGTAAATCTACTAGTGTGGTCACTGTGATAAATCAAGGGAATTCATCCCTTCTCCCCAAAGGGGACCTCCCCTGTGAGGCTAGGGAGGTGTGCACACTCCACTATACCCTCCTCAGGGTTAGAAGCAACTGGGACCTCGCCGGGAGAGACTACCCCTTAGGGGACAAGGACTCCCATTCCTATGAGGAAACTCCATAAAGCTGAGCACACAGTGTCCTACATGGGATGCTCTAAGATATAAGAGACCTTTAATGATTAGGACTGGGATGAAGAAACACCTAAAAGATGTTATTATCACATAAAAAAGAACATGCCAGTTTAAATCAATATATCCAATCCACTGTGATGACTATGTTAAATAATGTTTACTCAGCCTGGAGAGAGAAGAACACATACGCAGTCATGTGAAGACCCCAAGCTTTTTAACATCTGAAGAGGGAGGAATGTATACGCAGGCACGGGAAGGCCCCAAACTGCATAACACTTGAAGAGAGAGAAGGCAGAATAAGCAGAAGCCAGGAAGCCAGCAAGTTTAAAACTTGCATGAAAGAGAAAAACGGGGTGCCAGAGCCATGTCGAATCCCCAGAGTGAGAAGCCGACAGGGCAGACACCCAGAGAAAGGTGGTGGCAAGGCCTTGAGGGTTCTGAGGTGGACAGCCAGTCCACAAACTATCACTGACACCACCGCAAGCATAAAGCAGCAGGGTGTCCAGTCAATAATGAGAGACTGAGATGCTACGAGGAGGAAGAACATGCCAATGTAGAGAAACCAAAAGTGCTGGGGACTAGAAAGAAGGTCCCTGAGGAACAGGGCTCCCGAAGAGGTTCTCCTTCACAGTTGAAGGTAACGGGGAGAACAGGAATAACAGGAGACCCAGAGGGGATCCTTATAATGTACAAACAACTCATCTTGGTAGAACTCGCATATTTTAAACTGAATTTGATCAAATCAAAACATTGTGATGCAGGAGATAGAATTGCTATACATCAAACTGCTGAGAGAAAAGAACAGTGGATAACAATAACCTTGGCAAGGGGGAAAGAAACTCAATATTCTGTGCAAGAAGAATATTATATAAAAGGGAGTCAATATTCTGAGTAAAGTTCAGAGGTACTATTCAATTCAACTGTCTACAATGTCAAGTAGAAAAGAACAAGCTGGACTATAATTGCACATCAAGGAAATAATAATTCTCAAGGACACTTTGAATCCAGCAACAAAAGATCTTCGAAATGTATTCCCATGGAAGAGAGAAAAGTAAATACTCCATTTGAAGAGTTACAGAGACAGATTCAAGAAATCACAAGAGACTATTTGAAGGTTAGATATTAAGGAAGAATCCTACAGACTGACACTAGAAGTATCCTCAGGTGAAAGGTGTCATTCTCCTGACCTCAGTTAGTTTTCATAGTGGTAGGGCCAGTAAGGGTAGTTTTGGACAGAAGACATATTACTTTGGATATTCATGACTGACTGACAAGCACCTTAGTTAATAAAATAGGCAGGGACCACCCATAGTGAAAGGGTAGTTAAGGCCTTATAGTTTTACTTTAATAAAATATTGTGAAACATTTCCTCAAAGTGGCAGAGTCCTTCTTCTGACTCGCCACAACACCTACACTGAGAGATGATACAGATTCAGCCCTGATGATGATGGACTCAGGCTTAAAGTGTCTAGGGAACCTCTATGGGTATATCATTGCATGTTTATAGGTGTCCTGGGACAAGGAACATGTTTATATGCAGTGTTCTACACGTTTACTTCAAATGTTCACATGTTTAGAACAAGTTTAACTACAATAGTGCTGGGATCAAGCTATCATCTCTTCAAGGTCTGTTGAAATAACATAGCAGCCATCGGACTGAAGGTTGTGAACTTCTGCTTCTTAGTTTGGAGCCCAGAGATGAAGGCGTTCATCTGCCATCATATGATAACTTGTGTGGAAAATGGCTGAATGTAAGGCAACTTTGAGACTGGTAACTACTCCATTATTGACCAAGACATTGGCTTTGATAGCGGCACCTGTCAATCAGGCAAATGATTTGTTAAATACAATTGAGATTCTTTGAACTGACCTCAATGAAAATACAGATGTCCCAATTTGTATCATTTGGAGCAGGAAGGGGGTTCAACAGAAAATGCTATGGATACTGGTTGAAAGCAGGCTAGAAAAGCAAAATAACTGAAGGGAGCAGGAGATATCACCGGCTGGCCCATTAATATAATCACACCTTCAGTGGCCCCCAAGTCCACCAGTCAGCATGAGAGATAACTTGCACTGAGTAAATCGACAATTGCCCCTGCTCAGTCAACTCATTACCACTCTGCCCCTCTGAGAACATTTGCCATAATTACATGGTTAACAGAGATGGATCAGACAGCCCTCATTATGAGGTAGTGGACTTTAATTGTGAACAAATGTGCCCTATCATGTCAGTTGAATATTTACCTTGGGTTAGAAAGAATATCTTAAGAAGTGCCTCTGTGGAACAATTACATTATTTTATTTTGCTTATTTTGTGAAAGATGTAGGTGGGAATATGCCCTTGAATAATTTGAAAATCTCTGATGAGGGAAGAATTTGCGCAATGGTTATCTTTACGAAAAAAGAAAGTTGGTAATTGTGAAGTTTTTGTGGCAATGCACAATAAATGAGCAACCTTTAAATCTTAGGTCTCAGTACCCTAAGCACAATTAGTGAGTTAGTAATCAAATATTTCAAATTTCGGCAGATGGGATCCATAATGATCAAAGATGCTCATTGTCTCTCAAGAACCAATTTGCTGCATTTTCTAAATCTTTTTCTTGTTATTGATTTGTAGCTGTTTCCTCAGACTTCAGACTTCTTCAGTCAAAATCTCTGCTAATTGTTTTATTTACTGAAAGAGGTGATTGAAAATTACTGAGGCCATTTCAAATTAGCTGAATGGTAAATCCAGGATTTCCTCTAGCGCTACTAACTTTAACATATATGTCAATGATGTAGAACAAATTCTTATGAAAACAGGCAGACACCCATTTTTTTCTTTCTAGACAGCAGCGCCTCTTTCTCTTTATGACAGATATGATGCTCTTTGCACATGCCACAAGACCCTACAAGTCCTGAGTAAGCAGTGTCCATGTTACTACTTGCAGAAGGTTAAGTCCAACATGTATTATGCTAGTGGAGGACCAGCTGATGAGGATGGGGACAGTTCAATGAGTTTTTGCCAATGGGCTCCCCTGACCCACAGTGAGACATTATGACTAACTGAGGGCTCGATTCATAGAGTCTATGATTCTTACACTGTCACACAGACATAATGGAATTTTCACATTACAGTAGGGTCATACTATGTTTTGGCTTGTCATGCAGTTGGTCCTGAGGGTATTTCACGCCAAGACTTTTAAGTAGGAGTCTGCTTGAGTGAGGTTTGGACGTATACTAACTTCTGAGGCCTGTGGTAAATTGCAGTAAAAATCATGAAATGCCTATCGGGTCTGTCTAACAAAACAGTATTTGAATTGATGTATCTTAAGTTAGCATTAGAAGTATGATAGAACAGATTAATTTGAAATCGCTAGGAATCTATTTGGTTAAATTGCAATCATTTTCTCAATGAAAATATTATTAGAGATAACTAACAAAGATGTTCACTCTCTCTTCTTCTCCTGGTATTGATATATGACAAAAAAGCAACATCATGTATATTAATAATAATCTTTATTGTGATTTAACTCAATGAACTTTACACAAATAAAAGCAATAAATAAAAACTACCACAAATTGTTTACAAATAAATAAACAAATACAAACCAACAAGCAATACCAAACATTATTTTCAATGATATAAAACAAAACAGTGCATTACACTATACATCTATACAATCTAACAACATCATTGAGTAAAATGATCTATGTATCAACAGACACCACCCATCTTACAGATGTCAACGTGCTTGGGGAAAATCTTCATGACATGGGGGAACAAAATAAAGATAATATTTACTCACAAACAGGTTCAGTTTCCAGTCTTCCCTACTGCCCTTGGAAAAAGTAAACTTAGTTTATAATCCATGTGACCATCTCATTAGGTTAAGCCTTCTCCTCCCACTGATCCCTCACAATCCTACAAACCCAATAAAGCGCAAACGGCGCAGAGGTAGAATTAGTGTTTAAGCAGTAGTCCCAGTAACTTTCACTTTTGATAGACTCATACGAATTAACCAGGCCACCTAAATTACACATTTAAGTGGAACCCATCTCCACAAACTCCTTGAGAACGTGCCTCGCTCTCTCAAGTTAATGTGAGAGTTTACAAATCCGACAGAAGCGCTACTTGACGTCCAAGCCTAATTCAGGGCCACAGACAGATAAGACTGACAAATCATGAATTTGCAGTAACAAAAGGAAACGTCTGACCTCTGGAGAGGGACACAGTAACAGGCTGTGTTTTCCTAAACAGATGGGCTACCCTAGAAACTGCTGCATGGCTTTTCAGACTCGCGAAGTGGGAATAGTTATTGTACCAATCCCAATGGTTAAGTTTCTTCTTAAAGACCGTTGTCATCTCTGCATGTGAATGTGCCGCCTCAAAATGTGGGTGCCAATCAATTTGGGCAAATAGGGCCTCATTCAGTAAGTTGTAATTCCTTCCCAATGGAATAATGTATCCTTTACCAATCTCACCCAACATTTAATTATCCCACATGTAGGGTTTGTTCTTGCTTTTATATAGAACAAACCCCGACTTCTTAATAGCATACCGCGCAAAGATATAAGTCCCAGTACTAATTATACCAGTTCAAACACACATGTTGGGCGCAAACCCAAAGGTTTATGCCAAAAAGCTCCTTAGATCCGGTTGAGCCATGTTAGGTCAGATATTGTCAAAACCTTGAGGCTGTATACAATTGCCGGGCAGAAACATTGTTTACACAGCCATATTATCCCTGCAAATGAAAGGCCAACCTGAGTCGTAACTACCATTTGTATTTGTGTTATAAACTGAGCACCCTATGGATTTTGTTTTCAATCAATTTCCCATAGTCAGGAGGACCCACTTCAACTCCCAGGTACTTGTTATCCAGCATATAGTTAACTGTTCCCAGGTCTATCTCCAGCCTTACCCTGTTTACCCTCTTGTCACATTGTGATCAGTTGTAAATTTAGCCAATTTGTTGAACACTATTTGCATGTCATTAATGGTACAAGCAAACATAATCAACTCATCTGCATAGAACATAGGCGCTATATGGGCAGTAGCAATGTTTGGCGAACAGGAGATTTTAGCATCGAACAGACCAGCAAATCTGATATGTATACGTTAAACAACGGAGGAGCCAAGACACAACCTTGCTTGACCCCCTATTGATCTGTGCCCAAGGTGTATCCGGTCACTTATCGTCCAGGCGTACAAATACCCGATTATTAGAGTGGAATTCTACTACCATATGCAACAACCACGATGGACAACCCAGCGACTGCATCTTGGCCCGTGAAATGGACCCATTAACCTGATAAAAAGCCAATTTAAAATCAACAAATGCCACATACACAAAACAGGAGCACCCTTAGAGCGGGCTTCTCGGATTAAATGGGCCAGTGCTCTGGTCTTATACACTGTACCAGAGCCCGCCCTAAAGACCATCTGAAAAGGGTGCAGAATTGAATTTGCCACTATCCAGTTGTTCGACACCTTCAGAATCAGGTTGCAAAGAGTTTGCCAGTGATGTCCAACATAGATAGAAATCTGTAATTGTTTACATCCAACCTATCCCCTTTCATATACACTGGTACAAAAACAGATTTTGGCAGTGAGTGCTCTCTACAAACGCAGGCAAACATTGTCAGCAACTCCCTTTCCCAGTTTTCTGGATCAGCCTTTAGAACATATTATGTATATTAAAGAATGATATAATAGCTATCAAGATAGCCACCATCCTCTTTATGAACCACCTAAATGCACAACAAAGGCATATCTCCCCTTTGACTGAACAAAAAGTTAAATCATATTACTTTGCTTTAAGGAACACCTTGTCCCATCAACTAACAATGTGTAGCTTCTTTCTCAGTTTCATCTGGCTGACAATGTGAGACTCTGGATGTTTAAGAGATGCAGTATGGATTCCTTTCTTTGCAACATTATGTCTCTTGATTCCAATACATACTTTCTTTTCTGCTGCCCATTGTATTCAGTGCTCTGTAAATACATTTTATTTCTTCTGTTTTTAGAGATGCAGACCTCAGGCAGTAAAGATACACCTTCCGTTGCCTTGTGCCAGCAAAAGACCCAGATAAATGGTGGGCCATAGAAAGATCCCCACTCATAGCCCAGTAAATAAGATCAAGGCTTTTAAATAGTTCAAATATACTACTGCAATGCCCTCCTAGCTGGCACATCGGCAAATAACCTAAACAGACTACAAGTCACTCAGAACAATGCTCTCCGGGCCACTCTTAGCATCCCAAGAATAGAGCATATCTCCCACGCCAGACACTCAGCCCAATGGCTCCCGGTTAAAGAGTGAATCACACTCAAAATTCTCACCCTCACACACAAATGCCTCTCTCTTTCCGCCCCGTCCTACCTATCAGAGACCACCTCCAAACCCTCCTCCTCACGTCCCACCAGGACGCAATGCACCAACCTACTCCATATCCCACGCATCAAAAAAGCCAAAGCCGGTGGCCTAAACGTCCCCTACATTGCTGCCAAGTCCTGGAACGCTCTACCTGCTGACATTAGAGCGGAGAACTCACGCCCGATTTTTCATAGAAAACTGAAGACCTCTTTCCTTGCACAATAATATGTGAAACTTGCTAACTTTGTAAATATACTGAACTGTAAATATGTACAAATGTCATACTTGCTCCTGTAAATTATGTATCACTCATGTATATGCAACTAAGATATGTCTGTAACAAGTGCCACGATGCCCCCGGGCTGACGTGCGCTCTACAAATCCGAATAAAAAATAATAATAAATAATCTCCCTATTAGAGAATAAATGATCTTTGTTTTTAACATTTTGCAGTAACTCAATTGTGTTTGAGGATTATATAATTATTTTGAATTGTGTTTCTTGTGTGTATCAATTTCTGATACTTTTTATGCTCTAATCAAAAGAAACATTACTTGCACTTACTTTTGGGAATTTTGAACTTAAGTGTCAACTTTTCTCAATCAGACGGGTTCATACTTAGTGCCATTTGCCTCGTAGCTGCAGGGTACCAAATTCAATCCAGGTATATTTCTGGACTTTGACTTATGGTATGCATTCAGGTTTGTTTACAGACACAAATCAAGCATGCAGCCATATATAGTTATGACTCTGCAGCCCTTATGCTGCAAGGCATGCAGAAGTCATGAACTTTTTGCCATCATCTAGATCCACCATACTTTTGCTGTTCTCCACATTTGACATTTTGATTCAGTAATGACTTATACAGAGAGGTTCCTGATATGGATACCACCAGGCTACAGCAGGCAGCACTCTACTATATGTGAAGAATCCTGTGGATCCTTTCACTAAAACCCTACCTAAAGTCTCATCCCAGTTAGCCAGGGGAGGGCAGACACTTTCTGATCCCAACCCTCTGGGTGATGTACTGCAAGAGGATCACTTGGGTGGAGACAGGGCCCAAGGTAGTAAGATTCTGTTGGAGGAGGCACAATATTTTACCTTTGAAGGGGTTTCTCTTATTACTATGCCATTATTGTCATGTTGATATCTCTCAACCTCTTAGTAAAATTGAGATGGTAAATCCAAACGTTGTAACCCGACAACATCTTATACCAAAATAACACATTTTTTGTATCCCTAAAAAACAAATGATCTGCTCAATACCAAAGGTACACTACAAGGAACAGTGGAAATGTTGCCTTATAAACAGTCACTTCCTTCAATAACAATAACGCCTAAAGCCCCTCTTTTAAAATAACTAAGGGAATTAAATATACTCATAACAATATACAGGAGCTGAAAAAGCTAACTTTAATAGAATCAACTACATGTCACAGAATCCCATGGGGACTGAGACGAAAAGAGGGCTGAAGAGGCATGTAGAAGTGAAGGACAGGCAATTAGGTCTAACAGCTCTTGCAAAGGTCAGGCAATTGACAAAAAATGCCTGCACCTGAAATCAATAGTCTCACCTAAGAAGCATAAAAGGCTGCAGCAGGAGGGGGAAGATATCAGGATCTGGGCAAAGAGCTGGAGCCGGAGCTGGAAAGCTGGCAAAAGTATCAGAAGCAGAACACCACAAGGCGGGCAGTTAATGAGAAAGTGTTATCACTTAAGGGACGCCATGACAGGCGGAAAGCAGATTTCACCTGCAAGTTCTGAGAGGGTCCTGTGTTCACAAACCGTGTGTGACACCAATGATCTTTGTCTGAATGCCAGCAAGACCGAGATCCTCCTCATCAGCACACCTTCACCATCCTTTCCCCTTACTCTCTAGCCAGCTTCCCTTGGCCCTCCTCCTACCCCCACCTGTGAGGCTAAGAAACTTGGGGTCATCTTTGACTCCACCCTTTCCTTCTCCGCCCACATCTCTGAGGTCTCTAAAAAGTCAAATTTCCTACTGCCATCCTCTGCCATCCTCTCCATGTTATCCCAAGCTCTGGTTCTCTCTAGGTTGGACTATTGTAATAGCCTCTTTCTAAATCTACCTGCCTCTACTCTCCGCCCTCTGGAACTAATCCAGAACAGGATTGCGAGACTTGTCCTTGGCCTCAAGCCCTGGGATCGTATCTCTCCAGCGATGAAATCTCTACATTGGCTCCCAGTGGCTCCCAGTGGATGCAAGGATTAAATTCAAAACCCTCTGCATGTTCTACAAGGCTTTCTGGGGCTTGGGTCCAAAATCCCTTCAAATATCCCTCTGTGAATACCTACCCTCTCGAGCTCTTCGCTCCTCTACCTCTAACTCCCTCAGGGTCAGCGTTTTTCAAAGAAACGAGCTGGGGGTAGATCTCTGTCTTTGGCTGGGGCCTTCCTCGAGAACAGCCTCCCTGCCAGTCTAAAACCTGAGGAGAACCACCCGCTATTCTGGAAGCACCTCAAGACCTTCCTCTTTTCTTCTGCGTTCGCTCCCCCTATCCCCTTCTGATCTGTTCACTCTTGGCACCATGCACCTGGCCACCCTCTGTCCTCTGGGCTCAGGTACCTGCTGACCCTGCCACCCTCCCGCACTGCCTCCGGGCCACCCCTTGCACTGGGGGTCTGTATCTGTACCCATGCAGCACCCCCCTATTTCTTCCTGCACTGTCTGCTGCCTTAAACCTAGCACTTGCAATTGTTGGCTGCACTACCACTGTTTGTTGCTTTATTTATTTATTTATTTATTTATTTATTTATTTATTTATTTATTTATTTGTTTGTTTGTTTGTTTGTTTCTCCTCTGCTTTGCACTTTCCACTTCTCCCCCTTCCATGCACTTTACCCCTCCCCCTCTTCCATGCACTTGCACTTTCTCCATGTCACTGGGCCTAGTAAGATCACTGTTTTGTTCTCCCTGTTCCCCTCTCTTGCCTTGTGGCGCTCTGCAACACTTGTCTACGAGCGCGATAGAAATAAAATATGAATATCAATACAGTATTTATGTTTAAAGAGCTTCTTTAAGAAGTGGTTGTGTGTGCCTAAATCTGTTTCTCCTTTGAAGATAGAACTTAGTAACATTAAAAACCAGTATTCTTTGAACTCTGAAGTTGATGTATTAACAAAAAGAACAAGCATTTCCCAAGGCAAGAGGAGAACCCTTTTTATCATGAAGAAAACCATGTTTAAACCTATCCACCCAATTGGTACAAGTGTGAAATTGCTATATGAACAAAGATGGGGAAGGGAGCTGGGTCTTTGTAAAAAGATTGAATAAATATTCTGTAATGCTCAGACTGTTGAAGTGCAGAGAAAGTCAATCTGGAAGCATAGGCAGGTTATCCTTGTTGCAGTAAGGCAGGCTGAAGAGGCAAAGAGGCTGCCCTTTTCTTGGAGCTTAGGAAAGAATAGTGCCTTGCCTACCACTAGAGGTTGAAGTGTCTTGTCTTAAAATTGCCTAACCACCTGAAACACTTGTGTATGGGTGTGTTATAATGCCATATCATTTCATATCATTGCATAACCATCCGGAAGTATAAACTTGAAGTAGAAATACCAGAACTGTGGTTGTGTATAATACTATCATTAAGCCCTGAGGAGAGAAGGGCTGAGACTCCTGCTGTTTGGCTGTGGCGAGTATTGGGCTGGCTGACTCGCTTTTTTTTTACTTTCTACCTGCTGCAGCATCTACGCTATTAGAAGTGAGGAGGTGCGTGTGCCTTTAACAGTCTCAGCTGATACCTGATACCTGAGCAACTGACTATAAGTGGCCGCCTCCACCGTCCTTGCGGCGTTAAGCCCTGAGGAGAGAAGGGCTGAGACTCCTCCTGTTTGGCTGTTTGGCGAGTTGGGGAGCAGGAACCTCTCAACGATGTCGGACTCTGTTCCATCTGCATTAAGAACCAGGGCGCAAAAACAAAGCAAGGGTGTAAGTGGAGTTGCCTCCGGTGCATTAGATCAACGCCCTCCTGCTAACAAAGTAAGTTGTTTCTTCTCGTGAACATCAAACCCAGACTCAGCCACTGACGAGCACGTTATTGTTTCTGCTGAACTTTCTAACTCTGCGGACTCTACACGCATACTTAAAAACTGTGCACCCATTTCTGATGTTGTGATGCCTGTTTTCGAAACTCACAGTACGGCATGCCCACGCCCACATGCTAATATGCTTGTTGAAAGTGCGAATATTAACACTACACTACAAGCCGCTCCTCAAGTTGAACTGCCATCTATTGCCATCAATGGTTATGAGGGAAAGGTACGCAGATCCATTAAATCCGTTAAAAACGCCAACGTTAAACTAACTGACTCACCTGACGCTGATCTATGGACAAATTTGCTGTCGAGCGCAACAATAGGCGAGGGCGGGGTCGCCGCCTTGAGGAGCGCGCCGAGTTGTGACTCAGACGGTGCCCGTGAGGACGCTGCCGAGGACGTTGCCGGTTCCATTTTAGAGGATGGTCCGGACGCGGTGCCTGGGAGTGCGCACGCTCCTGATGGGTCCGGCTGTGCGCATGACGGCATGAGTGCATGGGAAAAGGACGGCTGGGGAGACAGGGCACCCCTGACGTCCGCTGACTTGCCTGGTCCGCTGCAAGTCACCAATAGCTCCGACCAGCTCAAACCCATAAGTGCCAGCTCTCCTGTTTACACGACACGCAGTGTGTACTGTGCGTCTCCTCTCGACGACATGCCTGCCCACTCGATTCCTTTAGCTCCGAGTACTGGTCAGGCGCTTGCTCCACGCCAACAGAATACTCAACTTGATAGACCTGTGTTTACATCGCAACCAGACACAAGTGCACCACCTACTGATAATAAGAGAAATTCCCTGAGTGTTGTGAACAAGGTTTTGGAAAACTTGGTGTCAATGAATAAAGAATGTCTTGAGAGAATCAATAAAGGTTCCTCTTCGTCCCCGACGAAATTAGACAAACAGCCTATGAAAAGGCAAATCTCTCAATTAAGTGGTTCTAATGAAGACATATGGGCAAAAGGGTGTCATAAGCGTCCTAAAACAAACAATCAAACTACAAATAGACAATATAAACATGACATACTCGACTCTGTGCTTACCTCTCAGAAAAGGTTGACAACCCTACAACAGTATTCTAACAACGTTCATATGCCTCTTACTCACACCTTACAGTTGTCCATCAACAACGGATGTTCGTCTGATGACTCTCAAGACTCCTCAATGATGGAACGTCCATTCCCTAGAATACGTCACATTAGAGAAAATTCCACAACGGCAAATCATTCTCAAGCCCAAGTGTCTAGCGCCACAGGGATCCCTCTTATGCCATCTGCTGAGCTCCAAACTCTTATAATCTCATCGATGGCGATCTCTACGGCTCCGTTTATGAAACTGTATGAATCTATACACGAAGCAACTAAAGATCTGACAACAGTCGTGACGCTAATGCATTCGAAACTGATTCAGATCGAACAAGTATGTGAGCAGTCCTACAATGAACAACATGAAGGAATCAAAAGACTGGATGGATCCTTTAGCTTGATAAACGAGCAAAGGAAAAATGACACAACTAATAAAAAACTTTTGGCGGAGGTAGCGAGAGAGGCTCTTGCGTTATTTAAAAAGAATGGGTCTATGCCAAATCTTCAAAAACATCAAAACACCCTCAATATTGAAGATTCTTCTTCTAATCGGTGTTACAAGCCCATAAATGATTATGGTTCAAGTGAAAAAGAGCAAAATCCTCAAGAGCCTCAAGAAGCGACCAAAGCTCAAGATGTTGGGCACACCGGATTGTCTGGCCCGAATGGTCCTCCTCCAAAAATCGTCGCAACACCTTTTACTTTAAGTGCGGCAATCACGCCAAGCTCGACATCCACAATTGGGAATGTGCCTATGCACGTTCCAGAAATTATGTCAACATTGATTACACCCTCGGAAGATCCTATGGTAGACATTTCATTTCATACTGCATTTGAACAGGCGAGGGGGGACACGAATCAAGCATTACATGATTCCCAGATACCATCTTCCTCACAGGGAAACTTGTGTCCAGAAGATATCAATGTTACATTGCCTACACGACCTGTAGTGGATCCAGTGACCATTTATCCAATCTTTAATTGGGTGACACAAACGAATGCACAGATATCTAAGCCCCCACCTAAATGTTCATTAAAACAAACGAAGAAATCAAAAAATCAAAAGGGATTGAAAAATAAGACACTACAAGGGGCCAGGAAATTTCTCCGTAATATAAATGTGGTCCAGAATGTGGCAAGCAACATTAACAAATGTTTAAAGGCAGCCTCCTCAACAAACGTCAAAATGCACAAAGCACTGCCCACGAAAGAATCTTCCTTAACGCCTGATGCTGCGATTGTGGTAGATCTGGAGTATGAACTACCTAGTGAGCTGCTGAACTTATCTACTTATGACGAGGTGGCTGATGTAAATCCTGATGTGGAGGTTGACCCTACTCTGAGGGATGCAGTGAAAGACACTCAAATTAATATTGATGTAATGGAAAAGTGTTCCAGAATTGAGCCCCGCATAGAAAAAACAGGTACATTGACCTCAAACGCAAGTATTGGCAAAAAGTTCCCTACGCAAATGACTCAAAATAAATTGTCCACACCTAGAAGAACCTGCCAAATTATTGTCAAAAAGGGTGGCAATCAAGCGCAATCGAAACCGTCGGACAGTCCGATGTTTATGACTCTACAGGAAAAAAGAATGCACTGTACTATGGAGTCACGGATCGTCTCCCTTGAAAACACTTGGCGTAACTCACAGGTGCCCGACAAGCCGGAGGCAGCGATGTCGCATAATGGGTCCGTAAGAACCCCAACCGGTGGAAGGACAGGCATTTGCGAGCGACCTAAACAAAATGTAAAGACTTTTTCGAATGACCATTGGATATCTCAATCTACAATGTCGCGCAGTTCGAGCTTGATGCCTTCCACCTACAAACTTGTCATTGAAAGATTAGAATGCTCTGACAACTTAATATTGAATCGAAGCAACACGATTAGGCTTTTACACCTTGTGCCAGCCTTATGTGCTATAAGCTCAAATGACTTGAAGATTGTGGAGTTTTGTGATGAAAAACTGAATGACAAGGTGGTGCTTCACGTCTCATCACCCATAATTGCATCAACAATACTGGATGCTAATGTCGCCCTGTTCTCCTTAGGATTTGACATCTTCAAATTTACTGAAACATCTTATAAAATTTTCCATGGAAACGATGAGTCACGCAGTGTTAAAGCACCACCTAGGGAATCTGCTGTGAGTACGAAAAGACCCAAGGAACCGGTAGGACGAGACTCAAAAATGGTCCCTTGTCCACCAAATCAAACAGAATACTTGGTGGAAAACACTCAACAACAACTGGAAAAATCCTGCTATGAGTTGCCATCAAATGTCTCGGAGACGATGCGACAAAAAGACACCATACGAATTACCATACATGGTAACGTTGGTCCTGATGCCCCTAGTGTAGCTAGTAATAAATCTCAATGTTCAAGCAAAGGACATCACGAGTGGCAATGGCTGCCTGCAGCCTTGTGCGGCAAAAATCATCAATAATGCCAGGCTGACGCATTCCAAAATGTGTGTAGATTGGCTTCCTGGAATACCCGAGGCTTTTCACATTTGTTCAGATCAAACTGGCTTGTCTCGTTAGATATTGCATGTCTCCAAGAGACTTGGTTAAGTGAAATCCCAGTCGTGAATTAATTTGAGGTGGCCTTAAACCCTGCGTTAAAATCATTAAAAGGACGGCCAATGTCAGGCATGGCCACCATGGTTAGAAAAGCTTCGGGTTGGAGGATTGTGAGTTCAATCAACTACTCCCCTACTCAACTACTCCCCATTCATCCAGGTAACCTCCCCATTCATCCAGGTAACCTCTATGAGAAAGCAAGATCAAGTAAATAAACCTATTGAACAATTAAGTGTAATAAACCTGTACTGGCACCATAAAAGTGCTGGTAAACAGGATTTTATTGACCAAACTATGGAAATACTTGATCAACTGTTGGAAACGTCTGGTTGGCCAAACATAATCATCTGTGGTGATCTGAATATTGATCTGTTCATCTGCCGTGGAAAAAACAGCTTTGGCCAATTCATCGTCCGAAGAGATGGCCATACGTAATGTACAATTATTAAATGGAAACACCTGCGATGACATGCCTCCGGCCTGTACGTGGCATCGTGATGGTTTGTTGTCAACTATTGACTAAATGTTTGTGTCTGAAACCTTACATCCACGGATAACATCGTTGAAAATTGTTAAAAAAACTGAAAGCGACCATAACATGTTAGTAATGGAATTCATAACTACGTCGAAGCAAGATCTGGAATTATGGTCCTATAAAATACAAGTGGATTCCAACAGAGTGAGGTTAAAACTGGACACACATGACTTGGAACATCTGGTAAATCAATACTGTAATCTTAGCCCAACTGTTGAATATGACCATCTCTTGACACGATTTAAAATTAAGGAAACGGGGCTGAAGCACACAGCCTTTGAACGCCAACATTGCTTTGACCTGGAACTGTTGAATCACAAGCACTGGATGCGCTGAGAAATCAGAAGGCTGAAAAATGTAAATGCTCTATCATGTAAGCGCGACATAAAGGCGGTCAAGCAAAGATACACAAATTGGTTAAAAGCTCACAAGCATGTGATTTCTCAAAACGATGCAGAACAGATTTTGATGGTTCTCAAAAATAAAAACACAAGAGACTTTTGGAAGCTAATCAACAATCTGCATGCCCCACAAAAAGCCATACAAGCCTGTATGGTGTCAGAACTGGATTGGATAACCCATTTTGAACGTTTATATAAAGCAACAGAGTCAATTGACGGCCCTGTCAAAAAAATATCTAAACCGTGGGCCCTGTCCTACTCGAAAGATGATATAGTGTGCATTATTAAGAAAGCAAAAAACTTGCGTGCACCTGGCCCAGATGGCCTGACAAACTTTACTATTAAACTACATCCAGATTTATGGGCAGAGATCTGTGAAACGTTGTTTAAGCGAATAAATATAATTGGCCAGACTCCGAAATCCTGGAAGACCGCGATCATTGTACCTGTATTCAAAAAAGACGATAGAGCAAATCCGAAAAACTATCGACCAATCGCTCTGTTGGACGTCCTAGGCAAGATCTACGCCACTATGTTGCAACAAAAACTGTTAGTTTGGTCCTTAACATCGAACCATGTGGAAAATCGCCAGTCAGGTTTTGTAAAGCAGGTGGGATGTTCGCTGAATTTACTTTTGTTAAATATCATCAAAATGGAAGCGATAAAATCGAATACAAAGGTCTATTTAGTTTTCATAGACTTCTCTTATGCATTTGACACCATCAACAGAACGATCCTGTGGGAAAAATTGGAGCATTGGGGATGCCCGTCAGATCTTTTGGCTGCAATAAAAGAACTCCACACAAACACCTCAATTCGAGACAGATTGGATCAAACTGGGATACTATCCAAAACTATTAACACCTCTAAAGGAGTGAAACAGGGGTGCCTGTTAGCCGCAGAACAATTCGGCCTTTTTATATCAGATATAGGCGAATCAATAGCTGCAATAAAATCATTCCTGCCGAAAGTGGCCAAATCACATTTAAGTTGGCCTCTTTATGCTGATGATTTGATCGTTTTGGATGTAACGCCCATTGGGTTACAAAGAAAATATAACGCTGTTCAACAGAACGTTACATCCAATCATTGATCGATCAACACAAAAAAATGTGAAATACTTGTGCTACGAAACTTAAACGGCGGATGGGCGGCGCATAGACGCACCTTAAACTGACTCTACGCCAGGAATCTCTGCAAATATCTACTAGCGTCAAATATCTGGCAATGCTTATAAGTTCATCAATAAACGATGGACCTTGGCAGGCAGATATAAGAAGGAAATGCAAAAAACTTGCAAGCCAGGCATTCATTATCCACAAAAGATATGGTAAATTCTCGATAAAACCTGTCTTGTCCTTTTACCATCAAAAGGTAATCCCCGTGTTGACATATGGGGCATAAAATGCCCTTGGATGCTCCTACGAAACTTGGGACTCACTAGAAAACTGTTTTTGGTCGAAAGTACTAGCCCTCCCGATGAGCGTGAAGACCGCATGCATAAGATATGAATTATCGTTAATATCGATCCATGCCAGGATTAGTTGGAGCTTGCTAAATTTATATCGTAAAACATGCACTCGGGCGCAAATCCCACAATTTGACATCTTCTACAACGTTTCAACTAGTAATTCTAACATTATTTCAATGTGGTTGAACAGATGTGAAGTATTATTACAGAATTACGATATTAAAGTTGATATGCTCCACGAAAACCCGGATGCAGCAAAACTTAAAATCTAGCGCGCTGACTGGGAACAAACATGTACTGAGAGATCTGCGGCCAAATTAATGCGTGATGCGCCACTAGAGATACGTGCCTACAACACTCAGCAGCGCTATATTACAGTGTTTCCAGATCCGCAAGCACGAAGGATGTTTCTGTTGTTTAGACTAAACTTGTTTAAAACCATCGATCGCCTCCATTTATGGAAGAGCAATGAGCACCTAAAACCTGAATGCAGACTTTGCCTGCAAGCTAACGAATCTCTCAAACACTTGGTGCTATTCTGCACTAAGCTAAAATCCAAAAGAATGCTTAATTTGGGTCCATGGAGTGTAAATCACCCATCCTTATGCGCAGATGACTGGTGGAAACAGATACACCAAGGAACAGATTTCAAATTGATACTCCCACTAACACGTCTCTTGAAGTCAATTGAAAATTGCCTGATGAGGATTCCAACAGAGTGAATATGTCTGTAAAACCAGGAACTGCAAGACATGCTGGACAATAGTGTATGAGGACTCCGTCCGAAAGTTCATAACTGATGATTGTATGTTTTTATGTTGTATGCATATATGTTGTCATTTTAAAGGTTTGAAAAAAACCAATAAAATAAATAAAAAAAAGATATAATACTATCAGGGGATGTAACATTGAAGTTGGTTGAAGTCATAGCAAACTGTGGAACAAGGAGTCTGTTTCTACAGTAACAGTAGTAGAAGGGTGGTTGTGAAGAGGAATGCAGAAACCCAAAAAGAAACATCCTGACAATTATACCAAATGCACTGCAGAGATTACAAACACTTGTAGAATTGTAGAAGGAGAAGTTGCTAATCTATTCTTTTGAACGGCGGCAAAATACCTCATGGAAGGACAATATGCAGGATTACCATAGGTGCACTTTTCTTGGCTGGAAATGGAAGGGAACTTTTTAAGAGGATGCTGAAGAACTGTTACGAGTAGATTTTTGTTGGGTGAATTTTTGTTTCATATGGAACTTACAAGAGCTGGTTCACGAATTTATTTTTCTTTTTGAACATTTGGGGAAAAGGACTTTGAACGATCCTGTGGAAGGGATTTACCCATGAGAGGTGAAGGTCATCTGAATTGCTCGTTGTTTGGTATTCACATACTTATGTAGTTTATGATTTACTTGGCATGTCTTGTTGTTTAGTGTGAGGGCCAGTTTTGTATTTGTTAGCAGTGGTCCCCTTAGCTCTTAGACTAGGTAGGGAACTACTTTATAGAGTAGGTTTAGCAAGGATTTATTTGCACTTTCTGTTCAATTCTGAGAAAAACACAAGCAATTGTCCATCTCACATTACTGACCCCTCACATATAGCTTAACAAACACAGGGAATCCTTTGAAGAGACTTGCATGTGGACAACGTACCTTGGGGAACCTTAGAGGATTATGGTCTACCTGATTCATATATAGGATTTGTGTCTCTGATGAGGCCCTACTTGAAGACTATTCAGGGAAGAAACTATTTTAAGAAGTCAGACATATGCAAACATTCAGGGTCCAACTGTCCCAGGTGCAGTTTAGGACTTCCAACCTCACACCCATCCATAAAAGATTGTGAGGTGAACAGCGAGAATATTTTCTGATACTGCATAGTACAAACGGCAAAGGAACTTCCATTAATACTTTCTTTTTATCTCTGTACTATGGTTACACTGCTAATGAACTTCTGCTAACATTTCTATCACTGCATGTGGCCAATGACTGAGTATTGGCTCTTTATTTCTCAAAAGTGTGTGCTATCAAGCATTATGTCTCTGCTCGCATCATGCCTCCCATATTAACACATGTGCCCTAGTTTTTTTTTTTTTACATGATGATTAGTTTTCATTGGAAAATGAAGAACAACAACACAACCAAATTGTGATGATTCATGAAAGATCATTAATCCCACTATAAATAGTGAAAACACAAAAGAATACCTATTATGCAAAAAATAATGATCCCACGGTTCTATTACCAATATTACCTTTTTCTTGGTCCCGCACAATCTGTGATTATGATGGTTCCTCGCACTCCACTTCCTTGGCTTGCTCGCACCATGTGTCCTTTGCTTGCACGTTCCCCCGCAATCCCTTGATCATGTGTGCCTCCGCTTCCCTTACGTTTCCCTGCCAGCCCTCTATGCACCATTGGCCTGCACTGTTCCTCACATTTCCATGTTTGCATGTTTCAGCACCTCCTCCGTCCTCAGCCACCTTGCATCTGCCCCTCCTAGTTCGCGGTTCCCACGCGATCCTTGATTGCGTTGGTTCCTCGTACCCCTCTTCCCTTTTGCACACACTGCGCACCCTTTGCTCACATGTTCCTTCGCTATCCCTCATTCGCGTGAACCGTCATTTTTGTTGTTTCTGCCTGCACTGCTCTGTGTTCTGCCTTGCGTTATCTCCCCCTTCTAGGTTCTTCTCACATTTTCTTTTCTGCTGTTGCTGTGGATTGTCTCTTGTACTGATGTGCTCTTCCCTTCCTCTAGGTTTCTCTTTCTTTGACTGCTTTGGTTCTGGCTCTGTGAATTGCCTTTGTACTGCTGTGCCCTTCTTTCTCTAGGTTTTCTTTCTCTGACTGCTCTGGTTCTTGTTGCCCTGTTAACCTGGTTGTTGTGCATCACACTGCCCTGTGTTGCTTGGCTTCTGTTAATTGTCTTTGTACTGCTGTGCTCTTCCTTCCTCTTGGTTCTCTTCCTTGACTGGTCTTGTTGCCCTGCTAACCTGGTTGTTGCTCTTCATACTGCTTTTTGTGCTCTCTCCACACCCCTCCCTCTTGCTCAATTAGTTATCTACATACCACTTGTTCTTGTCTTGCTCCATCATTTCTGCTTGCACCCCCTGTGTTCTCCACCAGTGTCCCCCCTCCACTTGTCTCTCTCTCCCCACCCATCCCCCACATCTCTTCTCTTCCCCCTCCTCTGCACCATCTATTGTACTCTCTGTTTCTCCTATCTTCTCCAACTTATTTTCTATCGAATATCCTCCCCTTTTCACGAGGTCTGGGAGGAAGAATTTCAAAAAGGAAATCCTGGTCTCAAACCCAGGCCTCCCAATCGCTAATACCTACACCAGCGCTTCCTCCAGACAGACCCTCAGTGACATCCTTTTTGTTGTTACTTCACCAGACCTATGGTCTCCTCATATGGTCTCTGTGCTCTCTCCTTTCTCTTCCTCTCCCATTAATGGTGGCCCCAGTGGGAGGCCCTCCTGGCTTCCTTCCACTCCTCTAAGGTCATCATTAATGTTTACCTGAATAGCACCGTCTTGGTCCAAGGCCCTCAGGCCAACCTCCTCCTCTTTGATAGATGCTTCCCGCACCTTGTCAATTTCCTTTCCTCTTCCACTGTCCCTTCTCTCCCTTCTTCGGCTTCCTTGCCTCCACCCTCTGCTACTTCTCTGGTGCCCTCTTCCTCCTCCTCGGCTACTTTGCCCCCTCCTCTCCTCCTACCTCCTCTGCCGACCCTTGGGCTCCTTCAACAACCCAGCAGGGAGTACTTCTGATTTCTAACCCTCCCCGGAAGTGTTTCAAGGATGGCAATCTTCTCCACCTCACCACTCTTAACTGTCGCTCAGTTGTCAAACACTCCTCTGATAACTGCAAGTTGCTGGAGCTCGACCTTGATGTCCTTGGTCTCATTGAGACATGGTTCACGGCCAACTCTGTCACAAGCTTTGACACTCTCCTCCCTGATGGCTACAAGATCCTCTCCGTGCACAGATATAACCGTTCCGATGGGGGTGTAGCATTGATCTTCCTGGAGTGGATTCCTGCCTCTATCATTCCTATGCAGGAATACTCCTCCTTTGAAAGCCTGGTCTGTGGGCTTTCTCTCTCTCCTGGCCACTCTCTCACAGTGGCTACTATCTATCGAACACCTGATCCGATCTTCTCCCTCCTCTCTGAGTTGGCGGACCTCTCTTCCTCCCTCCTGGCCTCGACCATTCAACTCCTCCTAGGAGACTTCAACAGCCACCTGGATGCTTCCTGTCCCGCCACAGGACTTTTTCGAGACCTCTGCATCTCTCTCTCTCTCTCTCTCTCTCTCTCTCTCTCTCTCTCTCTCTCTCTCTCTCTCTCTATCTCTATCTCTCTCACTCTCTCCATTCTTCCCACTGGGCTGACTCATTCTACAGGGCAGACTCTTGTTCTGATCTCCTCAGCCCTCCCCCTCTCTAACCCTCTCACCACTCCTCTCTCCTGGAGTGACCACTTTCTCCTCTCTTCTCATGTTCACCTTCACCAAGGCAGAATCATATGCAGTACCCTTTGGGGACACCATACACAATTAAGACTACAAGTGACAGTACAAATTCACCTTTGGTACAAGCCTGTACTGCACAGTAAAGTGTTAGTGATGGCTGAGCAGCCATACTTATCTCAAAAGTAAAGTGAGCAGTATCAGAAGTTGCACAAAGGACAGCAATTACTATGGTTTAAGCAAACACTGACTCAAGGTTTCTGAGTAAAAGAATATACATTTATTTACACATCATTTGTAAAACAGATCACTAAAGTAAAGCAGCGGCAAATCACAATCTTAATATACTACACAACACCCAATGAATTCTGGACAAGTTAAGCTCAAAATTAAGTGTTAGCAAAATGGCACTCAAGCAATTTAAAAGGGAGGGAAAGAAAATGTTATTCACAATTAAGCAGCGCCAACAAGTAAGTAGGCAAGGCAATCTAGAAAAGGCTTGCTACAATGAAGATTCAATTCAATAGGCCTGGGCCAATGTCTATGGTTCAGAGTCTTCGCAGAGGATCACAGAGTTCAGAGTAGTTTGCGGTTAAGTCATTGTCAAGAGTTTGAAACAAAGTTGGTCAGAAGAAAAGTTACTTTAAAGAGTAGAGAAGGACAAGCCCTTGGATTGGCGAAAGATTTCAAACCCTTTCACCCCGGTCAGACGGAACGAACAACCGGGTTTCAACAGTACCGTTAGAGGAGAAGAATGCTGTAGCTGAGGCAGTCGTTCCTGGCAGATCCTGCAGGCTCAAGGTTCCTGAGCAACTGTCGGCCTGACATGAAGGAGGAAGGCTGGAGGGTCCTGCACTGCCCAGGGAAGAAACCAGCAGCGGAGCAAAGCAACAAATTAAGGGTGCGCTCCTTAAAACCCAAGCAGGGTCCGGTCCTCCTGGCTATCCGGTTCACTGTAGCTGTGCACAGCAAATTCGACCAGAGGAGGGAGGCCTGGCTTGGAGTTTGGCAAACTGGTTGGTCTCACCAGCTCAGGGGGAGAAGATTCCTTGCAGATCTTCTCTGTCATCGAAGTTTGGAGATTCGGACCCACAGCAGGGCTTCACCGGGAGGTTCAGTCATCGTAGTTTTTCTCTTCCTTCAGCTTCTCTCCGGTTCTCTCTATAAAGAGGCGACTCTGCCTTTCATGTCCCAGAGACCTGCTTTTTATGCAGTTTTCCCCCATTCACACAGCCTGGCTGTCAATCACGCTGCAAGGCGGCTGTCCTGGCGGGACAGTCACCATAGCCAATCATACAGAGTGCAACATGGGTCTCCAAGGAGACCCTGTGCAGGGAGCCTCAACCCCTTCCCTCACATCATGTCCCCCTCAGACATTCAGGCGCCTAAGGAGGGCTTCTGTATAGAAGCCCGCAAAAGGACGGTGAACAAAGGAACCAAACCTGGTTTGTCGCACAGAATAAAACACGAGAAAGTCCTTTACAAAAAGAAATGGCAAATAAGCCCAGACGGAACCGAAATAAAATAAAGGGGGTCCAGCTGATTAAAGTTTGAGGCTACTAGCTTACCCTAAAACAGTACTAAGGCTATTTTCATAGACCGCAGTAGGAAAAAATGGTAGATACCACTGCCACCAGCCACATTTTAAAGAAAGGGGAATTAAATAATGTTCCATGAGAGACAGACAACCGGGGATAACTATTAACCCTTTCCAGTACTCTATGCTCTATGCAAGATAGTTTATAATGGGCCTTTGAATTTAAAAACACTAATAAAGTCAATGGCAACTTTTTCTATGTTCTGGGGGAGAGTAGTCAGCCCCAGAAAATGGAGTTTAGAGTGGGAAGTCTGAAAAAGACAACCCTGTGTCACTGCACTGAATGTGCTGTGTGACACACAGTAAAACGATGATTCCTATGGAGTAGGTGCGACTCCATAGTCTATGAACACAATAAATGTAAAACACACAGCAAAACACATGAAGAGTGGGTAAAACAGGCTTGCACTCTTACCAGATGAAAAAATAAATCCCAGAAATCCAGCAGAGCTGCTGAGGGACTCACTAGGTAAGGGAAATTAGACATTCTGGAAAATTCTCCCTTACACTCGCCCCCCCCCAGACTAAGGGAACGGAGGATTTAATCCACTCCTGGATGAATCCCTTCACTCTAGTTTGTTATAAACATCCTAGAGAGACCATCAGCATTTTTGTGGTGACATCCTGACCTGTACTCAATGGTGAAAACAAACCCTTGCAGGCAGATTGACCATGTTAGTAGTTTTAGGTTTTCCCCTTTCATTTGCATTAACCATCTCAAGGGTTGGTGGTCTGTCTGAATCACAAAAGTAGATGCATACAAATATGGTCTAAACTTCTTTAGAGACCACACAATGGCAAAACATTCACACTCTATGGTTGCCCACCTTGATTCTGGTTCCTTCAGTTTCCTACTGATGAAGCAAATGGGGTGCTCCCTACCTTTCTCATCCAGTTGACTAAGAACTGCACCTATGCCTGTATTTGATGCATCTGTCTGCACAGTGAAGGGTTGGTGATAATCAGGAGCTCTTAGGACTGGAGCTTGACAAAGGGCTTTCTTCAGGTTTTCAAATGCTTGAGTTCACTCCTCATTCCATCTAACCTTTTTAGGGAATTTTTGAGAGGAGACTACATTCAAAGGAGAAGCTATGGTCCCATAGTTCTCAATGGAATTCCTGTAGTACCCAGTGAGACCTAGGAAGGCTCTCACTTGGGTTTGAGTAGTAGGGGTGGCCCCGTTTTGTACAGCGTGTACTTTGCCTGTCAATGGCCTTATTTCACCTCCACCTACCTCATGACCAAGGTAGACCACTTTGCTCTGACCAATTTGACATTTACTTGCCTTAATGGTCAAATGGGCCTGTTCAAGAGCCTGCAAAACTTATCCCAAGTGATCAATATGTTCTTTCCATGTAGGGCTGAACACTGCAATGTCATCCAAGTATGCCATGCAGAAGTCATCCATCCCATTCAGAACTTGATTGACCATCCTTTGGAATGTAGCAGGTGTATTCTTTAATCCAAAAGGCATAACTCTAATGTGGTAGAGGCCTGCTAGGGTTGAAAATGCAGTTTCCTGCTTGGCATGGTCTGTCAGGGCTATTTGCCAATAGTCTGACGTCAGATCAAATGTACTGAGGTACCTGGCTGCACCAAGTTTATCCACAAGTTCATCTGTCCTTGGTAAAGGATGGGCATCAGTCTTAGTGACTGCATGTAGAATTCTATAGTCCACACAGAATCTCAACTCCTTGGATCCTGCCTTTCGCACTAGAACAACTGGACTAGACCATGGACTTTTTGATGGCTCTATAACCCCGAGATCAAGCATCTTGTTGACCTCTTCCTTTATGTGGTATCTTACATGTTCTGACATTCTGTAACCTCTGCTTTTCACAGGTAAACAGTCACCAGTGAGAATATCATACTGGCCCCAAGGGGTCAAGCCTGGTGAAAGTGAAAACAGGGAGGCAAACTGATTTAACAGAAACTTGCACTCATCCTGTTGTTCAGATGTCAGATTAGAAGAGAGATTAACTTCTTATATGTTCTCATCTAAAGGTTGGCCTCTGAGAAGGTCAGGTAGAAGGTCACTCTCCTCCTCCTGTTGTGCTGAAGCTAGAAGCAAAGCTCCCACTTCTGGTCTCGAGACATATGCCTTCAAACGGTTGGTGTAAAAGACTCTGGGAGCCTCCTAATGTCTGCCTAAGTCCACCAGATAGTTCACCTCTCCAAGATTGCCCACAACCTTGAAGGGTCCTATGCATTTGTCCTGCAAGGCCCTCCCCGAGCTGGGAAGCTGCCTGTAGGCAAAGACCTTCAAGAGTAGGACACTCTCTTTGTCCTCTGCTGAAATATGTCCTGTTGGGTCCACCTTCTGCAAGTAAAGACTGCAGCTCAGGATGGTCAACAGGGTCTGGATGTCCAACTAAAGTTATGTCTTCTTCCAGGTCTGACTCTTCAGATACTGGATCAACCACACAGGGCTGTACCTCACACTCAGCCTCAGCAGGTGGAGGAGTCAGAGGTGTGACTTTGGACAATCATGGGGATGTCCTGGTTGGAAGCACAGGGGTGCCATCTGCTTTCTTCTTGGAGTCCTTGGTTTTCCCCTTTGCCTCTTTCTTTCCTGAAATAGCAGTTAGTAAGTCCTGTGGACTGGGAGTGATAGTTTCCTCTACCAACTCCTCTGCAGAGCCTCTCAAGGTCCTCTTCCTTGCAGGCCTAGTGGGCTCCTGTTTCCTTTTACTGGGAGCCCTGTGGGTGCTAGACACAACTCCAAGAGTTTTCAGGTCATTACCAAACAGGACTCTCCCAGGCACTTCACTCTGCACACTAACAGGTATTTTGACAGTCATATCATTACACTGGATGAGAGCCGGTAACTACGGAAGCATTTGCACAGGGCCTCCAGCTAACTTGGTTAGGCGTTTGGGTGCCTTAGCAACATCCTCCACCTTGAAAAATGTTTCATCCACCACAGTTATGCTGGCTCCATTGTCTCTGATGGGAGGGGTCTCCTGGCCATTCACAAGTACACTATCTAAATGCTGTTGTTCCCACCAGCCCAGGGACACTAAAGAAACACTTGCTGAGACCCTCATGGGTTCATCAGCCAGTAGGTGAAGGTTTCGATTTGCAATAGGTACTTCTTCCTCAGGGGAGAAGGCTAAGGAGACAGTGTGGACCCCTGAAGGTTTACCCTTACATCTGGGATCCCCTTTCACATGGTCAGTTGACCCACAAACATAACATTTCCCAAATGTTTTGATAAATGGGGGCTTGTTCTGACCTCCATCTGGTTTGGGTCCCGATGGTACACTAGCTTGATTCGGTTTCCCTTGTGGTTTACCCTTAGGTTAATGTTTGGGGCACTCTTTTGGATTGGAGGTATTAGAATTCTCCTTATTATCTTTCTTTGGCTGCTTTCCCTCAGCCTTCTTCTGAGTTGCCACAGAATCCTTGTGATTAGCCCTGTTGGCAACCCGCAAGTCAGCAGCCTTAGCTAATTTCTTGAAATCTATCTCCTTAGAATCAGCCCAGTGCTGTCTGAGCTCAGGAGAGCAGGCATCATAAATTGACTCCAACATAACAACATTTCTTATACCTTCATAAGTGTTTACTCTGTAACCCTTAACCCAACCATCTAAGTTTTTCAAACATTCACATACCCAGGTAGCCCACGGGGTACCATCATGCTTTTTGAGGGTCCTAAACCTCTCAAGGTACTGGGAAGGGGTCTTTCGAAATCTAGCAATTAAAGCTAGCTTCACGCACTCATAATACATCCTATCCACCTGTCATGATCTCTGCTTCCAAAAGATCAGGACTTGCCCAACTCCCTTGGAAGCAGACCCATAACCCCGGTTCCGAGTGCCAGCCAGTCCCAATTGGGACCTTTTGGACCCTGTCCTGGTGCCAGTGGCACCAGGCTCATAAAGATGCCCAGCGCTGGAAGCGCCGGGCTCATAATGCTTGGGTGGACTTACCTGCAGCAGACCATGCTGCTTACTTACCTGCCAGTTGAGCCCCTGATTCTCTTCTGTTTGGGATTACTTTTCCTGTTGGGTGGGGCAGGAGCCACTCCCTAGGTTCAGAACACTGGAACTCTTCTGGAAAGCAGGAACTCTTTTCTTACCTAGGCGAGGCTGTGGAAGGAAATTCCTAAGCACTACAGGAGGCTATTTAAACCACACCCGATGGATGAATCTTGCTTTGCGTTAATCTGCATTCTCTGCAGCAGAACGTTCATCGTGCTTCAGCTTCTGATCCTGGGCCTAAGGGAACAAAGGCTTACCTACTCTTCGCATGCTCCGGAGGTCTTCGCACTGCATTCCGGCATCTGAAAGACAAAAGCTTACCAGCTCTTCGCACGCTCCGGAGGTCTTTGGCGCTGCATCCCGCATCTGAAAGACAAAAGAAGGTGCGTTTAAAGACATTGGGCAACTTTATTACTCACGTGCCATTACTCCTTCCCACGCCGAATCCAGTGGGTATTCCAGCACCCTTCAGCTTCTCTAAAGCTCCGAACTTGTACCTGCAAGATAAAAGGGACAGTTAGTGCGCATCGTGAAGCAGGCTACAAGCGCTTACTTACGTGCTTCCAGGCGCTTCTATTCCTCACGCGGGTTCGATCCTCAATTCTCTTCAGCCCGCCATCCGCCATCGCAGGAATCCTGCGAAACAAGAGATATCATTACAAAAGACTTTTAAGGCATTTGAAGTGCCCAGAACTTACCGTTCGTGCAGTTAACGACGGACAGCAGTCCTCTGAGGTCAAGAGGCCTGCACCCTTATCCAGTGAAGAAACTGGTTACGGCACCCTGCCCCGAGGCAGATGGAGAGCTCGGCGTTCACTTACCTAAGGTGAGGGCGTTAACCTTTGGGGTTCTACAGGAGAAGAGAAAGGGAAGAGGAGAGAGGCACCCAATAACCCCAGTTCATTAATCCCATATTTTCTATCTGCAGACATTTTACTCTTCGAGTCAGACATACAGTGCACAGAGGTCCAGCCCAAAGAGCCAACCGTGTGTTACACATCACCTTTGAAGATACGGCATTTACCCAGTCAAGACCGGCGCCTCTGCGGGAATCAGGTGAGCGTTACAGAACGCAAAGCCGACTGCAAAACTCCCACCCAGGCGCTATGGAAACCTCGGATACCGACCAGCTAGCCCAGTTACTTGGGGAACTAAGAGCAGAAGTGCATGCAGCCCGTCAGGAAACGAATGCTCTAAGAAGGGAACTGATTATTTCCAAGGAGCGAACAGACGATCTCGCTAGACAATTGCTACAGTAACAAGCCGGACAAACTCCGTTACCCGCATCAGGGGCAAATCTTCCTTCAACAACCGCTACGAACCCAGTGCAGATCAACCTACCTGGCAATGTACCTCTGGGCCCGCTCGAACGATTTTCTGGTGACCCAAAGAGGTTTGCAGTATTTATTAATCAGTGCCGGTTGCACTTCTTATGCCGGCCAGCAGCCTTTCCAACTGATCAAGCTAAGGTAGCTTTCGTGCTTTCGTACCTTAGTGGCAATGCGGCAGACTGGTCCATCCCTCTAGTTAATCAAGATGATCCGGTTCTCCATGATTTTCAAGCTTTTCAGCTCAGTATGGAAAAACTGTTTGCAAGACATTCACAGGGGCAGGCCTTGGACAATGAGCTCCTTTCATTGCGACAGGGTAATCAAGACCTTTTGGCTTATATTGCGTCTTTCAACAGACTGATAGTGGAAACTCGATGGCCTGAGGACAAAAGGATTATGCTGTTTTATAGAGGTCTACGTGGAGAGCTCAAAGATGTGTTAGCCCAAGTAGTGAATCCCCCGCAAGACTGTTCGGACTATATTGATTTAGTCGTTCAAATTGACCACAGACTGCAGAACAGGAAGGCCGATCGTTCCAAGTTTGATTCTCGAGTATTTTCCAAATCACCAACTCCTACCAAAGGAGTAGACTCCGGGGAACCCATGCAAATAGGGGGCCTGAAAGGACCACTAACACAAAAGGAGCGGGAAAGGAGAAAACAGCTGCAATTATGCCTCTATTGCGGAAACTCGGGGCACTTTCTTCGAGACTGTCCGGTGAAACCAGCCAAGAAGGCAGTAGGAGCTGCAGTTACCAGGGTCACAAACTCTGAGCAGGGAAACAACCTCGCCCGACAAGAATAGAGGTCCTCTTGCCGAGCGTTAAAACCAGTTCCGTGACCTCGCATTTCGTGATACCTATGGTCCTCATCAGCCCTGAACATCCGGATCGATTACATGCGATTGAAGCTTACGTCGACAGCGGTGCCATCGGCAATTATGTGGATCATGAAATGGTTTTGAGGATGAATCTGACTCTTTGTCCAAAGGCTGTAAAGGACGTCATTACTACGGCGGATGGTACAGAGATAGCCTCCGGACCAGTAACGCATACCACCCAAGAAGTGACGCTAATAAGTCAAGATGGACACCATGAGATGAGAAGATCGTGTTCGATGTGATCAAGGCCCTTCAGTTCCAGATTATTCTAGGAATTCCTTGGTTAGAAAAGCACAATCCTCAGATCGATTGGCGAGCAAGAACGGTTCAGTTTCCAGAATGTGTCTCTACTTGTCACCCTCGACCTGGTGTTGCACTGGCAGCAATTTCCTCGGAGGCTCCCCAGTTACCTCCTGAATACCTAGAATTCCAAGATGTTTTCCGGAAGGATCAGGCTAACTCTCTACCTCCTCATAGGTCTTATGACTGCCAGATAGACCTGATACCTGGATCTACTCCTCCTTGTAGTAGAATTTATGCCCTCACCGAACCTGAGAATCTTCACCTCCGACAAAACCTGGATCAATACCTAGCGAATGGGTTTATTCGTCCTTCCAAGTCCCCTGCTTCCTCAGCTTTGTTCTTCGTTCCAAAAAAAGAAGGGGACCTTAGAACTTGTATAGATTATAGCGCCCTGAACCAGATCACCGTTAAGAATAGATATCCGTTACCTTTGATCCCTGAACCCCTGGACCAAGTCAGAAAAGCATGCATACATACAAAGCTGGATCTTAGAGGAGCCTACCACTTGGTACGAGTAAAAGAGGGCGATGAATGGAAGACGGCCTTCCACACCAAGTATGGGCTATTTGAATATCAGGTCATGCCCTTCGGACTTTGCAATGCCCCGGCCGCCTTTCAATATTTTATGAACAATGTCCTCAGAGAGCTCATAGATGTGTGTGTTTTTGTTTACATTGACGACATCCTCGTTTATTCTTCATCGGAAACTGAACATCGGAAACACGTGAAAATGGTCCTCGAGAGATTGCGTCAACACAAACTTATCGCTAAGTTGGAAAAATGTGTTTTCAACGTGACTGAAGTTGAATTCTTGGGATTCATATTATCACCTAGCGGAGTACGTATGGATTCAAAGAAGGTCGATGCAATTCTCAAATGGCCATCGCCATCCTCCGTAAAAGGTGTTCAAAGCATGTTAGGCTTCGCTAACTTTTACCGCAGGTTTATCCCTGAATTCTCTCGAATAATCCAGCCCATCACCGCCTTGTTAAAGAAAAACAAACGTTTTGAATGGTCTACCGAGGCGGAACAAGCTTTCCAGAATTTGAAGACTAGATTTATCTCTGCACCAATCTTAAAACATCCTCGCCCAGAACTCCCCTACATCGTTGAAACTGATGCTGCGAGCCTTGCCATGGGGGCAGTTCTATCACAAAAGGACCCAGTAACCAATCAGTTCCATCCCGTGGCATTTTGGTCCCGCAAATTCTCGCCTCCTGAAATCAATTACACTATTACTGATAAAGAATTTCTAGTTATCAAGTCCGCCTTTAAGGCTTAGCGGCATTATCTTCTGGGGGCCCGACACACCGTTACTGTGATTACAGATCACCGAAACCTGCAATATTTGAAAACCGCAAAAGCTCAATCCTCTAGGCAACTCCGTTGGGCACTATTCTTTGCCGAGTTTGACTTCATAATTACCTATCGACCTGGTACAAAAAACGGTAAAGCTGATGCCCTTTCTCGGATGGGAGTGGAAGAACATTTGATCAATCCTAAACCTGTACCTATCATTCCCGAACAAAGAATTCTGGGTGTAATCGCCACACAATCCATAGAGGAAGTTAAGGATAAAGCCAGGCTACTGGTAACTCCAGCAGACATTCAGAATTGGCATCTGCAGGGAAAGGACTTTACGGTGAAGGACAACCTATTATATTTCCAAGAACGGTTATACCTGCCCAGCACAGATTTACAGAAAAAGGTAATCTCTTGTTATCACAATTCTTTAATGGAAGGACATCCCGGTATGGCCAAAACCTCGGAAAAGATCAAGCGCTACTTCTGGTGGCCGTCTTGGAAAAAAGATATCAGAGACTTTATAATGTCCTGTGGAGTATGCGCCCAAAACAAAAGTCAAAAGGAAAAACCAGCCGGCCTCTTACGCCCTATTGACATCCCACCTCGCCCTTGGCATACGCTTTCTATGGACTTCATCACCAAACTACCTCCATGCTCCGGATACAATACGATCCTAGTAATCGTGGACCTATTCTCCAAGATGGCGCATTTCATTCCACTCAAAGGCTTACCAACAGCAGCAACTCTGGCCCGAGAATTTCTCGAAAACATCGTCCGACTGCATGGTTTTCCTTCAGTTCTAATTTCGGATCGAGGGAGTCAATTTATTTCTCATTTTTGGCGAAGTTGCTGTCGGTCGGCTCAAATTGATGTGAGACTTTCGACCAGCCACCACCCTCAAACCGACGGACAAACCGAGAGGACCAATCAAACTCTGAAACAGTATTTGCGCTGCATGCTAGAACAAACTGAAAAAACTTGGAAAGATATCCTTTGGATAGCCGAATATGCCTATAATAATTCTGTCCACTCGGGAACTGGGAAGACCCCGTTTTTTCTTTTATACGGTAGTCACCCTCGAACCTCGGAGTTGGATCCACTCCAAGATCTTGGAACACCAGCAGTAGACCACCTGCATTCTACAATCACCCAAGCCTTTAAGGAAGCCGTTTCTCACCTTCAAAGGGCTAAAGAACAATACAAGAAAGGAGCAGGCCAACATCGGAAGGAAGCCCCCCAGTACCAAGTAGGAGATCAAGTCTGGTTATCCACCAAATATCTACCTCTAAAAGGACCACGCACATTCAACCCAAGATACCTTGGTCCCTACTCCATCACTACCATAGTAAATCCAGTAGCGGTCAAGTTGGACTTGCCCCCTCACATGAAGATACATCCGGTCTTCCACGTCTCTCTATTAAAACCCGTGCAACCTCAAACCCGACTAACTAAATCTCCAAAACCTATTCTAGTTGACGGAGAACTCGAGTTTGAAGTCAAAAGCATCCTGGATTCCAAGATCTCCAAATCTAAACTATTTTACCTGATTGACTGGAAAGGCTACGGTCCCCAAGAAAGATCCTGGGAACCTGCAGAATATGTCCACGCGCCTCGTCTAATCAAAAGATTTCATCTAACATTTCCTAACAAGCCAAAACCCCCGGAGAAGCCCGGTTTGGGAGGGGCCTTGAGGGGGGTGCTGTCATGATCTCTGCTTCCAAAAGATCAGGACTTGCCCAACTCCCTTGGAAGCAGACCCATAACCCCGTTTCCGTGAGCCAGCCAGTCCCAATTGGGACCTTTTGGACCCTGTCCTGGCGCCAGTGGCACCAGGCTCATAAAGATGCACAGTCGCAAGCGCTGGAAGCGCCGGGCTCATAATGCTTGGGTGGACCTACCTGCAGCAGACCATGCTGCTTACTTACCTGCCAGTTGAGCCCCTGATTCTCTTCTGTTTGGGACTACTTTTCCTGTTGGGTGGGGCAGGAGCCACTCCCTAGGTTCAGAACACTGGAACTCTTCTGGAAAGCAGGAACTCTTTTCTTACCTAGGCAAGGCTGTGGAAGGAGACACCTAAGCACTACAGGAGGCTATTTAAACCACACCCGATTGATGAATCTTGCTTTGCGTTAATCTGCATTCTCTGCAGCAGAACGCTCATCGTGTCTTCAGCTTCTGATCCTGGGCCTAAGGGAACAAAGGCTTGCCTACTCTTCGCATGCTCCAGAGGTCTTCGCACTGCATTCCGGCATCTGAAAGACAAAAGCTTACCAGCTCTTCGCACGCTCCGGAGGTCTTCGGCGCTGCATCCCGCATCTGAAAGACAAAAGAAGGTGCGTTTAAAGACATTGGGCAACTTTATTACTCACGTGCCATTACTCCTTCCCACAGCGAATCCAGTGGGTATTCCAGCACCCTTCAGCTTCTCTAAAGCTCCGAACTTGTACCTGCAAGATAAAAGGGACAGTTAGTGCGCATCGTGAAGCAGGCTACAAGCGCTTACTTACGTGCTTCCAGGCGCTTCTATTCCTCACGCGGGTTCGATCCTCAATTCTCTTCAGCCCGCCATCCGCCATCGCCGGAACCCTGCAAAACAAGAGATATCATTACAAAAGACTTTTAAGACATTTGAAGTGCCCAGAACTTACCGTTCGTGCAGTTAACGACGGACAGCAGTCCTCTGAGGTCAAGAGGCCTGCACCCTTATCCAGTGAAGAAACTGGTTACTGCACCCTGCCCGAGGCAGATGGAGAGCTCGGCGTTCACTTACCTAAGGTGAGCGCGTTAACCTTTGGGGTTCTACAGGAGAAGAGAAAGGGAAGAGGAGAGAGGCACCCAATAACCCCAGTTTATTAATCCCATATTTTCTATCTGCAGACATCTTACTCTTCGAGTCAGACATACAGTGCACAGAGGTCCAGCCCAAAGAGCCAACCGTGTGTTACACATCACCTTTGAAGATACGGCATTCACCCAGTCAAGACCGGCGCCTCTGCGGGAATCAGGTGAGCGTTACACCACCTCCCCCAACTCCATCACAACATCAGATGCAACAGTGGGTAGCCTAGAGAACAGCCAAGGAAGCAACTGATTCCCTGTAATGTCTGGAATCCCCTGGTTATATTCAAACTTTTCAAACCAATCCAAAATATCAAGCTTAGCCTCATATATACCAACAATTCCTTTAGGCATAGAGGGTCTCTTAGGGCTGGAAGACCTAGAAGACTATGGGAGGGAAGCATTTTCCAAAGACAACTTTTTCTTTTCTAAGGAATGATTCAACTCCATTTCTCTAAGCTTAAGTTCTTGATGCTTTTGTTCAGTTTGAGCATGTATACGTTTAAATTCCAATTCAAGCCTCGACATTTCTAGAGGAATGAATTCAGGACTGAGTGTAGGACCTGTAGGGTCTCCAGTGGACAAGGGTTGAGGTTTCTGAGCAGGTAGAGGAGCAGTAAGGCCTACATTGTGAGACACCTCATCCTCATCTAACTCATCAATAATATCTGACACATTATCATCCTCATCATTTTCCACATTTGCTGGAGGGTTAGGTATTTCAGACCCACTCTCCAGACTTTGTTTCTCTAACAACCTTTCAATTAATTCTGACTTTCTGCCTTTAACAGAGAGATTCCTATCTCTACACAGATTTTTCAGATAATCCACAGTGTAACTAAGGAGGGTCTCCTGACTGTAGCTTTCCATATCAGACATGATTAAAATTGCTTTTTAGTGATGTTTAGCCTTGTGGTTAGTTGATCCAAGGTAATAGCAGCACTCTAAGTGTAATCACTATACTTGACCCTCACCGCTGTACACCAGTGTTAGGTAGAATCATATGTAGTATGTTTTGGGAACACCACACATAATTAAGACTACAAGTGACAGTACAAATTCACCTTTGGTACAAGCCTGTACTACACAGTAAAGTGGCAGTGATGGCTGAGCAGCCAGACTTATCTCAAGAGTAAAATGAGCAGTATCAGAAGTTACACAAAGGACAGCAATTACTATGTTTCAAGCAAACACTGACTCAGGTTTCTGAGTAAAAGAATATACATTTATTTACACATCATTTGGAAAACAGATCACTAAAGTAAAGCAGCAGCAAATCACAATCTTAATATACTACACAACACCCAATGAAGTCTGGACAAGTTAAGCTCAAAATGAAGTGTGAACAAAATGGCACTCCAGCAATTTAAAAGCGGGGAAAGACAAGGTTATTCACAATTAAGCAGCACCAACAAGTAAGTAGGCAGGGCAATCTAGAAAAGGCTTGCTACAATGGGGATTCAATTCAATAGGCCTGGGCCAATGTCTATGGTTCACAGTATTTGCAGAGGATCACACAGTTCAGGGTAGTTTGCGGTTAAGTCTTTGCCAAGAGTTTGAAATGAAGTTGGTCGGAAGAAAAGTTACTTTAAAGAGTAGAGAAGGTCAAAAGATTTCTAACACTTTCACCGCGGTCGGACGGAACGAACAACTGGGTTTGCACAGTACGTTTAGAGCAGAACAATGCTGTGGCTGAGGCAGACATTCCTGGCAGATCCTGCAGGCTCACGGTTCCTTAAGCGACTGTTGGACTGACATCAAGGAGGAAGACTGGAGGGTCCTGCACTGCCCAGGGAAGAAACCAGCAGCGGAGCAAAGTGACAAATAAAAGGTGCAATCCTTAAAACATAAGCACGGTCCGGTCCTCCTGGCTATCCAGTTCACTGTAGCTGTGCACAGCAAATTCGATTAGAGGAGGGAGGCCAGGCTTGGAGTTTGGCAAACTGGTTGGTCCCACCAGCTCAGGGTGAGAAGATTCCTTGCAGATCTTCCCTGTCATCGAAGTTTGGAGATTCGGACCCGCAGCAGGTCTTCACCGGGATGTTCAGTCATGGTAGTGGTCCTCTTCCTTCAGCTTCTCTTCGGTTTTCTCGATCCAGTAGCAACTCTACCTTCCAAGCGCCAGACAGATGTTTTTTATGCAGTTTTCACCGATTCACACAGCCTGGTTGTCAATCACACATCAGGGGGGCTGTCCTGGTGCGACAGTCACCACATCCAATCATACAGAGTGCAACATGGGTCTCCAAGGAGACCCTGTGCAGGGAGTCTCAAACCCCTCCCTCACATCCTGTCCCCCTCAGACATTCAGGCACCTAAGGAGGCCTTCTGTGGAGAAGCCCGCCAAAGGACAGCGAACAAAGGAACCAAATCTGGTTTGGCGCGCAGAGTAAAACACGAGAAAGACCTTCACAAAAAGAAATGGTGAATAAATCCAGCCGGAACCGAAATAAAATAAAAGGGGTCCAGCGGATTAAAGTTTGAGACTACTTATTAGCCTAAAACAGTACCAAGGCTATTTTCCTAGACCACGCTAGGGAAAAAATGGTAGATACCACTGCCACCAGCCAAATCTTAAAGAAAGGAGAACAAAATAATGTTCCATGAGAGACAGACAAAAAGGGATAACTATTAACGCTTTCCAGTACTCTATGTAAGATAGTTTGTACTGGGTCTGTGAATTCAAAACGACTAATAAAGTCAATGGCAAAGTTACATGTTCTGGGGGGCAGTAGTCAGCCCCAGAAAATGGAGTTTAGGGTGGGAAGTCTAAAAAAGACAACCCTGTGTCACTGCACTGAAGGTGCTGTGTGACACACAGTAAAAAAATGATGCCTATGGAGTAGGTGAGACTCCATAGTCTATGAACACAAAAATGTAAAACACACAGCAAAACACATGTAAGAATGGGAAACAAAAGGCTCACACTCTTACCAGGTGAAAAAATAAATCCCAGAAATCCAGCAACGCTGCTGCGGGACTCAGTAGGTAAGGGAAATTAGCCATTCTGGAGAATTCTCCCTAACAACCACTTTCTCCTCTCATCTCTCTCTCTCTACCCCTCAGCCTAAGCCAACCCCCACACTGCCAACCCCCACACTGCCATCCACCTTCTCAGTCAACCAACCCATAAAGCATGTGTCAGTTGAGGCTTTCATTGCATCTTTCTCTCCCCCTCCTTCACCTCTGGCTGACTCACACCCTGACACAGCCCTTTCTATGCTCCACTCTGCTATCTCTGACACGCTCAATGTACTTGCCATTGTAATGAGGATCGGCATGAAGCATAAAACCATGTGCAACTCCTGGTATGACTCAGACCTCATCACCCGTAAACACAGGTGTAGTGTGGCTGAGAGGAAATGTTTGGCATCTTGTACATCCTCTGACAAACTGGCATGCCACCTACTCCAAAGGCAATACCGACTCTCTGTCCTCAATAAGAAGAGAGCTCACATCCAAGCCTGAGTCTCTGCGGCATCTAACAACTCTGTGAAATGGCCAATCCTGCCACAGTCCCTATCTCTCCTCTGCCCTCCCTGGCCCTGTGTATGGCCCTGGCTTCTCACTTCATCTCTAAAACCCAGGCCATCCTGTCCACCCTTTCATCCTCTCCTGCTTCTCCCTCTACTCACTCTTCTTCCTCCGGCCCCCCTGCGGCCACCCCCTCTCTTCTCTGCCTTCCTTCTCTTCACCCCTGACGAGTTTTCTCAACAAGTCCGATCTATGAAAACCCTGTCAAAACACATTTTTCCCTGTTCTTCCAAAACCATCAAAGACCACATTGACACTCTCGCTCCATCATTGTCTGACTTCTACAACCACTCTTTTTCCAATGAAACCTTCCCTTCTCCTCTGAAGCACTCTCTTGTGCACCCTTTTCTCAAGAAACCCTCAGTCGACCCCTCCATCCCAGCTATTTCTCGCCCGATCTCCATCACTCCTTTCCTGGGAAAACTCTTGGAAAACCTGGCCCTCTCCCAGCTTAATCTTCACACCGAATCTGTTAGTTGGCTACATGACCATCAGCCTGGCTTCAGAGCAGCTAGAAGCACGGGAACTGCTCTCTTGAACATCTGTGAAGACGTGCTCTCTAACCTTGTTGCTAAACTCCCCTCTGTCCTCATCCTACTTGATCTCTCTACTGCCTTTGACACAGTCAACCATGCCATCCTGCTCAACCGGCTCTGTGATAACCTGGGTACCAATGATCAGGCTCTGGCCTGGCTGACTTCAGTCCTCTCGGACCAACCCTCCCAGGTCCAAATTGGGTCCTTCCTCTCCTCTCCTCGTCATGAGAGGATAGCTCATGGGGCAACGTGCTCGACTTAGAAGCAAGATGACACAGAGCACCACCGGTTCGATCCCCGTGTCCGCACTTAGATCCCTCAGGGTATTAAGCACGTTATAAACAACCTATCATATCATATCATATCTCTATCTCTCTCTCCACCTGTGGTGTTCCCAAGGGGTATAACCTTTCTCCCTGGTTGTTCAACCATACCTGGCACGTCTCGCCTACCGCATTGCTGCTCTCTGCTCCCACTTCCAGTGCTATGGAGATGACACAGAGCTTGCTTTCAGGCTCCCCTCTGCCACCTCTTCTCCTTCTCTCATCCCGGATTGTCTTTCTGCAATCTAGGAGTAGTATGCCTCCAATGATCTCTGCCTGAATGCAAGTAATACAGAGATCCTCCTCATCGGCACACCTGCACCTTTCTTTCCTGACACTCTCTGGCTGGCCTCCCTGGGCCCTCTTTATGCTCCTACCTGTGAGACTAAGAACCTCAGGGTCATCTTCGACTCCACACTATCCTTCTCTCCTCACATCTCTGATGTCTCTAAGAAGTCAAACTACCAACTGCACAGCCCCATAGGTGTTCTTCCTTTCCTCTCCTTCCGCCAGAAGCTCTCTGTCTTGACCATTGCAACAGCCTCATTTTGAATCTGCCTGCCTCTACTCTCCTACCTCTGCAACTCATCCAGAACAGGACTGCAAGACTTGTCCTTGGCCTCAAGCCCAGTGATCATATCTCTCGAGCCCTTCAATCTCTCCATTGGCTCCCAGTGGCAGCAAGGATCAAGTTCAAGACCCTCTGCCTTCTGGGGCCTGGGACCACAAAACCTCCAACTCTCTCTTCAGAAGTATATTCCTACTCAAACTCTTTCCTCCTCCACCTCCAACTCCTTGAGGGTCATTTGCTTTTCCAAGCAACGAGTTGGGGGCAAATATCTCTCTTCGGCTGGTGCCTCCCCTTGGAACAGACTCCCTTCCTCTCTGAAACTTGACCAGAACCATCTTGGGTTCCGGAGACATCTCAAGACTTTCCTCTTTTCTTCTGCATTCTCTCTACCTCTTCCCTGCTGATCTCCTGTCTGATACTGCACTGGTCACCTGGCTACCTCCTGAACAACTACCACAGGTCCCTGCCCTCACAGTTGCACACCTGCACTGCCTCCTGGCAACCCTGCACTTAGGTCTGTATCTGCATCCCTCCAGTGTCACTACCTGCACTTATCAGGCACTTGTTGTCTGCACCTAACCTGCACTGCCACCTGCTGGGCGCACTGTTTGTTCTTGATGTTTGATCCTGTGTCTTACACTTGCTCCTCTTCCCCTTCCCCTGGCATTTTTCCCCTTCTCTCTGCCCTGCATGTGCGCAATTTCAATGTCACTAGGCCTAGTAACATCGTTGTCTTATCCTCCCTTTGTTATCCTCCCTTTGTTTCCCCTCCCTTGCCTCGTCGCACCTTGAAACACTGTATATAGACACGTTATAAATACCATATCATAGCATATCAATTGTCAAATTAACATGCTTTCAGATAAATATGTAATACCATGAAGTGCATTCATATGAAAGTTTTTTTTTTGTCCAATGTATAACATATTCTTAGCCTGAGTGTTCAAATAGGTCACTTTAATCTAATCCTAGACATGACATCCTTTTTCAAAATCCATTATTCAGTGAGATGTTGGCACCATTCACACACAGTTTGGTGTTCATTGTAAATGTTCAACTCACAATCTAGCAACCGCCCCATCAAAATAATACATCTTTCACACGTGCTACTACCATTCACCACTGAACCCTTTCCAATAAACCCCTATTTCAAATCACTAAAAACCTTCGTCTAAACTTTAGTAAACCCAAAACAAGAACAGAATATGTGATTCCCATCAGACTACAAGCACAGCATTCCCAGCAATAATCAATTACCATGGAAAACATTTTCCAATATGTATTGCACACATTCATACATATTTATGAATGTGGATATGTGTACAATTATATTGAATTTATCTGAGGTTAGCCTTGATAAGACACCATGTATCATCCAAGAACAGGCATACTCATTCCTTTCTGTTTTAGGATCTAACCCTGATCAATGAAAATTATCCAGATCATCCAGCAATCGCATTAATAATAAATACAAATGAAAACATTTAAAAAATGATATTGCAAGTCACAGAGGAGTTTTCTGACAAAATAGAGAAACAAGGCCAAAGGCATAGTTCCTTTATACAGTCATCAAACTCTAAGATGACTTGCAATATCCTTTTTTTATGTTTAATTTTATGTTTATTATTAATGTTATTTAGTTCAAATGAACTTTCCACATACAGTATCATACATTTATAAAAGTCACCCATTCCTAATCTTGAGTACTTATACTAGAATTAATAAAACTGTACACTAAAAAAACTATACATACTAGATTTCCATGTTTACTATAACAATCTAAAACATCTTCTCTAAAACACAATCATATTACACCAGAATTTAAAAATTATGAATTAGCCTACAGATATTTAAAAACCTTAAATTCATACACAATACATAATACATTATTTGTCATTTTAGCAGTCCCTCCACATACTGCCATATCCTATAAAGTGCAATGTGCAGTGTTCCGTTACCAGCATTAAGACATTGCTTCCAGAAATCAATTATCTTTACTGCATCATAATCATAAACAAACTTCTCTAGATTATACATGTAAACATTCACCAAAACCCATCACCCTCTCAAAAAGTGGCTATTCATTTCAATGATGTTTTGAACTCTACAAATTCCACACATTTGGTTCTCATGCTGGTTCTTAAGTTCTGGACCACGAATCACAAAGGTGGGAAAACTGTTGAATCTCAAAAGGATCACAAACTTCATTACATGCAGGGATAGGCACATTTTAAAAATCATTGGGGTTTCATGTACTTATGTTTGACCCATATATTCTCTTGATACATTTTTTGTGTTGATAATTGAAGGTCATGTCTGTTCCAATCCGACAAATTAATTTTCTCTTTAAATTCAGTTTCCACTGATAATATTCTAATTCCCAGTTTGGTATCCATCCAATGGGGGTCATTACAAGTTTGCCGTTCTGGGAACTATGGTACTGGTAAGCTTGCTGGTACCATAGTTCCCAGACCGGTAAACTACGAGTTCTGCTCGTTGGTCCCATTACGGCCACCAGGTCTGTCCTGGCAGCTGAACCGGCACCCTCAAGCATAACTTGACGGTAGCACCGGCACCGTTCTTAACAGTGTCGGTGCTACAGTGCAAATGGGCACCGACAATTACTGTTAACCGGCAATAGGTAATTACTGGGTAAGGCGGGATAATTGCCCATTGCCGGTGCCAGTGTTTTCACGAGTTTGGTGGCAGCCGTGCCGGTTTTACCGGCATGGCTACAGCCAAACTCCTAATGAGGCCCAATGTCTTTTAAAAAGCTGATTTCTAGATTTTTGCTAAACACATATAGCGATATCATAATCGGAAATCATTACCTTTCCCATGATTTTAAACAATGGGCATCTGGGATTGTTTCATGCTTTTAGATACACGCTTCCCCTATGCTTCAGGGCAAAACCCACCAGTCTTATAAGAACAAGCTCCAAACTGATAACTTCAACTAGTAAACATGTGGGCAGACCCATTACTCGCCTGCAAAGCTTACCCTCCACCACATTCAGTAAATTGCAATACTTCATGGCCAGCACTTCAAGTCCATAGAGAACAGAAGGACAAACATGTTGGCTCTACAACATCCGTATACCTTTAAATTTAAATCTGTAACCTGCATACACATCAGCAAACTTTTTAATCAAGTTTCTCAATATAGAAACCATTCTCTTCTTTGTGGCAGTTATGTCAACATACTTTTTCTTACACAAAGTGGAAGTCCCAAATATGTGTATGAATTGACCAATGTGCCCCTCCATAGTATTCACATACTTCTGTTTACACCTTTTATTCCCAAAATACATATATTTATGTTTTCTTTTCATATTGAACACCAATCCATTTTCTTTCACAGACAGACTTAATTCACACCCAGTTTGTTTCATACCAATAAATGTGTGATCTGCCAGGACGACGACTTTGTTGTAAAACGCTCAATAAACACAAAATAAATGCACAATGCAACATATCCTTTTGATGTATGGTAAGCAGTATTTTATTCCTGATAATACATGGCCACGCACCCTCATTCCCTTTTTAATTCCTCGTCTCTTGTGTCATATAAAGTAAGAGATCTTCCATTTGCTGATCCATATAATCAATATAGAATCTGTTTGGATTTTTAAAAAAAGCACAAATGCAGCACCTAATGTGTAGCAGAATAATAGTATAAGAGTTTAATAAAATGTATTGAAGATACCTTAATTTTTTCCTTCAAGAGGAGTACTGGAGATTCCTGCTCAAATGTGTTAAACTCCAGCCCTGCAAAAATTAAATATTGTACCATAAACAGCTCCTTGTTAATTACCGCTGCAATGTGTCACCGAAAACTACTCTGCAGGCAAGGAATATGAAAAAACATTTCATGCCTTAATTAAGTGCTGCAGTGACAGCTGAAATTCTCTCTGATGGCTCAAGCAGGAGGCATTGTGGTGTCACAACTGAAGGATCATCTTTTTGCTGCACATAGAGGGCCTGATTTATGAAGCGTTTTTCAATGGGATTGCACCGTTGTAAAATGCTTTTTTTGAAATCAGGCCTATAGACTGCAATGTATTTAAACGTCTACAAAAAGTAATGTATGTCTGAATTATCCTGTTGGTCTGTGTTCCTGTGATATTCCCCACAGTTGTTACTATTAAATATTTACTTGACTAACCTCATCAAAATTGGATTTCGAGTCAGAGTTTGTCATTGTCAATATTGAACATGTTGTTCTATATAAATATATATATATATATTCAGTGAAAAAACTTTGTTAAAGGGACGTTATGGTAAAGTTGCGCTACTAAAAACCTATGAAATTCAGTGAAAAACTTTGTCAAAGGAACGTTATGGTTCCAAGTAAAACCGAAAAACCCTTGAAATTCGCCAGTTATGGTAAGCTAAGCAACCATAACTCGCTCCACCACCGTGCACTGCTAAGACTAACACCCAGGACATCAAAGATATATTTCCCAACATGTTTCTGTTCTTTTTGCCGCAAATGGGTGAATTGATACACTCCTGACTTCCTGTTCTGTCTATTTTTCAGATACCATTTCTTTTACGGAGGCACAAATAACAGAGCTTATTGAAGGTCCATCATTTTTTGAAAATTTACAATTACCAACATTAAATCAAGGTGCCACAGGAGATTTTCTTCTTAATTTGAAGAAGAAGCAGTTCCGCACAGAAATGCATGGCCACATACTTAAGGAATATTTGAAATCTAGCATTATTCCACAAGGGTTACAGGTTAAAATTATTCCATTTCTTTTCTTAGATGACAATGATTATAAAGTAGCTTTCAGTCAAGTCGCCACCAAATGTAGCCGTGATTTGTTAGTGCTAACTATAACAACGGCTCAAAGAGTAAGTGGGAACATTCAGGAAACCCTGTCAGAACAAGAAAAATCTTTCTTGACAAACACTTCAATTACGGAATCTAAACAAAAGTTGGAACAGATTGAAAAATCCTTTCAGGAGTTTAAGAAATTAATTATTGAAAAAAGACCAATAAACTAAAGAAAGATATTTCACTATTCAAAAAAGAACAGGTTTATCCTTACCTTGTGGAAGATTTTAATCCCCAAACGGTTTGGAAAACTAATGCGAATTGGAATATGGGACCTACAAATACCAGTAAAAAAAGATGGGTCACATTTTCAGATACTTCATCTAGTAACTCGGGGAATGAGGAGTCCAACAATCAAACCTCGGGTGATCACCCTTTTCGAGGAAGGGGCGGCGGAAGAGGCCGCAGAAATGCCCCCCAAGATCAAATGACATACAATATGCCCATGCAGAACATCCCCGGACAAGGGATGATGCATCGGGTTTTCCAGACGCGGAATCGAGCGTACAGGTGGTAAATGAAACAATGCCCATTTTCAATCTTTCCTCTCGCACGTTAACATCAGCAGAAATATCAATCCTGAAATGTGGTTTATCATTTGTTCCTACCCAAAACCCAAGTGCTATGTCGATCATAAGTGAAATAAAGGGCTTTTTACGTAAATTGAGGTTGAAGTTTTTCTTTTTGAATAATACGGTTCCTAGAGAGCCTAACATTTCAGGCCTTTCGAGGCCCTCCACTTTTACTCCGAGTTCTCAAAGAAATAGAGAAAGTTATTTGTCATCCCAGAAATCAACAAGGACCCAATTTGAGGTTATCTGAGTTCCAGGCTATTCAGACACTGGCCTCGGATCAGTCTATAGTCATCAAGGCTGCAGATAAGAGTGTGGATTGGGATGAGGTTGTGGTCAGAAACTTCTGGGACCCATCTCAATTGCCTAGGCCACTGATGTCATCTATTGTGGCCCGTCAGATCGATTGAACATTCTTTCTATAAATTCTTCAGATGAATTATATGTCATGAATTTTCTTATAGATTTTACATTGTACACCCATTGGTGTTTGGTATGAGTGGCTTGTTGGATGGATGTATGTGGATGAATGCTTGGACGATTGAATAGGATGATTTTTACCATTTAGATGTGTTCTTTTTAAACAAAAGTTGTTTCCTGCTATGTAAATTGGTTTTTACAAGTGCAGATTAAATCATGATTTGTCTCATACATTAGATTTGTATCAGGTTTAATAAAAAACCTTGATACCACAACCCTTGAATTGTTTCCTTTGGATGTCTTTGCACGATCCAATTTCACATTAATACTCCTATCCAGAGTGTGGGGTCCCCTGTGTCTTTCAGAGAACACTGTCTATTTTTCTTGACAGATTACATAGGATTTCTCACGTATACTTGTTTCTCTGTCCTAATGAAGGCCAACCTAAAGACATCTACCCAAGGATAGCTCCGAGGCCGAAACACAGTTGTGTTGACCCATCTTCCAAGTGTTAATAACATTGTCACTACAACACACTTATACACTGTGTACCGCAATTACACTGTCATTAGTCATAACATTCCCAACAAGGGAGCATAGAAAATGTAATTGCTGAAATTCTAACCCAACAATTTGTACTTGGGTCTTGCTATTTGTGTACTATGCCTATATGTTTCATGTATTTTGTTGAGTATCCCATGTTTACCTCATGGATATGTAACACTCACTACTTACATTTTTAATAAGAGTTAAAGTAGCAGTCATACTAACTAATTTTGTGTTTACTGACTGTCAGGAGTTAGTGTTCTTTTGCTTGGGTTTTCATGACCTTGCTCAATTGTGTCCGATAATCAATAGTTAGACAGACACAAGTGACCACAGTTCAAGGGTGTTTATGGAACTTTAACAAAGGTGGGCTAAACGCCTATCTAATCCTAAATCTACAGATGGGAGCAAGCTATGACCATCAAATAATAATAACTCAGTCCTAGTGGAGCCTCATCAAAATAAAAGTGCCAACCCTTACCTCTAAACACAAATAGTGTGGGGTAGTGTTCATGAAAAAGAAAGAAGTGTTCACAAAAATGATACGTCAGGATGTTCAGGCTGTTGGCCTCCCTTCCCCATGTTTTCAGCACAGGGCAAGGCAGTTCACTCGAGAAAAGCAAACAATCTGGCTTCTTTGGCAAAAGGAAACAGTTACATTATCAGCATCAGGGCCTTCTGTGCCCGAGTCTCTTTAATTATCAAAGTGTCTTATTTCAGAGGGCCTGATGTATCAAAAACAAAACACAACGTTCTTTTTCCTCTTAAAAGTAGTAATTTCAGGTGATTTGCTCTGGATCCCCACAGCCGGGCTCAGATCCCTTTTCATACCACAATCATTACTTTGGATACCCCTCTTCCAGGCTCAGATACCCTTCTCCAATGTTCAGAGAATATTCTTTCTTGGGTGAATCACGGTTCACCCCGGATCCCCCTCAGCCAGGCTCAGATCCTTCCTCTTACACATTTAGAAGACTTACAAAAGTGCACACGGTTTAGCTTGACCCGTTGCAGGACCCCTTTGATTTCACATTTCACAATTTACATATGCCACCTCTCAGTTGGATACCTAACAAAGACTTTTGAATGAGTACCGATGTGGTGCCAGACCACTCTGTATACGGTATCTATCTTGGCTTCAAAAGTTCAGTTACTCCTTGGATTTTCATTTATATTTGCGTCGCTCATCACTTACGCTTCACACACTGTTCTCTTCAGATTTCTGCATACAACATCGCTGCTTGCAAGCTTGGTTCTAACACAGACCGGTCTGCTATCAGTCTCGAAAATTCACCGGCTGCACTGACTTAACTGGTGCTGATATGTTGCAGGAGCCAAGGACAGTACCAAGGTAGCAAACGCTCCTCTCCACCTTGGTTATGGATGCAGGAGTACCACGGGTACCTCAGGCACATAATGCATGTTTCTTCAGCTTTATTTCCCAGTCTTATGTTTCTTATTGTTATCTGTTATAATTAATGGCACATATGAATAATTCCAGGCAAGCACTCACCTGGGCAGACAGCAGAGAACCAAGTGGAAAGACAAATGTGGCAGTCAAGATCCCCCAGAAAGACTTGCCAACCTCCACCTGGGTAAAGGAAACCAGAGAGAGAGGGCACTGCTCTCAGGGAAACCCTCCGGGGGGAAAAAAACCCTATGTAGCAGCTGGATAGCAGGGACTTCGGAGCCAGGTCTTGTGGCTGCAGTCGGCTGGATAATGAATTATGTGTAGCAGAAAATCTTCTGTAAGGAGGAAAGCACAGTAACGTAAGTATAGCCTTCTATTGGGAAAACAAAGGAGTGAAAGGATAGAGGGAAACCAGTTGTGACCAGACCTCACCTAAGGTTCGATCGACAACCTCGATGGATAGCAGGGAGGGACCTCAGTTCCCCTATGCAAGAAAAGTATTATGCCTGGGACTTCCGTGAATGAGAAAAGAGTCCTAAAGATGAGAGGGAACGTTAGTTCTAGATAAGAAGGGGCTTGCCGCTGGGAAAGCCTGGATCTACGATCAATAAGAAAAGAAAGGTAAGAGAGCAAAAAAGCACATGAAAGGGAAATAACAATAGAATCCTAGATGCGAATTTACGGAGCACCGATTCTAGCAGTAGCGACGCATCGGACAACTGGTCTTCGGTCTGTATATGGGATCACGTGAGTATCCGGCAACGTCAATCCAAGACGTGAAAAGACTGTACTGCTGCAATTCGCGGAACAGATAAGTCCGCCGGCCATATTGGAAGAATTCCTCACCACAGCTCCACATAGTATCCCGCGATGCCAAAGGAACCAGCATCTGTAAGGTGTAACACTTATTCTTGAAGGCTGGTGAAAGTAAGCGGTTTCTATCCGAAAAGGTCAAGGGCACTTCACTACTTGCAACCCTCTCTGGTCTTGCCACTTTTCTCCTCATATTAAACTGCCATCTTGGAACTGCTGCTTCCTAGTGTGTTTTGCCTTGCTCAGATTCTGCTTTCGTGCTGCACCTATAATCTGTGTGGGAAAGTGTGATGGAAGTCAGGTGTCTGCAATTATCAGTAATTGCCTGAGTCTGCCTGACCATTGTGTTGGGACATGTCAGATATATGATTTGGGTGTTAGTCCATTTTCTCTCACAGTAAGCTGTCTGTGAGAAAGCGTTTGTGCCAGGAAAGGGGCGGGGGGTTGAGTTCCTAAGTATCCTACCTGGTAGGATGGGGAAAAGGTGTTACAGGGAGGGGGATACCATGTCTCACCATCTGGTGTCCCACTCCCACACCCTGAAGACCCCTCAACCAGGTGATTCTACCACACTGGTCTACCCCCAGGAACTGGATCCAAAAGCGATGCCCGTGTCCTGGCATCCTAGATGACAGATCCCCGGGGACTAGCGGGTGAGACACCTTCTGGCATCTCACAATATACAAGCATCCCCTAAAGAGAAGTGTGTGATGTTTTACGAGAAGCCTTAGATTCCAGAATCCATCTGTATGCTGTTCCGACTGAATTTATAATAGAGCTTGCAGCAGTTTTATTACAACAGAACTACTTTGTGTTTAAGGGAAAGGTTATTCATCAAATCCAAGGGTGCTCAATGGGGGCATTGTTTCCCGCAGTTTGACTAACCGATTTGTCAATCAATTTGATAATAAAAACATCTTAACAATGTGTGGGGTCAGCAATGCGATGCGGACAACGTTTGGATGATTGTTCAAAATATGCCATATTATTAAATTATAAATGTTATGAAATGCCTCACTAGCCCCACACTGACTACGATTTCCCTGCCTATCAAAGCTAAAGGGAATAACTCCAACACAGGTTGTCAGACCCTCTCACTTAAACATCAAATACAAAAATACAATATATGGCAATTCAAATAACATCAACAATGATATTCACAGTCTCATTTGAAAAACTCTGAATAATCTGGGTGAGTTCCCCATCTCCAGGATTCAAGGTAAACTCAGTTCCAATGTTCAACACAAAAAAACAAGGAAATACATGTAGGTAATACCGTTTCAGTTCAGTTCTTGATTTCATCAATGTCAAAGTAAGGTTTGGGTAACTACAGTTCCAATAACAGCAATGCTTCTCCTCTTGGTGATAAGACTTTCCACTTCACAAAGATAGCATCAATGGGGATCCCAGCCACAATACTTTGACACCACTTCAAGTTGCTCAAGAAGAATTATCACAGTTCAAAGGAAATGCAACTTTTGTAAATGGTAATGAAACACATAGTTCTTGGCTAACACTTTGGATGTCACACTTTACAAGATTAGTGGTCACAGTAGTTATCTTTGTCAGGATGACTTCACAGCATTTCTACGTCCACTTCACCAACTTTAACTTCTACACAAATTTACCATGATGGTCTGCTTCTTTGACTCATTGTATCCCACCCTCATATATGCTGCTGAAGTCTCACATCTACTAACAACCACCACCACAGCTTGAGTACTTTGCGACACCACCACAGCTTCAGTACCTTAACAGCTTCAAGCAGGCAGGACACTCTTCCTATGAACAGAGGGACAGCCTCTGTGCCTTTCTTGGCTGCAACAATGCAGCACCACAATGTCAATATTGTATACTTTGCAACAGTTGCAAATAGAACAAGATTTACTTTTGGGGACTTCCACACATCTTGTTTGTCTGCATCCAGCAACAACCTTCCCTCTTCCTTCTCCAGTCTTTGACAATACAGGTTGTATCAACTTCAATGAATATGTATAAGCAGCAAGTGTCCCTTCCCCAACCTTGCCTTTATCCCTCTGCCTACTGTTAGCCAGAATGTTTACACATAATCTTTGGTGGCACTCTATTGGCTTCAGGTAAGGCTTGCACACTTGTATCGTAGGCAATGCTGATGTACTATTATGCTGTGTAGACTGTTTTCTGGCTTTGAGAAAGGATGATTTCAGTCTCAATTAGGGAATACTTGGTTCACTCTTGGCTTGGGCAATGCTTGGTCTCTCCAACTTTAAATACAATAGGGTCAATACAAGTGTGCCTGTCCGGGAACTAAAGTACTGGTAAGCTTGCTAATACCATAGTTCCCGATCCGGCAAACTATGAGTTCTGCTCCTGGGTGCCGTTACAGCCGCCAGCTCTCACCTGGTGGCCGCAACGTCACCCGCGAGCAGAGCACGTCGGATGCACCTGCACCATTCTGAATGTCACCAGTGCATCTGACCTCCCCAATCCCATTGAGCCCTATACGTTTCGAATGGGAATGGGAGCATTCCATTCCGCCGCCCCCAAATGGGCAATTACCGGGTTCGGCAGGGCCGTAATGACCCGGTAACTGCTCATTCGCGGGCGCTGGAATTTTTTTCGGAAGTTTGGTGGCAGCCTGCCAGTTTTACCGGCAAGGCTACTGGCAAACTTTTAATGAGCCCCCATGTGTAAACACTTGACTTCTGTTTGATAGCAATTTTTGTCTGCGTGAATAATGATTCAAAGGTCAGTGTCCCTCTGAGAAGCAAAATTAGGCACATGCGATCACTTCTTCAAGTATTTTACAAAGATTTAAACTTTAACAATTGCTTTCATAACGTTTGCTCTTCACGTGAGTGAAAGAACAAATACCCGATTACATGCAAGTGCTACTTTTCAAGTATCCCAATTTTAAAGACTTCAACGAAAAACCTCACATCACTTCTGCTCTCACGCGAGTGATTATTAAGCAGGACAATGTTGCCATCAGTGCTTGTGCAAGGAAGCAGAACACCAGGTTTTACTCACTGACTTCTGTATTCCTTTTCTCACCATGTTTGCACAACTTCTTCGACTTCTGGCTTTATTTGGGACCCACACCCTTGCTTACTGAAGGTGTCTTTGGTCTGACCACTCAATTAAGGAGCTCTTCTTGCTCCTGGGACTCACAGCTTCACAACAGCTCTTCGCCACGGTCTCCAACGCACTTCCTGCAGCGCAATCACTGCAATTAGGCTCACATGGGGAAAGGTAGACTTCTTGCATGCTTCCGCTCGGCAGCCTCTGCACACCAGAGATTGGGGGAACAGGACCCTCACAGGACTAGCAAGTGAAATCTGCTGCATCAGACTACCGGCGTCCCTTTTGTTCTCCCAATTCAGCCTGGATTGTCAACACTGTGCCTTCTTCTTTCTGCCTCTGATACTTATGCAAACACTCTAGCCACAGGGGCAGCTCCTTCCTATTGCCTGCACCTGAGGGGGACTTTTAGGCCTCTCAGCTTCCCTCAGGAGTGGACAATTAGGCTTTATTGCCTGACTACTACCACATAGTGACTCTCCAGTCCTCATCCTCGTCCCAGTATTTATGGGATTATGGGACTTGTTGTCCTAAAAAATAAAGTTCCTTCTTTTTATTAACTTTTTGGTTTTAAGGGTAGATTTATTTTTATTAAAGTTATTTAAGGATGAACCATTAGAATTTGTTGTCACAGAAGGGCCTCATTACGACCCTGGCGGTAAGTAATGGACATTACCGGCATGGCGCAACTAACGTGTCCGTGCTGGCCAGAAACCGTTAAAAGCGGTACATTACGACCTCTCGGGCACGTGCATTGCACCATGCCGGTAATGTAATCAGTGCCATGCCGGTAACGTCCCAAAAACGGCACCTACCGGCATCGTATGCCGTGCAAGGGGCACTACCGCCACCCCTCCCACCGATATTAGCGATCACCGCAAATAGCGGTGATCGCTATTAGCGGTGAACGTAAATAAGCGGATCCGGAAGTTGCGTTATCGCAACGGAATGGGAAAGAGCACAGTGTCCATCTTTAAAAACACAATCCATTGCCATCCTTCGCAACTAGTGGACATGTGATCCCCAGACTCGCCACATACCTTCACCTACATCCACCCATCGTCAGAATGCCGAAAGCTGTTAAAAAAAGCTGCGAACGGCAGCGGCAGGAGCGCATCACTAGGGAGGAGCTCAACATGTTGGCCGAAACCCTACAGGAAAACGCAGATGTCATATTCTCAACAGAGATGACCAGACCGGCGATAGCACTGAAGTAGGCCATATGGGCCATAGTAGCACAGCGGGTCAGTGCAGTTGGCACAACACCCCGCAACGCAAGACAGTGCCGGAAAAGGTGGGACGATCTCCGGCTCCGCGTAAGGAGTTAACTGTCTGCTAACAGAAACCTGGGCATGGCAACTGGTGGAGGAGCAGAGTCACCGATAAAATTGCAGCCGTGGGAGGAGATATGTGCCACAACCATTGGCATCGAGAGCATCGAGGGGGTCGGAGAAATGGAAAGAGGAGCCCCGACATCAGGTGACGCAGGTAGGTGCCTTAAATCAAGCCATGCCAAACTTACCGAAGTCCAGAATCATGTGAAGCGCAATGTTGCCTAATAGGGTTAATGCGACACATCAGCAGAAGACTGCCTACAGGCATTTTTAACCTCCACCCTGTACACATGCAGTATGCACCCCCTTACTGTAGGCACCCACATTCCTGCATGCTTCTTCCACCCAAAAGGGAGACAACCTGTATGTCACTGCCTCCAATGTGCACCATCTAGTTATCAAAATGATGGCAGTCATCACAATGCCTGCTCAATGTCCGCAGACCCACCAATAACACTTTCCCTCCTTTGCTCCACCACAGGCTCTCATTCAGACCTTGGCGATGAAGACACTGGCACCACACCTGCCAAGAAGGCCAGGCCCGAAGTACCACCACACCAACCCTCCACCTCTGCTGGACAAAACAAACCCCCACAGCAGCCAAAATCTATGGGCAAAACACAGGCCAGGGCACTGATAATCACCAAGGCAAGCACCACGGTACCACCAGCAACAGACATCCATCAACTGGTGCCCACTGAAGGGACTGTGTCTGCAGGAAGCAGCACGATTGGGGAGACTGCTGCCATTGCAGCTCACTCGGATAGTGATGTGGAGGATGCTGATGTTGTAGTATGTCCCCCCACTGCCCACCCTCATTACCCCTACCTGTCCCCATGCAGCCAGCATGATGATGGCACACAGGGGCAATCCCCTGATGACTCATGGCCAGCCACTCCATGCCCAGTGGAAGATGTGCAGGAGGGGAGCAGCACTATGGACATGCCACTGGCAATATCCATTGCCCAAAAAAACCAAGAGTCGCTGGACCAAATCATCACACGCCAACACCAACTGTCCTCACTCCTGACTCAGCATGTGGCCGAATGTGGAGGTGCAAGGGCGGAAATGCACCAATGTGCAGATACTGTGAAGGCAGCCATACAATCCTCCACCAAGGATATCTGTGCAGAACTCGCCACGGTGCGGCACCTGCTCTCGGAGCTCGTTCAAACCATGAGGGACATGCGTCCTCGTGAACAGTCAAGTACCTCCTCCGGTGCCAGTTCGACCCCAAGCAGCCCCGTCTGCAGATCGGGCAGGAACCTGCAGAGTTCAGGCAAGGGTGCCCGGGGGCCGGGAGAGGGGGCTGCCAATAGAGGCCAACCTGTGGAACAATCACACATTATGCACGTCACCATAGGCATCCACACACTTTTGCGGGTAGTTGAGGGGGGAGGGGGGAGTGGGTGTGTTGGGGAGTTGAGGGGGGAGGGGGGAGTGGGTGTGTTGGGGAGTTGAGGGGGGAGGGGGGAGTGGGTGTATTGGGGAGTTGAGGGGAGAGGGGGGAGTGGGTGTGTTGGGGAGTTGAGGGGGGAGGGGACAGTGGGTGTGTTAATTCAAATCACATTTTCGATACACGTTTTGCTTGTGCACAAATCACATGTGTGGACATTGCTCATTGCGTATGTGTGCTTTATTGGTGAACAGCCCACAGTGTGCATGTCCCAGACACACACAGTGCCCCAATTGCCATCTCCATGTGACACACACCATCCGTGTGTGCTAGAAGCATTGGTTAATGAGAGTTTGACGCATGGCACGTCCCTCCTGTGCATCGCCTCCTCCCTGAGGTGCTGCCCCATCTGCACCCTCCTCATCTTCATTGTCAGGTGGTTGCAGTTCAGCGTCAGGGGGCAGGGGCACATTTCATCTGATGCACATATTGTGTAGCATTACACATGCCATGACAATCTTCGCCACCTTCTCATGTCGGTACAGGAGTGCCCCACCAGACCTGCTGAGGCAGCGAAACCGTGCTTTTAAGAGGCCAAATGTCTGCTCAATCACCACACGGGTTCTTGTATGTGCACGATTATAGTCCTCCTCGTGCTGGTTCTGTGGGTTCCGGACTGGGGTAAGGAGCCACCTCTTCAAGGGATAGCCTGCATCACCTGTATGTGGGCAACAATGTATGTGTAAGTCATGACATCAAACTTCAAATCATAACGTGCCAGCATGGCATGCATTCATCTCTTACTTTTTACCACATTTACATGCACGAATGGAGTCACTATGTGACCGGTATATGTGTATTCCTCTCATGGACTGTTTTGCAGGCCATCAACCAGTGTATGCAGAGGGGTCCAGTGTCTTGTGAATGCACATCCACTGTGTTAGTCCATAGCGGTTGTTTTGGTGATCTGGCAGATGTCCAGTGATATCAATGCTCTCATCATGGCAACATTGCTGTCAATTGCTGTCAATGTTGACTCACTGCTGTCATGATGACCTCACTGAGCACTACAAATGTTGTTATGCAATTTATTCTGGCCTCTGTGTCTGTGTAGTGGTGTATTGATGTTTATGTCCGTCATGTGCCTCCTTTGTGTGCAGGTATGGGGGACTGGCCTTTCAGTTGATGGTGTTTGGTGCCGTGTATTGGCTGAAGTCATTGCATGTAGGTGCATTTCTTTGAGGTGGATGCGGTCCGATTCAGTACAGTGCACTTGCAGATGGTTGTGTCATGGTTGGGACACACCTTCATTCACATGGTAGGGCTGCTTCCATGAGGCATTATGTGTTCAGGTGTCATCTAAAGTTTGGGCTGCTTCAGGGTATGAGCTGGCTCCATTGCCTATGGTACTCGCAGCCAGGTAAAGTATGCATCTCCCCCCCCATTCAGCCAGGTAAAGTAAGCATCCCCCCCCTTTCAGCCAGGTAAAGTATGCTTCTCCCCCCCCCCTTTCAGCCAGGTAAAGTATGCATCTCCCCCCCCCTTCAGCTAGGTAAAGTATGCTTCTCCCCCCCCTTCCAGCCAGGTAAAGTATGCATCTCCCCCCCCTTTCAGCCCGGTAAAGTATGCTTCCCTCCCCCAATCTCCTGGGCAGACCGTGGTAAGGAAATGTGGTTGTCTGTGTGCTTGAGGAGGGCATCAAGCACTTGGATCAGCGTACGTGAGAATAATGGTTGTGAAATGCCATGCAAGTGCCCCACTGTGTGCTGGTAGGTGCCTGTGGCCAGGAAGTGGAGCACGGACACTACCTTCAGTAGGGGGGGAGGCAGTGGGTGTTTCTATCATGCTGACGATGTCGTTGTGTATCATGTCCACGATGGTGGTGATGGTGTCCCGGTCCAGACGGTACAGGGTGTGGATCTGCTCAGGGGTTAGGTTGAATGGACTGGCTCTGATGCATGGGATTGGGGGCTGCCTGCATGGTGGCATTGGCTGTGCTGGTGGGGCTTGCTGGCCCTACCTTGCCCTCCTTCTCCTCCTGCGTCTCCTCTGTACTGCTTGTTGTTGTTGTTGTTGTAGCACTTGCATTGCAATCAGGTCCTCCAGCCCCAACATTGCTAGTCCTATTGAATCATTGTTTAGTGTGACTGGGTGTGGTAAGGAGTGGGGTGTGCTATTTTTGTACTTGGTGAGTCTGTATTGCCTCCACCTGTGCTGATTGTGTGCACCTGTGGCAGCTGGGAACACTGCACATGGCCATTAACGGTTGGTCCGCGATGGCGGTATTTGCACCATGGCGGTAAGGTACTTTACGGCCTTCGCAAGGGCGTTAAGAGCATGTCCACTTGACTCGTGATGTTCCCCAACTTGCGCCATGCCGCTATTTCCGGCATGGGAGGTTGCGTGCCCGCGCCTTTGGTGCTGTTAGCGGCACCGTTAAGTACGGTGCCGCTAATTGCACTTACTCGGATCGTAAATAGACCTAGCGGTAAGCGATGCCGGTAATCCTTTACCGGCATAGTTTTTCACTTACCGCCAGGGTCGTAATGAGGCCCAATTTGTTTAATTCCTTTTCAGTAAACCTTTGGGAGTAGGGAGTTTTTGTATACTGAAGTACGTTAATGGTATTTCATTTGTTTGTTAAGGTTTGTTCAGGTTTTATAGCATTTGTGCCCAGAACCACAGATCTTATATGTTGTTCTGATGCATCACAATGACAATAGATCATTACCTGTTTTGGCAACTTTAAAAGGTTCTTCCTTTTAAAGGACTAATACTGCATCAAAGCCAAATACTCATCCCACGGGATCTCCTCACACTCTGGGCTTTGTCTCCTCCCAGGTGATCCTCCCGCATTAGATCACCCCCAAGGTCAGGATCAGGAAGGGTCTGCCTTTCTCTGGCCACCTGGGAGGAGACTTTAGGCTGTGGTTTACTGAGGGATCGGTAGGATTCTTCACAACAAAGAAAAATGAGTTCCTTAAATCTAGTAGACTCATTCAAAGTTAAATTGCTGAAATTCTGATTATTTGTAGAGGAGACATTACCCAACATTTGATATTTTTGACATGGCTGAACTCTTTAGATAACAATTTGAAGTTTGCAGCAACCAATAGCCACAACATGATTGCTTTCCTAGATCTGCTCACCAAAGATGACTTAGGACATTTGGTAGTTTATTCCAGAAATCCACCAACCAGAATACTATTTTGCATTTTGACAACCATCACCCAACTAGACTCAGAAAAAATATCCCTTTCAAACAATATTTGAGAGTGTGAGATAACTGCACAACATTGAATGATTTCTATTGTGAAGTTGACACTGTCAGCAAGATATTGTTAATAAGAGGATACCCTAAATAATTGCTAAAAATATCAATCAAAAGAGCACAGTATTACGTCAGAGAGAGCTTGTTCCAGGACTCCGAATAATCGACAAAAAAGAGATTAGTATGTGTGGGTACATTTTGCCCAGTATGTTCAAATAGGTATAAACAGTCCCTATAATAACATCCTACTCTACTGACAGGGATATCAATATGTATAATACAATAAAGAGTAAGATAACACGTCTTGTTTTACTTACATCCAACCCCCTTTACACAGGAACTCTATAAGGTTTTCCGGCATCACTAGTCCTGAAAAAATGGACCGTCTGCTATGATTGATTAAAAAATGTGTATAACAAATTTTTATTCAAATAATTCGAACTGAATTTAAACATAAAACACTACCCTCACCTAACACAGTGTACTAAACACTAAAAAACAGTTACTAAAACATGAAATACAAAGTTCACTTATTTGCATAACACAAAAGATATCACATAACATAACACAAAAAAATCTCAATGTGTCTCTAAAACAACAACCATCCCAACATGTTTCTGTTCTTCACTGCCCAGTTCGGGCGAACATTCTTCAGGGGAAATTTTTTTAAAAAAAGCATCAACTAATCTCTTCAACACCGTGCTGAAAGGGTAGATTCAAACTTCTATACAGGCAAAAGAAGGAAAGAACCTCCGAGCCTGTAAGAGTAAAAGGAAAAACTAATGAGTTCCAAAAAGAGGGAAAGGAAGTACTACAAAATGTAGAAAAAGAACATGGCATAGAGGTTATGCCACACTCACACGGGTCCCAACAGGGCACCCACAAATTTACCTTTAAATGGTGAAACTTCAAAGCGCGTCACAGGATGACAAATTCGCTGGTTTCTCGCCAAATGAGAGACCACTACTTCACAAAAGCGTCATAGTCCGCTAAAGTATCGCCACACCTAAATGAGACAGAACCAATACACAGAGACCACATGCTCTGTTATATCCAGAAAGGGGCTTCAAAATGCAATTACACATGAAAACAGGGCTCCATATATCATAAAATAAATTACCTTCACAGATGTAGGGACCAAGACTGTAACAAGCAAAGCAGCAATCAACGTGTTTGCAAAGGAGAAATCCACACAGTCAAGCCGTAAAGTATCAATCTGGAAAACAATGGATGCATGACAATGAACACCATATGTCTGGCATCACCCTTCAACATGTACCGATGGGAGTGCTTTTATTTCACCCTCGTGATTAAGACTAAGTGCCCGTACAATATATAGAATGCAGAAAAAACTTCCATGCTGTCCATCCTACACAACGTGGGAAACCCATGGCAAAAGATAACCAAACTACCCCACGCGTACAGGAAGGGAATGTACCGGCAGTGGGAAAATTATCACACACAGAACCACAATGCTAATGACTCCATTGTTTTCCAGATTGATACTTTACGGCTTGACTGTGTGGATTTCTCTTACAGTCTTGATCCCTACATCTGTGAAGGTAATTTATTTTATGATATTTGGAGCCCTGTTTTCATGTGTAATTGCATTTTGAAGCCCCTTTCTGGATATAACAGAGCATGTGGTCTCTGTGTATTGGTTCTGTCTCATTTAGGTGTGGCGATACTTTAGCGGACTATGACGCTTTTGTGAAGTAGTGGTCTCTCATTTGGCGAGAAACCAGCGAATTTGTCATCCTGTGACGCGCTTTGAAGTTTCACCATTTAAAGGTAAATTTGTGGGTGCCCTGTTGGGACCCGTGTGAGTGTGGCATAACCTCTATGCCATGTTCTTTTTCTACATTTTGTAGTACTTCCTTTCCCTCTTTTTGGAACTCATTAGTTTTTCCTTTTACTCTTACAGGCTCGGAGGTTCTTTCCTTCCTTTGCCTGTATAGAAGTTTGAATCTACCCTTTCAGCACGGTGTTGAAGAGATTAGTGGATGCTTTTTTTAAAAAAATTTCCCCTGAAGAATGTTCGCCCGAACTGGGCAGTGAAGAACAGAAACATGTTGGGATGGTTGTTGTTTTAGAGACACATTGAGATTTTTTTGTGTTATGTTATGTGATATCTTTTGTGTTATGCAAATAAGTGAACTTTATATTTCATGTTTTAGTAACTGTTTTTTAGTGTTTAGTACACTGTGTTAGGTGAGGGTAGTGTTTTATGTTTAAATTCAGTTCGAATTATTTGAATAAAAATTTGTTATACACATTTTTTAATCAATCATAGCAGACGGTCCATTTTTTCAGGACTAGTGATGCCGGAAAACCTTATAGAGTTCCTGTGTAAAGGGGGTTGGATGTAAGTAAAACAAGACGTGTTATCTTACTCTTTATTGTATTATACATATTGATATCCCTGTCAGTAGAGTAGGATGTTATTATAGGGACTGTTTATACATATTTGAACATACTACATATAGAGGCTCCTGGTGGTCTCGTAGGTTGTTAATATAAAAGTATTGTACGACACTGAGACAATTCAGTACAGTATCCAGAACCACATTATGGCGACGGCCGCAGACAAGTGTTTGGCGTACAGTGAGGATCACATTAAGAAACTGCTAGACTCACTTTCTGTTCTAGCAGGGACAGGTGAAAATGAGATTAATGTTAATAACAACGACCAATGGGACGAATCAGTCCAATTAAGGAAACGCCTTATACGTACTCAATTACATGGAGCTATTATGCTTGAGTACTTGAAGAACCAGGCCCTTCCTCAAGGCCTCATAGTAAGAAATGAGCCACGTCTATTTTTAGACAACAAGGAGTTTAAATTGAAATGGAGTTATATATCTAATAAGTGTGGGAGAGATTGGCTAGTTCTTATTATTGATACTGCGACAGAGGTTTCTAAACAAATAGAAATAGACATTACTAAACTTGAAGAAGAAATTAAAAAAGAGCTTGATTTAGACTCTTTCAAAGTAAAACTTGAACAACATTTAAAAGGACTAGTTGACTTTAAAAATGATACCACTTTAGAAAGGGTAAAAAGATTGAAGAAAGATCTTACCAATTTCTCTCACAAGAAATCTTTTCCATTTGTTACAGAGGGTTACAAATTTGGCAATACATCTCAAACTCCGAGAAATAATAGACGGGTACACTTTTGAGATACTTCCTACAGTTCGAGTGAAGAAAGCATGACAGGAGATAATGATCCTGGAGCACAGGCAAGTGTGAGTAGAGGAAGAGGAAAGGGTCCCAGAGGGGGCAATAGACAAAGACAAAGGATGCCTTTTTTAGGACAAGGCCCGAATCGGGGAGACTGGGACAACCAGGTCAGGACAAGGAGTCGTACAAGAAATCAATGGTGATAAATTTGTCTTCTCATGTCCTCTCCTCGGAAGAGGAAAGTACCCTTAATAAGGGTCTGAGCTTTGTCATTACTAAATCACATGATCCTTTTGAATTTAGAACGGAGTTTTTTGCGTTTATGCGCAAAGTACGTCTGAACGAATACTTCAGTGAACATGAAGGATATGCCAGCAACAATTTTAGTGGGTTGCGTAATGCATCTACGTTCTGTGCTCCTAGTCATTCCCATACCGCCGAATCCATTGTCTTTGAAAGACAGGTTTTGGCAGAGGTTCTCATGTTAGAATCCAGTGAAAAGTCTCGCAACTCTAACTTTAGTAGGCTACAAAAAGCATCGGCACTAAAGTTAGCAAAAGATAATAACTTGATTATCAGACAAGCGGATAAGGGAGGAGCTATTGTGTTGATGAATCGTAGTGATTATGTAAGAGAATGTGAAAGACTACTATCAGATAATGTGAGCTATTTGAGACTTGCTAATGACCCCTCTGCTAAACTTATGAATATTATCAAAGAAAAGGTGACTTCAGCGTTTGACGCTGAAATGATCAGTAAGCAGGAATGTGAATTTCTAATTAGGGATCACGGAAGGGTACCTGTTTTTTACATCTTGCCCAAAGTACATAAGAGACTTGTTGATCCCCCTGGCAGACCCATAGTATCTGGTGTTAATTCAATTTTGGAACCCTTGTCCAAATTTGCAGACTTTTATCTAAGACCATCTGTTTTGAAAATGAAAAGTTATTTGAGAGACACCACTGATGCTATTAACAAAATAGAAAGCATAGAGTTTATTCCGGGCCATTCTCTACTGATAGGCTTGGATATTCAATCTTTGTACACTGTGATACCCCAAAGAGCCACACTAGAGGTGGTTGAAGAAGTGTTGATGAATAGAGAGGATGGTCATCCTGTGAGCAATGCATTTATTTTGTGGTGTACGGAGTTTGCCTTGACCCAAAACTTTTTTCAATTTCAAGGTACTTTTTTTCAACAGATTGAGGGTACTGCTATGGGTGCTGCCATGGCTCCCAATTTAGCTAATCTCTACGTCGAGTATTTTGAAAAAGCAGTGATATACCCAGCCACCAACCCCTTTATCCATCATTTGAGGAAGTGGCTGAGGTATATAGATGATATACTGATTGTATGGGATGGCTCAAGAGAAGAGGCTGATAGTTTTTTGACATGGCTCAACCAACAAAACCGGTTTTTGAAATTTACTGGGTCTATATGTGATTTGGAGACCCATTTTTTAGACATTACCATTTTTCATCATAATGGTTTTTTGAAAGTGAAGCCCTACAATAAGACCACTGATAGGAACTCTTTATTACACTTCAACAGCCATCATGCCAAACATTTAAAGAATAATTTGCCATTCGGACAATTTTTGAGGCTGAAGCGTAACAGTAGTCTAAAAGATGATTTTGCTCAAAGTGCGGATGTATTGACCAACAAACTGTTGGCCAAAGGTTATCCGTCTAGAGTAATAAGAAATGCTTCAAAAAGAGCCTACAATAACAATCGCGAGGCATTGCTGGAGAAAAGTAACAAGACTACTAAAAAGATTGGCACTGTTTTTGTTAACACTTTTTCGAATTTGTCCTATAAAATCAAAACCATTGTGATGAAAACTTGGAAGAAAGTCTATTGTGGTAAAGAAGTGTTGCCTCCTTTAGTGGCGTTTAGAAAAAGTCAGAATCTACGGAATATTCTAATCAGAAATGATGTGACAGAAATGCGAACTCCACAGGTTAGACAAACTAGACTGTGGGGTATGCCTGAAGTGAAAGGACATTTTCCATGTGGGAATTGCAGCATGTGTGGACAAACAAAAGAAACTAGAGTATTGCAAATTCTACCTGATGTAAAGTGGGTCTTCAGTGAAATGACAAATTGTAACACAGCCAATGTTGTATATTTAATCACTTGCCCATGTGGCCTACATTATGTGGGAAAAACGAATAGGCAATGTAAAGTTCGAATGGTGGAACATCGCAGCTGTCTCAAAAACCAGGTGATTACTGCTCCCCTTGTCAAACACTTTATTGAAAAGAAACATGGTTTTAATGATTTCACATGGCTGATTTTGAAAAAGGTGCATGTACATACCAAAATTGAAACGGATCGAAAATTATTGAATGTAGAGCAAAAAATTATTTTTAAATTACAGAGTAATGTGCTAGGTCTCAACGAAAGCATTGATTGGCATTTGGTCAGCCAAGTATGATTTTTGACAGTGTGAGATGCATATACCATATTGTGTTGGTGCCAGCATATCATTGTTTTAAAAAACACCTGTTTAGTGCTCCTGGTGTCCACTAATCTGTTCTACACCAGTAGGCTTCAGGTCCGTTCCAGTATGGCCCTTCCCTTTGATGGACTTTTTTTCCAACACTGAGTAGTGTAGTCCTTTTTCTATGTTGCCGGGTCCGTTCCAACATGGCCCTTCCTTTTGCTGGACTTTCCTTCCTACACTGAGTAGTGTAGTCCTTTCTTTGTGTTGCCGCACGACCATAGACGTACTGTTAGTGTGCAGCAGTTTTTGGTTTCACTGAATTCAGTGTTGGCTGTGTGCGTTTGGAAGCTGCCATTAGAGTGATTTAATCCCTCTGAGTGTACTGGTGAGTCATTAGCATTGTGGTTCTGTGTGTGATAATTTTCCCACTGCCGGTACATTCCCTTCCTGTACGCGTGGGGTAGTTTGGTTATCTTTTGCCATGGGTTTCCCACGTTGTGTAGGATGGACAGCATGGAAGTTTTTTCTGCATTCTATATATTGTACGGGCACTTAGTCTTAATCACGAGGGTGAAATAAAAGCACTCCCATCGGTACATGTTGAAGGGTGATGCCAGACATATGGTGTTCATTGTCATGCATCCATTGTTTTCCAGATTGATACTTTACGGCTTGACTGTGTGGATTTCTCCTTTGCAAACACGTTGATTGCTGCTTTGCTTGTTACAGTCTTGATCCCTACATCTGTGAAGGTAATTTATTTTATGATATTTGGAGCCCTGTTTTCATGTGTAATTGCATTTTGAAGCCCCTTTCTGGATATAACAGAGCATGTGGTCTCTGTGTATTGGTTCTGTCTCATTTAGGTGTGGCGATACTTTAGCGGACTATGACGCTTTTGTGAAGTAGTGGTCTCTCATTTGGCGAGAAACCAGCGAATTTGTCATCCTGTGACGCGCTTTGAAGTTTCACCATTTAAAGGTAAATTTGTGGGTGCCCTGTTGGGACCCATGTGAGTGTGGCATAACCTCTATGCCATGTTCTTTTTCTACATTTTGTAGTACTTCCTTTCCCTCTTTTTGGAACTCATTAGTTTTTCCTTTTACTCTTACAGGCTCGGAGGTTCTTTCCTTCCTTTGCCTGTATAGAAGTTTGAATCTACCCTTTCAGCACGGTGTTGAAGAGATTAGTGGATGCTTTTTTTTAAAAAATTTCCCCTGAAGAATGTTCGCCCGAACTGGGCAGTGAAGAACAGAAACATGTTGGGATGGTTGTTGTTTTAGAGACACATTGAGATTTTTTTGTGTTATGTTATGTGATATCTTTTGTGTTATGCAAATAAGTGAACTTTGTATTTCATGTTTTAGTAACTGTTTTTTAGTGTTTAGTACACTGTGTTAGGTGAGGGTAGTGTTTTATGTTTAAATTCAGTTCGAATTATTTGAATAAAAATTTGTTATACACATTTTTTAATCAATCATAGCAGACGGTCCATTTTTTCAGGACTAGTGATGCCGGAAAACCTTATAGAGTTCCTGTGTAAAGGGGGTTGGATGTAAGTAAAACAAGACGTGTTATCTTACTCTTTATTGTATTATACATTTTGCCCATACAGCAACATGATCCTCAATTTAACTTTGAGTCGTGGAAAATATTTAAATTATATGAACAAGATTTACCTAAGCCATTATTTGCTTTAAAAAAAGGCAAAAAACAATCTTTGGCGAATATAGAATACAGCACCTATTGACATAGACAACCAATTTGGTCTGGAACCGATCAAAGGGCATTTTGCTTGTAGAAAATGTGCGTTTCGCAAACCCACAATGAAAATCAGTGAATTTGCATACACAGATAACATTTGGTGCTTCAAGGGACATTGGGGGTCATTACGACCCGGGCGCAAAGGGATACCGGGCACCGGTAATGACACTGGTGCCGGTAATCCCTTTGCGCCCTATTCCGAGGTCCCTTTGTGGGTCCTTTCTTAACGCCTGGTTTTAGCAGGAGTTAAGGACGGGACCTGCAAAGGGACTTCAGAGCTAATAACGGTACCATAATTTACAGTACCGTTATTAGCACCCTCCCCATTCCCATTGAGCCCCATGGGGGCTCAAATGGGAATGGGGATTGACATTTTCAATGGGGACTTACCGGTCCCGCAAAGGTCGGACTAGACCGGTAAGTCCCCATTGAACCATGGAAGACACGGTACCGGTAATCTCAGAAAGTCATTTACATTCCTTTTTTGTCCCTAAGAGAGATGATACACAGGCAAAACTCAAAGACCTGTCCAATTTAGAATCACAGAGCACAGATCAATAATAAAAAATACAAAAAATGCTCCCTGCACCATTGGTAGCACATTCTGATGATGCACAACACACAGCAGGTGAGTTAAGAAGGTGTGTGATAGAACATATGAAACAAGATAATAGAGGTAAATATATTGAAACAAAATTGTCTATACGAGAGCAATTATGATATGTTACCTTATGGCACACACACAGTGACTTAACAACTTTTGGACTAGTCTTATTTGATATGATTAGTATTCCAAAATAATAGACCAGCAATGGATTTAAACATATAAAAAACACACTTCATAAACATCAACTCATCCAACAAAGTCTGAAGTGCATGGGTTGGAAACATTTTATTTAAGATATACATGAGGAAAGTGCATGCTGTTATGGAAACAATTTTACTAACAAGTTTGGAATGCAGACATATGCATCCATACATTTATCAATACATTTCAGAATACAGATTCATGGATTACTCCCATTCTGGGTATGCAACATCTCTGATGTGCGGGCCATAGACCAACTAACCGAATGCAGCGGACTAGCTTCCTGAAAATATGTGATTCCGTCTTTGGACATCATCATGTCTCTTACGCTACAGGCAGAGCACATTGATAACGTAGACCCAGCAAAGCCTGTACCTTTCCTACTATACACGTGTATATGAAATGAATGCAGCAATTGAGTGATCATTATAATATCAGAGTTAGGCGGCACCCAACAGATTAGGTAAGAATAAAGCGTATTCAGGTAGGATTGTTTGTTAACATTTAGTTTGAACCAAGAAATGAGGATGCCTTCTAAGCCCTGGTATCCTTTTATCTTAAGAAAGTTGTGTGGTGACCAATCTGTTTGAAAAGAAATCAGCAAGAAAGGTCACATTAGCAATGCTCCCCTTTAGAAAGCTTTCAGTGTGAAAAGATAAACTCATGAAAAGATTCCTTCAGGTAAATGACGTTTTCTAACTGACCATTATAATCATAGGTAACCAGTGTTTGTATAGGTAGAGGTGTTTACTCATTACATTTGCTTGGTATTTCAGTACCAGAATTTATGTACCAAAAACAAATTACCAAATTGTTGCCATTTGGATGGTCGCCTGTATGTGATGACCCACACATAATTCAGGTAAAGAGAATGAGACTCACTACCAGTCACATGAATCTTTTTTTTAAACAAATTAGGATACAGAAATAATATCTTGATATAATATTGTCTCAATCTATCCCTGAAAGATAAGTATTTTTTTTAAACTCATCCTTAAAAAATGGATCCCCGAGGAAGATGAGGCCAATGGCTAATAATCAAAAATAGTCAACGCCCAGGCTTTATGAAAAATAGAATATGTACATTTTAATAGTTATAATGAAGTTTCACAATGAGATTTATGCTAGTTGGCACTGTGAAACTTTAGTATGGGGCACTGTGCCACTTTAGTATGGAAGGAGATGTATGTGCTTCAGGCATTTTAGTGTGGGAGAAGTAGATGTATGCACTTTAGCCTTCTCAAAAAGGGCACTTGAGCATTTTATTATATACTTGTGGGTGTCATTATTTCTATGTGTTTGGGTTGTGTTAGATTTGTTGTATCTGTGAACAATTCAATGTATTTGAAAAAAAATAGTTTATGTGTATGTTTGGTGTAATGATGTGATGTCTTGGTAAGTGAACTGTATAGCAATTCATTCATCAACTTGATGTCGCTATCAAACTTGTCTGTATAAGGCAATGGCGAACCCAATACAAAATAAAATAGAAGGTACTTAAATAAAATGTACCCCAGATATTAAGTCATGATTTAGGCATTCCATAAAAATGTGTTATAAAAGTGTATGCTTCAACTTTGATAGAATACTATGGAAATTCATGTATTGAGAGTATGGATGTATGAAAAATAGATCACTGAGACCAGTTATTAAACATTAGTTGATTAGTCACTGAGGGATTTATGTATATTACATGGTTAATGTCTGGTCTCCATCGGAATACATGGAACCCTGATAGAAGGCAGAGCTCTATACAGATACCGACATGAAAAGTTGAGAGGGCTGGGAACAGAGCGAGCCGCAAACAACATCTTGCATGAATTGCATCTGATACAGTCTGTATCATACTCGTAAGTTACAACAAAGAAGTAGCATTGGTTCTCTGAGGAAAACTTCTACCTCCTGAACTACAGTCTTTGGAGTTTATCTACACCTTCTGCCTCCAGAGCTTTGCCTCCAACTAGCCACATATCCTCCCATGAAATCAGCCAAAGGCATCCCTTTTTTAGTTGGAATACAGCAGTCTTTCTTGCTTGATGGTTGTCAGCGAGCTGTTATAAAAGTGCTTTCTTAAATTGAACGACAAGAAACTGCTGTTGACCTTTGACCTACACCCGATCTGACAATCAACTTGACATTTGACTGATTATGTTTCAAACTGCCAAAGATATATGACCATAAGAAGCCATCAAGTTATGTTGTGTTAAACTAGCATAACGATCCACCCAGTCAGCTATCACAATGTAAACTGAATGATCACAATGTGGTAATTTTTTTACTAATACCTGTAGATCAAGGTTACGGCGATGGGGGCAACTTTTGACCCCAGTATCGCCAATCTGTAAATGGCAGCATTCAAAGACATATGCATCTTTCCCAGACATCAGTTTACCCACAACATTTGTCTGTGGCGCTGGTACATTGATGATATGCTATGTATCTGGCAAGGCAACACTGATGATTTGCATCAACTTATAGCATAGCTTAACCACATTACGCCCAATTTGCAGTTAGTTCACTGCACAATGGAGCAAAGAGAAGGTTGCATTCCTTGATCTAACCATTGCACACACTGCTAACAGGTTATATACAACATTGCATACTAAACCCAAGGATCGTAACACCTTGCTAGAGTACTCTAGTGAACATCCTCAACACCTTCAGGACAGCCTTCCATAGAGTCAACTTCTGCTCCTTTGGCAAAACTGTAGTGAAAAAGCAGATTATACCATTCAGGCTAATCAAATGATTGACACATTTCTTGAAATGAGCTATCCATTGCCTCTATTGAAAAGAATGGCTAAGAAAGTTTGGTTCACTAACCGAGAAACACTTCTGCACTCCAAATAAAAACAGTCCAACACTAACCATACTTGTGTTTGTAACATACATTTTTCCTTATTTCCCAGGCTAAAACAACTGGTTCATAAACATTGGACAGCACTAGACATCTCCAAACTTACTGGGTCTCAACTACGATTCTCACTCGAAAGAGGTTACAACCTGCGTGATAAATTAGTACATCTATAAGGTCAACCAAAATCGCCAGGCTGCTTGGCAATCTCACCTCATTACCCATTGGCCATCATCCATGCGGACACTGCACTGCATGTCCCTTTATGGGAAAAAAATAAATGAGTGGCTTATAAAAACCTTTTGTGGACCATGCAACAGTTCACGACCTGCCAGAACAAACATTCCCTATATGTGATCGTACATTGGCATGAACACACAGCACACTTTTACCCACATTAATGAATATCACTACAGCTCAGATACATGCGCCCTTGGTTAAACATTTCATGAATAAAGGGCACATGACTTCCGGTGGTTTATATTGGAAGCCATTTGCCATGACATGAACAACGTATCCGTTATTCTCAGGCACAAGTAAGAACAACATTGGATCCTCAGATTAGAAACACACAATTCTAGCCTGAACAAGTCGCTAAATGAGTCCATTTTACTGCTATATTCACACTTTTTGTGGCCATATTCAGCTGTGTATGACCGTGTGCCCTGTGCACTCTCTCCGGGGCACCAGCAAATGCATGCATCTATTTACTTCTCTTCATAGGTTGTGTGGGAGTATCCGCTAGATCACCTAGTTTGAGTCAGATGCGGTTTTCCTCTATAGGCAAAATGCACAGTCACACCAAGTTCCTGCTTGATGGTATTAAGTTAACATGCCTCTATTGTAGACCTTTTACTACGATAGCCATCACTATTGCAGCATTCCAACTGTCCTATGCTTGTCCAGACTATGACACAAAGGAGGTAGAGGGAAAAAGAACCACCAAGCAGACCCTCAAACTATATGGGGTACAACCCTTAATGCTTCAAAATATAAAGCTAGTAGTTTCTGCTGTGTTACCCGCAGTAAAGAGACTTTTATACTTTCATCCTATTCAATTAGGCATATGAAAGTAGTTGTCAAAAACACTTTTATAAAAAATACATATTTTAATATTTAGTATACACAATTTTAAAACACCATCCGGTGTCGTTCAACAACCAATTAATATGACAGAACAAAAAGATCACAATCGCTGCTTTAGTGAAAACACAATCTTACATACAAGTACAATGTGACTTATGTTACTTGTTCTATAAAGTGACTTGTGCTGTGCCAGTCTGCACACAAGGACATACCTCATTACACATATTCCACTTCAACTCTCATCCCACTCATACCGTTTCTATCACACTATCAATGCATAAAAAACAACAACATATACAGTGCCCAACATGTTTCTTTCCCACAATTTATCATGTGTTGAGTACTGGGAAAATCTTCAGGGGCTAAAAACAAAGATTAGTGTATCATGCCTTTAATTCTAACAAATGCAAGTCACAATTGTGGTTTCTTTTAATTCTCTTGTCATGAACAAAATCGTGTCCTGAGTCAACGGGCTCTGATTGCCCTGTAATCAGTGTCAAGATGACGTAGAAGAGTCTCTCCCATCCTGCATTGGAGAATCTCAGTTTACTATGGAGTCGAGTCCTTTCCAGGGCTGTGGGGTCTTGTTGTGGATTTAGAAAAGTTGAACGTGTTTTTTGTCTCCCCGGAAGTCACCAAGTTATTTACATCATGGAGACCCTTAATTTAAATGGAAAACAACAAGATGATTCCTTCAGTGGGATATACTTGGTGCTCCAGTAATAGGCTCGCTGTTGACTCCCTCTGTAGGGCTTTGGTTGCTTAACAGAACCCTTAGAAAAATTGGCTGCAAAAAATCCACACACCCAACAATTAACAATAATGCGAGCCACGCTTCTCCACAGCTTCGTGTCTCGAAAGCCTCGAACTAGGCTTGTCCAGTCCTGTTTCTATCTCTCCTTACCTCGCATTGGATATTCTCCAATGCAGAGGACCGCAAGGCATACTGTTCTGGTTTTATGGAACCGTGGCTGCAAGTGCCCTTGGCTGGCAACTGCATGATGTGCCTGGTTGCCCATACACGGGGCACATCTGTATTATGGCTGCACGAGACTCCACCATTGTGCAGTTTGTTTTCATCTTTTGGGACGTGCACAGTGTCAGATGCATGTGGTGACAGTTCCGACCTCGTGCACACCTTCTTTTCCTCCGGTCCTGATGTGGCACCCCGATGCACGTCAGTTGGCTCAAGGCATAGGGCTTACCCACGTGCACAGCTATGTCTACGGGACCCCCCTTTTGGGACACATTGAAGCACTGGTATTGTCCTGTACAGTCGTCCCCTTCAGCACAATATATACCGCCACAGAATGCTATGCATGACAGGTCATGAGGATGCCTTCCATCTCTACCAGTTGCTAACATTTTTATATTGGATAGAGGTATGGTTTCTACTACTAGGCGGCATAGAGTTAATGCCCTAACAGTGTTTTTTTTTTGTATTGCCCATCAGGAGCCTCACCTGATATATCCTTGAATGCAGTCTTGTCATTCTTTCATTCTATCTTACAATGCTGGGACTGCTGGATCCAGATTCACTTTGTTACCACCTTCTCGTATAAATGAACATCATGCTTGAAGACCTCCTTTTGCAGAGACATGATTTTAGATTTTTGATCCCTCCTTTCATACACTGTTAATTGAACCTGTCTTTTTCAGCATCTGTTGTTGCTGGGAACCTTGTCTCAAGTCGCTCTTTACAAGTGCTGGAGTGGGCCCAGGTTAGAAAGTGCACCCGGATATAGGCCTGAAACTCTTGAGTTGACAACAGACATGTATGAGGGTTATGTTAACCACTCCATGTGGATGGAGATTTGTGTTTCAATTAAATTGGCTTCGTTGTTTTACTTGATGTGATTGATTCCAGTTTGCGATTTAGTTACACTGTCCATTTTAGTGTATGTCTTCCATACTTGTCTTTGTTTAGATTGTCACATCGTATGTGTTTTTTCTGTGCTTTTTGGATTCTTTTGAATTTTTATTTTTAGTTATGTAAATAGGTTTCTTTTGTTCTTCAAGTTCATGTTGTGTTTTTCCACGCATATGTGTATTTCTCTCATTCTTTACTCCCACAAGGCAGCCACTGTGTGTGTGTATGTGTGCGCTCTTTGATTTCTTTATTGTATTTTTGAATTTGGTTAATTCAGAAAATGAATAATGTGTGCCTTTGATCACGACAATGTATGATATAGTTTAATTACATTTCTTTTGCTGTATTAAAACAACTATTTTGGTCTACATTCGTATTTGTATGTATATTTATGCAATTGTTGGGGCTCATGCAGGACTTTCTTAATATATTCACATGCGTTTTGGTTAATTCTATGAAACTGTATGATATGTGGATTTTCGAGCAGCAGTCTTGTGTCCCTTGCTTAAATAGCATAGCATACCAAGCCATCCACTCAGCTGACTATCAGAAAGTGCACAGAATGATCACAAATGCAGCATACTCTTTCTAAGTGTGGCCATGTTTTAACATTTGGCTAATAATGTACATTAATTGCCATGCAACATCTGGACTATTATCACACTAAGCCAGTCAGAAGACAATCCAAAGTATTTCCCGGTTGCACTTGAGCTTTAAAGTTGACAAAGAGGCTCCTTTCAAATACTTCAGACGTTTCAAACATATACTCGTCACCATTCTTCTCTTTATTGTACCCAAAAATTAAGTATATTTAACATGTACTTCTTTGTGGCAATTGCTCTCTGTCCAATGAGGCCTGGTTCAGAAGAGTATGCAGTAAGGGTGTGAATACACCACACATTCATGGATGCAAATAGATTGTTCGCCCTAACACCCTTCCAACCCCATTTATTTCACTCTCAGCCTGCTTCTCTTTACCTTCATTTTTCCATGGCACCACCTCTTGGCCCACAATTGTTGCAACCTGCATCATGGGAACATTCAAGGAATCCTCATACCACCTTTTATCTTTCCAGCTCCTCGTTTCATCAAACACCACAGCAAGAACCCTTTCAGGGTTGCAGCAACATTCTGAAACCAACGTCATGGAGCTGCCTAAACATTGATAGAGTGATGGGTTGGAAGAGGGAGCCTGTTTGAGCCTTTGGCTATGGGTGCCATGTGAAAGGGATGAGAGAGATGTTGGGGCCAATGGACTAGACTTCTGGGATAAATGACAGGGGTTTATGCTCTGTGCACTGATTGTCCCCATAAACGTTCTTTGCTTGCAGGCATTGTCCAGATCGAAGACAATCCCAGCAGGCCTCCTGGGCACAGCGTCTCAGCACATTAAATTGAGTTTTGAGAAGACACTCAGCTTGTCCGCAATTTAAAGTGCCATTACAGCTATCTAAAAAGGCTGGTGTTAGGAATGTGGCAAGGCGACCATGATATTGTGCTGTGGTAAGAATGGCAATGCAATGATATGCCTTGCACGCCTAATCATATCTTTTTATTCCTTGGTACAAGTGGACTCTTGATTGGGCTCCTCACTGACCTCCTCACCATGGCACTGTCCACCATATACTACAAATATCAACTAGCCACTGACAACACTATAGGTGATGACAACGGCCAAACACCTTCTCACCCTAACAACATCCAAACTCTCCAATTCTCTGCCACCTTCTCACACAATGTCCCCCACTGCCCATAACTTGTCCTCACTTGCAGGGCAGACCACATTTGCAGCAAACTGAGCAGGATATGTAACCCTGGGATTCCCTGTCTCGGGAGGATAGCTCAAGGGCAACGTGCTTGCCTTGGAAGCAAGACGACACCGAGCAACTCAGGTCAATCCCCGGTCCGTGCTTAGAAACCTCTGGGTATTAAGCGTATTATAAATAACCAATCATATCATACACATACCCCAAGTGCCCCACCCGCACATAGATCTCAAGTTCGTCTGACCATCAAACATCAACAGAACAGCAAAGTTAACTTGCACTGCACCTTCAACTCCTAATAACCAAATCCATCTCAGTTATTGCAAGTCCCACGAAAATTAAAGCTGTGCACTATATAAAATGCAGTGGCATAACATAGCTTGTTGAAAGCAATACAGTTGTACACTATATTCTTTTCTGCGCCAACCCCCCCCTCCTACAAGTGAGCCTTAATTACCCAATCACTGCTATTTTAGATGGGCCATGGGTCTAAGGGAGAGCCATTGGCTTACAACTAGGAAGGTAATTTACATGTCTAAACATCGAACTTTAGGAATCATCCACACAACTTCTTCACCTTAAAGGTCGATATAGGGCAATGGTCAATGGAGAAGTCCCCGCTAAATTTGAAAATTCCGTCTGGACGGGAGGATAGCTCTGTGGCAACGCACAGGTCTTGAATGTAAGACCACGCTGAGCAAACACAGTTTCGACACGCTCGAAAGAAAAAATCTGAGCCCATTATAAACGAAACTAGTGCCTAGATACCTACAGGTTATGTGTGCTGTATATAAATGCAAAACATTTTTTTTACAAAAAAACACTCAACATCTGAACATAGAGATGAAATAAAAAACTTTTTTAGCAGAATGGTTTACATTTGTTTTACTGTGTTTGTTTTTTGAACACTCCAGAAGCATCATGTAGAAGTTGCCAACATCCAACATATATTTCCAATTGGTTATCTGCCTTGCCCTCTATGAGCAAATTATGACTTTCAGCAGAATGCAGAAGATTTATTAAATGTGGAAAAAAGCGTTAACATCCCTTGACATAATTGATCCACTCTGTGAAATATAAGGAACTCTGCAGTGTGAGCTAATGGAAGTACATAAAACACTTTAATTGATTTCTCTTGAAAAGATTAAGTTGTGTTATGTGTGTATTATATCGCCTTCTCAAAGTAGATTAGAATTTCATGCATTACAATATTTTGGAATAATTGCCTTTAACAAACCTAGACCGCTTTTGAGTTTTCAACAGACACTATGAAATGTAAATCATCGGATTATTGACGTAAGTGCTAAACTGCAGTTTTTTTAAAAACAACTTCTTGACAATCCCTTATTAAACTTGACAGATAAGAACTGCAAAGCCTCTTTCATAGATGTTGCTGCAAATCACAACCTGTATATTTTCACTTTTTAGTCTGTGATTATTGCTATTGCAGCAGTTCAATTAATACTCTGATAGATTCAACCGTGCATTTTATTACTAAAACATTTTTAGTGCACCAAAATAAAACACATGCGATAGGATTTATTGAAGAAACTAGTTTTCAAATGCTTGTGAGAAAAATACTTTGCCAATAACACAGAATAACATGCACCACCAATATCTGTCAACTGACTGGAATAGTTCCTAGACCGGTAAAAACAATCAATGATATCCATTGTCTGTTTTTCATTTATTGGCCCTAGGCTATGTGGTAAGTAAGGTGGGCAAGGACTTAGCAGACATGGAAGTTTTTTTTCCATGCTTTTAAAAAACCCACCATAACTGTCAAGGTGATCCCAATCACTGATAATCGATCATGGGTAATCAATAACAAAATGATTCGAGCAACACCAAGTGCAAGAGAAAACCCAGCTTTATTTGAACACAATTGGCCGGAAGTGCGTGTAACACAGCATTCTCTCAACAATACAGTATACACACGCTTTTAAATCAAATACATGTCACAAATGACGTCATGGTACATGATGAGAAAACACTTTTATTCACTTGCCCGATAGGTTAATGAGAAATAACACCTATACATTCTATATGCAATGACTACTGCTATTGGATAGTCTTTAACTGATGCCTCATCCTAAGTTCATCCTCATTAATATTTTAGACTTCATTCTACAATTTAATTGGTTGGCAGTATGCTACATTGGCTAACGTAGCAGAACAAATTCGATTTGGTAAGTAATTTGCTCACCCAAACTTGGGCACTTTAATGTGATGCCAGGGTGCATGGTGAGGAAGGGCAGATGAAAGGGTGCTATGCTTCCGTCTAAAGAAGTTACTTCCTTCTTGTTCCCAGGCCATAGGCCTTATCTGCTAATGTGTTTGTGGCCTTGGTATGTAATCAGTGTATGGATGTGCAAAGGGAGTAGCCGGTGCCCTATCTAGTAAGGCATGGAATAAATGATCACTGTGCCGATCACGCGGTAGGGAACCACTGTTCAGAACTCATTTTCATCTATTTATTGAGTTTTCCTGCTATCCTAGCCTGTGTATGCTGCATTGTGTGTTTATTCATTAAGATGTTTTTTGGCATGATGTTGTTTTGCACCTGAAAATCAAGGCTATCTGTACATTCTCACTGCTTTCAATGGAAACTAATTTACTTTATGGTTGCATGCTGTGTGTTTCAGGAGAATGGTTTTTAGTGTGGTTTTGACTCTCTAACTGGGCCTCCTTCCTTACTGACCTTGATGCCTAAGCGTCTGTCTGAACATCGTGAGGCATGGGATTGCATGCAAAGCAGTTTGATGTCAGGATTCAGTATTTCAGAATAAAGGTATTTCAAAGTTCTGTCTAAAACATGGCATTGCTCTGACTCAATCTCCACCATGTTAATGTTCTTTGTGTCTTGTTTGTTGCATGCCACCATACATGATTTGCTGCCCTTGTATTCTGCAACCTATCCCTACCTACGCCAACCTTTATGCTACTTGTGTAACCCTATCTGTGTATTCTCATACCGTTTCCTAAACTTGTGAGTACACTCTACTTCTCACCAAACTTGTGTGGTGGAATCCATTCTATTTGTCACTTATCTGAAATGGTTTATTTTACATTTACTTTAAAAATGCACAATAAAATGGATGGTGTTTGCTAAACATACCACAATGCTACAGGGACATGTTTGTCAGGCTATACTTATCTTTTTGCTACTTATAGAGGCATCTTGGTGCTAGAAGCAAAACCCAAAAGGACAGGACCACAAAAAAACTGCTGAACCTAGAATAACAGGTTTTTAAGAGCATGCCTGCACTGAAAGTGATTTTCCACCACCCTCAATGTGATAAGCAAGTTTTTTCAAAATTTAGCCATGGCAATAGAAAAAGCCTGTTCTTTTATCCTAGAAAGCCTAAAACAGGGTACATGCACAAGGCAAGCACTCTCAGAGCGAAGTGAGCGTCCAGGCACATAGGGGTGAAATTTAGACTGAAAGTATTCAGTCACATGGCCATAACAGGCACGATGAAACAAACATAGTGACTTGAATGTGATGTGTTTAGAGACTGGGAGCCCATACAGTGAACGAAGCACTGGAAAAATATGTAGACCATAGTTCAAATCAGTCGCAACTCTGGCTGCCAGACCTTAAATACATTGCAGGTGGATAAGATATGAAGGCTGAGACAACAGCAGTGAGTTTCAATAGTCAATATGACTCAGAACAAGAGATGCAACCACAGGGTGATGACTGGACAGCAAAGGCAGGACATGATGAAACACCCTGAGTTGAAAGTGGCCCATTTGACAAATGGCCCTTACCTGGTCCTCCATAGATAGAGAAGGAGAGATGTTTACACCAAGATCCTTGACCACCGGCACAGGCTTGGGAAGGCGCCCTAAAGCAGAAGGCCAAAATGAGACGCCACATCTGGGGGGACCACTACCAGGACCTCCATCTTGTCCCCATTCAATTTCAGTCAAAGTCCCACAGCCTCCAGGCAAACCCTCTGCTGAGACAAGGTGTCAGAACCAGCAAGATCAAGCCATACGAGGATCTACATGTCATCAGCATAGGAGCAGCAACAGAGTCAGTGGGAGTGGACAAGCCCAATTAATGGCTGAAAATAAACATGTAATAATGTCGGGGACAAGGCAGAGCCCTACAGCACATCACAGAAAAGCGAAGTGGGAGAAGAGGAAAAAGATAAAAGAGAGAGAGTTTGACCTCTGTCAGTCAGGAAGGACGAAAACCATACATAACGGGGACAGAGAAGCCAGCCAGGGTCAGGTCAAACAACATTTAGCCTCAGAGATAGATTTATAGTAGTGTTTCATAGTTTGACAAAAGGCCCACTCATCAAGCTAACAGTAAGTTTCACGCCACTTCCGTTCTGCTTGCCTCCATTTCAACCAAAGTACTTTCAAATCTTCATTGAAACGCTGCTCCGAAGTATGGCCTTATTTTTCACAGAGCCAACAGGAAGCAAGATTATCCATTACTGAGAGTCTGAAAAAAGGAAGATACATTTGCAGTGACACTTCTTCTGCAATTTTCCTGTAAAGCTGTGGCAATGGCTTTTTAGAGACTTTACGCCAATTGCCCTTTAGACCATCCTAAATACTAGGTTTAGAACAAACAATCTTACATTTAATTGAGAAAGGAATACCAAACTGGTCAGTCATCAGTTAGATAACTAAAAGCTGGGAAAACTAGGTCTATGATGTTACCAAGCTAGTGTGTGGGTTCCAATAAATGTTGTGGAAGACCAAGATCAATCATTGATCAATCATTGTCTCAAAGAAATGTGATGGGGGAGAATGAGATGGCACAATACATTTAAGGTTAAAATCTCCCACAATGAATACATTGGGGAACTTGATAAGAAGGTTAGTGGCTAAATTCAGAAATAAATCACAGAAAGAAGAATCTAACTGAGGGGGAAGATAGAGCAATAACATGTGTACCATGGAGAAAGCTGATGACATGAAGCATACCAAAAAGATCTCCATCTTAAACTTGTGATGGAGGGTTAAGAGAGTGATGTAAAGCTGAGACTTATATATCACTGCATTCGCACCACCCGGATGTGGAGAGACCCTATTGAGATGAATAATGCAATACTTGCCTGGAAGTGCCTGAACAACTGCCAGACCAGAGTAATCTCTCAGCCACGTTTCAGTGACACAGACAAAGTCAGGATCTAAATCAGATAAAAGGTCAAGACAAGAACCTGAATGAGAGAACAACAAGCGCAAATTATAAAGCAAACATTTATAAGAAATCTTATTTTGAAACCTCCACAGCCAAACTTCCTGGAGAGTCAGAAGCTGAAAGACATGGCAGCCTCTACCAGATAGGGCAAGATGGATCAAAAAGTCCCGAGACAAAGATCGAAGGAGCAGTAGACTCAGGGAGCTCAGGCCTCATCCAGAACACTGACGAGCACAGACGGGCTTGGCGTTGGCGTGCAATGCCCATTCCCTCTGCACTTGTCGGCTGTGCTTCAGGATCTGACACCTGCTTTGAATGCACATGGTTTCACACTAGTCTGACTGCTCCCACTGCCAGGAGAAGATAGCGAAGAGAGACTGCACAGTGTCTCTGAGTAGTAATAGAAAAGAAAACCACTTGTCAACCAGGCACAAGCACCTGGGACATGGTAGGGAATCGTTACACGGAACCAAAATGTAAAAAAGTATACAAACACAAAAAGCTATCCAAATAAAATATAATGAGGCGTCCAGTCACCTGCCTTTCTCGCAAGGCTAGTTTAAAATAAAATAAATATAATAAAAAGAAAAGAAAACACTAAATACACTTATATTATCAACACAACCAGAATGGAACTAAAAAAACAAAAAACAGGGCAGGCGAAGGGCCGTACCTGATGGGATCCGGAAGCCAGTTTAAAAGGAAATAAATATAATAAAAAGAAAAGAAAACACTAAATACACTTATATTATCAACACAGCCAGAATGGAGCTAAAAAAACAAACCAAGGCAGGCGAAGGGCCATACCTGATGGGATCCAGAGGATGGCGAATCTGTCTCTTAAGAGCAGAAAATACCTGAATCCTCCCAATGCCAGGAGAAGACAGTGAAGAGAGACTGGGGGTCATTACGAGTCGGGCGGTAGGGGATACCGGGCACCGGTAAGGAGACCGGTGGCTGTAATCCCTACCGCCTGATTCTGAGGTCCCCTAACGGGAACTGCAAGGGACATGTGGTCAGACTACACGTCCCTTACTGGTCCCGCTAAGGTACCAGGATGCAAATAATGGGCTTGCCATTCGCAAGCACATCATTTGCACCCTCCCCATTCCCATTGAGGCCCATGGGGGCTCAATGGGAATGGGGAATGATTTGTGCAATGGGACTTACCGGTCATGCCAGGGTCGGACTAGATCAGTAAATCCCCACTGCACAACACCGGACACGGTCACGGTATGGGAGGCAGCCATGGAGCTAATTGCTCCATGGCTACCGCCATACTCGTAATGACCCAGACTGTCTGTGTAGGAATAGAGAAAAAAAAACTGTGAGTCAAACAGGCACAAGTCCTTGGGACATGATTTAGAAGCCAGGCACATACCTGCTGAGAGACTCAGCATTACGATAGTCGGACACAGGGATTGAAGCTGTGGCGCTTGGTGTCTTTGATTCCAAGGTGAGCATGTTGCCCCTGAGCTATCCGCCCGAGTTATAAGGAACCTAAATGTTATAAAGTAAGCAACCACAAGAAGCAACTGAAATTAAGATATAATGAGGCGTCCAGTCCCCCACCTTACTCACAAAGCGAGTTTAAAAGGAAATACATTTAATAATGCACTGATGATTCCTAATAAGCGTGAAATACAATTGCTGTTCTTTACATTCTTGAGACCTATCTGAGTTAGGATGATATAGCTATGTATTTAGTTGCATTGCCATATGAGACAGAAACAATTTTCTGAGGCTAAACACATGCATTTGAGATAATTTCCATCCCCCAATGCATGGCTTAATGGTTCACATCTGGAGGTGAACTTCCAGTGATGACTCATGGGTGGCACTGTGGTATTTGTGATTTAGCTGAAATGTCTTTTTCTACTTATCTATTTTTATAACATAGTCATACAAGCTGTACTGACATAATATTTCATAAATAATTACATTTCTTTCTGCGAGTTTCAGATCTGTTCACTGCAAATTAATTCCAGATTACCTTATTGTTTTTCAGATTTTCGAACATAAACAGGGTAGCTGCCTGTACATCTTTGCAGTAGTACATGGGTAGGAAGAGGGAGGCACTTGAAACTGAGATTTGCATTAGGTATGGCATTTATGTGGAAACCCTGCATCTACTTAAACAGTGCGCCATCTTATCACCCTCTGTCCAGGGACCACATACCTTAGACTTATTCATCATCAATCTTTCAGGCATCAACTATCAACACTATGTGAAGAAGCATGGTGGTTTTGGTCCATGAGTGGCGAGAATGCACTCCTGACTATAGCTACAGCTAAATTCCTTCTGTGGGATGTTTTCACCCACACATCCGAGCCCTACAACATCACTGTGCGTTGCTGACAGCATAAAAAGCAATGCTGCCCACCAGAGAAAGCACAGTGAAAACCTGACAGATAAGCAACCATCCACTTTTGACAATTCCCAGACCCATCCTTTGGTTGCACACAGAGCTGTTCAAAAATGTGTTTCATTGGTGTCAAAATTTGCTGAAATCATGGCCCACAAGACCACTATAAAGATTCAACCTTCTTGTGGGGTGTTCCACATCACTCTACTGCAAGGATCCCCATCAAAACATTGTCAGCAAGGATCATACCTGTCAAGCCAAATTCCCCTTTTAAATTTAAGAGCAGCTGTCAAAAAACAAAAAAGAATGGGTGCAGTACCATTGCACGCCACTGACCGTCGCTGGCGCTCTATAAATCCTGACAGGAGAGCCGTCTTGCAGAACTGTGCATTGATCAGAAGGTGGTCTTATGTAATTAAAAGTTCAAAAGATTTGCCTGTCCATGGGAAACATTCACACCTGCCCTTCCCAGCAACAGCCCAGGATATCACATGGCCCTGTTGATTGGGAGGGAGGGGACTTCCCTGCAGCCTGCAGAACACAACACAATAGACTCTTTCAATTGAATAGAATATGCTGATTTGAGGTGTAACTGTAAACAGTGCTCTGGCAGGAAACAGGCCATGTGACCATCTGACTCACCAAGCTTCTGGGGGCAGACCCAGACACTTTTGTGAATTGAATTGAAGGCAAATATATGTTTTATAAGAATACTGATCACTAATTGTAACCAGATGACAGAAATGTACAACTTTGAGATTCTTAAAATGACAATTTTACTCACAGTTCAAGACTCAGCTGGTCGCTCTGTGATGTTCTGAGGAAAAACCCTGGGAATTATGAATATTGTAGACACTGTGTTTATGCTAGAGACATAGTAATTTACTGTAATATGCCCAGAGAGGGGGTGTACCTCTGTGTACATTTGGGCAAAAGTCCAATATGGCAAAACCCAGTAAAAATGAAAATAAGTTTTCATTTATGAACCCAAGCTCTTAGGAAGATCAGAGTTGGGCAAGAATGTACCTTAATTCATCTGCAATGTGTACATGTAATTTCAACAACTTGTATATCTGGGAAGCATGAGTGGTTATGAAAAATCATTTTTCTAAGTAAATGCAAAGGGGAGGGACTTCAGTCAGCCAGAAAAATAGCATCACTCTGACTCATCCTGACTCACTACTCCGTTCTCCAGTCAGAGGACAGAAAATTTGATAGCCTATCAGGATCCTCAGAGGGTTGGGCATAGAAAATCAGCCGCCCCACCCCCTTTTAAAACACATAACAAGAGACTGCTTTGGACAGGCAGGGACATTCACTTTCCACTTCAAACTGATTTCTTGCGAAGCATTTTGCCGGATCAGACAATATCCAGAAGACTCCAGAACCAGAACTTAGAATCCAGAAGCTAGACCTTGAAGCAGAGAGGCCTAGTCCAAAAGCTGAATCCTTCTCAGCAGGCCTCAGAATCCAGCAACCTATTCAAATTATTCAACAGCCGGGTGAGCTGTTTGATTCTGGCTAGAACCCTGTGCCAGAACCCAGAAAGCAGCACTGTATCCAGAGAGATCCAGAAGTCCAGACCGCTGTGCAGTGCCAAGAACTTTTGCCAGAACCAGAGATCCAGACCAGCAGAGCAGAGCTGACCCAGATCGCTGTGAGCAGAACCGGTACCAGAGACTGTCCGTGGCGAGAGAACCGAAGCTAAAACTGTTGACCAGATCTGTGACGGAGGCCCATTCCTTCCAAGACTAGGAGTGAGTATCCTGAAAACTGTGCCAGAACCAATCTCTTAGTCTAAAATAATCTGATTCAAACCATGTTAACCTGTGAAAGTGTCATTTGCCATGCTGAATCATTATTTCATTTCTGAAAATTTACCTCCACAATCCACAAAATTGTCCGTATCTTTGGAACTGCATGTGATAGGAACGAGATTTAACTTTCATTTTAAAGCTAAGATCCTGAGCTTTCCAACGAATCAAGAACCGACTTATAGTTTTTCCGTAATCACGCTCGACACACTCGGAAAAGGTGCAGCGAATTGCAACTAGCTGAATTTCACCACTTGTAAAAAAAATAGCTGCTTTTGCTTGCATTGCTGAGATTCGTTTTCAATCTGATAACCATTCCTGAATAATTGGTAGTGTTGACCTGAACCAATCTTAAGTAGCTATCACCTACCCTGAATCGCCTATAGGGAATTAAAATCATTTTTAACATATTTCACTTCAGTACAAATCACATTCAAAATATTTCTGCATGTTTTAAAAGCATACCAGTTGCTCCATGATTACTAGAATTTGAACTGAATCTGTCAAAAGTTTCCCCGCGGCTCACCTGAGTTCCCTTCTTGTGGCGTTCCGCAGAGGACTCCTTCTCCCGGCCGGACCGGGACTTGTATAAATGCGCATGAGTCAAGTCTGACTCCAGCGCAAGCGTTCAAAGTTCCAGGAAGTCGCGTGTTCCAGGACGTCCAGGAAGAGGATCGAAGAATGGTAAGAGATGCTGGAAACAGGGGAAAAGGGAAGAAAGAATAAGGGAGTTGGCCAGGAACTTGGAAGGGTAAAGCCGAGCAGCACACACACGTCGTGACACTACCTAGAGATAGCGTTGAGACGCGCGGAGGCGCGGGGGCGTGGCCCATATTTAGAATGTGCCGTGTCCGACGTACAGGCTAGTACGGAACACGGCACTGGGCACGGCCAAGTTGGAAGCATCAAGGAGCACACTCTCCGTCTGGACCAGGACCAGGAAGACCAGAAGGGGCTATGTCCATGGTTCATGAGAGCATGCCTCCTCCGAAACCCCGTCCCACCAGGCTTGCCAGGGTGTATGAGATGGAATCTTCTCAGCAATCGAGGGGTGTTTAGGTTGGATAGTGGTTCCCATGTTCTCTCGCTAGGAGGATAGCCTTTCCACTCGACCAGGTATTGAAGCCGGCCCCGTTTGTACCTGGAGTCACATATTCTGGATACTTCATATTCCAGCTGATTGTCCACAATCACAGGACTGGGTCTGCCGGTTTTCCGGGTGGAGTGGATGTAGGGTTTGAGTAGAGAAGTGTGAAAAACTGGATATATTCTCTTCCAGGAATCTGGTAGCTTGAGCCGATAAGAAACAGGATTGATGATTTCTTTTAAGGAAAATGGACCATAATATCAGGGGGCTAACTTGTTAGGGCGTAGATGTTGTGGTAATAGTTTCGAGGACAACCAGACCTGGTCACCAATAGAATAGGAGGGTTCTGGTCTTCTTTTGGAATCAGCATATCACTTAGTGCGAATCTGGGACTTTCCCAATTGTTCCTTGGCTTCCTTGTGGATGTTGAGGAGAGTTTCAATCCAGGAATCAAGTGAAGGTACTGGAGTTGGATGTGGTAGGACTGAAGGTAACACAGAGGGATGAAAACCTTGACTGCAATAGAAGGGACTAACATTGATCGCTGAGTGATCTGAATTGTTATAGGCAAATTCGACCAAGGGTATAAGGAGGGACCAATCATCCTGTACCTTGGTTGCGAAACAACGAAGATATTGCTCCAGGATTTGATTAACACGTTCTGTGGCCCCGTTGGTCTGTGGGTGATATCCAGATGAAAGATCGCGTTGAATCCCTAGAACACGACAGAGATGTTTCCAGAATTGTGAAATATATTGCGGTTCTCGGTCCGATATGATCTTGGAAGGGAGTCCATGAAGACGGAAAATGTGTTCTAGGAAAATTCCTGTGAGCTCTGAAGAGGAAGGAAGTTTATAGAGAGGCGTGAAATGTGCCATGTGAGTAAACAAGTCTATGGTTACCATGATGGTCGTGTAGCCCCGGGAAGGTGGTAATTCCACGATGAAGTCTGTAGCTATACATTCCCATGATCTTGTTGGCAGTGTAGGTTGCAATAGAAGGCCCGCCGGTCTCTTATTGTCGTGCTTATTCTGACTGCAGACAGTACAGGTCTTGATGTACTCTTGTACCTTGCATTTCACTTCCGGCCACCAAAACTGTCTTTGTATAAGACGGAGCGTGTTGGTTACACCACGATGTCCAGAATGAAAAGTATCATGGCAGAGAGTTATTATTTTATGTTGAAGTTTTGGTGTGGGAATGACCAAGGCATTGTCCTTGAATAAGTATCCTTCCTTGATTCTTAAGTTCCAGGGATTCTTCCTAGAGACGTCCTTCCAGAGGTCAGAGGACTGGGTTTTGGCTCGAATCTCTTCCAAGAGGTTGATCGCTTGAGCTATAAAGATTGCGTTGGGAAACATTGTAGGATAGGTCCTATCTTCAGTGGTTATATAGTCAGGGCGTCGGGACAAGGCGTCCGCAATCACGTTTTGTGATCCAGGAACATGAGTGATTTGGAATTGGTACTGGGCGAAGAAGTAGGCCCAACGCGCCTGACGACTGTTACTGCACTCCATAGATTGGAGAATTTGTAGATTTCGATGGACCGTACGGACCTGGACTGGATATCTAGCACCCAGGAGTAAATGTTGCCATTCTGTGAAGGCTTGGCGGATTGCCAACAGCTCCTTTTCCAGGACGGAGTAATGGGTTTCGCTGCTTGTTAGGGTTCTAGAGAGGTAAGCCACTGGATGGTCCATCTTGTCCTCAAGCACCTGTTTCAAGACTGCTCCTATGGCATGGTTGGAGGCATCCGTTTCCACTATGAAAGGGTGATCTAAGTCAGGCTGAGCCAGGACGGGGGCTTGCGTGAATCTTGTCTTCAAGCGTTGAAAAGCCTTCTCTTGCGAGGAAGACCAGATGAAGGGAACATCCTTCTTCAGCAGAGCAACGATTGGTTGGACGAGCTCAGAAAAGGTAGGAAAGAACTTTCGATAAAAGTTAGCAAGTCCCAAGAAAGACTGAACCTGTTTCACCGATGTAGGAGCAGGCCAGGCCAGTGTGGCCTTTACCTTTGAAGGGTCCATTCCAACTCCTTCTGGGCTGAGGATGAATCCAAGGTAATGAACTGAAGTCACGTGAAAAAGACATTTCTCAGGTTTGACCAAGAGCTTGTTTTCACTGAGCCGTTGGAATAAATCAAAATGTCATCTAGATAGACAATGATAAAGAGAAAAAGCATGTCAGAAAACAGCCTATCCATGAAACGTTGAAAAACTGCAGGGGCATTAGCTAATCCAAAGGGAATGACTAGATATTCAAAGTGACCAAAGGGCGTTCTAAAGGCGGTCTTCCATTCGTCCCCTTCCCGGATACGGATTAAGTGATAGGCACCCCGGAGGTCCAACTTCGTGAATATTACGGCGCCTCTGACAGCTTCCAGGATATCTGAAATCAGAGGCAGAGGGTACCGATCTTTGAGGGTGCATTGATTTAGACCATGGTAGTCGATGCAGGGTCTGAGTTCCTTGGAATCCTTCTTAGGAACGAAGAACAATGAGGCACCCGCTGGAGATTTTGAGGGTCTTATGGTGCCATTTTCCAAATTGATGTCCAGGTATTCTCGGAGGGCCTTTTTCTCAGGTTCTGAAAGGATAAACATTCTGCCGAAGGGAATTACTGCCGAGGGATCTGTCTCAATGGCACAATCTCGGGGTTCTGTGAGGGGGTAAAGCCTGGACTATGGCAGCAGAAAAGACATCAGTATATCCTTGGTAGACCTCTGGGACTTGTACAATGTTGGAAACCATGAGTGAGGTTTTTTGCTCTCCTGAATGTTCAATAGCTGGTGTTAAGGAGAGATCCAGGGATAAACAGTGGGACATACAAAACTCAGAGCCCAGAAACAATGATCCTGCTGTCCAATTAATGTACGGATTATATCTTTGAAGCCAGGGCATACCCAGAACCATAGGGTAATGGGCTGATTTGATGATGTCGAATGTAATCTGCTCTTGGTGGTGGTTTATGGAGAGACGGACCTCTTTTGTCTGTAGGGTTATGGGTCCTGAAGAGAGAGGTCTCCCATCAATTGCTTCTACCGGCTGTTTAATGTTCCGTGACTCATATGGTATTTTATGTCTGATAACCCAGTCTTGATCAATGAAAATTCCCATAGCTCCACAGTCCACCATGGCCAGTATGGGATAGGTCTTGCGCTTGGAGGGCGATAGAAAGGCCTGTAGCACCACCAGGTTACCAGGTTATTCTGTCCAGAAGAGTTCAAGGATGTGATTGATGTGGAGCAGACATCTTTCTCCCGAAACCTCGCTCCATCTATGGCCGGGAGCTGGCGTTTCCCGAACGCCGTGGAGGGGCTAAAGGACATTCTCTAACAAGATGCTTGTCTGAGGCACAATGCATACACAGGCCGGTGTGAATCTTTCTCATCCTTTCTTGTGGAGAAATTGGCCCACGAAAGGCGCCTATTTGCATTGGTTCAGAGTCGTTATCAGGGGTTGAGACAGGATCGGATTTCACAGTCGACTCCGGAGGGGTTCGTTGAAAGGCAGTCTTAGCCTTTTTCCTTTCAGCCCTTCTTTCCTGGATACGAAAGTCTATTTGTAAGGCTAGATCTACCAAAGCCTGAAACTAACTGGGGCGTGCCACTTTGGCTAATTCATCCTTGATATCGTCATTTAGACCCCTGCGAAATAAGGTGAAACTCGCTTCAGGGCCCCAATCAGCCTCCTTTACCAGCTGTTTGAATCTGGTAACGAACGTTAGCATATCCTGGGATCCTTGCCGAAAATCAAGTAGGCGTTCCTGGGCGCTGAACACTTGTTCGGGGCGGTCAAACATAGACTTGAGCGCCTGGATAAATGCATCATAATCGTCCAGGAGGACGTCTCCAGAGTTCACTAGGGGAGTGGCCCAAGATAACGCATTCCCTGTAAGGTGGGAGATTATGAAGCCCACCTTGTCCCTGGAAGTTGAAAAATAATAGGGCTTGAATGTAAAATGCACCAAGCAGGAATCCAGAAATCCACGTAAGGATTTTGGCGAGCCATCGTATTTGTCTACCACTCCACCCAGTATCACGCTTTCCTTATTGGCAGAGTCACGTGACAGCACTAATTGTTTCAAGGCTGGGTTCTGTGCCTTTAAGTTCTGTACCTCGGTTGTTAGCTCCTGCATGCCGCGCATGAGGTCCTGGACCGCTTTCTCCATAGCGGTATCAGTGGTGATCGTTTGGCGTCTCAATCTGTCAAAGGTTTCCCCCGGCTCACCTGAGTTCTCTTCTTGTGGCGTTCCGCGGAGGACTCCTTCTCCCGGCCGGACCGGGACTTGTATAAGTGCGCGCGAGTCGAGTCTGACTCCAGCGCGAGCGTTCAAAGTTCCAGGAAGTCGCGTGTTCCAGGACGTCCAGGAAGAGGATCGAAGAAAGGTAAGAGATACTGGAAACAGGGGAAAAGGGAAGAAAGAATAAGGGAGTTGGCCAGAAACTTGGAAGGGTAACGCCGAGCAGCACACACACGTCGTGACACTACCTAGAGATAGCGTTGAGACGCGCGGAGGCGCGGGGGCGTGGCCCATTTATAGAACGTGCCGTGTCCGACGTACAGGCTAGTACGGAACACGGCACTGGGCACATCCATGTTGGAAGTATCAAGGAGCACACTCTCCGTCTGGACAAGGACCAGGAAGACCAGAAGGGGCTATGTCCATGGTTCATGACAGAATCTGTATCGCATGTTGATTGTATTCCTGAAAACTGTGTGCTTTTCTTCCATCTCTTTATATTGCATAAGGGGGAGTGAATTGCCACAAGGGGAAAAGTGATTATATCTCTTGTTGAAACCATATCATTTTAACCCTGTGCTGCACTTTTTTCCATGTTTGCATTCCCTTGAAACCATAAAGCATTCTCAGCTACCTTATCCCTTCTATACTAACTCCTAAGTAATTAAATAAGTGTGCTAGTGTAATATTATCCATTGTTGATCACTGTCATATTCATAAGTGTGCTATCAAATATTAATTTATTTATAAAAGTGTGATATATATCTTGTTTAATTTTTCAATAAATCTTTTAATTTGCAAAACAAACCTACTTCTTGGCTCAGTGAGGTCAGGGGGATTCAAAGAGAGGGGTGTTATACAAGGGTTTATCATCCAGATTATAACTTGTCATACAAATATATAAATATGGCTTCCCTTGGGCATCCCAGACCAGGCATATTGACTTAGTTGGAATGCTGAATTGAAGTCGCTTAACACTTCGGGACCTTGATTTGGAATCAAAATATACTACACAAATAGGGAAGTAAGAAACACAACTTTTTCTTTTACTCAAATAAGGAAGAGCCAAACTTTGTAAAAATTGTCTAGTTACAATAAGGTATGGCAATTGGATTTAGAGGCTTAGGAGTTTCTCTGAAAGTACAAAGTGGTCAAGAACACATCTCCCTCCTTTCCACCATCCTCTCGGGCCTGGGACTATTTTGATGTCCCTGGTGTAGTTTCACCATCAGAGGCTGAAACAGTAGAGATCCTATCTTGCTCTAGGTCAAAGACTTTAGGAGGGGGAAGATCTCTGCTACCCATTCAGTGGGACCCACAGCCCTCATGAGCCATTGTGAGTGCTAGCACTGGGTTATGTAGGATAATTTTCTCCCACCCAACCCCATTCCAGTGATGCTGATGAGACTGGAGCAGAGATCTCCAATGGGAACACATGAGCAATGGCAATTACATTGTCAGAAGTGCCAATTTGTCCCAGCAGTGAGTGGGTCCTGCCCACGCAGTGATGGGTTGATACCTACCCACAAAAAGGGCAAGGCCATTCCAAGGTGCAAAGCCAGGAAATGTGGGAGACAAGGTCAATGGGGTTCATTCTGAGCCTGCCGGTCCTGAAACAATGGTGCTGGTAAGCTTACCAGCACCTTACCGGCACCGTTGTTTCCGGACCAGCATATTACAGGTCTGCCTGCTGGAGCCACTGTGCCCGACAGGTTTGGCCCTGCCGGGCACATCGACATCACGGAAGCACTCTTCCGTGGTCCCCACTCCCATTGAGTCATATCGGACTCTATGGGAGTGGGGACTTATAATTTACTGGCACCTGACTTTCTGGTCTGCCGGGGTTGTAATCCCCTGATGTTACCGGGAAGTCAGGTGCTGGTAAATCATTACGGGTCCAGCGGCAATCTGTCAGTATCACCAGCACGGTTACCGCCGGACCCGTAATGAGGCCCAATGTCCTGAAGGACAATGCTGTAAACAACATTGCCTGGAACCTTGTAACATTGTGCCTAGCGCAAAAGCATTTCTTCAGCTTGCAAGAAAATATGCACGAGGTGTTAATGGCCAACGCAGCATCAGTTTGAGAAGCACCACCCTTAGCACATTTAAACATGCTTGGAGTTTTGCTCTGATGACTTGGCACAGGGGATCATTGTAAATCATTTTTGTTTTCCTTCCAGAAGGAACTATTAATGTTGTTTTCATGTTCTTCTTCCCTCCATTAAAGAAATAACAAAACATTTAAGCAATACATTACAAAAACCCAAAGAACATGGCACATTTTCTCAATTCATTTTGGTGTAATGATCTGGTTGTTGAAGAATAAACATTCAATTGAGGTTAGGAATTTAAAAAGCAGGCATCATACTTCAGAATTCAAGTGTGAAACCTTTTGGACAGAATTGAAATCACATGAAAGTCACTGACACTTTAGTGTCTACATCCTCTTTTCAGTAATCAGTGCATAAATAATTTGTCTAGGAAACAGTGTGTAAATAGGGACAGCTATCTTCTTAACAAATCAAGCACTAATAATTCAGGATGCTTTGGAGTCTACCCTCAGGGCATTATGTCTTGCACAGATTTGGTACTCATGTTTTGCAATGAGTCCTACCAGGTGAAGGTATTCAGCTCAGGCTTGAGAGTGGTTCATATAACAACTCCACGCTATTCGGGCAAGTATCTCCTGAGAGAGACAAAAAAATGCAGGCTCTTCCTGTCCCCTGTGGGGAAGTAGGGGTACACAAATTCAAGTGGCACTCCCACCACTGAAAGACAGGAGAGATGTACACATTGAGTGTGTCCCCACACTCCTGTGAGAGAGAAAAGATGCATAGATCCAGGCTGTGCCTTCACCCCTGTGAGACCTGAAGGACATACACATTTTGGCTTAGTCCCCACTCATGTGAGGGAGGAGAGATGTACATATATAGCCTGTGTCTCCACCCCTGTGAGACAGGAGAGATGTAAAAATGTAAAAACTCAGGCTTGGTCCCCAATCCAGCAAGACAGGAGAGACATACAAATGGAGTGTATGCCACCACTCCCGCAAGATATACATAAACATGCAGGCTGTGTTCCCTCCCCTGAGAGAAAGGAGAGATGTAAACATATGGGCTGCCCCCACTTCCCTGCAAGACGGGAGGGATTACAAATATGAGTGTGTGCCCTCTCTGTTGCAGGACATGGGAGATGCAAACATTGAATGTTTGCTCTCAAACCTACAGGAAAGGAGAGATGTAAAAACATTGAGAGTATATCCTATCCCCTTCTAGACAGGATAGATGTGAAATAGGCTGTGCCCCAACTGCTGAAAGATCGAGAGATGTAAGAATTCAGGCTATGCCAATACCCTTGCTAGACAGAAGAGATGTGCAAATTGAGTGTGTACCCCCACTCCTGTGAGACAGGGGAGACGTAAATGTTGAGTGTGTGAATGGCTTTGTTAAATCATGGTAAATTGATCATGTAAATCTGTACTATGTGACAGGGTCAGGGTCTTGACCCTGTCAAAGGGGGAGGTGGCAGTGATCCTTCTCAACCTGAAGCAGGAGGCTTTCTAAAATTCAACTCAAAACAAGCCCTGCCGCGGGTATGCAAAGTGAGAGTTGGGGGTTCATCGGTCCCTAATAAATCACCCCGTTGTGCCAATAATGGCAACACTGATACCACTAATATGCTCTCAATGTCTCTCGATGCAGTCACTCACCATAGTTGTCTTCATGTCTTTCCAGAACTATATTTATTTTTTATTTTTTATATTGCATTTGTAAGGCGCTTACATATCAAGAAATGGTGTTTCAAAGTGCCCACAGGTCAAACGGGGAGGGAACAAGGGTACAGAAAGCACATAGAATAAACCTGATGAACAGGACAGAAGCAGTTCTACTAGGCCTTATGAGCATTCAGAATGCGCAAGAGCAGAGAGACAGAGGGGAAGGGAAGGGGAGAGGGGAAGGGGGTAAGTGCTAGGAGTGAGTTGCAAGCAACAGTTAATTGCCTGGCTGAGATCACTAGGTAAGGAGTGATCACCTGCCAATACAATAGCCTGCGAGACAACACAGGCCAGTGGGTGCCCAAGGGCAGGTGCAGGGAGAGAGAGGAATGCAGAGGGCAACTGGGCGGAAGGCCAGGACCCGGAAGGACACATAAGAGGCCAAGGCCATCAATCTCAGAGACTGTTTGGTTTTAGCACAAGAGGAAGAGGGGGAAAGAGGAGGTGAAGAGGAAAGTCTTGAGAAGCTTCTGGAATTTGAGGAGGTCCAGCCCAAGACAGAAAGAAAGAGGGAGGCTGTTCCATAGGAGGGAGCCAGCAAAGGAGAGAGATCGAACACAAGCTCACGGCTTAGAGAAACATTTGACACGCAGAAAGTTGGAGCCGGATGAGCGCAAATATCTGGAGGGAGAGTATTTGGAGAGAGGAAATTGCAGATAGAGTGGTCCCGGCTCTAGACCAGTTTATGGATGATGCAAAGGGATTTGAATTTGATCCTTGCTGCAACCGGGAGCCAGTGGAGTGATTTTAGGGCTGGAGTGATGCAGTCACTCAGCTTGAGGCTAAGGATAAGTCTCACAGCTCTATTTTGGATAAGCTGGAGGGGACGGAGAGAGGAAGAGGGTAGATTAAGGAAGAGATTGTTGGAGTTGTCCAGTTTAGAGATTACCAGAGCTCTAGAGACATTGAGCAGCTGGGTAAAAGTGAGGAAAGAAAGGATACCTCTGAGGAGATTGAGTTGAAAATGGTCCTTCTTGGCAAGGCCCCATAATGCATCTTGGATCTTCCACAATGCAACAACAAGGAGTTAAGGAAAGCCGGGACTAGAAGCACACACCATATAGTCATGAAATGCAGCAATGCCAGCAGACTGTGAAATGGTAACACCACCAAACCACATCCAAAACATCAGAGGAGCAGACTACTCACCCTCCAATCAGAAAAACAGGCTTTCAGCATACAGCATGGCAGTGAACCTACAAACTGCCTGTAAATATGTGCTGGAAAAGGGGGAAGGGGTTAGAAGGGTGTTTAAAGTCTACCAGCTGTGTAGCCATCCTCCTGGGGAAAAGGCTGGCACTGATTGGTGTATGGAATCAGCTGATCACTGCAATCAATGGGGGATGAGACAGTGCCAGCATACAGAGTCTGGCACTATTAAAGCAGACAGAGGCAGAGGTAGGGTTGGAGAAAGACCAAGAAAGCAGGTGGAGGAAGCATGGCAGAGCAGAGTGTTGGAGAGGCAGATTTTGAAGAGGTGAGGTATTTGAGAGGGAGTGGCATCAGTGGTGTGTAGTTTAGTGTATTGCAGTGCAGGAAGTGGGGAGGGGGTGTTTAGGGGTTGTGGATGAGAGGGAAAGACTGTATGTAGTCTGGGAGATAGTTGTTAGTGTCAGAGGGAGGGATATTAGCACAATGTAAGGCTTGTAGGAAGGGTGTAGAAGTTGGGTGCACAGAGTACAATGTATTCGGAAAGTGGGGAGGTTGATAGTAGTGAGAACACCATATCCCTGAGTTTCTTGTATTGTGAAGGTGTGACACCATTTCCTTGAGTTTCTTGCTGCATTGTGAAGGGATGAGAAGGGCACCATTTATCAGGCTTTCTTGAATTTTGAAGGGGTGGGCAGGGCATCCACATCTCTAAGTTTCTTGCATGGTGAAGGTGTGAGCAGGGCACTATGTCCCTGAGTTTCTTGGGAGAATAGGGAAGGGGTGAGAGGGCACCATATCCCTGAGTTACATGAATAGTTGTGATAGGAGTAGAGCAGGAAGACTCACAGTAACATGTAGAAGGCAGAGAGTTGCAGTGAAGAGAAGTTAGGTGGAGTTGGTAGGATGGAGGAGAGTAGGGGGCAGAATAGAGTAGTGGAGTGGGCAGTGATAAGATCAGGAGGCCCATGCACCACCCTCTAGAACTAACATATGTGGTAGTGTAGAAATAGGTAGGAAGTCCCTAAGGTAGGTAGAAATCCAACATCTCAGGGACACGCCCCTCAGAGTAATATAGCAAACATACAGTAGGGGTTACCAATCTGTAGAAACCTACCTGGGCCACAGGCGCCTGGCTGGGTTGTGGGAATCCAGGGGAGTTGAGATAGACAGCCCTAGTGCCACCTTCCCAACCCCTTTTTTCCATCCTGTACACTTTGTGTTACAATCATTGCCTGTCTGTTCTGTAATCTAAGAGAACCCACACATAACTTTACAGTGTGCTAAAATAAAAACCCTTGAAATAAGAGCAAGACTTTGTGCTTCATTTAGGCCATCTGTCACATAACATAAAGGACACAGAGAATTCAGCATACTTGGTATTATACATTCTGGAAGGCTGAATAAATAAACAATGTTGTTCTTCATGACCTTGGTCACCCCATCCATCACCAACAAAATACAATGCAATATCCAGAGCCTCAGCTAGTAGCATAAATTGAAACTACGGTAGCCACCAGACATCTTCCACTGCCCAGGCTATCATGTACACTAAGACACACAGGTCATCCTCTGACTCAACTATGATCTCTAATGTTGTCTTTGAAAATGCTCTCACTAAGCTGGCAAAAGCAATGCTATCTTGCCAAAGATGGCAGGGTTATGGTGCTCCTTGTAACGCTCACCTGATTCCCGTAGAGGCGCCGGTCTTGACTGGGCGTATACCGTATCTTCAAAGGTGATGTGTAACACACGGCTGGCTCTTTGGGCTGGACCTCTGTGCACTGTATGTCTGACTCGAAGGGTAAGATGTCTTAGGTAAGTGAACGCCGTGCTCTCCATCTGCCTCGAGGCAGGGTGCTGTAACCAGTTTCTTCACTGGATAAGGGGAGCAGGCCTCTTGACTTCAGAGGACTGCTGTCCGTCGTTTACTGCACGAACGGTAAGTTTCGAGTAATTCTAAGGTCTTTAAAGTCTTTAGTAATGATGTCTCTTGTTTTGCAGGGTTCCGGCGATGGCGGATGACGGGCTGAAGTGAGTTGAAGATGGAGCCCGTGTGATGAATAGAAGCGCCTGGAAGCACGTAAGTAAGCGCTTGTTGCCTGCTTCACGATGCGCTCTAACTGTCTTTTTATTTTGCAGGTACAAGTTCGGAGCGGCTGCAGGGTGCCGGAATACCCACTGGGTTAGAATTGGAAAGGAGTAATGGCACGTGAGTATTAAAGTTCCCCAATGTCTTTAAACGCACCTTGTTTTGTCTTTCAGATGCGGGATGCAGCGCCGAAGGCCTCTGGAGCGTGCGAAGAGTTGGTAAGCTTTTGTCTTTCAGATGCCGGAATGCAGTGTGAAGACCTCCGGAGTGCAGGAAGAGTAGGTAAGCCTTTGTCTTTCAGATGCCGGAATGCAGCGCGAGGCGTTGGTGACAGCCGATGGACCAGGTAAGTGAAGAGCTGTCACTGAAGACCGTAATGCTAACCTGTTCTTTCTTGTCTTTATAGGTGTTGCTGAAGACTGGATTCAGGATGGTAAGCCTGTTTCCTTAGGCCCAGGATCAGATGCAGAACACACGATGAGCGTTCTGCTGCTGAGGATGCAGAATAACGCAAAGCAAGATTCATCCATCGGGTGTGGTTTAAATAGCCTCCTGTAGTGCTTAGGTCCCTCCTTCCACGGCCACGCCTAGGTAAGAAAAGAGTTCCTGCTTTCCAGAAGAGTTCCAGTGTTCTGAATCTAGGGAGTGGCTCCTGCCCCACCCAACAGGAAAAGTAGTTCCAAACAGAAGAGGATCAGAGGCTCAACTGGCAGGCAAGTAAGCAGCATGGTCTGCTGCAGGTAAGTCCACCCAAGCATTATGAGCCCGGCGCTTCCAGCGCTGGGACTGGGCATATTTATGAGCCTGGTGCCACTGGCGCCAGGACTGGGTCAAAAAGGTCCCAATTGGGACTGGTTGGCACTCGGAACCTGGGTTATGGATCTGCTTCCAAGGGAGTTGGGAAAACCCTGACCTTTTGGAAGCAGAGATCATGACAGTACCCCCCCTCAAGGCCCCTCCCAAACCGGGCTTCTCCGGGGGTTTTGGCTTGTCAGGAAATGTTCGGTGAAATCTTTTGATTAGGCGAGGAGCGTGGACATATTCAGCAGGTTCCCAGGATCTCTCCTGGGGGCCGTAGCCTTTCCAGTCAATTAGGTAAAATAGTTTAGATTTGGAGATCTTGGAGTCCAGAATGCTTTTCACTTCAAACTCGAGTTCTCCATCAACTAGGATAGGTTTTGGAGATTTGGTTAGTCGGGTTTGAGGTTGCACGGGTTTTAATAGAGAGACGTGGAAGACCGGATGTATCTTCATGTGCGGGGGCAAGTCCAACTTGACCGCTACTGGGTTTACTATGGTAGTGATGGAATAGGGACCAAGGTATCTTGGGTTGAATGTGCGTGGCCCTTTTAGAGGTAGATATTTGGTGGATAACCAGACTTGATCCCTTACTTGATATTGAGGGGCTTCCTTCCGATGTTGATCTGCTCCTTTCTTGTATTGTTCTTTAGCCCTTTGAAGATGAGAAACAGCTTCCTTAAAGGCTTGGGTGATTGTAGAATGCAGGTAGTCTACTGCTGGTGTTTCAAGATCTTGGAGGGGATCCAACTCCGAGGTTCGAGGGTGACCGCCGTACAAAAGAAAAAACAGGGTTTTCCCAGTTCCCGAATGGACAGAGTTATTGTAGGCATATTCGGCTATCCAAAGGATGTCTTTCCAAGTTTTTTCAGTTTGTTGCAGCATGCAGCATAAATACTGTTCCAGAGTTTGATTGGTCCTCTCGGTTTGTCCGTCGGTCTGAGGGTGGTGACTGGTCGATAGTCTCACATCAATTTGAGCCGACCGACAGCAACTTCACCAAAAATGAGAAATAAATTGACTACCTCGATCCGAAATTAGAACCGAAGGAAAACCGTGCAGTCGGACGATGTTTTCGAGAAATTCTCGGGCCAGAGTTGCTGCTGTTGGCAAGCCTTTGAGCGGAATGAAATGCGCCATCTTGGAGAATAAGTCCACGATTACTAGAATCGTATTGTATCCGGAGCATGGAGGTAGATCAGTGATGAAGTCCATAGAAAGCGTATGCCAAGGGCGAGGTGGGATGTCAATAGGGCGTAAGAGGCCTGCTGGTCTTTCCTTTTGACTCTTGTTTTGGGCGCATACTCCACAGGACATTATAAAGTCTCTGATATCTTTTTTCCAAGACGGCCACCAGAAGTAGCGCTTGATCTTTTCTGAGGTCTTGGCCATACCGGGATGTCCTTCCATTAAAGAATCGTGATAACAAGAGATTACTTTTTTCTGTAAATCTGTGCTGGGTAGGTATAATCGTTCTTGGAAATACAATAAGTTGTCCTTTACTGCAAAGTCCTTTCCCTGCAGATGCCAATTCTGTATGTCTGCTGGAGTTACAAGTTGCCTGGCTTTATCCTTAACTTCCTCTATGGATTCTGTGGTGATTACACCCAGAATTCTTTGTTCGGGAATGATTGGTACAGGTTTAGGGTTGATCAAGTGTTCTTCCACTCCCATCCGAGAAAGGGCATCAGCTTTACCTTTTTTTGTACCAGGTCGATAGGTAATTATGAAGTCAAACTCGGCAAAGAATAATGCCCAACGCAGTTGTCTAGAGGATTGGGCTTTTGCGGTTTTCAAATATTGCAGGTTTCGGTGATCCGTAATCACAGTAACGGTGTATCTGGCCCCCAGCAGATAATGCTGCCAAGCCTTAAAGGCAGACTTGATAGCCAGAAGTTCCTTGTCAGTAATCGTGTAATTGATTTCAGGAGGCGAGAATTTGCGGGACCAAAATGCCACGGGATGCAACTGATTGGTTACCGGGTCCTTTTGTGATAGAACTGCCCCCATGGCAAGGCTTGAAGCATCAGTTTCCACGATGTAGGGGAGTTCGGGGCGAGGGTGTTTTAAGATTGGTGCAGAGATAAATTTAGTCTTCAAATCCTGGAAAGCTTGTTCCGCCTCGGTAGACCATTCAAAACGTTTGTTTTTCTTTAACAAGGCAGTGATGGGCTGGACTATTCGAGAGAATTCGGGGATAAACCTGCGGTAAAAGTTAGCGAAGCCTAACATGCTTTGCACACCTTTTACGGAGGATGGTGATGGCCATTTGAGAACTGCATCGACCTTCTTTGAATCCATACGCACTCCGCCAGGTGATAATATGAATCCCAAGAATTCAACTTCAGTCACGTTGAAAACACATTTTTCCAATTTAGCGAAAAGTTTGTGTTGACGCAATCTTTCGAGGATCATTTTCACGTGTTTCCGATGTTCAGATTCCGATGAAGAATAAACGAGGATGTCGTCAATGTAAACAACAACACACACATCTATGAGCTCTCTGAGCACATCGTTCATAAAATATTGAAAGGCGGCCGGGGCATTGCAAAGTCCGAAGGGCATGACCTGATATTCAAATAGCCCATACTTGGTGCGGAAGGCCGTCTTCCATTCATCGCCCTCTTTTACTCGTACCAAGTGGTAAGCTCCTCTAAGATCCAGCTTTGTATATATGCATGCTTTTCTGACTTGGTCCAGGAGTTCAGGGATCAAAGGTAACGGATATCTATTCTTAACGGTGATCTGGTTCAGGGAGCGATAATCTATACAAGGTCTAAGGTCTCCTTCCTTTTTTGGAACGAAGAACGAAGCTGAAGAAGCAGGGGACTTGGAAGGACGAATAAACCCATTTGCCAGGTATTGATCCAGGTATTGCCGAAGGTGAAGGTTCTCAGGCTCGGTGAGGGCATAAATTCTACTACAAGGAGGAGTAGATCCAGGTATCAGGTCTATCTGGCAGTCATAAGACCTATGAGGAGGTAGAGAGTTAGCCTGATCCTTCCGGAAAACATCTTGGTATTCTAGGTATTCGGGAGGTAACTGAGGAGTCTCTGAAGAAATTGCTGCCAGTGCAACACCAGGTGGAGGGTGACAAGTAGAGACACATTCTGGAAACTGGACCGTTCTTGCTCGCCAATCGATCAGAGGATTGTGTTTCTCTAACCAAGGTATTCCTAGAATAATCTGAAACTGAGGGGCCTTGATCACATCGAACACGATCTTCTCATGGTGTCCATCTTGACTTACTAGCGTCACTTCTTGAGTGGTATGCGTTACTGGCCCGGAGGCTATCTCCGTACCATCCACCGTAGTAATGACGTCCTTTACAGCCTTGGGACAAAGAGTTAGATTCATCCTCAAAACCATTTCATGATCCACATAATTGCCGATGGCACCGCTGTCGACGTAAGCTTCAATTGCATGTAATCGATCCGGATTATCAGGGCTAATGAGGACCATAGGTATCACGAAATGCGAGGTCACGGAACTGGTTTTCACGCTCGGCAAGAGGACCTCTATTCTTGTCGGGCGAGGTCGTTTCCCTGCTCAGAGTTTGTAACTTTGGTAACTGCAGCTCCTACTGCCTTCTTGGCAGGTTTCACCGGACAGTCTCGAAGAAAGTGCCCTGAGTTTCCGCAATAGAGGCATAATTGCAACTGTTTTCTCCTTTCCCGCTCCTTTTGTGTTAGAGGACCTTTCAGACCCCCTATTTGCATGGGTTCCCCAGAGTCTACTCCTTTGGAAGGAGTTGGTGGTTTGGAAAATACTCGAGCATCAAACTTGGAACGATCGGCCTTCCTGTTCTGCAGTCTGTGATCTATTTGAACGACTAAGTCTATATAGTCCGAACAATCTTGTGGGGGATTCACTACTTGGGCTAACACATCTTTGAGCTCTCCACGTAGACCTCTATAAAACAGCGTAATCCTTTTGTCCTCAGGCCATTGAGTTTCCACTATCAGTCTGTTGAAAGACGCAATATAAGCCCAAAGGTCTTGATTACCTTGTCGCAACGAAAGAAGCTCATTGTCCAAGGCCTGCCCCTGTGAATGTCTTGCGAACAGTTTTTTCATACTGAGCTGAAAAGCTTGAAAATCATGGAGGACCGGATCATCTTGATTTACTAGAGGGATCGACCAGTCTGCCGCATTGCCACTAAGGTACGAAAGCACGAAAGCTACTTTAGCTTGATCAGTTGGAAAGGCTGCTGGCCGGCATAAGAAATGCAACCGGCACTGATTGATAAATACTGCAAACCTCTTTGGGTCACCAGAAAATCGTTCAGGCGGAGCCAGAGGTACATTCCCACGTAGGTTGATCTGCACTGGATTCATAGAGGATGTAGAAGGAAGATTTCCCCCAGATGCGGGTAACGGGGTCTGTCCGGCTTGTGACTGTAGCAATTGTCTAGCGAGATCATCTGTTCGCTCCTTGGAAATGATCAGTTCCCTTCTTAGAGCGTTCGTTTCCTGACGGGCTGCCTGCACTTCTGCCCTTAGTTCCCCAAGTAACTGGGCTAGCTGGTCGGTATCCGAGGTTTCCATAGCGCCTGGACGGGAGTTTTGTGGTAGGCTTTGCGTTCTGTAATGCTCACCTGATTCCCGTAGAGGCGCCGGTCTTGACTGGGCGTATACCGTATCTTCAAAGGTGATGTGTAACACACGGCTGGCTCTTTGGGCTGGACCTCTGTGCACTGTATGTCTGACTCGAAGGGTAAGATGTCTTAGGTAAGTGAACGCGGTGCTCTCCATCTGCCTCGAGGCAGGGTGCTGTAACCAGTTTCTTCACTGGATAAGGGGAGCAGCCCTCTTGACTTCAGAGGACTGCTGTCCGTCGTTTACTGCACGAACGGTAAGTTTCGAGTAATTCTAAGGTCTTTAAAGTCTTTAGTAATGATGTTTCTTGTTTTGCAGGGTTCCGGCGATGGCGGATGATGGGCTGAAGTGAGTTGAAGATGGAGCCCGTGTGATGAATAGAAGCGCCTGGAAGCACATAAGTAAGTGCTTGTTGCCTGCTTCACGATGCGCTCTAACTGTCTTTTTATTTTGCAGGTACAAGTTCGGAGCGGCTGCAGGGTGCCGGAATACCCACTGGGTTAGATGTGGAAAGGAGTAATGGCACGTGAGTATTAAAGTTCCCCAATGTCTTTAAACGCACCTTGTTTTGTCTTTCAGATGCGGGATGCAGCGCCGAAGGCCTCCGGAGCGTGCGAAGAGTTGGTAAGCTTTTGTCTTTCAGATGCCGGAATGCAGTGTGAAGACCTCCGGAGCGCACGAAGAGTAGGTAAGCCTTTGTCTTTCAGATGCCGGAATGCAGCGCGAGGCGTTGGTGACAGCCGATGGACCAGGTAAGTGAAGAGCTGTCACTGAAGACCGTAATGCTAACCTGTTCTTTCTTGTCTTTATAGGTGTTGCTGAAGACTGGATTCAGGATGGTAAGCCTGTTTCCTTAGGCCCAGGATCAGATGCAGAAGACACGATGAGCGTTCTGCTGCTGAGGATGCAGAATAACGCAAAGCAAGATTCATCCATCGGGTGTGGTTTAAATAGCCTCCTGTAGTGCTTAGGTGTCTCCTTCCAAGGCCACGACTAGGTAAGAAAAGAGTTCCTGCTTTCCAGAAGAGTTTCAGTGTTCTGAATCTAGGGAGTGGCTCCTGTCCCACCCAACAGGAAAAGTAGTTCCAAACAGAAGAGGATCAGAGACTCAACTGGCAGGCAAGTAAGCAGCATGGTCTGCTGCAGGTAAGTCCACCCAAGCATTATGAGCCCGGCGCGTCCAGCGCTGGGACTGGGCATATTTATGAGCCTGGTGGCACTGGCGCCAGGACTGGGTCCAAAAGGTCCCAATTGGGACTGGTTGGCACTCGGAACCTGGGTTATGGATCTGCTTCCAAGGGAGTTTGGAAAACCCTGACCTTTTGGAAGCAGAGATCATGACATCATTCATTTTAGTGAACGTCAGTTGGTCTACAAGAGCTACAAAGAGGCTTCTCCGGCTGTCAGATACAAAAGTGCCTACAGCACTAATACTATGTTTTAACTGTGCACTAGTACGGGTTCAGCTTTGTCGATGCTATCAGTAACCTGTATATAATAGTATTTTTATACTGGAATCCTATGAAAAATCTCTTGACCAGATCCTTGATCAGCTCGATACTATCCTTGAAGACGCCTACTTCACCAACCCACAGTATAACATATAGGAGGTGATTTTAATGCATGCTGTCTCCCCCCTCCTCCAGCTAGGACACATAAGGAGCCCTCTGTATATTATCTGACTGCAAAAAACAATGGTGACAGATGGAAAGAATTCATAGAAAACTAGGACATCCACTTCCTGGAATTCAATCATGAAGCTTCCCATATACATGGCATAGTGGTACAAAAGTCTCACGGATAGACTATTTTGCAGTTTCCTCTCATCTCTTGCCCTTATCCAAGCCAGTATCTACTATAAACCTCCAACTAGGACATCATTTAATCATATTAACCCACATCTATGCCAAGGGCCCCTCGCCCAAGATTGTGCTTTCGCTGAAGCTATTGGAGATTGATCGCCCCATGCTGTCAATCAGATGGATTTCCTACTTATGTCAAACATGAATTGCCATGATTACTAGAGAGATGGCAAACATTAACAGTAGGACTTTGGGCAACTTAAACACCCATTTAATAGAAGCAACCTACAATAAAGTGACGTTGGTAATGCTGGCTAAACTGGGTGAGGCTTTCACCCAAATGCGCTCTGACAAATTACCTACCTATAACATCGAGATTCGTGCAACCAAACCTCTCAAAAACAAGCTACATCGCCAATTAAATAAACTCCAATTGCCAATTAAAGACTATCTGAATAGAAAGAGGGATATTAGCAACTCACACAAAAATAAATACCATAATATAAAACACAGGCTATATATCATAAATAATAAAAAACGAATTGCTGATTTGTGCTCCAACAATAGAAGATCTGTATGGGCTGTACTAAGAACTAGCTTCTCTAATCAGGTAGATAGTCTATCCTCTTCGATAGCAGCAGAAAAATTGTATACTTTCTTCCTGGACAAATACAAACGGCCTTGCAGATTCAAGAATGTATCGGCACCCAAACGTATGCAGCTAAAATTTGCGGCATGCCCTTGGACAACAGCAAATATAGAATGGGCAATCTTGCGGCTGAACTTCTCAAAGGCACTGGGACCGGACGGGATCCCAGCCTGCGTGATTAAACACAACCCACGTTTTTGGGCCTCGATAATTAAAATGAAATTCAACAACATTATATAAAATAGTCTTTATAAAATACCAATTTCATGGCATGCTTCAATCATAGTAGCAATTTGGAAGAAAGGCGATCCTGCAGGACCAGGGAAATTTCACTCAATTGCGCTGTTGGACATATCTGAAAAGATATTTTCTATATTAATTCTAAAGGAACTGGAATTTCACGTAAAATAAAACAATATTTTCTCACGATTTCAAGTGGGATTCCGTCGGCAGATGGGGACCACTCTCAATGCAACTATTCTAGTACATTTGCTTGACAAGGGCAAGAGCAGCGATTCCGGACCCATTTATTTGGTGTCCTTAGATTTAACCGCATATTTTGACTGCGTTATTCACAATGTCCTTTGGAGAAAGATGACTGAAATGGGTTTTCAGCAGCACACGATCTCGCTATTCGCCATGCTACACGAAAACACGACCTTCGGTGTTAGAATTACCCAACAGGGGGCAACGACCGATTCAATTCCGACATGTGTCGGAGTCAAACAGGGCTGGAATCTGGCGGCTACTTTTTTTTAACTTATATCTGTGTGATATGGACACTATATGGTTGCAGAGGACATCTTTTCCGGCCAGGTTATGCAAATTAAATATTCAGCATTTGCCAATGACATTTTGCTTTTGACACTACCCCATTTGGTCTGCAGGCTAAGCTTGAGCTTTTTGCCTTGTATGCTAACCAACTTAACCTGCAGTCCAACGCTACTACTAAATCCTATATTATCATTTTCCATAACCGAAAAAAGAAAACTGTTGCATACTATTAGATGACACTAAAAGTGAGCGAGCTCTTTCCGCAAAATAACCTTTGTAATATATCATCAATCATTATGTAGAAAAAAGCTCTCACAGACAAAGTGAAGCCACTTTGTTCACAAATGAAAATGATATACAGCATATACTGAGAATGTTCTTTGTCTCTGCTTTTTGATTATTACACCCTGAAAGTAGAGGCCGTTATTCTTTACGGCCTGGACATGTGTCTGGTACATCTTGACACCATCCTAAACCAAGCCCAGAGAATGCTATGGAAACCCACTCTTAGGCTAGCTAACGCAATTCCTAACACAATACTACGTCATGTGCTGGGGATTATATCACTGGCTGCTAGATACAATTGGAGATAGCTAAACAACTTCTCTAAAATGTTAAATCCACTGAGCAGCTCCTTGTACGAAAACATTGACAATATGATAAGGGAGGACAATTCGTACTCTATAAAGAAATATCAGGACAAGATGATTGCATTGTTAGATAGCATTACCCTGAAAGCCATTGATTTGGGAGAAAGACGACTTATGTAAAGAAAAGGCTTTTTGAACACGACTGGCTTCTAACCTTAGAATCCCTTGTAAAATACAAACAGTATAACGAAATAGCATGTTTTCCAACCAAACGAGTCCCATATCAAAGGTATCTAACATGCTTTCCTAGTAATAGGGCATGTGACTCATACTTACGCTTTAAACTGAACCAGTTCCACACTAATGAGAAAACACAACACTGATCAAATGGAACATTGGCCAAGACCCATGGGATGGGCCGATTTTGATGGAATGTCACCCAAAAGGAAACCTTAAAACACTTAGAGCCTCATTCCGACTCAGGCGTTAAGGGGTTTACGGCGCCGTAAACGGCGCCGACCCTTAACGCCTGATTACAAGGTTCCCTTTGCGGGATGGCTGTTTAATGCCTGCTTTTTGCAGGTGTTAAAAGCCATGCCGCAAAGGGACCTTGGCGATAATTACGGCACCGTAATTTACGGTGCCGTAATTATCGCCTTTCCCCATTCCCATTATGCCCTATGGGGCAAAAATGGGAATGGGGAAGGGGCCATTGGTGAATGGGGAATTACCGCCCCACTCACCTTGGAATGGGGCGGTAATTCCGCCATCCACCATTGCGGAATTGCGACCTTAGCGGCATGGACCATGGTGCTAGTAGCACCATGGTCCTCCGCCAAGGTTGTAATGAGGGCCTTAGTGTATTGTGACTTCTTTAAGATGCACAGAACTAACATCTTCGGTACAGTATATACTGGTTCCACAGTTTGCGCAAGGGAGCTGTTGTAGACACGTTGCATGTAGTGGACAAGCACCACCTTGATGTTATCACCGACTAGTTTACTGAACATAATTAACAAGGAGATTCAGTCTAAAACCTGTTGGCCCACAGATGACACTGTTCAACGTTATCCATGCATCAGTCCAGTTACTAACGGTACTGAATATGGTGAACATAAGCAATCATATGCGTATCTACCATATGACACGAGTCTGAAAAGGAAACTTATCACAGCAGTGTCTCAAACTCGTTTCATTAATAACAAATACTGCAAATTCTGGATCATTCCGATAGTAAACTACTATAAACAAAAAGTGTTACCCCTATTCCTTTATGGATCAGAAACTAAAAGCTGGAAGATCAAGCTGTATTGGGATAGGTATGATTTTGGAAAACTTTTAAAAACCTTCCCGTGTCAGTTCCATTATTAATGGTAAGGCATGAACTAGGTTTAATTTCATTATATGCGCATTATCAATGGAAGATATTCTCACTATATCGAAAATTCCTAGAAGTGAATAATACTAAGGTTTATTAAAAATATTAGCGGATTATGTGAAATCATCATCAAATACATTTATCAACAACTGGAAAGCAACAATATCTGCTCGGAGCTGACATTTCAATTGAATTGCTTCTTAAGTATCCCAATAGAGCGAAATTTACGCTATGGGAAACAGATTGGATTGCAACTCGGACAAATGTCTAACCCACCATGATTTTGTGAAAAGCCCATTTATGTTAAAACGCTATGGGCCCATTGCTCCATAGATTATAAAAACACCAAATCATAGTCACCGGGCAGGTCTCTTGCGTTTTATATTGAATTTGTGGCAAACAAGAGAAATTCTGGTACGATGGTATCCGCTAAAGGAACAAACTATTATATGTAGATACTGTCAACAAGCTGTCAAAACTTTACAACATATGGTGGCTAAATGTTCAAATCTTATAGTACCCAGAACCATGTACTTTAGGAAACACTTTGGAAGTTATAGAGTTATGATGAGGGAATGTTGTGGTACTATCTCTTTCATATTCAGACAAAAAGTATTGGCTATGCGATTGTAACATTTTTAGAAACCCTAGATTTGGAAACTAATAATGTGATAACTTGAGATGAGTTAGGTAGACCAATTACTATAGAATTGTATAAAAAGTCAAGCTTTTAGGCCATGATTGTAAAAGTTTTATATAAATAATTGAGAATATTATATGTTAAATCAATTAATTTTGAATGTAGTAAGTTGTAATTTGTAAATTATAATGTAATGATTCCTACTTTTATTCTCTTGTTTGGAGTCTCAAGAAATGTATACTTATTTCTGTTACTTTTTAATGTAAAAATTGAAAGGTTGAATGTTTCAGCCGTATCCATAAAAAAAAGAATATGGTGGGTTCTAGAAGATATAATTGAACTGCATTTCAAAATTGCATATTACATCTTGAATACGCACCAACATTGTTTAGGAACCCTCCAGATTATGTCCCGCTTTGCATATATATGTCAAATTATAGTACTGAATCTCAAATTGTACTTAGAATCCTATTTTAGGCACTCGTGCTTTGCGTATATAACCATTTTGCACATGAACGTATATGTGTATATGTTCTCTACTCATTTGTGTTCTAGTAATGAAGATCCTTGATTCCTACATACAATTACTTGTTTAGAATGAAATATAAGTCGAGGATTCTTGGAATTGTAGAGACATGTATCCAGGTGAGAGTTAGATGTCAGTAGTACCTCCTATTGGAATACCAAAGGTTTATGATCACACATGGATAGTTCTTGCGGTTGATGGAAATGTACTGAAGCAGTAGCATGCAATTAGACTTATTTCTTTTTTCCTTTTTTCTTTTCTTTCATTGTATAATATGTATAATTTTGCACATGCAGCTGTTTGTAAAAAAAATAATAATACATTGCGTTAGCAATAACTAGGGGGGAAATAAGTTTATATTCTTAGGAACCTTTTTTAAATTGAATATTAACTTATATGAAGTTATGTAGTCATTTACTGTGTAATATTGATATATGTTTGAAAACTGCTATTTGGTTGTTTAGTTTAGTCTATTTTCGATTTGTTTTCGAATTTTATGTAACAAGTGTAATGATTAAAAGAAATGTTGTAAAAGTTTGTAAATCAAACTAAAAAAATAAATAAAAATAACTTTAAAAAAAAAAGAACTGTGCACTAGCTGGAGGTAGCTTAGGGTGCCACTGGTTAGAAAGAAATGTGCTGCTGGACAAACAGACTGATTGGCAAATTAATACTGCAATGATTCATCATCTTTGCCAAGCTGGCATGTGTTGATCAAATACATACCCACCATCTGTTTTGCTGATGTTCCATTAACACTACCTATTTCTCAGCCAAACCCAAACACACTGAAGAATACAGGTATGGTTTTCACAGAAGCACCTGCACGCATCGCCATCACCAAGCATCAGATGAACCCTTTACTTTTCGACGAGACAACTTACAGTTACTATCAAACTCAAACGCACTGTCAAATACTACAATGATGAAAACTTGCAAATTTGAAGTGTGTGTCCCATTGGTTTAAACAGTTAACGTGGCCCCAACAGTCCAATCATATACTTCCACCTTGTCCCCTTTTCCTTCTTCCTCTTTCTGAATCTGGTCGACAATGAAACTCTGTGTCACAACCGGTAAACGCTTGAACTCCCGAAAGTCCTTCCATCATTCCTCAGGACCCCAAAGGTTTCAAATCTGCACCTATCAAAAAATTAACCAGTATCACTTAACCAACTGTTTCATAATTAGTGGGCAACGTAGAAAACAGTTGTTTACACAAATATGAATTGACATAAAATGATCACACATACAACATTCAGTTCTCGTTCATTCGAAACTATCTGCGACGTTGCAAGGGTGGGATAATCCTTCACCTCAGAGTCTTTAATAGAATCATGACTTTCTATTACAAATGTATTGAAAATCTGTATTCTATGTCAAGACTCGGAGGCTCTGATTATGCTCATTTAAATCTCACTTACCACCAACGCTGCTACTTGATCCACTGGTCTAAAGTAAACATTTTTGAAAGTCGACTCACTTGACCAGTCTGCCGCTTTCATAATATCCTCCAAGCAAGCTCCCATTTTGAATGTTGTGGATGCCATGGCCCTCACTAGCAGAATGTGCCCCGAAATGAGCAGCATTAATGCCTGCTTGGCTCATGCACCATCTTACCAATTCACTAATGTAGCTGATGCCACCGCCCTGAAAGGTTTCTTTACTAGTATCAATAATTGGGATTCACATGCTGGGCTATGCTGAGCTGCCACAATTTCATATGTCTTAAGGCAACTAATCGGACATAACTTCGGCCTGGTTGGAAATGTTGAGTATTTTACAGTTTTGATTCTGGTGCTTCTGTGTCCTCATTCCCAAGGAGTCCCATGGGACTCCACAGGAATGGGGACTTACACATTCCAACGCCTGACATCCTTGCCCAACACCACCTGGAATATCCCGGTGGTACTGGGATATCAGGCAGCGGATCAGGGACCCCGCTCCCTCCCGCCTCCCTGTCCGCCCCCCCCTCTGATTGGTGCATACTGGTGTCCTTCTGGACTGCCTGACGGTTGCTCTCCCCTCTCGCTTCTTTTGTATAGCAAAGTGGCTGTGAGCAGTTCGCCACCAGTCCAGCTTGCTGGTAAGACCCCAGCATGGTCATCGGGGCCTGCTTTCACTGTTTTTATTTTTTTTGTTGTATTTGCACTACTGATATCTGCCGCCTTCTTGAAGAACTCGACCTTGATGTCCTCGGTCTCACTGAGACATGGTTCACGGCCAGCTCTATCACCAGCTTTGACACACTCCTACCTGACGGCTACAAGATCCTCTCTGTGCCCAGGCCCAACAGATCTGGTGGGGTGTTGCCCTTATCTTCCCTGAGTGGATTCCTGCCTCTGTCACCCCTATGCAGACTTACTCCTCTTTTGAATGCCTCGTCTGCCGGCTCTCTCTCTCCACAAGCCATTCCCTTACTGTGGCTACTATCTATCGGCCACCTGGTCAGATTTCTTCCTTCCTCTCTGAGTGGGCTGACCTTGCCTCCTCACTCCTGGCCTCAACAACTCAACTCCTCCTTCTGGAGACTTCAACATCCACCTGGATGCCTCCTGTCCCCCCTCTAGACACTTTTGCGACCTGTGTGACTCTCTCTCACTCACCATTCTCCCCTCTGGCCCGACTCATTCTGCAGGGCACACTCTCGATGTTCTGATCTCCTCTGACCTTCCCCTCCATGTACCTCTCTCTACTCCTCTCTGCTGGAGTGATCACTTTCTCCTATCCTCCCACCTCACCCTCCCTATCCCCCAGATCAAGCCACCTCCATCACTGCCACCCACCTTCTCGGTCATTCGACCTATGAAGCGCGTGTCAGTTGAGGCTTTCGCCACCACCTTCTCACCCCTTCCTTCCCCTTTGGCTGACTCTCACCCTGACACAGCCCTCTCCCTGCTCCACTCTTCTATATCTGATACTCTCGATATCCTTGCCCCTGTCATGAGAATCTGCCTGAAGCCCAAAGCCAAGTGTAACTCCTGGTATGATTCTGATCTTTTCACCCTAAAATGCAAGTGCAGGGTGGCCGAGAGGAAATGGCGTGCTTCATGTTCATCCTCTGACAAACTGGCCTGTCACCTGCTACAAAGGCAATACCGGCTCTTCGTCCTCACCAAGAAGAGAGCGTATATCCAAGCCCCCATCTCTGTAGCATCTAACAACTCGGCTGAACTCTTTAAAATCAAGGAACTAGCCAATCTTGCAGCAGTGTCTACCTCTCCTGTATCTTCCCAGGCTCTCTGCACGGCACTGGCTTCTCTCTTCATTTCAAAAACTCAGAACATCCTGTCCTCACTCTCCTCCTATCGCCTCCCTCCATCCCTTGCTCTTCCTCTGGCCCTTTTGCAATCACCCCCCCTCCCTCCTTCTCTGCCTTTCCCCTTTTTCCCCTTTTCTCTGCTGACGAGGTTTCTAGCCAAGTCCGATCTATGAAAGTCTCCTCGAAACAGGTTCACCCCTGTTCCTCCAAAACTATCAAGGACCATATTGACTCCCTGGCTAATATCTGCAATCACTCCTTCGCCACTGAAGTCTTCCCATCCCCCTTGAAGCAATCCCTTGTGCACCCCCTCCTTAAGAAACCCTCTGCCGACCCCTCCTGCCCTGCTAACTATCGCCCAATCTCCATCACTCCCTTCCTGGGAAAGCTCCTGGAGAAACTGGCCATCTCCCAGCTTAATCTCCACACTGAATCTGTTGGTTGTCTTGTCTTCACGACCATCAGTCTGGCTTCAGAGCTGCCAGAAGCACGGAAACTGCTCTCCTGAACATCCGTGAAGACCTGATCTCCAAACTTGACTCCAACACCCTGTGTCTCCTCATCTTGCTTGATCTCTCTTCTGCCTTTAATACTGTCAACCATGCCATCCTGCTCAACCGTCTCTGTGATAACCTGGGTATCACTGGCCAGGCTTTGGCGTGGCTGACCTCTTTCCTCTCCGACCGACCCTCCCAGGTCCAACTTGGATCCTTCCTCTCTGATATCTTTTTATCTACCTGTGGTGTCCCCCAGGGATCTAACCTCTCTCCCTGGCTGTTCAACCAATACCTGGCACTCCTAGCCCACCGCACCGCCGCTCTCTGCCCCAATTTTCAGTGCTATGCGGATGACTCCCAACTCATTTTCAGTCTACCCTCGGCCTCCTCCTCTCCTTCCCTCATATCTGACTGTCTGTCTGCTATCCAGGAGTGGTGTACCGCCAATGACCTCTGCCTTAATGCCAGTAAGATTTTACTCATTGGCACACCCACTCCCTCCTTCCGTGCAGCTCTCTGGCCGGTCTCCATTGGCCCTCTTCCTGCTCCCACCTGCAAGGCTAAAAGCCTTGGGGTCACCTTCGACTTCACACTCTCCTTCTCTCCTCATATCTCCGATGTCTCTAAGAAGTCACAATACCAGCTACACCTCCTCAGAGGTATTCTTCCCTTCCTCTCCTTCCACCAGAAGCTCACTGTCTCCAGACCCCTGGTTCTCTCTAGACTGGACTATTGTAACAGCCTCTATCTAAATCTGCCTGCCTCTACTCTCTGCAACTTATCCAGAACAGGACTGTGAGACTTGTCCTTGGCCTCAAGCCCAGGGATCGTATCTCTCCAGGACTGAAATCTCTGCACTGGCTCCCAGTGGCTGTGAGGATTAAGTTCAAAACCCTCTGCATTGTCCACAAGGCTTTCTGGGGCCTGGGGCCGCAATACCTCGCTCCAAGAAACGAGTTGGTGGTAGATCTCTCTCTTCGGCAGGGTCCTCCCTCTGGAACAGCCTTCCTGCCTCCCTGAAAATTGAGGAGAACCATCTTCAGTTCCGGAAGCACCTCAAAACCTTCCTCTTTGCTTCTGCTTTCTCTCTCCCTCTCCCCTGCTGAATTCCTGTCTGTAATTACACTGGCTACCTGGCCACCCTTCTGATCTCGATCCCTGGCCCCACCAATTGCACACCTGCACTGCCTCCCTGGCAACCCCCGAACCTGGGGACTGTTTTTCTGTATCCCTAGAGTCCCCCCTACCAGCACTTATGTGTGCTCTTACCTGCACTTGCCACCATGCGGCAGTTCTATTATCTTATTTATTCTACTTTCCCATGTACTGCACTTTCCCCTCCCCGTTTCCCCCACACTTATCCATTTCCCCCTTCCCAAGCACTTGCGCGATCTAAATGACACCTGGCCTAGTAAGATCATTGTCTGTCCTCCCTCTGTTTCCCCCTCCCTTGCCTTGTCGCGCCTCGAAACACTTGTGTATAGGCACGTTACAAATGCCATATCATATCATATCCTAACAGTGTTACGAGATAGACGGCAGCCCGTTGGTAGCACCTGCTGGTTACCGCTGACCTCGTAATGAGACCCTATAGAGAGAGAAACAGAGGGGAGGCAGAGAGACATACTATAGTCAGAGAGAGATTCATAACTAGAGAGAGACAGGTGCAGTATATATCCCAGTGACATACTCTACAGAAAAAAAAACATAAAGAAAGCAGAATGTACTGTATCATTTGCAGTGCATAGATAGTAGAACCTAGGTCCTATTAAGACAGGTGGGCCATCACCAACTCTTGGGGGCTCTCTGTTAAGGAAAACGTGATGCTAGAATATTTTGTCACATCACTACATACGTACTGTAACAGATCACATTGTGAGAACTTTCAGAAGAAATTGTGAATGAGAGAGACAGAGCAAAATATAACGAGTGTGAGAGAGAAAGAGAGTGAGAGGAAGAGAGGGGGCAGAGAGTGAGTGGCAGATATTGGCAGCGATTGACTTAACAGCGGTGTGTGGTATACTTTGGCAAGCAACATATGTACTGAACAGTAATGATAAAGCAGAGACAGAAAGAGGTTAGCTGGTGGACAGTACCTACTCCGTTGAATAGTGAGCACCTTGTCCTTCTGCACCACCTTAGTTTGTTCCATGGGGGACTTTTCAGTGTGCTTGGACATCAGAGCTTGCTTGTGCTTGGGGCCGGGAAGGGTCTTCCAAGCTCTGGGAAATCAAAGTAGAGTTAATTTGGCATGGAACAGGCTTTGTTAAAGTTCTTTTTTTCCATGTGTGGGGAATATTCATACACCAGGAAAAATAGTGATAAGATTGGAATATTGACTGGGCTCTAAAACACAATCTGGCCTTTGTCACAACCATGAAAACATGTGTACGCTAATTGTGGCACCCCTCACAGGGGACAAAATTCGAAAGCAAGGTGAAAGCAGGAGAAGGGTGGAGAGTCAACGTGAGGAATGCACGTGTAGTAGCAATTGCTTGTCTTTGGATGGGGTGAACAAAGGCAGTGGCTGTCTATTCTAAGAGTATTTGTTTTGTGATTTGTCTAATGCAAGAATGGGAAGCATTACATTGGTCTGTGGCCTTCTGGACCGATGAAGGAGCGCAACACCCCCAGTACGAGAATGCAGCTGGCGTGGATCCATGACCTTCAGCGATCATCAATACATACAGACACAGGCATTGGGTTCTTTTAATATTCAGATCAAAACTAGATTTTAATAGGGGAGACCAGTATGCAGTATGTACATGCAGGTAGGTCTATCGACATTACTTTAGCTTGGTTGACAGGATATTAGACAGGATATCAAGCTACACCATTTCCAAGTAGGGAAATGCTGGATATACAACGTTGTATTTGCAGCTACAATCTAAGGATTCCTAAAATGGATCTCACTGCACCAAAACCAGAGATGCAATCCATTCAGCTGATGTACAGAATCGACAGCAAGTTCATATCTGAGCCACAAAGGTAGAGTTTTGCAATTGTCACAGCACCAGATGTTATATGCTGAGGGGCCGATTCATGGAATTTTTTTCACGGTTCAAAGTGACTTTGCACTGCTGATAAGTGACTTTGCACTGCCACCACAAACCCTGATTCATGGAACTGTGCAAAGTGTATTTTTGCAGTGCAAAGTCAGTGCAAAGTCATTTTGTACTGCAAACATGACTTTACAATGACTTTGCGCTGCACAAATACCCTTTGCACAGTTTAAGGAATAAGGGTTTTTTGTCGGCAGTGCCAAGTCACTTTGAACCATGCAAACAATTCCATGAAACGGGGCCTATGACTTCCATTACTCCTCGCCATCGACCATGCTGGCTTGGGCTGATGGGAGCTAAAGTCAAAAACCTCTAAAGCGCCAAAGCTGTAGACCCATGATTAGTGAACAGGAAAGAAAGCTCCTCCCTAATGATAGGCTATCATTTATGATTTCAGGAAGGCTCTCATAATTAGCATATTCCACTTTGCAGCAACTGTAACCCTACCTTTGGGACTGGCAATTCTATGCTTGTCCTTCAATGGAACAGCAGCTGTGTGTCCAAGAGTCCGGCTTGCCATCATCACAGCATCAGTGGATTTCACCTTTGCAATGTTCATGGAGATAATACATTAATAAAGAAACCTTCTGTAGTATAGTATTGTTCAATGTGTAATGTTTCATTTAACATTAATGGACATGTCTTGCCTGCCCTCCATCCACAAGTGCTTGCTGGTAGCTCTGGGCAAACAGACAGGGGGATATAATTGCCAATCATGGCGACTTTAATGACTTTGGGGGAAAGGGCCGACAGAAATATGCAATGGTACCAATGGTAACAATTGCTTTCACGAGACATGAGAAGGCACCAGAGGGATGAGACAAATCTATGGTGCCTGGCACACAATTTCCCAATGGTTTTCTTAAAGGACTGCTATCAGGTTCATTGTGTGGGAGAGGGTACAAATCAGGTGTGTAAACTCTTCTCTGCCTCAAGAGCACCCAGAGGTAGAGAGGAGTGTGGCCAATAGAGGGACACAGTCTTGCTGCCTGGCACATAATCAGCCAGTAACCAAGGCCACGTTAAGGGACAATTGTCAAAGTTAATGGAAGGTGAATGGGCTAAAATCAGATGCAAGTGCACCACTCTGCTGTAAGAACATTCCAAGGTGGAGAGTTGAGAAAATTCAATTGTGGGGCATGGGGGCGATGGGATAGCAAGAGACAAGACAATAAGTGTTTGCCACCTTCTCTGCGATGCATGCCATCCAAACACAATGCTGAATGTGCTTTGGGGTCGGAGGGGCTCATTATGTTGTACCATAGATGGAGCACTGGATAGTCATTGTCACTTTGAAGATGAGTGCAATATCCAATTGTAACTAAGTACTTTGACATATGGGAATGATTAGAAAATGGTGGATGCTTCCCCAGGCTCCCCAGGCTTCATGCTCTCAGTGATAGTTGTGAAGTAGTAGGAGCGTTCATCACGGCTAACAAGGGGCTGGGTTTGAATCTCACATGTTCCAATACCTTTTGGTAGGGGCTTTTTTTAAATTGATTGTTGTGATTTTGCCTTGTTGTCATAAAGCAATTTCAATTTAAAAAATAATAAACTTATTACGTTTATAATAAATTTTAAAAAATGGGCAAATCAAAACAGGAAAGCAAAACACATTATATTGTAGTAGCGGTGGGGCAGATCAAATCCTAGGACCAACTGATTTTGGGATGAAGTACTGGATGCACAGCACATCCAAGTGATGAGCCTCAAGCCAGGTTCAAACCCATGCCCACAATCTGCTCAAAGTAGGCGAGCAACCACGTGGCTAGAGATGCTACAGAGAGCATGGGCATCCACGTGTGTGCTCCCTACCCCCATTTAATGAGAAGGAACCACCTTGAAATGAAACATAGAAGCTTGAACGGCTGTCCATGATCAAACCTAAGACAGAAAGAGGCTGAGCAGTACTGAGAGCTGTTGTCAGTGCGGCCAAGCAAGAGATGCTACAGAGAGCATGGGCATCCACGTGTGTGCTCCCTACCCCCATTTAATGGGAAGGAACCACCTTGAAATGAAACATAGTAGCTTGAACGGCTGTCCATGATCAAACCTAAGACAGAAAGAGGCTGAGCAGTACTGAGAGCTGTTGTCAGTGCGGCCAATTTGGCCCATTAAAAAAGTAACGCATTCAGAACACGCTAACAAGTTTTGCACGTTAGTACTGGATTCATTTCAGCCAGTGGCACCTAATGGGGCTCATTTTATTTAAAACGTGTTAATTTCACAGATGGGAACGCCTCCGAAAGCACTTACGTGCTCTTTGGCTCCCTGCGTGCAATTTACATCATTTGCAGTACAGAAGTGCAACAAAAAGTATTAGACTTGTTGAAAAGGGTAAACATTGAAAAGGGTAAACACAATTTTTTTGCATAGAGCACAACTCGTGTGAACACATATCATAGTGTATGTTTTCGTAAGGAGTTTGCAATGGATTCCCCTGGAATACACATTCCTTTAGCAGCTTCTGGAAACCGGCACATTCGGCAAGAATCCAATGGTTTCACAGTTGCAAAAAGGGGAGGAGGGAACAGTAATCTCATTAGTTGCCTCTACTTCGCCTGAGAAAATGATCAAAATGCCCTGAGCAAAGTAGGTTTGCAAAAGCCGGTGCATGTTTAATGCCTGATTTTGAGACCACTTTTTGCACTACCGAGACTTACAAAATAAGCCCATTGTGTCTCCACGTTTTATAGTTAGTGATTTCTGTTTATTCTTTATGTTCTCCATCAAGTCTGAAAAATTGGCTTTTTTCAACATAGGACGTGTCCTTGGTATTCATTGTATTTTTCTGGGTACTCTGCCAAGGTTTATTTTTTTTTAATCAAACTATGAATGAAGGAAACCTATTTGAAACACCTGAACAAGCACCACGAACCTTCTCCTTCCTCTTGTCCAATTTCAAATTATTACTACCTGGGGAGAGATTGTTATTCCGTGTGTTTTGGGACTGATAGTGAAATATTTACTTTGGGCAATGTTGAGGGGGAAAAAAACCTGCAATTTGCCCACAGTAGGCTATCCGATGTGTGTGTATCTTTACGTCAACGGTTCCTAATGAATGCTCTGCAGACCGCAGGCAACTCAGGAATTCATCTTTTGCTTCCGGTCAGCAATTCATCTTTTGCTTCCGGTTACCTCGCCACCTCTGTGATATCAGGACCTGAAGACTTGAAGAAAATTCCATTATGAAAGGTTTGCAGCCAGACAGGTACGTAGCCAAGGGCTAGGCCCCTGTTAAATGCACATTTTTTGAGGCAGAATGGCAATTGCAGCCCTGACGGTCACCATCACTGTCATAACGGTACACAGCATTTCTGATGGACCTGAAACCCGGTATTTTCTTGAGCTTTCAACAATTGATGCTAGTACAATTCTGTGAACCATTGTCAGGCTTAACCCTTTCTTTACAAAAGCTTCAAAGGAGCTGCATGCACTTTATCACACATCAGCTATTTAATAATATTAAACCATAATTATGAGGCAAACATGGAACTAATGTACTGCTGTAATCAACTGACCCACGCAAATGATTGACACTGTATGGACAGGAATCCAATTCACAGCTCGTTTGGCCTGATTTCGAGTTGTGCATTAGCAATATTGTTAGCACCAGGATTTACATTTGCATATTTTCCAGAGGAACTGGTGGAATATATCAAGATAGCCAGTATGTCATTTGGAGCTGGCACTGGGCATTCCATCCCGACTCAGAATGCGAAATCACAGAAGTAAATGTTTGCACTGGTGAAGAGTCCATCAATGGCATGCAGAGGTTGTCCCTGCTTTCAGTCCATGCAAGGTAAGCCGCACAAGACAGCAATCACCAACTGCACATTTCGGCTCTTCCTTCAATCATGGTGCGCCGTTATTACATAAGGAACACTGCTTCAAATGTATGTATTTCTATTTTACATTTGTGGGGGGTTCTTAAGCACAAACTTTGACTATAAGAAGTCATGAGGTCAGAATGAAGGAAATTGAGAAAGTTATGGATTAACGGAACAGGGAAGTGCCTCCAAGTGACAAAAAAAAAGAAATGTAATGAGATGTTTCCTGAATGATATGGGCTGGTCGAAATTGCATTCTGCCAGCCGTGGAGGGAAGTTGGTAATATTTCTACCCATTTCCCCGAAATCCGCCTGTCCACTTCTAACGCTGCTTATTGAGAAGGGCAGTGCAAAGCTGTCTCACTTACTAAAATGAGCGGCACAAAGTTTCTCGTGCTGTCTCGCTAACTAAAACAAGCCACGCAAACTTTCTTGTGCCGCTGCATGAACTTACCACGAATCAGACAAAAAGCTGTGCAAAGTTTCTCGTTCCGCTGCGCAAACCTAAAGCGGTTCAGAAAAAACATGTGAAGTTTGTCGTGCCACAATGTGAAACTAGTATGCATCTAAAATAAGCCCACACAAAGTTTATTTTGCCACTGCACATACAACGCAACAAAGAAGACCCACACAAAGTTTCTTATGACTCTGCGCAAACCTATCACAAATTTAAAGAACACGCAACGTTTCTCGTGGCACTGCATGAAACTACCACGGTTTGGAAAAACTTGAACAAAGTTTCTCGTTTCGCAGAAAACAGCATTCTCTGCTCGAAATTGCAGATATCACAGCAACATCTCAGTGGCAGCGGAACCATAATGCTTATTTTGAGGAACAAGCGATAGCAGATCCTGGTGCAAACCCTGCACTTTTTTTGCTGTGCGGGCAAACATTTCGCTGACCCCTATGAATGATGATACCTTATTATTCTACCTGTGTTTTAAGGGCCAATTCTTCCAACATTTGGAAGCCCTTTCTGCAAAGGTTGGTCCACCCAGCCTGGTTCTAGTAAAAGAGTAAGAATGTTGTAGCCTAAGCAATCTGAGAGACAGCAGGATGTGTAATGTTACGGATGGAGGATTTGTCTTGTGTCCATGAACAGCTTTATGAAGAAGACACACCCTGTTAAAAATGATCTTATGTTTAACATGCAGGTATTGTAGTGAGAGCAGCCAAATGGAAACATGATTGAATTCCCTGAGTCCCAGCAACAACCTGGTGATCACTTTCTGTACACACTGTAAACTGGAGACTTTTTCTGAAGGTTAGGCACTATATCCAAAGTTCAAATGAGGGCACAAACCTTCATTAATTATGGTCACTTTGTGATTAGTAAGAAAACAAGATGGTGATCTGCATTTCCTGTGCTGGAAAAAAAAACAGGATATAGAGATGAAAAGTACATCTGCATCAAAGATAATACCAATATTTTCTACATGTGGGGAAGAGTTTGGGCAAATACCAAATCAATTAATCCAGAATCTTTAATCCCTAGGGTAAGTGCTGGTATTTATAGCAAGCAATACCATTTTTGGAGGGGCTGATTTTGAGATAATTTGGCCCTTGTTTGAAAAGACCCGAATGATTCATCCATTTCAGAATTTGGCCCCTGACACTCAGGAGTGTCAGGAGAATAGGATGGCCAAATGTGTTGAATGCTACTGCCAAACTAAGATGACTCTATGCCTAGTCGCGCCCTTCATGAAATACTTCTTTCAATTTATGAAGCATAGTCGTAGTGACGTTCTGCGTGCTGGACCCAAGTCTAAATCCTGTTTGATGTCAGCATCCAGCACAGAGTTAAAAAAATAATTAGGCTACACCATCACAAAAACATACCTACTCGTGAATGACTTCTTTAGCCTTTACTTAAACCGTGACACCATGTGCACTACAGTCATGCATGCTCCATTTAAAACCCAATTTAACATATTTAGAGAATTTCCTCTAGAACTCAAACATATTCTCTGATTGCATGGATGTATACAATTTCCCCTGTTTGGTCATATGTTTACCATGAGAATTGTCCACTGTCTACTGCCCATCTACACATACTCTGGAACATGTACCCCCTTTTGGGATCTTCACTGATTTGTGCCACTGTACATAAAATTAATTCAATAAACCTCAAACAAAGCTCTGTTATTGTTTTTCTATATTATGCTCCATGGATTTCGGCTAAGGATCTCTGGTATTTCCCATGCTTGCCAACATTCACCTGTGGTAAAATTAATCTCACGCTATTGCTGTCTTCTTAATCAGTTCTGAGACTCCACCATGTTAGTATTTTTAAGTACGGAAATTAAGCTGAGCTTTAGCTGTCAGTGTACTGAGTGTAGCCTCTAGCAATCTTCAACTCATAATATAAACAAAGAGGAACTCCAAATACCAAGGGAACTAATTGGAGTAGAAACATGAAATCAAAATCAACCCAAATATATAGAAAAAGTTATTGGTTTTGGAATTAAAACTTACCTAGCCTTTTTCTATATATTTGGGTTGATTTTGCCATATCAAATGACCAATAATACTAGCCTTAAATTAGCTAGGGTCAGCTAGCTATAGTCTGTTTTATAACCTATCTAGCACACTTAGCTTCATACACAGGCCTTGGCTGCTGTCATATTGAGTGTGATCTGTTATATTCAGCACTTCTGTTTGTTGTTTGTTTCCTTCTCAAAGACAAATCTATGTGTATATTACCAAGATGTTGTAAGTTTTGTAAATATTTGTAATTTATTTTTTTGTGATATTTTTCACTATTTTCTTTAAAAAGTAATGATGTAACTAAATGGAGTTCACACATTTCTTCATTGATAAATAGTCACATTACTGTTTACACTATTATGTCTTTGTTGTTTTTTGGCAACAATATACTGCACAAGCAAAGTATGATAGGTGGAATATGATAATGTCTTTACTAAATTATATGATTTAGTCATGGCATCTCCTAGTAGAGTAATTGCTAGCAGCTTTTCAAACAGTTGCCTTATATTATCTACACGGGAACACGCTTGATTGATTTCAATCTTCAACTCATAGCATCTTTGAGTTTATAACTCATTCGACCACTGCGTCCTGCATCAGGAGCCGCCTAATGTTTCTGCATCATTGCCATTGGCAGAGCGCAACCTCCTTCCTAGGAGAGAAGAGTGCAAACGTATAATTCTTTATTTTGGCACATTTACTGTCCCAGATCTGAAGGCTATTTAAAATTGGAGGCCGTCAACCGATAATAAGCTTCGTCAAGGTTTGTATCCTCTAATCGATTCAGTGATGCCAAAGATGTGCCCCAAACAGGACCCAGGGGACATTTATAACTAAAGACTTCAATTGGAGGCTCATTTGAAAGTTATCTGTTTTCATACAACAATTGATGTGCCACACGCAAATGCCCCTTTATATTTACTTTAACTCTGTGACAATTGCTAGTCCATGACAATGTTCTGTCAAACCAGACCTTCAAACAACACTAAGAATTAACAATATGTAGTGCTGAGTGCATTAATGATGGTTTCTCATCACCTCTATTTTGTCTCCGCTTGATGGTTTCTAATATTGCCATTTAATGTGGATGTGAAGCCACAAATGGGAGACGAGCCCCACCTCAGAAATGTATTGCAAAATATATCACTCCCCAAATGTCATAATATTATTAGTGGATGCATTGCATAAGCAAGTGCTACTCACATCCGAAATATTATACATGGTGACTTCTCCTGTATAATCAGAAACGTATAGCACTGTCCCGACAGTTATGCAACCTCTTAGGAAGCAATGGATTCTTTATTTTCTCCCACATAGTGTAAGCCATCCGACATTACCTCAAGCAGAACTTCCTTGATGATTGTTAGGCAGAATTTAGAATTTACCTGCTGTAGCACACTCTTCACCACCGAGTGAGCTAATTACTTTTATAAGAGCCATTTTTTAACCCTCCAGCCCGCTGGCTGGTTTTTACTGCTTCACCCACCAGTGGTTTCTCCAGTTGTACTGTTTTGCACCCAAACCATGGTGACCTACGGGCATTATTAAATTTGTACAATTTGGATGGAATACAAACAGTTGACCTGACCCACAGGTAGTACCCATGTTCAAGATCCAGCAGCCACAAGATCTAATCTACAACCTTGTTGAATACTGCTACACCCACTGGAGAATACCACCTTTTTAGATTTTTCTCACGTTTGGACACCCGTGTCTGTCTACAGACACTGCCACTAGTATAAAAGGTCAAGGGATAGTACTCTCCTCTATATCTGTTAGATAGGCAATACACCACACGCTACCCAGGGACAGGCACCCCCGCCAGGGCTAGGGTGTTCTTCCTTAGGGCAAGGTACGCCGAGCCGGGTGGCCCTTTCTCCTTCTTTGTTTTTGAGTGTGAGCACTCTAGTTGATCAAATTGCTTGCATATGTAAGATGTAGTCCAGTATGCTTCAACGTGGGATATGCAGTTTCTGGCTGCATGGCAACTAGCATGACAGAAAACAAAGAAGAAATCCAATATGGATAGCCACGTCCCCTGCACACTTTCTAGACGGCCAAGATAGGCCTTTTGAACATTTTTTGTAAATGTTTTGAAATACAATATTGATAACTTTCAATCAATTCTGTAGAAAATGTCCATAAATGATTCAGTTGAAACTTTCTGTTTTATAAAAAACAATTTTTGCTTTTTATTTGTCTTTTGGTGAGCCCAACGCGTTTCGAGTATAAAAAAACTCTTCATCAGGGGCGGCATTTTTCAACAAATTAAAGTCTACAAAAGAAAAATACATATATACTTCAATTAGTTTGAACTTAAAGCAGTTTTTACACAATTTTGAAAAACATCAAACCGTGTGGAATGGCTCGGAAAAGCCAATCCCCGTGTAGTATTTCCCATGGACAGAGTGTGCTGGTTACTAATGCTTTTTCATGCCTCGTTTTAGGGGTTTTCTGTCCGATATTCTGATGGATCTACTGACCATCTGCAAAATATAACCAAATCTATTGACCTCAATTAAGTGTTAATTCACCAAAACAGCTGGCATAGTTTTCACTATTGTTGCTTCATGAACAGTTCCTGTAAATATCTGTTGTTTTTCAAGCTTGGTGAAAATCAGTGCAACCAATAGTGTGGCAATAAGACCTGAGGCCGTGGGCCAATACCACCCCAGGCAATGCCCCTGGGGTCCCTAATTACAAGCCCGAGCACAGCGAGGGCCTTTACGAGGCCCTGGGGGCATTACTGTGGGCGGTATTGGCCTACCGCCGAGGGTCTTATAGCCATTAGTACCCCGGCCCGTTAGACCAGGGTACTAATGGCATTTTCTTCTGTTACGAACACTACCGCGTTTCGAAACAGAAAAAAAATGTCAAATAAAATGGTGGCCGGGAAAGGGAAAACTAAGACAGTTTTCCCCTTCCATGGTGGCCATCGGGAGCGGACGCGCTGGGAACAAAAGTGTTCCCAGCGCGTTCGCTCCCGAGAAAAAGAAAAAAGAAGGAAAGAGGGGTTACAAAGGCGGGGAGGGTTTGCACAGGAGGGGGGTGGAGGAAAAAAAACTCTTACCTGAGTTCCCGGCGGGGGACAAAGGCAGCCTCCAGCCTTGGGGAGGCTTGGAGCGGGGATTGCCCCGTTTTCAGCCTCCTCATTGGCTAAGGGGCTGCCACGCCGCCCACCGGGAACAAACGCCGGCATGCTCGTATGTCCACAGGAAAACCGTGTGGAATGGCTCGGAAAAGCCAATCCACGTGTAGTATTTCCTGTGGGCAGAGCGTGCCGGGTACTAATGTGGAATATGTGCCGAAAGATGTTTCAATAGACTTGATACACAAAGAAAAGCTTTTGTTTGTTACACCCCATAACATATTAATTACAATTAATTGACCAATGTTCATCATAAGTCACACAATCTTTTTCATACCTACACATTTAGAAATGTTGATGATGTACACTTTGTTTTAGGCATGTGGAATGTTCCATGTGTTATTGAGAAATCTAATGTAATCTTAGGTATGCTGCTGCTATTGTAGCAACATATCTCTTGGCATTATAGTAAGCGTATGCCCTTAATTAGTAGCATACTGTGCAGTAGATGGGATGCAGAGTTACTCTTACACCAAATAATCAAACCCACTCAGGAGGAAGGGAAAGTCGTTTTACTGTTTTAATATCAATTACCTAAAACATGGAGTTATAATGGACATCAATGGACATCGTAAAGCATTATCTCACTCCAAGCATTTTATAAAAATCACATTTATAAAGTAAAAACTCATCATACATGACCTCATACTACGTGGCAAATAAGAAAAACCTACGGGGGGTTGTGATAGTTTCAAGGAGAACATCTAAGTATACTTCCTTTAAGGGATCGGGTTGTGATTGGGTCTCTACAGTCAGGTGGACAACCTATGCCCAGCCCATCCCTAGTGCAAGTCATCTTCAACAGTTATTTGACACACAGTTCATCATTAGCTATCAAACTATAAGGCTCTTTGTTGTATGGCCTTCTACAATTGGTTGGTACGCTTGTGCCATTCTGGAAAATTCGGCTCACTAGCAGCACGTAAGCTGGTACCCTACGTGTCAGTGTCAGTGGGTGGGCTTTGACCGTGTCTCCCCACCCAATTAGCCCAACATCTCTCATCACCCATGCCTTCTGCAGTGCAGATTGCCTTTGAACTTGTCCTTGCAAAGTATCCTTGTTTCTGAGAATATATGGCAGTATGAGTCTTAAGTCTAGAGCTGCATGCCTAGCTTCTATTTCCATCCATAGCCCACGTGACAAGAGACCACAATTTGGCTCTTTTTCTAGCATTTATTTGTATTAAATGAATAAAACTTGCCACCCATGGTGTTCTTTCTTTGCACCTTGCAAGGGATGACTAAGCCTCTCATGTTCACTGTTCTTGAAGGATTGATAACCAGTTCTTCGATGCTCCAGCCTTTGACACCAGACCAGACAGCCTTTCTCGGTCCTTCCACAATTCCAGCTGCTTTTGTGCCGGGACACAGTTTTTCAGCCATCTTCTCCATGGGCTTGAGCTTACTAAAGTTGGGACACCAAAGTCCAGATTCTATATAATGGTGGCTTCAGCTGCAGTCTATTTACTACATATAGCTAGCTTCTATGATCACTTAGTGTACTTGTGTTGTTGTATCTGTACAGTTATGAAATGGCTTGCATTTTCTGCAGTACTCTTCACACGTGCAATCTTCACTTCGCATATGAAAGTTCACTCGATTTTTTATTTCGTCATCAGTTTCTGTAAGATCTATACATCCTCTTCTTCAGCCACTCTTCTGAGTGTGTCACCCTCCACTCTTCTGACGTCAGCAACTTCTCTTTCTTTCATCTTTATATTCCTTCCGGGATCTCCTCCAGGAGATTGTCATCTCCACAGGGATACATCAGATAGGATTTTCTTAGTGGATACCCTTTCTCAAGGACTTTCTGCGGAATAGGCACAACCACTGGTGCCATGCATGGCACCATTTCTGGCTTCCAGCATATAGGTAGGAGGGGGGCAGGACTTCCTGCAGAGGCATTCGACTGCTCCTCTACACTAGCCATGGTGATATTTAATGTATTCCTGGGCTATGCTTATTTTCCTGGTTGTACAAATAACAGTAGGTTTTATGTCATGTATTTCCTGCTTGAAATGTAGATCAAAACATTTCAGCTGATTAACCTTTCAGCTGAAATTTATTTCATATGCTAGAGCAGATGCTGTCTTTTGGAAGCACAGTAAATGTTAATGCCTTATTTGATGACACTGCATCACAACTGATCGGATTGTGAACCAATGATGAAATGCTAATCACCACTCTGCCTGCATGACATTTAGGCAGAATTCCCTGATACAGTGGAGATGGGAACTTGCCATTACTTGGCATTTAGGGACATCATCTGAAAGCCTGAAACAATCGCTCCTTACAGCTACAGACGAAATAAACGAGCTAACCCACAAGTAAACAAAACAAAAAAGTTGTAGGAAACACTACTTTGTTGCTTAGCACTTTTAATTCAGTCAACCGAATAATTTGGTAACATGGCAGCTGTGCCTACATTTTGTAAAGGCTTATCAGATCATTTGACGCTTACCACCCCCTTAAATAAGCATTATATGACGAGGCATTGGTCATTATTCTAGGATAATGACTTGTCCCAAAGATGTATGGAAGGGCATTCTTCCCAAGCAATAATGTCCACTTTCCAAGGTCTATATGGATTTTGGCATTTGGAGTTGTACAACTACAAAAGAAAATGTTTTATTGTTGTAAAATGTATGTGGACACACAAGAAAAATATAATGCTAATTCAATGAAAATGGAACTTTTAGCAATAAAATGTAAACATCTTGGGCCTAATTCACAGAAGCATTTTATAATGGCAACCCCCTCCCCCCCCATTGGAAAACGCTGTGTGAATCAGGGCCCTTGTGTTTCATTGCTGTTTGCTCACTTTGGAATTTCAACTACATGCGTCCCTGCCATTGCAGAGATGGAGGAAATATTTCTGTGTTGCTTGCCAGGCTTCTGAGCAAGTCAGAATATTTGGAAAAAGGTCTATACCAGAGATTACAGACTTCATTCTGAGTATTGTGATTGGCTGCAGGGAATTCTATAATTAAGCTTTATTGACCTCAGCTGGCTGATATAACATCAGCAGTCCATTGTGTGGGCTTCAGTGAAGCAAGGGCATATACAGCGTGCTTACGGGCCCATAAAAGCTCTTATTGCTCTTCAGCATTGGGAAATTAGGCTGTTTGCACCCCGCTGTGGGTTCAAGAACTAAGGGACCTGCACATTTGGACAAGAAATGGCCAAAACAAAGCATTTGGGCCACGGAGCAACACACACTTGGCAGCCAGCAGGAGTAAGTCCATCTTTAGTTTCAATGGCGTGGGGTTAGCGACATACTGGAAGGAGGTGTAACATCCGGTGGAGCAGCTCCGTGACATGGATATATCCATGCCTGGTTGGGCCATGCGGAGAAAAGTGGAGGGCAGATGAGGCAGGTAGCAGAGACAGTGCAAGATGGTGGCACATGGCATCTTGAGAGCCATCATGATTCATGGTAAAGCACTGCATATTGCCGGTAAACACTGGGTCTTGATTGGCTCCCGGGATTCCAACGTTCCAGCCAGACTGCTAAAGATTAGGAAAAGAAATACTCAAAACATGTTCTTAAATTAAACGTCGATTTACTTTTCAATATTTGAATAGCAAGGTTGTCTTTATAAGGTAAGCATTGCCACTGTAAACTTGATTGAGCAGAAACCGTTTTGCCGTGAGCTTGCATTAGGTATTAAGTAAAAGTGAACAGTTTATTTATCCAAAAGGAAAAGTGAAAAGAAACACTTTGTTCATGTTTTAGCTTTCACTTTGGTGTGCTAAACTGAATGTTACTGTCACGTTTAATAAGCAGTGAGAAAAAAAGTTTCTCTTGCTGAAAGAAATATTGCTCGGGGTGCATTGCTGTTTTTTGAGTGCACAGACCTGTTTTATGTTGTTTAATTGTATTATTCTAAAGTTTATTTGGAATGCACATTATGTGCAGGGAGAAGGCACAAGGTGTGTTTCAGACTTAGGAGAACAGCTGTGTTTTTAGCGCTTATTTATCCAAAAGGAAAACGAAAAAGAAACACATTGTTCCATGTTTTAGCTTTCACTTTGGTGTTTGAAATGGAACATCTCTTGACTATGAGCCATACCTGGGAGAGCCTCCCGCCCCCTGGGCCAGTTAAACTGGTGCCTTGGACACATATAGGGCCCGATTCATGGAATATTTGACCGGTCCAAAGCGAATTTCGTCTGCTGAAAGGTGACTTTGCACTGCCGACACAAACCATGAATCGGGGTTTGCGGCGGCAGTGCAAAGTCACTTTTCAGAAGTGTAAATTCACTTTTAAAATATTCCATGAATCGGGCCCATAGGTTTTGATTCACATAGCGTTTTCCAATGGGGTTGCACCACTATACATTTACATTTACAGGGTCTTGCTACAGTTATTCCAAAAAAGGCACAAGTGCCATTTTATGATACCGTCTGCCAGTATTTTAAGAGAAGCAAACAATACCTGAGAGTCATATTCACAACTGACAGGTAGACTGTAGGAAACCCTAAAGCGCTGATGATGGTGTGCCATTTTATATTCTAAATTGCCATTTGATTTATTGTAATGCCTCATACTGATGTTGAGCCTCCTCTTGAGCTCACCTGACATTCTCTGATGCAGGAAGTGAGGCACAGGCACAGAAAGTGATAGGGTTAGGATCCCACCATTTAAGAGCAGTACGTAGATGAGATCAGGGGTCAGTGCTAATCAATTTTGCACTATTTCATGAACAGACTGGTGCAAAATTCTATCCTAAAAATGTATCGCTGGCAATATTATGAGAATGTATAATCAAATAATAAAAGTAGGGGAATAACGAAACGCTATAGCGCCTCATGTACACCTTTTTTGGGCTGTGCAAAGTAACTTTGCTCTGCAAAAGAAAACTTTGTGACGTGAAAAATGGATCAACCCAATTTACAATTCAGACTACGCTGGCCCTTCGTACCTTGTGCTGTTCAGCAGTGCTTTGCATGACACATAGTGCAGCGCATTGGAAGGGCCAGCACAAAGTAGAAACTAGGGGGCGGAAAATGCAAAATCCTAATTAAATGACAAAAATGAGTAAGAACCTGGGTGTGGGGAGGGAGACAGCGTACAAACAACCAACAATCCCCATCAAGCACTAAGTAAACTCTATTCACAGAATATATCGCACAATCTTTCAGACTCCTAAGGAAACCGATCACACCACCACCCTTAACCTGTCGCAAAGCGCAATGAAATACCAAGTATAAAAAGCGCTATGCAACCCACAACATTTCCACAATTTCAGATGCTCCGTTGATAGGTCTTATTGTACAGCAAGGAAGGAGGAGGATGAGGGCCATAATCTTCTTACCATGCACTGCACTATTTGTGATGCCAAACTAGGAGGTGAGTATAAGATACTGCTACTCTCCCTATGTCATATTAGACTTGGGGCCTCATCATGAGTTGGGCTGTAACGCCGGCGCTATTACCGCCGGTGCTATTTGCCCTACTGCCAACTTCCCCGGCGCTATTAGCACTGTATCATGGGTTTGGCGAAACGGTTAGTGCCCATTCCCCATTGAGCCCATTCAGGAATTCCTCATTCCCCATTGGGCCCAATGGGAAAAATTTGCCCAAATTTGCCACGGATTTCACCCCAGCTCAGAGCTGAAGAACCAAGACCATGATCTGGTGGACCCTTAAATGCGGCGGTTATAGCGCTACTGCTGCATTTAAGGGTTACCCCCAGCCTCGTGATGAGGCTCTTGGTCAGGAAGTGCTATCATCCACCATGTTTTCACAAGCTGTACCATCTCTGCTCAAAGTGCCTGCAGTCTTGCACTTCTTGGTCACTGGTTCAATCCAGCACACCACTGCCATCATTGAGGGCATATCACAGCCTACAGAATCCAGGTGCCTCCACCAGGTATTGTGCTGCATCCTAGCATGTGTGCATAGGCACATATACATGCTGCAAACACTGCAGGCAAGGCAGGGAGTGTTTCTGTAATACTAAGCAGTTGCACACTTTCCATAGGTCCTGGCTGCCATCGACTGCACACATGCAGTGCTCCAGTCCCTCTGAGAAACTGAACACATCTATTGCTACAGGAAACATTGGCATTCCATTAATGTGCAGGTGATATGTGATGCCAAGGGACACATTAATTATGATCATTAATGTCAATGCCAATTACCCGGGATGCACGCATGGCAGCTACATCTTCTGCCGGTTGCCCATATCCAAGGACCTTGCATCGGGAACCTTTGGAAACAACTGGCTGGTGAATGAGTATTAACTATCATGAACACAGAAGCAGTCACATGACACACATTAACACAAGTAATGACAAAAAATGTTAACAATAACCATTTTGCCCTTTGCAGGGAACAGTGCCTACCCGCTCTCATCATTCCTTTTGACACCCATCAGGAATCCAGCCATCCCAGGTGAGGCAAGCTACAGCATAGCACACATAGACACTGAGGGGCATAGTGGAGCACACAGTCAGGCTCCTGAAGTCACTCTCATGCTCCCTAGACAACATAGGTGGCTATATACACCCCTTGGTGAATGTCAGATCATTGTGGCATGTTGTGTCCTGCACAATATTGCCACATGTCATGGCATAGCAGTAGAGCTGCAGGAGGGACACTGCCCTCATCCACAGGCACCACCCATTCCCTTAGTAGGCCAATGTGCACAGTGACAGGACACACACCATCAGTCTTTACAAACATACTTCAAAGGAACTGCAACACCTGTCGAGCATGCACAGTGAAGCCACATCCCTGATGCTCTTCAATGTTGCAATCGGACCAATCCAGCTTTCCCATAGCAACACCCTAAGAATGTGTGTCTGTGAGAGGCAAACTGTGTGTGCCCCATAACATGAAAAATACTGTGCCACTCTATTGACATCCATTGCATAAAGTGCACAAACCACCTACACAGTCACAGCAAATGTAAATAACACTATCCTTGTCACAGGCACAACATCCTAAACAGGGTGAGGCCATCCCCAGGCACAATGTCACCATACCATGTACACCCCTAAGTGGCATGCACCAACTACTAGAATTGGCTCACCTGACTGCCATCTTCATGATGTCTCCACCATTGCTGCTGGACCTGCTTACATCCACTAAACACAGGTCCAATATCAAAACAGAGTGAAGACATCCCCAAGCACAATGTCACCATACCATATGCTCCCCTCGGTAGCATGCATCAACAGCAAGAAAGGACATCCCCAGGCACAAACAGGCTAATTTCAACCTTGTTGGTACTCTTGTGGAAAATGTGCCAGGATACTGGCAAATTGAATTACCGTTATCTGCACTCAGTCTGGCGATATTATGGCTGGACTAGAAGTGCTGGTATGCAGCGTTAGTCCCCATTCCATGGAGTCCCATCGGACTACATGGGGGACTTTGCCGTTATTACAGGTGCCAGCGATTTTCGCCAGTAGGTTGGCGGAGTTACCTCCACCCCACCAGCAAACTTGTAGTTGGCCGGTCTGGTAACGTGGCGGTATACGTAATTACCGGCATGTTATTACTGCACAAGCCAACTTGTCATGAGGCCCAATGTCCCCATTCCATGTACTCCCTTGAGTGGCATGCACCAACAGCAAGAAAGTGCTCACCTGACTGCCATTTGCATGATGTCTCCCTCCACACAGTTGCTGTTGGACCTGCTCACCTTCACACACCACTGCCATGTAAATGCTCCTGCAATGTGGAGAATCAACAGGTGCCCACACACCTCCACCACATGCATGTCTCTGATGCCCTCAACATGTCTCCCATCCAATCAAGAAATTAAACTAGCCAACCACAGGATACACACAGATAATTAATAGGCAAGATAGCACACCCCTCTTCCTCCACATTCCTTCACCATATTAATGGGAACACATCCACAACATGACACATGAGAAGGACATACTGGCATCTGACACCTGCATCTCACCAGCAATGTGCCACATATGACACACATCACCCACTGTTACGCTCACCTGGCTCCCACAGGGGCGTCGGTCGGACCCAGACAGCTGCGGTCTCCACCCACGTGATGCGTAGTGCAGCGAGGACTGACTGGATCTGCCCTCCTAATCTTGTCTGCTTAACCCGTAGAAATATTCTCCTGTAAGTGGAGAGATGGATTTAACGACTTGTGGATTCAAGTGATGGCACCCCCACAGTCCTCCCCAACTAACCTCCGAAATGCCCTCACAGCAATCCCACCTTATATTCTTGAAAGATGAGCTCTCCATCCTGCGTGGATTTGCAGGGGCACGTCGATTCCAATTACTTCACTGGTTTGAAGGCTTGGGAGAGTTCCGGAGAGTATTGACTCTGAGGTTCCTGGTGAGGACCAGTAAGTAATAAGTTCATAGAGTTCAACATGTCCGATGTTCACTCTTGTTCCCCCCTTCCTTTCTTGTCTTGCAGCTGGCTCGTGAAAAGATGCTCTTGTGGCAGCTGGTGGCGCTCAGCTCGTCTGTAATACTCAGCCGGTCTGTATTACCCAGCGCTGTCCGGTGAATGTTGCATGGGGAAAACGTGTTGTTTTGTCACTCTTTACAGATGCGGCGGGTGAAAATATGGAGAGTCATAAAAGGATGCCTCCGGTGGTAAATCAGGTAAGTCTATGGTGGTAAGAATTATATTTGTTGGTTCCCTCGGCTCACCTTGTGGTTTTCTTTTGTCTCTTAGGTGCCAAAGTTCGGCGAAGAAATGATGGAGGCAGCAACGACCCGAAGGATGCTGTGAAGACTGGTGAGTATCGCGCAGCTCTGCAGCTGGAGGTGCTGCGCGTGCAGAAATTATGTTCTTTACAGGTCCGGAGACAAGATGGATCCAGAATCAGGTGTGGAATAGAAATAAGTTTGTTTTCTAACCTTCTTTCGTCTTTGTTTTAGGAGCTCCGGATTCGAGGCGGGCGTGGCAGAAGACTGGATGCATGCTGCAGGCATGGTGAGTGTTACGCTGCTGGATGCAGAATAACGCGAAGCGTGTGTTACTGGTCGGGTGTGGTTTAAATAGCCCAAAAGTAGTCCCAGGTAAGAAGTCCCTAGAACCACACCCGAGTTAAAAATAGTCCTGTAGAAAATAGTCCCTTTCAGGCTTCATGTTGGATTGGAGTCATTTGCAGCATGGTCTGCCTGAGGTAAGTAATGACTATGAGCCTGGCGCCAGGACTGATTCCTACTATGAGCCTGGCGCCTAAGGCGCCAGGACTGAACCCAGATAGCCCCTAGCCGGGGCTGCTGAGGTTTTACTAAATGTCTAGATGCCTGCTCCCGGGGCTGATGGGCTTGGTCCGGATGCCTGGGGGTAGGCATCATGACACCCACATGCATTCTTGTCAACTGTATCATCCACCTATGTAGTAAGAGACAGTCAGGTGTTTTGCATTCCCATGCAACATGAATAGCAGTGAACCGGGAGACAAAAGAGGCCATGCATGCACACTCTTGACGTCTCCAACTGCATGTTGAGAGATTGTCTCAGGGAAGCCATCTCTCGGTGTGGAGGTTCCTTGTGGCAAACATTTCATCATGCAGAGACTGCCTTAAGGTATCCATGTCTTGATGGTGGGATTCCCTTAAAAACAACATTTCAGCCTGCAGATATTTGCTCTGGGCTTCTGCATCTTGATGTTGGGATTACTCAAAGACAAAATCTCTGCCTGCAGGCATTTACTATAGGCTTCTGTGTCTTGATGTTGGGGTACCCATTAGGGCATCATCGCCACACGCAGTGTTTCCCTAAAGATGTCCATCCCCTGCCTCTTTCGGACCCTGGAGGCTAGCAACTCATCATGTAGGGATTACAGGAAAGCTAAACCATCCTCATTAATCACCTGACTCAGTTGTTGCATCTCCTCTGGCCCCTCCTGGTGCAAAAGGTGTTGTTCAGTAGTGGGTGCAGCATTTGAGGAGATGAAATGCTCATCCAGGCAATGGATGTCCCTGGCCATCTCCTGTAGGAGCTTGCCCCATTGGGCACTTGTATTCAGCAACTCCTCCTCCCACTCTCAGAGTCTGGCAGGCATGCATCCACCACGTGTGCAGGGCCTACAAGGTTGGGATGCCAAAGCCTGGGCACATCACAGTGAGTGCACTGTCATTGGCTTGCAGTTTGTAACCCTCTGATTTACACCGGTCTCCTCTGTGGGTCCCTTATGGGCAATCTTGCAGACACTGAATCCACCGTTGATGCAGGGCTTCCTGCTGCCGGGCCCAGGGTCTCCTGGCTCTCCCCTTCTGACTGAGCAGTCTCAAGGACCTGAAGGAGCTTCACAGCATTCAGGCTGTCCCTCAGTATGCCCGTCACATCAGATTCTGCAGCATCATCGGAAACGTCATCAGGCATGCTGAGATTGCTCTGTGGCAAATGGGGATTGAAATTGGGCACAGCACCCCAGGCTGTACTGGTGGATAGCTGTGCCTAATCCTCCTTCTCTTGCTCCTACTTCTCCTCCCCCTCCACCTCCCCCTCCTCATCTGGTGCATCGTCAACTGTACAAAGACAGACAGCAATATACAGAGGAGTGAGTATGATATGATATGATATTATATTTTATTTCGATCGTGCTCATACACAAGGCTTTTAGAGCACGACAAGCCATGGGAAGGAGAACAGGGGAGAAAAAAACAACGATTTTACTAGGCCCAGTGACATTGAGAACGCGCAAGTACATGGGCGAGGGGGAGATGTGCATGAAAGGGGGGATGAAAGGAGAGTTTGGGCAATGAGAAAACAGATAAATAATAATAACAATTAATAATTAATAAAAAAGGCAACAAACAGTGGTAGTCCAGCGAGAAAGTGTTAAGTGCTGGGTATAAGGCAGCAGACTGGGTAGGTCTGATAAGTGCAGGAAGAAAAAGGGGGGCTGTATGTGTACAGATACAGACCCCAGTGCAAGCGATGGCCCAGAGGCATTGCGGGAGGGTGGCAGGGTGAGCAGGTACCTGGGCACGGAGGACAGAGGGTGGTCAGGTGCACAGTGCCAAAGGAGAACAGAATTAGCAAGGGAGAGGTGGGGAGCGAAGGCAGAGGCAAAGAGGAAGGTCTTGAGGTGCTACAGAACCGGAGATGGTTCTCCTCAAGTTTTAGAGTGGCAGGGAGGCTGTTACAGAGGGAGGCTCCAGTCAAAGACAGAGATCTGCCCGCAGCTGTTTTCTTTGAAAAACAGCTGACCATGAAGGAGTTAGAGGTAGAGGAGCAGAGTGCTCGAGAGGTGAGGTATTTGCAGAGGGATAGCTGAAGGTATGTGGGACCCCGGCCCCAGAAAGCCTTGTGGACAATGCAGAGGGCTTTGAATTTAATCCTTGCATCCACTGGGAGCCAATGGAGTGATTTCAGGGGTGGGGAAATATGATCCCAGGGCTTGAGGCCAAGGACAAGTCTTGCTGTCTTGTTCTGGTTAATTTGCAAAGACAGAGAGTAGAGGTAGGTAAATTTAGAAAGAGGCTGTTGCAGTGGTCCAATCTAGAGAGTACCAGAGCTTGGGAGGCAGAGAGCATCTGGGGGAAGGAGAGGAAAGGCAGAGTACCTCTGAGGAGGTGCAGTAGGAAGTTTGACTTTTTTGATACATCAGCGATGTGGGAGAAGGAAAGTGTGGAATCAAAGGTGACCCTGAGGTTCTTAGCCTCACAGGTGGGGATAGGAGGAGGGCAAAGGGAGGCCGGCCAGAGAGTGAGGGGAAAGCATGTTGATGGTGTGCCGACGAATAGGTTCTCAGTCTTACTGGCATTCACACAAAGATAGTTGGAAGCACACCAATCTTGAATGGCAGTTAGGCAATCGGACATGAGAGAGGTGGATTAGGTTGCCGAATGGCAGCCTGAAAATGAGTTGAGTTTTGTCTGCATAGCACTGGAAGTTTGAGCAGAAAATGGGAATGCAGTGGGCGAGGTTATTGGTTGAAAAGCCAGGGCAAGAGGTTAGACCACTTGGGAACACCACAGTTGGAGAGGAAGATAGATGATAGGAAGTACCCAAGTTGGAACAGGGAGGGTCGATCAAAGAGATCAACCAAACAAGATCCTGGTCGGTGATATCCAGGTTATCACGGAGACAGTTGAGCAGGATGGTATGGTTGACTGTGTTGAAAGCACAGGAGAGATCGAGAAAGATGAGGACAGAGGGAATGGTGGAGTCAAGTTTAGAGAGCAGATCCTCACGGATGTTCAGGAGAGCAGTTTCCATGCTTCTGCTGGCTCTGAAGCCAGACTGATGGTCATGTTGACAGCCAACAGTATTGAAATTAAGGTTAAGCTGAGAGATGGCCAGCTTTTCCGGAGTATGCCCAGAAAGGGAGTAATAGAAATTGGGCAATAGTTGGCCAGACAAGAAGGATCAGCTGTGGATTTCAAGAGAAGAGGATGCACGATGGAGTGCTTAAGATGGGAGGGGAAAGATTCTGAGGCAAAGGAGCGGTTGCAAAAATTGGCAAGCGCCGGAGAGAGGGCATCAATGTGGTCCTTGATAGTTTTAGAGGAACAGGGATAGACCTGTTTAGACGAGGCTTTCATAGATCAGACTTGTCTAGCGACCTCATCAGGTGAGAAAAGAGGAAAGGAAGAGAAGGTGGGTGGGGGGATAGCTGAAGGAGGGCCAGCAGATACAGATGGAGGGGGAGCGGAGAGGGGAGGAAGAGGAGAGGAGGGTGTACAGGATGTCCTGTTTTTTTTTTTTTTAAATAAAGTGAGAGGCAAGGACATTGCAAAGAGCCTGAGAGGCAAGAGGAGAGGTAGAGACTGTAGCAGGGTTGGCCAGCTCCTTGCAGATTTTAAAGCATTCAACTGAGTTGTAAGATGCCGCAGAGACACAGGCTTGAATGTGGATCCTCTACTTTGCATGGACTGAGAGTCTGTATTGCCTTTGGAGTAGGTGACAGGCCAGTTTGTCAGAGGATGAGCAGGAATCCCTCCATTTTCTCTCAGCCACCCTACACTTATGTTTAAGTGTAGCTAGATCGGAGTCATACCACAAATTGCATGTGGCTTTGGAGGATCTTCAAGACAGGGGCAAGAGTATAAAGAGTATAAGAAACAGAAGAGTAGAATAGAGAGAGGGCTGTGTCAGGGTGTGAGCCAGCCAGAGGATGAGGGGGGAGAAAAGGTGGCAGAGAAGGCCTCAACTGACACATGCTTCATGGGCCTGATGTCCAAGAAGGTAGGTGGCAGTGTTGGGGTAGGTTTGACTTGGGGGGAGGGAGAGAGTGATGAGAGGAAAGGAGGCTGTGATCACTCCTTGACAGAGGAGTGGACTGAGGTATAGAGAGAGGGAGGCAAGAGGATATCAGGACATCAGGTGTGTGCCCTGCAGAGTGTGTTGGGCCAGAGGGGAGGATAGAGAGGGAGAGAGTGTTGCAGAGGTCGCAAAATATCAAAGATGAGGGATAGGGTAAGTCAAGGTGAATGTTGAGGACACCAAGGATGAGGAATTCAGTGTTTGAGACCAGGAGGGAGGAGGAGAGGTCAGCCCACTCAGAGAAAAAAGACACAATTTAACCAGGGGACCGGTAGCGATTAGCAACAGTAAGAGAATGGCTAGGAGAGATTGAGAGCCTGCATACAAGGCATTCGAAAGAGGAGTAAATCTGAGTGTGAATGATAATGACAGGAATCCATTCAGGAAAGATAAGGGCTACACCCCCTCTGGGCCAGGTGGATCTGGGTGCAGAGTGGATCTTATAGCCCTCAGGGAGGAAAGTGTCAAAGCTTGTGACAGAGCTTGCTGTGACCCATGTCTCCATAAGAACGAGGACATCAAGTTCCAATTCTTCAAGGAGGTGGCAGATCTCAGAGGAGTGTTTGACAGCAGAGTGAGAGTTAAGAGTGGCAAGATGAAGAAGGTTGCTAGCCTTAAACACCATCCAGGGAGTGGTACAAATTAGAGGTACGCCCTGTGGATGTGGGAAGGGAGCCCAAAGTGGGACAGAGGAGGATTGAAGAGTGGGCAAGGTAGCCAAGGAATGGGAGGCAGGGACAGCTGGAGATGATAGGAAGTTGTTCAGGTGAGGAAACCGCCTATCGAAGAGGAGGAGATTGGCCTGAGGACCTTGGACCATGACAGTGCCATTTAGGTAGACATTAAGGATGACTCTAGAGCAGTCAAAGGAAACCATGAGGACTACCCAGCGAGTGCCACCATTAATGGGGGAGGAGGAGACAGGATAGAGCACAGAGATCATATGCAGGGTCCATAGATCCAGCGAAGGGACGACAAAGAGAATGTCCGTGAGGTTCTGTATGGAAGAGGCACTGGATGTCAGCGATAGGGAAACCAGGATTGAAGGCCAAGATATCCTTTTTAAACAACTTCTTTCCAGACTTAGTGAGAATGAAGGATAGTTGATAGAGAAGCAATTGAAATAGATGGGAGAAACAGAAAGCGCCATGGGTGGGAGAAGCGGGGAGGCAGAGGGAAGAGCACGCAAGTACAGCAGAATGGAACAGTCACTGGGATAGCAGGTTACAATCAATGGCCAAAGTTAAATGCTGAATACTCCAAGTGTGACTTTCAAGTTAAATGCAAAAATATACCCAAGTTTGACTTTCAAGTTAAATGCAAAAATAAACCCAAGTTTGACTTTCAAGTTAAATGCAGAATACACCTAAGTTTGACTTTCAAGTTAATTGTATGGCCAAGTAGTTATGAAACAAAGTGGGAATCAAATGTTAGAGGTGAGTACAGAAATAATATTCATTTGAATACATAATAGGGGGAGCTGAGAGTACAGACAGAGAAGGGAGTTCAGGAGCCAAGAAGGTACAAAGGGCAGTAAGAAGGAGGGAACTAACACATGGTGAAAGAGGTAGGAAAGTCATGGTAGTCCAGGTACAGCAGCCTCAAGAAGGGTTGGTTTGTGGCAGAAGTCTCATAAAGCGGCCCGTCAGTGGACACGGAAGCAGACAGGGTCTTTGTTTTGGGCCTTCGTTTGTTCAGGCCGGCTCCCACCTCCCGATTGCACTGATTTGCTTAAGGGCCAGGTGCAGCCAATGGGAGGAGGAGCAGGGCCAGGCCCAGAGAAGTGAGGCTCAGGAAGACAAAGATGCTGCCATGCTGGAAGAGCATGAGAACCAGGGCCAATGACGGATGACATGGCACTGTGCACCTCAAAAGCACAGAACAGTTTTCAAAATGATGCAAAAGTAAAGTTTGCAGCGTGTGCAATCAGGTGTGAAATTTAAAAGCATACATTTGTGGAAATGTGCATGCACCACAATTGGTGGCAGGCAGGGGCAGGCTCCTGATGTTGTCGCTTGTTGCTGGTGAAGTGAAGAAATAAAGGGGGGCTCGTTCTGGGCCTTAGTTGTCCGGGCCGGCTCCCACCCCCCGGTTGCACTGATTGGCTTAAGGGACAGGTACAGCCAATGGGAGGAGGAGCAGGGCCAGGCCCAGAAAAGTGAGGCTCAGGAAGACAAAGATGCAGCCATGCTGGAAGAGCATGAGAACCAGGGCCAATGCAGGATGAAATGGCACTATGCACCTCAAAAGCCCAGACCAGGGTTCAGAATTATGCAAAAGTAAAGCTTGCAGCGTGCACAATCAGGCACAACATTTAAAAGCACAATTTAGTGGAAATGTGCGTGCACTGCAAAGCGCACTCCAAATACGCCTGGCCTTACCCCACGAGGGGATGAAGAATCGTGGAAGGCAGGGGCAGGCTCCTGATGTCGTGGCTCATTGCTGGTGAAGTAAAGAAGTAAAGGGGACCTGGCAGAACATGCATATGTGAATTTCAATGTATACAGACACAATTGGGCAAGCCGCACATACATTACACATTGGATCTGAGAACACTGTGCCTGTAAGGCACAGATGACTGACATTTGATGACTTATGCAATCATGTTGGTGCATATTAGGCCCAGCAATATGCAATGGTTTGGAGGAGTAGGAGAACATACATTCATACACACAGGCATGTATGAAAGTGGAAGTCCCACCAGTGTATGGATGGAGGTCCGTGCATCATTACTGAGTTCCTATTCTGCTTCAAACTTGTCTACTTGAAACAGGTGGAAGTTTCACTTCTACATTTGCTGCCAAATCCTGCATGCAGGCATATGTGTTGCCATAATCTCCATAACCCCCATTGCCACATTGACCTCATCCTGATGTGTGGTTAGCTATGCATGCATGCATCTCAATTATGTGTTAGTAGAGTGTAACATGGACATGGCCAGTGCACACTTGCATGACCACTGACACTCCAAATGTGGGATGTATGTCACTCAATCATCTATTGACCAGCCACTGCAACTCCTGTCCAAAACACACCCTCGTAATTCTTTGCACTGTCCATGTCCACTTGCAGCCAGGACCAATGAATGGATGACTCTGACATCATCCGGACCTTGGTGTATTTCTGTGTGAGTCATGATTTGTGTTCACAATGCACTGTACACACGCCTGATACTGTGATCATGTCCAAAGAGATGTGTCTTGCATGCCATTGCCACACATATGTGTATTTGCATTGCAGTGAAATTTTGTATTCAGTGGTGTGTACTGTTAGATCAATATCAACCGCACAATGACACCCCACGTCCACCTTCTGGAATGCAAAACATGTGACGGAAGTGACCATGACACATTACTGCAGTACCCATAGATGGGTGAGGAGGACCCCATCGAACTGTAGCACAACATTTGACAGCAGATAATGCGTAGCTGGAAGCACATATGACATGCACACATGGCACTCACCTGATGTGGCTGCATAGTCTACTGGCAACCTCATCAAATGGAGACAGCTCGTCCTTATGTGCTGATCCACCTCCAGTGGCATGAGTAGACGCCACATAGCGGCTGAGCTTCTCCTTGGTCTATCGCATGAGGTTCTCCACAGTCTCATTGCCACAGCCATTGATGTGGTCTGTGATCTCCTGCCAAATCTTCCATCGCTGGCTTAGAGAAAGTGTACGCCGCCCAAGTGTACAGCTCAACCTGGTGTTCAGCAGCATAATCATTAAGGATTGTTAGCGCCACATCTTAAAAGCACTTCTTTCTTGGTGGCCCATTCTCCTTGGACTGCGCCACTTCATGGGGTGCTGCCTCTTCCTGCTCTGCAGGCTGGCCCCTCCTGCCCCAAGTGGACTATGGTGGTTCAGTAGCACCTGTAGGCTCACCATCACATGTAGCAAGTGGACCCTTCTTCTGCCCTCTTCCCCGCCCTTGTCCTCTCCCTCTCCACAGCGCTCCTCCACTCATGGCGCAGTTAGGACAAGCTATACATAAATCTGGGTGCAGAATCTGTGGCATCCATCAAAAAATACAAGCACTGCAAAATGCATGTTGCACCCCTAACAATGTCCCTCAATGCGCATGACAGGAAATGAGGTTGCATCCCCTAAATGTCTCCGGCACCATGCACACAAGGGAGCGCACATCATCAGCATTAGGTGCATAGGCTCACTGCGTGTGGCACGCAATTACGTGCCTCGGCCCCTTCCTCTTATCTTCACACTGCTGCCTCGTGAATTTATGAGAGACACCTGTTTCTCCTGCCTTGTGCCATTTCTTGCCTCCTCCTGCTCTAGATTGCCTCCAAACCTCACAATCTCATGCTTCCCGGTAGAGTGTGTGTGGCTGCTGACCACCAGCACTGACTTGGAGTGCCTGGTATTCACTCATAGCCTGTTCTCCTGTGGCTCAAATTTCAGACTCTGTGACCACCTCATCTGCCATCTTGTGTCTTCCTTACCTCTGCTTGACCACCACAGTTCTACAGCATGCGTTACAAGGCCCTGCTCCACCCCACTAGTCTCAAAGGTAGTCATGTCTGGGACATCGACAAGCACCCAGTGAGGCTGGGGATGTCAACTTCGCTGCAGCAGAAATTGGCAAACTGACTAAGCAGGTCCTGGCCCATTAGGAGGCCTTCTTTAGTCAGCAGTAGCAGCTTCGGATGTGTGGGGGGGGTGGGTGGGGGAGAGGGTCTGAAGGTCTGGCTGCGGTCCACCCCAAAATAGAGGGAAACACAGGTTGAATGCACAATTAGTGTGCATCTGGCCTGGTATAAAATATAAAATTCCATAATACCGACCAAGGAGAGTGGGGTTTGCGGGGGTGTCCCCTACTCCCGTAGTTCAGTGTTTTGGGTTGGGAGGGTGTCCCCGGCATACATTAGATTCCAAGCGGGGGACAAACAACTGAAATCCGAAAATCTCGAATTAGAGAATTTGAACAGGTGGGCTTCTCAATTTTGTAATTCAAGTTTTTTATATTTGTTATTCTAACATAGATCCATGGGTGGACATCATGGCTGCCATCTATATGGAGGCGGAAGCAGTCCATACCATGGACCACACCAAGAAGCACTGGGACGACCTCAGGATCCGGAACCAGGCCATGGAGGCAGCCATCAGGTGTTACCCCTTCACCTCAGGGTCCAGAAGAGTGGTATCCCACAGTTCCATGCCCAGGTCCTTGACCTTCAAGCACAGATCCAAGCTGCAGGTAAGTACCCACAGTGGCATTTTTCAACAGAGTTTGTGTGCATACACATGATGTGCAGGCATGGGTATGTACAATGTGAGTAAGTCTATTCCTTTTATGGTATGTGTGTTGCACAATTCTTAACTGGCATGCAGACTCGTGTCAACGCTAGGCATATGTGATGGCACACATCTGTGAAGTGGCCAGGTGTAGGGATGTGTGGTAGTGACACATCAGTGCATTTGACTATCTGTGACAGCATTGTGTTCAGTCAGGCCACTCAATGAGGGGCCATACATGGCATGCCATTGCAGCATTTGTTGGGGTTGGGAGCAGCAGCCTTGCTGCTTGAATGCTCAGCAGTGGATGCATGTACGTGTTGCAAGCTTTCATGTCAGACTTTCACAGGTGCATGTAGCTAGATGTGGTTGAATGGGCATGTGGTTCGATGGAGATGTGCCTATGGTGCTTTGAACACACGTGGCCAGGTGCCCTTTCCATGGCCCAGCCTGCAGGATACACTTGGGTCACTCCAGAATTGTAATTGTAATGTTAGTTCTAGGTTGCCTTGATGCGAATAGCACATTGTTTTTGCATGCATGTTTTAGATATCTTGGATGATAGTCTGCTATATTTAAGACTAGTGCATGACCACAACACACCTCTTTCCTTGCTAACTATGCTCCCAATCAATGTCTCATCCATTCTTTGCTTTAGGCGCTTTTTAGATCCAGGAAGCTGCTTCGGCACTGACAAAAGTTCTTGGGTAGAGCTGCATAATATAATATGAAAGCACATGCATTGGGGTTGCCCAAGGATCAGTACCCAGCAAGAAATTAAAATAGTCAAGAATGTTACAAGATTAGGATGTATTCTTATACAAAACATATATATGTACTTTTGTTACATAAGAAATTAGTAATAAATACAATTTGAGACAAGGTATTTGGATCACTGATCAGTTTTTTTATACAATGTAATATGAGCTCTTTATTTTTACCCATTACAATATGGGCCCTGATTCATGGAATCATTAGCGCAGTAAATAGGGACTTTGCACTGCAAACTGCGTGCTAATTCCTGTTTGTCGATTTATGGAATAGACTGCGCTGCACGATTTTGTACTTTGCAGGGAATTCGTGCAGGCTCGGCACATTTCGGCCTTGCGCAAGACACCACATAGAGAGTGGGCGTGGCTTGCACAGAGGGCAGGGCAGAGTTGTTCTGGGCAGCAGGCTTGCGGGATCTCTGCTCACTATCCCATGAATCTGGGCCATGGTGTCTGCATATGTACCAATCCACAGGCCTGAACAACGATGGAGAAAAAACGAAAGATTTTTTACTATAAAACGCACTGAAAATTTCAAAACGATGGTACCAAATGAGTCCCATCATGGACACAATGTCAAGTGAAGTTCTATGAAAGGTATGTCTTAATTTGACATTTTTCTATCTATCTATAACATGTGTCAGGATAGTCGTGAGTGGTCAATGACCAGACACACACATCAGCTAAAAATCAAGAGATTTTTATTAGGGAAAGTGAACAAACTGTGGACAATATATTGAAGGGGAGAAATAAGGTGTGCACTATCCTAAGACTCCCATGGTCCAAAGTAAATGTCCAAAGTGTGTTACCGGGTCTCCCCTGGATTTTCCTGCTGTCAGACTTTGGGGAGCCCACACCATGCTTCTCACCAGTACCACCTACCATGACAAATGATCCCCAGGCTTATGGGACCCACATCTCATTTCTTCTCTTCTATTGGTCTCTTCAGCTGGTTGAAAAAGCCTAGGTCTGTGTGAGTGGCAGACTTGATAGAGAGGGGTGAGAGGTCTAACAAACCTGTTCTTCTGTCTCCCAGACCTTCTTCACACCTTTTGGCCCATTCTTCACACCTCTGAATCCCTGCCAACATCTTCCATCTTTCTGTGTACCCCTCTCAGACTTTCCCTTTATCACCTCTTTGGACCCTGACTCTGCACTCCGGTAACATCTTCTTCCCTCCGCCTTCTGTTCAACCACCACCACCTCAATGTTCCACCTTGCACCGCCAACTTCATTTTCACCCAGGAATATGGTTCCCTGTTCACTTCCAGGGGCTATAGTGCCCTTGACTCTTCCAGGGGATATAGTACCCTGCTCAGCTAGGTAGGTTTTCTTTGTAAACACTTCCATTGTCCTAACCCAATATGTCTTCGGTCGCATGGTCTTTTTTGGCTTCCTCTGCCACCCTCTCCCAATTCCAGATAATACAAACCTACCTACATTTCCTTACGATAACATCCTCCATCTCAGATGTTTCCCCTCCATCCTCCTCCTCCTCTGATGTCATTACTCCTTCAGCACTTTCTACAATCCCCTCTGTTAAATACATCTCCACCAACCTCCTCTAGAAATCTCTCTACCATAATTTATTTCCAGCAAACTCTCCAGAACTTAGTACTAACTTCTTTTTCTCCTTCTCCTCTAATTGTCTTATCTATCCACTCCACTTCTCAAGTGCCCCTGCTCTGCTCCAGTCTACAGTTACCTACTTGCTACTGCTTGCCTACTTGCTATACCTCCCTACAGCTTAGCAAACCTCATCCTTCCTCCACTCTAGAAGCCCACCAAGTGAGCTGTGTGATATTACATTTTAAGCTGTCTTTGCTACTCCCATAGCTGGCTTCCAGGGTGATGGTTTTCACGTGGGGACGATGGGAAGGCTTGTACCGGACTGGTTAAAGCCATTTTGTTTCTATGGCTCTCCATGGGGGTGTGTTCAATTGAATGGACATTATAAGAGGTAGAGTGCTCATTTTGGATCTTGCAGTGCTGCCTCTTACTGCCTGTTTGCAGTCTGCCATCACTTTCCATGTAATCCTATCAGGTAAGTACTCCCCTACATTGACCCTTCAAGTGTTTCTCTGTAATGTTCCTCTAGGTTGGTGTCAGGTCAGGGCTGAGGTTGCACCTTTCGAAAATGAGTAAGGCATGCACAACATTTTTCTCCTTGGTTTTTGATAAAGGGAATGACTATCCAATTTTATTGGCAAGATTTGTGGGTTCCCCTAAGCCATCCACCCTAACTGTTGAACTGCACATTGGAGGGATGTCCAGCACTGCCTCCAAGCTTTCCTGTCTGTAAGATGTTGGTTTTCAGCCTGCTCTTGATTTTCTTTTAGTAGGCCTGAAAGATTTTTGGAGATGTAGTCCTCTCACTCCTCTTAACTAACTAACCAACTAACTAAGTAGGCTTTTATATGGCACAACAGTCGCCTGAAGGTCTCAGGGCGCTCACAAGGACACACAACAAGAAACAAATCAACTCAGATTAAGGGGGATTAGAGAGTCATCTTGAAAAAAAGGTGACTACCAGAGACCTTTGAGGTTTCCGGGTAATTCAAATACTTATAGTTGACCTTAGGCATCAAAAAGAAATGTCTTAAGATGCTTTCTGAACTGCTGCAGTGTAGTGCATTGTTTCAGGTAAAGCAGAATCACATTCCAGTTTTTCGGATCCCAGGCGGCAAAGCTTGCACCGCCTAGTTTCTTCAAGTTTATGCATGGCTGGGTTTGTAGCATCTAACTGTTAGATCGCAGGGCAGGCTTTGGAGTGGCCATTATTAACCTATATTTAAGGTATTCCAGAGCATTATCTGAGAGAGCCAATGTAGTTTTTTTTACGGTATTCTGTAATGTGGGATTAACGACTCAACCCACAGACAGCCCGTACTGCTCCAAATTGTATGGTCTGAAGGCTCCTGGTATTACTTTTAGAGGTACCTATAAGAAGTTTATTGCAGTAGTCTAACTTAGTTTTGACTATGGCTGTTGCAATTGATGCTCTATTGGCTTCTGACAGATAAGGACGTATTTGCCATAAAAGATGTGTGAAGAAGGTGCATGACGATTTAAGATATGACACATGCTTCTGAAAAGTCAAGTGAGCATCAAAGAATACTCCAAACGTCTTTACATGTTCAGATACCAGGATGTTATTACCACCTATTTCAAAGGCCTTATAACAAGCATCCAGATTTTTCAGCCTATTAGGTGTACTAATGACCAATAACTCTGTTTTCTTGTCATTAAGGGCAAGGGAGTTCAGAGCCATCCATTTCTGGATTGCCTCATAAATCCTGTTAATAGTAACCAGATCATCATTATAGACCCCAGATAGTTTAACAAGTATCTGAGTGTCATCGGCAAACTGTATGCCCATAGATTTTAGCAGGTCACATAAACATTTGATATATATTGAAAAGTAACATGGATAAACATGATCCCTGGGGGGCACCACACATAACAGGGACTTTCTGAGACTGTGAAGATCCCTTGGCTACACAGGCACTTCTAGGGCCAAGGAATGATTTTAGCCATAACACTGTTTCAGGAGAGCATAAAGCTATTTTCTGGAGTCTTTCTGCTAGGAGATTATGATCAACCAAGTCAAACGCAGAAGACAAGTCTAACAGGAGCAGCAGAGCAGAGCTTCCTTCCCTAATTATTGCTGGTATACTGGCCTTCAGATCTAAAAGGGCTGTCTCAGTTCCATGGTTGTATCTACAGTGGGACTGCTCATTAGACAGGATGTTTTTAGTTTCAATGGATGCTTGAAACTGTGTATAGGGTATCTTATCCAAAATGTTGAGTATAAACGAACATTCGTGATAGGGTGATAGTTTTCCGGCATCAAGGGGTCTGGACCATCTTTTTCTAAGAGGGGTAATCCAGGCCTCCTTGATGCCGGTAGGAACAACAGTCTCGTCAAATGAACGGTTAATCAGTTCTTCCAAAAGAAATTCTTGAGTGACCTATGATCTTGAAGTATTCCGGCAGTTCTACCAGCCCTCTGGGACTTGGCTTTCTCTGCCCTAGGTCCATCTCATGCCTCAGAGCAAATAATTTTTGGCGTTGCAGTGGTATCTTTCAATGTTTCCCATAGCGGCATGGCTATTTCAGGATGGGGTTTGATCAGGTGGAGTGATTATTTATTTTAATTTATTTTATTGAGCATGCGTTAGGCGCTTATACAGCAGAATTGTGTTTCAAACCGCCACAAGGCTAAATGGAAAGGGAACATGGGAGTGAAAAATCATTGGAAAAACAGTAAATAGTCCTTCTGGTATTTGGACGTTTAAGTGCAGTGAAGAGAAGTGCAGTGGGTATTAATGAGTTGTGGGGTGCAAGAAATGGACAAGTATTGGTGGGGAGACTGTGAGGGCAGTGCCAAGGGGAGCCAAGGAGTAGGTCTCGTTCTAAGTGCTAGTGCGCACGACTCCCAACGGTGGGATGTAGAGCCACAAAGCATGGGCTCGAAGGGGCAGTGCAGTGGAGGTCAGGGGAGTACTGGTATTGAATTGGGCAGAAGGCCCTGGTATCCTGTAAAATTCATGAGTACCAGGCAACCGGTCATTGAGGCAGTGGGGTGATAAGCAGGGAAGGGAGAGAGGGAAAGAGGAGGAGAAAAACAGAGTTCTGATCAGTTTCAGGTACTAAAGGAAGCCTGACTGAAGTCTGAGAGGGGCAGGGAGCCTGCTCCAAAGGGAGGTACCAGCCGAGGAGAGAGACCTGCCCCCACTCTCTTTTTTGAGAAGCGTTTCACAGTCAGAGGGATAGATTTAGAGGAGGGGAGGGCTCTAGCTGGGGAGTATTTAGGGAAGGAAAGTTGGAGATAGTGTGGTCCCAGGCCCCAGAAAGGCTTGTGGATGATGCAAAGGGTTATGAATTTGATGCTTTCACTACCGGGAACCAGTGAAGAGATTTTACGGCTGTAGCGATATGGTCCCTGGGCTTGAGGCCAAGGTAAGCTTTGCAGCCCTATTCTGGATTGGCTGGAGGGAGTGTAGGGAGTAAAGAGGGAGATTGAGAAGGAGGCTCTTTGCAGTAGGCCAGCCTAGAGAGGAGCAGAGCACTGAAAACATTGAGGTTCTGGGAGAAGGTTAGGAATGGGATAATTCCCATGAGGAGGTGGAGCTGTAGGTGGGCCTTCTTGGTAAGATTCCATGATGTGAGGGGTGAAGGAGAGAGCAGAGTCAAAGATGACCCTGAGGTTTGTGGCCTCGAAGGATGGGGGCGGGGGCAGAGGGCCCGGTGAGAGAGGCCAGGGGGTAGGAGGAAAGGTGGGCACAGATCCCAATGAGAATGATCTCTATCTTACTGGCATTAAGAGAGAGATCATTAGCTGCACACCATGCCTGAATGTCGGACAGACAGTCAGGGATGAGAGAGAAGGAAGAGGAGGTAGTAGAGGGAAGTTTGAGGGAAAGCTGTGTGTCATCAGCATAGCACTGGACATAGGGAGACAAGGAGGAGATCAGGTGAGCCAGAGGGGCGAGATGGATATTGAAGAGCCAAGGCGATAGGATAGAAACCTGGGAGACAACACAGGTAGAAGGTGTGGTGGTGGAGGAGAAAGGGTCCAGTTGCAGCTGAGAGGGGTGATTAGTGAGGAAAGTGATCCGCAAATCCATTGCCCAGTCAGTGATACCGAGAGTATCACAGATCATTTTGTGACTAATATAACAAGGACGTATATCACTTATTTGTTCTTTATCTCAATTTTAGTGATTTTAGAAGATGGTTTATCCTTTTATTGAAACAAAATATAATATTAATTTTGTCTGAAGCACTTGGCTTCTGCAAGAAGCCAAAAAGTGGTTCATGAGTAGTAGCTATTACCCGTTATTGAAAACAGGTATGGCTTCAAACTCAGAGTTTAGGGTTTATGGACATTGTCCTAGTATGTGGGGCTTTTCTGTGTATAGAACAGATTTTAGCAATAAACTAGTAAATAAACATCTATCGCACTGGTGTAACGGGGGTCCCCGCAAACCCTGTGGTGCGGGAATGCCCCACCAGCATATGTCCTGGGAGGGGGCCCCACTTGGAGAAAAAAAAAGAAAAATATTTTTTTGTCGAAATTTCTTTTTTCTTTTTTTTAAAATGTCACTTTACATTCAAAAAGAAATTATTTCTGTGACAGTAATAATTTCTTTATGAAGGCAGAGTAACTACCATTAGAATCTTTCTTTTTGAAGACCGAGGGATCCCGGAGGGATCCGCCACCCCATGCAATGGAAGACCCTAGGCTGGAGGCCTCCATGTCATGGGGTGGGGAAGCTCTATGACTTTAAAAAGAAACAGTATCTTTTTGAAGTCATTCATAAAGAAATTATTTCCATTATGGTTCGTTTCTTAACAGAAATAATTTCTTTATGAAGTCAAAGTGACTTCAAAAAGAAACAATTTATTTTTGAAGTAACAGGGCTCCCCTCAACCCCATGACGGATGTGTGTGTTAGTGTATGATGAAATGGTGCACAATTCAATGTATGGTTGGGTGCCTGGGTGTGTGTGTCTGTATGGTGAAAGAGTGCACACTTAAATGTATGGATCGCTGGGTGTGTATATGTGTATATGGTGAATGGTGTGTGTGCTTGCCTTCAGGGGTGCAACAAAACCTACATTTCGGGGGGCTAACCCTTCAAACATTGGGAGAGACGCTAACTTCATGGGCAGTGGGGGAGGGGCAAACTTATTTGTGTGAGGGCATCTAATTTCTTTACGCATTTTAATGAGACTATTCTATTGCAGCTTCAATGTTACAACCAATTAACTCTCACCTTTAAGGATGAAAGCTCCCACTTATGGACTCCTGCAAGAATTGAGTGGTCTCATGTTCCCTCTCTACCCTTCCAATCCCTCCCCCGGCATGCAAGTACTAAACTCACATCACGATTTCAATTTCCTAAAAAATGTGGCATTTGAGTGCAGGTACTAACAGTGAAATGCTTTATGTTAGTAATTGCTGGACTCTTGTTAACAGTGAAACCCAGGTGCTGTCTAACATTGTTGTCCTGTTCTGTCCGGCAACTGCTATGAAGGCCAGCCAGGTTGAGTCAACATAGCCCATCATTTCGAGGGGGAGGAGTTCTGAATCCCAGTCAACTCAATGGTGTTGCACCACTACTTGTGTTTATTCTCATTCTCTCCGTGAGAGGGCTGGAGCCCTTCCCTTACCGCCAAGACCACGACCGACGTGATCCATGCCACTCGACCAGCACGTGATGCCTGACCCCAGCAGACTAAGCATCCAGCTTACTCCACGCACATGGTGAGGCCAATCTGCGTCCATATAGGCCACTTGAAGCCAGCAGCACCTACAAGCTGGTCTTTTCCCCTGCCAGATTTGTCCATCCGTGCTTTTGCACACCTTTGCACCGGAGGTGCACCATCTTTGTCCTCATTTCCGGCCTGACCCCAAAATGGTGGTCGCAACGCGGCACCGAAACGAGGCTGCCACTAGTTGCTGAGCAACTAGCTTTATCCGTGCCCAATCCGCAACGCCGGCAGGCGGAAGCCGGCTCCCGGAAGAAGGCCCGTGGAAAAAGGCCCTGTTCCACCCCAGTGAGCCTCATTCTCTCCGTGCCCCCGAAGGGTGAGAGGGCTGGAGCCCTTCCCTTACCGCCAAGACCACGACCGACGTGATCCATGCCACTCGACCAGCACGTGATGCCTGACCCCAGCAGACTAAGCATCCAGCTTACTCCACGCACATGGTGAGGCCAATCTGCGTCCATATAGGCCACTTGAAGCCAGCAGCACCTACAAGCTGGTCTTTTCCCCTGCCAGATTTGTCCATCCGTGCTTTTGCACACCTTTGCACCGGAGGTGCACCATCTTTGTCCTCATTTCCGGCCTGACCCCAAAATGGCGGTCGCAACGCGGCACCGAAACGAGGCTGCCACTAGTTGCTGAGCAACTAGCTTTATCCGTGCCCAATCCGCAACGCCGGCAGGCGGAAGCCGGCTCCCGGAAGAAGGCCCGTGGAAAAAGGCCCTGTTCCACCCCTGTTCGCCCCGGGACGCCACGGACCTGCGGCCACATATGCTCGAACAGCTTCCACTAGCCACAACCATTTGCTCGGACACTGACTACTCCCACCCTTAATGCTCTGCACTGCTACGCAAGACCGTTACGCACAGGGGTCAGAGCAGGAGCTCCCCCACAGCAACCCGCACTGCAGGAGCAACACAGAGACACCTTGTCCCTTGACCTTTGTCCTATAAGGTAAGCCTGCGGGCTTTATCTACCCCTTGCACTATCCCCAGACATGCATGTTACTTTCATATGTGCCGCCCAAAATGCCACAGTCATAATATTAGCTACGCACTCAATGCATATGTACCTTGCTAGCCACTCCTTGTCCTGCCCAGTCTATGCCACTAAAAAAATTATATGCCTAGCCTACGTCAAAAAAATCAGCCTTCATTCCATAGTGTGCCCATACAAATTCGAATCTAACCAATTGTTGTGTCACCCTCCCATTCAAATCTTGCCATTTTAATGTGATATTCTGCCATTCGAATCTAGCCATTTTAATGTGATATTCTGCCATTCGAATCTAGCCATTTTGATGTGATACTCTGCCATTCGAATCTAGCCATTTTGATGTGATATTCTGCCATTCGAATCTAGCCATTTTGATGTGATATTCTGCCATTCGAATCTAGCTATTTTGATGTGATATTCTGCCATTCAAATCTAGCCATTTTGATGTGATATTCTGCCATTCGAATCTAGCCATTTTGATGTGATACTCTGCCATTCGAATCTAGCCATTTTGATGTGATACTCTGCCATTCGAATCTAGCCATTTTGATGTGATATTCTGCCATTCGAATCTAGCCATTTTGATGTGATATTCTGCCATTCGAACCTAGCCACTTTGATGTGATATTCTGCCATTCGATTCTAGCCTGCCCTTAGCGGCCTTGATCCACTGCGTAACTGCCAGCCCTAGCGGCCCTGCCCCAGCGGCCCTGTACTGCCTGCCCCTAGCGGCCCGCTCTATTGTGTTATTGCACGCCCCTAGCGGCCCTGCTGTACATCTCTTGTCTACAAATGCAGCCCCCTGGCACACACCCCAAAGCGCCTACACACCTCCCTTCCTCTCTATCCATCTCCTTCACATCCCTCTCCCTTCTGGCCATCTACAGCATGACGCACCCAGACCTGCATGCCGACCCATGCCTTACCCCACCATCTGACCTCATACACACCACAGCGCCGTCTGCACTCCATTCCACACTCAACTACCCCACCAATCCGACCGGATATCACCCACTCCACCTCCGGCTCTATAGACTAAGAACACGCACCAAACACCTCCTAACTCTCCGCAGCACTCCACACTCCGCACTCCTTAGGAACAACAGACTCAGCTCTTGCACCCATATATCAGCCGCCCAGACTCACCTCTCTGACCACGCTCACTACCCTAGCACCCATCACGCTGCATCTATCACGCCCCAGCCTCACACACCCAAATACGCATCGCCCACCCCCAACACCACCAATGCCAACACACACACCCTATGACCAGACTTAAGATGCGCTCTCATCAATGCGCGCTCTATCCATGCCCATGCCATTGAAATCAATGACCTTATCACCACCCACAATCTTGACCTACTTGCCATATCCGAAACCTGGCTCCATGAAGCCTCCAGTCCTTCCATCCACCTCGCTCTCCCTCAAAACTATACCATTCTCAGACAGGACCGAAAAAACTCCAAAGGTGGTGGCGGCGTCGCCCTCATCTTTAAAGACACCCTCTCCATAAGAATGTGTAATCAACAATGGGACAACAACTCTGAGCTACTCACGGCTAAACTAGCCCTCTCACCTAACTGCACCATAAACTTCTTTATCACCTACAGACCACCAGGATCACCCTTAGACTTCCAAAAACAACTCCTCCAAAACATTGGCAACAACCTCAAAAGCACCACCAAAAGCATCCTTCTAGGGGACTTTAACCTTGGTCTAGCTGACCCAAAGGACAAAGCAGCCGCAAATCTAGCCAAATAACTATCAAACATGGGGTTCGAACACAAAATTACTGCCCCCACTCATAACAAAGGCAGATCCATTGACTGGCTAGCGGATCACAACTGCTCATCTGCAATTACCTCCATCTCGGCCCTCCCATGGACGGACTATTACCTCATTCAATTCTCCATTCCTACCACGCCTACTCATAAAACCTTAACTCATGCCCCACCCGCTAAAGTAAGAAGCTCCAAAAAACTCACTGCTTCCAACCTCGCCCCTCTCCTCGTCATCCCTGAACACAAGCCTCCTTTCATCCATGACTCTACCTCTCTAGCCAACATCTACTCCAGCACACTCACTCAAGCCATCGATCTCATTGCCCCTCTAGAAGAAAAAAAAGGGAAAAAATCAATGCACTGCAATTCATGGTTCACTGAAGAACTATCTGACCTTCGCACCAAGAAACGCAAAGCCCTATCCAGATGGCAAGCAGCACCTAATCAATCCTCGCTTAAAGATTTTAAAGAGATCTCCTTGACCTACAAAAAAGCCATATTCCATGCTAAATCCGAATCCTACAATCAGAGAATTACTAATGCCAGCTCCAAATCAAGAGAAATATTCTCCATATTCAAAGAACTCTCCACACCTGCCTCCGTCCCAGATGAAATCATCAAGGATGAAGCCTGGTGCACAGGCATCCAGGCTACCCTCCTCAATAAAGTTAAAACTCTCCAAGACAAAATAGCCTCACAACGCAAAGCCCTCAACACCCCCGCCTGCTTACCCACACCTTCCACCAATAACTCTCTCTCACAAACACCCCTTTTTGCCTTTAGAGAAGTCTCAGAAACGGAAGTTAAGGACCTCCTCAAAAAAATTAAACCTTCCACCTGCAAAGGGGATATCTGCCCACCTTCATTAATCAAAGAGTGCTCAGAATCCCTCACCCCCATCATTACAGCCTTCATCAATGCCTCCTTCGCATCTGGAACTGTACCACAATGCTTAAAAGAAGCCTGGGTCCGCCTGCTCCTGAAAAAACCCTCTCTCGATCCTTCCTCCCCTAACAACTATCGCCCCATCACCACCGTCCCCTTTCTCCTCAAAATCCTAGACAAAGCCGCACACAATCAAATCCAACACTATATGGAAACCAACTCCATCATAGGCAAAAGACAATCAGGCTTCCGCAAAGGCCATGGGACTGAAACTGCCCTTCTAGATTTAAAAAATCAAATTACCAAAATAATGGACACAGGCAAACCTGCTCTCCTCCTTCTGCTCGACCTCTCTGCAGCATTTGACTTGGTCGACCACAGCATTCTCACATCTCACCTCTTCAATGCTGCACACTTCTCTCACAAGGCTACCACTTGGATCACATCCTTCCTTGAAGGTAGGGCCATGAAAGTGTACTCTAACCAGGACAGCGCCCCCCCACCACTATAAACTGTGGTGTCCCACAAGGATCCTGCACTTCTCCGTCCCTCTACAACCTATTCACCAAACCCCTCTTTGACTTACTGGACTCCCTCAACATAGCGTACACAAACTACGCAGATGACACGCAAGTTCTCCTCCCCCTCTCCGGAGACTACGACCTAGACTCAGAAGCCCTCCTCAAAATCTACTCGACCATCCAAACCTGGATGGCTATCAATGGTCTCTGCCTAAACGGAGACAAAACCAAAATCATCATCCTAGCCCCCAACGAAACACTAACCAAACTTAGCCCCAACTATTCTCACATGATCATCGACAGTATTAGCATACCTGTCTCCTCTGCCGTCAAGACCCTAGGAGTCTACATTGACGCCACACTCTCAATGACAAGACAAACCAGCGCCATCGCCTCAGCTTCTGCTCTGACCACCAAACTCATCTACGCCATAAAAACCTACCTCACCACGCCTAACTGCCTCTCCATAGCCAGAGCTACTATAGGAGCCAGATTGGACTACTGCAACGCCCTCCTGGCAGGCACATCGTCAGAAAACCTAAGCAGACTCCAAATAGTGCATAACAATGCCCTCCGCGCTGCACTACACATCCCCAAAACTGAACATATTTCACAGGCCAGAAGACTTGTCCACTGGCTCCCAGTCAAGGAAAGAATCAACTTTAAAATCCTCACTCTCACACACAAGTGCATCAATCATACAGCACCCCCCTACCTATCTGAAACTATAACTAAGAACTCTTCGACCCGTCCCAGAAGAAGCCACCACGCCAACCAACTCCGAGTACCCACTGTAAAAAGAGCCAAAGCCGGCGGCATTGGCTTCCCACACATAGCTCCTAAGCTCTGGAATGCCCTCCCTAACGCACTCAGAGCAGAACCTTCTCTGTACTCCTTTTGCAAATCTCTCAAAACCACTCTATTCAACTAGCTCCATCATTCCTTCACCCACACCAGCTCGCATACGTCTGTTTCGAAATATGTCTGATACGAAACGTGCCTTGTAATGAAAACTGCTTTGTTGTAACCACCTTCCTTCCACGGTAACCAGATTATGTATGTCCTCATGTAACAGCGCCACGATGCCCCCGGGCTGACGTGCGCTTTAAAATAAATCCGAATAAATAAATAATGCCTTGATTACTTATTGGTAATCTTCCTTACTCCTAGCCCTATTCCTCCTCGTCCCAGTTCTTGTGTATGTGGCACTCTGCCTCATACACAAGTAATGGGATGAGGTAGAGGAACATGGAGGTAATGCCTGATTTAGCTACCTGTAATCTTCATTACTCCTAGTCCCACTCTTCCTCATTCCAGTACTTACCTATGAGTCAAGGAGACTCAGACGTAAGCTCTGGGACAAGGAAAAGGGATGTGAAGGTAATTCTGGTCCAAGGAGCTGATTTTGGAGGTTGGGCAGGGGTGGGAGGGAGAGGGGATGTTTGTGGGGGGGGGTGGTATTGTGCGACAAATCATAATGCTTTCCCATGTCCAGGCTACGCAGACATGATATGTGGTACTAGTGGCTAGAGAGGCGTTTTGGTGCAGCCAGTCTAGTCATTCCTCAGTTTGATATGATTTTTTTTTATAACTGGGCATTTCTGAGCAGTCCTGTTAAGTGTAATTACCTGGCTAGACTGGCATTTGGGTGCTGCCAGACTAGTTGTTTCTTACTAAGCATTGCATATTTTTCTGGGCATCTGTGATCAAATTATATAAGTAATTTATAATGTGCCTGTACACAAGTGTTTCTAGGTGCGACAAGACACGGGAGGGAAGATAGAGGGAGAACAAGACAAACGATCTTACTAGGCCTTGAGTCATTCAGATCGTGCAGGTACGAGAACGAGAAGTGCAAGGGGAAAGGGAGGGGAGAACTACAAGGGATAGGGGAGGGAAAACAGGGCAGCAATGCTCGGAGTAAGTGCAGCCAGGGCAGAGCGGCTCTGAGTGGAGCAAGGAGAAAAAGGGACTACAGGGTTATACTTACAGCCCCTAAGTGCGTGGTAGGCCCAGAGGCAGTGCAAGGGCGACTGATCAAGAAAGAGTCTGTATCAGTGAGACTCTGATGGTAGCCTAGCAACCAGTCGGTACAGCAGACAGGTAGGTCAGGTAGGCCAGCAAGGGGGGGGGAGGTGAGAAAGCAGAGGAGAAGAGGAAAGTTTTGAGTTGCTTCCAGATCTTTAGGTGGTCCGGCTCAAGTTTGAGAGCAACAGAGAGACCTTTCCAGAGGGAGGCACCTGCATAGGAGGGAGATGTACCCACCACCCACTCTCTGCCTGGGGAAGTGTCTAACCCTTAGAGAGTTGGAGGTAGCTGAGCGAGGGGCTTGAGAAGGAAGGTATTTTGGAAGAGAGTGTTTGATGTAGTGTGGGCCCAGGCCCTGAAAGTTTTATAGACAATACAAAGGGTCTTGAGCTTGATCCTTGCAGAAACTGGGAGCCAGTGGAGAGATTTCAGGTCTGGAGAGATATGATCCCTGGGCTTAAGGCCAAGGATGAGTCTTGCAGTCCTGTTCTGGATTAGTTGCAGAGGGCAAAGAGTAGAGGAATGCAGGTTGCGAAAGAGGCTGTTGCAGTAGTCCAGCCTAGAGAGAACCATGGCTCTGGAGACATTGATTTTCTGGGGAAAACTGAGAAAGGAAAGAGTCCCTTTGAGGAGGAGCAGCTGGTAGTGGGACTTCTTGGCGATGTTTGAGATGTGAGGAGAGAAAGAGAGAGTGGAGTCAAAGATGACAACAATGTTTTTGCCTCGCAGGAATGCAAAGGAAGCTGGCCCAAGGCGGGCGGCCAGAGTACGAAAGGGAAAGCAGGGGCATGGGTCCCAATTAGCACAATCTCCATCTTACTTGCATTAAGTGAGAGATCGGTGGATGCGCACCAATCCTGAATCATGGATAGACAGGAATGAGAGAGAGAGGAGAGGATTCTGAGTGGAGCCTGAAGGAAAGCTGAGTGTCATCTGCATAAGAGGAGAAGGTAGAGATCAGGTGGGCCAAAGGGGCCAAGAAGAGGTTGAAAAACCAGGTTGAGAGGATGGAGCCCTGGGGAACGCCAGAGGTATAGAGAGATGTGGCAGAGAGAAAGGGACCAAGTTGCACCTGGGAGGGGCATTCCAAGAGGAAAGAGGTCAGCCACTCAAGGGCCGGATCCGTGATGCCCAGGTTCTTATGGAGTCGATTGATCAGGATGGCATGGTTAACCGTGTTGAAAGCAGAGGTAATATCAAGGAGGATGAGGACAGAAGGAATGCTGTAATCAAGGTTAAAGAGCAGATCTTCACAGGTGTTCAGGAGGACAGTTTCCATGCCGCTGGCAGCTCTGAAGCCAGACTGATGGTCATGGAGACAACCAATAGATTCAGTGTGGAGGGTAAGCTGGAAGAAGGCCAGTTTTTTACAACAGTTTGCCCAGGAAAGGCGTGATGGAGATTGGCCGATAGTTTGCCCGGCAGGCAGGAAAGGCAGAAGGCTTATTGAAGAGCGGCTTCACAAGTGAGTGCTTAAGGGCAGAGGGGAAAGTTCCAGTGGTAAAAGAGTGATAACAGAAATCGGCCACGGCTGGAGCAAGGGTGTCAATATGGTCCTTGATGGTTCTAGAGGAGCAGGAGAGAACCTGTTTGGACAACACTTGCATAGATCGGACTTGTCTAGAAACCTCATCAGGTATTGTCTGAGAAAAAGAGGAGAAAGGAGGAAGAGAAGGAGAGTTGGCTAACGGGGGGGGCAAGAGAGGAAGAAGGAGAGGAAGAGGAGATGGGAGACAGGCTGTCCTGAGTTTTAGCAGAGAATTGAGAGAGTAGAGCCATACAGAGGCCCTGGGAGGGAACAGGAGAGGTAAATACTGCAACAGGATTTACCAGTTACTTGCAGATTTTAAAGAGTTTGGCCGTGTTGTTGGAGGCCACAGAGACGCTGGCTTGAATGTGTGTTCTCTTCTTGATGAGTGTTATTGCTTCGACTGGCATTTTGGTGCAACCAGTCTAGGTATGTCTAAATATGGCCTGGCATGCCTTACTGTCATGTTATTACATGTCTACACTGGTCTACATTGTGCAGCCAGTTGGACTTGTTTTCATTGTGGCATGGCATTTTTAATAGCAAAGCATTCATTTTCCTGTGCACTGTTGGTGACTTGCATGTATTGGATTGGTGTTATCCTACAAAACCATTGCAAACACACTGGCTTTTTAGCCATTTTTTCTCACAAAGTGTGCCGTATATTGCATTAAAACACATATTTATATCTTTTTCCTAGTGCAGTGTGTGGCATACCCCTTCAATAGCACATTTGTACGTATTGCGCAAGCGTGATAATCTAGGCCGGCCCAGAGTGTGGTGCGACCCGTGATTTGTTGCTGAGTTGGGGGGGGGGCCTCAGCATGGCTCGCAGGGGGCCCTCACATTTTGTGTTACGCCAATGATCTATCGCTAAAGTTTAATTTTATACTTGTGGACAGTACATGTTTCTTGCTAAGGCTTATATTATATGAAGTGTTTACTTGTCTTTAGTATTCTGCAGTTTGTAATCAATTGTTCATTTCCTTTTGTAGTGCTTTTATGGTTTTTAATAGAAATAAAGCATAATAATAAAAAATGATAATAATAAAATAGGGTAAATGTCCCGTACGAAAGTAATACTGAACCCAAAAGGAATCAGGATGCCAAACAACACACACATAAACTCACTAGTTAAAAAGAGAACAAACACTTCTGTAAATAATAACCTCCTTCCCGCAGTTCTGAATTTGTTCATAAATGACTGCACTTGCTAACACATTTGTACAAAAATGCAATAATGTTTAATAATTAAAGAAATTATTTAAATAAAAGACTCCTTTAATGCTATTTTACAAAAGAAGGAGATAATTAGAAAGTGCATGTTCTTTCTGAAAAATGGCATCATAGCTATATAATTAATCATATGGATCACACGTGTCACATGCACACGACAACTCTCATCTATCAAGAATTAGTAACATGAAATGACAGTGTAAATGTAATTGTACATATAAACATGAAGTTACAGATGTTTGCTACAATGCACCAAATGATTTCAGCACAAGCCCTTATTCATATAGGACATGCTTTAATGCTAGCATATTTTCAACCCATTTCTCATGGTCTGTTTGTTTCAGCTATTCTCCCACACAATGATTTTAGAAATTCAAACTGTCATAAGGGCCTAATTAAACTATTTTAATATAGTAAGCCGGTAAGATAGGTCAGTGGGTTGAGCGCTGATCTGCAGGCTCGAATCCCGGCAAGGCCAACTCAGCCTTTCATCCTTCCGAGGTCGATAAATGAGTACCAATTTCGGTTGGGTGATATTGTATGTAAATATGTGCTCTGTAAAGCGCTTTGGATTAAGGCGCCATATAAATAACACATCATTATCATTATATTTATAGTGATATGATCTTTTCAAAATGTCTCCATTTAGGTTCCACGTGGTCGTCATGTCAATAAACATTGAATGAGTTGAGAGGACCACCACTGCAAATTGATTCTTTTGGTGATTCTTTAATCTCTAAATTCCAGGATATGAATCAAAATATATGCATTCCGTTTGTATAATTCATTATTAGTGTCAGGGTCTTTATATCAAGTACGTTATGTTGCTTTCTCATATTTGCATTTAAACGCCTTTGTTTGAAAATACATTTCTGCAATGGGAATTTTTGCAAAATGCACTTATGCTTAGCAATGTGTTTGCCCTCTCTTTTTCGCTCAAAATGCATGTGGGTTTGTAACAGCTTTAGTTTCTTCCTCTACTGACAAAACATGCCTGTTCTTAACACTGCTTAATCATTCTAACCACCTACAAAATGCATAATTGAATATTAGTACCAGGTGACGCGTGAAATAAAAAAGCCACTTGCCCATTCGTTCTTTTCTTTCTGCTGGAAATCACGCTCACGTCGCACTGGATACCTCACGCCGGTCCTCGACTTTCTTCCATGTTTCTTTAGGCTGCTATGGAAAGGGAGATGGGACTACACCCTTCTACCCTTCCATGACAGCCATTTTCTTTGTTTTCTATGGCCACCACGGAAAGAGAAAATGAACTACGTTTTTTTGTCCATGGCAGCCATTTTTTAAAACTTTTTTTTCCGGCTGCGAAATGCAATGCGTCTCGCAGCTAGAAAAAAAAAACTCCATTAGTAACGTGGTCTAACGGGCCAGGGTACTAATGGCAATACGCCCCTCGACTGTGGGCCATTACCACCTATACGTTACGTTTGGGCCTGCAACTATGGGCCCCGGGGGCATTACCTTAGGTGGTAAAGGCCTGCAGTGTCGCGGCTTATTACCAATATACTGGTTTGGCATTCTGCTCCACCTACAATACATGTTTGCCTAAAAATGCCATGGGCTCGTCGCTGCCCAAAAATATGTGTGTGTCTATGCTTTGGTATTCTACTCATCCTACAAATGCATGTGGGTTTCTCACTGCTTCGTACTTCTCCTCTGCTTGCAAAACATGCATGTGTCCAGCAGAGCATGCCTCTCACTAGGTTGGTGTGCATGTCTCCACATATAAATCGCATGTCCTCAAAACCCCCAATAATCTACCCTAATCCCAAAACACAACCTAGTCCCCATTGTTATTGTAATTATACCCTAACCTATGTAAGTATATATATATGGGATTCATACAGTGCAGACCTAGCAGGGAGGCAATGTAGAGTTGTAGAAAACACTACTATAAATCCTAAACTTCCCACTAGCTGCACAAATGCCCTTCCCTTAGTAGGCAGAGGTCTGAGTCTAAGTCCTGTCTCTTCAAAAGTCACCTGTCAAGTGTTCTGAGTTTCTTCCCACCGGCCTTCACATGGAGGCAATATAAAGCTCACTCAAAATTCATATTTTGATCCTCATAAAAAATGTTTTAAAAAAAATCTGAAAGGTTTGAGTTTAGCTCGAACACCTCATCCAAAGCCTACTCTGTATGTAAAAGGTAAAGACAAACTACAAGCCCCAGAATGCAAAGAAAAAAGCGGGTCAACAATAGGGCAACTGTATGTAGTTTAGAGTAGACCACACCTTAACTCTTCTAACAATGGTATCATATTTTAAAAAGATCTTCATACCTGGTTTGCACACTTCTAAGTGCTGTTATGCTTGCCATTATTTTTTACCCAAAGTAATCGTATTCATTGTTTAGACTCAAGAAGGGTGATCGACTAAGCAGCCCAGCACTGATATGCTTCCTGAGCACAACTGTCTGGGTAGGGTGTGTAATTAAAGGGATAACTTTACAGCATACAGGTAAGACTATGATATAGAATGTGCAAAGACATGCGTAAACATCTGACCAGAGTGCTGCTATCTATCCGAATGCATCTCTCTAGAAAAAGTTACCAGTAGAGACTGACACTATGAGTTGACAAATATCGGTAATCTCAGACAGTAGCTGTCTACTTAGCCGTAGTGATGTACATAATCCTTCGATGTTATAATACATGTTTTGGTGTCAGTGCCCATCCTGCAAGTTTGTCCCCCCCTCCCTTAAGTTTGCATTAAAATGCATTTTTTTGCAATTATATTGTTCCTTTAAGGGTGTTTCTAAACTTCAAAATATAGAGAGCACTCCTGCTCTGTTGTCTGGCACCATTGATCTGTTTTAGATATGCATTTTTCGGAGACATTTTCATGGTACACTGAACCCTTTTCCACTTCTATAGGTTTTGATAGCTTTGGGTTTGAGCATGATGAAAGACACCGCACAGCCATAGATGAAAGGCGCTTCCCTTTAAATTCTCATCTAGGGCTGCAAAGAGGTTTGCAGGATGCCCTTTCTTCATCTGTTTCATCGTCTCGCAAGTCTTTGGCATGGTGTGACATTCGCAGATCTCTCCGCCGCAGCTCTCAAGGAGCCTTTGAACTAATTACGGCGCACGGAAAGTTCACGGACTAGAGTTTGAAGGGCATGCCACGCCACTGGTGCAAGCGCTGAAGGTTGGATGGGGAGGTTAAGTAAAAATGACCAACTCCTGGTCCAAACAAGTCAAGGAAAAACGAGATGGACTGTGCGCATGTCTGTTCTGCAGGTATTTGTAAATGAAAGCTTCAACACACCTTTCTTGAAAAATAACCTGTTCTGAAGCTGTACAATTACTTAATAGAAGCATTTCAACCAGCTTTATTTATAATGCAAACGTGCTATGTATTCTTACGGTATTACAGACAATATCCATCAGTCCAAAGGACACAAGTGCAGCAATAATCCTAGTGCAAAAAACATATTATTCCCAAGTATTTTTGCACCAGGTCTCAGGGCTACGCTAGCACAATCACTGTTGTGCAAAGAAATGAAAGAATAACTTCTTTTGCACTAAGGTAATTGTTGTCGTAGTGCTAATTGTGCTTGAGCCATTGGGACGTTTCTGTAATACCACATATATGTGCAAATCACAACAGCGTTGTGTGTAATTAGGAAAGTGCGTGTAAGTCATACCCTAGGTCATACGACCCTGGGTTCGCTTTACTGTGCCCATGGGTACATTCACACTATGGGCCCAATTCACAAAAGAGTTCTGTCTTGTGTGCAGGCCCACACAAGATAACAAAGCACTTGCATTTTGTGCTTGTGTGGATTCACAAAATTGAGTCTGCCAGAACAACATGCAGTGGCATGGGTTGGTACATTTTTGTGAAACAACAGATATGCAAAACGTGGGCTTTAATTAACGCCTCCTAGCTGTGCTGGACATTCCTGCCAAGGTGTTTGCCCGTGCTCTTCTAGACAAGCTGACCAACTGGGCTGACGCTACACATATTATTCCCTGGAATCAAAATGGCTACAGAAAAGGCTGCAGTACCATCATAAATGTCCTTGCACTCACCACTACAATCTAACAGTCTAGGCTAATTCACAAGAGACTATTCTACATTGCCTTTGTAGACTGTAGCACAGCCTTTGACACAGTGGCCCGTGCTAGCCTGTGGCAGAAACTGATCAGCTAGTGGATTCTATCAGAGCTACTAAGAATGGTAATTATGCTGCATGACAAAACGAGGGTTAAAGTTCCATTAGAACACAAGGGGAGTACCTCGAGCTGCATCCTAGCTCCAACACTTTAGCATCTGTACCATGCTGATATGATGGAGGCACTGGCTGCCCTCAAATGTATCCCACCTAAATTGGGGACTGTCATGCTGCAATGTATGGGTTAGGCCACCCGACATTGTCTTGCTTGACCTCACTCCAGGAAGTCTGCAAACCACTCTTGACAATCTTGTCATCTACTCGCCGGCAAACTAACTAAAGGTGAACATTTCTAAAACCAAGATTATGGTTTTTGACCATTCACGCAAAAGAGAAGTGCGTTTCAGCTGGAATCTGCTTGGAGAACCCATAGAAATGGTTGCAGAGTGTAAATATCTTGGCATCACTCTCAACTCAAAGCTCACAAGCACCTCTAATCTGCAAATCCTTGAGTTGCGTACGGCTCAAACAATGGGCTGTATTCTGTCATTTGCCAAAAAGGGTGGAGGGTTCTCGATGGGAATATTGGCTAAACCATACACTGCCAAAATCCTTCTGATGCTGATTTATGCCTCAGAAACTTGGGCCACAGGCTCCCTGGATATAATTAACAGACTTGAAACATCTATTTTGAAAAGATTAGCCAGATTGCCTCATTATGCCTCACCAGAAACACTGTATTTGGACCTTGACATCTTACCAATTAGAGAGCGCATATTGCTCAACTGCTATATGACCTACCAGGGGATGGCTCATGCCTGAGTGACACTTTGATGGTGATTCTGTTTGAAGTCTATAACACCAATATTGACTGTATGCAATCGAGCACCCTTGGAGTAATCAAAAGAACTGTTGAAATGTCGGGGAGATCCCAGAGTGACCCGTTCACAAGAAATGTCATCACTCACAAAAACAAGCTTAAGGCAACATTGCAGTCTGTTGTTCAGGAGCAGCTAATTGTCAATCTTGCTGCCAAATTTCATTTCTGAAGAATTTATCTCCTATGTCATCCACAGATCACGTATACCTTCCTACCTCCGAAGTTTCATAGGCAATCACCTTGTGTTTGATTACATGCACCTGAAATTCAATGCAGTCAAAACCCTCGAGGTGACTAGAAGATGGGCCAAGATCCCTAGGCATCTCCGTTTTTGTCGTCTCTGTGGGGAGTTGACACTTGAAACGCCTCGACATCTGCTCTGTGGGTGCTCCTCAACTGCTGATTTGCGTGCATCATCAATAAGAGCCATTGGCCTTGATTCCTCCATCTCGGAAGAACTCCTTTGGGAAACCTTTATGAATGGTTGCAGCGATGGCTGCATAATTTGCTTGACCCTCTTGTGGAGAAAGATTATTGAGATCTTACAACTTTAACAGAGTGAATGCAGACTTTTTGATGACATTGTGGCGCACTGGCATCTCAATGTGTTATTCCAACTGTCTGTTTTCTTTGTGCTTGAAAGAAAGATGTTTTGTCTCTTTATTTTTTTAGTAATGTATAAAAGTTCTATTAACAGTAAATACTGAAAAACAAATAAAAATAAAACATGGGCTAAAAACATTGTGGCACAGCTTAATGTGTATGCTGATTAACAACAGGTTACTTTTTGTTATATCTCATTTTCGTAATAGATGTTTGATAGATCTCAATAAAGCTTGTTAAGCCACCTACAGCTTTAACAGAGTGAATGTACACTGTTTGATGAAATTGTTTTGCACTGGCATCTCAATGTGTTATTCCAACTGTTTTTTTGTTTTTGTGCATGATAGAAAGATGTTTTGTCTCTTTATTTTTTGAATAATGTATAAAAGTTCTATTAACTGTAAATACTGAAATAAAAAAAGAACAAATAAAAATAACATATGGGCTAAAAACATTGTGACACAGCTTAAAGTGTATGCCGATTAACAACAGGTTACTTTTTGTTATATCTCATTTTATGTAATAGATGTTTGATAGACCTCAATAAAGGTTGTTAAGCCACTTACAGCTTCCGATTGATCACCGAATGAACAGATTCCACGTCTGAGGCCCTGCTGGTTTGAGTGTATGATGCCAGGCTGTGCAGTTCCCTACTACTCTGTTGGTAGCGATGTGTGACAGGGAATGAGGCTGACCATGTCACAGTAAAGAGGGCGAATTGTGTGTTTAGGAGAGAAGCAGGTGAGTATCTAGGGCACAGGATATTCAAAGAGGAGTGAGGCAAAAACAAGAGTTGGTGAATCCTATAAAACCAATCATGGCACCACAGTCTAAAGTTGAACTTAGATTATTCTTAGGCCTTGCGGAATTCTACCAAATGTTTTTAAAATAATTTCTCGGTGAAGGTTGAAGGAATGAGAGAGGTGTTACGAGATCGGCTAGAGTTTATTTATTTATTTATGTATTTATTGAACATTTGTAGGGCACTTTATATGACATAATTGTGTTTCAAAGTGCCACAAGGCTAAATGGGAAGGGAACAGGGGAAACAATACAGTGGCAAGAAAAAAGCAACAATAATATATATACATTTGGGTTCCAACTAGGCCTTGTGGCATTTGTTTGAAGAGAAGTGCAGTGGAGGGCGATGGGGCTGGGGGAGGGTAGTGGACAAGTGCTGCAAGAGGGCCAAAGAGGGAAGTGCTAAGGGGAGCCAGGAGCACCTCAGGCTAAGTGCTAGTACATCCAGCTCTCAGTGAGGTGTGTGGAGTCACTATGAACTGGCCTGCAGGGCATTGCAGTACGACATGGGTGCTGGAAATGACTGGGAGGAAAAGCCGAAGAGCCAGAGAGGATTGTGAGGATCAGGCCACCAGTCACAGTGGGGTGATTAGCAAGGAAGGGAAAAAGGTAGAGAATAGCAGAGTTATTGGCAGTTTCTGGAACTTACAGAGGTCTGGCTCAAATCTGAGAGGGGCAGGGAGGCTGTTCCACAGGGAAGCACCATTCGCCGAGAGAGATCTGCCCCCCACTCTCTGTTTAGAGATGTGTTTGACAGGCAGAGAGTTGGAATTGGAGGAGCGTAGGGCTCTAGCAGGGGAGTATTTGGGAAGGGAGAGATGGAGATCGAAGGTCTTGTGGGTGATGCAGAGGGTTTAGAATTTGATCCTTACAGCCTCCGGGAGCCAGTGGAGGGATTTTAGGGATGGAGAGATGGAGAGATATGCTCCCTGGGCTTGAGACCAAGGATAAGTCTTGCAGCCTTACTCTGGATTAACTGGGGGGGGGGGCAAAGAGAGGAGAGGGGGAGATTAAGAAAGCCTATGTTGCAGTTGTCTATCCTAAAGGGAATCAGAGCTCTGGAGACATAGAGCCTTTGGGGGAAGTTGAGAAAAGGAAGAATGCCTCTGAAGACGTGAAGCTGGAAGTGGGACTTTCTGGTATGGTCCATAATGTGATGCGGGAAGGAGAGAGTGGAGTCGAAGATGACCCCGAGGTTTCTGGCCTCACAGGATGGTGGGGATTGGGGGTCCAAAGAGGGAGGCCAAATGCTAGGAGGAAAAGAGGGCAGAGGTGTTCCAATGAGGAGGATCTCCATCTTAGAGGAGGAAGGGGCAGAAGTAGAAGGAAGTTTGAAGTAAAGCCTTGTGTCATCAGCATTACACTGGAAATAAGGATAGAAGGAGGAGATCAAGTGAGCCAAAGGGGTGAAATAGATATTGAAGAGCCAAGGCAAAAGGATAGAGCCCTGGAGGACACCATAGGTGTAGAGGGTGGAGGAGGACAAAGGGCCCAATTGCAGCTGGGACGAGCGGTTAGTTCAGCCAGTCCAATGCCCGGTCATTGATGCCAAGGGTGGCACAGAGTCGTTTTATGAGGATGGAATGGTTGACCGAGAATTGGAGTCGAGATTTGCGAGCATGGTTTCACATGTTTTCAGGAAAGCAGTTTCCATGCCCCTAGATGCCTGGAATCCAGATTGGTGGTCATGGTGGCAGGCAACAAGATCAGTGTGGAGTGTCAGTTGGCTGAGGACCAACATTTACAAGAGTTTATCCAGGAAGGGGGTAGTTGACATAGGGCGATAGTTAGCCAGGCAGGAGGTGTCAGCAAACAGCTTTCTTAAGAGAGAGTGCACAAGGGAGTGCTTGAGGGATAGAGGGAAAGAGCCAGTGGGGAAGTAGTGGTTACATAAATCTGTAAGAGACAGGTGAGAGAGGAGATGTTGTCCTTAATGGTTCTGGATGAGCAGGTGAGCACCTGTTTGGAGGAGGCCTTCATAGAACGGACCACTTTAGGGACCTCATCCGTTATTATGGAAAGGTGGGAGGAGAGTGAGGGAGTGGGAAGAGGGGGGCCAAGGGAGGTAGGGGAGTCGGAAGGGAGTGGAGATGGGGTGGAGGAAACTGAGGAGGACAGGAACACCTGGGTTTTGAATGTGAAGTGGGAGGCCAAGGCAGTGCAGAGTGTCTGGGAAGGAAGAAGAGAGGTGGAAACTGCAAGTGGATTGCTGAGTTCCTTGCAGATTTTGGGAAGTCCGGCCGTGTTTTTAGATGCTACAGTGATGCAAGCTTGGATGTGGGCCTGCTTTTTGGAGTGGATAGAGAAGCAATATTGCCTTTGGAGCAGGCAGCAGGCCAGTTTGTCAGAGGATGAGCCCAAGGTCTGCCACTTCCATTCAGCAACTCTGCACTTGTGTTTCAGAGATGCTAGATCAGAGTCGTACCAGTGGTTGTTCTTGGTGGGAGGTTTTAGGCGGAACCTCATGGCAGGGGCAAAGATGTCCAAAGTGTTGGAGGTGGCACGATACTGATTAGCAAGGACAGAGTCTGATGGCGATTCTGGGTCAGGGGTCGGAGAGGGGATAAAGGTGGAGGCAAAAGCAGCAACTGACACTGACTTAATTGATCGAATGATGTTGAAGGAGGCTGGAAGTGCAGGGGATGGCTTGGATAGAGGCCCAAAGGGCCTCAGATAGGAGGAAAGGAGAGAGTGGCTTAAGGTGGCTTAAGGTGTAGATGATGGGCCAATCAGCACATGCGAAGGTCGGAGTTAAAGTGGAGTAACAAGTGTGAACGCAAAATAAACATAAAGGAAGAGAAAGATTTATCAAAGCCGTTAGGTTCATTTGACAGAAGAGATATAACTATTATAACTATTGATGCAAGTTATGTTATGTTATGTTATTTTGCACTTATATAGCGCCTTATATACCATTGGTATGGTCTGAAGGCACTGGTAGGTTGAACGCCCTTGGGAACCGCAGTTCAGATCAGTAGAGAGAGTAGGGAGAGTCAAAAGGTGCGTGTGAGCACCGGATATGTGTGCAGCTCGTGCGGTACTTGTGTAATAGCTGCTTCTTATCGGTAGGTGTGGTGGTTGAGAGATCAGGAGAATGTGTTCGTTCTGGCAGGATTTATCCGGAACGGATGTGGCTGCGTTAGGCCTGAGGAAAACGCCTGGCTGGGGGTGTGAGACCAGCAGTGTTTACATAGAATGATGTGTAGTAAGCGGCGGATGTTCGTATGAGAACAGTTATACCGAATGGTGTCATAGTATCTCTGTGTTCTAGTTGAGTGGTGATGTAAAGGAGAGAGTAAGCGTGGTGGTGTGATATGATGGGTTGTATGCTTTTTCAATGTGCAAACTTCTAAATGCAACTTTCCCAGAGAGGCTACTGGGCGAAACTTCTAGGTACAATTTTCCACACAGAAGCAATTGGGTACACTTCTGAATTCAATTTATCAGAGAGGCTATTTGGCACACTTCTAAATGTAACTCTCACAGAGGCTATTGGGTATACTTCTAAATACAATTTTCACAGAGCATCTACTGGGCACACTTCTAAATTCAAGTTTTCAGAGAGGCTATTGGTCAAACTTCTAAATGCCACTTTCCAGAATGTCTATTGGATACACTTCTATAATCAACTTTCACAGATGCTATTGGTAGCACTTCTAAATACAAATTTCAAAGCGTGGCTATTGGGCATACTTTCTAAATGCAGCTTTCACAGAGGATATTGGGCCCATATCTAAATTCAATTTTCCAGCGAGGCTATTGGGAACATTTCTAAATTCAAAAACAATGATTTGGGGGCAGTGCTGTCAAAAGTACGAAAGGATGGGAAAGAGGTAGTTATATCATGCTTCAATAGTGTTGAAGTGTGCAGAGTGTAGGTACTCGGTTATAGAAAATAAATCTCTTGGGTGTTTGGGGAATTCAAAGGTTTTGGAGCTTTGTGTGGTGTACACAATTCACTGTGCAACTGGACCATAAGCCACTCGAAGTGGATTTAGAGAAGAAGGGAATGGAAAGGTATCCAGGAGGCTGGTGGGATGGGTGACACATGCAGTGTCATGATTTTAAGGTAGAAGTGACAGGGAGAAATATGTTTTTGCAGACCATCTGTAGAGGGTAAGAGTTGAAGGGAATGGAGGTAGAGATGTTTTGGAATCGAATGAGGAAGTGTATACCAAATACAATAGAAGCACAGGAAGGAAGAAATGGGATGCAGAGTGTATAAATGACATGTGTTTCAAAGATGTGAGGAAGTATGTGCAGAATAGCTGACCAAGGAAGCTGAATGTGCCCGAAGAACAGAAGAGGTGTTGGTAAGTGAGGGAGGAGCTTAGTGTAGAAAACAACTTGTTATATAAGTCTGGTAAGGTGGTGAAGCCCAGTGTACTGAGGAAATGATTGATACATATGGCCCATAATGGGTTTAATGGAGTGACACAAACTAAGGATGTGTTGAAGGCTGATTATTGGGGGCCTGGTCTGAACAAGCATGTGGAAGATAAACTTAAAATGTGTGGAAAGTGTAGGGTGTCAGGAATGGATCTGGTGGCTTGGGGACATCCATGTGTTCTTCCCAACATCCAAAAGGGTGTGGGATGATCTGGTGATAAATATGTTAGGGCCTGTAGGTATGTGGGTGCAGACATTTGTTTTGGTTTTGTTGAAATTATTTTCTCATTGGGTTGAAGTATAAGTTGTGCGGGAGATGACTGCAAGTGGTGTGAAGAAGTTTTTTTTATTATCTATTTTCCAGGGAGGGCATTCTGAGTAGTGTTTTAACTGACAATGGTCCTCAATTTGTTAAAGGTGATATGGAGATGTCTTGGAAGGTAATGGAATCATGCATACATATACAGCTTTGTATCACCCACAAAGTAATGGCACTGTGGAAAGAGTGAATAGGTTCCTCATGGAAGGGATAGGTATGGCTGAGAAAGGTAGTTAGGACTTCAAACATGGGATATATGCGAGAGTCAAGGCGCTCAGCCATGCTCTGCATGCCATGAGAAGTGCCTATCGAGTTGATGAGGGGAAGGAAAGCTAATACGAGAGTGTGTCCTCCTTGGCTGGAGATAAGTGGTCCCAAGGATGAGGACAAAGAGGCGATGGAGGAGGAAGTAATACGTTTAAAGAGAAAGGCGAAGTAAAGGTATGAACATGTGAAGTGTGTAAGAAAAGTGGTGGTCAAAGAGAGAGATATGGTGAGTGTGAAAAAGGGACTTTGAGGAGTAAGGAAGGTATTAAGTATGGCACTCCCGACAAGGTAGAAACGGTGTTGACTGGACTTCTTAACTTAGGGAATAAACAAGTGTTGAACAAGAAGAGAGTTGTGAAAGTGGATGGGTAGGAAGGATACAAGGATGAAAACTTGAAATTTGGCTTTAGGATGCAGGAAAGAATTTTGCAAAAATCAGATGTGTTCACGTAAATAGTACTAAATGTTGTGTAACAAATAATTGTTTTTTATATAAGGAAAGGAGATGTGTTGTATCTCATGGTTTGTAATAGATGTTTGATTACATAGAATTGTGGTGGTAGAATGTGAAAGAGGGTACCAGGTTGAGCAGTTAGGGTTGAGAGAGGGCTGTCGACAGCCCGGAGCAAGGGCTCATGTATAGATAGCAATAAAGCAATTACTGCTTCCAATTAATGACCTAACAAACAGTTTTCTTCTGCTTAATGTTGGAGCACACACTTCTCTATCACTGGCCAATATCTCAAACAACCTGTGGAAGAATTGATGTGCCCAAAACAGAAATGCACATGTTTTAGTGAGTGTTTAAAGTGTTCTTCTATTTTACATTTACACCTTCTTAATGGTTTGCACATGTCAAATATTGTGTTTACATTGACAACCCCTTCAAGGACCATTACTGCAAATATTCCTTCCCCTCTCTTGGATTGGGTGCTAACTCTAGCCAGCCACTGGTTTGTGTTTGTCAGCCAAAGAATATTCAGGATTTGGAAATTAACCCAAACCTTGAATATGCCTCGGGGCACCTTTTCGTACATTTCACTGAGTTATTTCATATTAGAATGCATGATCCTGTGCAATGTGGTGGACTATAAATCGAAGATGCACTTGATGTGGAAGCACTTTCTTTGTCTTTGCTTCCTCATAATGATCATCATCACTGCCTTCACCAATGCAAAGGGCTGGTATTATGCCTTGTGTAACCATGCCTGAAATCATCAGTTGCTCTTCTTATGTTGAGTGAGCTTCTTTCCAGATATCTGACAACTATGTACATTACTTCTGACCCTCTGTCCTTTCCTAATACAGTCAGTCATGATTTTACCAACAGTTACTAATGGTGTATGCATGTATGAAATGTATAATGTGCAAACCTAGCTGGGTAGCAACGGTGCGCTGTACATTTGGTGCACACCCAGTGGGTTACAAGCTTGGTAAAGGGGTAGAAAAGGATCTGCAGTGGGTATGGGGAGATGGGGATGGGGACGTTCAAAGGGGGAGACACGTGATTAATGATACAGTGTAAAGCATATTTTCAGCATGTGTAGAAATTTTGGGTCTGTTAAAACACTTGCCATGCGTTTGATCTTTGATTCTCTAGCCATTGTATGTTTTATTTTAAGTGCATAGTATAATCAGTTCAGTACACAGAATAAAGTATCTTTGGGAGGGAGGGACATAGCGCATGCAACATGCTTATCGATAGTTCATATATTTGTATCAATTCAACTTCACTGTGTTTAGATCAACATGTTAGTCCATAATGTTCTGTCTCATCCTCCATATAGTCTTTGCTTACCACATTCTGCATTATCTTTCTGGGCCATTTGAGCTTTTGGAATCTGCAGATGTTGGATAAGATACCAGATTTTAATATGTTTACGTCAGCTTAACCTTGACTCCAGCTGACCTTGTGCAGTTTATTTATTTATATTTACAGAAAGTCAGAGAGCGTACAGTTATTTCACCAATTTTTATAACCAACCTGTCTAAGTAGAGGGCTGGGATCCTAGTATATGTTTATTTCTGGGGTGGTGCCACGGTTTTAGGGGTCCCGTAACCTCAACTATTGACTTTGGGAAGATTTGTAGGGATTTTATGTATTTGTATTTATTTTTTAAACAAAGTTCTGCTGAGCAAACCTATATATGTTGGGTTCAGTTGGCTCATTCCCTGTGATCATTTGATTTACCTTCAGCAGTTCTGAAGTAATAGACCTCATCCTTTTCATTTGAGCTGACTAGCAGTTAAGCTATATAACCAAGAAACGGAAGCCTCTGCTTTTTTTCCGGCTCATTCTATGGATGTGTGAATTACATACAACATTCTCTGTTCCTTCCTATAATTTTGCTTCATAATGTTCTTGAGTTAAGAATGGAATTCAAGACAAAATGATAATTTACATATTTTGGATACAACAAAGTAGAACATCATTTCATATCTGTTCTGACACCCTGCATGATGACCATCCAGCTTATTTTGTAAACATCCTGCAGTTTTTAAGTAACCTATATTCAGAGGAATATATTTATTTTCATGTTCACATGTCTCTTCACAAACACACTTCTTCTTTTTTATTATTAGCCCTATATCCTGATATTAGTTAAAAAAAAGTCTTTGTTCAGCCAGAGTTCCAGAACTCAAGTTGTACTAACATCCAGAGGATCATCTACCAAAAGCTCTGTGTTTTTATTCCACCCTCGAACCTCTAAGGGGGAAATCCCTTGACATTCTCCAAATTCTTCTGCAAGGGCATGTGCATGTGAATCAAAAAGTATTGGTAAGACGGGCAACATTACATTGCTCCATATGATATTTGTTGAAGCTGTATTTCTCCCATTCACTAATATGGCTGTAATAGCCTTTAACTACACTGCATATATTCCTTACAAATCTACAGCTAAACACAGATGTAGAGAGCACCCTCTAAAGAGATCGCTGTCAATCTCTCTCAAATGCTTTCTTGGCATCCAATCACAATTATAGACAGTGGGAGCTGCATAGGCTAGACCTGTTCTATCTATATGTATAAAAGTGAAAACATGTGGGTTTGTGGCTGGGTTTGTGGCTTGGTGAAGAATTGTTCCTTCTACAATAACACACTGTTTCACTACTCTGCACCAAATTGCGCATAATTACCCGTGAGGACCCTAATGACAATTACTGGCTACATACCATTTGGACACCCCACCACTTTCCCTGGATTTCAGCAAAACTCTAAATTTGTTTGTTGCATTGTGGCTAGGTGAAGCATTGTGCCCTATACAATTACACACTGTTTCACCATTCTGCACCAGATTTTGCATAGTTACCTGTTAGACCCTCCAGACATTACTGGCTACATAACAGACACCCCACGACTTTCTCCAGATTTCAGCACCTTCACACATGAGACGGTTGCCTGAAATCTGCGAAACATCAATGTGGTCGTAGAAGGTCCGGTCCTCAGCCCTAGAATGCATGGTTTCTGTGACATTTGTACTGCAATGTACTGCAACGAACTGCACCATGCCAGGGTGAGGCCACAGTTGAGGAGAGAGCATAGTAGGTCCTATGATGCAGCAGCACACTAACTCCCGCCTCCCTCCAACATCTGCTATGTCAGCCAGCCACACAGGCCCGTTCTCAGTGCAGTTTACTTCAGAGTGCAAAGCACATCAAGCAATAAGTGAATCGGAACAACGACCAAAAGGATCACTGATTTTCAACAATTGATGAGAGTGGTGTCATCTCTGTCCACAGAATCTGTTTGGAGAACGTGTACTTTTTGCTAGTCTAAAATAGACAGTACATCTTCAGCTATATGACGGTCTTTGACACGAACAAACGGCCCCTGATATAGATTCATAACACATTTTCATGAACACATAAGTGATGTTTTAAAGCCCTAAAAGAGAATAGATATGTGGCAGTATGAAGTGAAATGTGTTAGTTTGTTAGCTCTACAATTAAGACCTCAGGAAGAAAGTCATCTGTGTATATAGCAGCCAGACGTTCAAATGTTTCAAGGTATGGAGAAATAGGCTCCAGTTTTATAATATTTTAGTATTTTCATCTGTATTTTCAGAAATCCTCTATGCAGTATAACCAGATTTGGCAAGACAAAGCTAGGCCACATCTGCACAAACCTTGATACATGCTTTCATGGTGCAAAGAAAGATGGAAAACAGTTGTTATCATAGATCAAAAAGAAAAGCAAACTCGGACACACATATTTAAACAATTTCCATCTTGTTTTTGGAGATTTTTTACAAAGACTTAGCACATAATTATTTTTTTAAAATGTGATCATGCGTATTCTAGATATTCGCTGTTTAAGGTTTAGAAAATGTCAATAGGTACGCAGTGTAGAGGTGAAGTTAGACATACACGTTTATGAAGATACTAGCGTGGATATGGTTACACATGCAGCTTACAAGTAAATTGAATGAATGTAGATAAGGAATGTGAAATATGAATTTGGATTATGGAACCATGGGTCCTATTGTCTTTGGGCATGGTTCAAGTTATTTGCTCTTTATATAGGTACTTAGTAGAGAGCTGGATACCATTCGAATTTGCGATGTTGTTGTGTTGAACATTTTTCTCTAGCACCCCCTTTCTTTCACTGTAAACATACTTCTTGAAGCAGTGGCACCCAATATAGAACACTGGATGGGTCACCCTGTTTCCTAACACACCATAAGGGACCCTCACTCTTCATTTCAATGTTTACTGTCCCTCGCCTCATTGACCTCCCATTAAAGAGCCACCTTCACGGCTTCAACCTCATTCTGAAACTAAAGTTAGAGGAATAGGATAACACCCAGTGAGGCAGGTCTTTTTTCCACCTCTGGCTGTACTTGCCCAGTGAGAGGGGTTTTGAAGCCGACTGTAAACAATGTGGTAGACTAATGTGAAGCATTACCAAGGATACTGGCTCTACTCTGATTGCCTGATGAACACCATTCTTTGCTGATGGTTCCATTGCTCTGATGAGCAACAGTCTTTGCAGGTCACACCAGCTGCAGCCTCTGTACAAGTTAGAATGAGTTTTGAGATGGCACGCTGCATGTTATCAAATGTACTAATCATGGCGTAATATGTGCTTGTGTTTTTCATATCTCAGGAGCACATTCACTGGATTGAAAAGTTAATGCCTCTCAGCAATCATAGTGCTTCACCAAAGCTAATGAGTCTCTATCCTTCTCTGGCATTCCCTGATCCTTGTTGCACACTGAAAGTGTAATGATGTTTTGATTGGGTGACACTCATTCAGGGAAATGTAACAAATTACCCCAAAACAAGATTTATTTCTGGTTCTGTGAAAATGACAGTGAAACCATTGTACGGGTTTCACAGTACAACAAGCAGACTCCCAACATCTAGCAACAAGGAGCAGGATATTTAGTACCAGTATTTCCAATTAAAACAGTAAATCATATTGCCGCCCTATTACTAAGGTGATAGTCCTGAGTTATAGGAAATCCGAAAATTCCATTGCTAATAACGTTTGACTTGCGGGACGGATTTAGCTGATATTTTCCAAACAAAATGCTTTTCCTTCGGAAAGATTTGTTAAATAAAATGAACGTTATTTAGAAAACAAAGAATACACTGTTTTCAGCCTAATCCAATTCATTTTCCCATTAAAAAAAGAACAAATTTGGTAAAGCCGAAGCACAGGGGTGGGCGTAATTGCAGTAATCCTACTGTCCTATGAGGGTATGCCTCTCACAGCCAAAGTAATGGTCCATGGAAATCCCCCCAAAAAGTGGGAGAAAACAACAGGTGAATTTCTGGGGTTTTTCGATTTTACGTATGTATAGGGTTTTATTAGTGCAAAGTAACTATAATGTCACTTTAGCAACGTTTTTGCACTGAATTTGATAGATTTTCTCCAGGATACCCTTCAATTGTATAGATGTACCATAAAACATACTGAACCCCCTGCCCCCATGCTGATGACCACATGGTCCGCAGACTGTGCGACCGTTCGCGGACCTTGGGTAGCACCCAAACTGTCAAAAGCTATGGGGTTGTCTTACATTGTTGTAGTGTGCAGCAAAGACACTGAGCATGTTTAAAGAGCAACACATACATGAATTATAAAGAAAAATGAAGTAGTTCTACAAACTCTGTACTTATAAAAGCAGCAGTGCAATTGCATAGGGTTTGCAACATAATGGAATGCGCTAAGAAGAAAAATAACGGTGCTTCCAACAATATTACCTCAGTGCTGCTTTATATATAAACTGAGAAGCAACTGTCAGCGGGAGAAGGGAAAAGTAGTGACAGCACAACCGTACTACAAAGTGGTAAGTATACTATATTTTTTCCTATAACTGGGCAGTTTGTTCTGAGTACATGAGTAGAGAACTTTTTTTTTTTTTAACACAGAAATGGCAAACACCCTAGAGTGGCGTGAAAAGAATTTCCCTCTTGATGTCTTGATGAAAGATGGTAACTCCAATGGTACACAGTGCAGTTTGAAAAGTAAGAGAATTAATACACATTGCTTCACATGTAACTGAAACATGTTTTCTTTGTTTAACAGTACATACAGGAAATGAAGGGAATGGCCCGGACACACCAGCTACTAGACAAGTGTATGAGCACATAGAAACCCAAACTGACAATACGGCCAATGAACTAGTGAGCCTGGGAGGCAAAAAATGACCAATTGAATGACAATTTTGCAGATTTAAAGCTACTTGTTCAAAGGCATATAATGGAAAATATAAAGAAGTACCACTGCCCCACCTGTACCCTTTCACCCTGTCCCAGACTATCATCCCCACAAATCCCCTGTAAGCAAAGATGTTACGATGAGACCTTAATCCCTTCCTCGCCTGATGACCAGCTTATACAAAACCCCAGTACACCTATATATGTTTTAATTTCCGCTACCCCCTTCCCTTTCCTAATTGTGTGTATTTGTGTGTGTAAATAAAGTTCTGTGTGTATACTACTGCTGTGTGTGTGTGTGTGTTTTCTGTTTTAAGAGGAGTGTGCAACTGTCCGCCCTGTCTGTAATTAAAATGGAGGTGTCCGTAGGACTCTGCACCTGTCTGGCATGTCCTCAAAGGTGTGACATACCTTTAATTAGTTTGGGGAACCCAACCTGCCTTGCGGACAACTGAGTGCACGCACATCACATTCCCTGTGTCCTACGGACAACATGCCTGTCCAGCATGTCCACTAAGTTTTGGGATACTTTTAATTAGTTTGGGGAGCCCAGCCCTTTCCGGCGGACACCTGGGGGCATGTGCATCTCGTCCCCTGGGTCCTATGTGCAATGAGCCTGTTGCATCTCCTCCCCCAGATACTGCAAACAACGGGCCTGTCCGGCATGTCTGGAAAGCAGTGACACACTTTAATTCATTTTGGTAGCCCACCAATGTCTGGGAACCCACCCAGGCCATGCGCATCACACCCCCTGTGCCTGTTCGGAACTGGCCGCCGCACGTGTGTCACACTTTTAATTGGTTTGGGGACCCCAACCCTGTCTGTAGGACATCAAGGCGCATGTGCACAACGGATCCCACGCAATAGGTATCCTGCGGACATCCGTCCCATTCGCAAACGTTTGCGACGTCACCATGTGACCGCGCCCACGCTGAGCATTGGCCCTTATTCGTGAACAGGGTCCGGGCCCCCCATCAGCAAAAAGGTGCTTTTTTGGCCAATCCAAGCTGTTTTACTGGGAAATGTCATCCTTGCAGAGGTCCCAGACCATGGCCCTGGTGATCTGGACACCTTTTGGATCTTTTTGAGCCAAGCTTGGGATTCGAAATAGCGAAGCATGTGACTGTCCGCAAAGCTCTCCCCAGCACCCCTATAAAAGGCCACACCCCATTGCTGCTCCTCATTCTGTTTCTGGATTTCAAGAACAGAGCATTCTGCCAGATTGCTGGATTGCTGCCTTACTGCTCCACATTGCTGGATTGCTGTAATACTGCTCCACATTGATTATTGCTGCATTGCTGAGCTCCTGAGTTGATTCCTGAATAATGGCATCCACTGCTGTTATATCTGCTGCATCTGCCTCAGCACCACCCCCACCATCTCCACCACCACCACCACCACCTTTCCAAGGGGCTGGGGAGGGGAACAGGCGTGAGATTACAGAGGGGGTACAAGAAGATGATGATGAAGATGAGGTAGTGGAACTGCCCGTTACCAGCTGCCGAAGTGAGTCTTGAGTGTGGAGGCTTTTTACCACCGTTGGTTGGGTAGCCAAGGCTCAAGCAGCCAAGGTTCGCTGCAATGATGGTACTCAGTCGTGACAAACTTGGGTGTACAGTTATGGCACCACCTCCATGCAACGACACCTGAGATAGAGCCACAAAGCAGCAGTTTGGGGGGGTTGTCCCCTTCGAACAGTGTAGTAGGCTGTGTTCCACTGCAGCATTCTCAACATCTGCTCCTGTCACCAAAAGGGACACTCCTGCAGAGCAGCATACACACCTCAGTAGACCCTTACCTTTCAAAGGTCACTGTTTTGTGTGTGTACTGCAAAACAGTACTCTGCAGGGGTGAGCAGTTCCGGAGTGGTTTCGAGACTGCGGTCCAGGACCACAAAGCAAAGTGCCCCCTACCTCGATGAGGCCCACCCAACATCTTCCTCTCTCCATCTGCCCTTTCTTCTCCCTGTGGTTGGTGCCCCTTCCCTACCCTTCCTTACCCTACCTCCCTTGTGTGTCGTGTTTAAAAAATCCCAGAAATTCCCAAAACACATAAATCAGAGCCACCTTTCACAGATTAAAAATAGAAGTGGCAATGAAATGGTGCAGGTCCCTGCGCAGTCGGCAAAGTCTGGGACAGTGTGGGAGTATGCAGACTTCCATAGCATGCATGGAGGGCAGCATGTAGACCATTGCATTGTTTTTGGGGAGAAAGTGGTGGTTCTGAAAAGAGCCTTTATTTTTCTTTTTTCTTCTTGGAAGTTTTGCAGTGGACAACACCTACTGCAAAAATGCTTGTTATGCTTGCAAGGACGGCTGCAAAACATTTTCAATATTGTGCAAAAAAAGGTGATTGCCAGCATCAGTAAGCTAGACGCCATCTCTGCAGAAAATATTGGTGCTACGAAATGTAATGTTTTCATTGTGGAAGGAAGACATACCAACATCTCTCAAAAGTGAATCAACAGCCTTGTTGACATTGCACCTGGCTTTCTGCATTTCCGGACCAAATGATGAAGAGCACAGCCACATCTGTCTCTGGGCAATGCGAAAAAAAATTACTTGAGGGTTTGGAAACATGTCCATGACTTTCTCAAGTGCCTCCTTCATTTCAAACTGCAGAGAGATTCCAGTAATGTGGCCTAAATTGTTCCCTTCACAATTAACAATAATAACAGCTGGATGATGCTGTGCCACCTAAGTGGCACAAAGGGGAAGCAAATCCAGTCACTGAGCAAAATGGGACCAAGTAGCAGGAAAAAGGGTTTCACTTCTCTTCCAAAATGTAAAAGTAAATGTATTAAGAAGAATGCAACTACCGGTAGTGCTAACACTACATCTACCAATGTTAACATAGCCACAAGCAAGCATTCAAAAAAAATAATTTTACAAAAAATGTTCCACCGTAGAATCCTTCAGAACCTTATAAAAACAGTGGAGAAATCACAATCAACCCATAAAACTTACAGCAGAAAACTGATCCTGGAAGCTCTCATAGACGGTTCAATGCTCCTCAAAATGACATTTTTCATATTAATTTTAAACAGAATGAAACCACTAAATAAATTAGTTAGTAAACTACAAAAAGTACTTTGCAACATACACATTATCAACATAGATACCTTTGCATACTTCTATGCAGGTGAGTGGATTCACAAAACCAGCATTTCGAATACAGAGGCATACACACAAGAGCAAACAAACCCAATTGCCCTACATAGCAGTGGCAGAGGGTATGAACAGGTAGACAGTACCACTATCACAGAAGAAACGCTGATTGCAAGAATATCCCCAACAAACTTACAATCAGCTCTCCATTCCACCGACCCAATCTGTCCCGTCTAGAAATGGCCGTACACCTCATTGAGTAATGTACAAAAACAATCCTTCATATCTTTGCAGCTGTTCCTCAATCAGTTTGTGAAAGCCAAACACACATTAAAAATGTAAATATTACAAATCATGGACTCCTGTCCAGTGCACAAATACACAGGACTACAAGGACATTAATTAGCCTGTATTTCCGGGCCTACTTGCTAAAGCACCTTCCACCACATGAAATAGTTAGTAACATATCATTCTACTATACGAAATCTCGTTCAGAGACTGTACTATATAAAACGTCCTGCTTTATGACTGGAGCATTTAAATCACATTCTCCTACATGGCGCAGCCACAGAAATCCTGGAAGAAATAGACCACATCCAAAGCAATTGTTTTGGAAGTGAAGAGCACTTACAAAATCCAGTAACTTTAGAAGAGAGTAGCGACAACCTTGCAGATGCCAAACTTCTATTACACACATACAAAAAAGAAATAGCAAAGTTTAAAAGCACATCTGCTGAAGTACCAAACCAAGTACGTGTGCGTTGTCGTAGAAATTTTTATATAAAGAGCATCAAAACTGTAGATATAATGTACACAATTGAAGACAATGAGGAATCCCAATGGATCCAATTAGCTCTCTGTCTTATAGCAGAAACAAATACGAAATTACTAATCCATCAATACATTGCACATACTGCACTGGAAAACTTGATAATAACAAAATGCCTCCACGGGCTATCACTAATAACTTGGAAATATTCCCACTTCCAAGCCACTCCAACAGCTTAATTTGTATGAGAGCATTTTAATCCAAACAGTGCACCCATTTCAAGCGATAATAAGTCACCCTTTGGTAACTAACATCACCTTGTTTCTGCTTGTGGCTAAGTGATTCAGAGCAGTCAAAAAGAAACCATTACGAAACAACAACACTAGGTTGTATGCCGTATACATGTTATGTACATGTTTTAGTTATTTTGAAGTCTGTATATGACCTTATTGTCAGTATTTTATAATGTGTTATATTGAATAAATCGTTATATATTTTTGTACACCCGACCACTCCATCCTTGATATATGTTTGATAAGATGGAGAAATCACTCCTTTCATTAATCCTTTGTCTCCAACAAATTGTGCAACATCTTAGGGTAGCTATTTATGGCACTTTTTCTTTATGATATTCTCAATGTTCTCTCCCAAATAAGCCCCCTACAAAAAAGAGGACCCCCCTGTGTGCTCTTTGAGTATATACCGACACTCTGGGAGTGCAACGGCCAATAGTTCAATCTTTGATTATCCGAGTGAATGGTGCAGTTACAAAACACAAAAATATTTGGCAGCAACTAGTAGACTTAAACAAAGTTAAATAAGCTGTGCAATGTCTTAAAGAGAACAATGAATACTACAAAGAAATAAACATTGAAGAAAACCTGAGAGAAACCACTGAAATAAGTCATGATTCCTCATCAACTGGTCAATTTGAAATTCTTGATACTACTACAGCCACCAATATTTTAGACCAGTATACAATTCGCCCACTGCACTCCAAAGACATCATAGACGATGCACTAGAAACATGTCAAATGCGGCAAGCCAATGGATCTCCAATCAGCATATGGGAAAAAAGTGTATAAGCACGAGCCGTTCCTCTACTCTTTCCTACTGGAAAAGGAGGAAGGTATGAGTGAAGATGCACACAAATAACATCATGGGAATACTGTCCTTTACAAATGTATTCTGAAGACCACAGATTCAGACAAAATGTTGAATACATATTCTACCTCCTGTTTCAAAGGGAAGTAACAACTCTATGTTACGGAGTTGCACACGCATTGAAAACAGGTTCCAATTTTTTAAACATGTCTGCTACGCAACTACTTCAAAAGGTGCAAGAGAAAGATGCAGTTTTACAGTCAAGTATTACAAATCTCTTGGCAAACATGCATGGTATGAAAGAATACTTCTTCCGACGTCATGCAGCTGTACGGTGTATGCTATGCAACCTTGGTCCACCCACATGGTTTGTCACTTTAAGTTGTGCAAAGTATGCATGGGAAGACCTGCATGATTTCCTACGCATAGCAAACAAAAACAAAGAAGAGATAGACATGAAAACACCAGGAGAATTCTGCTCTCTTGATTCTGTATATGTGTAAAGTTACTTTCATGACTGCTTTATTGCCATGCTGCATTTCATTTGTAATAAAACAATTCCTCCCCTCGGAGAAGTGCATCACTTCTTTTGGAGAAAATAATGGCAATGAAGAGGAGCACCACACATCCACATGCTTTTGTGGATTAAAGATGCTCCTAAATTTGGTCAGGACAGTGATACCACTGTTTTGCAATTCATTCACAAATATGTCACTTGCAAAATTCCTTCAGAAAGGGCACATTGTGACCTACATGCACACATTTTGCAGTTTCAAAGACATGAATGTGGCAAGTATTGTCGGCACAGATATAAAAACAAAGGCAAATACTACATCAAATCCCGCTTTGGTATCCCTAGACCAGTTTCAGCAAAAGGACAAGTAAACAGCTTCATGTCTTATGTTAGATAAAGTGTGAAAGGCAAATCACCTAAGAACATATACTGCATTCAAAGAACAGAAGCATCAAAGTACATCAATGATTACAATGTAATCATTGGCCTCCTGTGGAATGTAAACATTGATGTGCAGTACATTTCAGACAATTCCACTGCAGCTGCTCGATATGTCACAGCCTACTTAACCAAAGATGAGAAAACAGAGCTGAAAGACCTCTGGGATGACATATCATCTGACAAAACACTGTCACAAAAATTATACAGCTTTGGAATAAAAATGCTCTCCCATAGAGAATGTGCTTGCTACGAAGCCGCAGACAGTGTTACTGACAAAGCCTTGTATGGGAAATCTGAAAACATAGTGTGGCTAAGTCTTGGTCCTGCTCATCAAAATACATAGTTCTCAAACTGTACAAAGACATAGAAACAATAGCCAAAAATGATCCCAACAGCCAGGACATTTTGAAAAACAATGTATTGGACACATACTACCCAAACAGGAATACTGCTTTGCAAACCATGTGTCTATACCACATAGCCCACAAATTCTCATACAAAAATAATACTAAACCAGATGAGAAAAAAGGTGGATACATAGTCAAATGGTGTGAGGGAAGCCTAGTTAAACGTACCAAAAGCAGCCTGATTAATCATATGAAGCTATCATTAAAAACTCCTCAACATAAAGAACTTTACTACATGTCCCTACTGCAACTTTTTAAACCATATAGAAAAGAAGAAGATTTATTGGACACCCATGCCGCCTATGAAGATGCTTTCATGAAAGCATTATAACAGATATTGGGCCTCATTATGACCCAGGCGGTAAGGGATTACCGGTACCGGTAAGGGCACTGGTAGTGGTAATCCCTTACCGCCCAATTACGAGGTCCCCTTGCGGGTCCCTACCATAACGGCTGGTTTTACCAGCCATTTAGGAAGGGACCCGCAAAGGGACCTTGGAGGTAATTACGGTACTGCAATTTGCGGTGCCGTAATTACCACCTTCCCCATTCCCATTGAGCCCTATGGTGGAAAGAATGGGGAAGGGCCAATGGTGAATGGGGAATTACCGCCCTGACAACCTTAGAATTGGGCAGTAATTCCGCCATTCACCATGGCGGAATCCAGCGTCAACCATGGCATTAATAGCGCCATGGTTAACGACTGGGTCGTAATGAGGCCCATACACTTCAAACAGTACAAAAAAATGTTGGACAATGAACACCATCAAGAGGAAGAACTTCAAGCACAACTAAATGTAAACATCAGGAGAGAGCAGACAACCTTCTCTTACAGGAAGCCAAGAACCACTTGGACAGCCACTCATAGCAAATGAGGCATAATTTGCCATGTCTGAAGTAGAACACACCATGGGCGTCATTACAAGGTTGGAGGCAGCCATGGAGCTATTAGCTCTATGGCTGCCTCCAAAACCCTACCGACTCCGCCCTGGTGAATGGAGCAATTACCGGTCCATTCCAAGGTTGGCGGGACCGGTAATTCCCCATTCACCAGGGCCCTTCCCCATTCCCATTTGAGTCCCGATAGGGCTCAATGGGAATGGGGAAGGCGCTAATAACGGTACCGCAAATTGCGGTACCGTTATTAGCTCCAGAGTCCCTTTTCGGGTCCCGTCCTTAACGCCTGGAAAAACCAGGCGTTAAGGGATGACCCACAAAGAGAACTTGTAGTAGGACGGTAAGGGATTACCGGCACCGGTGCACTTACCGGTGCCGGTAATCCCTTACCGCCCACATCGTAATGAGGCCCCATGTGTCAGTATGAGAAATCTGAAAAAAAATTGCTCTACTGAAATTACAACTGAATTATGAAAAGCGTAGCATTTTCCAAGAAGTAACTAAAGCAATTGAACATGGTGTGCAGCACAAAACAATAACTTGTACCTGTCAAAACTATAAACCTGTACTCCTGTATGTAAGTGATCAAGTTGGTTCAGGCAAAACATTCTTAATAAAAATGATCAGCAAGTTCCTCCAACAACTGACAAACAACAAGCTTTCAGCTGTTGTAACTACCCCCACAGGTTTAGCTGCCTACAACATAGGTGGTCTTACTTTACACTGATTGCTACTCCTTCCAGCAGAACACCAAAACAAATTAGACTACTACAAACTGTCAGCAGAAGCTGCTATGGAGCTACACAGAGTTATGAAACAGATGAAAATGTTTCTAATAGATGAGGGGAGGATGGTCGCCAACCTAATATTGGCTTTAATTCACCTCAGATTGCAAGAGGTCCTTAAAACGGACTATGAAGCACTCTTTGGAGGAACACTTGTTATTGTTTTCTGAGATCTTCTTCAATTAACACCAGTGAAAGATGTACCTATTTTTAAAACCTTAGGACACAAACTGTGCCCTAACACACTTGGTAGCATAGGAAATATAAATTGCTGGCAACATTTCCAATACACAGAACTAACTGAAAACATGTGTCAGTCTGCAGACCTCACCTATGCTAACATTTTGAAAAGCATTTGGATTGATATGCTTTCCACAGTTGTTGTTTCTGTGACTATAATCATTGTGTCATTGGGGAAAAAACTGTATTGCGCAACTGATGTCCTCATGGAACAGTTGCTGTATGCCAAATTGTTCCAGTTTCATAGGACAGAAGGTTATTTTTTATTTGCAGTTACACATCTGTTGGTGGGTATCGGGCAGGAGGCTATGCCACTTTTGTAGATCAGTGAGTACATTTTGGTTTCAAGAATATTAAGTAGGCATTTGCAAGATTTGCTGGCAATCTCTGCTTCAGAGTAATGGAAGTATTATTGCAATCAAACCACACACATTTCTTTTTAATGTAAGCAGTATAGTGACCAACAGTGGTTGTAGCACCCATATGGTAGATTATGCCTACTTTTGTGAATGTTTTCTTGCCAAGTGATACATGCCCATGTGTGAAGCTAGTTAGCTTGTAGTTGTTTTTGGTACCATCTCCAATGTATCGTAAAAGCATTACTATTACGTATTGGCTATGTGACTGTATCTGCAAGGTGGAACGATTGTCTGAATTGCAAGTAGTGCATAATATGCCATGATTTGCATTTTGTGCCAGCTGCTGAAATGGAATGAATGCACAGTTAGTTACAGATATGCACAAAGCGCTCGTTAGGGACTTGTTCCTGTGCCACATGGCTGCAGAGAGTGCATGTATTACTATTTCCGCACAGTAGTCCAATTTCTGCCTTATTCCTGAGACACTGTAAGTGTTCTCAGCATAGTTTGTTGCATTTCTATGAAGGAGTAACATTTGCAAACACAACTGGTCTGCGCTGTTTATGTAAATGTTGTCAACAATTGGTGGCAATTGGCCTAGAACATTGATTGCTATGTTTGCATAACAAGTTACACGAGTTGTGTTGGAAAATCTGAATGGACCAGACAGTCCTGTGTCTGAGTCATTTGATGGAAGTCATTATGTTTTCTGAAGAGGTACTTCTCTTTATTCTTGCAGTTGGGTATGCATTTGCCTTTTAAGTACATACTTCTGTGGTTGTGGTAATTGATGCAGTAGCAGTTGCTTTCAATTTCTTTGATGGTACTGTTGGGAGATTATGTATAACTTGTGTTTGCACTAGTTTTCTGTTACAAAGTTTTCTTTTTTGAGGAACTGGAAACATTTTGAGATGGGGTGTGTAGAGTGCAGACATTATGTTGTACTCTATGATGCAAGGAATGTCACCCTTGACTTTTTGCTTGCATCAAAATTGACTAGAATTAATCCTTCAACTGTATGTAGGCATGAGAGTACTATGTAACTCATGCCTTTTTTAAAGGCTGTGCTGCCAATGTCAATCAATGCTTGACCTAGGATTAGACCTTCAGATTTATGAATAGTGACTGCGTATGCAAGAGGCAGAGAAACATACTTATCTTTGAAAAGAAGGAATCAGGCTGTTGAGCATTGTATCCTTTTAACTTCTGAAAGTTTGTCAAAGTGGATGTTGACAAACTAAATGCTGTTGTCATGTGGGTATGTCTTGAAGCCAACAACTGTACCAAGTACTCCATTAACTAAACCTTGCTCCACGTCAAGGTTATGCTTTAGCATTACTATACAGTTTAAACACAATGTTAACACTTTCTCCAAACCAGCTGTGTTGGAGATAGAGTTTTCTAAGCTATTTAGTTGTGCTGTAGCTTGTTGACACACAGCTACTGCCATACCATGCACGTCCAGTTTGTCTGTGGAGTAAATTTGCACTATTGGTTGCATTTCTTTTTTCAGCATTGTTTCATTGAATTGTGCACTGCTTGCTAGGGTTGGCATTAAAGACACACATTTTACATTTTTGTGTGCTAATTGTTCCATGACATCAGTACCAGATGTGTTGCCCGTGGCCATGCACCGAAGAGTCTAGTAGCTGGCCACAACACCACAGCATAATACAGCCTACACAAACATCCTCATATTATCTACATTCCACTCCCCTACCCTAATGAGACCTGCCTGCAGTCACCACATAAGCTGCTCACCGGAGGACCTACCAGCCAACTGCTGCGGTGTCCATGTACTTCCGCGAACACTCCACAATCTTCTTCCACCTTAACAAATATAATATATGCACCATTTCTCACTCCGAAACTTCCCAACACCAGATGCCCCAAAACATGTTTTCCAGCCCTGTTCGTCACTGCACTATCCGCGAATATCCACGGATACAATATGGCGGGCATTTCAGAAAAATATTATGCACATCACGCTTCCCTCCAGCCAATCAGCGGGCATGTCATATGTCCGTGGACATCACACGATACTCCCGACCAATCAGAGTCCTGTCTGTGGGGCGAACAGGGAAATGGGTCCGCGGAGCGAAGACAGATATCACTAATTATTTTTACCTACATTTTGCCTGTTTTTTTAAAAAAAACTACCAGACCGATTTTCAACAAATTTATAAAAGCACGCTTTTGGGACCAAGCCACTGCTCCTGCCGCAGATTTGGTGAAAATCTGTCCAGCGGTTTGGGCTTAGGCGTGAGCAAATTTCTTTTCCATTAAGACTATGGAAAAAAGAAATTGGGGCCCCTCCATAATTTTACCCCTCCTTGATGCAATCTCACCAAACTTTATAAGCCGCCAAAAAAGTGTTCTTTCTGTTGGTTTAACAACTTAATCATAACTACATGGCCGCTACCACAGGCTTTGTAAGATATATATATATACCCTGGATTTACCATCTAATAATGAAATTAGATAGCTTAAAGAATTAGAAAAATGTAGGCGTTGCGAGATCAGCAGGTGGTGGGAGGAACACTCCCTACAGAACTATATTGATGTTGGCCGCATTTCGAGAGGCCTGCGTATCCTTACCACACCGTCTTTTGAAGAACAGGATCCCGCTATACTACAGGAAAGGGGCAAATCCGGCAATACCTGCTCAATCACATTTTTGAACATTTTGATCAAATATGCCCGTACGGATCGTCACAAGTTATTGGCTAAGATCCAGGATATTGAGCAGGAACTGGAAAAGCTTGATCCAAGTGAGGAGGGTAAGACCCTTCGTATTAGCATTGAAAATGGTTACAAAGCATACAAGGAGGACATAAAACTACGTAAACAAAGGAAATTCATCAGGGATAAACAAGACTACGAACAAGGAAGAGTACTGACCTTTGCAAAACGGTTTGATACTTTACGTCAGAAGCTCACTAAACAAACAGCTAATACCACTGATGATATTCCTACTGATATATCCTCCTTTGATGTTGAAACTACTGAGAGTGAAGGTGAACAGCCCTCTAGAAAGCTTAATTTTTTAGAGGAGATGCGACTGTTGGGTATGGAGGGAAGGTTAAACAGCGGCAAGAAAACCAGAGGCCGAGGAAGAGGAAAAGCCTCTGGTCTAAGAGGCCGAAAAAAACAAAGGTGGGGAAGGCGCAGCATCAACATTGAGCGTGGAAAAATCAGGGCAAATAACATGCTCTGGAGTAAAGAAATAACCAACATGACAATGGGTCAATCGGATATGTCTATTATTAACTTGTGCACCCACCATCTTACCGCTGATGAAACCAATGTATTGCAAATGGGCCTCAACTTTTGCCCTATGACCAGATATGACCAGGCTGAAACTCGGATTGACTTCGACAAATACATGCGTAAAGTTAGATTGAAAAAATTCTTTACTATGTATCCACCAAAATCTAAATCAAAATCTAATCTCCAGGGAGGCACTGATGTTTCTATTCAAGATGCATTTACTTTAAGAGATTTGGAAGATCTAGGAACCGATGGGGATCGAGATATGGATGCTTGGGACCAAGAATCTGCCTCCATGTATGTTGACACAGCTTGGCCTGGAAAGACACAACTCAAAGCTAAATCACGCTTCAACCCGGTATTTAATCCAGGGGGACATGTTGAGGCCTTTCAAGATTTGGTTTGTCGAGGATCTAAAAACTAATCTTACTTCAACACGTCAATGCACTATTGAACATTTGAGTGCCACGACGGACTGCATTATCAAACCATCAGATAAGGGCATGAATATCGTCCTCATGAATTGTGATGATTATATCAAAGAGGCCCATAGACAACTACTGAACAAGGACTGTTATGCTAAACTACTAAATGATCCATCTGGAACCATGAGTGACAAATTAGAGCACCTTTTACAGACATGGAAAGAGAAAGACCTGTTGGATGAGGACATTTGTTCTTATCTCCATCCAAAGTTCCCAGTTATTCAGATTATTTACTTTCTGCCTAAAGTACACAAGAGCCTTATAAGGCCTCCTGGCAGACCAATAGTCACCCTATGTGGTGCCTTGTTAGAAAATACTTCAAGATTTATTGATGAGTCTTTGGTGTCCTTTGTTACCACCTTGCCTTCTTATCTTCGTGACACCAAAGATTTTCTCAGTCGTATAGAAGGTATACCATGGGAATCTACTTATCTATTAACAACACTTGATGTAGTCTCTCTCTACACGTCAATTAGACATACAGATGGTCTTAAAGCAGGAAAATATTTCTTGCATACCAGATCTTTGAATTACCTCCAACATTCTCAAATGATATTGGAAATGATTTCGCTTTGTTTAACCAATAATTGTTTTCTTTTCAACAAGCAGTTCTTCGTGCAATTACAAGGTACTGCTATGGGTTCTACATTTGCCCCCGCCTATGCTAATTTGTTGATGGATTGGTGGGAGAAATTTGTTGTATGGGATCCTAGAAATTGTTACCACACATCCAAGATTGCCCTATGGCTGAGATACATAGATGATTTGTTTATTATTTGGGAAGGAACTAGTGCAGAATGGTTGGATTTTGTTGCAGTACTCAATATCAATGACCTTAATCAGCAGTTCACGGAGAGCCACAGCAAGACTGCTATCACATACTTGGATATTCTTGTTACTGTGGCTGTTTAGAAAACCTACTTGTTCTAATATCCCTCTTCACGCCAAGAGTAATCACCCCACAGCTTTAAAATGGAGTATCCCCTATGGGGAGTTCATTCACATACGCAGAAATTGTTCTAAGATCGAAACTTTTGATTGTGAATGTACCCTCATGGCCAACAAATTTAAGCAACGGGGTTACCCTAAAAAAGTGTTGGAGAGAGCCTTTCATAAAGCTAGAGCGATTGATCGCTCTCAACTTTTGTCAGCTGACATCCCTGAACACAGAACCACAGACACCAGTGAGACACGTCTTATCTTGACTTATGGTGAGGGTGCCCACAAGATTCGACAAGTCATGCAACGTCATTGGCATATCCTTAAATCAGATGAGCATTTAAATACTATTTTGGGAGATCGCATTAATATTACCTTTCGCAGATCTACCTCATTTAGAGATACCTTAGTTCCCAGCTTTATGAGGCCTCTTGACAATGCATTGACTGATGGTTGGTTAAACACCAAACCACGAGGCTTTCATAAGTGTACCAAATGCAAAGCCTGCACTTATGCAGTCAACAAGACGTGTTATATACATCCTATCCTGGGTAATAATGTTCAAATCGCATCTAGAATCACTTGCGATACAGAATTTGTGGTCTATGTTTTGAATTGCCCTTGCAATATGAGGTATGTGGGCAGTAGAAAGGGTAAATTGAAGCTGAGAATGCTTGAACACATAAGAGCTATAAGAAATGTTGATCCCAACTATCCGATGGCTCTGCATTTTCAGTCTCAACATGAAGGTAAATTGGAGGGCTTCTCCTTCTTTGGTATTCGGACAATGCCTAAATCACCCAGAGGTGGTAACCCGGAGTTACTGTTGAGACAATTGGAAACAAGGTCCATTCTCGATCTTGAAACAAAAAAACCCAGGGGCCACAATTTTGATGAAGAGTTATATACGTTTTTAGGTACCAATTAAGTATACTTCATGAATTTTCTTGCACTTTATTGCAATACTAGGTACCTGCAATGTTCAAGAGTGCCCCCTAGTGTGTTTAATATTTGAATACTTTTCCATTCCGGTCCACATTCCTATGTATCAATGTACATTAACTCTTCTTTCTTTTTTTCTTATTGATGCACCTTACAGGTTCTTTCTCCAAATAATTGTGAAGCATATCTTGCATATGATTGTTTTTAATAAGATTCTTAGCAGGGTATTTTCTATTGATATTTATCACTTTGATCAATATTTTTATATAGCTTGGTTTTAGGCTTCTAAATTTCTTTTTTACTCTGTCCCCATATCTCGTTTTTTTGTCTCGCATTGTTTCATTGTCGATTGATTACTTGTATCATGGTATGTAGTTTTTTTAAGGTAATAATTTGCCAGTGATGTTATCTTCCTTGCTGGGCTCATCGAGCGTAATGGGTCTTGAGGATTTTTTTATAGGGAATAGTTTACCATTCATGGTAGGCAATTTTAAGTTTTTTGCACTTGTACTTTATTGAGGATAAATGTGTTGTCTACTTTACAGCCGTCCATGTATGCATGTTTTTTTGTTCCAGTGACATTGTTATTTTTTTATTTGTGAGATATATATATTTATTGACTTTCATTCTTTTATTTATTTGACTGTCAAATTGTATTATATTACTCAGTATATGAACCATACACTTAGGAACATATTTGTGCATCCATGGACGTAGAGCACTGTGCATTTTATCATTGCTGTTGTGTGGACATTTCTCTCCTTTAAACTTTTTCCCTACCTTGCTGCTAAACATTATGCACCTTAACAACTGCTGCTAAAGCACTCACCACTTTATATTGTCTCAAGACTGCATTATTAAGTTCGATTTGTATTACACCTCGCACATGTATGCGTAAACTTAGACTTACATGACTACATATCTTTGTTTATGCGAGACCAACGGTGGACACTTAGAATGGCTATATTTTGTCTAGTGTACATATTATGTTGTGGGGCTGCTTGGACTGTGTTGAAGTAATGGCTGCTTCAGACGTTATAACATGGGCAGACCTACCAGGCAGGGCTCGTCCTTATTGGCGGTTGCCTTAGTATGGCATTATTTTTTCACTTTATTTAATTTTGGGTACCAGCCTTTGTTGACAGACATACCATTGGAAAACACACGTTTATTTTGAACGATGTGTATTTATATATATTTATATATTTGTTTGTATATATTTTTCCGTTGACACTCGTTATGTACCTGAGGCTTTCTTTTTGCCATTTTTCCTACACAGTCCTTGCAGGCAGCACATTTGTGCAAGTGTTGCTATATTCTTAATCGTATAACATTTGTTTGATGTATTGACACTTACAATGTGTTTTTATTTTACTTAACACACTGCATGTTGAAGTGCCTTAAATGTTTTAAGATGGCTGCCATGTGTTCATCATTTTGCACCACCTCGTGAATGGGGACATTCTATGCACTTGTATCATAGAGGTTTTTAAAGCATATATAAGAAGTCCTTCTTCCATGAAACTCCCTACCTACGTGAACAAGCGGTCAGTGTACCGCGAAATGCGTCGTTTTGTAACCAGGCTTTCCCTTTGTGCTGCACCTTTTTATTAATAAAGAAACATTTGTCCTGCCTGGATTAGCTGTCTCGCCTTTTCCTTGCTGAGACTGGATTTCATTTCTCAGCTGCTCTTGGGAGTGCAACCCGTCGAATTTTGCCCTGTCCTAGGGCATTTTTTCTGTTTTTGAAAAAAAAAAAAAAAAATATATATATATATATATATATATATATCTATATATATATATATATATATATATATATATATATATATATATATATGTATTGAAAAAAGAGGAGAGGGGCGCACTCCAGTTCCCTGCACAGTAAACCTTCTCAGCCACAGGTGTTCTCCTCCGACCGGTTTCTGTGCCAATACACGTCATCAGGGAGGCTGTCTTAACTTGCAGCTCACAGCAAGTGCAGGTGTTAACACTTAGTGATAATTCTGCTGCAAGGACTTCTGGTAGCTGTAGTCATCAGGTTTGCAAGGAACAGACTCACACCCAATCCCATAAATGGGGAAAGGGGGGGAGTAGCCTACAGTGAGGCACTCCAAAGTTGGGCATATATTACCCCGGTGCAGCACCCTATAAGATTTCTGAAGATTCCACCCTTCAGAAAACTTGCAAATGTGTTGAAAAAAGAGGAGAGGGGCGCACTCGAGTTCCCTGCACAGTAAACCTTCTCAGCCACAGGTGTTCTCCTCCGACCGGTTTCTGTGCCAATACACGTCATCAGGGAGGCTGTCTTAACTTGCAGCTCACAGCAAGTGCAGGTGTTAACACTTAGTGATAATTCTGCTGCAAGGACTTCTGGTAGCTGTAGTCATCAGGTTTGCAAGGAACAGACTCACACCCAATCCCATAAATGGGGAAAGGGGGGGTGTAGCCTACAGTGAGGCACTCCAAAGTTGGGCATATATTACCCCGGTGCAGCACCCTATAAGATTTCTGAAGATTCCACCCTTCAGAAAACTTGCAAATGTGTTGAAAAAAGAGGAGAGGGGCGCACTCCAGTTCCCTGCACAGTAAACCTTCTCAGCCACAGGTGTTCTCCTCCGACCAGTTTCTGTGCCAATACACGTCATCAGGGAGGCTGTCTTAACTTGCAGCTCACAGCAAGTGCAGGTGTTAACACTTAGTGATAATTCTGCTGCAAGGACTTCTGGTAGCTGTAGTCATCAGGTTTGCAAGGAACAGACTCACACCCAATCCCATAAATGGGGAAAGGGGGGGGGAGTAGCCTACAGTGAGGCACTCCAAAGTTGGGCATATATTACCCCGGTGCAGCACCCTATAAGATTTCTGAAGATTCCACCCTTCAGAAAACTTGCAAATGTGTTGAAAAAAGAGGAGAGGGGCGCACTCCAGTTCCCTGCACAGTAAACCTTCTCAGCCACAGGTGTTCTCCTCCGACCGGTTTCTGTGCCAATACACGTCATCAGGGAGGCTGTCTTAACTTGCAGCTCACAGCAAGTGCAGGTGTTAATACTTAGTGATAATTCTGCTGCAAGGACTTCTGGTAGCTGTAGTCATCAGGTTTGCAAGGAACAGACTCACACCCAATCCCATAAATGGGGAAAGGGGGGGAGTAGCCTACAGTGAGGCACTCCAAAGTTGGGCATATATTACCCCGGTGCAGCACCCTATAAGATTTCTGAAGATTCCACCCTTCAGAAAACTTGCAAATGTGTTGAAAAAAGAGGAGAGGGGCGCACTCCAGTTCCCTGCACAGTAAACCTTCTCAGCCACAGGTGTTCTCCTCCGACTGGTTTCTGTGCCAATACATGTCATCAGGGAGGCTGTCTTAACTTGCAGCTCAGAGCAAGTGCAGGTGTTAACACTTAGTGATAATTGTGCTGCAAGGACTTCTGGTAGCTGTAGTCATCAGGTTTGCAAGGAACAGACTCACACCCAATCCCATAAATGGGGAAAGGGGGGGAGTAGCCTACAGTGAGGCACTCCAAAGTTGGGCATATATTACCCCGGTGCAGCACCCTATAAGATTTCTGAAGATTCCACCCTTCAGAAAACTTGCAAATGTGTTGAAAAAAGAGGAGAGGGGCGCACTCGAGTTCCCTGCACAGTAAACCTTCTCAGCCACAGGTGTTCTCCTCCGACCGGTTTCTGTGCCAATACACGTCATCAGGGAGGCTGTCTTAACTTGCAGCTCACAGCAAGTGCAGGTGTTAACACTTAGTGATAATTCTGCTGCAAGGACTTCTGGTAGCTGTAGTCATCAGGTTTGCAAGGAACAGACTCACACCCAATCCCATAAATGGGGAAAGGGGGGGAGTAGCCTACAGTGAGGCACTCCAAAGTTGGGCATATATTACCCCGGTGCAGCACCCTATAAGATTTCTGAAGATTCCACCCTTCAGAAAACTTGCAAATGTGTTGAAAAAAGAGGAGAGGGGCGCACTCCAGTTCCCTGCACAGTAAACCTTCTCAGCCACAGGTGTTCTCCTCCGACCGGTTTCTGTGCCAATACACGTCATCAGGGAGGCTGTCTTAACTTGCAGCTCACAGCAAGTGCAGGTGTTAACACTTAGTGATAATTCTGCTGCAAGGACTTCTGGTAGCTGTAGTCATCAGGTTTGCAAGGAACAGACTCACACCCAATCCCATAAATGGGGAAAGGGGGGGAGTAGCCTACAGTGAGGCACTCCAAAGTTGGGCATATATTACCCTGGTGCAGCACCCTATAAGATTTCTGAAGATTCCACCCTTCAGAAAACTTGCAAATGTGTTGATAAAAGAGGAGAGGGGCGCACTCCAGTTCCCTGCACAGTAAACCTTCTCAGCCACAGGTGTTCTCCTCCGACCGGTTTCTGTGCCAATATCAGGGAGGCTGTCTTAACTTGCGCCCCTCTCCTCTTTTTTTCATCACATTTGCAAGTTTTCTGAAGGGTGGAATCTTCAGAAATCTTATAGGGTGCTGCACCGGGGTAACATATGCCCAACTTTGGAGTGCCTCACTGTAGGCTACTCCCCCCCTTTCCCCATTTATGGGATTGGGTGTGAGTCTGTTCCTTGCAAACCTGATGACTACAGCTACCAGAAGTCCTTGCAGCAGAATCATCACTAAGTGTTAACACCTGCACTTGCTGTGAGCTGCAAGTTAAGACATCCTCCCTGATGACGTGTATTGGCACAGAAACCGGTCGGAGGAGAACACCTGTAGCTGAGAAGGTTTACTGTGCAGAGAACTGGAGTGCGCCCCTCTCCTCTTTTTTTCATCACATTTGCAAGTTTTCTGAAGGGTGGAATCTTCAGAAATCTTATAGGGTGCTGCACCGGGGTAACATATGCCCAACTTTGGAGTGCCTCACTGTAGGCTACTCCCCCCCTTTCCCCATTTATGGGATTGGGTGTGAGTCTGTTCCTTGCAAACCTGATGACTACAGCTACCAGAAGTCCTTGCAGCAGAATCATCACTAAGTGTTAACACCTGCACTTGCTGTGAGCTGCAAGTTAAGACAGCCTCCCTGATGACGTGTATTGGCACAGAAACCGGTCGGAGGAGAACACCTGTAGCTGAGAAGGTTTACTGTGCAGGGAACTGGAGTGCGCCCCTCTCCTCTTTTTTTCATCACATTTGCAAGTTTTCTGAAGGGTGGAATCTTCAGAAATCTTATAGGGTGCTGCACCGGGGTAACATATGCCCAACTTTGGAGTGCCTCACTGTAGGCTACTTCCCCCCTTACCCCATTTATGGGACTGGGTGTGAGTCTGTTCCTTGCAAACCTGATGACTACAGCTACCAGAAGTCCTTGCAGCAGAATCATCACTAAGTGTTAACACCTGCACTTGCTGTGAGCTGCAAGTTAAGACAGCCTCCCTGATGGCGTGTATTGGCACAGAAACCGGTCGGAGGAGAACACCTGTAGCTGAGAAGGTTTACTGTGCAGGGAACTGGAGTGCGCCCCTCTCCTCTTTTTTTCATCACATTTGCAAGTTTTCTGAAGGGTGGAATCTTCAGAAATCTTATAGGGTGCTGCACCGGGGTAACATATGCCCAACTTTGGAGTGCCTCACTGTAGGCTACTCCCCCCCTTTCCCCATTTATGGGACTGGGTGTGAGTCTGTTCCTTGCAAACCTGATGACTATAGCTACCAGAAGTCCTTGCAGCAGAATCATCACTAAGTGTTAACACCTGCACTTGCTGTGAGCTGCAAGTTAAGACAGCCTCCCTGATGACGTGTATTGGCACAGAAACCGGTCGGAGGAGAACACCTGTAGCTGAGAAGGTTTACTGTGCAGGGAACTGGAGTGCGCCCCTCTCCTCTTTTTTTCATCACATTTGCAAGTTTTCTGAAGGGTGGAATCTTCAGAAATCTTATAGGGTGCTGCACCGGGGTAACATATGCCCAACTTTGGAGTGCCTCACTGTAGGCTACTCCCCCCCTTTCCCCATTTATGGGATTGGGTGTGAGTCTGTTCCTTGCAAACCTGATGACTACAGCTACCAGAAGTCCTTGCAGCAGAATCATCACTAAGTGTTAACACCTGCACTTGCTGTGAGCTGCAAGTTAAGACAGCCTCCCTGATGACGTGTATTGGCACAGAAACCGGTCGGAGGAGAACACCTGTAGCTGAGAAGGTTTACTGTGCAGGGAACTGGAGTGCGCCCCTCTCCTCTTTTTTCATCACATTTGCAAGTTTTCTGAAGGGTGGAATCTTCAGAAATCTTATAGGGTGCTGCACCGGGGTAACATATGCCCAACTTTGGAGTGCCTCACTGTAGGCTACTCCCCCCCCTTTCCCCATTTATGGGATTGGGTGTGAGTCTGTTCCTTGCAAACCTGATGACTACAGCTACCAGAAGTCCTTGCAGCAGAATCATCACTAAGTGTTAACACCTGCACTTGCTGTGAGCTGCAAGTTAAGACAGCCTCCCTGATGACGTGTATTGGCACAGAAACCGGTCGGAGGAGAACACCTGTAGCTGAGAAGGTTTACTGTGCAGGGAACTGGAGTGCGCCCCTCTCCTCTTTTTTTCATCACATATATATGTATATATATATATATATTCAGTGAAAAAACTTTGTTAAAGGGACGTTATCGTTAAGTTGTACTAATAAAAATCTATGAAATTCAATGAAAAAACTTTGTTAAAGTGACGTTATGGTTACAAGTAAAACCGAAAAATCCCAGAAATTTGCCAGTTATGGTAAGCTAAGCAACCATAACTCGCGCCACCACCGTGCACTGCTAAGACTAACACCCAAGACATCAAAGATGACATCACAAATATCATTGATGACATCACATACCTGGGCACTTGTTTTTGTTCACTACCATTCATAGGCCAAGTGGTTTTGTTCACTGACAGTCAGAATATTCAAATTGAAAAGGTGCATTATATCTAAACGTTAACCTTGTCATATGTTCTTAAAGTACTTTCTTTAGGGTTTGATCTCAGCTCATGTTGCACATACATGGGGAAATGAGCAGGCCTCAAACACACAATTCATGTGTATACATCACAATAAAGTTTAAAGTAAAGAAGAAAGAAACAGCATCATCAGAAAATGTTAATAACATTAGTTTCCCTGTATGTGCCTCTGATTAGTATGCATTGTGGTTCTTCAGATGTATTGTTTGTACTAGCACAAGTGTTGTAAGTCTTGAATTGTTTAGCTAGTTATTATATGTTTCACATTACTCAAAGCGCTGATAAGGTAGCATTAATTATTGTATTATCCAAAATTACTAGATTATAAATATTGTACTTTTATGGTGCATGCTGCAGTCATTGCCTATGTTTATATATGATTAGGTTTCTGTATTAACAACAACACTCCAATACAATGATTTTAGATGAGTACATTCTTTAATAGATTAAGTAGTTCATGTTAGTTCACCTGATCACCCCTGGCATCGAGTTACCAACAATATAAACACAACCCCTTGTAGGAAATTTTCATCAAAATTAATTTCACATGTGATGTCATCAGTGATGTCATCAATGACATTTTTGATGTCATCTATGATGTTCAGGGTGTTAGTCTTAGCAGTGCACGGTGGTGGCGCGAGTTATGGTTGCTTAGCTTACCATATATGGTGAATTTCAGGGGTTTTTCGGTTTTATTTGTAACCATAACGCCACTTTAACAAAGTTTTTTCATTGAATTTCATAGGTTTTTATTAGTGCAACTTAACCATAACGTCCCTTTAACAATGTCTTTTCATTGAATTTCATAGGTTTTTATTAGTGCAACTTAACCATAACATCCCTTTAACAAAGTTTTTTCAGTGAATTTCATGGGTTTTTACCAGTGCGTGCTATTTTCCTACAACTTACTAATATCGAAATTACCAATATAAAGCAATATTTGTGTCCAATTTACTAAATGTCACCTTAAAACTCTGCTATAATCCACCTTCTAGCATCATTTTTAACTCCTCTATACACGTTTTGCAACTATTTCAACTGATTTTGCATCCGTAGACTTCTACAAACATCAGACTTCATTACGGACCTTACGGACAGTGCCACATGACCATATGCTGGCGTGCTACATGATGAAATGTCCGAGAACCCATCTGCACTTCACGATAAGATCTGTGCTTTGCGAACAGTTCAGAACTGCATTTTCTACTGATCTAGAAACTTTCAACTTCAAAATTTCACTTGCACGGCTCCTACACATATTCCTACTCATTATCCGTTAACAATCTAGTACACAGTACATACTTGGTCACATTTTAGCAAAACTGCTATTTATCTTAAAAATAGCATCAGAAAATGCCATCCCTCCTCCCCAAGAGCCACCACCACCACCAGCTGGAGGACCTTCAAAACAAAAAAAGTGCAGTACTTCCTAGACGATGAAGAGGAACAAGAAGATGCGTTAGAGGAAGTGCCTACCTCTAGCACCCAGAGAGAATCATGGAAGTGCCAGTTCTTTACCACTGTTGGGAATGTGCCAAAGGCTAAAGCTACCAAAGTAAAATGCAGTGAGTGCAACTTTATATTCAGTCACGGACTCCCCGGACAGTAATCCTACGGCACCAACTCCATGTGCTGCCACACCATATCCAATGACTGCACTGCTCTCAGAAAGGTTGTTCCATTCTTAGCAAGTAGGAGGCTGTCTTCCTCCACCTCATCTTCCTCAACCAATACTGTAAGCATACAGCCTTCTTCTGTGGGACACAAAATCCCACCAGCTACCTTGCAAGCATCAAAACTGGCCTTTGATCCATTTTTCCTAAGAGAATATTCCTCTGTACATACTACAACAAAACATTCTGGAGAGGGAAGCATTTTTGAAGTGCTTCTGAAGCTGCAATCAAGGAGCATGAGAAACACTGCCCCCTACCTTAGAAATAACACACACGCAACATGTTCCCCTATCCACCTGTCCCTCCATATTAGTGTTTGATGCCTCTTCCCTCATTCCCCTCCCCACCTTTCGTTCTAAGCTCTCCTGCTAAAAAAATACATAAATCAGAAAACAACAAAATAAATGTTCCTTTAGGAACCACCATTCACGGTTAAATTATAGAACTAAAAAAAGAAAAACGTATAGACTCCATCTACTTTGCATTTCTCAGTAAAGTACATAGACTCAATAAGATTTTCCAACATTTCCATTTGCATTTTGTGGTATGCTAAAGGCAATATTGTGGCGTTCATCCCCCTTTCCTGGGACTGGAATGGTGGATACCGGCCCAGCAACCCAAGTTATCAGCCCAAGCGAAGCAAGGTTGGATAATGAGGTCTCTCGACCATAGCCACCCATTTCAGCCCTGTAATGAGGGATGAAGGTCATTAGCAGCCTGGGAGGGAACCTGGGGTGCTAAAAAAGGATTTTTCTTCCTACACCGGGACGCCAGAGGCCAGAGGCCATCCGGTGTAGGAAGGAAAATCCTTTTCCAAGATGGCCACCATGGAAAGGGAAGGTGTGGTTCCATACGGGGCCCCTCTTTGCTTTCCATGGCAGCCTGCATAAGGCGAAGAGAGAACCCTATGACCATATTACTACGAGCACATTTTTCTTCCCTTTCAAGCCTATCCCAATTTCAAACAACTTTACCACAAATCCGGTCCCAGGTGGATATGGTCACTTTAACCCCATGTGTTGTCCCTTGTGGTCATGGCCAGTAGCCAGATTGTCCAGATCATTACCTTATTCCATGACCCGGACAATCTGGTCACTGCCCATGGCTACCGGCTATACCTCAGTCACCAAAAAGGTATATCACGTTTTTTTTGTACCTACATTTTGACACTTGTTCAAAAATAAAACACAGGCACATTTGCAAAACCATGCTTTCAGATCCTTGTCAATGCTCTTTGCACAGGTTTGCTGGAAATCCACCCATGTTTTATTTTTTCAAAAGTGTCAAATGTATTCACATACAATAATCATATAACCTAGCCCTCACTTGACAAAATCCATTCAGACTGTATACAAACATTTATATCTAGATCTAAAATCTAAATTGCACCACATTCACAAGCCTTTACAATATTTTGGGACCCCCCCTCTAATTTTGCAGCCTCTTGACAAAATATCACCAAACATTGCATAAACATATATATCTTGATCTATGATGTTTTTGCACACCTTTGTGTTGATTTGTCAAATGGCACCCCATTTATAAGCCTTTAAAATAATTTGAGACCCCCTTTAATTTTCCCCCTCTTTACCGAATCCCACCAAACTTTGCAAAAACATTTAAATCTAGATCTATAATCTATTTACAAACCTTTGTGTGCATTCGTCAAATGGCACCCCATTTATAAGCCTTTAAAATAATTTGGGACCCCCCTCTAATTTTGCCCCCTCTTTACAAATTCACACCAAACTTTGAAAAAGCATTTATACCTAGATCTATTATCAGTTCCCCAGCTTAAGTATAGATTTGTCAAATGGCACCTCATTTATAAGCCTTTATATCATTTTGGTAAGCCCCTCTAATTTCGCACCCTCTTGATAGAATAACACCAAACTTTGCAGACCCATTCGGAATCAGGTCAAGAATATAAGTGCAAAATGTCATGCAGTTTAATTAAGTGGCGCCAATGTTATAAGCCATCCAAGAACTGCTTTTCACCAACCCTGTAATGCGAGGTGTCCGTGAACTTCACAGGACTGTGCGCGAACATCCCGACTGTCCGTGAACTTTCACAGCAAAAAAATGCCTGTTTTTTGCTTCTTGCAGCCATATCCCATTGTAACCTCATCACCGCTCACCTCCCCAGAGATTATGTGATAAGTTTGACAAGTGCAATGTTGTGATTTTTAATATGTTTTTACCGTTAACATGTTTTTACCATGATATCTGCGGACACCGGCCGCCATCCGCGAATCCAAGATGGCGGGTGTTTCCAGAAATCTCACGCACTTCGTGCTTTTCACCATCCAATCAGCGGATTCACCACGTTGCCCTCTAACCCAATCAGAGTCCTGTCCGAGGACCCAACAGGGAAATGGGTCCACGGATAGGACACATATATCACATTTTCTTTCTTTACTTACATTTTGATCGTTTAAAAAAAAAATACTGGATGGATTTACACCAAATTAACAAAAGCACGCTTTCGGGAATGAAGCCGCATGCTCCTGACCCAAATTTGGTGAAATTCCGTCCAGCGGTTTGGGCTATAGGCGGGAGCAAATTTTTTCTCCATTCAGTCTATGGAAAAAAAACAAATTTTGGGACTCCCCTATAACTTTGCTCCCCCTTGATGGAACTTCACCAAACTTTGCATACAAATTCATTCAGAGCAGGCCATATACTTTTTTTTGCAAAGTTTGGTGAGGATTCATCCAAGGGGAGCAAAGTTATAAGCCACCCAAAAAGTGTTCTTCCTATGGGTTTAGCAACTTAACCATAACTACTGGCCTGTTGCCACAGGCCAGTAATATATATATATATATATATATATATATATATATATATATATATATATATATATATATATATATATATATATATATATATATATACTACTATTATATATTTAGGTACTTGCAGCGTTTTACAGGTACTACTATAAATGGTCAGTTAATACCACTATGACAGTACTTGAAAAATGCATTTCTCATGTCTACTGAAAAGACCGAAATGGTGGCATTTGGAATGGTGTTTACAATTGGTGCTAGGTTAGTATATTTAGTGTGTTTGATGTTATGAAAAGATTAAATGCTGTTACTGGGTCATGAGACTTGTATAACATATGGTTTAGGCCACTCCACAGATATATAATAGTAATGGGTAACAACAATACAAAGAAGATCTTTGGGGTAATACAATCTTTTGATGTGGTATATTTTGCTGTACAATTTCCATCAGCATTAGCTGGTACAGTGACTGTTGAGGGATTATTGCAGTTATAATGCATGACATATTGAAAGCTGTATGTTGCAAACCCTTTATGTTTTGGTAACACTGCTAATCCATTTTAGCGGAACATTACGGTAGGAAATGGCTATAACATGGTAAGCATTGAAAAGTAGCGTGGTTAACAGTGCATATGATGGCAAATGTGTAATAGAGGTAAAAGAGCTAGAATGTATTCTGATTTTCTTTAAAAGGAGTTTAGTGAATGCACAGGATAAATTAATAACTTAAATGTTGGTGCACTTCCAACTGTGTATCCACCACAATTTTGTACTGCTTCTGAGTGCTTTTGGCTAAAATCAAATTTAGGTGTGCAATCAGTTTATTAATGATCTGTATATCTGGGCCATTTCCAGCATGCTCATTGTTCTCTCTCTAATTGGCCACATGGTGTGATTTACTGTTGCACAGTGCTTGACCCTTTCCCCTGCTATCCTCTGGCTCAAACCCCTCCTCCCTCTCGTACCTCTGCCACCATGGTGCTCTCCATCTCCCCTTTCTTTTCTAACTGCTTTACCATCTCCTATCCTCCCTCTCTCACAAAGTCTGGAAGGAAGAAACTAAAAAAGACACTCCTGAGTCCCAAGCCTGGTATGGCCATCACAGACACCTATGTCAATGTTTCTGCTAGACAGACTATCACTGGCATTCTATTTTCTGTTCCTTCTCCTAACCTATGGACCCACCATATGGTCTCTGTCCTCTTGCCTTTCTCCTCCTCACCCATTAGTGGCAGCACCAGATGGGAAGTGCTCTTGGCTCACTTTGCATCCTCCAAATGGACTATTAATGTCTATCATAATGGCATTATCATGGCCCAGGGCTCTCAGCCCAACATATGCCTTCTTGAAAGGCATCTTCCTTCTCTCTTCAACTCCTCACCCTCTCCTTCGACCCCTCCTTCACTGCTCCCCCACACTGGTGGCACCCTACCCCTGTGTCCCCCCTTGCAAATCATTTAAAGGCGGCAACCAGCTTTACTTAGATACCTTCGACTCTCGCTCTGCAATCAAACACTCCTCTGACATCTGTCACCTTCTTGAAGACCTTCACCTTGACGTCCTTGCTCTCACTGAGATGTGGTTCAAGGCCAGCTCTGTTCCTGCTTTTGACCCTCTTCCGCCTGAGGGCTACAAGATGCTGTCCAATCCCAGACCCTCCCAGACTGGAGGTGCAGTGGCTCTGATCTACCCTGAGTGGGTTCCTTCCTCCATCATCCCGACTCAAACCTACTCATCCTTTGAAAGCCCAGTCTGCAGGCTGTCTGTCTCACCTCCTTTCTGTCTTACTCTCGCTACCATCTACAGACTGCCTGGTCTGTCCTCCCTCTTCCTCTCAAAATGGGCCGACCTGTCCTCCTCTCTTTTTGCCTCTTCTCCCAAAGTTTATCTTACTTAGGGACTTCAACATCCATCTCTACTCTCTTGATGGGGCCACTGTTCTCTTCCATGACCTAGGAGACACTCTTTCCCTCTCTATCCTTCCATCTGGCCTAACCCACTAAGCCAGACACACATTGGATGCCCTCATCTCAACAGATATCCTTCTCTCTAACCCTCTCACTACCCCTGTCTCCTGGTCTGATCACTCTCCCCTCGCTTTCCACCTTGACCTACCCTGTCCCCTGATGCCTCTGCCTGCACTGCCAGTCTCCTTCTCCGTCATTCAACAGATGAAGTGTGTGTACATTTGCCTCTTCCTTGAATCCTCCTCCACCCCCTTCTTTAGACACGCCTTCTGCCTCTGTTCTATCTAACCTCCATCTCTCTATCTCTAACACCCTGGACATCCTTGCACCCATCATTAGGATTCGCATGAAGCCTGCCTCCAAATGCAACTCTTGGTTTCACTCTGACTTGGCCGCTTTGAAACGTAAGTACAAAACTGCCGAGCAGAAGTGGCAGGCATCTAGCTCATCCTCTCACAAACTGGCCTGCTGCCTACACCAAAGGCAATACTGTCCCTCCGACTACTCCAAGAAGAGGGCTCATGTCCAAGCCCTCCTCTCTGGAGACACCAATAACATGGCTGAACTCTTTAAAATCTGCAAAGAACTTGCCAATCCTACTGCAGTCCCCTCCTCTACTACCCACTCCGAGGCCCACTGATCTGCACTGGCCGCCCACTTTTCCTCTAAAACTCTGTACATCCTGTCCTCTCTGTCATCTGCTCCCCACCCCCACTCCCCTTTCACTCGCTTCCCTTGCCCCTCCACACTCTCCTCTTTCTCTTCCATTTTACCAGCTGAGATCTCTGGAGTTGTCCACTCTATGAAAGACTCCTCTATACAGAACTAGCAAGGACAACATTGCCTCTCTCACTCCAGCCTTGGCTGACCTCTGCAACCACTCATTCGCCACTGGCTCCTTCCCTCAACCCCTCAAGCACTCTCTTGTGGACCATCTCCTAAAAAGCCTGCATGCTGACCCTTCTTGCCCAGCTACCTATCATCCTATCTCTATCATCCCTTTCTTGGGCAAACTCATGGAGAAGCTAGGCATCTCCCAACTGAACCTCCACACCAAAATGGCTGGCTGACTTCTTGACCACCAGTCCAGTTTTAGGGCTACCAGAGGCATGAAAACTGCTCTCCTGATCACCCGTGGTTACCTGCTCTTCAACCTGGACTCTAACACTCCCTCTGTTTTGTTCCTCCTCAATCTCTCTTCTGATTTTGACACAGTCAACCACTCTATCCTCATAAACCATCACCATGATACCATAGGCATCCAGGACTGGGCACTGCATGGCTGAACTCCTTCCTTTCTAACAGTCCTTTCCAAGTGCAAATCAGCCCTTTTCTCCTCCACTTCACTATCTACCTGCACTATCCCTCCAGGCTCTATCCTCTTGCCTTGGCTCTTCAACATCTACCTGGCCCATCTGGCCACCCTGATCTCCACTTTCGGCCCTCATTTACAGTGTTACGCAGATGACACACATCTCTCTTTCAAGTTGCCTTCCTCTACCTCCTCCCCCTCTCTCATACATGACTGCCTGACTGCTATTCAGGCATAGTGATCTGCCATTGATCTATGCCTTAATACCACTAGAGCAGAGATCCTTCTCATTAGGCCTCTGGCTCCTTGCCCCCCCACTCTCTTGCCAAACACCTAGGCCCTCTCCCCTCACCCACTTGTGAGCAAGAAGGCCTTGGGATCATCTTTGACTCCTCTCTCTCTTTCTCTCCACACATCATGGACCTTGCCAAGAAGTCCAATTTCGAGATGCACCTACTCAGGGGCATTCTACCTTTCCTCATCTTCCCCCAGAAGCTCAACATCTGCAGCACCTTGGTTCTCTCTAGGCTTGACTACTGCAATAGCCTCTTCTTCAACCTGCCTCTTTCCTCCCTTTGCTCCCTTCAACTAATCCAGAATAGGACTGTGAGACTTATCCTTGACATGAAGTCCAGGGACTGCATCTCTCCAGCCCTAAAATCTCTCCACTGGCTCCCGGTGACTGGAAGGATCAAATTCATCATTCACAAGGCTGTCTCGTGCCTGGGACCTCTTTACATCAAGCTTTCCCTCCATAAATACCTCCCGGCCAGAGTCCTTCGATCTTCTGGCTCCAACTCTCTGCAGGTCAAACGCTTCTCCAAGCAGAAAGTGGGAGGTAGATCCCTTTCCTCGGCTGGCTCCTGCCTCTGGAACAACCACCCTCCCCCATCAGACCTGAGCCAGATCTTCTTAAGTTCCTGAAACTTCTCAAGACTTTACTTTTCTCCTCTTCCTTCCTGTTCCCCCTACCTTGCTAACTATCCATCTGCTGCTGTGACTGGGGCCCCCTACCAGTCCCCTGAGCATCCTTTACCAGTGTTTGCCCTTGGGCTCCCTTCCCTGGACTTGCCATACTCAGTCCTCCCTGCCCACTGCACTCATCCCCCTTTCCCCTAACACTTGCCACCTTGGCCGGGCCAGAACATGCCCACCCCCACCCTTCAGGGTACCCCACTCCTGCACTTCTCCCTCTACCCCCTGCACTTACACCCTTGTAATGCAACTTGCACAGTAGGATTGTCACAAGGCCAATATAACCATTTATTTTATCTACTTTTTTGATTCCCATGCCCCCCCCCTCTTGTCTTGTGGCACCTGGAAACATCTGTGTATAGGCGCCATAAAAATGTCCAATAAAAAATAAATGTATATATATGTATATTACATGGCCACGGTAGTGGCCATGTAGTTATGGTTAAGTTGCTGTTTCCATAGGAAGAGCACTTTTTGGGCGGCTTATAACTTCGCTCTCCCTGGATGGATCCTCACCAAACTTTGTAAAAAAAAGTAGTTGGGTCACTCTGAATTTGTTTGCAAAGTTTGGTGAGGATTCGTCCAGGGGGGGAAAGTTATAGGGGGGGTCCCAAAACTTTTTTTTTCCCATAGACTGAATGGGAAAAAACTTTGCGCACGGCTACAGCCCGAACCGCTGGACGGATTTACACCAAATTTGTGGCAGGAGCGGCGGCCTGGTCCCAAAGGCATGCTTTTGTAAATTTGGTGTAAATCTGTCCAGTAGTTTTTTTAAAAATGACTAAAATGTAAGGCAAAAAAATTAGTGATATCTGCGTTCGCTTTGTGGACGGACTTCCCTGTTCGCTCCGCGGACAGCACCCCGATTGGCCCATGGCCTTGCGTCATGTCCGCGGACATGCGACGTGTTCGCTGATTGGACGGCGAGGGGCGTGGAGTGCGTCAGATTTTCTGTGGCGCCCGCCATCTTGTATTCGCAGTCGACCGCGTACAGCACAGTGAAACGTGGATAAAAAATTGTATTTAGTGCCGTGTGTTGGTGTGTAAGAGTGTTTGGGGAGGGTGGGGGAGTACGAGATAGGTTCAATGTTTTTTTTTTTATGTGCTAGACCTTTTTGTTGCGTTCGATTTGTCCGCGGAGAACACGGCTGTTCTGACATTTTGTAAATAAACTAAATGGTGGGGTGTTTAGAGGACGGAGTATGTGTCATTTTTGTTCGCAAGGAAGGTAAAAATGAGCTATGAACACTCGCGGTGTACTTAATTGTTTGTAAATACACAAACTGGGGGTGTCCTCAGGACGCTGTCCATATTGTAATCTGTCTAGTTGAATGTGTTCTAAGAACACTCGCAGTGTCCCGAAATGGTTGCAATTACACAAAATGGGGGTGTTCTGAGAACTTTGTTTGTATTGTTCGTTGTCAGGGTGAAAGTGTTTTAAGAGCACTCCTTTTGTTCGCTAATAGTACAATTTCCTAGGGGCGTCAACCGACTTTTTGTCCACTAAAGAAACGATAAATCCGGCTGGTGTGCGCCGACATTATGTGATAATCCTATGACTGGCGCTATTGACCTGGCTGACTTGCTTTTGCGACACTAAATCATATCTCCCGCCCTTAAGCCTGATATTATCAAAGCATTCATATTCCCCCCCTTTCTCCGTGACGTTACAGGGTGCGTAATGAAACGCGCCCAGTCGTCTCCAGTACTAGGCGCCTTTACACAGAACCCGGAAGACAACACACATTATGTCACAACACAGCGCGCCACAATTCGGAATATGAAACTGTGATTTAAAAGCAAAGAGCAAGATTGTAAATGTTGTAAAGTACATTTATTTGACATCAAATGTTTAGAGAATATTCAGCAATTTGCATTTGTCTTTGTTGTCGATCCGCAAAAGTTCATGTTGAGATACGCGATGTTCCTTTGCGGTACAGAGAGTGTTAGATCAGCTTACAACTCAGTGCGCCACAATTCGGAATATGAAACTGTGGTTTAAAAGTAAACAGCAGGATTGTACAGTTGGTAAAGTACATTTATTTCACATGAAATGTTTAGTGAATATTCAGCGATTTGCTATTGTCTCTGCTGTCGATCAGCAAAAGTTTATTTGGAGCCACGCGTTGTTCCTTTGCGGTAGATAGGCTGTTGGTTTATGATAAAAGCAGTAAATGGTCGCTCTGATAATCGGAAGGTTGCTCCAACAACGAGCCATTAGACCACCCTATTGGTTGGTATGTTGTTTGTAGCCGCTAGTACTGCGTAAGGGCATATTGGTCCTTGGCGATTGTCCCATAAAATGGTGAGGGTCATGAAGTTGCATATTTGGACTTGCACCTGGCAGTTGAAGACCCCATCCGCTGGAGTCTGTAAATTGTGACATAGACAAAATGGGGCCACGTACCTGTTTTAAAAAACATAAATTAGTCTCACCAGCCGATCTTCATTAAAAATCATCATTTTATTTATTAGGGCGTGAAACTATTTGCTATCGTAGATAGTGCAACAAAGTATGTTAATAATAAAATAATAATATTTCCCATTCATATAGCGCTAAGAACCGTGAGGTATGTAAGCAGTGCTTATTATTAACCTCGGTGTGTGGTGCTCATTTATCGACCACGGAAGGATGAAAGGCTGAAAGGCTGAGTTTGGCCTTGCCGGGATTCAAACTTGCGTTAGCACGCTGTGCACGGATGTCAAAGCGAGCGTTGTACTCGCTGTGCCACTTGACAGGCTACAGTGAAGTGGCACAGCGAGTAGAGCGCTTGACCGCCTATAGACCGGTTAAATTATTTCTATTAACCCACCCTGTGTCGTCTGCCTTTTTCAGAGCCCTCTAAACGACAGGGGATCAATTCGGCAATGATAGTGTGCGGTAGAAAACATTATGCCACTTTCAACGAACAAGTTCAACTTGAGCGGTCTTTAATGCTATGCTATTGTAATTATATTTGGTATAAAGTAATCTAAAGGGTTACTTACAGTACAATTGCAATTTCCATTGTCTACGAGTGGTGCAGTCCCAAAATACGACTCCGTGTGTGCCAACGATCTTTCGTATAGTGATATAATATATAAAAGTGGTTTTGTTTCAGAAATTTCATCTTTATCTTCTCTTACATTTTAGCAACACTCCTTCAAGAGAAGTCTTTCATCACAATCTCTGTCTGTCAAGGTCAAAACACAATACAACCTTATAGTCCGCTTCGTGAGCCTCTCTGGGGCCCGAGAAAAAAATGGAAGCAGCTGACCTTCACTGTGAACGAGCATAAATTCTTACTTTGCAACATTCTGTGTAAAGCCATCTGTAGAAGTTGTGGAAGCAGCTGACCTTCACTGTGAACGAGCATAAATTCTTACTTTGCAACATTCTGTGTAAAGCCATCTGTAGAAGTTGGTTTTTGCACGCCATGTTTGTATATTGTTTGCGTGATATTAAAAAAAACTTTGTTAAAGGGACATTATGGTTAAGTTGCGCTACTAAAAACCTATGAAATTCAGTGAAAAAACTTTGTTAAAGGGACGTTATGGCTCAAAGTAAAACCGAAAAACTCCAGAAATTTGCCAGTTATGGTAACATAAGCAACCATAACTCGCGCCACCGTGCACTGCTAACACTAACACCCAGGACATCAAAGATGACATCACAAATGTCATTGATGACATCACTGATGACATCACATGGCTGGCTCTCCCTTTTTATCCTTTACTGACATATCGAAGCCACATAGTTTTCTTCAGTAACAGTCAGGAAGTAAAAATTGAAAAGGTACTATATTTGTAGACTTAGGGTCCTGTCACATCATATGAAACATATGCATAGCGGAAGATACAGGCTTGAAAGAGAGCAATCCTTTCTGTGCATGAAGATAATCATTATGGTTATCAGCACTTTCTCATAGTTTTATTTTTATTACTCTACCTTCCATCTATATGCTCATATTTGTATACATTATACTCACTCTCCATAGAGTGAATGGGAAAAAAATTTTGCTCGCGCATAAAGCCCAAACCGCTGGATGGATTTCCACCAAATTTGGACCAGGAGCAGCGGCTTGGTCCCGAAAGCGTGCTTTTGCAAATTTGGTGAAAATCCGTCCAGTAGTTTTTTTTTAAAATGACCAAAAAGTAGGTAAAAAAAAATTAGTGATATCTGTGTTCGGTTTGCGGATACACTTCCCTGTTCGCTCCGCGGAAAGTGTCCTGATTGGCCAATCATCTTGCGTGATGTTCGCGGACATTTTCGGTAGCGCCCGCCATCTTGGATTCGCAGACGTCCCCGGACAGCGCGGTGAAACTTTGTTCAAAATGTGTATTTTGTAGAGTGTGTTGGTGTGTAGGAGTGTTTGGGGAGGGTGGGAGTGTATGAGATAGGATGAAAGTTGTGTTTTTAATATGTTAGATGTTCTTTTTGTGTTCGATTTGTTTGCGGCCATCACGGGTGTTCTGAAATGTTCTAAATAAACTGACTAGGGGGTGTTCTAAGGAGTCAATATGTGTCCGTTTTGTTCGCAAGCAAAGTGAAACTGTTCTAAGAACACACGCGGTGTCCGGGGAGTGTTCGTAGGTGGTGTCCTGAGGACGCTGTCCGTATTGTTCTCTGTCAAGTTGAATGTGTTCTAAGAACACGCGCGGTGTCCTGAAATGTTTGCAAATAAACAAAATGGGGGTGTTCTGAATACGTTTTTGAGAACACTCCCGGTGTCCTGAAATGTTTGTAGGGGGTGTCCTTAGGACGCTGTCCGTATTGTTCGTTGTTAAGTTGAAAGTGTTGTAAGAACTATCGCGTTGTTCTGAAATGTTCGTAGGGGGTGTCCTGAAAACAGTGTCCGTATTGTTCGCTGGCAAGTTCAAAGTGTTCTAAGAACACTCACATTGTTCGTGGACATTAAAAGTTTCCCATAGATCATAGTTGAAATGTTTGACTCTATGGATGTGATATGCTGCGGTGGTTGTTGCCAGGGCATAGAGTCTTGGGTGCATGGCCATTTGGCCATGCACCCAAGATTGTATACCCTGGCAACAACCACCGCAGCATATCACATTCATATTTGCTTATAACTTTGGGTGAAAAACAAATGTATAAGGAACAAAGGTATTAGATACTATGGATGTGATATGCTGCTATGGTTGTCCTTATTATTGTATACTTACTGTTTGGTCTAGTAATGGGAGTCCATGTTTTTCTTCTTCATTTCTGTGATAAAAGAAAATAGCATGTTAGTATTAGTATTTTGTAATGACTTATTACATTTTATAAGCAATATACTTTTATTTTTTTGAACCCTCATATTTTGTAGAGTACAAATCAGAGTACTGTGCAATTTGCTCAGTTTCTGTATTTGTTGCTAAAATCATTGGGTCTGTGGGAGAAAAAAAAATCCATGTTGGATTAAAAAAAACCTTTTTTCTGTTATGCTGTTTGTTTGTTTTCAGTGTTCACTTGTTGTTTCTGGCTAATGCTTTATACTTTGCTTTGTTGTATTTTTTTTGGAGCAGTAACAGATTCTTCATTTGTTTTGATATTATAAAATTTTGGAGCAGTTAGATACCAATTGGCGAATTCTAACTGTCTATTTTTTTAATATATTTTAGTGGTTTTGATTTATCTATTTGGATATTGTTACATTTTGGGACAGTTAGATACCAATTGGCATATTCTAACTGTGTATTTTTTGGCCTTATTTAGTGGTATTCATTTATCTGATTAGTTGTTGTAGAATCTTTGAGCTGTTAGATAGCTTTTGGAGTATTCTAACAGTTTATATTATTTTAGCACAAATTTATAATTTTGGGACAGTTAGATACCAATTGGCGTATTCTAACTGTGTATTTTTTGGTCTAATTTAGTGGTATTCATTTATCTGATTAGTTGTTGTAGAATCCTTGAGCAGTTAGATAGCTTTTGGAGTATTCTAACAGTTTATATTTTTGTAACACAAATTTACTTAAAGGTTTAAATACAGTTTATTTATCAAATTTTGGTTTTAAGAACATCAAATAAGCGTTTGTAAGATTTGCTGGTAATCTCTGCTTTAGAGTAATGGTACTATCATTACATTCAAACCATCCACATTTCTTTTTTATATATGCAGTGTAGTGGCCTGAATTGGTTGTGGCTCCTGCGTGGTAGATTTTACCTATTGTTGTGAAGGTTTTCTTACCAAGTGATATTTGACCATGTGTGAATCCAGTCAGCTTGCAGTTGTTTTTGGTACATCTGCATTGTAACGTAGAAGCATTAGTATTACGTATTTACTATGTGTTTGTATTACTAACGTGGAGCGATTATCTGAATTGCAGGTAGAGCATAATCTACCATGGTTTGCATTGTGTACAAGTTGCTGAAATGGAATGGATTCACAATATGGTATTGATATATATATGAAGCGTTCATTGGGGATTTCTTCTTGTGTCACATTATTGCAGAGAGTGCATGTATGTTTCCACAAGTATGAAATCTGAAAGATTTCATTTATAGGTATGTTTTTGTTTTCCAGTACTTGTAGTAAGTACATTAGAAATTCTTGTGGATCTTCCTGTGAGTTTATAGTGAATTTCACCATTCCAACACAGTAGTCCAGTTGTCGTCTTATTCCAAAAACACTATATGTGTTGTCAGGATTGTTTGCTGCATTTCTGTGAAGTACTAACATTTGCAAACACAATGGGTCTGTACTGTGTGAGTAAATGCTGTCAACAATTGGTGGTAATTGAAATAGAGTATTCATTGCTACATTTGCATAGCAATTTACACCAACTATATTTGAGAATTTAAATGGTCCAGGTAGTTCTGTATCTAACTGCTTTTTTTGGAGTTTGTCTTCCTTCTTTAAAGAAGTACCGGGTTCACTTTCTCTAATTGATTCTTTTTTGTTTGTGGTACTCGATGAAGTATTAGTTTCTTTTACTCTCTTTGGAGGATTTGCAGTGACGTCCTGTTGCATTTCTGTTTGATTTAGTTTTCTTTTACAACATTTTAGTTTTTGTGGAACAGAATATGTGTTTAGATGGGGAGTGTATAGTGAGCGAAGTCCATTATATTCTAAAATGCAAGGAATATCAGCGTTTACTTTACTTGCATCAAAGTTGATTAGAAATAGACCGTCAAGTGTACGTAAGCGTGATAGTGCTACGTAGCTCATGCCTTCTTTAAAGAATGTGTTACCAATATCTATCATTGCTTTGTCTAGGGTAAGACCTTGTGATTTATGAATCGTGACTGCATATTCAAGAGTTAAAGAAAATTGTTGTCTGCGTACATACATATCTTTGAAGAGAAGGAATCTAGCTGTTGAGCGTCCTATCCGTTTTACTTCTGAAAGTTTGTCAAAGAGTATATTGACAAACTGAATTCTGTTGTCACGTGGGTATGTTTGAAAGCCAACAACTGTACCCAGTGCTCCATTAACTAGTCCTTGGTCCACGTCAAGGTTACGTTTAAGCATAACTCTGCAATTTAAGGATAATTTTAACATCTTTTCTAAGCCTGTTGTGTTTGAGATTGATTTTTATAAATTATTTAGTCTTGGCTTGGTCACACATGGGTAGTGTCATACCATGTACATCTAGTTAGTCTGTGGTGCTAATTTCCATTATTGGTTGCATTTCTTTACTTAGCATGATTTCATTGAATTTGAAACAGCTTGCAAGAGTTGGCATTAAGGCCATACAATTGACATTTTTGTGGGCTAATTGTTCCATAACATCTGTAGCACATGCATTATCGCCATAAAGTGCATTAATGTGCCGGGTTTTCAATGTTGCTTCTGCTTCTTTAGAAAGTATACCAACTCTCAAACTTTTTAAAATGTTGGCTTAAGTTAGATCTGCAGATTGGCACATGTTTTCTGATAATTCTCTGTATTGGAAATGGTGCCAAAGGTTGGCATTTCCAATGCTGCCAACAGTTTTACGGCAGAGTTTGCGCCCTAATGTTTTAAAAATAGGTTCACCTTTTACTGGTGTTAATTGAAGCAGATCTCCAAAAACAATAATGTGTTTTCCTGCAAAGAGCTCTTCATAGTCTGTTTTGAGTAATTCTTGTAATCTGAGGTGAATCAAAGCTAACATCAGGTTGGAGACCATGCTCACTTCATCTATTAGTAGCATTTTCATTTGTTTCAATACTCTGCGTAATTCCATTGCAGCTTCTGCAGAAAGTTTGTAATAATCTAATTTGTTCTGGTGTTCTACTGGTAATAGTAGTAATCGGTGTAATGTAACACCACCTATGTTGTAGGCAGCTAAACCTGTGGGGGCAGAGACAACAGATGACAGTTTGTTGTTTGTCAATTGTTGAAGGAACTTACTAATGATTTTGATTAGGAATGTTTTGCCAGAACCAGCTTCACCACTGACGTACATTAGTATAGGTTTTGGATATATGGTTTTAATTATGGCAGGAACATTCTTTATTTTCATGTTTTACACCATGTGCAATTTGTTTTGTTACTTCTTGAAAAATGCTACTTTGCTCATTGTTTAGTTTTGATTGTAGTATAGTTAAGTCTTCCTTATCTTCATACTGACACATGGTGTTTTCTACTTCTATCATAGCTAATTCTGCCTCATTTGTTATTAGTGGTTCTCCCAGTGGTTCTTGGCTTCCTGTTACAGAAGGTTGACTACTGTCAGGAGTATCCTTATCTAGTTGGGCTTGGAGTTCTTCTTCATGTTGCTGTTCATTGTGCAACATTGTTTTGTACTGTGTAAAGTTTACATCAGTTATACTGCTTTCATTTGCTTTGAAAGCATTCTCATATGAGTCATAGTTATCAAGTAATTGTTCTTCTTTTCTCCATGGTTTGAAGAGTTGTAGCAGGGACATGTAATATACTTCTTTATGTTGAGGAGTCTTCAATGACAATTTGATATGATTAATTAAATTTGGTTTAGTGAGTTTAACCTTTTTTTCATCGGGTTTCATATTGTTTTTGTATGTGTAGTTTTGAGCTATTTGGTATAGACACATGTTTTCCAAAGTATTACTTCTGTTTGGGTAGTATGTGTCCAATAAATTGTTTTTTAAAATGTCTTGGCTGTTGGGATCATGTTTGGCTATTGTTTCTATATCTTCATATGATTTTAGAACTCTTTTTCTAGATTTAGCTGGACCAAGACTTAGCCATACTATATTTTCAGATTTACCATACAATGAACTACCAGTTAAACAATCAGCTGCTTCATAAGATCCACATTCTCTATGGGTGAGCATTTTTATGCCCAAGCTGTATAATTTCTGAGATACTGTTTTATCTGATGACAGGCCATTCCAGAGGTCTTGGAGCTCTGTCTTTTCTGCTTTAGTTAAGTATGCTGTGACATATTGTGCAACTGCAGTAGAATTGTCTGCAATGTACTGCACATCTATGTTTGCATTCCATAAGTGATTGCATTATAATCATTGATATATTTTTCTTCTTCTTTTCTTTTTATGTAATATGTATTTTTAGGTGACTTTCCTTTAACAGTATGTCTAACTGAAGACATGAGGTTGTTTACTTGACCTGTATTTGTAACTGGTCTAGGGAAACCAAATCGGCATTTGGTGTAGTATTTGCCTTTGTTTTTGTATTTGCGAAGACAATATTTTCCACATTTGTGTCTTTGAAATTGTAAAATTTGTGCACGAAGATCACTATTTGTGGCTTCTGATGGAATTTCACAAGTGACATATTTTTCAATAAACTGTAAAACAGTGGCATCATTGTCTTGACCAAATTTAGGAGCATCTTTAATCCATAAAAGCATGTGGATATGTGGTGCTCCTCTGGCTTGGTATTCTTTTCTCCAAAAGAAGTGTTGCACTTCTCCAAGGGGAGGAACAGTTTTATTACAAATAAAATGTAGCATAGCAATGAAGCGATGGTGAAAATATCTTGAAACATTAACAGGATCCAAAGAACAAAGTTCTCCAGGTGTTAGAATATCTATGTTTGTTTTGTTTTTATTTGATATGCATAGGAAATCATGTAAATCTTCCCATGCATATTCTGCACAACTTAATGTAACAAACCAAGTGGGTGGGCCAAGGTTTCTGATCATACAACGTACATCTCCATGACGTTGAAACCAGTACTCTTTTGCACTTTCTCTAATAATTGTGTAGCTGTCATATTTTGAAAGTGTGATCCTGATTTTAATATGTGTGCAACTCCGTAACATAAAGTTGCTAGTTCACTTTCAAAGAGTAGGTGGAATATGTATTCCACATTTTGTCTAAATCTGGGATCTTCAGAATACATCCGTAATGAGCGGTATTCTGAAGCTGATATTTGAATAGGTCTATCATCATACCTTCCTCCTTTGCCAGTAGGAAAGAGTAGAGAAAAAGCACGTGCTTCTATACATTTTTCCCATATACTGATTGGCGATCCTTTTGTTTGACGCATTTGGTAAGTTTCTAGTACATCTTGTATGGTGTCATTACAGTGCAAAGGATGAATTGTATAATGGTCTAAAGTATTTGATATTGTAGCAGGATCTAGTAGCTCAATTTGACCAGCTTCTTGTGTTTCCTGAATTATTTCAGTTGTATCTTTCAAGTTTTCTTCAATATTAATTTCTTTGTAATATTCATTATTCTCTTTAAGATATTGGAAGGCTTGTCTAACTTTATATAAATCTACCAGCTGTTGCCATATTTTTTTTTCTTTTGTAGGTACTCCATTTACTAATATAATTAAAGATTGCTGCATTGGACGTTGTACTCCTAGAGTATGCACATTTTCTTTTAGATTTAATGGTAAATAAACTACTTTTCCACGAATTCCTTTTACCAATTCAGAGGGAGGTAATTTTGCTGTTTTTGGTTGAAGGCGTATTATTGCTTGAAATGGGTGTACTGTTTGAATTAGATGCTCTCATATAAATTAAGTTGTTGTAGAGGTTTTGGTACTGGGTATAATTCCAAATTATTTGTGGTAGAACGAGAAAGAGTTTGGTTTTTGTCAAGTTTTGTAGTGCAATAACTGCAAAGTATTAAGGGCTCAGTTATTTCATATTTGTTTTCTGCTCGAAGGTAGAGAGCTAATTCAAACCATTTAGAATCTTCATTGTCTTCTATTTTGTATGATAGGTCCACAGTTTTTGTGTTACTTTTATAAAAAATTCTACGGCAACATATACATACATGGTTTGGTACTTCAGCTGATGTACTTTTAAATTTTAGTATTTCTTTTTTGTATGTGTTTAGCAAAAGGTTGCCATGTGTAGAATTGTTGCTTAATTGGTTTAAAGCTATTTCATTCTGTAAATGGCTTTCACTTCCAAAATATTTTTTCTGGATATAGTGAATTTCTTCAAGTAGGTCTTTTGCTGTACCATGTAGAAAGATGTTATTTAACTTTGCTAGTGCTAAAGCAGGACTTTTCACATAGTACAGTTTATAGACTAGATTTCTTATAGTTGAATTATGTGTTGATATCCTTTTGATATCATGGAAAGTGGTTTTACAAGTAGGTCCTGTAATGCAGGCCAATGAATGTCCTTGTAGTCCTGTGTACTTGCGCACTGGACAGGTATCTATATTTTGCAGTAATTTAATTTTGATTTTGTCTTTGCTTTTTACATATTTATTGAAGAATTGGTGTAAAGATTTGAAACATTGTTTAGGAATGTTACACATTGACGTGCATGGCCATTTGTACACTAGACGTTCTGATTCAGTTGAATGGAGGGGTAATTCTAAGTTTTCAGGGCATATTTTTGTAAGGAGTACTTCTTGTTCCATTATGGTATTATTCACTTTTTCATAACCTCGACCACTGCTATTTATGGCAATTGTATTTGTTTGCTTTTGTTTGTATGCTTCTTCATTAAAATATGGTTCTGTGCTCGTAGTGTGATTCCATTCACCTCCGCAGATACTTAAGAAGTTCTTTCTGTTGACATTTCGCTTATTGAGAAGTCTTTTTTGTAATTTAGTTATTAGTTTTGTTAGTGGTTTCATTTTGTTTAACAGTAAAATAAATACATTTCTTTTGAGAAGAATTGCACTGTCCATCAATGCTTCTAAGATTAATTTCCTACGATAGGTTTTAAGCTTTGAACCTGATTTCTCTCCTGTTTTTATAAGATTTTGAAGGACTTTGTGATGGTATATTTTGGCTAAAATACTTTTCTTGGTATGCTTACTTTGCACTATATTAAAATTTGAAGAAGTAGTTTTATCTGTACTGATAGCTGATTTTCTGTTAATTGTTTTTTGGTTTGTTTTACATTTTGATAGAGGAAGTGAAGTTGTCGTACTTGAAACTTCTTGTGTTTCACTAAATGATTGTATTAGCTGTTTTGTTTTAACTTTTTTTTACAAATTCTGCTAGAGATGGATGCTTATATTGGACACCTTTATTTTCATTTGCTCTAATTTTGCGTTGCTTTTTACGGAGTTGTCTTTTGGTAGGCATTCTTTAGGGTCTGTTGAAAAAAATAAAGAAGATATGGGTTGGGGTGTTCTGGAATGTATGTGTGCTGTGTGTATGAGTGTTTGAGTAAGATGATAAAGATGTATGTAATGGTGTGTGATTGTGCATTGGGAACTAAAACTAGTAGGGATAGGTATTCTTGAATTTATGTGTTACTAAACTGGGGTTCAGATGAAAAAAAAGTAAGCTAGTGGTGTGGAAAAGTACAAATAGTAAATCTAATGTATACAATTAAAACAGTTGTTTGTTCTATAATATGAAAATTGTAGTGGTTCAGTTGGCTAATTTGTGTGACCAAAAATAGAAATTTGTGGGCCATTCTGGTTGTAAATCGCTGTTTAAGACATGGACATTTTTGGACAAAATGGTACAAAATCTCTATTTTAAGAAACCAAAATAGCTCGTATTAATGTTATAGTATATTTGATTAATAATATAAATATTATGGTGATATTTTACTTACTTTTTTTTTAAATTAACAGGTAACTTCTTAGTTTTTCTTTCTTCTTCGAATTCGGCTGCTTCTTTTCAGGAAACTGGTCTTCACTGCAACTGTAAAAGCTTCAAATTAGTAACTTTGTTTGTATATAGCACTGTTTTTAATTTAGATATTGATTTTTTTTAATTGAAATCCTCAGTGCCTTCTGTAAAACCATTAAACTAATTTATTTACATAAGATACATTGCATCAGTTCAGTACATATGATATGTTCTTAATGAACAAATTGTATTGAATGACTAACTGTAGCAAAAATAAAATATCTTTACTATGTCTTGTGAAATTTATAATATATTAGTGAATACCACTATTTCTGTAAGTAAACTGTTCTAGGTAATAGCGCCTCAATGTCATGTCTAATTTAAAGTAATTAATTAAATAAATAAATAAAAACAAAAATATGAAATTGTATAAGTATTTTTATAAAGGTTTAAACATAGATTGTGTTTGCATGCAATTTTGTTTGAATATATGTAGTCTATATATTTCATTTAAAAATGTTAGTTTAACATGATTTGAGTGTGTGTGTATAAAGAAAGTAAAAAGTATAAAGGTGTATAAGTGATAGTTGATATTAGGAAATTGAAAAAAGTACAGTAAATTCATTTTACAGATTTTACAAGGTAAAACTCTGTTTGAAAATGTGTTCATCTACCATAGCTCTCAACTCTTTTGGCGGGTGTCACACGCCTTGTAAAGGGCAGACTCACCCGCCAAGCCTCCTGCACGCCAATTCATTCCAATGGGCGTCTCACCCGCCAAAAACAAAATCGTGTGATTTCACCCGCCTGTAAAACAAAAATGATTGAGAGCTATGTCATCTACTATACAGAAAATATGCATACCTGAAGTTTGTGTTCATGCATATGGATATGCATGGAGCTGCAAGTAGAAATCTTGAAGACTTGTACAGTATTTGTGGTAGATGCTGCTTGCCAATGATATGACACGTGTACTCAGAGAGATTCAGAGTACATTTGCAGTGCTGATCTATGATGATGCAGTTAGATGTAGAGGTCTTGAATGTGATTGGTGCATGGTCATGTGATTTTGGAGGTACATCCAATGAGGGAATGGCAGAGAGAGTGTAGTGGGAATGGTAGAAGGGCTGTTCATGTTACGATATGTCCGCGGACATGGCGGTAGTTCTCGGACATCGGGAGTGACATCCGGGGATATTTGGGTTCAGAAGTCATGCAAATGAGAATAAGCACTGAAAGGGATTGGTCAGGAAAGTTTGGTGGGTGTGTTGTGCCAGGAGAGATTTTCTCAGATACTCTTTTTGCTGAGAGAACAAAAGATAGCTATGGCTGTGTGTTTCAGAAAACAGATTGTTTGGATTTTAGGAGATTCATGGATACATTGGTTGAAGGTGCATGCAGAAAGCTGTGGAGTAGCTGTAGATCTTGGATTCCCACATGTGGAAGTACACTGGAATGGAGTACGTGGAAAGAAGTGGTTGGACTTGCTACCTCTCTGTGCTACTCTGGAGACAGAGCAACATCCAGACATAATTGTTATTCATTGTGGGAGGGAACAGTTTAGGACATGTGACTGGAATTTTTTTGCAATTTGCTATGAAAATAGGACTGAGGAAGGTTATGGACATGTTTCCTAATTCTCAAGTGATATTTTCACGGATTGCGCAAAGACAAATGTGCCTTCGTTCTTCTTCATTTGGTCCACAAATGGAAAAAGCAAGGCGCAATGTTAATAAGGCTGTATGTGGCTTTCTAAGAGATTTTGGCATGTCTTCTTTTCACAATGAAAATATTATGTTTTGTAGTACATACATTTTTCGCAGAGATGGAGTCCTTCTTACTTATGCTGGCAATCAGATTTTTCTGAGAAATGTACAAAATGCATTGCGACCTTTTTTGGAATTACAACAACGATTTTGAAGTAGATGTTAAGTATTTACAATTTTTGACTTACAAACACACCCAAAGACTCTTTTCAGAGCCACCACTTCTTTACAGAGAAAATTACAATGTTTGTGATGGAGTAGTAACCCAATTTTTTTAATGTTCGCGGACTGTCCGCGGACTTCTAAAAAATACAAAGAGCCCTGCTTCATTTATTTTCACTTCTATTTTTTAACTGGGAAAGGCGGCTCTGAAAAGAGCCTTATTTTTTTTTTGATTTTTGTAATTTTGTATTTTTTTTGGTTTTTCAGACACGACACACTAGGAGAGTAGGGTAAAGGAGGTTAAATGGGGGGACACCAACCACAGGGATAAGAAAGGGCGAGCTGAGAGAGGAAGATGTAGAGTGGGTTTTATTTGGGTAGTGAGCAGGTCTTCTCGTGCTCTGAGACGATAGTCTCAAAAGCACTCCAAAGTCGCTCCCCCCTGCAGAGTACTGTGTCACAGTACATACATACAACTGTGACCCTCGAAAGGTAAGGGTCATCAGCATTCTGTATGGCCTGTGAGGCAGCTTGAGAAAGATGCTGTCCCACAGAGGTGGTCCTTGTGGTGACAGGATCAGAAACAGAGGATGAAGTAGAGGAAATCAACCTGCTACGTTCTTCGTACCCTGCGAATAGCCCCAGAGTGAAATGACCTCAGGTGTCCCTTCATAGTAGTGGTCCCAAAGCTGTAGTTACCGTGCTTCCCGCGACTGAGTATCATTTTGCACTCATTGCAGGTAACATGGTTTGCACGAGCCTTAGGACCATTCCCATGAATGGTAAATAACCGCCACACCCAAGACTCACGCCTAGTGCGGGTAGTAGGGATTTCCTCTACCTCATTCCCATCATCCTCTTCTTCCTCCTCAACATCCTCAGTCCTGTTCCTCTCTTCAGGCCCTTGGGGAGATGGTGGTGGTGGAGGGGGTGGTGGTGGTGCTGAAGCAGGTGCAGCACCAAGTGGCAGTTCAGCAGCCAAGGATGCCATGTCGATGATGGTGTAGTCTGCAGGTGGCATCAAAAATCACTGTGTTCTGAAGAATAGCCAGAAACACAATGGGAATAAGCTCTTGGGCGTGGTCTTTTATAGGGGTGCTTGTGCACGGTCCGTGGACATGTGCACTGTGCGCGGAAAGGTCGAACACAAAAAAAGGATCGGAAAGTTTCAAAAGGTATATAGAAACTCAAGATTGCTATGTGGGACTTGTGGCATGGTGAGATTTTATTGAAAAATATTATGGATTAACTGAAAATGTACTCTTAAATTGTTCGGGGACACAAACAGTGTCTGCATTTCAGGACACACGATGAGCGTGGGCGCGGTCATATGATCTGTTTGCGAACTAGTCTGCGAAGGAAGCGCCTGTCCGCAGGACACCAAGTGCACAGAGATTGGTTAGCGCATGCGCATTGATGTCCTACGGACACGGTTCGGGTTCTGAAGTAATTAAAAGTGCGTCACACGTGAAATGAACATTTCAGGACACCGTGTGTGTTCTTAGAACAGTTTAAACTTGGTAGCGAACAGTAAGGACAGATATAGTGTTCTTCAGGATACGTGTAATTTAGTTTATCCACGAACATTTCAGGACACCAATTGTGTTCTTAGAACACTTTCAATTGGGTAGCAAAAACTACGAACAGTTGTACTGATGTTCAGGACACATCATTTTCGTTTATTTACGAACATTTCAGGACACCAATTGTGTTCTTAGGACAGTTTTAAGTTGATATCGAACATTACAGACAGATATAGTGTTCTTTAGAACACTTTAATTTTTGTTTCTTTACGAACATTTCAGGACACTATGAGTGTTCTTAGAACATTTTGAACTTGCATGAGAACATTATGGACAGATGTAGTGTCCTCAGGACAGTTACATTTTCGTTTTTTTACGAACATTTCCGAACAACTGCGGTGTCCGTGGACACCTAAATTGGTTTTATTACAAGGAACTGAAAATAATTACAACACAATATAAGAAAAGTAACTTTATTTCATATATATATACAATTATGACTGGGAAGGTGGGGCAGAAACGGAAACAAAAACAGGAGAATTAGAGATTTCTAGATAACTGGGATCAGGTGAAGAAGGGAAGGAAATCTCATCGAAACGCTTTGGTCCATAGACAGGGTTTGGGGTTAACTGCGTGGGATAGGGTGAGGGGGGACAAGTGCAGGTTGGACAATGGTGTGCTGTTGGGGGTTTCACATAATTTTCCACAGAGTTTTTCAAATCCATAACATTTTGCATAAGGTCGTCCATTTTTTGATGAATCTGCTGTAGAGTGATATCCTCTGATTGTTGTTGTGAGATGCTTGGAATTTTTGTATGGTCTGTAATAAAAAAAATGTATATGTTAAATGTATACAAAATAATATTTATTAATTGGTTTATATAGTAAAGTGTGTACCATTAGGTGGACTATTTTCTAACATTTCCTCTCGTGGGAAATGCTCCTCTAGCCAGTCGAGAGTACTACACATTTCTGTGAGAAAACAAAAAAGTAATATGTTTTTTTTTTCTAATATAGAAAGTTTATAAATATATGAGTAAAAAGAAGTGCACTTACTATGTCTGGTGAGATATGTAATCAGTAGTGTATACGTCTGGTCTTGCTGTTGGTTGTGGAGCGTCTGTGAGGTAATTATGGTGGAAGCCACTTTATCTTCTTTTGGTATATTCCTGTGTAAAACATATTGTATTTACATGAATGGTTAGTGTGTTACATATATGGGTAACATTTTTTAAGTATTACTACATATACTTTGTATGTGTGCTGCTTTGTGAATTTGTTAAATGTTCCTATGTTATGATATAACTATTACACATACCTCCCCAGAGTTTTTAGGTGGTGGTACTGTTCTCCGAACATGTCCGCGAACATTAAATAAGTTTGCGAACATCAAGTTCATGAGAAGAGATCTAGTCAGTTCCATATGACATGTATATAAAGTCAAAGTCATTATTGTTAAGTTGTGCTACTAAAAAACTATGGGCCTCATTCCGAGGCTGGAGGTAAGGGTTAACGGTCACCGTTAATGGCAACGGTGACCGTTACCACTTACCACCATATTCCGAGTTCCCTTTTGCGGGTTGGCATTTAACGCCTGCTTTTAGCAGGCGTTAAAAATCCAACCCGCAAAGGGACCTTGGAGTAAATTACGGCACCGTAATTTACGGTGCCGTAATTTACTCCTTCCCCATTCCCATTGAGCCCTATGGGGGCAGGAATGGGGATGGGGAACCGGTATGGTGAATGGGGACTTACCGGTCCCTCCAACCTTGGAATGGACCGGTAATTACTCCATTCACCATGCCGGATATCCATGGAGTAAATAGCTCCATGGTAGCTTACCATGGTGCTCTTTACTCCATGGATAGCTCCAGCCTCGGAATGAGGCCCTATGAAATTCAGTGAAAAAACTTTGTTAAAGGGACGTTATGGTTAAGTTGCGCTACTAAAAACCTATGAAATTCAGTGAAAAAAACTTTGTTAAAGGGACGTTATGGTTAAGTTGCGCTACTAAAAACCTATGAAATTCAGTGAAAAAACTTTGTTAAAGGGACGTTATGGTTCCAAGTAAAACCGAAAAACCCTTGAAATTCGCCAGTTATGGTAAGCTAAGCAACCATAACTCGCGCCGCCACCGTGCACTGCTAAGACTAACACCCAGGACATCAAAGATGACATCACAAATGTCATTGATGACATCACTGATGACATCACATGTGTATGTACTTCTCATGAAATATGTGTAGAAGGGATTCTTATTATGTTGCGAAAAAAGTGTCAAGAATCATTGCAAGAAATATACCCTAATAAGTGCATTGAACGATGCATTGATATAAATAGCATCCTATTATGGGGTTCTATCTAGTATACTAAGCTACTCATACAGAAACATAACATTGTGTGCAGCGTACAAGATGAAGGTATGATATTCGTAATGTTAATATGTTGAATAATGAAATGATAATTGTTTTCTTAATAGATGTTTGTGTACTGTGAAATATGTAATAAGTAGCTAATAAAACCCATTTATTACATAATTGCATTACTATAGACAAAACACAAAGGGCCTCATTACGACCCAGGCGGTAAGGGGTTTACGGCAGCGTAAACAGCGCCGACCCTTACCGCCTGAGTACGAGGTCCCTTAGCGCCATGGCGGATTTAACACCTGCTTTTAGCAGGTGTTAAAATCCATGGCGCTAAGGGACCATGGAGTTAATTACGCCACCGTAATTTACGGTGGCGTAATTAACGCCTTCCCCACTCCCATTATGCCTTATGGGGCAAAAATGGGAATGGGGAAGGGTAAATGGGGATTGGGGACTTACCGCCCCGCCAAGGTCGGAATGGGGCGGTAAGTCCGCCAACCACCATGGCGTAAACGTAGTTTACGCCATGGTGGTAAAGTCAAGGCCCAGGCGGTAACTTACCGCCTGGGTCGTAATGAGGCCCAAAGACACAAGAACACATACCAATATGGGTATATACAGGGAAAGTGAAGTTAGCAAAAAAGCACAAGTAGTAGCAGAAACAATTCATAACTTAACTGATTAGTTTCATGCAAATAAATGATTGCTCTGTTTCAAAGCTGCATTTACCCTATGTATATGTATCACTTGATGTGATTGGACCCTAAGGAAAGTAGTGTGAGTACAATGTATACAAATATGACCATATACAGGGAAAGTACAGCCATAAAAAAGAACAATAGAACTATCAGAAAGTGCTCATAAGTCTAGTGGTTATCTTTATGCACAAAAAGGATTGCTGTCTTTCAAGCTTGTGTTTTCCCATATGTATATGTTTCATATGATGTGACTGTACTCTAAGGGAATTACTGTAAGAACCTACTAGAAGGATATGTCTACAAATAAAATAAAATTTTTAGTTTCTGACTGTTACTGAAGAAAACCATGTGGCCTAGATATGTCAGCAAAATAAAGAATAGTTAGCCAGGCATGTGATGTCATCAGTGATGTCATCAATGACATTTGTGATGTCATCTTTGATGTCCTGGGTGTTAGTCTTAGCAGTGCATGGTGGCGGCGCGAGTTATGGTTGCTTAGCTTACCATAACTGGCGAATTTCAAGGGTTTTTTGGTTTTACTTGGAACCATAACGTCCCTTTAACAAAGTTTTTTCACTGAATTGCATAGGTTTTTAGTAGCGCAACTTAACCATAACGTCCCTTTAACAAAGTTTTTTTCACTGAATATATATATATGTATATTACACAGCCACGCTAGTGGCTGTGTAGTTATGGTTAAGTTGCTATTCCTATATGAAGAGCACTTTTTGGGCGGCTCATAACTTCGCTACCCCTGGACGAATCCTCACCAAACTTTTCAAAGTATATGGCCCACTCTGAATTTTTTTGCAAAGTTTGGTGAGGTTTGGTCCAGGGGGGGTAAAGTTATAGGGTGGGTCCCAAAACTTCTTTTTTTCCCATAGACTGAATGGGTAAAAAACTTTGCTCACACCTACAGCCCAAACCGCTGGACGGATTTTCACCAAATTTGTGGCAGGAGCAGCGGCTTGGTCCCGAAAGTGTGCTTTTGTAAATGTGGTGAAAATTTGTCCAGTAGGTTTTTATAAACGACCAAAAAGTAGGTCACAAAAAATTAGTGATATCTATGTCCGCTCCGCGGACACACTTCCCTGTTTGCTCTGCGGACAGTGTCCTGATTGGCTAATCAGTTTGCGTCATGTCCGCGGACATGCAACATGTTCGCTGATTGGATGGTGAAGAGTGTCAGATTTTTGTAAACGCCCTCCATCTTGGATCTGCCGACATCCGCAGACAGCCCGGTGACAAATGGTGGAGAAATACAACTTTGGCAAGTGTGTTGGTGTGTAAGAGCGTTTGGGGAGGGTGGGGGAGTAATAGATGGGTCAAATGCTGTATTTATTTAGGTGGCAGGCACCCTGTTGTGTTCGTATTATCCGCGGACAATGTCCGGAATTAGCCAAAATGGGGGTTTCCTAAGGACACCTTTCCTCTCCGTACAATCCGCAGGCAAGTTGAAACTGTTCAAAGAACATATTCGGTGTCCGGGATGTCCGCAATTAACCAAAATGGGGATGTCCTAAGGACACTATTTCTGCCCTTAGTGTCCACAGGCAAGTTGAAACTGTTCTAAGAACAGGCGCGCTGTCCGGGATGTCCGTAATTAGCCAAAATGGGGGTGCCCTAAGGACACTATTCCTGTCCGTACTGTCCGCAGGCAAGTTGAAACTGTTCTAAGAACACGCGTGGTGTCCAGGATGTCCGTAACCAATCAAAATGGAGGTGTCCTAAGGACACTATATCTGTCCGTGCTGTACGCAAGCAAAATAAAACTGTTCTTAGAACACGCTGGGTGGTGGACAGAAAAAATGCCCATACTGCATGGTTAAAATGTTTGATTCTATGGGTGTGATCTATGGGTGTGATATGCTGCGGTGGTTTTGGCCAGGGCCTAGAGTCTTGGGTAAATGGCTGAAGGCCGAAGGCGAGGCCATGCACCCAAGATTCTAGGCCCTGGCCACAACCACCGCAGCATATCACACCCATAGATCACACCCATAGAATTGAATATGTATGACATATTTTACACTTTTACAGTTCATGTACTGTTTTATTTGTATAGTTTGTATGTGAAGTTTTGGGTAGATCATGCCATTAAGATTGTAGAGTTTGGTAACAAGCACTGCAGTATAATATATCCATAGAAGTACACATTTTGCATTGTGGTGTACGGTTACATGTTTGCTTTCAATGGTTGTGTTATGGAGCAGTATTTATGAGTTGTACTTATTATAATATACTTACTGTTTGGTTTGGTAACTGGAGCACATATATTCTTTGTCAGTTTATGTGATGAAAGAAAAGATTGTGTTAGTGTTGGTAGTTTATAAGGACTTATAACATTGAATAATAGACATTTTTGATTAATTGCGACGCTCATATTTAGTAGATTACAAACCAGTCTACTGTGCAATTTGCTCAGTTTCTGTGTTTGTTGTTAAATCATTGGGTCTGTGGGAAAAAAATCCATGTTGGATTAAAAAAAACCTTTTTTTGTTTTGGTACAGTACATTTATTTTTGTGTTTTCAGTGTTTACTTGTTGTTTCTAGCTAATGTTGGCTTATTGCAGCTTGTTAGATACTCGCTGTTGAATTGTAACAGATTATACTTTTTATTTATATTCTCAAATTGCTAATCTATCTGTTGGGTTGTTGCAGATTCTTTAGGGAAAAGATATATGTTGACATATTTTAATTGTTATTTTTGTTATTTTTCAGTGGTATTCATTTATGTGTATGGTTGTTGCAAAATCTTGGGGTAGTTAGATACCTGTTGGCATATTCTAACTGTTTATTTCTTGTTATTTTTAGTGGTATTGATTTATCTGTTTGGTTGTTGCAAAATCTTGGGGCAGTTAGATACCTGTTGACGTATTCTAACTATTTATTTCTTCTTATAATTTAGTGCTATTGATTCATCTGTTTGGTTGTTGCAGAATCTTGGGCAGTTAGATACATGTTGGCGTATTCTAACTGTGTATTTCTTCTTATAATTTTGTGGTATTGAATTATATGTTTGGTTGTTGCAGAATCTTGGGGTAGATAGATACCTGTTGACCTATTCTCACTTTTTATAGTTTTCTAATTGAAGTTGTATTAAAGTTTATGCACAGATCAGTTATTAAATTTTGGTTTCAAGAATATTAAATAAGTGTTTATAAGATGTGCTGTTAATCTTTGCTTTAAAGTAATGGTACTATCATTACATTCAAACCATCCACAATTCTTTTTTTTATATATGCAGTATAGTGACCTGCATTGGTTGTGGTTTCTGCATGGTAGATTATACCTATGGTTGTGAAGGTTTTCTTACCAAGTGATACTTGACCATGTGTGAATCTAGTCAGCTTGCAGTTGTTTTTAGTACCATTTGCATTGTAACATAGAAGCATTAGTTTTACGTAATTACAATGTGTTTGTATTAGTAAGGTGGAACAATTATCTGAATTGCAGGTAGTACATGATCCGCCATGGTTTGAATTTTGTACAATTTGCTGAAATGAAATGGATTCACAGTTAGGTATGGATACATACACAAAATGTTTATTATGGATTTGTTCTTATTGTATATCGTTGCACAGAGTGCATGTATGTTTCCATATGTATGAAATCTGGAAGATTTCATTTATAGGTATGTTTTTGTTTTCCAGTACTTGTAGCAAGTACATTAGAAATTCTTGTAGATCTTCTTGTGAGTTTATAGTGAATTTCACTATTCCAGCACAGTAGTCCAATTATTGTCTTATTCCATGAGCACTATATGTGTTGTCAGGATTGTTGGTTGCATTTCTATGAAGGACTAACATTTGCAAACACAATTGGTCTGTACTGTCTAAGTAAATGTTCTCAACAATTGGTGGCAATTGAAATAGAATAATGATTGATACATTTGCATAGCAATTTACACCACTTATATTTGAGAATTTGAATGGACCAGATAGTCTTGTGTCCAAGTCATTTTTTCAGAATGTGTGTTGCTTCTTTGAAGAATTATCTGAGTTACTTTGAGTAATAGATTCTTCTTTGGTTGTAGTATTTGAGGAAGTATTAGCTTCTTTTACTCTCTTTGGATGATTTGCAGTGACATCCTGTTGCATTTCTGTTTGAACTAGTTTTCTTGTACAACTTTTTGCTTTTTGTGGAACAGGATATGTTTTTAGATGGGGGTGTACAGTGAACGTAGTCTATTGTATTCTAAAATGCAAGGAATATCAGTGTTTACTTTACTTGCATCAAAGTTGATTAGAAATAGACCGTCAAGTGTACGTAAGCGTGATAGTGCTACGTAGCTCATTCCTTCTTTAAAGACTGTGTTCCCAATATCTATCAATGCATTATCTAAGGTAAGAACTTGTGATTTGTGAATGGTGACTGTGTATGCTAAAGTTAGAGAAATATGTTCTGTGCGTACATACATGTCTATGAAAAGAAGGAATCAAGCTGTTGAACGCCCTATCCTTTTTACTTCTGAAAATTTGCAAAGAGAATATTGACAAACTGAATGTTGTTGTCACGTGGGTATGTTTGAAAGCCAACAACTGTACCCAGTGCTCCATTTATAGTCCTTGCTCCACGTCAAGGTTACGCTTAAGCATTACTCTGCAGTTGAAAGATAATTTTAATATTTTCTCAAAACCAGCTGTGTTGGAGAAAGAATTTTCTAAGGTATTTAGGGGGTAATTCATAGAATTCAGCACACAAGTTGCGCACGCAGCTGGAGCACATTGTGCACGTGCGAATCCCTGCACCATCCGCGTGCGCCAAAATACATTTCCGCGCACAGCGTATTCATGGATTCCAGCCACCACAACCAGCCGTGGCGCACAGTGGGGCAGCGACCCTGCAGCAGCTCCAGTTACGCCTCCAAGAACGCCCCTTGCGCAGGGAAAAGCCATTAAAATCCCCAATCCAGCGCAAAGGGCTGCGCTAACCCTGTACCAGCACGGCAAGCGGGCTACGTGTATCACTGGGGTGCACGGGAAGTACCTCATGTCATTTCAGCTGGGTACGTGTATTTCAGGGGTGCGCTGGAAGTTCCACACGCGATTCCATCAGGATACTTGTACATCAGGGGTGCGCGGGAAGTTTCACACGTGAATTCAGCAGGGTACGTGTAAATCAGGGGTGCGCGGGAAGTTCCACACGCAAATGTCCTGGGTACGTTATTTTGGGGTGCACGGGAAGTTTCACACGCGATATCAGCAGGGTATGTGTATTACTGGGGTGCGCTGGAAGTTCCACACGCGAATGTCCTGGCTACGTGTATCTTGGGGTGCGCAGGAAGTTTCACACGCAATATCAGCAGGGTATGTGTATTCCAGGGGTGCGGTGGAAGTTCCACACGCGAATGTCCTGGGTACGTATATCTTGGGGTGCGCGGGAGGTTTCACACGCGATATCAGCAGGGTACGTGTATTTCAGGGGTGCGCTGGAAGATCCACACGCGAATGTCCTGGGTACGTGTATCTTGGGGTGCGCGGGAAGTTTCACACGCGATATCAGCAGGGTACGTGCATTTCAGGGGTGCGCTGGAAGTTCCACACGTGAATGTCCTGGGTACGCGTATCTTGGGGTGCGCGGGAAGTTTCACACGCGATATCAGCAGGGTACGTGTATTTCAGGTGTTCCGTGGAGTACTACACGTGAATTGGCCGTGTGGGTCCTCCCAGATGTTCGCTCCACAACCTCCCCGGCCCCTGCAGGCAGCCCACACCACGGGGGACTAGCCTGCACCCCCACTCATGTCCCCCTGCACCCCAATTCCCCAGCACTGTGGTGCACCCTCCACCAGGCTCCCACTCATGTCTCCCATCACCCCCACCCCCCAGCACTGTGCTGCACCCTCCACCAGGCCCCCACTCATATCTCCCATCACCCCCACCCCCCAGCACTGTGGGACACCCTCCACCAGGCCCCAACTCATGTCCAACTCATGTTCCCCTGCACCACCACCCCCCAGCACTGTGGTGCACCCTCCACAAGGCCCCCACTCATGTTCCCCTGCAGACCCGCCCCCCAGCACTGTGGGGCACCTGCCAGCAGGCCCCCACTCATGTCCAACTCATGTTCCCCTGCACCCCCACCCCCCAGCACTGTGGTGCACCCTCCACCAGGCCCCCACTCATGTCCAACTCATGTTCCCCTGCACCCCCACCCCCCAGCACTGTGGTGCACCCTCCACCAGGCCCCCACTCATGTCTCCCATCACCCCCACCCCCCAGCACTGTGGGGCACCCTCCACCAGGCCCCCACTCATGTCTCCCATCACCCCCACCCCCCAGCACTGTGGGGCACCCTTCACCAGGCCCCAACTCATGTTCCCCTGCACCCCCACCCCCCAGCACTGTGGTGCACCCTCCACCAGGCCCCCACTCATGTCTCCCATCACCCCCACCCCCAGCACTGTGGTGCACCCTCCACCAGGCTCAAACTCATGTTCCCCTGCACCCCCACCCCCCAGCACTGTGGGGCACCTGCCAGCAGGCCCCCACTCATGTCCAACTCATGTTCCCCTGCACCCCCACCCCCCAGCACTGTGGTGCACCCTCCACCAGGCCCCCACTCATGTCTCCCATCACCCCCACCCCCCAGCACTGTGGGGCACCTGCCAGCAGGCCCCCACTCATGTCCAACTCATGTTCCCCTGCACCCCCACCCCACAGCACTGTGGTGCACCCTACACCAGGCCCCCACTCATGTCCAACTCATGTTCCCCTGCACCCCCACCCCCCAGCACTGTGGGGCACCTGCCAGCAGGCCCCCACTCATTTCCAACTCATGTCCCCCTGCACTCCCACCCCCAGCACTGTGGTGCACCCTCCACCAGGCCCCCACTCATGTCTCTCATCACCCCCACCCCCCAGCACTGTGGGGCACCCTCCACCAGGCCCCAACTCATGTTCCCCTGCACCCCCACCCTCCAGCACTGTGGGGCACCCTCCACCAGGCCCCAACTCATGTCCAACTCATGTTCCCCTGCACCCCCACCCCCAGCACTGTGGTGCACCCTCCACCAGGCCCCCACTCATGTTCCCCTGCACCCCCACCCTCCAGCACTGTGGGGCACCCTCCACCAGGCCCCAACTCATGTCCAACTCATGTTCCCCTGCACCCCCACCCCCCAGCACTGTGGCGCACCCTCCACCAGGCCCCCATTCATGTCTCCCATCACCCCCACCCCCCAGCACTGTGGTGCACCCTCCACCAAGCCCCAATTCATGTTCCCCTGCACCCCCACCCCCCCCAGCATTGTGGGGCACCCTCCACCAGGCCCCAACTCATGTCCAACTCATGTTCCCCTGCACCCCCACCCCCCAGCACTGTGGTGCACCCTCCACCAGGCCCCCACTCATGTCCCCCATCACCCCCACACCCCAGCACTGTGGTGCACCCTCCACCAGGCCCCAACTCATGTTCCCCTGCACCCCCACCCCCACCCCCCAGCACTGTGGGGCACCTGCCAGCAGGCCCCCACTCATGTCCAACTCATGTTCCCCTGCACCCCCACCCCCCAGCACTGTGGTGCACCCTCCACCAGGCCCCCACTCATGTCTCCCATCACCCCCACCCCCCAGCACTGTGGGGCACCTGCCAGCAGGCCCCCACTCATGTCCAATTCATGTTCCCCTGCACCCCCACCCCACAGCACTGTGGTGCACCCTACACCAGGCCCCCACTCATGTCCAACTCATGTTCCCCTGCACCCCCACCCCCCAGCACTGTAGGGCACCTGCCAGCAGGCCCCCACTCATTTCCAACTCATGTCCCCCTGCACTCCCACCCCCAGCACTGTGGTGCACCCTCCACCAGGCCCCCACTCATGTCTCTCATCACCCCCACCCCCCAGCACTGTGGGGCACCCTCCACCAGGCCCCAACTCATGTTCCCCTGCACCCCCACCCTCCAGCACTGTGGGGCACCCTCCACCAGGCCCCAACTCATGTCCAACTCATGTTCCCCTGCACCCCCACCCCCAGCACTGTGGTGCACCCTCCACCAGGCCCCCACTCATGTTCCCCTGCACCCCCACCCTCCAGCACTGTGGGGCACCCTATACCAGGCCCCAACTCATGTCCAACTCATGTTCGCCTGCACCCCACCCCCCAGCACTGTGGTGCACCCTCCACCAGGCCCCCATTCATGTCTCCCATCACCCCCACCCCCCAGCACTGTGGTGCACCCTCCACCAGGCCCCAATTCATGTTCCCCTGCACCCCCACCCCCCCCAGCATTGTGGGGCACCCTCCACCAGGCCCCAACTCATGTCCAACTCATGTTCCCCTGCACCCCCACCCCCCAGCACTGTGGTGCACCCTCCACCAGGCCCCCACTCATGTCCCCCATCACCCCCACACCCCAGCACTGTGGTGCACCCTCCACCAGGCCCCAACTCATGTTCCCCTGCACCCCCACCCCCACCCCCCAGCACTGTGGGGCACCTGCCAGCAGGCCCCCACTCATGTCCAACTCATGTTCCCCTGCACCCCCACCCCCCAGCACTGTGGTGCACCCTCCACCAGGCCCCAACTCATGTCCAACTCATGTTCCCCTGCACCCCCACACCCCAGCACTGTGGTGCACCCTCCACCAGGCCCCCACTCATGTCTCCCATCACCCCCACCCCCCAGCACTGTGGTACACCCTCCACCAGGCCCCCACCCATGTCCAACTCATGTTCCCCTGCACCCCCACCCCCAGCACTGTGGTGCACCCTCCACCAGGCCCCCACTCATGTCCAACTCATGTTCCCCTGCACCCCCACCCTCCAGCACTGTGGTGCACCCTCCACCAGGCCCCCACTCATGCCTCCCATCACCCCCAACCCCCAGCACTGTGGTGCACCCTCCACCAGGCCCCCACTCAAGTCTCCCATCACTCCCACCCCCCAGCACTGTGGGGCACCTTCCACCACGCCCCAACTCATGTTCCCCTGCACCCCCCCGCCCCCCAGCACTGTGGGGCACACTCCACCAGGCCCCCACTCATGTCCCAACTCATGTTCCCCTGCACCCCCACCCTCCAGCACTGTGGTGCACCCTCCACCAGGCCCCAACTCATGTCCAACTCATGTTTCCCTGCACCCCCACCCCCCAGCACTGTGGTGCACCCTCCACCAGGCCCCCACTCATGTCTCCCATCACCCCCACCCCCCAGCACTGTGGTGCACCCTCCACCAGGCCCCCACTCATGTCCAACTCATGTTCCCCTGCACCCCCAGCCCCCAGCACTGTGGTGCACCCTCCACCAGGCCCCCACTCATGTCCAACACATGTTCCCCTACACCCCCACCCTCCAGCACTGTGGTGCACCCTCCACCAGGCCCCCACTCATGTCTCCCATCACCCCCACCCCCCAGCACTGTGGTGCACCCTCCACCAGGCCCCCACTCATGTCTCCCATCACCCCCACCCCCCAGCACTGTGGGGCACCTTCCACCACGCCCCAACTCATGTTCCCCTGCACCCCCACCACCCAGCACTGTGGGGCACCCTCCACCAGGCCCCCACTCATGTCCAACTCATGTTCCCCTGCACCCCCACCCCCCAGCACTGTGGTGCACCCTCCACCAGGCCCCCACTCATGTCCAACTCATGTTCCCCTGCACCCCCACCCCCCAGCACTGTGGTGCACCCTCCACCAGGCCCCCACTCATGTCTCCCATCACCCCCACCCCCCAGCACTGTGGGGCACCCTCCACCAGGCCCCAACTCATGTTCCCCTGCACCCCCACCCCCCAGCACTGTGGTGCACCCTCCACCAGGCCCCCACTCATGTCTCCCATCACCCCCACCCCCAGCACTGTGGTGCACCCTCCACCAGGCCCAAACTCATGTTCCCCTGCACCCCCACCCCCCAGCACTGTGGGGCACCTGCCAGCAGGCCCCCACTCATGTCCAACTCATGTTCCCCTGCACCCCCACCCCCCAGCACTGTGGTGCACCCTCCACCAGGCCCCCACTCATGTCTCCCATCACCCCCACCCCCCAGCACTGTGGGGCACCTGCCAGCAGGCCCCCACTCATGTCCAACTCATGTTCCCCTGCACCCCCACCCCCCAGCACTGTGGTGCACCCTTCACCAGGCCCCCACTCATGTCCAACTCATGTTCCCCTGCACCCCCACCCCCCAGCACTGTGGGGCACCTGCCAGCAGGCCCCCACTCATTTCCAACTCATGTCCCCCTGCACTCCCACCCCCAGCACTGTGGTGCACCCTCCACCAGGCCCCCACTCATGTCTCTCATCACCCCCACCCCCCAGCACTGTGGGGCACCCTCCACCAGGCCCCAACTCATGTTCCCCTGCACCCCCACCCTCCAGCACTGTGGGGCACCCTCCACCAGGCCCCAACTCATGTCCAACTCATGTTCCCCTGCACCCCCACCCCCCAGCACTGTGGTGCACCCTCCACCAGGCCCCCACTCATGTCTCCCATCACCCCCACCCCCCAGCACTGTGGTGCACCCTCCGCCAGGCCCCAATTCATGTTCCCCTGCACCCCCACCCCCCCAGCACTGTGGGGCACCCTCCACCAGGCCCCAACTCATGTCCAACTCATGTTCCCCTGCACCCCCACCCCCCAGCACTGTGGTGCACCCTCCACCAGGCCCCCACTCATGTCCCCCATCACCCCCACACCCCAGCACTGTGGTGCACCCTCCACCAGGCCCCAACTCATGTTCCCCTGCACCCCCACCCCCCAGCACTGTGGGGCACCTGCCAGCAGGCCCCCACTCATGTCCAACTCATGTTCTCCTGCACCCCCACCCCCCAGCACTGTGGTGCACCCTCCACCAGGCCCCAACTCATGTCCAACTCATGTTCCCCTGCACCCCCACACCCCAGCACTGTGGTGCACCCTCCACCAGGCCCCCACTCATGTCTCCCATCACCCCCACTCCCCAGCACTGTGGTACACCCTCCACCAGGCCCCCACTCATGTCCAACTCATGTTCCCCTGCACCCCAACCCCCCAGCACTGTGGTGCACCCTCAAACAGGCCCCCACTCATGTCCAACTCATGTTCCCCTGCACCCCCACCCTCCAGCACTGTGGTGCCCCCTCCACCAGGCCCCCACTCATGCCTCCCATCACCCCCAACCCCCAGCACTGTGGTGCACCCTCCACCAGGCCCCCACTCATGTCTCCCATCACCCCCACCCCCCAGCACTGTGGGTCACCTTCCACCACGCCCCAACTCATGTTCCCCTGCACCCCCACCCCCCAGCACTGTGGGGCACACTCCACCAGGCCCCCACTCATGTCCCAACTCATGTTCCCCTGCACCCCCACCCTCCAGCACTGTGGTGCACCCTCCACCAGGCCCCAACTCATGTCCAACTCATGTTTCCCTGCACCCCCACCCCCCAGCACTGTGGTGCACCCTCCACCAGGCCCCCACTCATGTCCCCCATCACCCCCACCCCCCAGCACTGTGGTGCACCCTCCACCAGGCCCCCACTCATGTCTCCCATCACCCCCACCCCCCAGCACTGTGGTGCACCCTCCACCAGGCCCCAACTCATGTTCCCCTGCACCCCCACCCCCCAGCACTGTGGTGCACCCTCCACCAGGCCCCCACTCATGTCCAACTCATGTTCCCCTGCACCCCCACCCCCAGCACTGTGGTGCACCCTCCACCAGGAACCAACTCATGTCCAACTCATGTTCCCCTGCACCCCCACCCCCCAGCACTGTGGTGCACCCTCCACCAGGCCCCCACTCATGTCCAACTCATGTTCCCCTGCACCCCCACCCCCCAGCACTGTGGTGCACCCTCCACCAGGCCCCCACTCATGTCTTCCATCACCCCCACCCCCCAGCACTGTGGAGCACCCTCCACCAGGCCCCAACTCATGTTCCCCTGCACCCCCACCCCCCAGCACTGTGGGGCACCCTCCACCAGGCCCCCACTCATGTCTGACTCATGTTCCCCTGCACCCCTACACCCAGCACTGTGGTGCACCCTCCACCAGGCCCCCACTCATGTCCAACTCATGTTCCCCTGCACCCCCACCCCCAGCACTGTGGTGCACCCTCCACCAGGCCCCCACTCATGTCTCCCATCACCCCCACCCCCCAGCACTGTGGTGCACCCTCCACCAGGCCCCCACTCATGTCTCCCATCACCCCCACCCCCCAGCACTGTGGGGCACCCTACACCACACCCCAACTCATGTTCCCCTGCACCCCCACCCCCCAGCACTGTGGGGCACCCTCCACCAGGCCCCCACTCATGTCCAACTCATGTTCCCCTGCACCCCCACCCCCCAGCACTGTGGTGCACCCTCCTCCAGGCCCCCAATCATTTCCAACTCATGTTCCCCTGCACCCCCCCCAGCACTGTGGTGCACCCTCAACCAGGCCCCCACTCATGTCCAACTCATGTTCCCCTGCACCCCACCCCCCAGCACTGTGGGGCACCTGCCAGCAGGCCCCCACTCATGTCCAACTCATGTCCACCGGCACCCCTACCCCCCAGCATTGTGGTGCACCCTACACCAGGCACCCACTCATGTCTCCCATCACCCCCACCCCCCAGCACTGTGGGGCACCCTCCACCAGGCCCCAACTCATGTTCCCCGACACCCCCACCCCCCGAGCACTGTGGGGCACCCTCCACCAGGCCCCAACTCATGTCCAACTCATGTTCCCCTGCACCCCCACCCCCCAGCACAGTGGTGCACCCTCCACCAGGCCCCCACTCATGTCTCCCATCACCCCCCCATCACTGTGGTGCACCCTCCACCAGGCCCCAACCATGTTCCCCTGCACCCCCTCCCCCCAGCACTGTGGGGCACCCTCCACCAGGCCCCAACTCATGTCCAACTGATGTTGCCCTGCACCCCTATCCCCCAGCACTTTGGTGCACCCTCCACCAGGCCCCCACTCATGTCTCCCATCACCCCCACCCCCCAGCACTGTGGTGCACCCTCCACCAGGCCCCAACTCATTTTCCCCTGCACCCCCACCCCCCAGCTCTGTGGGGCACCTGCCAGCAGGCCCTCACTCATGTCCAACTCATGTTCCCCTGCACCCCCAGCACTGTGGTGCACCCTCCACCAGGCCCCAACTCATGTCCAACTCATGTTCCCCTGCACCCCCACCCCCAGCACTGTGGTGCACCCTCCAACAGGCCCCCACTTATGTCTCCCATCACCCCCACCCCCCAGCACTGTGCCGCACCCTCCACCAGGCCCCCATTCATGTCCAACTCATGTTCCCCTGCACCCCCACCCCCCAGCACTGTGGTGCACCCTCCACCAGGCCCCCACTCATGTCCAACTCATGTTCCCCTGCACTCCCACCCCCTAGCACTGTGGTGCACCCTCCACCAGGCCCCCACTCATGTCTCCCATCACCCCCACCCCCCAGCACTGTGGTGCACCCTCCACCAGGCCCCCACTCATGTCTCCCATCACCCCCACCCCCCAGCACTGTGGGGCACCCTCCACCAGGCCCCAACTCATGTTCCCCTGCACCCCCCACCCCCCAGCACTGTGGGGCACCCTCAACCAGGCCCCCACTCATGTCCAACTCATGTTCCCCTGCACCCCACCCCCCAGCACTGTGGGGCACCTGCCAGCAGGCCCCCACTCATGTCCAACTCATGTCCACCGGCCCCCCTACCCCCCAGCATTGTGGTGCACCCTACACCAGGCACCCACTCATGTCTCCCATCACCCCCACCCCCCAGCACTGTGGGGCACCCTCCACCAGGCCCCAACTCATGTTCCCCGACACCCCCACCCCCCGAGCACTGTGGGGCACCCTCCACCAGGCCCCAACTCATGTCCAAGTCATGTTCCCCTGCACCCCCACCCCCCAGCACTGTGGTGCACCCTCCACCAGGCCCCCACCCATGTCTCCCACCACCCCCAACCCCCAGCACTGTGGGGCACCTGCCAGCAGGCCCCAACTCATTTTCCCCAGCCAACATGTCATCACAATCTAGATCCCTGGTCCCTATGGTCAGCCTCCAAATGCAAAACACCCACCCGAGTATTGCATCCACCCACTCAGAAATTGCAATTACATGACAGAACACCAATTGCAAGTTTCGAAACAAACACATGTCCCTCAAATACACCCAATGGGTGTCAGTGAATCTCAAAACCCATATCATGATATGCATGAAACCAATGAGATGATACTACACATTGAAGTTCGATAAAAAAATATGTATTAAAGGAAACATAAATAAATTCAAAAATAAAGAAACAGAAATGGGAATGTACAAAAATGAAAAGAAGCATGTCCGTGAAAAAAAGCAAAACCAAAAATCACAATCCAAAGTAATGGTGTCCAAAGTCACTGTCCACAAAAGAAAATCCTATGGGAAATAATAATTGAAAGCCATTGCTCCATGGGTAAATTGTGAAAGAAAAATAAAATCCAACAGTGAACTATGTACAGACGAACAAGCCAGGGTCCATTATCCCAACAAAAGAAATGAAACCTATCTAACAACACTAACTAATAAAATAAACTATATACAAAAATGTGGCCAATGTTCAAAAGGTCCAAAATAAATGAAACAACAAAGGATACCTAACACTACCTGCATAACTATGTACAAGGGCAGCGGGCTAGTCTGACGGCTCACTTTTGGATGTCCCGGGCCAGGGCATCATCGAACTCCTGCTCAATGTCCCGGAGGCGGTCCTCCTCCATGGCCCCGAGGGTCCGCAGGGCCGTCGACGTGTCCACCTCCAACCCCCTGCGGATTGCCTCGAGGCACTAGGCCTGCCTCAGGGCCCTCCGCATGGAGTTCTCCGCCCTGACCATTGTGAGCCGTGCCTCTTCCGCCCGCTGCCGCTCCGCATCTATGGCGTGGCCCAACCGCTGCCACACGGAAGACACTCTCTGTCCTGGGTCCTCCTGCCCTCCGGCCGATGCCTGCCCCTCCGATGTTGAAGGCCCCGAGCCTTCATGGCTCCCACCACGTTGCTGCTGCAGCTGTGCCTCTGCCCGTGCACTGCCTCCTGCTGCCTGCACATCCTCCGCCGGCTGGGGTGCAGTCATTGATGTGGCCACCCCTGCTGGACGTCCGACTCCCGACTGTGGCAGGGATGCCTCCTCCACCAGCCTGGCCGCACCGTCAGAGGCAGCTCCACAGGGCACCCAGGTGACTGATGGGTGGGAAGATGGCACGGAGGATGACTGGCGCATAGGGGGTTCAGTTGAGGAGGGGGTCGTAGCAAGTCCCATCAAACGGAGGAATCCGGCCTGGGTGACCTGTCCCAGCAGGCTGATGTGGTCAACGAGCCATTCGAGATGACGTGCAGTCTCCTCATGAAAAGACTGCAGGTCACCTCGCATGGCCCGTTGACGCAACGCCACACCAGTCAGGACAGGCTCAACCCGGACCCGGATAGCCACGTCCGCAGGCAGAGGAAGGCCAGTTGTCGTTTGCTCATCCCCTGCCTGAAAACAGGTCTGGAGGTAGGCATCCCTGCTGGTGCAAGATGATGCAGGGACAGGATCAGGGACAGGATTGCACACAGGCACCTCCACGGCAGCCTGTGCTGCCTCCTGTCCCTGGTCCTGCACTGCACCACTAGCACCAGTGGGATCCCCACCTCCAGACCCCGTCTCTGTTGCTTGCACGGCCTCCTCCTCCACCAAACCCCCCACCAACCTGGATGATTCTGTGCCATCTTCCCCTGTTGGGCCCTGTGGGGTCCCAGCTGCCCCTTCTGCTGCCGAGGAGTCCAACTCCAACCTCCGCCTCTTGGACCTCGCCCCGGCAGCTGCGGCCTGGGACACGGCACCGGATTCCTCACTCCCCGACGAGATGACAACATGGGAGGGGAGCCGGGCCTTGCGTCTCCGGCTGGCGGTGGGATCCCCGCCGCTGTGCTCCACAGAACCTTCTCTGCACTCTCCATCAGTTGACGCTGCAGACAGGGAGAAATAAAACACAGGCATCAGGGCACTGTACAATGGACACGTACACACATGACCGTTGTACATGAGTGGCATTGGCAAACCTCAGACATGCCATCACAATCCCCAACACACATGTCATTTCAACTCGCACACATGAGCCATACCACAGCCATATCGCAACTGCCAGCACCATCCATACACATACAACAGCATGAGCAGGCAAAGCTGAGCCAGGCATCACATGCAACACAGGAAGTGCACTACACATGTACACACAACACCACACTTGCATGCAGGTGTACACCTCTGCCAAGTGTCGCAGTGTTCAGATGGGCATCCATGTCACATCTGCAAATCAGGCTTCCACATCCCGCTGTCACATGCATCCATGTTGCATCACTGTTGCACCCTTGTCAAATACACACAAATGCACATGTACACAGTGCTGATACATGCAGCTGAAAACAACATACATGCGTGACATCACGAACATGTCTACTTACATACACATTCATCCAAACATGTGTGCCCACACAACTGCATTTGGCATGCAAGCCTACACACACAAGCACCATCCATGTCTCACACATTACAGCCCTTGCATGTGTCAGCCTCACGGCCCTGTACACCCCCACCCATACTCGACCCCATACAAACAGATGTGCAACCTGCATACTACAGAAACATTACCACACGCACAGCTCACAATCAGGATGCATGTACACTTACCGCTCGACTCCAGACGGGTCTGCCTCTCAAGGACCTGGACATGGAGCGCTGGGGATATGCATTCCAGGACCCTCATCTGATCTTCCGACAAGTGGCCCCGGTGCCCCTTAGCATCCGCTGCCTTCAAGAGGCAGGGTCCTGGACCTGAAGTCCTCCCAGCGCTTCTTGACATGTTGGAAGTCACAGACTGCCACCCCCTCCGCGTTGATGGCAGTCACGATGTCCGTCCAGATCCGAGTCCGTCCTTCCTTGTCGGCGCGGGAACTTCCGAAGAGGGCATCTTACTGCCCCAGGACTTGCTCCACCAGGACACCAACTTCCCTGGCACTGAAGCTGGTGCCCCTTTGCCTCTCTGGCTGGGGGATGTCAGTGGTGCCAGATGTTGCAGTGCCCGACATGACAACCCCAGAGGCAGGAGTGGGTGGGCAACTGGGTCCTGGGGCTGGGCTGTGGAGCGATGGAATCCCAGTCGGGAGTCTTCGGTTCCAGCAGGGGTGGTCACAGCAACAGCACCCCTGGCTGATGTGCAGGCAGCAAATGGCAGGGCACGTTGGCAGCAGGCAGTTAGGCAGCAGCAGATGGCAGGTGGGAGCGTGCTCGGGGCTCTGGGGGGCAGTAATTCTGCCTTCTGGGCAGGAGCGTGGTCTCTCGTGTGCTTACGCGTGGCCAGCTTGATACGGAGTGATTTGGCACGTGAAAATTCTGCACGTCAGCGTGTAATTCAAAGAATGGCCCTTAGCGCGTAAGCGCGTCTGCACGCATACGCAATTTCATTGGACAGAAGGCCCCTCAAGCGCAAGCGCCCCTGTGACGTGACGCGCGCAGGCGTGCATGGGCATTTCAGCACGCGTGAAAAACTGCACGTCCGCGTGTAATCCGAGGAAAGGGCCCATGCGCGTAAGTGATGTGATGCGCGCAGGCATTTCCCTCAGCACGGGTTAAAGGTGAGCGGGCCCAGCAGTTCGCTGTACGTGCCTTTTGTGGAGACCGACGTGTGTTGCTTCTTCCTGTTGTTTCGCACGCCATCACAACTTCACAGCTATCAAGGACATATCTCTTCTTTTGGTGGGGGTATTGGCTACGCGTGTTTTTCTGCATCGCGCTAGTCAGACGGTGAGTCGCACACGCTCTTTTTCCCACCGCGGGTGCCCCTGTGTATCGCACCCATTTTCAATGTCATAGTAGCCTGCGTGTCCCACGCGTACGCGTTATTCGTGTTACTGGGTGCCACCGCGTACTGCGGGAGGTTGAATCCACGCACGTAGGCTGCAGGGTTGCGTGCACGGTTTTACTGCAGTTTTGGGGTGCCTTAGCGTTGCGTGACCCGTCACTACATCACCGGGGTCACATACAGCCTTGCAGGTGCAGGGGGGCTGTTAATATCTTGCTTCCCACCCCCTTCACCCCAATTTCCCATGTCAATTGTGGTGTACACCTCCCATTGGCACCACTCGATCTGTGCCGGCACTACTATATCTGTGCCATGGATGGGAGGCCACCAAAGGTGAGGGGCGCCTCAGCTGGGCGCACTCCTCATGGCTGGCGTGGTCGGGGACGTGGCCGTGGTGACCAGGGAGTAGGGGACTCCAGGGTGTCCAGGGCGGCCACAGAGGGGGAAGAGACAGGGGTGCGCCACTTGAGCACAATGTTGTACCATGTGTCGGTGCAGTCACTCCACCACCCCCTGTGGTTCCGGGGGATGCAGCTTCTGCATCTGGCACTGGCGCCCGTGTGACCCGGCAGTCTGTTCCATCGACTGCCACAGGCCCAAATGTAGTGGTAGATGCAGCTGCAGCTGTGGACACCGCCACCCAGGCTCAGGGTCTCCCAGCGCAGGCTGCGTTGGCACTTGAGGAGCCCTTGGTAGATCTCCAACAGGCCAGGAGGGAAACCAAGGGGGCAGGCCGGGCTGCTCAGACCAAGACATGTGTCCCTGGGGCAGTCATGTCATCTGCTGCCCCGAACAGCCGGGTGTTGGCAAGTGCAGGGGCAGATGCACCCATTAACACCCCGGTTGTGAGTCTGCCAACCAGGACTGTTGCGGTCAATGACCCTGCCACAGCTGATGTTGCTGCGCAGGGTCCATTAGAGGGCACCCAGCTGCCACTGACACAAGTCAGGCCTTTGGCCGTCCCTCCACCTGCCACTCCCTTGGCTCAATCCACCGAACCCACTGGCCATACTGGTCAGGGCGGCATTAGCCAGCCAGGGTCTGCGCCACAGTCCAAGAGGAGGAAGGTTGCACCTGCAGCACAGGCTGGGACCACACACACAGCCACGGCCTCCTGCACGTCGAGGAAGAAGCCTTCCTGCAAGCAGGAACTGGACTTCCTCGTGGACTACGTGCGGGGCCACAGCTGTGACATGCTAGTGGGTGCCAATAGTCACACTACGGCTGCCCAAAGTGACACCCACTGGAAGCATGTTGCGGAACATGTCAGTTCATTCGGCCATGAGGTGCGCACGGCGCAAGAGTGCAAAAAGCATTGGAATGACATCAAACGCAGCACTAAGGCTAAGCGTGCCTCTAATTACAACTTGACTCTGGTGACTGGCGGTGGGCCTGCACCAGAGGAGGAAGAGCTCACTCCGCATGAGGCACTCATTGCGGAGTTCATAGCACCTGAATTGGTCAAAGGAGTGGGAGAGATGCTGGACTTTGATGCCCAGTCCAGTAAGTGTTGATGCGTGTTTGTTGAGGACGTGTGTGTTTCACTTGTGGGATGTGTTGTGCATGATTGCCACTACATGTGACGTGTACATGGTTCTGATGTGTAAGTAATGCAATGCTTGCGTGATGCATGTCTCCTCTGCCTGCATGCGGGGACTCCATGTAGGCATGCTCCCTTGCCCCTCCTCCGCCACTCTGCACCCCAGTTCCACCTTTGCACTGGTCTGCTTCAATCTTGCCAATGTGTACTTTCTTGTTCATGCGTCCTGTGTAGATGCTAACTTCCAGTGTACAATCTGCCAGACATATGCCGCGTGGTACAGCCTTAGTACTTGATGCAGGGTATCTCACTTGTACTGTGCATAGGTCAGATGTCCCGCAGGGACAGGAGTGCCCATTCATGCTCCATGTGCATTGCACGCATGCCCCTATGTGTCCTTGACTGGATGATCACTGTAATACAAGTCCTTGGTTACATACATTGCCTGGCATCTCATCAGCCGTCCCATGTCAACTGTGGCTCAGTCCTGCGTTGCACACATGTTTAGGGTCTCACAATCTGTGTGGCTCACAGGCCTCAGCCTGTTCAATGGCCAATGACTCTGTCCAACTCTTGTTGTGTCTTCTTCACACATGGGTGGCATACAGAGTTTTCATCATGTGTCCTGCTTACTGTCCCAGCATCATTTGCAGTGTTGTCACTTGAATCACATTAAGCTGTTGATGCCAGTCAACACTGCCTGTCAATATACAGGTGTATGGTCAGCCTTTTGATACCATGCTAGGCATCCCTGCTTTGGTACTGGGGTGGAGGGGTGCTTGGCTTCTAGATATGGTACACATTGAATGCACAATGCACGTTATGTCTGAATTTTACATTGCACTGCCTTCACATTTCCTGGCACACACCATGGAGTCCTTGTACATGTAGGTAGTGAGTGGCGTACACATTTATTTGCACTGCATAGACCCACTTCCATGGAAACTGCCACCTTTCAACAGGTCTGATCACAGAAGCAATTCAAAGTTGACCCAGCATGCATGCCAGGTTATATGTTGTGTGTCACATGTCTGCCTGATGTGTTTGCTGTCGGTGTGTGTGTGTGTTGTGTGCTTCTGACATGTGTAGTGACCTTTTTTCTCTCTATTTTTCAGGTGATGATGCAATGGAGGCAGAGGATGGTGTTGTCATGCCAGACACAGGGTTGTTACCACTACATCAACCCGGCACTAGTGGGGGTCGAGGGGTGGTAGGCCACGAAACCCCCAAGTGCTACAGTCCATCTTGTCTCTGGCTGCCTATGAGTCCAGCCTTGATGACGACTCTGACGTCCATGTTGAGTTGGATGAGCATCAAGTCCATGTGTCAGGGGTGAGTGATTCTGATGTGGACACTCCTCTGTCCGTGACACCTGCACTGAGGGATCAGACAGTCTTGGTTCCTCCGCCCGTGGTGGATCGGGACGCAGGGTCACCCTCCACACCAGTCACTGATGTGCCTGGGACATCACGTCGATGGGGGCATGTAGTCGTGCAGCCGCGGGCGGTGCCAACACAGCGAGGACCCCCGGTCCTTGGGTCCCGCAGGGGTCAAGCCCGGCAATGCAGTCGCCGCGCGCAACCGCAGTATACTGAGTGGGAGCAAGACATGACTGCCAATTCTGAACGGCAGGGGGCAGCAATGGAGAACATCGCTGAGAGCATGGAGTGTGTGGCCCGATCTTTGCTCCCCCGTGCTAGGCAGGTGCTTCTCCAGCAGCAGGCGGCACGGTCCACGGCCCGCTCGCTCAGGCTGGGCATGGCAGCCTCAGACAGGTCACGCCAGGCTGAAATGTCATCTCTGCGTCAAGCAATTGCTGCTCATGCAGAGGCGCACATGGATGCCCTGAGGGAGGAGTATGCTTCCCTCAAATCCACTCTGGGTGTCCTTATGATGTCCCAGAGGCAGCGGGCAGAGGAGAGGTTTGCACAGCTTGAGCGTACCATCTCGGCTGAGCTACAGGCTTGCCGGGAGGTTCAGCGGTTGTCCAGCCAGGCCTTGCAGGAGGAATTCCGTGTTACACGTGCTACCTTGCAAGAGGAAGCACGTGTATCACGTGAGGTTCTGCATGCAGTCCTACATCACATCGCCACACAGAACCAGGCTCACCCATCCGGCAGACTTGCTAGCGACGAGGGGCAAGCTGCGGCTAGGCGTGGCCAGGGCTACTGTGCCACGTCCTCCTTTACAGGATGAGCCAGACTCGGACGACCATCTATCTCCCACAAAGGTCGGGCTGTGCAGGCGTTGAGCCCATGGAGGTTTTTTTTTTGGCTCAGCATCATCGCATGTGGATGTTGAGCAGCACTCTGTACCTCCCCCCTCCTGGGTGCCTCCCCTCCCCCCCGGGTCATATATGGCCATTTTTGATTTTTCTTTTAGTTTAGTTAGTTAAGTTTCTGTTTGATAATTAGTTTAATTAGGTAATGTAGGTTTTCCATAGTTAGTGTAATTAGTTAATATAGTTTAAAATTGCTTGTCTATTGTGCTTTCATGTGACGGTGCGGTGCTTTGTGGCTTTTGAAGGCATCCACTGTCTGTTCCAGCTGGGCCCTTCAGGCTTGTCTTGTGTATGTGTTTGCTGCTTGGGGTCCTTGACTCACATATGCCACTCCTGCCTCCCTTATCCATGGGCTCGCAAGGATGGTTCGGTGTCACAACCTTTTACACAAGGGATTCGGACTTTCATATCTGTGGCATGTCCGGTGCTGTGTGACTTGTGTTTACACCCCTAGTGGGGATGATTTTGGTGTTATTGTCCACTGTTCAGCTTTTGCTAGATGGGGTGTTTCATGATTAATGTGTACATTCATTGCTATGCATTGTGTAGTATGTTTCTTATCTTTACTGTACACGTGCTTGTTGCAATTCATGCCGTAGATAGTGTTCAACACTTTGGATGTGAAAGACGGACTGATGGTGTGATTTCTGATGTGACTCTCTGACATGGTCAAGTAATGAGATGCCTGAAGAGACACACACAGATGACTTTGAAGCATTAATCATGTGTTTCATGCCCTTTCTGCAGGGGGATGAGCCTCCAGAGCACCTTTACCAGCAGACATGGCCCATTGGACGTCGGAATTCTGGAAACGTTTGTTGGTGCCCACATGCACAAGTGTGCACAAGCAGAGGCACAGGGATTGCAGACCTACATCCTAGAACTGCTGACATGTTCCAAGGAACTCCAGGCAAGGTGAGCAGCACAGGGGGGCCACAACACAGCAAAGCTTGCACCAGGCGAGTTGCACATGCAGGCTTAGTCACAGCAACTAACCAAGGTCCATTGAGGCACTTGTATCAACCATGTAGCCTTCCGAGACATGGAAAGGGGCAGCTCACAGGGACATACAGCAAGGGACATACTCGGGTGTAGTGCATTTCATTTCCATGTAAATTTTGATAAATGCACTGCCAACTTTGTTTCGGTCATGGTGGTACACAACTTGCTCTGAAGTCATGGCTTGCTATATGGGTATGTCTGCTTACCCAGGGAACATTGCATGTTGTGTGAATTGTGACACATTGGTGTTCCATTTGCCACGTACCCACCGGCGGCTGACTTACTGCATTGACTGTGTATGACCCATCACAGGGGTAGTGTTATATATGGTTACGAAGCATCTACACCAGATTGTCTGTTTGTAGAGTAGTTTGTTGCTATGGGGCATGTTTGGTGGTATGTTTTTGTGTAATTGGCACGTACAGGTTGTTGACTGTGGCTCTCTTTGCAACATTGCAGTGCTCCTGTAACAGGACCTGAGAGTGCGCAGGCAGGAGGCCAGCACTCAAAACCAGAGCTAAGTGTCTTGTTGTTTTTCTTTCAAACTGCTCTGCATAGGCTTGCTGGGGGGTGCACTAATGCATGGATGAATGTGTAATTCAATTTGGTATGTTTTTTTCCTCCTAATCACCCGGAATCCTATGCAATTTTGAACCCTGTACCCTCTACCCGGTGTTCCTGCTTCCCGTACCTATCCAAGCAACGTTCCCTAACCCGCTTTCCCCGCTGGGGTTGCGGATGCCTGTGTAAGCCCCAAACTTGCAGGTGCCAAAACCCTAGAGGGGGTGGTTGGTTCGTGCCACTCCTAAGCCTGGACTACAGAAGGCCATGACAATGATTTCCAAGTTTGTTTGGATTGTGTATGTGTTCATGCAGGTAGTACATTTTCGTGCATTCCCTACTTTCATGTGTCATTCCTCCTCCCCTCTCCTGCCACTCATTCCAGTTATCCAGTGTGCCAACACCTGTCCCGACTGCATATCCCTGACCCTCCTTCCCCACCAGGGTCTCAGGGGCCTGTGTGAGTTTGACCTTGCAGGCACCCGGGACACGGTGGGGGTGGTTGTTTCGTGACACTCCCGCACCTGTACACGGGACCTGTGACAGTACACATCCGTTCATGGTGCATCATTCTATCTTATGTACCACACATGGTTCACATTCTGTTGTGACATTGTTTTACTGTGCTACCTTGGTTGTTGCATCATTGTGGTAGTACTTGGCCTTTGTGAGGTACTGCTACGACAAGTCATCTACTGGAGGGTGTTCTGGTTCGTTTTTCTGGCTTGGATTTTGTGATTTCTGAAATGAGTGTGGATTCTGAGGGTGCAGGCACCTTTTTACACACAAGGTGGGAGATGGTGACGAAGGGAAAAGGTGATCCTGTGGCCAGGTGGAATTGAGGGTTGAAGGCTCCATGACCCAGGTGCAGTTGTTCAGTGGGTCATGGTCATTTGTGAGGGAGGGGGGGTTGTTGTTGATAGTTGCCTTGCCCTGCAGTGTGATGGGAACCCTGACATTGTAATGGTGGTATCCTATGTACATGTTGTGTTCTGCTGATCAATGCCTGTTCATGTGTTGTGTTTACCTTTCAGGTGTGAGGGGATAGTTGTGGTTTGACATGCTGGGGTGTACACATGGTGAATGTTCACATGTGATGTGTAGAGAACACTGATGGTCACTTGATTGCACATGCATATGTTGAGTGCATGTCCTTGCTGACCCACACACTTGCACTCAGATGCACTACATGTACAACCACCCTTGCATATCCACGTGTACACTGTCTGCCTTCTGGTGCCCACTGTGTCCCTGCAACACATGTTCTGTGACCAATTATGGATCCTGTACATGCCTAATTTGCTTTTTGATGTGGTCTGTCGCTTAGATGTGATGCTCAGGGTGTGCATCACACACAATGGCTGTTCACTGTGCTGTGCGCTGAGCAGTGTGTTGCAGGAGTAGGACACAGCACACAGAAGCTGCAGTGTTGATTTTGCAATGCACAATGTGCATGTAGACAGGCATTCATTGTTATGTTACGTCTAAAACTCTTGTAATGCATTTGGAAATGCCTTATTTTGGGTGGGAGGTTGTTGGTCAGTCATTTCATCTGATTCCAGGTCAGGCATCATTGTCTGATGCCACTGTACATTTTGGAAATGGCAATGTGTACCTTATTGTTACTGTGTTTGTGTATGGGTATTGCTTGCCGTGTCATGTTGTGGTTTGGGAGGGTTTGAGTGACATAACATTGATGGCCATGGCCTGTTTTGCAGGTGTGCGTGATTCACACCTTGCATGCCAGGGTCATCCGCTTCTCAAAGCAACTAGCTGGGGGTAGATCTCTCTCCGCGGCAGGGCCCTCCCTCTGGAACAGCCTTCCTGCCTCACTGGAACTTGAGGAGAACCATCTCCGGTTCGGGAAGCACCTCAAGACCTTCCTCTTTGCTTCTGCTTTCTCTCTGCCTCTCCCTTGCTAAATTCTTCACTGGAACTGCACTGGATCTGCAACTGGGCCACTCTCACCGACCTCGGTCCCTGGCCCAGCCACTCTCCACTTGCACTGCCTCCCTGGAAACCCCTGCACTGCGGGACTGTCTCTCTATCCCTACAGCCCCCCCTTCCCAGCACTTGTCTGCACTTACCTTTGCAGTTGCCACCAGCTGGCCTATGTATTTGTTTTTTGGTCTACTTACCCTGTACTGCACTCCCCCCTCCCCTTCCCCTTGCACTTTTCCCTTCCCCCTACCCCTGCACTTGCACAATCTAAATGACACCTGGTCTAGTAGTACCGTTGTCTGTCTTCCCTTGTTGCCCCCTCCCTGCCTCATAGCCCCTTGAAATACTTGTGTATAGGTCATATCATGTCATATGTGTGCCTTTTGGTCACACAGGATAGCTTGTGTTTATGTAGCTAGGGATGCAGACAATGTGGCACTTCCATGGCAACTATCTCAGGGTGGTAGGGTTGTGACAGTTGACTGTCTCTTTGTTATCATCGATTGTCACCTGGTATGTGCCAGGCCTGTGTGCACTCCGCAGGGGTGGGAGTTTAGGTGAAAAATGTGGCCACAAGCTGGGTCCGGGCTTCCTCGCCACGTGCCCTGTCCCCTCCCATGGGCAGCGCCTGTGCCTGTGGTTGGGGATGTGAGGGCACCACCATGTCCACCGGGACGCCCTGCCGTGTTGCAACATTGTGCAGGACACATGCTGCCACAATGATCCTGCACACTACTGGTGGTGCATAGAGTAGCTGCCCGCCAGAGCGGTCAAGGGAGCGGAAACGTGACTTGAGCACTCCGAATGTGTGCTCCACTATGGCCCTGGTTGCAATATGGGCGGCGTTGTATCTTACCTGGGGTGGTGTGGTGGGGTTCCGGATTGGCGTCATCATGTGGTTGCTCAGAGGGTAGGCACTGTCCCCTGGGGAGGTGTAAATGGTTGTGATTATTGGGGTTTGTTTATTTGTGTGTGTGTTTGTGACATGCATGCATGTGCAAGGGCATTTGTACTCACCTAGGAGCCAGGTGTCGCCATGCTGCCCAGCTTCCAGGGCCCGGCTCAGGGCGGACATTCTGTATATGAAACTGTCATGGGTGAAGCCAGGGTAGTTTGCATAGACAGAGGTGATGATTCCCTTTGCATCGAATACCACCTGTTCATTGATGGAATGCCAGTGCTTGCGGTTTCGGTAGATGTGCTTAGTGGCCCTAGGTGGACGTAGGGCCACATGGGTGCAATCTATGGCACCGAGCACTTTGGGGAAGTGTGCCACCCTGAAAAAATCCAGGACAACGGCCTGCCTTTCTGCGGGTGTTCTGGGCATGTATATGTGCCTGCGGACTGAGGAGCGCGCTGTCATGATTGCCAGTACCTGGTGTAGGCAGCGTGACTGCGTGGCCTGTGAGACCCCCCCCACTATGGTAGTAGTCCACTGAAATGACCCAGTGGCCAAAAAATGCAGGACATTGAGCAGCTTCTCCAAGGGGCTCAATGCTTGGGAGAAAATGGTGGGGGATGTAAGGTCATCTTCCCACTCCCTGACCAGGTCTAGGATGATGTGGGGTGGAAACCTATACCTGCCATAGACCTGGTCGTCATGCATCCCAAAAAGGCTTTTCCATGGTGCGAAAATGCGTGCCCGGGCTATTCTCCTCCTCCTGCGGTGTCCCACGATCAGTGCTGCGACAAATGGGGCATTCATCGTAGCTGTATATACGTATTTGTTGTTTGCACGCACTTTTATACTGTGCACTGGGACGCTTCCGCCTGCCTTCGTGTGGCGGACGCGTTGACACCTGTGTGCGTCTTTTGCCGTGCGCGGGTTTCCCGTATTCGAAATCCATGAATATGCGTTGTTGGCGTGCGTGTGGGCGTTCCGTGAAGTTCCATGCAGTACTTTCCCAGTTACGCCTTCTTTTTCACGCGTTATTCCCCATTCCGCGTGTTACGGCCACTGTTCCGCCCACTTTGGTTGTGTGCGCCGCGCTATGTGCGCTTTTGCTGTGCGTGTGTGTGTGACATGCCGTGTGTGCCAGCGTGCGCCATGGCAGGATTGGGCGCACGGACAGCGGGAAACACGCGCAGCGTCTTCCTTGAATCGCACACATGCACGTTCGCTGCGTTTCTCGCGCTTACGCTACCTTGCGCCTGCTTGCGCTGGGATTTTCGGCGCACGTTTGCTCCATGAATCGACCCCTTAGTCTTGTTGTGGCTTGTTGACACATGGGTAATGTCATACCATGTACGTCCAGTTTGTCTGTGGAGGAAATTTCAATTATTGGTTGCATTTCTTTTTTAAACATTGTTTCATTGAATTTGGAACAGCTTGCAAGAGTTCGGATCAAGGACATACAATTTACATTTTTGTGTGCTAATTGTTCCATGACATCAGTAGCACATGAGTTATGGCCATAAAGTGCATGGATATTGCTTGTGCTTCTGGGATAGTACACCGACTCTAATACTTTTTAAAATGTTGGCGTAGGTGAGGTTTGCAGACTGGCACAGGTTTTCTGTTAATTCTCTGTATTGGAAATGTTGCCAAAGGTTGACATTTCCTATGCTGCCAACAGTTTTACGGCAGAGTTTGTGTCCTAAGGTTTTAAAAATAGGTTCACCTTTCACTGGTGTCAATTGAAGATCTCCGAAAACAATGATGTGTTTTACTCCAAAGAGCTCTTCGTAGTTTGTTTTAAGTACTTCTTGTAATTTGTGGTGAATCAAGCCAACATTAGGTTGGAGGCCATGCTCACTTCATCTATTAGTAGCATTTTCATTTGTTTTAACACTCTGCGTAGTTCCATTGCAGATTCTGTACAAAGTTTGTAATATTCTAATTTGTTTTGGTGTTCTACTGGAAGGAGTAGTAATCGGTGAAAAGTGACACCGCCTATGCTGTGGGCAGCTAAACCTTTGGGGGCAGTTACAACAGCTGACAGTTTGTTGTTTGTCAATTGTTGAAGGAACTTGCCGATGATTTTGATTAAGAATGTTTTGCCTGAACCAGCTTCACCACTGACGTATAGTAGTATAGGTTTGTAATTTTGGCAGGTACATTCTTTATTTTCATGTTGTATACCATGTGCAATTTCTTTTGTTACTTCTTGAAAAATTGTACGCTGCTCTTTGTTCATTTTTGATTGTAGTACAGTTAAGTCTTCTGTATCTTCCTCATAGTGACACATGGTGTTTTCTACTTCCGTCATAGCTGATTCTGCCTCATTTGCTAATTGTGTCTGTCCCAGTGGGTCTTGGATCCTGTTACAGAAGGTTGACTACTGTCGGGAGTGTCCTTATCTAGTTGAGCCTGGAGTTCCACTTTGTGTTGCTGTTCATTGTGCAACATTGTTTTGTACTGTGTAAAGTTTACATCGGTTATAGTGCTTTCATTTGCTTTGAAAGCGTCTTCATAAGAGTCATAGTTATCTAGTATCTCTTCTTCTTTTCTCAATGGTTTAAAGAGTTATAGCAGGGACATGTAATATAGTTCTTTATGCTGAGGAGTTTTTAATGACAATTTGATATGATTAATTAAGCTTGGTTTGGTAAGTTTTACTAAGCTGCCTTCACAATTTGTCACTCTGTATCTACCTTGTTTTCATCGGGTTTTATATTATTTTTGTATGTGAAGTTTTGGGCTATGTGGTATAGACACATGGTTTACAAACTGGTACTTTTGTTTGGGTAGTATGTGTCTAGTAAATTGTTTTTCAAAATGTCTTGACTGTTGGGATCATTTTTGGCTATTGTTTCTATGTTGTCGTATGATTTGAGAACTCTTGTTCTAGATTTAGCAGGACCAAGATTTAGCCATACTATATTTTCAGATGTTCCATACAAAGAAGTACCGGTTAAAAGATCTGCAGCTTCATAGCAGCAACATTCTCGATGGGAGAGCATTTTTATGCCTAAGCTGTACAATTTCTGAGACAGTGGTTTGTCTGATGATTGGTCATTCCAGAGGTCTTGAAGCTCTGTTTTTTCTGCTTTTTTGTTAAGTAGGCTGTAACATATCATGCAACTGCAGTGGAATTGTCTGCAATGTACTGCACATCTATGTTTGCATTCCATAAGAGGGCAATGATTGCATTGTAATCATTGATATATTTTGCTTCTTCTGTTCTTTGTATGTAATATGTGTTCTTAGGTGATTTACCTTTAACACTATGTCTAACTGAAGACATGAAGCTGTTCACTTAACCCGTTTCTGTAACCGGTCTAGGGAAACCAAAGTGGCATTTGGTGTAGTATTTCCCTTTGTTTTTGTATTTGCGACGACAATATTTGCCACTATTGTGTCTTTGAAATTGTACAATTTGTGCATGAAGATCACTATTTGTTGCTTCTGATGGAATTTCACAAGTGACATATTTTTCGATAAACTGTAAGACAGTGGCATCACTGTCTTGACCAAATTTATGAGCATCTTTATTCCATAAAAGCATGTGGATATGTAGTGCTCCTCTGGCTTGGTATTCTTTTCGGTGTGCAGTCAACATATCGAATGAATAATGTCGAAAGTCATAATATAGAAAACAATAATGTCAAAAAAAATATATATATTTTTATTTATATATTTTTTGGGGGAGTCCCGGAATAAAAAAAATGGGTAAAACAAAAAAAAAAAGAAATTAAAAAAAGGTGGGTTAGGGGGGAACCGAATAAAAAACGTAATTAAAAAAAATGTGACTTTTTTGTTTTCGACATTTTTTTTCTATATTATGACTTTCGACATTATGGTTTTCGATTGAATGACTATAAACCATTCTTTTCTCCAAAAGAAGTGTTGCACTTTTCCCAGGGGAGGAACAGTTTTATTACAAATTAAGTGTAGCATAGCAATGAAACGATGATGGAAATATCTTGAAACATTAACAGGATCTACAGAAAAAAGTTCTCCAGGTGTTAGTACATCTATGTTTGTTTTGTTTTTGTTTGATATGCGAAGGAAATAATGTAAATCTTCCCATGCATATTCTGCACAACTTAATGTAACAAACCAAGTGGGTGGGCAAAGGTTTCTTATCATACAACGTACATCTCTGTGACGTCGGAACCAGTACTCTTTAGTACCGTGCATGTTTGCTAATAGATTTGTAATGCTTGATTGTAAAAGCTCTTCTTTTTCAATAAATGGGCTCCTGGTTGGCAACCTATTCTACCCTAGTTGAACAAAATTACAATTGAATAGGTCCGGATAAAGATGTGCTAAAAAAAACCACTCATAAAACCTATTTCCCTCTGCATACAGAAAAGAAAAACTCACTCATTCGACTTCTGAGAAAAGATTGTTAATCTTTTTTATAAATTGGTATAAAATGAACATCTCTTTCAATAATATGACATCACAGAATGTCTTAGCCAAAAAACATACAGACTAAAGGATTTACAACACATAGAGCCACATGTTTTCTGGCGTAATAGTCAATTTTTGTGTGTAAGACAAACTTCATCAACAATTCAGATAACACAATATATAACAAAAACACTTTCACATAGTAACAACAAAACAAAGGTTGTGAAAAGCAATCGTTCTATTTGGTGGTAAGCATTGACGATGCACTGTGGTCAGGGGTGCGTCTACACCAGGGTGTTTCAACCGTTTAGGAGAGCCTATTTAGCCCAATATTGTACATGGTCTTCATCAGGATGAAAATGCTGTACATTATGTAGTGCGTTCTGCAGGGGACAAGGGAGAGTCTTATCAGGAGAGTGCGGGAGCACGTATAACTATAGGAAGATTTAATCATGTACTGTGTTGTCTCTACATTTTGCATAATAGAGCACAGCTTACCTACGGGTAATTATTTCCATGGGCACTATTTTCTAGAAACTGCTAGGCATAGGGAGGATCTCAATGTGGTCCTGTTACAAAAAGCAGGGAAAGGGCACTCAATACTGTTTAACGGAGTCCTTTAAATTCATGTGAAAAATCACAGTTACAGAGAATACCATCCGCGATATGCGTGGTGGTGGAATCTTACCTCCTTGGTCGAGCTTGTAAACCTGTGCTTACTGATGTTTACAATTTCAGGATGTAATCTAATAAAGAGAGAAAGGGGAATGGACGGCATATCAGAGCTGTAGCAACGCATATGAGTCGTCAAGAAATCTCTGACTGCACGCGTGAGCCTGGCGCGAGCATACCTGTGTGGATGTTCACACAAGGATGAGCTGGACGAGTGTGTTCCTCGCTCGAGAGGTGCTGAGTCACTCCGCGGCTCGGTGGGGGCCTAGCAGCATAGCGCTGGTAACGCTGTTGCTACGGACCCGGATTATTTATATGGCAGTCATTTTGAGTCGTTCGGACGGGAACGGTTGGATTACATTGTGTTCATTGGCCCAATTTCGGATGTAATCAATTTACATTGTACCCCATAGTGTAAGAAATCCAAAAAGGTAATTTAGAGGTAAAAGTATACCAAATGGTTACCATGGTAACCATAGGAATCACAGAAAGGAATGACGCGTACACCACCGCAGCAGTAGTTAAATTACGACAGAGCGGGTGAATGCCTAAAATAATGCTAGAGTGAAATTCTGTTAGTTAAGGTGCACAAATTCGCTAAACGTTGGTTTTAAAGAGACAGTACATGTGTGTACATGTCTCAATGATGTCGAAATTGCATGTCCTGAGAGAAGAAATACATATTGTTAGTGCAATCATTCACAATATGTATTTTGACAAACAAAATTCTGTGTAAAATAAATGAACTAGAAGATTTTTTGGCAATCCTGATTCATGACCAACTGCTCTTGTACACAAACAAATTATTCGGCACGGGTCAGAACCATGTCCTATTTCAAGTGCAAGCGGGCATTGGGTTCTACCACAGGTACACCTTATATAAAAGACTTCCATTCAACTGAGATATTCAAACCAGATTGTACAGTGTTTAGTCCAAGAACCCAGCACTGTTCTAGTTGTGTCAGAGTTTTATTCATGTCACCCCTTCGCTTGGCAGGTGATACCTTCTGCAGAATGAACCATCTTAGGTCTGTATCTTTGTGGCCCTTGTTGGAAAAATGCTCTACCAAAGGCTTGTCGGCCACTTTATTCCTGATACAAGAACGATGTTCTGATATCCGCATCTTAATTTCACGTATGGTCTTGCCTACATAAATGAGGTTGCAGGGGCATTGTATCACATAAATGACTCCCTTTGTATTGCAATTTGTGAAATCGTTCATGGTCCATTTCACTTGTAGGTGCTCAAAAGATTTCTTCTGTAGAGTCAAAGGGCATGCGACACAGTGGCCGCATTTGTAGTGGCCAACCAGAGGAGGTAGATCCCATAGTCTACTCAGTACTTGTGGTGATGGTTCTATGAAGGTATGCACCAATGTATCCTTGAGGTTCTTATTCTTTTTGAATGCAAAGCAAGGTACATTGTTCAATGTACCCGGGTTTTTGATCAAATGCAAATTCTTTTTAATAGTCCTTTGAATCAATTGGCTAAGAGGTCCAAAAGTGGTGACACAGACCATCCTGCCCAGTTTCTTCCTGGGTATGTTCTCTAGACAAATTTCTCTTGGGGTGTTTTTAGCCCTCTTTCTGGCTTGATTGATGGATTTTCGCATGTATCCTCTCTCTAGTAGTCGCTCGCCTAGACCCTCTGCATGCAGTCGGAATTTATCCAGATCAGTACAGTTTCTGCGTATTCTTAGAAATTGCCCATAGGGCAAATTGTACTTTAAACCCATGGGGTGATAGCTCGTGAAATGGAGGAGACTATTACGATCCGTGGGTTTCCGAAAAAAGTTCTTTCTTGAGTCTGTTCCCTCTTTATAGATATGGAGGTCCAAAAAGTCAATTTGATGGTGGTCCCAATGCATAGTGAATTTTAGGTTGGTATTCCTTGAATTTATCCAAATGTGAACATTTTGTAATTCCAGGGGCATCCCTTTCCATACAATGATGATATCATTGATGAAACATTTCCATAAGGAGATGTTATCTTGGAAAGGGTTCTCCTCGCTGAACACATTATTTCTTTCGTAGTGAGACATATACAGATTTGCGATGTCTGGGGCAAAAGTAGCCCCCATACTCACTCCTTTGGTCTGCTTGTAAATTTGGTCCTGGAATAGAAAGAAATTCTCAGACATTGCCACTCTGGCACACTCCAAGGTGAAATCGGTTGGGGTGGACTCAGTATCTTCTCTGGTGTTCAGAAATTCTCGTATTGCTTCCAGCCCCTCCTGTTGGGGGATCGATGTATATAAGGCTTCAACATCCATTGTAGCGAGGAGGCTGTCAGTACTCAAAGTAAGATCGTCTAACAGATTGATGGTACTGGTCGTATCCTTTAAAAAAGATTGCATTTTGATGACAAAAGGTTTCAAGAAATGGTCTGTATATAAGTATAACGGTTCCAGAAGAGAATCACACACCGATACTATCGGACAGCCAGGAGGCCTTTCAGCATTCTTATGCATCTTCGGTAGAATGTAAAAAGCCGGAATCTGTGGATTAGTTTTATTTAGGAAACTCTTCTCTTCCTCGCAAATCCACCCTTGTGTGAGGGCATGTTGTGTCAAGCTGGTGATTTCTTCTTGGAGATCTTCAGTGGTATTGTGGTCCAGAGGTTGGTAAGCTGCCCGGTCGTTCAGGAGTCATAAACACTCTGTGTTATAGTCAGAGGTATCCCAAACGACTATACCTCCTCCTTTATCCGCCGGTTTGATGGTTACGGACTTGTCGGTTTCCAGATTTTTCATCGCTATCCTTTCTTCTCTTTCTAAATTTTCTCTGTAGAAGTTGTCCTTTTTAAAGCCGGCCATCACGGTCTTGGTCACTACCCTTTCAAAGGTCACAATTTCTCCTGGGATAGAGCAAGGTGGAGGATAAAAATTGGACTTCTCTTTCAATCCAGTTGTGTTCTCGGGTTTCTCTTTAGACTGTTCTTCTTCGGAATCTCTGATTGAAGGCAGATATACTTCAAAAAAATGTTTTAAACGTATATTCCTGAAGAATTTGCGTAGTTCTAGCTCAATTTTGAAAGGGTGCGCTCTTTGTGCGGGGACAAAAGACATGCCTTTACCGAGAAGGCTTAATTCCGGAAGGGTCATTTTCCGGGTGGATAGGACGAAGACTGGTATCCCATGTTCGACCCTTGGTGCCCGAAGTGAGCGGGAGCGGTCGGGAGCAGTGGTGCGCTGCTTTTTTAAATTAAGTTTTACTTTTCCTATACTTTTATTTTAAACAGGACCGTTCAGGAATGGGTTTGTTTTAAAATAAAAGTGTAGGAAGAAGTTGAAACATGCACTTTCAGTGCACTACACGGAACGTTCCCTAAAACAGCAGGTGCATGTGTTTGGGGGTTTGTATTGTGTGTGGGAGGGGACGTGGTAATGGGGTTTGTGGGGAGTGGCTGCAGGCCAGCAGGGAACAAATGACTTCTTTTTGTGCACTTCAACCACTGATTCTAGCATGTTGTCAAATCTTTGGCGAATGGTGAAATCAAATTATTTTCATGTGAAGCTTTTCTTGCAAAAAAGAAATTAGAAGCAATCATGGAAAGGAATCATGGAAAGGTCCAACCTGGCAGGCAGAAAGGCACCCGCAAGCACAACTCGTAGTTTGCCGGTCCGGGAACTACGGTACCGGCAGGTTTACCTGTATCGTAGTTCGCAGAGAGGCAAACTTGTAATGAGGCCACATGTGTGTCACTTGCACTGTTGAAAACGGATGTCGACTAGTCGAACTGTAGAAACTTTTGTTTCTACACTTGAGATATTAAAAACCTTTCATTTCAAAAATGATTTGTGTCTAGAAGAACAACCTTTAGGAAGTGGCCATGATGATCTTATTCTTTCAAAGGATCTAATTTTTCATAAGTATGGCCAAGGAATGGTACTTTTTGAGTCTTCTTCAAGTAAAAAAAAATAATTATATGTCTTTTATTAACTTTATTCGGAATTGAGGCCATTCAAGTACAACAAATACAAAACAATAACTCTAGTTACAACCAGTAGACAAATGGTGGCAGTTGGTTACACCCCCGCAGGAAAGGGCCAATATCAGCTACCCATATACCGTTATCATCAGCTCAATCAGTTATGGAAGATGCAACACCACTGCCTTCAGTAGCCCCCCCAGGCCATTTCCCCAATGGAGCTACGTTAGCACCGAAGAGCTGAGGGAGCTGGCATCTTTTCCCAGAAGGGGAGACATCATTGTGGTAAGGGATAGCACTTATTTGGATCGAGTTACTAGGTGATGGACACCATATCTCGAAATTGAAAAGGGACATACACCATTTTCCCTATGGTGGCAGCCATCTTTTTTCATTTGTTTTTCCCTTGGGAGATTGGCTGTACAAGCGGCACAAATCACCTGACCAAGAAAAAAGTACATTTGCACCCTGGTTAAACCCTAGGGTGCAAATGGCCTTCACCCCAGCTGTGGGTACGGCCATGGCCGCTAACAGCCCACAGCCCTCACTCAGGCGCAGGCTTCGCTCAGGCCTACCTTGAGTCGCATTTGCAGCCATCTGCCGAGGTGAAAGCAATATTGTCGTCCATCTTGCCTATTCTGAAGACAGAGATCTTCTAATCATTGAGATACAAACAATTCTATAAACTTAAATGTGTAAAAAATTAAAGCTATTTTGTGATGTAACATGCAGATAGATGTTTGCCTTCTTGTGCTGAACTCCAACAGTGCACAAATAAACATGAAACCAAAAACTGTATGTAAAGAGTTCCATGAATATGTTTTATAAGAAATTAATTTGTGTTTAAATTAAGTGCTCCAGAGGAGCTGGAATTCTGCATGTGCTGCCTCAAGCAGTGTAAACCTACTGTCATACTTTATTTCTGTTGGTACTGAGGTCATTTTTTTATCACATGTAAATGATAATGCCACAACTAATGTGACATACATGTACATGATTTTTTACAGACATTGATGGCTGCCAAGAGGAATTGTTACATAACTGAGACTTTGCTTGTAAGAGTTTGATGGTCAACATTAGCATGTTTTCCAGTGCAGCCAGTATAACATGAATTGTAAAATAAATGACTGTCTGGAGAAAATGGCCTCTGTAGCATTTTAATAATTAAACTGTTCTAGATACACCATATGGTTTGAATCCAGTGGGAAGAATGCTGTGAACGGTGCACAGAATCCCACAAGACCTTTCAGTTTTCTCCTGCAAAATGAACAGTGCATTAAGTAAATATAATACAGTAGATGTCGTTTGATCGTCCTTTCAAAAGGTCATTGCATCTTTTACAGCGACTGGAGCATAAATCTGCGATGTTTTGCAGTTCGCTGTCATGTCCTTTATCACTGCTCCGGTGGAGAGGGTTGAGAAATGTGCCCTTTAAGTTACATGATCGTTTTTCCTGAGCTCTCTTTTACGAGACTACCTGGGTCAGGACTGCAGAGCAGTCTCCTGCATGATTTACTTGGTAAAACAATCTGCTAAATTATGTGGGCCACGTCACACTCTCATACTTTGGGAATCTAATGACTGGCTTGCCACACTCTCCTCGAATCAAATAGGTGCTAACATACTTCATGCATAGTGTGGCAAACCCATCGTGTTGGAAATATACACACCTTTGGTGGCACTGCCTCAGTTGTTCGTCATATGCCCATGAACCTCAAAGAATCCTGGGTGTTACCACTTCTTAAAAAACAAACCCTAGATCCAGCCATACCTACCAATTATAGGCCCATTACTACAGTACCCTTTCTCCTCAACATCATCGACAGAGTAGCCTACCTCCAAATCTAAAAGTACATGGAGGCGAACCAACTTCTAGGATCTCACCAATCCGGTTTCAGACCACAACACAGCACTGAAATAGCCCTAGTCGACCTAAAAACACAAATCGACGAGCTGAAGGATAAAGGGAAAACAGCTTTGCTACTCCTCCTTGACCTATCTGCAGCCTTTGATCTGGTGGACCATGCAGTATTATGCAAACACCTAGCATCAGCTGCCCATTTCTCGAGTGAAGCCATAGTCTGGATTCAATCCTTCCTAGAAAACCGTACGATGAGAGTGTTTTCCCCATCAGCCTCAGCAGACCCAATCCATATTACCTGTGGTGTTCCACAAGGTTCCTATGTCTCTCCAACAATGTATAACATCTTTACTAACAAACTTGACAGGTTAAGTGTCACATATACAAAATACGCTGATGACACCCAGATCCTTGTACCCCTTTCGGGCAACTTTGTCGAAGACACAGCCCTAGTAAATAAGATATACTCCCTCATTCAGGCATGGATGGCCTCACATGGCCTCTGCCTAAATGACGACAACACAGAGATCCTGATCCTGGGCTCTGACTCCAACCTTAAGAAACGTAGCACTAGCTATGCTGCCTTTAACATTGACAGTAATGTTATCAAAGTAGTCACTGAGGTCAAAACACTGAGTTTCACCTTGATTCAACATTATCTCTCAAAAAGCAAGTCAGCTCCTTGGCCTCCTCCAGAGCTTATACTTGTAAATTGATTCAGGCCTGCGGACCCTATCTCTCCTAAACTTATTGCATTACGCTCGCCAATGCACTTATAATGTCCAAGCTTGATTAGTGCAATGTCCTCTATGCGGGCGCAAACAAAAACACCGTAAATAAAATGCAAATACTACAAAATAATGCCTTAAGAGCAGCTTTCAATATAACTTGCAGAGAGCATATCTCCAACATCAGGAAATATAACCACTGGCTAAAAATTACCGACAGGATATTTCTTAAAACATTATCCCTTAGATTCAAAGGCCTTAATAATGCTGCACCCCCTTATGTCTCCGCTAGATTCTCCAAAGGAATCTCCACTTGCCACACGAGAGCGTCCAATGACCTTTGCCTTGAAGTTCCCAGCTTACTTTTTTGTCAAATAGGAAACTAAATAAAATGTACAAAATACTTTCATAAACTTTTTCTCTCTGATGACAAAATATTTTTACTGCAACATTCCCAAACATTCTCATTACAACCAACACATATAGACCCTATTTTACAAAAAAAACGATGTCAGCGCTAAGTAGTTAGTGCAAGAAGAACATGGCGTGGATCAAATGTGCTGTGCTGAGTGCCAATGCATGAAATCAGAAGCGCCCAGAAACCTGCATCGCAAAGAAAAATGAGTAGCGCTTGACACCCCCACATGACAAACAGAGCCTAGCTCTGTCCAACAATCTTTACGCCGGACCCATGGGAAATAAGTAATTAAGGATTACTTACCAGCAATCACCATTACTTCCACTGCTCTCCTGCGACTGACAAGTCCTCGACCCAGTACCCGCACTAATCTGCACCCCAATCGCATACATTAGGGCAGCACCCACAACTCATCACTTTTCCCAGTACCCCTACTAATTTATGCCCCAACCTTAAATTAAGGCAGCACCGACAAGACTGCACTTGTCCCAGTACCCGCACTAAGCCGCATCCCTCAAACCCCCTACATGAAGGCAGTACCCACAAGTTCGCTCTTGTCCCAGTACCACATTCCATCTCGTCATCTCCAATGCAAATAAACTATACCAGTTTGCACATCCGCGTGGACAAGCAAGTGTCAAACGGCAAACTAAACAGCTGTGGTGCCATAAAGGAACACAACATAAAAGAAATTGAAACTTGAGAAAGTGAATGGGCAGAGCTGAATGAGCTGACAGCAGATACCTCAGACATCACCGCACTGTGGAGCATCTGGCAAGACACCTAAACAAATGAATACCCATCCCCGATAAGCGACCGGAAACGTCATCATGAGACATACCTCTCATCTCCAAATATCACCCCACACCATTAGACACAAAATGTGTGAGAAAACTGTCTTACACTCACATCTACTCCCCAGGGATCTTCTGTTCAGGTGGCCAGGGAAGGGCCATGGCTTTTGAATCCCAACCCTGTGGGTGGACAGGTGAGGGGGGGTACCTGGGTGGGGGTCCCTGTCTGAGGATGAGACATGGTACCCCCCATTTCCTAATACTGACTTGTCTGACCCTTCCTACGCCTTTATGGGTTATATACAATCCCAACCCATAATTTCTCATTCATCCCTACTGAGTACTGAGACGAAGAAGAGGGGAATAGGAGTAATACATACTTGCTATGTGAAACACCACTATAGTACTGGGACGAAGAAGAGGAGTATGCAGACATCCACTACTGATGGTCAGGCATGTTCCAGTATTTGGATTTGTTATGGTCAGCAATATAAGCTAAAACACAAATGTGAGACCCATTAACAAGGCTCAGGTGTATAAAGAGAGAGTGCTGCCATGGTGGAGAAAGAGAGAGAGTGGCCTTGGTGCCAGGGGACCAGGAGATCGGGAGACTGGCAATGATCCAGGAAGACCCACAGGACCCTAAGCGAGTGAGTTGCATGGTGGGTGCAGGACCGGGAGCCTGTGAAAGTGAAAGAGGACAGCTGGAGCTGTCAACCAAATGAAAAGCATGATATCCAGCGTGTGCAGAGAGGTGCCTGGTGAGGAAGTGAAGTCAAGGCAGGCTGCATCCCAGCTGGAAGCAAGGTGAGCGTGAGCAGTAGGGAACGCTGTAGTGGAGACGCAAAGAGCTGGTGAGGTCAGAGGACTCAGAAGCACTAGAGCATTCCCAGGGAACCACAGGCAAGTAGCGGTTCACAGAACTGAGTAAATATGAACAATCTTGAATAACAAACTGGATGAAAGTGCTACTTGAATACAATTACGCAACCCTGAATACTGAGCTGAATGAGAAGTACAGTGTAAATGAAAATATGCATTATTAAATGCCGCGCTGAATGGACATTTTTGTATGAATTAAAATCAAGGCATATTAAATACCAGCATATTAAACACTGAACAAACATTGGGAAGTAAACTGACAAGGAATGTCAGACTGATCAAAAGCAGCATTGCGGACAGTACTAAAGCAAAGAGGTTGACAAACCAATGTGGAGAAGACGTGCAAAAGGCTAATGTGTAAGAGTGTTGCAACAAAAGCTAAGGGGGATTTATGGTTGAGCAACCTGCAATGGGTGTATCGTGTGGTCTGACAACTGTGCCTAAACTCATTGTGAACTTCACCTACAGTGTAGTTACACCTACAGTGTAAATCAAGTCAAGGAGAAGCATAGGGCTCCTTGTTGTGTGACCTTTGATGTGTGGTCTGACAACTGTGCCAAGACAGGCCCCTAGACGGTAACAAGCACATCTATTTGTGGTAAGTCATATGAGTTCCACAGTGCAATCTTGGGGAAGAAAAATCCTGAGAACTTAAAGAACTGAGAAACATTGTCATGGGGAAGGTAACCTTAAGAATCCCTTTTTGTGAACTAATCCTGAGAACTGATAAACTGAGAAATGCTGTCTTGGGGAATGGAACCTCCAGAGCCCCGTGCTAAATTAAACTTGGGGAAGGGAACCGCAAGGTTTGGCAGAACATTGGTTAGACCAACAACTTTTGGAAATATATTGAGCATTAAACAGAAAGCTCAAGAAGAACTTAAGATGAGAGCAGCTGGGACTTTATTTTTTAACAATTTTTATTTCTAAATGTGAGGGCAAGCATCGGATTTGGACAGAGACAGAAATTGATTTGCACCTATAGACTTAGGGCCCGATTCATGGAAATGTGTGCAGAAATCCTGCAAGAGCCGTGCTCCGAGAAGGACACTGCGCGTGCCTGAGCACAGAATGAAAAATGTGCATCCTGGTATTTATGGAATATACAGTGCAAAGTAACCATAATCACAAGTCGCGGCTGGAATGCCCCCGACAGGCCCATACGCAAAGCATAAACAGGCAAAACAGCTACCTTTGCGCGCTCTCCCGGATGCAAATTCACGCACCATTCAAACAGAGCATGGGGTCCCCCGCAAACAGGCCTGCATCTCGGGGACCCTGCATGGGGTCCCCCGTAACTGTATCCAGCACCCAGACAACATGCATATAAAAAAATCATAACTCAGTAATTACTCAGGAAATCTGCGTGCAATCCCCGTAAACTATTCCTACACCCCGATAAACTGCGTACATGCACCCCCAAGTTAGATCAGAAACCGGTTGAGTACACGCACCCAGAAATCCTATGTGCAAGTGTACTTACCCCTGCCTTCGGGTGGCGGATAATATGATGGACTTGCATGGCCATTTCGCAGCCGAGAGGCTGAGTGATCGAATCCAGGAATACCTCTCATGCCGCGCAATTGTAGGAGTGCGAGGGACTGCCTGCAGGCCGTCCCTCGGAACGCCCACTTTTTCGCAAGTTCTTCCCCATTTCTGGTGTTACCCCCTCCCAGACCTCTGCACAAGCCATGCCCAAGTTCTGCGTGGAGTCTCGCGCAAGGCACTCAACGGCTTGCAGAGATGTGCTGACCCTGCACGAACTCCGCACAAGTGCAGGAAATGTATTGCACATTTGATTCCATGAATCGATGAACACGGATTTGCACGCAGTTTGGCACACAATTACCCTTTTTTTCCTTGCAAATAATTCTGTTAATGGGCCCTTAGACTTTCCTTAGTTTTCTTTGGGAAGAGAAATCCATATCTCAGTTTTAAGGGCAGTTAGGCCTTTCACCATCCTGACATTTAAGTAAAGTGTGTTGAAATTTGAGTTCTGTTGTCTGTGTTATCTGTCTTGATATCATGCCTGTCTCACACATGCCAAACACAGAATACACGTGTGACACACCCACACACACCATGTACATTAATGACCAACATGTCTGTAATGCAAAGCATGGAAGTAGCCAAGCAGCAAATGTGTATGACAAACATGTGAAACGTATGCTGCCTGTTGGAGAGAATTCTCTGTTTAGGCTGAATTTCCTAACCTAGTGAGTCCCCCAGCAGCTTTGCTGGATTTCTGGAGTTTGTTTTTTTCCATCCTGCCAAGAGTGAGACTCTTTTTCTCCCACTCTTGGACATGAATGTGTGTAATTCCTTTGAATGTCAATGTGTTCTATTGGCTATGGGGTCTTTTACTCCATAGGGTCTCATATGTTTTTCTATGCGTGTTACACCGCACCCTCCGTGCCGTAATACTGGGGCATCCTAGCGGACCTCCACCATAGACTCCATACCCGGGGACTGACTACTGTCTCCCCGGGCATGTAAAGTCACCATTGGCTTTACTAGACCTAAATTTACTAACAGAACTAGTACAAACCATCTTATTGTGGACGTACTAGTAGGGGTAATTCGATTACTCCTGGATCTGTTACTCGAGGGGGCACTGTCCCTTCCCCCCTCGTCGAGTTTTGGCTGGTGGCAGTGGAAACTACTTGTTATGTTCGACCCAGAACATAACTCTATGGGATTCCTCCCATTGTTGGAGATTGATACTTTTTCTCGTTAATCTCTAACGTACCACCGATCTACTTATCTTAAATACGTTTATCGGATGGTATTTTCTGCCAGAACTCGGTTTGTAAAATGGTGTCTTTGTTCGTCTCTGTGACTCCTAAACCAAAGGTCGAGCCCTTTGTTCCACTTTTGGCGGGCTCTGTACAGAGACCCTCCAAAGTGGTGCCATTCTGTCTGGGTTACCACAGGGGTGTGGGAGGGGGTTTAGGCACCCTGGACCGAGTTGCCTTGCCAACTCCGGTCGCACTCTGGAGTGATTGGCCCAAGTGGTGAACCTTCCCGCTCACCACTTAGCATGTGCTGATTGACAGCTAGGCTGAATGAATGGGGGTTTTCTGCATAAAAGCAGGGCTTTTGGGACTGGATCTTCAGAAGTCGCCACAGGACCTAAGAATCCGACGAGGGTAACGCTGAGCCGACCTGCACGACGACACCTCCGGTGGAGCCCTGCAGAACCGACTCAACACTTCCCGACGACAGAGGAGATCTCCCTGCCGGACAGTCTCTTCCCCTGACTGGTGGGAACAACCAGTCCCCTTTGCTTTTTATTCGCCTCAAGACGCAGAGGTCGAATTGCCCGTGCAGAGCACTTCGGCAACCGGATAGCCACTACCCCTGTACCGCGACCAAAAGGTGGTGCCTTGTGACGGAGCACTCCGTGGCTGGTCTCTTCCCTGGTGGTGCACCGGACTTCACTTTTCTTCGATGACGAGATCATCTCTACTCTTGGCAAAGACCCGACGTACATCCACCACCAGGAACAACTGCCCCCGCCGGAGCTGCCCTCCACAACAGGGTACCGTGTCCGCCTGGCTTCCCTTTCGATCGGTTCGAGTGAGGTGTCTTAATCCTCTCCGTTCCGTTGGGTCGCCTCCAAGCTTTTCTCATTCTTTGTTCTGAACTGGTTCAATCTGCCGATAACAATTTGCTACAAAGACTTGAATGCATCTCCACTAGAGACTTGTTGGGACATCGCGCCTTGCCTCTCTCCGAGTGGGCCTGGCCTCTGAACTTTATGATCTATTGTGATTCTTGCCTTCCTGCCTTGCATTTTATCCGCGAAGGATTGAACTGTGTTGATTTCATAACCTGCCTATCTTTTCTCTCCCGTCCTAACTAATATTCGAGTTTCATCTAGGTTGAGGTATACACCTCTGTCTGAAAATAAGTGGTACCGGTAGAACCTAGAGTTGTCGATATTGCTAGGGGGATTGATCGTTTTCTACTTCGTAGAGTAATTGTGTTTGATTTGTTTGCCGTGAATTTGCCATAGTGTTTTTCATAGATGTTTCGTTATAAATAAATGCCTTAATATCTTTACACTAAGCCTTGTTGCGTGTTTGCTTGTCTTGCTGTGAAGAATTGCCCTATTTTGTATACTCCACATACTGCTCAACTTTTCTTGAGGGAAGTCTGACTGCTCAGCCACAGCTACCAAGTGAATCTGTGTGGTACAAACTGCTACCAAGTGGGTTCACCGCCAAACGCCTGTAGTCCTAAATCTTTTGCAGTGGTCCCAGAGGGAACTGCACAGGTTTCCGCCTAACACTGGTGTACAGCGTGGGGATTTGTATCGAGTATACAGTTTAGAGTGCTTTTCGACACTGTGGGATAACTAACCACAAAACTTTGCATAAAAAGCAACTTTCAAAAAACATGTCTACGATGGAAACTTACAGTCAAGAGTCTTTGTCAGGTGAAAATACTGAGAGTCTGCAAGCTCTCTGTAGGCAAGAGAATCTTCCTGTAAGAGGCAAGAAGTTAGAACTAATCGAGAGATTGCTGGCGAACCAAAGTCTGGGTACTGGTTCAGAGGAACCAATCTCTCCAGCAAATGTAGACAACAGTAATGGTGTTGATCTGAATCGTAATTCTGATGATAGGATAACGAAACTGTCTCCCCGGCTCCTCTACCTGCCTTCCCAGCTGTGCCTACGGGGCCCATACCAGGTCCCACAAGTAACCCTGCTTATTTTGAACTTGAAAAAATGAAGCTCGAACTAGAATACAAACGGTTCTTGGCTCAATCTGAACGAAACCAAGAGCTCGAGTTCAGATGGATGAATGCCCAGGCTGAGCAGAAGCAAGCTGAGTTAAGACTCAGAGAAATAGAACTTAATCACGACTTAGAGATGAAAAAGTTGTCTATGGAAAATGCTTCTCTCTCCTCTGGTTCCTCTAGGAGCTCCAGTCCCAAAAGACCCCGGATGCCGAAGGAATTAGTGGGTATGTATGAAACGAGATTGGATGTGTTGGATTGGTTGAAACTGTTTGAATACAATCATGGGCTCCAGGACATCACCGGGAATGCTTTACTTCCCTGGTTGTTCTCTAGGCTCCCTCCTGTTGCGACTGATGTGGTAATGGATTTGGGGGAGGCGGATAAGACGGATTACGAAAGTGTGAAACTAGCTTTGATAGCTAGATTCGGGAAGACCCCTTCCGAGTATCTTAAGAGGTTTAGAACCCTCAAAAAGCATGGTGGTACCCCTTGGGCTACCTGGGTGAGTGAAGGGTTGAAAAACTTAGAGGGATGGATTAAGGGTTACAAAGTGAACACTTATGAGGGTATGAGAAATCTTTTTATGTTGGAGTCTATTTATGATGCCTGTTCTCCTGAGCTCAGACAGCACTTGGCTAATTCAAAGGAATTGGATTCCAGGGAGCTAGCTAAGGCTGCTGACTTGTGGGTTGCCAACAGGGCTACTCATAAGGATTCTGGGGCAACTCAGAAAAAGGACGAGGGAAAACAGCCTAAAAAAGACTCAAAAGAGAATTCTAATAACTCACATTCCAAAGAGGGCCCCAAACAAAACCAGAAGGGTAAGCCACCGGGAAAACCACAGCAGAATAGTGTGTCTTCTGGTGCCAAACCGGAAGGAGGTCAGCACAAGCCTCCATTCCAGAAAGCATTCGGTAAATGCTTTGTTTGTGGCTCGACTGATCACGTGAAAGGAGATCCCAGATGTAAGGGTAAACCTTCAGGGGTCCAGCTTGTCTCCTTAGCCTTCGCTCCACGGGAGGAAGTCCAAATGGCAAGTGGAAACTTTCTACTGCTAGCTGACGAACCCATTGGAGTCTCAGCCAGCGTTTCTTTAGTATCTCTGGGGTTGTGGGAACAACAGAATTTAGATGTCTATAATTCTATCCCCGATAATACTAAAGAGTATTATAAGGACAGTGTCCAGGTGAATGGTCAGGAGACTCCTGCCATTAGGGACACTGGGGCCAGCATAACTGTGGTGGATAAATCGTTTTTTCAGGCTGAGGATGTTGCTAAGGCACCCAAACGCCTCACCAAGTTAGCTGGAAGGCCTGTGCAGATGCTTCACCAATTACCAGTTCTCATCCAGTGTAACGACATGACTGTGAAGATACCTGTCAGCATACAGAGTGAGGTACCAGGACGCGTACTGTTGGGTAACGATTTGAAAACTCTCGGAGTTGTATCGCATACTCCCAGACCTCCTAGTAAACGGTTACAGGAGCTAACCAGACCCGCAAGACAGAGGAACATGCGCGGTACTCTCCAGGAGATGATGAAGAAAGAAATCACTCCTGCTCCACTGGAATTGTCGCCCGCTGTCTCCAAGAAATCAGAAGCGAAAGGGAAACCTAAGACTTCTGTCCCGAAACCAGCAGCCCGCATTCCAGTGCAGCCGACACGGACTTCCCCGCGGTTGTCCAAAGTCACACCGTAACTCCACCTCCAGCCGAGGCTGAGAGGGAGGTACAACCCTGTGTGGTAGAATTAGACTCCGAGGAAGAGCTAATGGAAGGCCAGGAACTCATGGGAGATCTGGATCCTGTTGACCATCCTGAGCTGCAGTCTTTACTGGCAGAAGGTGGACCCAGCAGGGCAGACTTCAGTAAGGGACAGAGAGAATGTCCAACTCTGGAAGGTCTTCGCCACCAGGCAGAAGCTCAGGCTGAAGGGCAAGACCCTGGGAAATACAGGTTGCACTGGGAAGATGGCCTCTTCTACAGTGAACCGACCGAGTCTGCACCTGGAGACTACAAACGACTTGTAGTACCCCAAGAGAACAGACCACAGTTCTTGCAGTTAGCCCACGAGATTCCTTTGGCTGGTCACTTGAGTTTCAAGAAGACTAAGGAAAGGCTCTCTCTCTATTTCTATTGGCCAAAGATGGGGGCCGAAGTAGAAAAACACTGCAGGAGCTGCCACACCTGCCAGACCTCTGGTAAGGTTGGCTCCAAGAATGTGGCACCTTTAGTGCCTCTCCCGGTTGTGGGAGTCCCATTTGAGAGAGTAGGGATTGACATTGTTGTTCCCCTTGATCCTCCAACCTCCTCAGGCAACAGGTTTATACTTGTTGTAGTAGACCATGCTACTAGGTATCCTGAGGCAATTCCTATGAGGACTGTTACAGCTCTGGCTGTGGCTAAGGCCCTCCTTGGTATTTTTACTAGGGTTGGGTTTCCTAAGGAAGTAATCTCTGACAGGGGGTCAAACTTTATGTCCCACTACATGAAAGCCATGTGGAAAACCTGCGGAGTTACTTACAAGTTCTCAACAGCTTACCACCCACAAACCAATGGGTTGGTAGAACGGTTCAACCAAACCATGAAGAGCATGATAGGTGCTTTAGAGGAACCCCTTAAGCGTAAGTGGGACCTTCTACTGCCATGCCTTCTCTTTGCTTATAGAGAAGTCCCTCAGGAGGGAGTAGGTTACTCTCCCTTCGAACTACTCTATGGTCATCCCGTCAGAGGTCCATTGGCCCTGATTAAGGAGGGGTTGGAGAGTGCTCCTTCCCCCAAGCCAGTCAGAGTGACCTACTACGTGATAGGTCTCCGGAGGAGAATGTCACACATGATGACGGAAGCAAGCGATAACTTGAAAGCTGGACAAGCATTGGTCAAGCACTGGCACGATCAAAAGGCTAACATGGTTGAGTTCACTCAAGACCAGCTCGTTCTCGTTATGATCCCAACAAGGCAGAGGGCCTTGCAAGATAAGTGGATGGGACCCTTCCGAGTAGTGGGTAAACTCGGAGAGGTTAACTATCTGGTGGACTTGGGCAATCCCAAGGAGGCTCCGACAGTCTTTCACACCAACCGACTTAAAGCATGTCTCACGACCTGATGTAGGAGCGTTGCTTCTAGCATCATCCGAGGAAGAAGAAGAGAGTGAAGCTTTTCCGGATCTCCTCAAAGGCTTACCTTTAGATGAAAAAATTGAAGGAGTAAATCTCTCTTCCAATATGACACCCGAGCAACAAGAAGAGTGCAAATCTATGTTGAATCAGTTTGCCTCTCTGTTCTCGCTCTCACCAGGCTTGACCCCTTGGGGCCAGCACGACATACTCACTGGTGACTGTCTGCCAGTCAAAAGCAGAGGATACCGCATGTCAGAAAACGTACAAACCCACATCAAAGGTGAGGTCAGCAAGATGCTCGATCTCGGGGTAATAGAGCCCTCTACTAGTCCATGGTCTAGCCCAGTTGTGTTAGTACCAAAGGCCGGATCTAAAGAACTTAGATTATGCGTGGATTATAGAGCTCTTAATGCAGTCACCAAGACTGATGCCCACCCTTTGCCAAGAACAGATGAGTTGGTGGATAAACTTGGCGCTGCCAAGTTCCTCAGCACATTTGACTTGACGTCAGGCTATTGGCAAATAGCCCTGACAGACCATGCCAAGGAGAAAACTGCATTTTCTACCCCTGTTGGCTTATACCAGTTTAAGGTAATGCCTTTCGGATTAAAGAATGCACCTGCTACGTTTCAACGGATGGTAAACCAGGTTCTGAATGGGATGGAGGACTTCTGCATGGCATACTTGGATGACATTGCAGTGTTCAGCAATTCCTGGGAAGAACATGTAACCCACCTGAGAGATGTTTTGCGGGCTCTTGGACGAGCCAATCTGACCATAAAGGTGAGCAAATGCCAAATTGGACAGAGTAAGGTAGTCTATCTTGGGCATGAGGTAGGCGGTGGAGAAATAAGGCCTTTTCTCAGTAAAATTGAAGCTGTGCAAAATTGGACAACACCGACTACTCAAACCCAGGTGAGAGCCTTCCTAAGCCTCACTGGGTATTACAGGAATTTCATAGAGAACTATGGGACCATAGCTTCTCCACTGAATGTCATCTCCTCGCCCAAATTTCCTAAAAAGGTTAAATGGAACGAGGAGTGCAATCAGGCTTTTGAAAACCTGAAAAAGGTTCTTTGCCAAGCCCCAGTACTCAGAGCTCCTGATTACCGCCAACACTTCATTGTGCAGACAGATGCTTCAAATGTAGGTATAGGTGCCGTACTCAGTCAACTGGATGGAAAAGGTAGGGAGCACCCTGTTTACTTCATCAGCCGCAAGCTGAAGGATCCTGAAACAAGGTGGGCAACAATCGAAAGACAGTGCTTTGCTATCGTGTGGGCTCTGAAGAAGTTTAGGCCGTACTTGTATGGTTCTACTTTCGTCATTCAGACTGACCACCAACCCTTGAGATGGTTAATGCAAATGAAAGGGGAAAACCCAAAACTATTGAGATGATCGATCTGCCTGCAAGGGTTTGATTTCACCATTGAGCACAGGTCAGGATGTCACCACCAAAATGCTGATGGTCTCTCTAGGATGTATGTCATCGACTAGAGGTATGAGATTCATCCAGGAGTGGATTCAATCCTCCTGTCCCTTAGTCTGGGGGGCGCGAGTGTTAGGGAGAATTCTCTGTTTAGGCTGAATTTCCTAACCTAGTAAGTCCCCCAGCAGCTTTGCTGGATTTCTGGAGATTGTTTTTTTCCATCCTGCCAAGAGTGAGACTCTTTTTCTCCCACTCTTGGACATGAATGTGTGTAATTCCTTTGAATGTCAATGTGTTCTATAGGCTATGGGGTCTTTTACTCCATAGGGTCTCATATATTTTTCTATGTGTGTTACACCGCACCCTCCGTGCCGTAATACTGGGGCGTCCTAGTGGACCTCCACCATAGACTCCATACCCGGGGACTGACTACTGTCTCCCCGGGCATGTAAAGTCACAATTGGCTTTACTAGACCTAAATTTACTAACAGAACTAGTACAAACCATCTTATTGTGGACGTACTAGTAGGGGTAATTCGATTACTCCTGGATCTGTTACTCGACGGGGCACTGTCCCGTCCCCCCTCGTCGAGTTTTGGCTGGTGGCAGTGGAAACTACTTGTTATTTTCGACCCCGAACATAACCCTATGGGATTCGTCCCATTGTTGGAGATTGATACTTTTTCTCGTTAATCTCTAACGTACCACCGATCTACTTATCTTAAATAAGTTTATCGGATGGTATTTTCTGCCAGAACTCGGTTTGTAAAATGGCGTCTGTGTTCGTCTCTGTGACTCCTAAACCAAAGGTCGAGCCCTTTGTTCCACTTTTGGCGGGCTCTGTACAGAGACCCTCCAAAGTGGTGCCATTCTGTCTGGGTTACCACAGGGGTGAGGGAGGGGGTTTAGGCACCCTGGACCGAGTTGCCTTGCCAACTCCGGTCGCACTCTAGAGTGATTGGCCCAAGTGGTGAGCCTTCCCGCTCACCACTTAGCATGTGTTGATTGACAGTTAGGCTGAATGAATGGGGGTTTTCTGCATAAAAGCAGGGCTTTTGGGACTGGATCTTCAGAAGTCGCCACAGGACCTAAGAATCCGACGAGGGTAACGCTGAGCTGACCTGCACGACGACACCTCCGGTGGAGCCCTGCGGAACCGACTCACCACTTCCCGACGACAGAGGAGATCTCCCTGCCGGAGAGTCTCTTCCCCTGACTGGTGGGAACAACCAGCCCCTTTGCTTTTTATTCGCCTCAGGACGCAGTGGTCGAATTGCCCGTGCAGAGCACTTCGGCAACCGGATAGCCACTACCCCTGTACTGCGACCAAAAGGTGGTGCCTTGTGACGGAGCAATCCGCGGCTGGTCTCTTCCCTGGTGGTGCACCGGACTTCACTTTTCTTCGACGACGAGATCATCTCTACTCTTGGCAAAGACCCGACGTGCATCCACCACCAGGAACAACTGCCCTCGCCGGAGCTGCCCTCCACAACAAGGTACCGTGTCCGCCTGGCTTCCCTTTCGATCGGTTCGAGTGAGGTGTCTTAATCCTCTCCGTTCCGTTGGGTCGCCACCCAGCTTTTCTCATTCTTTGTTCTGAACTGGTTCAATCTGCCGATAACAATTTGCTACAAAGACTTGAATGCATCTCCACTAGAGACTTGTTGGGACATCGCGCCTTGCCTCTCTCCGAGTGGGCCTGGCCTCTGAACTTTATGATCTATTGTGATTCTTGCCTTCCTGCCTTGCATTTTATCCGCAAAGGATTGAACTGTGTTGATTTCATAACCTGCCTATCTTTTCTCTCCCGTCCTAACTAATATTGGAGTGTCATCTAGGTTGAGGTATACACCTCTGTCTGAAAATAAGTGGTACCGGTAGAACCTAGAGTTGTCGAAGTATTGCTAGGGGGATTGATCGTTTTCTACTTCGTAGAGTAATTGTGTTTGATTTGTTTGCCGTGAATTTGCCATAGTGTTTTTCATAGATGTTTCGTTATAAATAAATGCCTTAATATCTTTACACTAAGCCTTGTTGCGTGTTTGCTTGTCTTGCTGTGAAGAATTGCCCTATTTTGTATACTCCACATACTGCTCAACTTTTCTTGAGGGAAGTCTGACTGCTCAGCCACAGCTACCAAGTGAATCTGTGCGGTACAGACTGCTACCAAGTGGGTTCACCGCCAAACGCCTGTAGTCCTAAATCTTTTGCAGTGGTCCCAGAGGGAACTGCACAGGTTTCCGCCTAACACTGCCATTGCCCACATACGTGCATTGGCCATGAAAGCATCATACTAAACATCCCACTCACATTAAGCATGCTCAAATGTCCCCCAGCAAATAGGCCAGTACCAATATGACCCACAGAGTGTGCCCTAAACCATATGACAGTTATAGGACATATTTAGTTGGAAATCATGTTAAAAAAAGGTGCACATGGACAAAGAAGCACAAAAGCATGCGCACACCAGCAAGCCAAGACATGTTGCCCATGGCACAAAGTGACGGCAAACGGCGGTGTTGAATAATAAAATATAAATGTATTGATGCAAAACTATGTACAGTGATGGAAACAGAATAATGTTCCTTGAAAAATTAATAAAACAAAAGGAAACCTCCAACTAGTGAACTATGTACAAGTGTCAGCAGGCTTGTCCATGTTAATCTCGGACAATGCCTCAGTCTTGGCTGATTCCCCATCCACATCTATATCTTGCAGGCCGGCCTCTGTTGTTTACCAGAGGGCTTGCAGGCCTCCCTCATACTAAGCTCAATCTCCTCCAGTGCCCTGCAAGAATCCTCCTCAACCTGAGCCCTGGCAATTGCGCCTCATGTGACGGCTGCCACTCTTCATCCTGCTGCCTCTCTTCATCCTGCTGCCTCACAAATTCCACCTGTGACAACACCAATGCCTGCAGGCTCTATCCTCATTTCCCCCTCCTACTCACAAAGCCATCCATGATTAGCCTCCTCAAAATCTCCTGCTGCCTGGCAAGGTGTCTGCAGTGCAGGTATTCCCTTCGACAGGAGGACAGTCTGCGTTCGGGGAGTACAGCACCTGCACTGCTATCAATTGCCTGGTCTTCCTCCACAGCCTGTTACTCTGTAGGTTCTTGGAAAGGCTCAGTGACTACCTCATCTGTCATGGTACAGACTTCTGCCTGCACCAGAGACACAGGCACATCTAAATCAGCCAATGGCGGGAAAGGGGCACAGGAAGCCATGGTGGTAGCTGGCATTGAGGCCTCAATTGAGGTTGACTGGGGCAGACATGATGAGGAGTGGGATGAGGGGGCCATTGCAGTGGCCTTTCTAGAGAAGGCACCAGAAAGCAGTGCTGTTGCCACTTGGGACACATCTGACCATTGTGGGCTGCGCCATCATGGATAGACGCCTGCCACCTCAAGCCACCCACCAGCAGTGCCAGCACTGTAGCCTGGATCTCCTCATTGGACGGATGTGTGGGCTCTGTCTGAGTGCAGGCATCATTGAAGGTGGGTGGTGCTGCAGCAGATGCCCTTGGGACAGGAGGTTGTGCTGACCCCTCCACATTGAACTGCATGACCTCCAATCACATAGCCAGGTGTGCAGCCTGCACATCTCCCTCTGTATCCCCCTCTGACACCATGGGTAGGCCTGAAATGGCCTCATGCTCCTTCTCCTCCTCCATCAACCCAGAAATCTACAATGAGGTCTCCATGTCGTGAGGCCTCTGTGTGGTAACGCCACCACCTCCACACTGCCACTTTGTTGCTGAGCTTCCCACCATGATGATGCGATCCCAGGACTCCTCTCCAGCAGCAGTGCCATCTGAAAAGGATGTTACCCCAGGCACATCACCCTCAGTTGAGGTGGATTCAACTGGCCATTCCCAGGGGTCTGCACTGGCATCTGGAGGCCTTATCAACTGGGATGAATCTCCACAGCACAGGTTGCACCCTCTTCTACAGCCGCTACAACTGTTGAAAAGGGAACAAAGAACATATGAATCAATCATAGGTGCCAATGCATGTGTACTTTCCCCAATTGTTTCAGTAGCATGCTGTCAGCATTAGCCAACAAGCAACAGCATTGCCTCACACACACAGGCCCATGATCGGAATCAGAAAGAATACATCTCACAACTGAAGGCAATATGACTCACAATGATGAGACATGCACATGTTAACAGAGCACATTAATATAGGGCCACATAGACATGACAACAACTCATTTCTCATTACAATTGCAATGAATCAGTGAACCAAGTGCAACCTGCAGGCAGGCCCAAGGAATGAGCACCTGGTCACATGTGTCATTAGCACCATAATAACATCTCCATCCACCCACATCAGCAACAAGCATCCATGTCACTCCAACATGAAAGTTTGCAACATGTACATGCACCAGTTGCTGAGGATCAAGCAGCAATGCTCTTGCCCCAACACAAACAAATATTAGTATGACCTGCCATGTATGCCCCCTCTTTCAGTGTCCTGACTATTCCTAACGTTGATCCGGATGATCAAATGCACAAAATTGCCATGGCCACACATACATACATGTGTATCAGTCTCAGCTGCTGACTGTAGATGACTCAATCATCATACAAAATTGAACAACCTACAGAGTAGCGTTCATCAAACCTTGCATGCCCTCAACATCTTAATCTGGCATCTGTTTCTGTCAGAGACCCTGCTGACAGCCTCTCACAGTGCATGCACAAGAGTATTCTTTGTCACCAAAAGCTGACTGAGCGCATTCCTACACGAGGCTGCATGCCAGTTAAGGATTGTGCAACACACATGCCATGAAACGCACTAACTTGCTCAAGTCATGCAAACCCATGCAGGACATACTGAATCTCTGGAAATGTTCACCCTGTGAGTACTCACCAGCAGCTTGGAAACGTGCCTGCAGGTCAAGGACTTGGGCATGGACTGCTGGGTTGATCCTGGATCCGGAGGTGATGGGGTGACACCCAATGTTAGTCTGCAAAGTGCACCTCCACTGAAGCACCTACCTCAAGGGCTGCCTTTTCCTGGCTGTGGATCCTAAGGTCATCCCAACGCTTCTTTGGAGGATCAACTGTATGGACAACCACCCCTGCTGCATTGTTGGCAGCCGTTATAGCCAGCCAGATCTTTTGACAGCCACATGTCTAAGCCGCTTCTGCGGAATGTAGAGGGCATCATAATTTGCCAAGATCTGTTAACCCAGGATACCAACATCTGCAGCTGAGAAGTTGACAGCCCTCATCCTCACCTTGGTGGTGCTGGTCGATGTTGCAGACATGGTGCACCTGAGGCTGGTGGTGTGAAGCTGTCAAACTCCTTAAACAGCAGATGAGCTGGTCACAGAGCCTCACAGGAGAGCCACACAAGAAAAGGCTATGGAGGAATAGAAGGTACTCCAAGGCAGGACTATTGGTTGATAGCCAGTGACACACTACCAGGCAGCAGGAGATGTAGTGGTCTGAAGCAAAACATGGCACAAAGCAGGAGTAACAGAAAGGCACAGGTGTGTCCACTTCATGCACATGGCAGCAGTGACAAAATCAGAGGAAGGGCCCTATGCGTGCAAATTCTGTGCCACATGTAGAGCACATACACACATAACTCTGGAAATAACATGTTCTAAGGCGCCTCCAACCTGCATGTACCTTCCCTGGTGCGTGCAGAGGCAGTGAATTTTAGTAGGTGTGGGTACCTTGATGTAAACATGACTTGCACCATGCTACAGATGACTCCACAGAGAGGACGGGACGAGGGCAGAATAAAGGTCCACCTGCTAAACGAGATGGTGAACATACTGGTGCCCCAGAACCACCAAGGCACACTAGAGCTAAAAGGGCCCAGACTGCAGAGCAGGTACAGGAAGCAACCCACAAGGAGGCACAGGTTAAGGAGAAAGAGCCACCAAGGAAGAGGCACTTCACAGATGAGGAGCTGGCAATCCTCATTGATTATGTCGATGAACACCATATCGACATATACCCTTGGGCTGGCAGTATACCCTTCCTGTGAACGAGTGGTGGAGGATGTTGCATGAGGTCACAGAACTCATCAATGTCTGTTGTGTGGAGAGGTCACACATAGGACGAGGGCCACAAGAGGATGCGTGACCTAATAAGGCTGAGCAAGGAGAAGCTTGGCAGCAATGTGGCCTCTGTCCATCCACACCACTGGAGGAAGATCACCATATGTGGATGAGCTGACTCCATTTGAAAAGGTCTCCAATTAACTCATCAGCAATGAGAAGGTGGTTGGCATGGGAGGCATGGACATTTATGCAGCCACATCGAGTGAATGCCTTGTGTGAATGATATATATGATTTCCTCAACACATATTATATGTTATAACATATTGTAGTACAGTTGGTCGTGGATCTTCTCACTCTTCCATCAGTACTACAGTAATACATCCATGGGCACTTCCATTGCATGTTAGGCATCCTGGAAGGTGGATGCTTGAACCATGTTATGGTTGACATTGATCTTACAGAACACATTACTGTTTACAGAATTGTCACTATATCTGGCAATGGCTTGCAAGACACATGCCATTGGACACACTCACAGTGTCATGCTTGTGGATAGTGCATTAAGGGCACAAATTGTGACTCACATGGAATAACAATGAGCAGTGGCCGTAGTCAGAGTCATGTCAGAGTCATCCATTCACTGGCAGTGACGGCCAATGGACATGGATGAGCACCATGTCAGTGAGAAATCGCATGAGGGTGTGTTCCAGCCAGAAGTTGCAGTGGTTCACAAACATAGGTTGGAGTGACGCTTATTTCACATTTGGGGTGTCAATTATTCAGTGGTCATGCAAGTGCACACTGGTCATATCCAAGTTGCACTCCCCTCACACATGATCAAGCTGCAGGTTAACGCGGTTAACCACAAATATGGCCTTGGCCAATCTTTCAAAGGGGTTGATGGGGATTTTAGCAACACAATTTCCTACACACAATTTTTGTCAGCATGAGAACATGTAATGCTTCCACATGTTTCAATTAGGCATGGTTTAAAATGAGTAGGAGCTCAGAAATGTAGTATTGAACTCCATTGATCTACTGTTAGATTTTTCACTCTCATATATGTATGTATGTATCTATGGTCGCATAATCCTCCAATCCATGGCTTGATGTACAACCTAATGTGCACTGACAAGATATAAGAGTATTGCATGTTAGTCACTTGTAACTTCCACATTATGAATGCCCAGTTTCATTGTCTGATGTATGTGTGGCTGGCCCAATTGTGTCTGTATGCATTTGAATTCACATATGTATGTTCAGCATGGTAGGTAGGCCTCTCAATATTGTTGTCTGAGTTTGTGAAGGTAAAGACACAGTGGATGAGGAGGAGGAGGTGGAGGAGGTTGATGAGGCACAACCATCAACCAGTGCAGCCTGGACTGCTGTGCCTGGTTAGAATCCCTTTGTGTTGCAGGTGTAAGGAAGGCATGGTATCAAACAGTAAGACAGACACAAGCGACCACAGTTCAAGGGTATTTATTGAACTTCAATTGGTTCTGAAAAACACCTATATAAACTTAAAAATCTATAGATGCGAGCAAGCGACCACTATCAAATAATAATAAAGCAGTTCTAGACGAGCCAGTCAAAATAAAAGGGCCTATAGTAATAAACCTATTGCCAATCCTCACTTCTAAATACAAATAGTGTGGGAAACAATGTTATGTAAATGAAAAGTGTGATGATATGTCAGGATATTCATGCCGTTGGCTTCCTTTCCCCATGTTCTCAGAGTGGGACAAGGCGGCATTTTCAAGCTTAGCACACTCTCTTGCTTCACTAGCACGAGGATGCATTTCAGACCTTCACATCAGGGCCTTCTGTGCCAAAGACTCTTTACCATTCAAAGTCCTTTATTTCAGAGGGCCTGACGCAACACGAAAAAAATGTAAGTTCCTTTCTTCTTAGGATTTCACATATACAAATTCTCGGGTGATTTACTGTTCACCCCGGGTCCCCCTCCGCTGGGTTCAAACCTTCAATTGGTCTCCCTCCATCGGCTTGGAGTAAATATACAATTTCTCAGTTGGTTTACTGTTCACCCGAGGTCTCCCTCTGCCTGGCTCAGACCCACTCTAACACAAAACCTTCAATTGTTCTCCCTCCTCTTTTCTCACTTTCAACACTCCTCATCTGGATACCTCACAGTGATGTTTAGATTAAGCACCCACGCAGTGCCGGTCCACTCTGTCAAAGGTATTGTATCTGGGTTTTAAAGTTCAGTCAATCATCAGCAATTTAACTTCACTCTTCTTATCACATGCATTTTAACAATGTTTGTTCCAGCGCTCACCATACAATGTTGCTGCTTGCAACCTTGGCTTCAACACAGACTGGTCTTGTATCGGTCTTCCCAACTCACCAGCTGTGTTAATTTCACTGATGCTGCTTTGTTCTTGGAGCCAAGGATGGTACCAGAGCGGTTGGTGATTATCCCCGCCCTGAGTTTAGATGCTGGGGTATCTCTGACACACAATGCAGGATTCTTCAGCATAGTTTCCTTGTCTTATGTTTTCTATTCTCGACGTTTCAGGAAAATAACAGTTCCTTGTCGAAAAGGTCAAGGGAACTTCCCTCCTTGCGATCCCCTTCTGTTTTGCTGTCTTTCCTCACTTGTTCAGCTGCTGTCTCATCAAAACTGGTGTTTCCTTGTGTGCTTTGCCTCGATCTGAGTGTGCTCTCGTACTCCTCATTTTATCCGTGTGGGGAAGCTTAATGGAAGTCAGGTGTGTGTGATGGTCAGTAATTGCCTGACCTTGCCTGACCACTGTATTGGGACACATCAGGTATACTGCTTGGGTGTTTGTCTGTTTTCTCTCACAGTGGGCTGTCATTGAGAAAGTGTTTGTGTTGTAAAAGGGGAGGAGGTGGTTAGAGTTCCAAAATATCCTACGTACTAGGGTGGGGTAAAGGTGTTACAGGTAAGGATATACCACTTCTCACCATCCAGTGTCCCAATCCCATTCCCAGAAGACCCCTCACCCAGGTGATCCTCCCGCACTGGTCCACCCTCAGGAACTGTATCCAAAAGTGATGCCCGTGTCCTGGCCACCTGGATGACAGATCTCCGGGGACTAATGGGTGAGACAAATTCTGGTTTCTCACACAGGCCATCATCATCAGGCCTGCCAACCCATTGTCCGATGATGCTGCCAAATCTGATGTGGAAGGCATACCGAGGGACATGGAGGCTCCACCACTGAGTAGTCTGCATGCCATGGAGCTCCTTGAGTTCCTTGAGGCTGCTGATTCAAAGGGGGAAAGCCATGAGAACATGGGTCTGGCAGTGGAGAGGTTTGCTTCAATGGTAGATTTTGTATCTGCAGGTTTGCCTCCTACCATCATGGAGTGAGCAGCATAGGGTGATGTCTGTGGGAGGGTTGTAGACCACCATCCTATAACAGTGCACTCAATAGACTCTGGCATCCCGGCTTGGCAGGCCACACACACGTGGTGGATGTGTTTCTGCTGGACACTTGGAGTTGGAGGAGGAGTTGCTGCGTGCGAGTGCCCAACAGGGCTAGGTCCATCAAGAGAATGCCAGGGACATCCACTGCATGGCAGAAAATATTGTCCCCCCAAATTCTGCACTTACTGCTAGGTTACGCCTATTGCTGCAGGACAGTAGAGAGGACACACACCACCAGAGCCAGGAGACTCATGAGGAGGGTTCTACCTACAGACAATCTGTGCATGATGAGGTGTTGGCCTCAAGGGGCAAGCCCTGTGTACAGAGCTGTTGGCATCAAGGACAAATCACTGTCAAGACACAAATTCCCTGCGACAAACTCTGAATGAGGAGATGTTGGCCTAAAGGGAATTCCACCATGAAGACACAGATTCCTTGATACAATCTCTGCATGAGGAGATGTGGGACTTAAGAGAATTCCGCCATCAAGACATGGATTCCCTGAATCAATCTCTGCATGAGAAGTTGTTGGTCTCGAGAGCCCTCCACTGCCAGGAGATGTCTGCATTGTGGCAAACTCTCAACATTCAGTTGGAGACGTCAAGGGTCACCATGCATGCTGACTCTTTGGTCACTCGCGAAAGCCATAATCAGGACTGTGTTGCAATTGTGTCCCTCATGCATATATCCCTCTCATGAGTGGCCATAGCCAATGAGTACCAGACTTTGGCATTGCATGGTCAGAGTGCACCATCCTAGAATCCACCACTGGATGGGGGTTCCAGGTGAACCACACAGGTGATGTGATTGGCCATGTCGCCACACACCTCTATCCACATGCCACCACCACCACCCCTTCTACATGCACTCTGGTGTCCATGAACCCGTGGAGGAGCATGCATTATTTCCTTTTTTCTTTGTTTTCCCCCCACCCAAGGTGCACTATATTTTTGTCAGGGCCATTATGATCTAGAGGGCAGTGACTCAACTGCTCATGCTACCTGGCACATGCTCGAACTCCGAACTGGACATGTGGCCATGCTCAGCGGAGTCAACTGACATTTTCTTGTGGACTACTACAGCCTCCAACATACAAGTGAACATTCAATTCAACATTAATGTGAATAAGAGCAGTCTGTCAGAAAGACTCCTTTAGCTGATCCAAACAAATGTCCAATGTCATTTCAAGCATCTTGCCTCATCCAGTTAGGAGGACACCCAAACACCCTATTTCCACCAGGTACGTTTGTGCACTGTCATGTATTTTCATGGCTGGTGACATATGCATCCTAATGGTGGAATAGTGTGGCATATGTATGGTTGAGCATGTATAATGAAATATGGTGATAATTGGGTAATGGTCATTGTCACTGAAGATTTGAGTTGAACATGCTTGTGTTTTGTGTTACTGTTTACACCTCCATAACTTTCTGCTTAGAGTCACTCTCCTAATGATGTTTGGTGTGGGCTGATGCAGTAGTTTATTTGTGTTGTGGCATTACACTCCTGTCATGTCAGCCTTGCATGCTATCTCCTGATATTTTTCATGTCAACAACCGCTGCATGATCAGGGGTAGAATAGCGTATAGGTATGTCTGGACATTTCCTGGTAGGCCTATGCACCCTGGGCCTCTTTTGTGTAGTATTTAAAAATGTTCTTATTGGATAGGGCTGCCCTTTTTGGAAAAGTCTAAAATGGGGCCACTTTGAAAACTATTTCCAGGGCCCCTTTTGGATCCCAGTCAGATGCATTATCATACAACACGGGCAATTCTCAGTCGCACTGCGCCCACGAGTGCAATATAGGCATGTGTTGCAAGTAATTGAAGAGTGATGTGGTTGTAAGTCTGATGGATTATTTGCAAAGTAGCCTGACACGTGTTTCGAGTCTAAACCGACTCTTCATCCGAGGCTGTAAATTGGAGATGGGACCTAAGATATATTGAATGAAGGACATTGCCATAAAACTCTCTCACGGCTTCGCAATTGTGGTAATTTCAACACAGCAGGAAAAGCCAAAGTGATGTGAAAGGAAGTAGCCCATTTAAAGCCTCGGATGAAGAGTCGGTTTAGACTCGAAACACGTGTCAAGCTACTTTGCAAATAAATCCATCAGACTTATAACCACATCACTCTTCAATTACTTGCAACACATGCCTATATTGCACTCTTGGGCGCAGTGCGACTGAGAATTGCCCATGCTCTAATTGTTTCCACAACAGTGGGTTGTACTTGGCAGTACTCCCACACCTCTCAGGCACCTGCAGCCTATGTGCACTCAATATTTATTCATGCATGCTCTATGCTTTTGTGACTTTTTCTGCCAAAACTGTGTTTTTCTTATCATACAACACACCTGACAATCCATGTAAGAGGATACTCCAGATCACAAGTATGCATGTGGATGATGTGTGGGGTATGCAGTGCATTACTGGTGAGCTGTGGTTGTGGGAGGCCTAAATATTTTTCTCATGGAACTGTTGATGGTGAAGGGTGTGTAAGCTTAAATAATTCTTATGTTTGTGTATTCTGTGAGTGGCTATATTGCTTTCTGTAAGATTTGGAAGGCATCTTAATGAATGCGGTGGGTAGGCAGCTGTTGATTGTCCCCATTGCAGGAGCACGTACAAAGCAGTGGTGAATGGAGGTGAACAGGACCAGCCGCTATTGAGCGTGGGTACCAGTCATCAAGATGGCACTAAGGTGAACCATTTGTGTTGCACTTGGTGCATGCAATTCAGGGAACACATGGTACGGAGACATTGCGCCAGGCTCTAGCTTTGCAATATTTGGAATTATAGGCCTGTGACATTGAATCTTATATTTCCACTTGAAATGACTGTGGCTGTGGTCTGTGCACTTTATGGGATGGATGGGGTGGCTTTGTCCTTTTATTGTTATGGAGAACATATTATTTGCCAATCCAAGAGATTCTCAGGGTGTTGTTATGGGCAAGCTGAATTAGCCATGTTGCATAATTGAAGGCCATCAGGGATTAGGCTTTACTGTGTGTGTTCCACAGAGGTTGCCATTCATGTGAAGTAGGTTTGTACTACCTGGTTGCGTGTGTCAAGTCCCTTTGCCCTTTGTCAGCTAAGGAAATGGATGGTGCCCATGGCTGAGGGTGGAGTCCCACTTGCAGCTCTACTGCTATGCCATGACGTGTGGCAATATTATGCAGGACACAACATGCCAGAATGATTTTGCATACTTATGGGGTGCATATAGTTACATGCTACCTCAGCGGTCAAAGGAGTGGAAGAATGACTTGACCACTCAGAATCTGCGCTCCACTATGCCCCTAGTGACTATGTGTGCTGTGCTGCATTATAGCATGCCTCAACTGGGGTGGCTGGATTCCTGATTGGTGTCAACAAGGATGGTGACAGCAGGAAGCACAGAACTGTCCACTGCAAAGGAAAACATGGTTAGTAATTGCATCTACTATCTTTTCTCATGTTCCTGTGTGTCATGTGCCTGCTTGTGTGTGCAATATAGTTGATACTCACCTACAAGCCAGGCATTTCCAAAGGATCACAATGCCAGGTCCTGGTATACAGGGAAATGCCAGAAGAAGTAGCTATCACACATGCATACTGGGTAATTCACATTCACATGAATGATGTGTCCCTTGGCATCAGAAATGACCAGCAAATTGATGAAAGGCCGATGTTTCCGGCAGCGATAGATGTGCTCAGTCTCTCTGGGGGATTGCAATGCCATATGGGTTCAGTAGATGGCTCCCAGGACCCAGGCAAAGTGTGCTACTGTGTAGAATTCCTGGCACACTCTCTGCCTTCCCGCAGTGTCCATGGCATGTAATGTTCCTATTCACACATGCTAAGATGCAGTGAAAGACCTGATGGAGGCACCATGATTGTGTGGGCTGTAATTTACCCCTGCCAATGGCTGTGGTATGATGGAATGGTCAGGTGGCCAGGAAGTGTATGGCTCATAGAATTTTGACCAGAGGTGTCACAGCCTGTGAGCACATGGTGGGTGATACCAGGTCATTCTCCCATTCCCTGATCAGGTCTACGATGACATGTGGAGGGAAGCAGTATCTATCATGCACCTCCTCATCTGGCATCCCAATTATTGTTGTCCGTGGATGGAAGATTCTGGTCCTCCTCTTCCTCCTCTTTCCATGTAGTAATATCAGTGCTATGTGAGGCAGACATAGTATCACATGAAGGACGAGGATACAAAAGATACGAATCACCAGTTTTATTTACTTCAAAAAGGGGTTGGATGAACTTCTGTCTTGCCCTAACACTAAAGATAGGAGCAAACTATTCCATCTAAATAAAAAGAAAACAGTCCTAGTCTGTCATTAGTCCAAAAGAATAACAATTAAACTAGAAAACGTATTGCCTGCCCTCACTCCAATACCATTCCAATACCATACAAGTGAATTAGGGAAATGTAATGCACACAGAAAATCAGTGGGAAACAAAAGGATGAGAGAATGGCATCAAAATATTCTTGCCCACATTGTATAACATGTGGGTGGGGTGGAGCACTTGATGTATGGGCACACTCTGCTATGCGAGCACACCTGAGATAGCTGGCTCGGCCCTCCAGAGCCTGCTGGCATTCACTTACTCCGTCTCAAAGTTCTGGGTTTTGTCCTCTCGAGTCTCCCTTTTCCCCAAGTCCAGGTCAATTCCCTGTGAACTGCATCACCAGCACAAAAGTTCCAAGCTCTTAAGGACAAACACAAAAGTTCCAAAGGAAAAGGTATTTTAGTTCTCTATAGGCCCCTTCAACCAGGCCAAGCATCTCACTTTCAATTTATTTTGAGCTCAAACCATTTCACTTTACTTTCTCAGGCTTCCCTTCCCCTAGCTTTATTCTTTAGAGTTTGCCATGCTTCATGGTACTCGTAGGCTTTTACACAGTTCAAATATTTGACAAGATTCAACAGTTCGCAAAATCATCTCAGGGTCTCTTCAGCCTTGGCTTTAATAAAAGAATGTATCGCTTTAATCACAATTTCTGGGTCTCCCTTGTTTGGGCGTGGCACTGTTTCAGACCCCTTTAAACACAGCTTCTCGGTCTTCCTCGTTCGGGCTCTGACCCCATGAAACACAGTTTCTCGGTCTCCCTCGTTCAGGTTCGGATCACTTTAAATACAATTTCTGTGTCTCCCTCGTTTGGGCTGAGACCCCTTTAAAACTTTTTTTTTCCCTTTATTGTATATTGGTTTAAAAAAACCTTTACAAATTTTTCAATATCAAAACACATAAAAATACTTTATCATTTTACATAAAACAATCACAATTAGTATTATGCCATACATAAAAGATCATTTCAAACATAAAAGTAAAAACAATTTCTACATTAAAATATCTCACAGACAATTCTTGAATTCCTCTAATTCAATAAGGATTTGTTATAATTCAATTTCAATTACTGATATGCACTTGCTACAACCCTAAGTTTCCTTCCTAGAAGTAAGTATTTCATCTCACAACTATCATAACTCTTTTTAAGTCATTTTGCAGACATTTGTCAAAAACGCTATGACCCTTAACTTCAGTTTGATATTATGTCCATGAAGCATTTCATACCATACTTAATCTCTAAGTACTTAGGAAGTGTCATGTACAAAATCCGAAAAGTAAGCAAGTCTTTCTTTCATCAACATTGGGCAGCCCAATAACAAATGCGACAGTGTTTCTGGAAAATCCTCGTTCCTACAAAATCTACAGACCTTCATTGTCACGGGAATCAACTTCCTTATCACTCTAATCTCATTAGTATTCCTCACATTAAAGCAGAATCTCATAATACTCTGACGTAGTTTCCGTGAAGGACATTTAACGAGATATAGTTCCGGCACCGGGAACTATTTCCATGCTGAAAAGACTTGAGCATACAATTTTGAATTCATTATTGCCGCATTATTCGCCACCCGATCAAATGCTTTGATCAATGTTTTAGTTTTGGTCGGTCTCTCCAAAAGGTATTTCATAGTGTCACTGATATTGTTTAGAGTGTTTTCCAACTCCTCCATTTTCAGGTTCAGCATGTATTTCCCTGTGTCATTACAGCATACTTGATACAGAGAGTTATGCTTAGATAAGGCACACTTTCGATATAGTATCGCTTTTTTGCAATCCATACAGCATTTTAAGGAATTCATGCCAAGCTCATATCTTATTAATTCAAACGGTACACATTTTGGCAGAAAAAATAATAGCTTTTTCCAGATTTTGGATTCAATAGTTTTTAACTGCAATACTTCTTTCTCAGGCTAGAATTCTAGACCATATGTCAATCTTGGAATCACCTTCATCAGGTAGAAGTCCCTGCACGCACTCATTGAAAATTTACCATACTTACTTTCGATTACTCTTATTTGTTTAGCAGCATCAGAGGCTTTGAGTTCCAGACATTTCTTCACAAAACTATAGGACATATTGCTTGCAAAAGAATAGCCTAAATACTTAAATGCTTTCTTTAATCGAATTGCTGTGCCTTCTACAAACCATACAGGATTAACACAGTTCTTATTAGTATCACCCAGATTAATCACAACGGTTTTCTGAGGATTAATTTTCAATTTCAAATCTCTGATAAAGCTGACAAAAGCGTCTATAAGCCTTTGGAGACCAATTTTAGTTTTATCAAAGAGCATGAAGTCATCCGCATAGGCCACCCACTTGATCGCAATTCCTCCCACCTTGGGAGCAAGCAAGCCTGAGGAATCCAATCTAGCATTTGCTCCCGAAACATACAGGTTAAATAAAATTGCTGCCAGGGCGCATCCCTGTTTCAACCCATTCCTGGAAAAAAGTCCTTAGACATCAAGCCTTCTGAGTTAACTCGAACCTTTAAAATGGTGTTTGAGTACAGATGAATGAGCATAGAAAGCAGCCCCCCATCTATGTTTAGTGTTACCAGTCTTTGCCATAAAAGCAGCCTGTCCACCATATCAAAAGCTGCCGAGAGATCCATTGATGCAGCATAAATAGGTACATTCCCTGTTTTCGATGTTTGATTGTGCAGAATATTAACTAGCAAACTCCCGGCATCAGTACCTAGTCCTTTCCGAAATCCGAGCTTTTGCTGGGATCGCAGTGACTATTATCGTTCGACATGATGTTTCCAGTAGTTGTGGTTTCTGTAGGAGGCGCCCTCCCTAAATTATTCATCAATATTTCCTTTATTAATGTTCTTACATGTTCATCAGTCAAAGGACGGTCTCCATCACGAGAATCATCCTTATTGAATGATGAATGATCTTTGTTTGTAGACGATTGTGGTATATTTGGCATTTCAGTATGGACAGGGTTATTAAGCAAAGAGTCAATATTAGCTTGCACCTCATTACTCATACATGCCTGTGCTTTGTCTATGACTACTTTATTTGTACCGTCAGTACATCTCTTTTCATTCATAACTTCTTGTGCAGAACCCGAAGACGCCACATGTATTTGGTTCGCCTTTCTGATACTCTCATTGTCCACATAGGTCTTTTGAACCCCATTCCCATCTCTAGGAGGTATCATTATTCTCATCGGAGCATCAGGGTTCTTAAATTAATCAAAAATGTCGAGCATCCCCAGCTCAATATTTTTTATGTTAGTATCAATTCTATTGGTAACAATTTTGTTTTTCATAACGTCTGAAAGTTTATTTACAGCATCGGAGTATCCGGTCAAATTTATTTCTTTAACTGTACCGTCATACCCTGTCACATTTGGTTCAATTCCAATGCCCGTATACGGTGCAAGCTTAACAGTTTGCGCCTCAGACCCAGCCTTAGACTGTGGTGTATCCTTTTTCTCTACGATCATCACATCTGGGTCGCGTATGTTAATGTCTCTTAGGAACTTTAAAGATGATGCGTTCAATGGCTTTTGAGCACGCACCTGTTTTTGCCTATTTGTTTTTCATTTTTTTTTTATAGATAACTTAATGTTAAATATTTCTGCGACCTTGATCGGTCCATTAGCTACAGTTGGAATTTGTAAGTCCTCCACCTGGCTAGTGGTAATCACACTGTTTGTTACATCAATAATACTGTGGTCCTTAACTGCCATCTTGCTCCTAGGTATAAGCAATTGCTGAGCACCAGGTACTAGTAGCCCATTGTCTGCGGTAGCAATTCGCTTATTAGGGATACACTCTCCTGCTGGTACATACATCTTTGCCATATATTCAGCTAGCATTTCAGGGAATGCTATCATGGCTAGCAAAATTTCTTTCAAAATACAGGTCTGCGATTTTATTTCTTTTAATATGTTAGCTTGTATACCCTCAGTTCCCTCAATATTCCAAGGCATACCAATCCTCCTGGTTTCACTCATCACCTCAGCTGGATTCACTAGGTTGCATCTTGAATTAGATGCTCAGGTAATCCTAACATAGTTCTTTCACCTGAGGCAAAAATAGGCGGTGTGTCCATAGGAGATACAGCAATCTGGCTTTGTGTTTCTACAATAGGATCATTCCCACCCGTTTCCCTCTCAACTCCTCCTTCCAATCTCGGTACCTCATTGAATAGAAACTGCGAGGAGACAGAGATATCATCTTCTTGCCTTTCCAACATCATTTTTGCAGATTCATTTTGCACACATACAATCAAGTCCTCATCAGAATCAGAAGATACAGGGAGTGCTAGTGCATTAGTATGTGCTATGCTCATTCGTCGAGTTTTAATGTTAGTCGCCATTGCTGCATAACGCTTACCACCAGCAAGCTTTCTTTTCATTACTCAAATCACCCGAATTAGGCAAAAATAATTTCCACCCTTTAAGATGCACACACCAAAACAGCTTATTATGCCTAGAATAGCACTTCTCAGGGCCAGATCGCTCAATATCAATACAGGCTAAGCTCTTAGCATGCCTAAATGCCTTGTTCAAAAGAAGGGCTTAAAGAGTCTAACCATACCTTAGTTTTTAGTCTGCGCACTGCGCAACACAGCAAACAGCCAACAGCTGTAATTTTTCATACACGCATGTGCGCTACACACACAGATTTTGAAAGTGGAGGGGGCAGAGTCAGAGGCGGGCTTTTCCCGCAATGGCCCAATCAGTATAAGCTGAAAATAAGTGAAAGGGGCAGCGTTAGGTGTATACGAGAAAGAGTTGATTGAGAACCAAACGTGATTACACCGAGTCAACAATAAACAGGACTGCAATGAACGTGATTATACCGAGTCAAATGACAATATTTACATCAGTCAAATGGGAAGTCAGGCAGCTTCTGTGTTCATGAAGGGGACATCCGCTCGGCGTTACTCTCACTGCACGGCAATGGAAATCCTTTCAAGTCTGGGACGGCAGGCAAGTCCAAGGTAGTGCTTCCAGCCAACAGCCATACTTTTTTGTACTTACATTCAACTCTTCAGTGAGGTGGTGACTGTAAAACGTGGTCACTAAAATGTGGATACCCTCTGGGATATTCCATATTATGTTCCACAAGGAATAAATCCTCTTTGCTTGCAAGAGCGGGGTCCCTCAAAGTAAGGTTTTGCGGGTGGACAACGCGTATCGCTCCACTAACTCTGTCACTGCAAAACACAATTTGTCGATCTCCCTCGTTCGAGCTCAGCCCCTTCAAACCACAATTTCTGGGTCTCCCTCATTCGGGCTTCGACCCCGTTTGGTTCCCAAAAGGTATCACAGCTCAATTCCTTTAGGCTCCCCTTGTTTGCGCTTGAGCCTAAACACAGAGCAGAGAGTCTTTCGAATGGGCGTACTTTTGTTTTCCGCTGGACCACTCTGTTACAGTCAATTTCACTCCATTTCAAAAAGAACTTCAAGTCCCATAATGCCTTATATGGGCCTATTTATTTCCTGCTTTTTTTCTCAAATTCAATGCTCAGGTTCCTGCTCCTGTCACACACACGATCACTGGGATTTCCTCTCTGTTGCGCGGAGATTCACCTGGTTAGCGTAGCACTGGGCAGCAACTTCTCTGGAGCTCTCGAGGTCAAAGGCAGGGTCTTCCCACCTGCCCCTCAGGTATCTGGCTTCCTTTCATATGCCCAGGGGAAACTAGTACTTCTGTGGACAGATTAAGAAGGATATGATCTGCCCTCTCTGGCTCTTCGAAGGCGCAGCTCCTCAGTCCTGCTGCAGCTCTTCAACGACACAGGATCAGCATCTTGACCCTCAGCTCCCTTCCAGACTATGCAGGGTTCTTTCAGCACTCTCCTCTGCACTTCAGCTCCCCTGGTCCACACTGCATCCCCAGCTCATCCAAAGTGTGTCTCAGTGCTCCACCTTTCATACTGACAGGGAGTGTTAATTGGAGTCAGGTGTGGGTGGTTGAAATGGACACCTGACCCTGCCTGTCCTTGTTAATGGGGCAAGATGGAGACTGCCCATAGAAATCCACGATACATTGTTTCCTATGGGTGATCTTCATAGCTCTGTTCCTCTTCTTCTTCGTCCTAGTGGTTTTGAAAGAAGGCAATGGGGAGGAAGTATGGGAATTGTATTTTTCCGTAATGATTAAGGGAAACGTCTCAAAATATTTGTCAGGGGGAAGGGGGCAGATGTGTGGTTGTAGGCGAATGGGTTTTAGATTATAATGTCCCATAGTGACTGTGGGTATGTCAGATAGGGATATATGTCTTCTCCTATGCCTCCCTTTAATGTTAGTAGCTGTTGGAATTGGGGAGGGGATAACATGACTGGATTCATAACAACCTATAAAGGTGGAGGAAGTGTTTAGTAGGGTTTTTTCGGATAGGGGGGAATACTGCATCTCTCCCGAGGGCATTCCTCCAACTGTCCCTAAGGATCCCCTGCCCAGGTGATCCTCCTGCACTGGTCCACTCCCAAGGTCTGGTTCCAAAGGTGATGGCCGTGCCCTGGCCACCTGAGCAAAGAATCCCCAGGGTCCACAAGTCAGAAAGCCCTCAGGTTTCCCACAGCTAGTAATGCACTGTGGAAATCATATGTCCATTGAGTTACATTGCACATTTTATGCATGGTCTTTCATTGCACTTTGCGATGGGTGATCAGTGGAGGTGTATTCTTTTTCTTTTTGTGTCAAAGCGATAGATTGTTTCTGTGAAGAGGGTTTACTTAGCGCTAGTTCTTCCGCATTTTCTCAGGAATTTGTTTGTTCTGCCCCCTTTTTGTTCTTTGCGCTGTCCCTTCCCGTGCTTTGCTTTCAGTCTAGCTCAAATCGCTCCTGCAGAGCATTGAGTGGGAAGGGCCAGCACAAATTCCGGTCAGTGAATCGTAAAAAAACTATTTAGCATAGGGCAAAGCTGTAAATTAGGCCCATAAAGTGAGTCTTTTATTTATTTAGCTATTTCTTTTATTTGTAGAGCGCTTGGACAAAGGCCTGTAGGCATAATAGCATTAAGACACGGCAAACAACAATTACGATATAACAGACACCGCTGAAAAGTGTAAATGCCTACACCAGGGATTCAGGTAGAAGCAGTGTCAGTCAATGAAAGAGCACAGTTTCAGTTCCTGATTACAGTTGGCAAAGACGGGGAAAGCTCTTAGATCTGGCAGCCGGGCAGTCCAACATCTGGGAGGGGAGTGGAGAAAGGACCCTTGAGTAACTATGGTCAGTTTAGAGTTTGGAATGTGTAGTAGATGAGAATTATTTGACCTCAGTACTCCACGACCCGGAAGCCAGGTGAGTCTGCTGGACAGGTAACTAGAGCTCTTGCCATAGAGGCACTTTTGCGTCATTCAGAGCATTCAAAAGTAGATTCTGCTAATCATAGGTAATCAGTTCAGAGCCCACCTTGCAGCAGATATATGATCAGATCTGAGCAATCCCTCGACAACGCGTACTGCATTATTCTGAATTACTTGAAGGCACACAATTTCACCTTTAAAATAACCCTAGAGGAGGATTGCCCAGTAGTGCAGCCTTGCCCCAATAATTGCCCTGGTGATGGTGGCACAGTTTACAGGGTTAAGAAAGGGCCTACATTGTTTGAGGAGTTTAAGGTACTATGACGTGCTGGAGACAAGGCTGATGAGATGTGCCTTCATATTCAATTCCTTATCTTGTATTACACCCAGTGTTTTCATTTTAGGCAATGTGGCAATGGCACAGCTTGCGATCTCAAAGAGCCAGTACTCATTGCTAAGCTAATGAATCTGGGGTGCTGTACCGACTATCATAAGCTCTGTCTTAGTGTTGTTATGTGCTAGACTGTTATCAGCCATCCAGCATTCAATATGATTGTAAATGACATTGACAGGGATGGTGTCCCTTTCGTGATCACCAGAGAATGGGTGGGGTACCTCAGTGTGCATGTATCTCACCCGCACTTTTCAATGCTTATATCAGCTCTTTTTGCAATCTACTTTAAAAACTGGGGACCCAGTTTACTAATTATGCGGATGAAACACAACTCATTATAGACTTGAGTTGAGCCTATACTAAAGACATGGAGAATATTCAAGCATTTATGGGCCAGTCTAAACTCGGATGTTCACATATCAGGTCTGCCTCAATGGTTCTATAACCAAGCTTCTCATCTTTGGATCATCAAGCACAAACTAAATTAGGAATACAGTAGGTAGGTTTTCCTATCGACGGCCACTATATTAAAGTGTCTGACAAAGTTAAAACCTTGGGTACTGTTTTCCACTCTTCCCTTGGGACTGACGTCCAAGTAGACAATTTGGTAAAGAAATCTCAGTACCACCTAAGATTGCTAAGGCTAACCAGGTCATATGTCTCTACAAAAACTGTGAGACCTTGGTAAGAGCAATCATAATGCCCCAGATCGATTACTGTAGTGTCTTTCTGGGGAGGGCTAGTACAAATTGGCCTCGAAAACTTCAAGTCTTACAGAATGATGCAGTCCGCATTATAAAAAATATCTATAGAAAAGAAAACATCTCGACATACAGAAGAGAACTGCATTGGCTGGCAGTGGCAACCCGGCTCTGTTTAAATGTTTATACGGTTTGGCTCCATTGCACCTGCTTGTGTGTTTTCCTCACCACCAATCTGCTTGAACTAGAAGATGGAGTAACACCAAGTGTGCAAGAGGAAATGGTCATTCTTTCCCAGTACATGCAGTGTTGGCATGGAAAAAATTACCAGCAAATATGCGGTAAGAAGAACATCTGACATTTCATGAATGTCAAAAGACACTACTGTTCAGTTGGTAGCTGCTGTCCTGACTATCCCTTCTTAATATGCTGATGTTTGTTTTTAATGTGCGCCCTGATTTCTGCGGGCTACGGTGCATGATAAGTATATAAATAAATACATAAATAAATAAATGGAATGAGACACTGTGTGTCATCAGCATAGTTTGCATAAACCACTCCTTCTGCATTTAGTATCTCAAAAAGGGGCAGTGTGAATATCTTGAAGAGTGTTGATGAGACACACAATCCCTCTGGTACTCCACACATAGCGAGTCTTCAGAAAATACTTTGGCTTTTCATTCAGGGAGAAAGGATTTAATCCAATCTGCACCATCAGCAGAGAAGGAGGCCACATTCCGTAATCTGGAAAAGTGTATTGAATGGTCCGCCAAGTCAAATGCGGCAGACAAAGCAAGGTACACTTTCTCTGGTGCCAGACAATTTACTGAGATGACCATCATCTTTAATAGGCTTCAGCAAGGTCATCGGTGGTGTTAAAAATAGGCAGGTTATTTAGGGTGGCTGCGAAAAGCGGCACCAGAGAGTTACTTGTGCACATTTCTGAATTTGGCGCAACATTTTTTCCCTGTGATTTTGGTGAATTGTGACGCATATTAGAGGTTAAAATGGACAAAATTATGGTCTGACCAAGAACAAAGTGTGATCTCCATATCATTTAAAACATTATGCATAGCAACCCAATCCAGCATTCTGCACTTCTTATAAGTAGCTATTTTGACATGTTGGTAGAAGCCAAGATCGTCCAGAGTGGATTTGACAGTGATGGCCATGATGTCAAAGGGGTTTGCAAGAACTAGATTCAGGTCTCCCAGGGTAAACACTTGAGAAAGTGGTTTTAATAGAGGGAGAATCACATCTCTCAGATGGAGCAGAAAGTCTGGCATTTCGTCTGGTGGGCGATAAATCAAATTGATGATGGTGGTGTTAGGATCTATTAATAGTTTGTCAATACGACTTCACAGTTCAATATATTGACAACATCTATTTAATGGATTTTGAGTGAAGCTGCATAAATCGGAGCTACCCCCTACCTTTCCAGATATATGATCTGCTCAGCGAATCTTATAACCTATGGACAAGGCTAAGGAGAGCATTGGTCCTGCAGCTGTATGCAGTCATGACTCTGTGACAGCACAGCTCCAGAATGTAATCTGCCACTTCTGTATCATGCCTGACTAGTGAGCGCGTTTTGATCCAGAATGTAACCTGCCACTTTTGTAGCATGCCTGACTAGTGAGCGCGTTTTAATCAACATGCATTTGAGGGTTTTAACCGATCTCTGAGCCAAGGGCTGTTGATTCGGGGTACTCTCGTACTGGGCGGATCTAAGTCTTCCCCGGGTTGTTATGCTAGATAGAGAGGGCAAAGATCTAATAGTATCATTAGTACTGATGGTCATGTCCACCACCTGATTATATGAGGTAGCTGGACTGTAGGTTGTATTGTATCTAGGATGCAATTAACCCTTACAGGGTCAGATTCTATATTACAGCTTGCCCGGGTCATAACGTCAAGGTGAATAAAGGTGTCAGCAAAAGGTTTCAATTGGTTAGCATCATACAATTCCTGAGGAGTCATGACATTTCCTGGGGTTAACTGAGACAAAATAGTGGATTCAGGTTTGAACACTGCACATGGTAGAAGAGCCATATTCAGATATTTATCTAAGATGACTGCCCATTTATTTCATCCATTTGCACTCACAAGAAAGCAATGTGACGTAGCACTTCCTTATGCTATAACAGTGAACCAAACTAAGGTAAAATAAAATACCTTCAGAATGAAAGAGCACCTGAGAGCTGTAACCCATGCTGGAAACAACCTTGCTCCTCCCAGGCCGCAAACTAGACGAGGGCTGACGAAAACCGGCCTCTCCAAACACACCAGCGCTAATGCGCTGCCGACTTATTGTAGTACGGCTGTGAAGGTTAGATATGTAGTTTGTAGAAACTACAATGTGAGCCTAGTCACCTTGCTACAAGCATAACAACGGTGACTAGAAGTCTACGAAGAGCAGAGAAGCTCAACAAAGTAATCTAGGGAATTATGATGATCACATTCCAACAAATTATATTTTTCAAATTTCGGCAGATTTTTCACAAGAAATGGCACACAATTCACACATAGCACCCTAATGAAATGTCAAGCACACAAATGGCGTCTCCAAACGTGCCAGCACTAATGCTAGCATGTCCTCAAAGTTTCAATGTTAAAGTTGTACGAACATATGTAAAGTTATGCATTTTGCACCTCATCCAGAGACAAACAGCCCTTTGAAAAACTGGATTATATCACATCGCTGGGAATACTCAATTTTGTTTGTCTGAGAATAAGTTGCACATGCATAAATTACACAGCTGAGCACAATGTATTCCAAAATGAACTCAATTATAAAAGTTTAAAATCTTTTTGTGAACCACCCGTAAACGCTTTTGTGTTTCTGCAGGAAATTTTTTCTGGAAAAATGAAGATTTTTGGGAAGATTTGAATTACAAGTTGCACAAAACAATAAAAATGATTTAAAGCACAGTGGTCAAGAAAATACAAATTAATTCAAGACATGTTATGCATCCACGTTCTATAATGGATCCAGTTGAATGATATGCGTATTACAGGGTGGTGGGTGCTGCCCTATAGTTAAGGTGAGTCGGAGTTACATAGAAAATCAGAAAAGTGAATTGCTAACATCTTTTGACTCATGTGATGGAATTGGCCAATGTTTGGCAGACAATTTTATACATCTTCCCCCACACCCCAGACTGGAAAGTTTAGGAATGATCCCTTTAAAAAAATGAAAAAGCTATTAAGAAAACAAAAGTACTTTCGGTCTAGTCCCCATTAATTTTTCCATAGACAAAAAAGGTCAATATGTGCTTCATCGCACAGCCAGAACCGCTGGATGTATTTGGACCAAGTTTGAAACAACTTGGGCACAAAGCAATCCTTTTGTGGTTTGGGGTTATTTCCTCCACTACTTTTTAAAAATATCTGATGGAGAAGGGGGTTCCCCCTGCTCCAAAATGAAAAGCTACATCTACTATGGTACATTAAGAATGCAGGTGATTATAATTGAAACAGCGGCCATCTTTTCTTTTTCTCGATGCAAGGGATACCGCAGTTATACCCCAGTTTATACCCCAGGGTATCAGAAAATGAAACATAGAAAAAAGCCATTAGCAGGAGGTCAAAAAGCATTTTTATCAGCATTTGTCCTGAATATAATGGGTCTAAGAACTACAAATAACCAAGGGTATTACCAAGGGTTTCTGTAGTTGATTACACTGTTACCGCGGCTATAGGAAAAAGTTATTAAATAAGAAGTATATATTTGTACAGGTACAGTGACATCAGTGGTAAATACATTTCTGGCCATGGTCATGGGAAGTGGCTTCGTAGCGTTTTAAACGGCTGAAGGCCTGGTAGTGTTGTAAAATATAAAGTGGCCATGTCAAAGCCCATGGCCAGTGACCTGTTAGTGTTAAATACAATTGAGCATAGTCACACCCAAGGCCATAATGTTAAAAAGAATAGAGAGTGGGCCCGGCCGAAGGCTGTGGCCACTGGCCATGGGTAGTGAGCAGGGAGTGAATTACAAAATACATTGGGCATTGCAGTGGGTAAAATCTGAAACCCCCCAAAATGTGCCATTATGGCAATGTAAGCAACCATAACTCGTGCCACTGCCATGCACTGCTAAGACTAACACCCAGGACCTCAAAGATAACATCACAAATGACATCATTGATCACATCACTGATGACATCACATAACCGGGGTGGTTATTTTTGTTCAGTGACACTGCACATTTAAAGCAGAGTACTTGATCTGGTCATACTACATTGAGAACACGATACACATACACGTAATGTTCTGTAAATGTAGACCTTACCCTTTTGCTCCCTTCTAAAGGTACTTTCCTTAAGGTCTCGCCTGAGCTCATGCTGTACATACATGGAACAATAAGCAGGTACCAGACAGACAATTCCATTTTTGTACATGATGATGACCTCTAATCTTAGCGTCATTTCCTGGATATGGTGTTTGTTTACTCCTTACTAGAGTCGCCCTGTCTCTTGCCTTAGATTTATATGCATTGATGCACTCCATATATATTATTTGTACTAACACATGTGTGTAGTAATTTTTATATTATTAGCTGATAACACCAAGTTTAACATTAGTCAAGATTCTGATTGACGTGGACTTTGTATTCTACTTGCCAATAATACCAGATTATGAATAGTCCAATTCAGTGGTCCATGCTGCAGCCATGGTTTATGCTTATGTATTATTAGACTGCTTCATTAACAACACTTCCATACAACGTTTCTGTTGCAATACGTACATTTTGTGCTACATGCAGTAATTCATGAGAGGTCTCCTGATCACCCTTCATATGTTGCTAACAACATTCTTCGTTTTTCACTTATAACCATAATGTCCCTTTAACCAAGTTTTTTCAACTTAATTTCATAGTTTTATTTTATTATTGCAACTTAACCAAAACGGCCCTTTGGCAAAGTTGTTTCGCTGAATTTCATAAGTTTTTAGCAGTGCACCCTAAGGTTCCGTATATCTGTTTTCAATGGTTACATCTAAAAATCATTCTCCCCTCCAATGTGGCAGCTCTACTATCTGTGGACAGTATAGACATCGGCAGACCTGCCTGAGACCGGCGAGCATCAACATATCCCAAAAGCACAGGGGACAACACAGTATTTTGTACCCTTCTAATGACAAAAACATATGCATAAACTAACATTACCAGTATTTAGTGCACCCAAATATACATCTATATACAATTAAACCTTATAAAATTTCATTTGTGATTCAGCACACAATTGTATGCAGCATACCAACCACAAATACCAGTTGTACACCTCATATCATCAGTTCATTGCAACACTTTACACACCGTAACCGCACAGTGCAAAACAATCTCTCACAAAATAGTAAGTACACTGTATTTTTGTATTGTAACCATTCAAGCTGATAAGATAGCTCAGCGGGTTGAGCGCTCTCTGCTGCAATCACAACTTTCCAAGCCCTATTTTGGACTCCTGAGACAGCAGACAGGAGAAAGGTCTATGGATGGTTTCTCCAAAGGGACCCATCCATTTCTTGTACTCATTCCCAATCTGGAAGACCAGGAGAGGGCATCTTTTGGGAGTTACTGAAGACCAGCTACAGGAGATTTATAATTGCATCTGTCATGGCCTTCCCTCCTCCTAGAGGAACAGGAGTACGATGCAGAGGTGGAGGAAGTGGAAGAGGAACATGAGGTAGAGGAGGTATCTTCTAACATGGGCACTCAAAAGGAATCATGTGGCAATTTTATACCACTGTGGAATGGGTGCCAATGGCTAGAGCAGCCTGTGTTAAACACACTGTGTGTCAAGCCACATTCAGTCATGGAGAACACAGGCAGTAGTCATTTGGTACTACCTCCATGCGCCACCACACCTACACAGGCAGTTCTTTTCTCAGGTAGCAGACTCACCTCATCCAACCCATCTTCCTCAACTGCTCTTACCACCACACAATCTACCGCTGTGGGGCGGAAGATTCCTCCTGCTGCCTTGCAGGCCATACAAGAGGCTGTTGATCCTTTCCTTCCATGGACAACAGTTCTCTTTATGTACTACGATGCAGTCCTCTGCAGGGGGAGCAGATTTGCAGTGCCTTTGAGGCTACTGTGAAGGAAATGAGAAGTGCTGCCACCTACCTTGGATTTTAGATCAGGCCCAACATCTTTGTCTGTCCACCTGTTGCTGTCTATCGGTGATTGGTGCCCCTTGCCTCCCCCACCATTCCTCCTTGCCTCTCCTTAGCTCCAGAAAAAACAAAAAAACATAAAAAATCAAACATTCAAAAAAAGGTTCCATTGGGAACCGCATTTCACAGTTAAAAAACAGCCCAAAAAAGGTAACCTTGTAGACTCCATTTACTTTACATTTTTGCATAAAGTAGTTTTCTTTAGCATTATGTTGTATTCTAATGGAAATAATGGAACTTTTGCATAGTAGAGAAAAAGTGACAGAAATAAGTGTCTGTCCCAAATACTTTTCTCTATCATACAAATAAAACATAAAGTGTAACGTGCATGGTAAGTGTTTCAGACATTTTCAATGCTTTTACATTTCCCATACACATTACACGACCCAAAGCCATAACGCCCCTTCCCTTTCTGTCCCTATTTAGTCAGCGGATGGTAAAATAGTCTGCAGACTACACTGTGTAAAAATTGAGGTATTTTGACTTGACTTTAATACTTTTTTTCCTTAATATAGTGGTAGCTTTCAAAATAGAGTTTTTTTTACAGCGTTTTCTGTTTTGTTTTTTTCTTTTTTACTATTGCCACATGTTTTTCTACATAGACTTCTTTCTTTTTGATTTCTTTCACAAACAAAGTTTCAAAGCATTGTTGATATTAGACAGAAAAATAGAATTTCTGACATTAGTTACTCCATCTCTTCAAAAAATGTTTAGTGCATCATATCGTACATTCACATTATGAAAAGTTGCCATTCCTAGATCTTATAAAAATGCACATACAGATTTATTAACAATTTGCCTGGATTTTTCAATTTGTGGACAAAACAAGTTTGATATTTTCCATATTTGCCTTTGAGTAATGCTTTAAACAAACTTTCGAAGCGGAACAGTTCTATTAGCCTTTGTGAGAAACCTAACTGTGTTCTCCAACCTACTCCCCCGGGATCTTCCATTCAGGTGGCCAGGGAAGAGCTATCACTTTTGGATCCAGACCTGAGGGGTGGACACGTGAGGGGGAACACCTGAGTGGAGGGTCACAGGAGGTAGGGGGGAGAATACCCAAAGGTGAGACATGGGATAGAGTCAGGCAAGGACAGGCACTTTACTCCAACTGTGCACATCTGACTCCTATTGATTCTCATGTGCATTATAAAAAGGGTGGTTCTGTCAGAAGCAGAGAGTGAGCTGGGAATGCCAGAGCGATGCAGCCTGTATCCTGCTGGCAGTGTTCACAGCAAATGCTCATTCCCTTGGGATGAGTGCCGGTCCCAAGGGTATCTGAGGGGCAGCTGGTGAGACCCTGACCTCGACCCAATGCATCCAGGAGAGCCCACTTGCCAGCACTACACTACCCGTTAATTTTCGAACAAGTGAGGGAACAGAAAAGAGAAAAGACAAGATTTTGTAAAGCGCCAGAGAGGAAAGCAAGAGTGAAAGCCTCAAAGGACAGAAAGTAAGAAATAAGGCACAAGGAACGTGGAAAGAGGGAGGAAGCATGCTAGTGGTGAAAAAAGCAAAGTCCAGAAGTAAAGACATTTAAAGAGAAATAGAACTAAGGAAAGGGTGTGAAGACCTGAAAGAAGGTGCAAGTCTGCACAAGTAAAGGGGAAAGAGTGAAAGAAGGTGCAAGTGTGCACAGGTAAAACGGAAAGAGAGAAAGAAGTTGCAAGTGTGCACAAGCCAAGCTAAAAGACTGATAGAAGGTGCAAGGATGCACAAGGAAAAATAAAGAATGGTCTTAAGAAAGAAGAGCTCAGTGGAAGAGGTACCAGCGGAGAAAGGTGCCAGGGAAGGGATTCAAAGTACAAAGAGAGGGGACAGCAGTCACAGTGGTCGCCCAGGGGAGGAGCAAAAAGCCTGCCGTTTTCGAAAAGTCTCTGACATTGCCCCATGAAAGAAAGACATGTGTTGAAACATGCGTTGAAGAAATCACAAATGCATTCCCGATGGGTAAGAAGAAAGAAAGAAAACACAACAATTACTGTGAATGAAATATTTACCCATCAAAGAAGTACACACAAAAGAGAGAAAAATAAAGTGGTCATTAGTGTGTATTCTATTTTGAGGTGCATGGGTGATATGCAATAGACCAGATGCTCACTAAAGCCTATTGTATGTGCACAACCAATTCGACATAAAGTACCTTGTCTCTGAGTTGGATCTGATAAGACCGGTGGTTGGATAGTGCAGGAGAGGTATGCTGATAGTGCAGGAGAGGAATGCTCATAAGACACCTCTTGGGTGTCTTATGAGCATTTCACAATCATTCAAGTTTGTGATCTGGGTTTATAACATGCCAGTATCGTTTGGGATATGTTTATTCTTAATCCCTCAAAATTATTAGAGTAAAAACCCTCAGATGTCATCAAGTGTGTGCTAATGCCAACCGTTTCTCAATTCCCAATGATCAACGTTTCAGTAGCAGGTGCATGGGTGTTCCAATTAAGCAGATGTCTCGTAGTAGTTTGGTTGTCTTAAAACGCATAGGGGGTCCTTACAAGTATGGCGATAGGGGTTTAACGGCACAGTTAAGGATGGCGGTGTCGTTAAGCCCCTACCGCCATATTCCGAGGTCCCTTAGCTGGTCCCAACAGGAACGGCTGGTCTGACCAGCCATTCTTTGCGGGACCCGTTAAGGGACCTTCGAGCTAATAGCTTATTAGCGCCTTCCCTATTCCCACTGAGCCCTATGGGGGCTCAAATGGGATTGGGGAATGGTTTACTGAATAAGGATTTACTGGGTCTGCATAGGTCGGAATATCCGGGTAAGTCCCCATTCAGTGACACCGGACCCGGACCCGGGTTTGGAGGCAGCCATAGCTACATCCAAACTCGTAATGACCCCCATAATATTGGACTGCTCGTTCTTATATCATCATATGACAAGTCTGCGTTAATGAAGTCATAGTAGTTTGGTTGCTTTAACCACACATAATAAATGTGTTCGATCTCCTCGCTCTCACATAACTAGTTTGCGTCATTTAAGTCATAGCGTATTCCTCTTTTTCTGTGTACATATGTTTCTGTAGTTGGCAACACGCACTGCCAATTAGTATTCAAGTTAGGAATTTTACAATAAAAACCGCTATGTTATATAATTCACAAGTATTGCAAATTGCTAGCAAATCTGAAGGAGGCCCATTTTAAATTTCAATTTCTCTCATTTTTGTCATTTCAATGCATTATGTCAAATACACACAATTCGATCTGCCTATACGGCATTCACCTTACGCACAAAGAATCCATATGCACCCAAGATGGCGGCAGAGCAATGCCGCGGTTGAGACATGCCTTTAACGGGTTAGCCGTTTGTAGTCAACATATTGAGTACGGATGGCCCGGCATTCGCGTGGAGATCACTAAAAGCAGACGAGTTGACCACCAAGGTAAAACTATTGCAACATGGTCCCTTAGACCCTGCTCAGACACAGGTCAAGCGCACATTTCAGTCATTTATGATGGTACAAGATTAGGAGTCTTTCACAGCTGCTAACATCTGCTCTATTCTTCCTTACTTTCCATATGTTTTCACGTCCGACCATGAACAATTTTGCACATTGATGGTCGACTGCTTACTCAAAACCGACACGGCCTTTGTAAATGCAGACATTTTCTGCAATTGCAAAGAATTATAGGTATGTCCATGTTAACTTTTTGGACAAGTTTATTCAAATTTGGGTATTAATTACCTGCAATTAAACTGCTAAACTAGATTTTAATTGCCCTTCAAGTATTAACTACGCTGGCATTCTTTGTTTGTCTGCCACAGTTTACACAATAAGGCTGGCTATCAGCATACCTCTCCTCCAACCACCGATCTTATCAGATCCAACTCAGAGACAAGGTACTTTATGTCGAATTGGTTGTGCACATACTTTAGACTTTAGTGAGCATCTGCTCTATAAAGCATGCACCTCAAAATAGAATCGACGTGCCCACAACTCCCAGCCACCTGCAGCCTCTGCTAGCTTTGCTAATTACAACTGCAAGCACAGTGGACTCAATTGGACTTTTTTTTGCCACTTGTATTGTTCCAAAATAATGTTCTATTGAGGTTTAAAGAAACACAACATCCAGGGATACTACAATAAATGTGGGATAGCAATTAATGTCAGATAGTGTTTTCAGTGAATCAGAAGTATCTTGCATATATGAGTTGAGACTCTGTACAAAGGGCTGGAGGAAGAAGTCAAGACATTTCAAGGTAGCTTCCAAGAGACTCTTCATAGAGGACACAAACGGTCTACCTGGTTGTTTAAATGTGTCCTTATGTATTTTAGGCAACAGATACAGGTTCAGTGTTACTGGATATTCATTTCTCAAAAGACATTTTCATCTATATCTAACAATTCTTTCTCATGCCAATCTTTCATTAATGAATGATACTCATTTTTGGTCTCTTGAAATACTGATTCATCAATTAACAAATAACAATCTGGATCTTTGAATTGTCTAGGGACTTTGCTAATTACAATAGTTTATCCCATAGAGCAACACAGCCCCCCTTACCAGAAGGACGAATCATAATACTAGTGTCATCCTGTAGAGCTTGAATAGCCTCTCCTTGTATAAAGAGAGGTTAAATTGGTTATGTCGTGCTCCCCTGAAATACACGTACCCTGCTAAAGTCACGTGTAAAACCTCCCGCGAACCCCTGAAATACACGTACCAAGGCCAATCGTGTGTCAAACTTCCCGCGCACCCCTGAAATACACGTACCCTGCTAAAATCACGTTTAAAACTTCCCGCGACCCCCTGAAATACACATACCCAGGCCAATTGCGTGTGAAACTTCCCGCGCACCCCTGAAATACACGTACCCAGGCCAATCGTGTGTGAAACTTCCCACGCACCCCTGGAATACACGTACCCCACTCAGTATTGGCGTGCTTTTTATTTGTGCACACTTTTGTAATGCGCAGGGACGCTACCGCCTGCCTTCGTGTGGTGGACGTGTTTAGGCCTGTGCGTGCCTTTGCCCGTGCGCGGGTTTGCCCTATACGATTCCATAAATACATGTAGTTCGTGTGCGTGTGGGCGTTCCATGTACTTCCCAGCAGTACTTCCCCCGTTACGCCTTCTTTTTCACGCGTTATTCCCCATTCCGCGTGTTACGCCCCCTGTTCCGCCTACTTTTGTTGTGTGCGCTGCGCTATGTGTGCTTTCGCTGCGTGCTTAGCACACGCTGTTTGGAGACGTGTGCGTCAGCGTGAGCCATGCACGGATTTGGCGCACAACCAGTGGGAAAGTAGCGCAGCGCCTTCCTTGAATTGCACGCGTGCGCGTACGCTTGCTTTCTCACGCTTGCGCCTCCTTGCGCCTGCTTGCGCTGGGATTTTCGGCGCACGTTTGTTCCATGAATCGGCCCCTTGATGTTTTGTAGATTTTTGCACAATTCCAAGAGGCAAGAAACCGCTAGGAGGAAAAGATCTACTGGACTGTGCAAAGGTACACCTAGCTGGGAAACAGAGTGCACCCCTCACCCTGTTTTCTGTCAAATGTTTTTTGGGAGTCTCGGGCTCCAGAGGTGGTGGCACCGGGGTGACACATGCCCCTACTAAGGAGAGCCACACTGTTGGTTTTTCCCCCTTGCCCCCAACTGGGGATTTACACTTTGTAATTGGAGGGTGATTTGGTTCCTGGCTACTTGAATGACTACAGCAACCAGAATTCCCTGAGGCCATCACTGGTATTAACCATGAACATCTGAACAAACACCTGAACAGACTGCCTCCCTGATGATTGCAAGAGGCAAAAAAGCACTGAGAGGAGAAGATCTACTGGACTGTGGAAAGGTACACCTAGCTGAGAACCAGAGTGCGCCCCTCACCCCCTTTTCTGTCAAATGTTTTTTGGTAGTCCTGGGCTCCAGAGGTGGCGGCACCGGGTTGACACATGCCCCTAACAAGGAGAGCCACAATGTTGGTTTTTCCCCCCTCCCCCCAACTGGGGATTTACACTTTGTAATTAGAGGGTGAGTTGGTTCCTGGCTACTTGAATGACTACATCAACCAGAATTCCCTGAGGCCATCACTGGTATTAACCATGAACACCTGAACAAACACCTGACTGCCTCCCTGATGATTGCAAGAGGCAAGAAAGTGCTAGGAGGAGAAGATCTACTGGACTGTGGAAAGTTACACCTAGCTGGGAACCAGAGTGCGCCCCTCACCCCCTTTTCTATCATATATATATATATACATATATATATATATATATATGTATATATATATATATATATATATCACACGGCCCGTGGTAGCGGTCGTGTAGTTATGGTTAAGTTGCTAAACTCATAGGAAGAGCACTTTTTCGGCAGCTTATAACTTCGCTCCCCCTGGAGTAATCCTCACCAAACTTTGCAAAAAAAGCATATGACCGGCTCTTAATTTGTTCTCCAAGTTCGGTGAGGTTTTGTGCAGAGGGGACAAAGTTATAGAGGGGTTTCAACATTTTTTTTTCACTATAGACTGAATGGGCAAAAACTTTGCGCACGGCTACAGCGCGAATGGCTGGACGGATTTGCACCAAATTTGCGGCAGGAGCAGAGGCTTGTGTCATAAAGCGTGTTTTCGTGTGTTCAGTGGGAATCCAATAAGTACTTTTGTTGCAAACGACTGAAATGTAGATCTCTAAAAATTAGTGATGTCTGGGTCTGCTCCACGGACCCATTTCCCTGTTCACTCCACGGACCAAAGTCACATTGGCCTCCGGCACACTGTGATGTCGGTGAACATTGATAGCGGCCGGTGGTTGGCTGCAGGGAAGTGTGCTGTGCATCAAAGATTTTGGGAAACACTGCCATGGTGTATTGGAGGAGAGTGCACCGGTGGAAGGGTCTGGAAAATGTACCGTACGCCATGTGTTGGCGGCAAGAAGTGAGGGAAAAGGTGGGGGAGGGAAAAGTGGTTCATGTGAGATATGAGAATAGGTGGAAGAAGACAGAGCAGTGGCTGCAGTGTTTGTGCGTATTGTGCCAAATCACTGGTACCTAGACAAGCAACTACTTTGTGTGATGATAGGAGGCAGCTGTCGTAACGGCGCGATAGCTTGTGCCGCAAACTCTTTTCGCCGACCTCTTTCCGTGGTGAGTGGTGGCAGGTGATTTTCAGTAGGGGAGTGATTTGCACATGACATAGGTTGGGTGGGAGCATGGGTGGATGTGCTGTGCAGATGGATTGCTGTAGTTGGGTACATGGTGGCATGCATAGGTGCATGAAGTTGTATTGGGTCTGTTGAAGGGTTAGACTATTGGGTGCATGGCCCAAGGCCTTAGGGCATGCAGTCAAGAGCCTAGCCCTTCAGCACACCCACCGCAGCAATGCATGTCTGACTCTGCATTCGGTAGAGGGTGATGCTTCCATAGTGTGGTGCGTGCAGATAGGTTGAAGTAGGGCCAGTTTTGCAAACAGTATGTGGGTAGGTTGGCAGTGACAGAATACTTTGTTAATGGAAGTGGGTACGGCCATCGTATGTGAATGAAAATGCACAGGGGTGCAGTAGACAGTGGTTTCTTTATACATTCTGGTAACGGTTCTACTTTTTTGCTGCAGAGCTCCATGGCGGTGCACAGGTTGTGTAGGAGTGCTGGTGGCAGTGGTGTGTATGTGGATTGTCGTACTTGGTGACATGGTGACATGCATGGTGGCATTAGGTTGCGGTGGGTGTGTTCAAGGCCTAGACTATTGGGTGCATGGCCAAAGGCCATGCACTGAAGAGCCTAGGGCTTGAACACACTCATGGCAGTAATTAATTTGTGACTCTGCAGAAGAAGGCCATAGGCCATGTACTCAAGAGCCTAGGGCTTGGACACACTCACGGCTGTAATGCATTTGTGACTCTGCATCAGTTAGAGAGTGGTGAATTGTACGTAATTGGTGTGGAGCACATTCCAGATGCAATACAGCAGTGTTAGTGAGCCGTCATGCGTGTACGGTTGCGCAGGTGAGGTCACTGTTAGAACATGGTCAAGTTTTTCATGTGTGGTTGGATATGGTGCAGTGAAAAGTCACGCAGTGTGGGCACTGGGTGCAGTGTTTGCATACTGTCAGTATGAAAGAGGTTTTTTTTAAGTGCAGTGTATATGTGCTTGGATAGTGTGCTGTGTGCAGATTGCTTGGAGTAGGGGAATGTTGTGAACATTTTGTGATCAGGTTGGCAGTGACACAATACTTTCTGAGTGGAAGTGGGTAAGACCATATTATGTGAATGAAAGGGTGTAGGTGTGCCAGAGACAGTGGCCCTCATTACAACTCCGGCGCTAAACCATGGCGCTATTAGCACCATGGTTGGTGCCGGTGTTGTAATGGGTCCGCCATGGTTCAATGGGGAATTGCCACCCCATTCCATGGTTGGTGGGGCGGTAATTCCCCATTGAACCATGGCCCTTCCCCATCCCCATTTTCGCCCCATAGGGCTCTATGGGAATGGGGAAGGCGCTAAGTACGGTACCGCAAATTGCGGTACCGTACTTAGCACCAAGGTCCCTTTGCGGGTGCCTTCTTTAACGGTTGGTGTAGACCAGCCGTTAAGGTCGGGTCCCGCAAAGGGACCTCGTAATCAGGCGCTAATGAGTTAACGGTGCTGCAGCCTTTTACGGCGCCGTTAACCCATTAGCGCCAGGGTCGTAATGAGGCCCAGTGTAATGTTTGTAGAATATGGTAACTGTTGCATTTAATGATGTGTAGCTGCATTGCGGTGTGGAGGTTGGGTAGGAGTGCTGGTGCCAGTGGTGCGTATGTGCAAAGTGATGCCAGTGGTGCGTATGTGCAAAGTGGTAGTTGGTGACATGCTGACATGTATGGTTGCATTATGGTGTGGGGAATGTGTGCAAGGAGCACACCCACTGCAGCAATGCAGGTTTGACAGTGCATCAGGCACAGGGTGGTGGGCTTTGGAGAATGGGTGTGGAACACATTGTAGATGTGCTGCTGCAGCACAAGTGAGTTGAAAAGCGTTTATTGTACGTTCCATGGTTGTGGTGATAGTATTGCTACAGTATTTGGTGTGCGGCAGGAGATAGTGCAGTAATAAGTTGTGCAGTGTGGACACAGGGTGCAGTGTTTATGCAGTGTTTATGCAATGTGAGTATGGGAGAGGGTATGGTTGAAGTGCAGCTAATATGTGCTTGGTTAGTGTGCTGTGTGCATATTTATTGAATTTGCCCGAATATTGTGAAGCTGTTGTCGTTAGGTTCCCAGTGACACAATACTTTGTGGATGGCAGTGGGTAGGGGTGGTGCAGGCTGTGGTATGTTGTTGGATTCTGCTAATTGTGACACATTTTCGTGAATGGATGTTCTATGGTGTGGGGGAGTTGGGTAGAAGTGCCAGTACATATGTTACATTTGTGCATAATGTTAGCTGCCCACATGGTTACATGTATGAATACATAATGTTGTGGTGGGTGAGGGTAAGGGCTGCACTGTTGTGTGCTTGGGGAAAGGTGTGCTGGGTGTGCCACAGGATCTTTGGCGATGCTCCAATTGTGCATTCATTAGCAGAAGTTTCTGGTGGAGGGGTTTTGGAATCAAACAGAACATGCGCTGACAGTGTGTAACGGTAAACGTGGAGTTTTTGATAATTTGACAGCATTCAATGAGGGAACACTGTAAAATTACCACTGCAAAGGGAAGAAGTATTGTTTCTGCTTTACTGGGCCGTGACCCTCACTGTAGATGGGAAAGTGCATGTGGAACATCCTGCCATTATGAGCATGCTGGCCATGGAAATGGAATTGTGGGAAATAGGCAATTAGGTGTTTCGGGTGTGGTTGACAGGAAGGGGTGGTACCATATCTTCACAATACTGTGTCATGAGGTTGGTGGAGATGGAGGGACGCATAGTGCTTATCGTCGGTGATACCTTTGAGTGCCATCTGCACAGGTGTTATGTGCAAAGAGATATTGCTGGTAATTTCGGATTGGAAGGAGCGGATACTTTCCGTGGCTGTCAGGGTGACTGCAGTTTTGGCGGGATGGTTCGGTTCTGCAGATATGTGACCCCCGTCACGAATGTAGACTTTGTCGTGGTGCACTATGAAAGTCTACATTTGGGATACATGTTGTGTGGATGTTTAATCCATCACCTGAAGAGGTTGCTGAACGCAGTGATGCAGATTTTTCCTACTACCATGGTCATTTTCTCATGCATAACACCACGAGGAGTATGTGCCTATTCCGGTAGGTTGTAGGTCAAAGGATCAAATCAAAAGGATCTAAATACAATAGGGTTGAATCAAAAGGACCGAAAACAAAAGGGTCGACATTTTTATTTTTTTCGGGATGTCTACCCCCAAACCCCTGTTCTTGCTGTAAAAATCACTTTTTTTTCCTATACGAAAACCCAAAAAAAATATACATTTAAAAATAAAAATTCGACCCTTTTGTTTTAGGTCCTATTGACTTAACCCTATTGCATTCGATCCTTTGACCGGACAATATTCTGGTGCAATTTGTCCCCAGCCAGAGGTCGGAAGGTGTATTATAAACAGAAGCATGTGTGAATTTATGCCGACTGCTGGAATGATCTCCACCCACTACGAGATCATGAGGTGACAAAATATGCAGTGGTTCCGTAGAAATGGCATTTATTTTCAATTAATTAATTAATTAATTATTATTTAATTGTTTTTTTTATTTGATTTATTTATTATATGACATAAGAGAATGAAAGCTATTAAGTGTACCTTTTTATACAACAAAAAAAAGAAATGCCATTTATTTGAGTACCATTGGCAATGCTGTTTTCTTTTACACTGTGCAAGAAGCATTGACCAGAATGTGGTAAAAATGTGAGGAGAGGCAAACAGAAACGCATATGAAGAGAAAAAACAAAAAAAAAGTTGCTTGCACGCACGTAAACAAAATAAAATAAAAATAAAAAAATCGCTATACATCTACGATGGAAGACTCAATCCCCTACCCAGTTTGATATTGCTTCCCCCGCATCCCCGCACACTCACCTCACTATCACAAAAAGGTAGCGGATTCCGCGGTACTTTCAGGATTACACGTGCCACATCCTGGGTGTGCGGACTGGAAAAATCGTGCATACTTTTACTGAAGTTTGCCGCAGGCGTGCTTTGGAATGGCACGACACATTTGAAGTGTTGTACAGGAATGACAGTGATGGATGATGGGGGCTTCCATGCGATTGGTGGATGAGTGTGTGCCTATTTACACTTAACCCAATGAGGTAGTGCTGAAGAGAAGGTAGTGGAAAGGGATGAAGGACTGCTCCAGTTTTACAGGGGTGCGGCCCTTGCGGTACTTTGGGAGTTGCACTTGCCACAATCTGCCCTTCCCATCATGTTGTCCAATTAACATGGGCCTGTGGGTATTGTCCAATCAGGTGATTAGGGTGTGCAGCAATAGGAAGAAAGACTCCTGCTTCACTCGGGCCCAGCACTCACCGTACTTGGGGAAGCACACGTGTCACATTCTGTGCTTCTTGCCATACTGGCCTATGGGAATGGGACTGGAGGAATTGTCTTATCAGGTGCTCAGGGTATGCATCACAGGAAAGCGCCCCAATAGGAAGTAGGACTCCTCCTGCTTCACTGGGGCGTGGATCATGCGCTAGTTCGGAAAAGCGCACGTGCCACATTCTGCCCTTCTAAGCATGCTGGCCAATGGGAATGTGACTGTGGGGATTATCCAAATAGCTGCCTAGGTTCTGCATCATAGGAAGGGGTGGTAACATTTTCTTACATTACTTTGTGCACTCAGATTGGCAGAAATGGAGGGACGCAGAGTGCTTTTACTGGGTCATACCTTTGTGGTACATTTGCAGAGGTATGCCTAGGAAAGAGACTTGCATGGCAATTTTGGGTTGGAAGGAGTGGAGGCATTGTGGTGCGCTGCCGATGTCGTCAATTTCGGCGTTGTCCTTGAGCTTCGCAAAGAAGTGGTCACTTTCACGCCTTTTCATGTTGTCGTGGTACAGTTCGGAACTCAGCATTTTTGTTATGCCCCTCAAGAGACTGATGAAAGCACTGAAGCGTTTTTTTTCCCACTGCGAAAATTCTATTCTCATCTATACCGCCAAAAAGAGGGTGGGACTGTTCTAATGCAATTTTTTCACACCCAGTGGGTGAACAGTGTATCATAAATGGAAGAATGGCTACTTTTTGTGCAATTCTGGAATGTTCTTCTGCAACAATGACATCATTGCTTCTCAAAATGTGGACTTATTCCATGACAATGACATTTCTTTGGCCAACATTGTCAATGGTATTTTGTTGCTCCATCTACAAGATGCATTGAAGAGCTTACTGTAAGAATGCATGGAGTACAGAAAAAGAAATATCTGTATAAAAAGTGAAAACCCTTTTCTTATCCATATCACTTAGAAGAGTATGCGACTGTTCTAATGCTGTTTATTCACAGCGAGAGGGCGGAAGGTCAATCATCAATGGAAGCATGTCTACTTTTTTGTACGACGCTGCAATGTTCTTCTGCAACAATGACATAATTGATTCTAAAAATGGGGACTTATTCCATGACGATTGCATTTCTTTCTCCAATATTGGCAATGGTATATTGTTGTTCCATCTACAAGAGGCGGTGAAGAGCTTACTGTGGCCAGAGTGCAGAAAATAAAAAATCTTTATAAAAGTCACAAAAAGAGTGTTTCCTTAAAAGCATCTAAAAAAAACAATACAACAAAAGGCTCTTTGTAGAGCCACACTTACATATGAAATTCGCTGTCTTGGTTGAAATGTATTCTGCCACGCCCGCAGACAGCACGAAATGTACACGGACACCGCGTTACTTCCGGGATTTCATGTGCCACATCCGGCCCATTTGCAGAATGGCATGCATGGAAATGGGTCTGTGGAAGCTAAGATATTGTTCAATAAGGCTTCTGGGTGTGGTGTGAGCAAGAATGTGTTGGATGCATAACGTTTGCGAAATATTATAGTATATAATCTTGCTAGTAGGTAATTGCAATAGCTACTACAAAGGGTGGCCAAGGACTTGGACACGCATTGCCAATGAAAGCCTTCGACTGCAACTCACTCCCAAAACCCACTATGTTCATTTCTTCTTGCCTGTGAACAAAGGGCCACTCTGCAGGTTGCTATGAACAGTACAATACTACAGCGAATGTGTATATCCAACGTTTGATGCACTAGTCCTAAACAGCTTGTGCAGTGGCACTGAGATATGTCTGAATGTCTCACCACGGGTAATGTGTTCTCGCAGATATTGATCTGCAGCATATTGTATGACATGTTTTACTCCACAAAACTGCTGTTTGTACATCTTCAAACATAGCAATCTGTGCATCGAAGAGAAAGTACCATTACTTGATGGCACGACATTAGCCGTATCTGTAGCATTCATGGAGATGAGTACATTTTGCCACATAGGAATGCATTTCATCAGGAGACATGCAGTTTCGTTAGGCAGAGCCACAAGACAGTTGTTCAGGCAGCTGCACGCAGCCACAGTACCTTTGCAACCGGCACTCATAATCTTTGAGATCCAAAGATTTTGGTGTTTACTTAGCTGTGCTTACATTTAACTGTCTGTGAGTTAGCAAGCAGCAACAGCGTTCATATTTTCCAGACTCACTACGGACTGTGACATGTGCAGTGCAATCTTTTATGCACCTGTACGAACCGCAGTGAGCAACTTGCTACGTAACCTCACAGTGCTAAGTGCAGAGATGGTGTGTCAGTTTCATGGGTCATGGAAGGGCAAGCAGCTCATCAATCAAAGCAATGGGCCACTTAACATGCCCACTGTACACTGCAGCATCCTGCTCCTTGCTCCCAATGGGCCTCAGGCAGCCAGGCGTGACACAGTCATAAATCGGTAGCTTTGCAACACGAGATCCATAGGCAGCAGGACTGTTTGAAATGCTGTAGCCTGTCGCATGAATCAGTAGGGTTGGCAACAGGGGAAGCATTACCAGGAGACGGACGTCCGGTGCTATGACTAATTAAAAGTGAATGAGAAGATGCGGACATGAAGCCAGTACTGTAGACCTACGGACACTTCCATTGTGATTGGACATACGCCGGGCAGGTGCACTCTCAGTAGGAGACCTCCATTTTGCTTACCTGCAGGCATCTCGCAGCACTGTGCGCTACAGAATCACAATGCAATTACAGCACCAAAGCATAACCCCCAGGACTCTGTGTTAAGAGGGACAGGGGTCAGCGGAACTGAAGAGCAGGGAAAGAAAGAACAGCCCATCTTGTTAGAGTGCTCTCAGGAAGGCAGGAAAGGGATAGATTAGTGACAGTCATTGTAAGTGCAGTCCAGTTGAAACTTGGTGTATCAGGTTAGTCCATTACATGATCAGTCGTAGGACAATCATCAACATATCAGGCTTGTGCTTCTAGAGGCTAAAAGAATGGTTACACAACCAGTTATGTGCTAGGTATTTAACTCATGGAGACTAGATTGGTAAATTTGTGTCAAATACTATGGGGCTGATTCACAGAAGCATTTTACAATGGCGCAATCCCATAGGAAAATGCTCTGTGAATCGGGACCTTAATCAGGATTGTTTTACATCACAATCATGAGAAAAGGTTGGGATTTGACTAGGGAAAGGGTCCCTGAAAAGTCTGTGGGAAGCTTTCAGCTGGGGCGTTTTGAGGGCATTTGGGGCTGGGTTTGAAGGAGTCTGGCAACGATTCATTGCCTTAGAGAGGCTGGTGGGGCTGGTGCAGTGTCAGTTGAATTTCTGTGAATGGGTTTGGAAACAAACACACCAAAGTGCTTTGTGCTACAGTAAGTGGAGGGGACAGGAAATAAAGAGCGGCAGACAGAAAGTAGATGGCAGAATCTTCCTCTCAAACTGTCCAGATGTCTCCCTGGCTACACTAACCTTGACCCTACCCTTCTCAATAGAATCAAAGGCCTTTAGAAATGCAGCACCCTGGTGTGAGGCCAAGCATATGGTGAATGTGTGTGCTCTTTTATTTTTGTTCCGAGGCCAGATCCCTGTGGAGCGGCTGTCCCTGAGGAAAGGGTGCTAACTACCCTTATAAATGAAATAAGAGAGGCAATCCTCCAAGGCCACAGTCTTACCAGTGCCTTGTCTTGAATGAATACACATAACTATTCCACATATATCAATGTAATGTTAATGTTAAAGGATATTTATACCGCACAATATCACCACCGGAGTAGTCCCCTGGCGCTCTGGTGGATCTGAAAGGAAAAAGGGATTGGTTGGGGTATATTAGTAGGACAACGTTTGGAGTAAGAGCAAGTGAGGTTTGATGTGCTGTTGGCAGCTTCAGTTTGGTTAACACTGTTCACGTTTTGGTGTGGTATTCGGTCGGTATCCATTGTGTGCTGTTGTGTATGGCTATGTGTGGTTTGTTTTTATTTGCAGTGTAGTGAAGTGTGTGCTGGTTGCTGTGGTTTTAGAGGTATGGTTGTGTTTAGTTAGAGTTCGAGAGGTTTATTTATTTTTTTGCGTGGTTTCTCAGTCGGGTTCCTTACAATTAGCTGGTTTGTGTTTCCTTTGAGTTTTCTTTGAGGTTGCAGGGGCAGTATTGTTTTTTCAATTTTTTATTTTGGATTGTTTGATTGTAGGTGCTTTTCCGGGTTGGTCTCTTTTGGTTTTTTGCTTTCTTGCATGTATGATTATGGGTGTGGGGCTGTCACATTGTGCACAGTTAGGGCCTCATTACGAGGTAGGCGGTAAGGGGTTAACAGCACCGGTAAAAGTGCCGGAGCCGTTAACCCCTTACTGCCCCATTACGAGGTCTGCTCGCGGGACACGCTCTGGACGCCTAGTTTTACCAGACGTCCTTAGCGGGTCCCACAAGCGGCCCAGCATGCTAACAACGGGTCCATCATTAAGCATGCTCCCCATTCCCATGGGGGCTCAAATGGGAATGGGGATGGTCTGGGTTCCCTGAATGGGGAAATACCGGGCCCTCCAAGGTCGGAATGGCCCGGTATTTCCCTATTCAGGGAACCCGGACCCGGACCGGAGTTTGGAGGCAGCCATGCCCTTATTAAGGGCATGGCTGCCTCCAAACTCGTAATGAGGCCCATAGTCTTTCATGCTTAGTCTGGCTGTCTCGGGGGCTTAGTCTGATGTGAGGCTGGTTTGTCTGGTACAAGCTGGTGGATTGTCTAGTGGTGTGGCTATCTAGGTGCCATGTATTTGGTTTTATATATGGCTAAGGGGAACAAGAAACTGAGTGTGGTTAGTGGCTGTGGGGAACATGGTTTATAGTGACATTTTCGAATAACATTTGGTTGAAAGTCAAAATGTTGAAAAAATAATGTCTAAAAAAAAATTAGAATGTCTTTTTATGTTTGTTTGAAATGGGGGGTTCCCCCTTTTTAATTTTTTTTTCTGTTTTAACCCTTTTTTTAACTCGCGGAACCCAAAAAAACATGTAAATAAAAAAAAGAAAGCATTCGAAAAATTTTTTTTTAGACATTCTTTTTTCGACATTTTTGTCATTCGACCAAATGTTTTCAACATTTTGACTGGACACCGGGGAAGATCTAGTTCGAGAGGGTATAAAGCTAGGGCAAACTCTCTAGCTGTTTTTTTTTAGCAAAATGTATTATCCTCTCTGGAAGTGGTGCAGGCTGGTGTTCAGTGTTCTCTCCGGGGGCGAGGCAGGTTAATGTTCACAGTCTTCTCTAGATGTGACGCAGTCTAATCATCAAAACATTTCTGAATCCTCTCTTGGTGAGAAGTAGGTTATTATTCGCAGTCCTCTCTAGATGGGGGGCAGGCTGGTGTTCACAATTCTTTCTTAGTTGCAGTACACGTTTGTAATATCAATCCTCTCTAGAAGTTGCATAAACTGATATTCAATGTGGCTGGGATAACAATGGGAAATGCTGGTCACCATAACCTAACTCGGGTATGGCTTATATTTACAGTTTACAGTGCCAACAGGACAGGATCCTCAGAGTTATGCAGTTTTTGTAACAGTGGTGCATATCTTTCTTAAACGCAACCCCTGTGTTGCAGAGACTTGGCCGTCACTGTAACTGTTAAACGTGCACCAGTGACCTCTGAACCTGCTCTGTCCCACTAGTAGAACAGGCACAGCAAATTAGGAAACTGATGCAGCAGGGCACAAGTGCACACTATGCTTTTGTCATGGAGTTTATGAATCTGATCAGCGGATTTCCCTTTCAGAGATGGAATTACCCACATCATTTTATTAATAAATACAAATCAAAAAAGCCAGGGCTTCTACACCCTTGCCAGATTACCATTTCTTACACCACCTTTGTATTTAAGATGACACCTATTTGCTTTAACATTTCCCAAATATGTACTGCTAATAACTTGTGTTTCTTAGGACGGATTTTGATGAAACCTTTCAGGAAAATTGTCCATCACAGGCCCCTCTAAACAGGAAGTTTTAACAAAAATTCCTGAAATTATTCAACCGTTATTAAGAAAAGAACAAAGCTGATTTTGGCCTACTGCAGTTAATATTCCCATTAAGAGAAAATGTGCTTCCATTGAGCACTCCTAGTACAAATATCGTTGGACGGATTTACGCCAAATAAGAAAAGATATACCGCAAGAAAACCCATCAAATTGAGTGAAATATCATTAGCTAAAACAGAGTTAAAATGATCTGAATCATTGCAACAAAACCCATGAAATTCACAGTAATTGGAAGGGACAACAATCTTACCATGGAGTACCCCCATTGCTTAACTGAGGACCACATGCATTAGACCACAGCGGAGAACAATAATGAGATAAAAAATGACATCATGGGGTGCAACTGTAGGGGCTTATTCAGATCAACTTGATTCTAGTATCTTTCAGCATTGTGTACTCATACTTAGAACACCTATAAACATTTCCTTTGTGTGTCATTATTACAGTCCCTTAAAGCTCACTGAACAGTTGCAATTTATCAGCATTTATTGCAATAGGGATATCACTAAAATGATTTGCCTTTTGCTGAGAAGAAAGTGGGTGGCTGCATCTCATCCATAGAGTGAATTTGTTCTATGATGTGTGGGGAATATTCCACAAGGTGCGCACACTATGAAACCTCCTCGCCATCAGCATAATACTCTCCCCAATGCTTCTACAATTCAGAAAAGAACTCAAGACCCACCTCTTCAAGGATTCTCTCCTTCTCAACACCTGGGCCATCACATCACTCCCCGTTCCCCCTGCCTCGCTAGACACTGTCCACCCCTCTGCTCCCTGCCAACCTGTACAGCTGTATACCTCCTCTGTGCCCCTCTGTATCCTACCTCCTGCTATATATCTGTTCTGTTGTTAGCTCGGAAAAGCGCTGCGTTATGCATCTGCACTACAACTCTGAAAGTGTTCCGTTTTGTATCTGTATTGCTGTATACCTCTGTTAAGCACTCTGTTGCTTCTCAAAGCTAGGTTCACACTCAATACATAATAGAATAATAATACAAAATATAATAATAACACACTGCCTGCTTTATTTGTATAACTTGTCAGTGAGCATCACTGGTAGTGTCTGACTAGAATTTGATACTTAATGCATTTTCGAATTATTATTTTAATGATTTGACTCTATGAATAATTAATTCAATCTTCTTCAAAGAATTTAAATGGTAATTTATAACCTCTTCCTTATTAGCATACTACAAAAGACCGGGATTGAGACATGACGTCTAACAGGTTTAAAGCTGTAGTGACAGGAAGCATGTAATAGCAAGGTTGTATTCTCCACACCATAGGCAGGAAAGCTGGTTGCTAATGTGGTTATGGAAGTGTGCTACAGGTAGACAACCAGCGAAGATGAAAAGGGTGTTGAATCTTGTATATCAATGTATGTGCTTCTATATAATATAGAGGCACAGTTCAGCCTAATTGTGTTGATATCAAGAACTACCAAGAGATACGTTTCAACCCCTGGGGCAAATGGAGCCATCAAACATACCTTTGAGACTTCATATCTTTCTCTGAGAATGGGCCTCATTACGACCCAGGCGGTAAGTTACCGCCTGGGCCGTGACTTTACCACCATGGCGTAAACTACGTTTACGCCATGGTGGTTGGCGGATTTACCGCCCCATTCCGACCTTGGCGGGGCGGTAAGTCCCCAATCCCCATTTACCCTTCCCCATTCCCATTTTTGCCCCATAGGGTATAATGGGAGTGGGGAAGGCGTTAATTACGCCACCGTAAATTACGGTGGCGTAATTAACTCCATGGTCCCTTAGCGCCATGGATTTTAACACCTGCTAAAAGCAGGTGTTAAAAGCGCCATGGCGCTAAGGGACCTCGTACTCAGGCGGTAAGGGTCGGCGCTGTTAACGCTGCCGTTAACCCCTTACCGCCTGGGTCGTAATGAGGCCCAATGTGTTTAAAGGAACATTAGTATACATCTAATCATAATAGTTCATATATAATGAACAAAACATGACTGTTTCCTGTCAAGAAGAATCTAGACAGGAATCTAGACAAGATATGTATTTGCTCCTTGTTGACCAGGGGTAGCTTCTGCTTACTGTCTGATGCCTTGTATCCAGGAGCTGCTTTTAGCTCTTGCTCATTAAGATCATATAAATAGGTTGCTATGATACGCCCACTCATTGAGGTGACCCAGTAGCACATTGGTGCACTCCTCAGAGTATGCATCTAGGAGTCAATTCGGACAATAACATGAGGGAGCTTTGCTGCATCCTTTTTTTTTTTTAATCGGTGGCTATATAGGTGAATAACGATTGACTCACAAAAGATCGGAAAAAGCAACCAACCTGGCCCTCTGCAGTAAAATCAAAACGTTGACAACCGAAACCAGGCTAGTGGACCACAAATATGTGAAATTTTCCCTACTACCTGCAATCCAATTTTACAAACAAAAGGTGGCACCATCGGTAATCTATGGAATGGACACGGCCCTAAACATTCAAGATACTATATGGACGAAATTGGAAGGTTGCCTTTGGAAAGCTGTTTTGGGGCTTCCTAAATCAACATCAATATCAGCTATTAGACGTGAACTAGGTCTATTATCACTGACAGCATCAGTTGAGCAAAGTCAGATGAGATTCCTTCAAAAAATCATCTCGCCCGACTCTTTGCCGATCTATAAAATGATTCAGGTGGAACTCAACCAAGGACGTTGCGAAGCTCTGAACAAGTGGGAACAGCAGCTCATAAAGAAGCTTATAAATTTGGCCTGCACGCTTGATGATCTACTGCAAAATCCTGAAAGGATAAAAACTAAAATAGCCCAAGAAGACTGGATCCAAATGTGTGAGATAGCAACGACCAATACATTACTATGCCACCTACCCCCAACGACTAACAAGCTGAGATTACCACTGAATTATTGTATAATATTTCCTGACAAGAGACTGCAAAAAACTGTTATGAAAATGAGACTAAATCAAATGCCAGCTCAAGAAATTAGAGCTATCCGCTCCAAACTACATCCAAAACTTGCAGACTATGTGCAGAGACAGAGGTGGTGGAAACCGTAAGACATTTACTTCTGAATTGCGCAAAAACAGCTCACTTTAGGGAAGCTTTCCTGGGGCCCTTGATGTACGAAGCCACACTTCGGGAGGAGGACAATTTGTGGTGTCGCCTGGTTTCTGGTGAAAAAACAAAATGGTCTACGGCGGCAGTCAAGATTTTAGAAGCCACATTAAAACTGGCAACAGAGACTGCAAATCCAGCCAGTACTACCCAATAGAGTTCTATTTTCTTGTTACGATTTGCCACATCTGCTTTCTGCTTTGTCTTCTTTTTCATTTTCCCTTTCGTTTCTTCGTATTCATTTCTTCTTTGTCTTATGAAACAACTTCTTGTAAAAATAAAATTGTGTTTTGATTATAAACAAGTAAATAAAAAAAAAATAAAAAAAAAATAGGGGGATATGATTAACACTCCTATATGAGTGCAAAGAGGTTAAAACCTTTGTACAAGAAATAAACATACTACTAGTGGGCCTGGGCCTGCTCTATCCACCCTAACCAGCTAATCAAGGACAAGAAGCTCTGGGTCTTCAACATGGGCTTCTAAACACGCATAGTATTTAAAAAAAAAAAAAAAATCACACCATATCTCCTCAGAAATGTTTCTGTTCAGGTATTCTGGATGGCAGCAGTGCTGCTCCAACTAATTTTCGAAAATGCTGACTACCCCTAGACTCTGCTGCATCATTGGGGAACCCCACTACATTTTCTGAAGCTCCACTTCTTTTGCATTAACAAGTCTTCTCTACTGATATTGGATTTATAAGGCACCTGAATCATGATGAGGTTCATGTTAAACTATTTTATTAAACATAGAATCAAACCAATTCTTAATACCCACTTTTCATAGTTTTCTTCCTTTGGGAGCAAAAGACAGTTAACAGCTTTCCCCAAGTCCAAGTTGTATGCTGCAAATGTGCCACATCACAGTGAAGTAGCTACCAGGACCTGCTCCAAGCCACAGATGTAGTCTCGATCTCAGCTGTGACGGCTAATAAATCAGGAGTCTGCACTTGACTGAAGACCTAGAGCTGCTCAGTTCAAGTTATAGGCTACAACAACACAGAACAGGCATGACTTCAGCCCTTGCCAGTAAGACTGAGAGAGGATTATGATCTGCTCAAACATCCCTATAACCTCCATATTGTATTTGTAACCTCAGTCCCAAATGGTAAGTAAAAAAGAAACCTATCTGTATAGAGCATACACCCTTCAATGGTGTACTGGCTAGTCAGATGTTGGTCCCACCATCTGTTGTTCTGAAGTCAATTGCATATATCAAGCGTGTCTGCCATGGCCGCTGTGCCCGACACGTCTGATCCTGCTGGGCACAGACTCCTCACAGAAACGCTTGCACCGTTACCAACAGTGTCCCCACTCCAATCAAGTTCTATCGGACTCTATGGGAATGGGGACTTACATTTTACCAGCATCTGACTTCCTGGGCTGCCAGAGTTGTAATCTCCCGGTGGCACCGGGAAGTCAGGTGCCAGTAAAATACTACGAGTCTGGTGGCAATCCCCCAGTAGCACCGGCAGGGTTACCTACGGACTCGTAATGAGGCCCATGTGTTTCTCATACCTGGCTCTAAACATTTGGGAATTGTGCCTCTGATACAGCATCAAAGTGCAGTTGACTTTTCTACCAGGCACACAGACTCTGGTGATGGACTGGTGCTCTTATAACTGGCAGATGCCAGCAACTGCTCACTGTAGCAAAAGACCATGAACAACCCCAGGCAGCTTGCCTTGCCCAGAGACCTAAGCCACACCTCAATACAAGTGGCAAATGAGCCTGACACATGTTTGAGGTTGCGTGTGGTCTCGTGCAGAAGGGATGTGCTCTTCAAGTTCATTCTGGAATGCACATTTCGGTGTGGGTCGAGACTGATTTGCACATGATCTTTCCCCTTCTTTAATATTATGGCAGGTGGAAAAACAATGGTCTGGAGTCTCTTCCAGAGCAGTGACTGAAGTTATGTTTTACTCAAAACCTTCCAGCCATTACATTTCTGGAGTGCTAAAGAAATTGCACACTAGAAAGGTCCACTGTTTTAAAAATTCGATCTCACTGGGAACCTTTTAAGATGGATCATTTTGACTCCTGTTTGAATTCTCAACTTCCCACTTTTTCAGTTGGAAGACAGATCATTTTGAAAAAGAATTCACACAGTTACTGGCAGGTCCATACATGGCTCCTGTAACAAAGGGAGATGCCCATGGACTTTATCATTCTGCCTCCAACCTTCTGGGATCTTCTTTTGAATGCTCAGGGTGACACTCAAACCCTCATCTTGGCAGCCTCACTTCAACAGGTGGCATGGCGGATATTATGGGTAGATGATACTCCCAGTACAATCAGGTCAAATGAAAGCATCTGCCTCAGTCTGGGACATTATTACTCTGAGAGGAGTCAGGACCCCATGTGTTACTGTAATACAGTTGATTGAATGTTTGACTTTACTATGTTCAGTTTTTTCGTATTGTGCAATCAATATGCACTGTTCAGTTATAAGTGCATTTTATTGTTTGGCGGATTGAGTGCCTATAGGTATACAACCTTTTGTTTGCAGGTTGTTTACTTAAGACCATGTGCCACCTCTGCCCCAATATTCTGCCTGCTGGGATGTTACTGTAGCCTTGTCCTTTTGCCTTGACTGACATGAACATGCTCGAGAGCTTTTAATGAAGGTGGCAACGGCCAGATGTTTGGTTTTGTTCAGGTGGGTATCACTCCAGTTGGAGTTCCTTTCAGATCCCTGGAAGGACTGAGACTGGCTCAACTGCGGTTGAGTTTCTCTCTTTTTCAGACAGGCCTTCCCTATATGCGGTCAGGTGCCTCAGGATATGAAAGAAGAGCAATGAACCTGGGAAGGTCTTCCAAGTAGCTTTCGTGAGCCTCATGGACTGGTGGCTGCTGCCACTCTCACTCACTGGGTGGGATGAATACTGTCTCTTGCAGGCTCTGGCATGGCTGTTTATAGTCCTCATTCTTCCAATGGGCCAAGTCTTCAAAAGCCTTTTTGGGCAGGTATTACACTGGGAGACTTTCTCAGGGAAGTTGACTGGTCCAACAAATATTTCATAGATTTTTATGTAAGCCTTTCACCCATGCCACTTAAGTGGCTCTGTCTATGCTTTAAAAATTCAAAATATGAAGCAGTAGTGCTATGCCACCCATAAAACAGGGATCAATTCTTGTAAATTACATTGGCGAGTTGTGTTTCCATTCATCTGCTCAGACAAACGTTCTTTTGACTAATAGGATGTGCTCAGTCATTGATGACCACTGTGGCCTAAATGATGTTCTTTTACGAGCCTGGTGGATGCAGTTGTGGATGGTCACACTGTAACAGATGACATCAAAGGTGACATCTTTTGAGAGGAGGAGATACATAAAGAGAATTAGATTATTATTATTATTATTATTATTATTATTATTATTATTATTATTATTATTATTATTTATTTATTTATTTATATATGGTTCAAAGAACCTTTACAAACAACACGATTAAAATACTTCCAATTCGTCTTTCAAATTATATAATGAATAGCATAACATTCATCATAATATTTCACATATACATGGTTATAAAATGGATTATCTGTTGGATAAGTGTTGGGCCAAATGCACAGAAGGGAGAGGGAATTGTGGGAGTGTGTTTTTTTTTCTATAAATGTCTCACGGCCCTTTAAAATACAGGAAAATACTTTGATGCATGTACCCACCTCTGTTCCCTTAATTGAATCACACATCTCTGTCCTAATTTACTAGGAATACATAATCACAATTATAGAAAGCAACACTGGATGCTATTAAAACATCCCAGAGGCCGGTTAAAATTGCTGAATGGGTAAAGGAGACAGTTAATTGCGTAGGTGGGCTGGGGCTGGAGGAAGGGAACGAAAATCAGAGGTGGTGAGGAAGCAAACATTGCATTCATTCTATGTTATGTTGGTTGCTTTTATAGTGCTTAGAGTACTCGGAGTTTACTTCCAAAATTCTAAAGAGAAATAACAGAGAGAGAACGTTAGACGGAGGAGATTTTAAAGGAAGATGTGTACGGTTATAAATTGGGGGAGACCAGAGCTTCTATCGTAGTTTTGTCCGCATCTGTAGAGAGTGTGCGGCACTAGGCATATTTTTTCGCCCGTTCTTATTTCTTAAGGTTTCCACCCCAATGGATGAGATCTGATTCAATGCCATTGCTCCTGGCCATTTGCGAAGGCCAGTAGCAAAGGCCTTACATTCCAGTGTCTGCCAGTCGCAATCTACATCCAGCGACTGGCACACCAACTGCATTGCGATGCGAGCATTGCAGCATCTCCTATTTATTTATTTGATGTATTTGTAATGCTCATAAACAAGGCATGTGGGCATGAGAGCGAAGGAAAAAGACATTCAGACAGAAAACACGATACAGCATTTTAAAGTGCGGGCAAAAGGGGTCACTTAAAAAGGGCAGTTTTTACTTCATGTTTCAATTTCCCAAAACTTGGGCATGCTCTTAGGTCAGGGGGCAAGTCCTGCACTCTCTGGGTGCCGTATGTGGGAATGATCCCAATCCACTGTTGCCAGTTTAGCTCTGTGAATGAGCAGGAGGTGGGAATTGTTAGATCAAAGGACACTCCTTGCTGGACGCCATTCTAGTCTGTCTTCGAGATAGCTCACGCTTTTCCCATAGAGACATCTGTATGTGATGCAAAGGGTCCGATAGGGCACAGGGCTTTCCACCAGTGAAGGGCCCTCCTGGCATTTGAGATGTGATCTGATCTCTTCATCTCTTTAGGCCCTCCACTACTCTCACAGCATTGTTTTGGGCAACATGAAGGTGGGCCAGCTCACGTTTTCAGGTTCCCTGGAGGAGGCTTGCACAGTAATCAATTTGAGCGCCAATAATTGATTGGCAATGGTGGCAAAATTAGGTTGACTAAGGAAGGTTCTAATGTGTGTTAACAGTTTTAGTTATTAGGCCGAGCTGGTGACAAAGCTGTTAATGTGTGCTGTCCTATATAATTCCTGGTCTAGGACTATGCCTAGAGTTTTGACTTTAGGTCGTTATGGTGCAGCCTGAGCTAATGAAGGCCTTGTATTCATTCCCATGTTTCCTTAACTGGGTAGCTGTGCCTGCAATCATCAGTTCTGTCTTTTGTGTATTAAGGGCAAGGCCATTATCCATCATCCACAATCCGATCCAGTTATAGATGTTGTAACCATGAGTGTGTCTTTAGTGTAAACACTGGAAAGGGTAATGAGGCACAGAGTGTCATCTGTGTAGGTTGCGTACAGGGTTCCTCTTCTTTCAGCATTTCAAAGATGGGGATGGTATAGATATTAAAAAGCCTGAGTGAAATGCATGCTCCCTGGGGTTTTCAAAATCGGGAACGGATAGTTGTTGGCCATGGCATCATTGTGGGAGACCTTCACCAGTCACCCTGATAATAAGGAGTTGACGTAGGCAGCCGCTTCGGGAGAAAAGAAGACTGTGTCATCAATATTTATGGTCTACCACATCAAAAGCCAATGATAGTTCGAGAAGCATCAGCATCCCAGTGCTGCCCCTATCACAAAGTTGTATAATGTTGGACTTAAGATAGGGCAGGGTGGATTTGGTAATATGAGACGTCCTGAAGTCAGATTGTTTATTGTCTAGGAGATTTTGAGAATCCAGAAATAATTGAATCTGTATTTGTGCCACTTTGTCGAAAATCTTCAGCAAGAACAGGATGTTGGTAATGGGGTGGTAGTTTGCAGGTAGAGCCGGGTCCAGGGATGGTTTCTTCAATAATGGTGAGATCCAGGCATGTTTGATGAGGCTGGGAATATTATTTTCTCAAAAAGAGCAGTTAATGAACTTGGTTGTAAGGGGCAAGAGTTGTAATGCACAAGATTTAACAACCACTGCAGCTCAGATGTCCCCTTTGCATACAGTAGGTTTAAGGCTGGACAATACTCTTGATATGTCCAATTCTAAAACTTCATGGAAAGAAAAAGCCGAAAACATGGGCAGGAGCAGGTTTTTTCTCCTATACTCCGCTGCTGCCCCAGTGCCCTGATAAGATGGCTGCCGCCATTCCGAGGCATCTGCTATGCTCCCAGGCTGCCTCAAGATGCAAGAATCCTGATTGGTCAACTGCCGCCCTATCCATGGAATCCTCTCCCAGCTGGGAGGTGGAGCCGGCCATTTGCGAAGGCCAGAAGCAAAGGCTGTATATCGCAGTCTCAGCCATGATGCCGCATTACCGCTGTCGAATGCTCCTGATCCATGCTGCTTCACCATTGCACTCATCATTGCACTCGAACTTGTAAGCCGAGAAAGGTGGCTGCATCAAGCGTGTATTGACTGCTTATCCAGTTATTGTTCATCACTTTGCAAACTGCACAAGACCCCCTACTTGCCATGCCCTACCCGATTCTTTCTGCCTGTTCGGGTCTGAGATGCCAATTCCCACTGTGCTGCAATGCTGCTGATATTCCCCACAACTGCCACTGATGCACTCAACCAGTTATGCCTTCTCCCAGCTTCTCATGATGCCACCCAATGACTGGTTGCTACTGCCAGGCCCTTGAGGCTTGATCCATTAGATCCACTACCCACTGCGCCTACCACAATCCCCCATGAAAACGATTTGCAGCCAGGGCTAGATGAGCCAAGTTCAACCTCTGAGTTCACTGATCCTAATCCATTTTACATCCTCACAGCGATCTCCCCTCAAAGCTCCACTCTCCTGGCTACAAGCACAGTACCTGCGCCATGTGGAGCATGGACATTAGAGCACTCCCTAATCTGCTCCAAGGTCCCCCAGCTGCTCCATGACTCTTCCTTGATGCCTCTATCTAGTCCAGTGGCCACACCTTGGCAAACACTGAGGTCAGGCACACCTACAGGCCAGCATGCCAATATACCTCACCTGAGTTATGATCCTCCTGCTCACAGCTGGAGCGGCTAGTCCCCTCGCCGCCCACTAGTAACTGACATGACATTTTCTGGCACTAGATTAGTATTATCTGCTCAACCCTCCTTTAGAGAATCAACACCCTATCACAACCCCATTGCTCTCCACACCTCAAACCTCACTCCTGTGTTCATGTCTCAGACCCAAACAATGCTGAAGCATCCCCACACACACAATTCTGACACTTCTGCTTCCTCCAGGTTCCTCATGGGCAACCAAACTTGAACCACGGATGCTGCCATACACATTTGCCGCTCAGTCCACACTTTGTACTCTGGCATGGGTCACTAACGCTACTCAGCAGAGACCTTTCCCTGCACCCATCAGCTGCCATGCCATGCTCTGGTCCATTTCCGCCCCATACATCCACCCTTATCGCACCACCCTCTGAAGCCATTAGGAATCTTAGACAACCAAACACAGCTGCTAGAAACCAGATATCTACTCCAAGTACCTACAAATCAGGAAGTATTCTGCCTTGCTTGGGTTTAAACTGTCAATTTAGGCTTAGGGTTATAACTCATCCCTCCACCTTTTTACGCATCCATGTTCAGAGGCTTAATGACTGGAAAGACTAGCCTCTTGGACAAACCCTTCCTCCCTTCTGCTTACTAATTTGGTAACCCAGGCCCCCACCAACCCCGTAACACCAGGTAAGCAATCAGAATCTCTAAAATGCGCTCTCATCAATGTTTGCTCATTATGCACACATGCCATTGACATCCATGACCTCATCCTCAAACCCCACTTAGATATCCTATTCTCTACTGAATCATGGCTCCACGATGCCTCTAATCCACCGCTCTCCCTAGCTATCCACCCTACTACATATTTTTTAGGGCAGACCACCTCAATGCTATAGGAGGAGATGTTGCCCTTATATCTAAATCCTCTTTACCAATTAGACCCAATCCCCCTACCCACCACCCCAGGGAATGAAATGTTGCTCCTTAAGCTCAGTACTGAATTCCAAACTACTTTTAATGTGTTCTTTATCTACCGGGAACAACACAGACCTAGCTGTCCTGACATAGACATCCAACTCCTAATCACCCCCATTATCAAACCTATGACAAAATGCATTTTAATGGGTGATCTTAACCTAGGTACAACAATGCCACTAACTCCATGGCAACAGCACTCACACTAGTGCTCAAAGACATGTATTTTTCCAAGCTGATTGATCTCGACAATCTCTCCAAAGGGCACACCCTGGACTGGATTCTCACAGCAAATGCTGCTATTGATATATCAGCCATCAGTACAGTATCCTGGACCGACCACATCCTCATCCACTTCAATCTCTCCTTAACCAAGCCCCTCAAAATCCAGGCGCCTACACTGAACCCAATACAAGTCTGGAACACCCGCAAATGGACTCTTGAAGCCTTACATCCCACACTCTTAGCATTGGTGCATGCCAGCACACAGGCCCAGAACAACTCTCCTCAAGACCTGGCTAATCACTTCCACGCATGCCTGCTCCACACGCTTAACCTGCATGGACCCCTCAAAAAACCCTCAGCCTCTTAAACCTAATACCATCTGTTTCTGTAACGCTCACCTGATTCCCGCAGAGGCGCCGGTCTTGACTGGGTGAATGGCGTATCTTCAAAGGTGATGTGTAACACACGGTTGGCTCTTTGGGCTGGACCTCTGTGCACTGTATGTCTGACTCGAAGAGTAAGATGTCTGCAGATAGAAAATATGGGATTAATGAACTGGGGTTATTGGGTGCCTCTCTCCTCTTCCCTTTCTCTTCTCCTGTAGAACCCCAAAGGTTAACGCCCTCACCTTAGGTAAGTGAACGCCGAGCTCTCCATCTGCCTCGGGGCAGGGTGCGTAACCAGTTTCTTCACTGGATAAGGGTGCAGGCCTCTTGACCTCAGAGGACTGCTGTCCATCGTTAACTGCACGAACGGTAAGTTCTGGGCACTTCAAAAGACTTAAAAGTCTTTTGTAATGCTATCTCTTGTTTTGCAAGGTTCCGGCGATGGCGGATGGCGGGCTGATGAGAGTTGAGGATCGAACCCGCTTGAGGAATAGAAGCGCCTGGAAGCACGTAAGTAAGCGCTTGTAGCCTGCTTCACGATGCGCACTAACTGTCCCTTTTATCTTGCAGGTACAAGTTCGGAGCTTTAGAGAAGCTGAAGGGTGTTGGAATACCCACTGGATTCGGCGTGGGAAGGAGTAATGGCACGTGAGTAGTAAAGTTGCCCAATGTCTTTAAACGCACCTTCTTTTGTCTTTCAGATGCGGGATGCAGCGCCGAAGGCCTCCGGAGCGTGCAAAGAGCTGGTAAGCTTTTGTCTTTCAGATGCCGGAATGCAGTGTGAAGACCTCCGGAGCATGCGAAGAGTAGGTAAGCCTTTGTCTTTCAGATGCCGGAATGCAGCGCGAGGCGTTGGTGACAGCCGATGGACCAGGTAAGAGATGCGCTGCCACTGAAGACCGTAGTGCTAACCTGTTCTTTCTTTGTCTTTACAGGTGCTGCTGAAGACTGGATTCCAGGATGGTAAGCCTTTGTTCCCTTAGGCCCAGGATCAGAAGCAGAAGACACGATGAGCGTTCTGCTGCAGAGAATGCAGAATAACGCAAAGCAAGATTCATCCATCGGGTGTGGTTTAAATAGCCTCCTGTAGTGCTTAGGTGTCTCCTTCCACAGCCACGCCTAGGTAAGAAAAGAGTTCCTGCTTTCCAGAAGAGTTCCAGTGTTCTGAACCTAGGGAGTGGCTCCTGCCCCACCCAACAGGAAAAGTAGTCCCAAACAGAAGAGGATCAGGGGTTCAACTGGCAGGTAAGTAAGCAGCATGGTCTGCTGCAGGTAAGTCCACCCAAGCATTATGAGCCCGGCGCTTCCAGCGCTGGGACTGGGCATCTTTATGAGCCTGGTGCCACTGGCGCCAGGACAGGGTCCAAAAGGTCCCAATTGGGACTGGCTGGCACTCGGAACCGGGGTTATGGGTCTGCTTCCAAGGGAGTCGGGCAAGTCCTGATCTTTTCGAAGCAGAGATCATGACAGCACCCCCCCTCAAGGCATCTCCCAAACCGGGCTTCTCCGGGGGTTTGGGCTTGTTAGGAAATGTTTGATGAAATCTTTTGATTAGACGAGGCGCGTGGACATATTCTGCAGGTTCCCAGGATCTTTCTTGGGGACCGTAGCCTTTCCAGTCAATCAGGTAAAATAGTTTAGATTTGGAGATCTTGGAATCCAGGATGCTTTTGACTTCAAACTCGAGTTCTCCATCAACTAGAATAGGTTTTGGAGATGTAGTTAGTCGGGTTTGAGGTTGCACGGGTTTTAATAGAGAGACGTGGAAGACCGGATGTATCTTCATGTGAGGGGGCAAGTCCAACTTGACTGCTACTGGATTTACTATGGTAGTGATGGAATAGGGACCAAGGTATCTTGGGTTGAATGTGCGTGGTCCTTTTAGAGGTAGATATTTGGTGGTTAACCAGACTTGATCTCCTACTTGATATTGGGGGGCTTCCTTCCGATGTTGGTCTGCTCCTTTCTTGTATTGTTCTTTAGCCCTTTGAAGGTGAGAAACGGCTTCCTTAAAGGCTTGGGTGATTGTAGAATGCAGGGGGTCTACTGCTGGTGTTCCAAGATCTTGGAGTGGATCCAACTCCGAGGTTCGAGGGTGACTACCGTATAAAAGAAAAAACGGGGTCTTCCCAGTTCCCGAGTGGACAGAGTTATTGTAGGCATATTCGGCTATCCAAAGGATATCTTTCCAAGTTTTTTTCAGTTTGTTGTAGCATGCAGCGCAAATACTGTTCCAGAGTTTGATTGGTCCTCTCGGTTTGTCCGTCGGTTTGAGGGTGGTGGCTGGTCGAAAGTCTCACATCAATTTGAGCCGACCGACAGCAACTTCGCCAAAAATGAGAAATAAATTGACTACCTCGATCCGAAATTAGAACTGAAGGAAAACCGTGCAGTCGGACGATGTTTTCGAGAAATTCTCGGGCCAGAGTTGCTGCTGTTGGTAATCCTTTGAGTGGAATGAAATGCGCCATCTTGGAGAATAGGTCCACGATTACTAGGATCGTATTGTATCCAGAGCATGGAGGTAGATCGGTGATGAAATCCATAGAAAGCGTATGCCAAGGGCGAGGCGGGATGTCAATAGGGCGGAAGAGGCCGGCTGGTTTTTCCTTTTGACTCTTGTTTTGGGCGAATACTCCACAGGACATTATAAAGTCTCTGATATCTTTTTTCCAAGACGGCCACCAGAAGTAGCGCTTGATCTTTTCCGAGGTCTTGGTCATACCGGGATGTCCTTCCATTAAAGAATCGTGATAACAAGAGATTACCTTTTTCTGTAAATCTGTGCTGGGCAGGTATAACCGTTCTTGGAAATATAATAGGTTGTCCTTCACCGTAAAGTCCTTTCCCTGCAGATGCCAATTCTGTATGTCTGCTGGAGTTACCAGTAGCCTGGCTTTATCCTTTACTTCCTCTATGGATTGTGTGGCGATTACACCTAGAATTCTTTGTTCGGGAATGATAGGTACAGGTTTAGGATTGATCAAATGTTCTTCCACTCCCATCCGAGAAAGGGCATCAGCTTTACCGTTTTTTGTACCAGGTCGATAGGTAATTATGAAGTCAAACTCGGCAAAGAATAGTGCCCAACGGAGTTGCCTAGAGGATTGAGCTTTTGCGGTTTTCAAATATTGCAGGTTTCGGTGATCTGTAATCACAGTAACGGTGTGTCGGGCCCCCAGAAGATAATGCCTCCAAGCCTTAAAGGCGGACTTGATAGCTAGAAGTTCCTTATCAGTAATAGTGTAATTGATTTCAGGAGGCGAGAATTTGCGGGACCAAAATGCCACGGGATGCAACTAATTGGTTACTGGGTCCTTTTGTGATAGAACTGCCCCCATGGCAAGGCTCGAAGCATCAGTTTCAATGATGTAGGGGAGTTCTGGGCGAGGATGTTTTAAGATCGGTGCAGAGATAAATCTAGTCTTCAAATTCTGGAAAGCTTGTTCCGCCTCGGTAGACCATTCAAAATGTTTGTTTTTCTTTAACAAGGCGGTGATGGGCTGGACTATTCGAGAGAATTCGGGGATAAACCTGCGGTAAAAGTTAGCGAAGCCTAACATGCTTTGAACACCTTTTACGGAGGATGGCGATGGCCATTTGAGAATTGCATCGACCTTCTTTGAATCCATACGCACTCCGCTAGGTGATAATATGAATCCCAAGAATTCAACTTCAGTCACGTTGAAAACACATTTTTCCAACTTAGCGAAAAGTTTGTGTTGACGCAATCTCTCGAGGACCATTTTCACGTGTTTCCGATGTTCAATTTCCGATGAAGAATAAACGAGGATGTCGTCAATGTAAACAACAACACACACATCTATGAGCTCTCTGAGGACATCGTTCATAAAATATTGAAAGGCGGCCGGGGCATTGCAAAGTCAGAAGGGCATGACCTGATATTCAAATAGCCCATACTTGGTGCGGAAGGCCGTCTTCCATTCATCGCCCTATTTTACTCGTACCAAGTGGTAGGCTCCTCTAAGATCCAGCTTTGTATATATGCATGCTTTTCTGACTTGGTCCAGGAGTTCAGGGATCAAAGGTAACGGATATCTATTCTTAACGGTGATCTGGTTCAGGGCGCGATAATCTATACAAGTTCTAAGGTCCCCTTCTTTTTTTGGAACGAAGAACAAAGCTGAGGAAGCAGGGGACTTGGAAGGACGAATAAACCCATTCGCTAGGTATTGATCCAGGTATTGTCGGAGGTGAAGATTCTCAGGCTCGGTGAGGGCATAAATTCTACTACAAGGAGGAGTAGATCCAGGTATCAGGTCTATCTGGCAGTCATAAGACCTATGAGGAGGTAGAGAGTTAGCCTGATCCTTCCGGAAAACATCTTGGAATTCTAGGTATTCAGGAGGTAACTGGGGAGCCTCCGAGGAAATTGCTGCCAGTGCAACACCAGGTCGAGGGTGACAAGTAGAGACACATTCTGGAAACTGAACCGTTCTTGCTCGCCAATCGATCTGAGGATTGTGCTTCTCTAACCAAGGAATTCCTAGAATAATCTGGAACTGAGGGGCCTTGATCACATCGAACACGATCTTCTCATGGTGTCCATCTTGACTTACTAGCGTCACTTCTTGGGTGGTATGCGTTACTGGTCCGGAGGCTATCTCCGTACCATCCACCGTAGTAATGACGTCCTTTGCAGCCTTTGGACAAAGAGTCAGATTCATCCTCAAAACCATTTCATGATCCACATAATTGCCGATGGCACCGCTGTCGACGTAAGCTTCAATCGCATGTAATCGGTCCGGATGTTCAGGGCTAATGAGGACCATAGGTATCACGAAATGTGAGGTCACGGAACTGGTTTTAACGCTCGGCAAGAGGACCTCTATTCTTGTTGGGCGAGGTTGTTTCCCTGCTCAGAGTTTGTGACCCTGGTAACTGCATCTCCTACTGCCTTCTTGGCTGGTTTCACCGGACAATCTCGAAGAAAGTGCCCCGAGTTTCCGCAATAGAGCCATAATTACAGCTGTTTTCTCCTTTCCCGCTCCTTTTGTGTTAGTGGTCCTTTTAGGCCCCCTATTTGCATGGGTTCCCCGGAGTCTACTCCTTTGGTAGGAGTTGGTGGTTTGGAAAATACTCGAGCATCAAACTTGGAACGATCGGCCTTCCTGTTCTGCAGTCTGTGGTCAATTTGAACGACTAAGTCAATATAGTCCGAACAGTCTTGCGGGGGATTCACTACTTGGGCTAACACATCTTTGAGCTCTCCACGTAGACCTCTATAAAACAGCGTAATCCTTTTGTCCTCAGGCCATCGAGTTTCCACTATCAGTCTGTTGAAAGACGCAATATAAGCCAAAAGGTCTTGATTACCCTGTCGCAATGAAAGGAGCTCATTGTCCAAGGCCTGCCGCTGTGAATGTCTTGCAAACAGTTTTTCCATACTGAGCTGAAAAGCTTGAAAATCATGGAGAACCGGATCATCTTCATTAACTAGAGGGATCGACCAGTCTGCCGCATTGCCACTAAGGTAGGAAAGCACAAAAGCTACCTTAGCTTGATCAGTTGGAAAGGCTGCTGGCCGGCATAAGAAGTGCAACCGGCACTGATTAATAAAAACTGCAAACCTCTTTGGGTCACCAGAAAATCGTTCGGGCGGAGCCAGAGGTACATTCCCAGGTAGGTTGATCTGCACTGGGTTCGTAGAGGATGTTGAAGGAAGATTTGCCCCTGATGTGGGTAACAGAGTTTGTCCGGCTTGTGACTGTAGCAATTGTCTAGCGAGATCGTCTGTTCGCTCCTTGGAAATAATCAGTTCCCTTCTTAGAGCATTCGTTTCCTGACGGGCTGCATGCACTTCTGCTCTTAGTTCCCCAAGTAACTGGGCTAGCTGGTCGGTATCCGAGGTTTCCATAGCGCCTGGGTGGGAGTTTTGCGGTAGGCTTTGCGTTCTGTAACGCTCACCTGATTCCCGCAGAGGCGCCGGTCTTGACTGGGTGAATGGCGTATCTTCAAAGGTGATGTGTAACACAGGGTTGGCTCTTTGGGCTGGACCTCTGTGCACTGTATGTCTGACTCGAAGAGTAAGATGTCTGCAGATAGAAAATATGGGATTAATGAACTGGGGTTATTGGGTGCCTCTCTCCTCTTCCCTTTCTCTTCTCCTGTAGAACCCCAAAGGTTAACGCCCTCACCTTAGGTAAGTGAACGCCGAGCTCTCCATCTGCCTCGGGGCAGGGTGCCGTAACCAGTTTCTTCACTGGATAAGGGTGCAGGCCTCTTGACCTCAGAGGACTGCTGTCTGTCATTAACTGCACGAACGGTAAGTTCTGGGCACTTCAAAAGTCTTAAAAGTCTTTTGTAATGCTATCTCTTGTTTTGCAGGGTTCCGGCGATGGCGGATGGCGGGCTGATGAGAGTTGAAGATCGAACCCGCTTGAGGAATAGAAGTGCCTGGAAGCACGTAAGTAAGCGCTTGTAGCCTGCTTCACGATGCGCACTAACTCTCCCTTTTATCTTGCAGGTACAAGTTCGGAGCTTTAGAGAAGCTGAAGGGTGCTGGAATACCCACTGGATTCGGCGTGGGAAGGAGTAATGGCACGTGAGTAGTAAAGTTGACCAATGTCTTTAAACGCACCTTCTTTTGTCTTTCAGATGCGGGATGCAGCGCCGAAGGCCTCCGGAGCATGCGAAGAGCTGGTAAGCTTTTGTCTTTCAGATGCCGGAATGCAGTGTGAAGACCTCCGGAGCATGCGAAGAGTAGGTAAGCCTTTGTCTTTCAGATGCCGGAATGCAGCGCGAGGCGTGGTGACAGCCGATGGACCAGGTAAGAGATGCGCTGCCACTGAAGACCGTAGTGCTAACCTGTTCTTTCTTTGTCTTTACAGGTGCTGCTGAAGACTGGATTCCAGGATGGTAAGCCTTTGTTCCCTTAGGCCCAGGATCAGAAGCAGAAGACACGATGAGCGTTCTGCTGCAGAGAATGCAGAATAACGCAAAGCAAGATTCATCCATCGGGTGTGGTTTAAATAGCCTCCTGTAGTGCTTAGGTGTCTCCTTCCACAGCCACGCCTAGGTAAAAAAAGAGTTCCTGCTTTCCAGAAGAGTTCCAGTGTTCTGAACCTAGGGAGTGGCTCCTGCCCCACCCAACAGGAAAAGTAGTCACAAACAGAAGAGGATCAGGGGTTCAACTGGCAGGCAAGTAAGCAGCATGGTTTGCTGCAGGTAAGTCCACCCAAGCATTATGAGCCCGGCACTTCCAGCGCTGGGACTGGGCATCTTTATGAGCCTGGTGCCACTGGCGCCAGGACAGGGTCCAAAAGGTCCCAATTGGGACTGGCTGGCACTCGGAACCGGGGTTATGGGTCTGCTTCCAACGGAGTCGGGCAAGTCCTGATCTTTTGGAAGCAGAGATCATGACAGTTTCTCACAGGACCTAGTTATCTTACGAAGGAATAAAAGGGCCCTCAAACAACTATGTAAAAATAGCCCTTCGCCAAGCAACTGTACCACCTTCGTCACTGCTGCACACTCCTCTAAGAAAGCAGTAGTCCCCTCCATATGTAATTGTTACAATGTAAGATTGGAAAATGCAAGGTCTAAACAAAATAATTATTCTCCATTCCTAGAGAATTGGAATCCCTCGTCCCCCCAACCCCCATGCAGGCACTCGCTCGAATAAAAACTGGTGCACCACAATACAACATGCACTGTCCCACAAAATTGAGAAACTGCTTACCAAAATCAGTGCTATTAAGGCCTTGCTCACTGTCAAAGCCCCCACACCTGGTGTGCTCAACCATCTCAGTGTGGCACATTCCTCTCCTGCTCTACCCTTCTCTTTCTGTCAAGTTACCCAGGAGCAAGACCTTGCCACTTCCCCATCACTTAAGACGTCAAACTGCAAAGGGGTCTGCTGCCCCAGCCACATTGTACACCTCTGCACACCCACATTAGTGCCCCAGATCACTGAGATTGCTAATGCATTCTTCCGAAGCAGCACTGTACCCACCAGTATCAATTCTGCTTGGATCAGCCCGCTCCTAAAGAAAACATGTTAGACCCATCTATCCCCACTAACTACCATGCTATCACCACAGTCCCTTTCCTGCTTAAAATTCTTGACTGGCTGGCCTATGTTCATGTCCAACATTTCCTGGAACAAAACCACCCACTCCAAAATGGAAATTCAGCTTCCGGCCTAAGCACAGCACAAAAACTGCCTTGCTGGACTTAAAAGTACAAATGGATAAGATCCATGATTCAGATAACGTAGCCAACCTCCTCCTACTATATCTCTCGGCTGTGTTTGAAATAGTCGACCATGATATACTCTTCCATCATCGTAGCCAGCACTTCCACTCCTCTCCCAAAGCCACCTCTTGGATTAAATAGTTTCTTAGTGGTCACACTACCAGAGTCTCCATAGGCGAAGCAGCATCCAACCCCATTGCTGCCCCACTAGGTGCAAAGCAAGGCTCCTGTCTCTCCCAGGCTCTATAACACATACACCAAGTCAGTATTCAACCTCCTTAACACACAGTAGATCATCTTTACAAACCTTGCGGATGACACGCAAATACTCATCCCCACCTCCGGTGATTACGCTCAAGATACTGCCACAATCAACACAGGGTATAGTAGAATCCAAAACTGGATGGCCACGCACATTTTGTTGTGTCCTGGTTGGCCTCCTATTTGTCAGGTCCCACACCTCAAGGCCCCATACCCCACTCACCAGGAACACACAGAGACAAGGCAATGTCCACATTCCTTTATTTCCCTTTACAGGCGAAGTGTCCCAGGCGCTACTAGCCCCTCCTCCCCTTCTCCTTGTGTCCTCTGGCTTCCCTTCCCTTAAAGTGCCTCCCCTCTTAAGGTGGGCTGGCCACATTGACTGCCACAACTAACTTGTGCTTAAATCATGATTAAACAGAGCTCCTCATTGTGGGTTCCTCTTACCGACTCAAAAACTTGGACGCAGGCTGCACCTCAGCAGCATTGATTCCACTGCCATCCCTGTTCTGAAACAAATCAAACCTCCGGGGGTTTACCTCAAGGTTGACCTCTCCATGACTAGACACATCAATGCTCTAGCATTTGCTAAAGCTTACTTCACCAGGCTCATCTCCCTGAGCAGTCAGTTCCTCCCACCAAACAACTGCCTCAATCTCACTCAAGCACTTATTTTTACAAAACTGGATCATTGTAACGCCTTACTAATGGTCCACTCGGTGGCCAGCATGTCCAAACTTCAGCTGCTGCAAAATAAAGCATTAAATGCTGCCCTAGGTCTAAAAAGATCAGACCACATCGTAGAAATCAGACATGAAATGCACTGGCTGCCTATCAAAGCAACTTTGGCTATATCACACAGATGCATCTACTATGAGTCTCCCCTCTACCTTAACATCAGTATCCAAAACGTACTAGTGTGTGTGCTAAAATCCTGCTCCAACATCTCGCTGGTCACTCCCTGCATCAAGAACAAAAGAGCCGGCGCTGTCAGTTTCTGCGATACAGCTCCCACTCTTTGGAATTCCTTGCCTGTCCACATCAGACATTAACTATCCTATAACAACTTCAAAAAACCTGTAAAAACATGGCTGTTTGATAAATATGAGAAACAACTGATTCATTTGATATGTGAGCAATGACTGCTTGAATGTACCTTTCTTTGCCTTCCACTGTATCAATGACTGCTTGAATGTACCTTTGTTGCCTTTACTGTACCTAACACTGTGATACCCCTGGGTCTGGACACTACAAAAATGCTAAACAATAACATTAAAATAAAATAAAGGCTTATTTTAGTCAGGAAGTGAGTATTCCTGTGCATTGCACATTCATGCATTTACTTTGAAGTATTTGTTTTAAACTAATAAAGCCAGTGGCAAGTCAGCAATTGCAGTTCTGATGCCATCCTTTGATGTCACCAGTGTTGTCATCAGTGTGCACTAGTTTCCAGTGATGTCGTTTATGATGTAGTAAGTGATGTCACACGTGATTTCATCTTTGGTGGTGTCTTCAGTGATGTCAGCATTGATGTCATCAGTGTGCTCATAGGCTATGCAACGGATGCTCAGAGATAAGGTGGCATAGCTACCAAAACTTTCTGAATTTTACAGGTTTTATCACATTAACATCACTTTAAACTTTTTTTTGTTTCTCCATATCGAATACAAATGTAGTAAACGTTATTATTGTTCTTCTTTTCATATGATCACAGATGTCATACCGAATATTACTGGTATGTTTCTAAGCAACGGACTGGGGGATTTTCACACATTACTGCTCCGCGGCCCACTGGCCTTAGGCCATGGACAGTGGCCACTTTACGATAATGATGGACCGGGAAAAGCATGCACATTTTTGGTATGCTCTAGCAGGCATTTTTAAAATGTCTTTTTGTGTCTGCCACCTTTGTAGATAATGAGATTTTCGCATGAGAATATAATAATTGTCCAGCTATTGTGAAAAATCACAGAAGAAAAGAACGCAATGTATGAGCATGGATTTTCATGAATACTCACGAGAAGACAAAATACGTTAAAACCTATGTCTTTGTTCATGCTTTATATACTTTATAGCATAGTTATTTTCAAAAATCAATGGCTCTTAGGTTTCACATTGACTACAGGTGGACAAATGGCAACCTATACTATATATTACACGGCCCCCGGTAGCGGGCGTGTGGTCAGGGTTAAGTTGCTAAACCCATAGGGAGACCACTTTTTGGGCGGCTTATAACTTCATTCCCCGTGGACGAATCCTCACCAATCTTTGCAGAAAAACTATATGACCCGCTCTGAAAATTTCTGAAAAGTTTGGTGAGGCTTCATCTGGGGGGGGGGGGCAAAGTTATAGGGAGGACCCAAAACCATTTTTTCCCCCTAGACTGAATGGAGAAAAATGTACTCACGCCTAGAGCCCAAACCGCTGGATGTATTGTCACCAAATTTGCGGCAGGAATGTCAGCTTGGTCCTGAAAGCGTGCTTTTGTAAATTTGGTAGAAATCCGTAAAGTAGTTTTTTTTCTAAAACAGCCAAAAAGTAGGTCCGAAAGAATTAGTGATATCTGGGTCCGGTCCGCGGACTCATTTCCCTGTGGACCGGACTCCGATTGGCTTAGAAGACAGGGTGCTTTCCAGGGACATCTACGTGCCCACTGATTGGATGGTGAAAAGCTTGGGGACTTCGGCCACTGTCCGCGGAATTCACAGTAAAAACATATTAAAAAACACAACATTGCACTTGTCAAACTTATCAAATAATCTCTGTGAGGTGAGGGGTGATGAGGATGGGATGGGATATGGCTGCAAGAAGCAAAAAAACAGGTGTTTTCACCATAAAAGTCTACAAACAGTCCGTATGTTCATGAATAGTCCTGTGAAGTACGCGGACACCTCTGCATTACAGGGTTGGTGAAAAGCAGTTCTTGGATGGCTTATAACTTTGGCACCTCTAAATGAAACTCCATGAGATTTCGCAATTATATTCCTGACCTGATTCCAAATGAGTTTGGTGGGATTCTGTCAAGAGGGGGCAACATTAGAGGGGGTTCTCAAAATAATGTAAAGGCTTATAAATGAGGTGCCATTTGACAAATCTACACTTAATTTGGCAAACTGATAATAGATCTAGATATAAATGTTTTTTCCAAGTTTGGTGGGTGTTTGTCAAGAGGGGCCAAAAAATATTGTAAAGGCTTATAAATGTGATGCCATTTGACAGACCTACACAAAGGTTTGCAAACAGATTATAGATCTATGTATAAATGTTTTTGCAAAGTTTGGTGGGATTTTGTCAAGAGAGGGCTAGGTTATATGACTATTGTATGTGCATACATTTAACACTTTTGGAAAAATAAAACATGGGTGGATTTCCAGCAAACTTGTGGAAGGAGCATTGGCAAGGACCTGAAAGCATGGTTTTGCAAATGTGCCTGTGTTTTATTTTTTGATTCCCCATCATAGTGTAGGAAGAAAAATCCTTTCTTATCACCCCGGGGTTCGTGCTTTGGGAACCTAGGGTGCTGATGGCCTTCATCTCCCATTACAGGGGCTGGAATGGGGGGATAATGGTCTGGAGACCTCGTTATCCACCTTTGCTTTGCTTGGGCTGATTACTTGGGCTGCCGGGCCAGTATCCGTCATTCCAGTCCCTGGATGAACACCACAATATTCCCATTAGCATAAAACAAAATGCATATGTAAATGTTGGAAATTCTTATTGAGTCTATGTACTTAACTGAGAAATGTTAAGTAGATGGAGTCTATACATTTTTGTTTTTTTAGTTCTATTTTTGAACTGTGAAAGGCATTTTTTTTTGGCAGGAAAGCTTAGAATGAAAGGTGGGGAGGGAAATGAGGGATGAAGCACCAAACACTAATATGGAGGGGCAAGTGGACAGGGGAAAATGTTGCGCGTGTGTTATTTATAAGGTTGGGGGCAGTGTTTCTCATGCTCCTTCATTACAGCAGTGGTGTGGCTCTTGGGGAGGAGGGATGGGATAAGCTGATGCCATTTTAAGATTGTTAATGAATAACGAGTAGGAATAGGTGTAGGAGCTCTGCAAGGAAAATTTTTAAGTTGAAAAATCCTAGATTAGTACAAAATGCAGTTCCAAACAGTCCGCAAAGCACAGATCTTATCGTGAAGTGTGGACGGGTTCTCAGATACGTCATCACGCCGTGCGCCAGCGTTTGGTCATGTGGCACTGTCCAAAAAGGTCCGCAATAATCTTAGATGTTCGTAGACGTCAACGGATGCAAAACCAGTTGAAATAGTTGCAAAAAGTGCATAGAAGTGTTAAAAATGATTCTAGAAGGTGGAAATGGCAAAGTTGTAAGGTGACACTTTGTAAATTGGACACAAATTGGCCCAGATATGTGATGTGATCAGTGATGTCATCAATTACATTTGCAAATTTCTGTGGGGTTTCGGTTTTACTTGTAACGATAATGTCCCTTTAACAACGTTTTTTCATTGAATTTCATAGGTTTTTATCAGTGCAACTTAACCATAATGTCCCTTTAACAAAGTTTTTTCATTGAAAAACCTTAGTTATGGTTACTTTGAACTAAAAACCTATGAAAACCAGTGGAGGAAGTGTGTTGTAAGTATATTTTGGTTCCAAGTAAAATCGAAAAACCCCAGAAATTTGAAAGTTATGGTAAGCTAAGCAACCATAATTGCGCAACCACCGTGCACTGCTAAGAATAACACCCATGACTTCACACATGTCATTGATGACATCTTGTAACCAAACCATAATATCCTTTCAACACCCTTTCTCTCCTGGTTTTCGTAGGTTTGTATTAGTGCAAAGTAACGGTAACGCCCCTTTAACAAAGTTTTTTCACTGAATTTCATAGTTTTTTATTAGTGCAACCTAACCATTACGTCCCTTTAACAAAGTGTTTTCATTAAATTTCATAGGTTTTTATTAGTGCAACTTAACCATAACGTCCCTTTAACAAAGTTCTTTCACTCAATATACAAATAATTCTTTTCAGTTTCTCAGTGAGTCAAAAACACTCTCAATAGTCTTTAAGTGTCATGAAAGAATGATTGTTGCCAGGGATAGACTGTGAACCAATGGAGGAACCGGAAATAATTTTCCAAGTGACCCCATATTACACACTTTGAACTACCGCAACCCTTTTCCTATGACAAAATGTGAAAATGAAATACAAAATAGGCCCAGACTGCAAATGGACACCAAATAATTTGCACAATGCCCTATAGGCCACTCCAGCCCTGATTGCTACTCTATTTGCTCACCTCACCGCCGTCCATCCCCCCTCCAGTATCAATAGCAATTCACAGCTGTGGCCCTGTGCTTCCAAGAGCTGGGAGGGTGGAAACACTCTAGTTACCAAACACCATGTGCACCTCAAAATGATCTTTGGCAAAAAAAAACATTCTTCACACGGCATCCCCAGACCCTGTGTTTCCATAATTTCCTCTTCAAAACCCAGGCAGACTACAATTTGTTTGTTGCTCAGCCATCCCTAAATTCCAGCGTGGGTAAGCTAGACTCATCTATCCATATAGCGAACATTAAGTCTCTGACATAATATGCTAATCCGACTATTACATCACTACGGAATGCACCCAGAATGTTTGTGGGATACCACAATGGTTAGACAGTGGAATAAATACAGTCACAATAACCAACCCCTCTGTGCTTGGTGCATTAAACAGTGCTAGACAGGAGTGAGCTGCGGTTTCTATGCAATTTTCCTGCAGGGATGATATATCCACGACCGTTCCAGCAAAACACGGCAATCGGGAATATTAACATTTTCACGTGCATAACATATTTTACAAGGCTATTTAAGAATCTACTTGCTAGAACTCCCAAGCATTACACTTTTAAAAACATTTTTTTTGCATGTTTTTACGAAATTGAAACCTACCCATCTCTATCTTCAATCACTGAAAACATGCTCCTTTTGTTATTTACCCTTCAGCACAAGTCAGCAACAGTTCGAAGGGCACAAGTTGTGCAATAGCCACAAAAAATTATAACATTTACTATATTGAAAGTGTACATTTGAAAAGTTAGCTTACACTCCTGCGATCCATTCGGCAGAGTGCGTCTTCATTGACAGAACAGCACAATGGAATTTCCGGAAATTATGTAAGTTGAAGTTTACATATTATCATTTTTGGAATTAAAAATGACCATAATGCTCTATGCATAATAACTAATTAAACAACGTGCAAACTGGCCCTGTTCTGGGTTGTTAGCTATAGCATATTGCAACTATTAATCATCTACGTCCCGCAAACACCACCGGTATACAGAGTGCTAATATGTAAACCGCTTTGTCCCATGGAACATACCGTTGTATCCTACAGACTCATAAAGTCCGAGTTTGCGGCACTGGACCGTTGGTTAACATTATCCGTGGCCACTGGGTTTCGCTTTTCCATCAGTAATCTTCTCAGTTTACTTATAATAACATCTGTCTGTACTAAAACCTGAAACGTTCACATCTTTCTGCTTGTACTCTGCATATATGTCTCCATCCCATTGAAAACTATACCAAGTGCTGCTCAATGCACCACCTTTCTGATGATCCGGCACCAGATATGGAGACGGATCTCGAGATCCGACCAGCCTTACCACCAAAAATAAGCCTTTGAAAATAAAAAAAATAAAACACGGTATGGTAGAGCATGGGGGGCACTGCCGCACACTGCACAATGCTGCCACAAGAGCTATTCTGGCTCTGCCCCCAACCTATGTCACAGGCAACAGGAGCCAAGGCACACCCTTAGCGAACCTTACAGCTCCCCTCTCTAACCAAATCTGCTCTGTGCAGTGTTGCCAACTTGGCGACTTTTTCGATATATTTAGGGAAAATCACCATCCCATAGCGACGTTGTGCTGAAAAAGCTACTAGCAAGAAATCTAGATTTTTTTTAATTGGTTTGGAGACTTACAATTCTTTCGATTGGTTAGGAGACTCGCATCATTTACACAAGTTTCCAAACCAATAGAAAAAGTGTAAGTCTCCAAAACAATAGAAGGAATATTACATTGACCTGGGGTGCTGTGCGCCTCTTTTGCTGATTGTGAAATGCTCCTAGAAAAGTAGTTAGGAGGAATTAAAGTGACTATGGAGTATGCACAATGTAAATCTGGAAATTGGGTGAGAAGGAAGCCAACAGTAGTGGACTTAATAGGGCAGGGAAAGCGGTGTCAATGGGCATGAATCTAGGCACATGGAGTTTAGCCATGCGTTGCTTCCATCAATGTTATCATGTTGCATTGCTGGGCGGTGTTGCTCTTGGAACTTGTTAGACTTTAGCATACTATGTACATTTTACCACAGTTGTTCTATGTTGGTAAATCTGCTTCCATTCGTTCTGCTGCCCATATTTGCATATTGCATGTTATGCACGGTCACGCAAACAATGCCGTTGGTAACTTCCAGGAATACATGCACATTGTTTTAATGATACATTAATATGGGCACTGGTCCCTCAGCAATCACTCATCATGCACATGGCCGATTATACAAGTTAGGCGATGGTGCAATTTAGCTACTTCTACCTACTTTTAGGACAGCCAATAGCTAATTTCCTTACTAACCAGCGTACTCGCACAGACCAGATTACATCACTGAGGCGAGCATCCAAGTTCGCTGAGAGTCAAAGACCCTGTGATTGACCAAAAAGCAGAATCCATTTCGAAAACACAATTATCCACGAGCCCCCACCTTTCCGGGCTATTTATAATCACGTTTAATCCAATCAGCATATCATGAACAAATTAGAAACCACGATCGAGTCATGCCATGTTCCTAAACTGTAACTTCTGTGGGGAAGAAAAATGTTAATTTTGTGCACGTAATAATGTCTTGCAAACGTTCTTTGTTATATAGAAGCACTTCTTACATTGCCAACTATTACTGTTTCCTTAAAGAATTCTATATACCAATGTTATTTCTGGCAAAAAAGAGAACATACCATCTGTATGAGGATATCTGTATTTATCTTCCTGATTCTGCGTTAAGTAATGTTTTGGCGTAAATGATAACGAGGCACATTTGGGTACAATGCCCACAAATGTAATGAAAACAGGTGGAGCAGATTGTTTGGACAAATTATATCACCTTCAAGAGCGGCCCATCTGTATTATTGCCATGAGGAAACTTGTATTTAGGGCGACACATCAACTAATAACATTAGCACAAGATCACCACACCGAACACATTGTTTTCACATGCATAAAAGTGAGTAAAAGTAAGGTAAGATGCATTGAAAAACATTTATAATTGATCACAGTTTGCTTAACAGGAGCATTTTTCCATTGTACAGTACTTTATAATCTTAGAAAAACAACACAGAAATCACGCTCAACCCTTAAAAATAACCACACAAAACGAATCCTGCAAGCTCTCATTGACAGTGTAATGCTCGTCAAAAGGAAATTGTTTATAATAATTTTAACCAGAATCAAACCACTAACACAATTAACAGTGAACTCCAAAAACTACTTTGAAACATGCCAATGGCAACAAAGATACCTTGGAAACTACTCTGCAGATAAGTGCATTCATACAACCAACGCAGAACCCTAGTTCAATGAAAAGGCATACATACAAGAGCATAAAAACCTAATTGCCATACATAGCAGTGGTCGAGGGTATTACATTTATAGACAACACCATTATGGCAGAAGAAACACTCATTGAAAAAATCAACTCTCCAATCCACTAAAGCAATCCGTCCAGTCTACAAATGCCCCTGCACCTCAATGTGTAATGTACAAAAGCAATCCTTCAAAGCATTATGCCAATTCCTCTATCACTATGTGAAAGTAAAACAGAAAACTAGAATAAAAACTTTGCAGACCATTGACTCCTCTCCAGTGCAAAGTGACACTGGACTGCGAGGACATTCATTAGCACCTTGCACCACATCAAAATATTAGCAACACAACATTCCACTCTACGGAACCTTGTCCACAAACTGTACTATGCAAAAAGTCCTGCTTTACAACTACAGCACTGCACCCCTGCGATAGCGGCTGTGTAGTTATGTTTGAGTTGCTCATCTCAGAGGAAGAGCACTTTTTGAGTGGCTTATAATTTTGCTCCCCTTGAACGAATCCTTACCAAATTTTGCAAAAAAAGTGATTTTTTGGCATGTTTGGTGAGGTTTTGTAAAGGGGGGCAACGTTGTAGGGGGATCCCAGATTTTTTTTTTCGCCATGGACATAATGGAAAAAGATTTTGCTCACACCTACAGTCCAAATCACTGGACGGATTTGAACCAAATTTGCAGCAGTAGGGGCAGCTTGGTCCCAGTGTGCTTTTGTAAATTTGGTGAAAATCCGTTCAGTATTTTTTTTTAAAACAGCCAAAATGTAGGTGCCTAAAAATGTGTGGTATCTGGCTCCGCTCCGCAAACTCACTTCCCTGTTCTCTCCACAGACAGGACTCCGATTGGATAGAATGACAACATAAAGTCTGCACACATAAGATGTGCTCAACAATTGGCTGGAAGAAAGTATGAGGTGTGTCACATTTTCCGGATGCACCCACCATGTTGGATCCGCGGATAACCGTGGATAGCACGGCGGTGAACAGGGCCAAAAACCAATTTTGGGGAGTCTGCTGGGGGGAAGAGGGGCTGAAAAGTGTGGGGGAGTGAAAGATGGGTCAAATGCTATATTTGTTTAGGAGGAAGAAGGCCGTGCTGTGATCACGGTGTCTGTGGACACAGCGGTAGTTCGCAAACAGAGGCTCAGGCAAACAGTTAATGTGGTGACTGTATGTAGGATTGATTAGGGTGGGGGAGTGGATTGTAGATCATATGAGGAAGAGAATAGAAATGGAGAGGGCTTCAGGTGGCGGGATTATGTGTGTGGGTTGTGGCTAGTGTTTATATTGTTGGGTGCAAGGGTGTGTTATGCTGTGTTCATTGTAACCAGCTATTACAGTCTTGGGTGCATGCGTGGAGGTGATGCACTGACGAGTCTATGGTGTGGCCACTCGTTACAGTATACAGTACTGTAATGGTATGTGTGAAAAAGAGTGGAGGGCCTCAGTTGACTGGCTTATTGGTCTACAGAGTGTTCTGTCTGGTTTCACATGCTTGAATGCTATGTGTAGTGTAATAGAAAGGGCCTCAAGCGGATGCCTTATGTGTTTGGGTTGTGGCCACTGGGCAGATTGTTGGGTATTTTGCTAAATTATGATGTATTGCTTTTGGGTAGTTAGTAGAGTATTGGGTGGAGAGGGCATACATAGAAGAGTTTGTCCATTGGCTGCCAGTAGTCTAATAGCATGTCAAGTGAAGTGGATAGGGCCTGAGGTGGCTATGTTATGTTTTTGGGTTGTGGCAAGTGGGCAGATGTTTGCATGCGTGGCTGTATTATGCTGCGGTGGTTGTGACCAGGGCCTAGAGCCTTGGGTGCATGGCCTCCAATAGCCAAGAGTTTGTGCACAGGCTGCAAGTAGTGTGATAGTATTTGTAAAAAAGGGGAGAGGGTGTGTGATAGTTTGTTTTTGGACTGTCTTCAGATTGTTAGGTTTATGATGTTCTATGCAGTGGGAGGTGATTGTGGGCAGTTACTATAGTGTTTAGTGTACATAACCAAGAGTTGTAGAGTCTGGCCACTGATTGAAGTATTGTAATAGTATGTCTAAAAAAAAGTGATCAGGGCCTTAGGTGGCTGGTTTATTGGATGTAAGAGTTTGTTGAGTGCTTGTATGTCCTTGACATCTATATGTACAGAAGTGGACAGGGTCTCAGGTGGTTGGCTTATCTGTGTGGGTTGTGGCAGTGTATAGATTGCTGGGTGCATGGCTGTTTTATGCTGTGGTGATTGTGACTAGCTACTAGACTATTCGGTTTCTGGGTGGAGGGCATGCATTGAAGAGTATGTACACTGGTTGTAAGTATTGTAATAGTATGTGTATAAAAGTGCACAGGGTGTATGTTAGGTGGTTTGTTGGAATGTCTCAAGATTCTTGGGTGTATGATATAGTATGTAGTGGGAGGTAATTGTGACCAGCTACTATAGTCTTGGGTGCCTGGCTGGAGGTGATGCAGTGAAGAGTTCAAGAGTGTGTCCACTGGTTGAAGTACTGTAATGGTATGTGTCGAAGAGTGGAGAGGACCTTAGGTGGCTTGCTTACTGCACCCAACAGTGTGGTGATTTTTTGCATGTATTGTAATACTATGTGTATAGAAGTGGCTATGGTCTCAGGCAGTTGCCTTATGTGTGTGGGTTGTGGTGAATGTACAGATAGTTTGGTGCATGGTTGTATTATGGTGTGTTGATTGTGTTAGCTAATAGAGTCTTGGCTGAATGGCCAGAGGCCATGCACCCAAGAGTCTTTTCAGTGGCTGCAAGTACTGTAATAGTTTTTGTATAGAAGTGGATAGGTTGTGTGGCAAGTGGTTTGTTGGAGTGCCTGCCTGTTTTGGGTGTATCATGCACTGTGCACTGTGGGAGTAATGTTATAGTATGTGAAGTGAAGTGACCAGATGTTTTCATGCATGGCTGTATTATGCTGTGGTGGTTGTGGCCAGGGCCTAGAGTCTTGGTTGCATGGCTGGAGGCCGTGCATCCACATAGTCTTTTTAGTGGCTGCAAATAGTGTCCAGTGGGATACAACTAGCTTGTGTGCCAAGTGATTTGTCGGAGTGTACTGTGTTTTTTTGGGTGTATCATAGACTGTGAAGTGGGTGGGAGTAATGTTATACTATGTGAAGTGAAGTGGACAGCGGTTTAGGTGGATGAGTTATGTATTTGGGTTGTGGCCGTTGGGCAGATTGTTGGGTATTTCATTGTATTATGCTGTAGTGGTAATGGGCAGTTAGTAGAGTCTTGGGTGTGGAGCCAACAGTCTGTGCACAAGTTGGAAGTATTGTAACAGTATTTGAACTGAAGTGGATAGGGTCTCAGGTGGCTGTGCTATGTGTGTGAGTTATGGTTAGAGGGTAGATGCTTGTATGCATGATTGTAGTTTTGTTTTGGTGGTTGCGGTCAGGCCCTAGACTATTGGGTACATGGCTGGAGGCTGTAGGCTGTAAGCCTTAAACCCAAGAGTGTAGGGCCTGGCTACAACTATTGCAGTATAATACAGGTATGCACTGAACATTGTTATACAGGTATATGGTTTGTACTAATATGCGTACAGAATGAAATGTGTAAATTAAAAAGAAGTATGACACCAATCATTGTATACTTACTGTTTGCATTGTTGAGGCTCTATGCAGTTCTTTGCATGGTATGTGGACATGTAGCAGACATTGTTCTTTCATTCTGTGTGATAAAAGAAAGCATAACATGTTAGGGTAGCTACTTTGTAATGTGTTATTGCAAAATTAGTACTTCACAAGTACTATGCTTCAAACAAGGGTAATGTGTGATGTGCTCAGTTCCTGTGTTTGTTTGCATAATCATTGGGGCTGTGGGAAAAAAATCCATGCAGAATAAAAAAAAAAACTTTCTAGGTTTATTGCTGTTATGCGGCACATTCTGTTTCGGTGATGTGTGCACTCATTATAGGAATGGTTAAGGTGTCCTATTGTAGTACGAGGAATTGAAAAGGTGTATGGTTTTTGTTTAGGAAGTGGTGGTACTATGGTTGTAGTTAGATACCAGTTGTCGGATTCTAACTGTTTATTTGTTAGTGCCTTTTAGCAGTATTTATTTATGCTTTTGGTTGTTGATGTTTTGTAAGTACAGTGGTATTGCACAGTAATGTTGCAGAATTTTGTGGGCAGGTAGATACCTGTTGGCATATTCTAACTGTTGATAGTTTTGAAGTTGTTGAGGGTATGTTTATACGTAATAAGTGTTGAAGGGTTTCCTCAGAAAAACTTTCATTTTTGCTGGGGGATTTCTTATTGTGCAGTAATGGGAAGTTATGTTGCAGTATTATGGTGACAGTCAGATACCAGTTGGCGTATTCTAACTGTTTACAGTTTCTCACTTCTGCAGGGTATGTTTTCAAGCGTGTTCATTTGTGTTGGTGGATGTGCATTTTCACTCTTCTGAAGTGCTTCTGTAGAAGTATGGGTGTAGTTGCAGTTGATGTCTATTAGTTGCATTGGTTTGGGCATTGTTACATAGCTGTTGCCTTATTCTACCAGTTGGTGGGTTCAAGGTTAGTGAGGACAGTTTTTAGATGCTCATACTCTGATTAATGAGTACCTTTTGGTTTCAAGAATATTAAGTAAGCGTTTGCAAGATTTGCTGGTAATCTCTGTTTCAGAGTAATGGAAGTATCATTGCATTCAAACCATCCACAATTTTTGTTAATGTATGCATTATAGTGACTGTATGGTAGATTATGCCTACTGTTATGAAGGTGTTCTTGCCAAGTGATACTTGTCCATGTGTGAAGCCAGTAAATTTGCAGGTGTTTTTGTTACTATCTGCATTGTAACATAAAAGCATTACTTTTACGTATTGGCTATGTGGCTGTATCTGTAAGGTGGAACGATTATGGGAATTGTGAGTAGTACATAATATGCCATGGTTTGCATTTTTTATGAGCTGCTGAAATTGAATGGATATACAGTTAGGTATAGATACATACACAAAGCGCTCATTAGGGACTTTTGCATGCATTACATGGTTACAGAGAGTGCATGCATGTTTCCAAATGTATGAAATCTGGAAGATTTCCCTCATAGGTATGTCTTTGTTTTACATTACTTGTAGCAAGTACATTAGACATTCTTGTGGCTCTTCTTGTGTGTTTATAGTGAATCTCACCATTCCTGAACAATAGTCCAATTCCTACCTTATTCCAGAAACACTGTAAATGTTGTCAAGATTGTTTGTTGCATTTCTGTGAAGGAATAACATTTGCAAACACAATTGGTCTGTGCCGTTTAAGTAAATGTTTTCAACAATTGGTGGCAATTGCAATGGAACATAGATTGCCACATTTGAACAGCAATTTACACCAGTTGTATTGGAAAATCTGAATGGACCAGACAGTTCTGTGTTAGAGTGATTTTATGGAAGAGCAAGTAGTTTCTTTGAAGAGGTAGTTGTCTTTGTGCAGTTTGGTACGCATTTGTCTTTTCAGTACATCCTTCTTTGGTTGTGGTAATTGATGAAGTACCAGCTGCTTTCAATTCCTTTGATGGCAATGTTGTCAGATCATGTATAAGTTGAGTTTGCACTAGTTTACTTTTACAAAGTTTGCATTTTTGAGGAACAGGGTACATTTTGAGATGGGGTGGGTAAGGAATGTGAGCATTGACTCTACTTGCATCAAAATTGACTAGAAATAGTCGTTCAAGTGCATGTAGGCATGACAGTGCTATGTAACTCATTCCTTCTTTAAAGAATGTGCTGCCAACATCAATCAATGCTTGATCTAGGGTTAGACCTTGTGATTTATGAATGGTGGCTGCATATGCTAGAAACAGAAAACTGTTCTCTGCGTACATACATGTCTTTTAAAAGAAGGAATTGGTCCTTTGAGATTGCTATCCTTTTAACTTCTGAAAGTTTGTCAAAGTGAACATTGACAAACTGAATGTTGTTGTCAAATGGGTATGTCTGGAAGGCAACAACTGTACCAAGTGCTCCATTAGCTAATCCTTGCTCCCCGTCAGGCTTACACTTTATCATCACTCTACAGTTTAAACACAATGTTAACAATCTCTCTAAACCAGTTGTGTTAGAGCTAGAGTTTTCTAAGGTACTTAGTCGTGCTGTGGCTTGTTGACACATATGTAGTGTCATACCGTGCACGTCCAGTTTGTCTGTGGAGTACATTTGCACTAATGGTTGCATTTCTTTTTTCAGCATTGTTTTCATTGAATTGTGTGCAGCTTGCAAGAGTTGGCATTAAAGATATACAGTTTACATTTGTGTGTGCTAATTGTTCCATGACATCAATAGCACATGTGTTATGGCCGTATAGCTCATGTGTGCGTCTGGTATTTAATATAGACTGTGCTTCCTTAGATAGTTCACCAATCTGAATACTTTTCAAAATGTTGGCATAGGTGAGGTCTGCAGACTGACACATGTTTTCAGTTAGTTTTTGTATTGTTGCCAGAGATTTACATTTCCTATGCTGCTTTTACAGCACAGTTTGTGTCCTAAGCTTTTAAAAATAGGTTCACCTTTCACTCATGTTAATTGAAGAAGGTCTCTCAAAACGATAGCATGTTTTCCTCCAAAGAGTTTTTTGTAGTCTATTTTAAGGACCTCTTGCAATCTGAGGTGAATCAAAGCCAACATTAAGTTGGAGACAATGCTCACTTCATCTATTAGCAGCATTTGTATTTGTTTTAAAACTCTGCGTAGCTCCATAGCAGCTTCTGCTGAAAGTTTGTAGTAGTCTAAGTTGTTTTGGTGTTCTACTGGAAGGAGTAACAATCGTTTTAAAGTGACACCACCTATGTTGTAGGCAGAGTGGGGGCAGTTACAACAGCTGAAAGCTTGTTGTTTGTAAATTGTTGGAGGAACTTGTTGATGATTTTTATTAAGAATGCTTTGCCTGAACCAGCTTGACCACTTACATACTGCAGTATAGGTTTATAGTCTTGACTGGTACAAGTTTTAGTTGCATGCTGCACACCATGTTGAATTTCTTTAGTTACTTCTTGGAAATGCTCTGCTGATCATTGTTTAATTGTGATTTCAGTAAAGCAAAGTCTTCTACAGATTGCTCTTACTGACACATGGTGTTTTCTACTTCAGTCATGGCTAATTTTGCCTCATTTGCTATGAGTGGATGTTCAAGTGGTTCTTGGCTTCCTGTTAGATAAGGTTGATTGCTGTCAGGAGTGTCTATATTTAGTTGTGACTGGATTCTTCTTCTTGTTGGCATTCATTGTCCAACATGTTTTTGTAGTGCGTAAAATGTATATCTGTTATAGAGCTTTCACTTGCATCTTCACAGGAGGCATGGGTCCAATAAATCCTCTTCTTTTCTACATGGTTTAAAAAGTTGCAGTAGGGCCATGTGATACAGTTTTTTTATATTGAGGAGTTTTTAATGATAGTTTCATATGATTAATCAGGCTGTGTTTGGTAAGTTTTACCAGGCTGCCCTCACAACCTTTGATTATGTATTAACTTTTTTCCTCATCTGGTTTAATATTATTTTTGTATGCAAAGTTTTGGGCTATGTGGTATGGGGACATGGTTTCCAACGCAGTACTCCTGTTTAGGGTACTATGTGTCCAGTAAGTAGTTTATCAAAATGCCCTGGTTGTTCGGATCATTTGTGGCTATTGTTACTATGTCTTCGTATGATTTTAGAACTCTTTATCTACATGCAGCAGTACCAAGGCTTAGCCAGGCTATGTTTTCAGATTTCCCGGTTAAACGGTCTGCAGCTTCGTAGCAGCCAAATTCTCTATGGGAGAGCATTTTTATGCCGAAGCTGTACAATTTCTGTGACAGGGATTTTTTGGATGATACGTCATCCCAGAGGTCTTTCAGCTCTGTTTTCTCTGCTTTGGTTAAGTAGGCTGTGACATATTGTGCAACAGCAGTGGAATTGTCTGAAATGTACTGCACATCTGTATTTGCATTACATAGGAAGGCAATGATTGCATTGTAATCATTGATGCACTTTGATGCTTCTGTTCTTTTTATGCAGTATGTGTTCTTAGGTGATTTGCCTTTCACACTGTGTCTAACCGAAAAGGTGTTCACTTACCCTGTTGCTGAAACTGGTCTAGGGAAACCAAAGCGGCATTAGGTGTAGTATTATCTTTGTTTTTATATTTGGTTAAGTAGGCTGTGACATATTGTGCAACTGCAGTGGAATTGTCTGAAATGTACTGCACATCTGTATTTGCATTACATAGGAAGGCAATGATTGCATTGTAATCATTGATGCCCTTTGATGCTTCTGTTCTTTTTACGCAGTATGTGTTCTTAGGTGATTTGCCTTTCACACGGTGTCTAACCGAAAAGGTGTTCACTTACCCTGTTGCTGAAACTGGTCTAGGGAAACCAAAGCGGCATTAGGTGTAGTATTATCTTTGTTTTTTTATTTGGTTAAGTAGGCTGTGACATATTGTGCAACTGCAGTGGAATTGTCTGAAATGTACTGCACATCTGTTTTTGCATTACATAGGAAGGCAATGATTGCATTGTAATCATTGATGCACTTTGATGCTTCTGTTCTTTTTACGCAGTATGTGTTCTTAGGTGATTTGCCTTTCACACTGTGTCTAACCGAAAAGGTGTTCACTTACCCTGTTGCTGAAACTGGTCTAGGGAAACGAAAGCGGCATTTGGTGTAGTATTATCTTTGTTTTTTTATTTGGTTAAGTAGGCTGTGACATATTGTGCAACTGCAGTGGAATTGTCTGAAATGTACTGCACATCTGTTTTTGCATTACATAGGAAGGCAATGATTGCATTGTAATCATTGATGCACTTTGATGCTTCTGTTCTTTTTACGCAGTATGTGTTCTTAGGTGATTTGCCTTTCACACTGTGTCTAACCGAAAAGGTGTTCACTTACCCTGTTGCTGAAACTGGTCTAGGGAAACGAAAGCGGCATTTGGTGTAGTATTATCTTTGTTTTTATAGTTGTGCCGACAATATTTGCCACACTTGTGTCTTTAAAACTGCAAAAATGTTATATGTAGGTCGCTATGTGTATTTTCTCAAGGGATTTCTCAAGTGGCATATTTGTGAATGAACTGCAAAACAGGGGCATCAATGTTCTGACCAAATTTAGGAGCATCTTTTATCCACAAAAGCATGTGTATGTGTGATGCTCCTCTGGCTTGATATATGTTTCTCCAAAAGAAGTGTTCCACTTCTCAGAGAGGAGGAACTGTTTTATTACAAATGAAGTGCAGCATGGCAATAAAGCGATGATGGAAGTATCTTGATACATTTACAGGATCACGAGAGCAGAGTTTTCCTTGTGTTTTTATGTTTATATTTGCTTTGTTTTCATTTGATATGTGTAGGAAATCGTGAAAGTCTTCCCATGCATACTCTGCACAACTTAAAGTCACAAACCATGTGGGCGGGCCAAGGTTGCGTATCATACATCTTAAATCTGCTGCGTGATGTTAGAACCAGTATTGCTTTGTACCATGTATGTTTTCTAAAAGATTTGTACTACTTGACTGTAAAACTACATCTTTTTCTTGCACCTTTTGAAGTAGTTGTGTAACAGACATATTTTGAAAATTGGAACCTGTTTTCAATGTGTGTGTAACTCCATAACATAGAGTTGCTAGTTCACTTTCAAAGAGGAGATGAAATATGTATTAAACGTTTTGTCTGAATCTGGGGTCTTCAGAATACATTTGTAAAGACTGGTATTCTGATACTGTTCTTTATTTGCATCTTTCATCCTACCTTCCACCATTTCCAGAAGGAAAAAGTAGAGGAAAGGCTTGTGCTTCTACACTTGTTTTCCCATATGCTGATTGGAGATCCTTTGGCTTGTCACATTTGATAAGTTTTCAATGCATCGTCTATGGTGTCTTTGCAGTGCAGTGGGTGAATTGTATAGTAGTCTAAAATATTGGAGGCTGTAGTAGGATCTAGAAGTTCAAATTGGCCAGAATTATTTTGGTGGTTTCCCTTAGGTTTTCTTCAATGTGTATTTCTTTGTAGTGTTCATTGTTGTCTTGTTGGTATTCAGGGCTTCCCTAACTTTATGTAAGTATACTAGTTGCTGCCAAATTTGTTTGTCTTTTGTAGGTACGCCATTCACTAGGATTATCAAACATTGATTTATTTATTTATTTATTTATTCACATTTGTAAAGCGCACGTACAGCCCAGGGGTATCGTGGCGCTTGTTACAGGAGTTTGCAAAGAATGTTCATTGGTGCGGTTACATCCGACCAGAAGGTCTCTTAGTTATAGGTTACAGTTAGTCGACATGTGCTTTGAGCATACAGAAACACAGAAAACAAAGCATGTTATGTTGGTTAAGTGAAGAGATTGAGTGCTTTGCGGAACGCAAGATGGTATTGAATCATTCTGAGGCTAGGCGAGAGGACATTCCACTGTGAGGCAGCTATCGTAGGGAAGCTGGATCCTCCTGCGCGGATTTCTTTGGTTTTGGGCACCTGGATAAGGTTGGAGTAACCCTCCCTAATGGGGTCTTGCGGCTGTGTGTTTGACAATCCTCTGTACAAGGTATGGAGGGGCAGTATCATGGAGGCATGTGTGTGCCAGTGAAAGAGTTTTGAACATGATTCTCTGTTTGACTGGGAGCCAATGGACTTGTCTCCTGATTTCTGAGATGTGTTCTTTCCTTGAAGTCCCAGTGGCTGCTCTGAGGGCATTGTTTTGCGCTATTTGCAGTTTAGAAAGGTTTTTACATGACGTTCCAAATGGTAGGGCGTTGCAGTAATTTAATCTAGATCCAATGATGGCTCTAGCTATGGTGAGGCAGCTATGTTGTGAGAGGAAAGGTCTGGCTGCATTAACGATTTTGGCGTAGTAGGCTGATGAGGTGGAGATAGCATTTACTTGTCTGTCCATGATGAGGTTTGAGTCTAGGTAGACGCCTAGTGTTTTGACATGGTCAGACACTTTGATAGGTGCATTGTCGATGGTGAAGGAGGAGTATTCCTGACTGAGGTTACCCAGGGTGGTAGGTGAGCCGATGAGTAGGAGTTCTGTCTTTTCACTATTTAAACAGAGCCAGTTGTCGGCCATCCATGATTGGATGGTTGAGTATATATTGGTAAGATTGGCCATGTCAGTCTTGTAGTCACCTGTGAGAGGGATTAACACCTGCGTATCATCCGCATAATTGGTGTATGAAATACCCATGGCATCCAGGATGCTGAACAGTGGCCTGGTGAACAGGTTATAGAGGGTGGGTGCTATGCAAGATCCTTGTGGGACTCCACATGTAAGTAGGCTCGGTGCGGCAGTGGCCGAGTCCGAGAAGACTTTCATAGCCCTGCCTTGGAGAAAGGAGGTGATCCAGTCGCGTGCTTTGTGTGAGAAGTTGGCTGCAGAGGCAAGGTGGTGGCACAATGTGTTGTGGTCGACCAAGTCGAACGCAGCGGATAAGTCGAGGAGTAGGAGAAGTGCAGGTTTGCCTAAATCCCTCAAGTCATCCATTTGTTTTTTTAGATTGAGGAGGGCTGATTCTGTGCCATGTCTTGGGCGGAAACCTGATTGGCGCAAGCCAAGGAGTTGGTTTTCTTCAAGGTGTTTTTGGACTTGCATATAAGCTGCTTTGTCGAGAATTTTTAGCAGGAATGGGACTGTGGTGATTGGTCTGTAGTTACTGGGGACAGTGGGGTCGAGTGTTGGTTTTTTGATTAATGGGAAAACCCAAGCTTCTTTGAGATCTTTCGAGACAAGGACTGATCTGAAGGAAGCATTGATGAAGGGAGCAAGGGCTTAAGAGGAGTCTTTGATAAGTTGGGCAGGGCAGGCATCCCCTTTGCAGTTGGAGGGTTTTATAGACTTAAGCAGGGTGATGGCTTCTGCTTCCGTGATGTCTCTAAATTCGAATGGGGTGGAGGATTTAGGTGCTGGTGAGGCAGGCACTTTATTATGCTGGCTAGCAATTAGCTTTTCTAGCATTTTTTGGTGGCCAGTGATTTTGGCCTGCAGGCTGTCAAGTTTGTCTAGTATTGCAGATTGAATGCTGTTACACCATTTGGCATCTTTGATAAGCGTGGGAGGAGGAGTCAAGGGTTTTTCCAATTCTCTGAAGATGGAGAATATTTCCTTGGAGTTGGATTTGGCGTCATTGATTCTAGTGTTAAATGAGAGGGCTTTGACTTTGATGACATTGTTTTTATATGACCTTGAGATGATTTTGAAGGCTTCCCTGTTTATTTCTGAGGGGTTTGCTTTCCATGTGGAGAGGGTGGATCTTTTTTTCTGAGCGTTGCTTGAGTAGGTCATTGGAGAACCAGGAATTAGAGTGCTTTATTTTCTTGGCTTTCTGAGGGTTAGGGGAGCAATTGCGTCTATGGCTTTGGTGATGACACTTTTGTAGGTGCTTGCGAGAGTTTCTGGGTTGTCGGAGGTGGGCGTTTGTAGCGCGGGGATCATTAGGAACGGGGCCAGGTTTTCTACTGTAAGTTTACGTGAACTCCTGGTGAATGCTGCAGGGCAGGGGGTCAGAGTGGGTGCGGAGTCTTTTTTAGTGGCGAGGTTGAATTGGATATAGTGGTGGTCAGACCAAGGGAGGTGGGTGTTGGCGGTGACCAGGATGGCGCAGTTGTGCTGGCTAATCCAGTCCAGGGTGCGTCCTTTGATGTGGGTGGGTTCAGTGATGGTAGGCGTGAAGCCAAGATTGGTAAGGGCTTTGTTAAGCACTTTAGCGTGCTGGTCTTTAGGGTCATTGAGGCCTAAGTTGAGGTCACCCAAGAGGATGGTTTGGGATGTTTTTTTTATATTGTCCGATAGAGCGTGGACAATGGAATCTTGGAAGTCAGTGCTGGGGCCAGGTGGTCGGTATACAATATGCATAGGTGTGTGACACATTGATTTTAAGTGGGAGGTAGTCACAGTTGAGTCCATTTAGTCCCTGGTGTGCTGGTGATTCCCTAATGCTAAGGGAGTTCATGGCTATGAGGGCGACGCCACCTCCTCTCTGGTTAGTGCAGTCTTTCCTGAAGATAGCATAGTCTGCTGGGATGGCTAGGGAGAGGGCAGGTCCTGATCTATTGGACATTGCATTCCTAGAGTGTCTACCTTTTCTTTCAGATCTAATGGCAAATAAACTACTTTGCCACAAATGCCTTTCACTAATTCCGAGGGAGGCAGTTTTGCTGTTTTTGGTTGAAGGCATATTATTGCTTGAAATGGGTGCACTGTTTGGATTATAATGCTCTCATGAGAGTTACGTTGTTGGAGTGGCTTTGGCAGTGGGAATATTTCTAAGTTATTAGTTATAGCCCATGAAGGTATTTGGTTGTTTTCAAGTTTTTCAGTGCAGTATCGGCAAAATATTGAGGAGTTAGTAATTTCCTATTTGTTTTCTTCTATAAAATAGAGAGCTAATTGGAACCGCTGGGATTCCTCATTGTCTTCTATTTTGTACACTATGTCTACAGTTTTGGTTCTCTTTTTATAAACAATTCTAAGGCAACACATACACACACGTGGGTTGATACTTCAGCAGATATGCTTTTAAACTTTAGCATTTCTTTTTTGTATGTGTGCCATAGAAGGTTACAATCTGAAAGGTTGTTGCTACTCTTTTCTAAAGGTACTGGATTTTCTAAGTGGTCTTCAGTTCCAAAATATTTGCTTTATATGGGGTCTATTTCTTCGAGTAGTTCTTTGGCTGTACCATGTAGGAGAATGTTATTTAAATGGTCTAGTGCCAAAGCAGGACTTTTTGCATAGTACAGTTTATGAACGAGATTTCATACAGTCGAATGGTGTGTTGCTAACATTTTGATAATGTGGAAGGTGCGTTTGCAATAAGTCCAGAGTGCAGGCTAATGAATGTCCTTGTAGTCCTGTGTATTTGTGCACTGGACAGGAGTCTATAGTTTGTAATATTTTAATTTTTTATTTGTCTTTACCTTTCACATACTGATTGAGGAACTGGCGTAAAGATGTGAAAGGTTTTTTGCAGGTTGCACATTGATGAGCATGGCCATTTGTATACTGTACGTATCGGTTTGGTGGAATGGAGAGTTTATTGTAAGTTTGTAGGGGATATTCTTGTGAGCAGCATTTCTTCTTTCATAAAGGAATTGTCAACCTCTTCATATCCTTGTCCACTGCTATGTATGGCAATTGTTTTTTTTTTGCTTTTGTTTGTATGCGTCTTCATTGAAATATGGCTCTGTGCTGGTAGTGTGACTCCACTCACCTGCAAAGATGTTTGCAAAGCTATCTATGTTGATATTCCATCTGTTGGTAAGTACTGGTTGTAATTTAGTAATTAGTTTTGTTAGTGGTTTCATTCTGTTAAAAACTAATATGAATAATTTCCTTTTGAGAAGGATTGCGCTGTCGATGAGAGCTTCCAGGATGAGTTTTCTGCGGTAGGTTTTAAGGGTTGAGCGCGACCTGTCCCCTTTTATTTCTAAGATTCTGACTGACTCTGTAGTGGAACATATTGTAAAATTATTTTTTGGAATGCTTACTTATGGCTACATCAACATTTATAGATGCATTGTTAGCACTAGTGGAAGTTGCAATCTTCTTAATTCATTTATTTTTATTTTTTCAATTTGTAAGAGGAGTAAAAGTCTCTTTCCTGCAAACTGCTTCCGTTTGGTTTGTTACTTCATTAGCTGTTTTGTTTTAACCTTTTGTAGAAATTCAAAGTTGCTTTTTGGTTGGCATTCTTAAGTGTCTGTTGGAGAAGAAAGGAAAGTGTGGGTTGGGAGGTTGTGCAATGTATACATGTGCACTTTGCATGAGTGTCTGAATATGACAGTAGGCATACATATAGAGGCGTGTGATTGTGGAATGGGCTGTTACTTCAGGTTGGAAAGGCTGTACTGGTATTTGTGTGTTACTATACTGGTGTTCAGATGACAATACAACGTGTGCACCTGCTGAGTTGCAATGAGTAAGAGTGAAGCATATGCTGTTGGGTTGATAGAATTGTGTAGCTTAGAATACATGCGCACTGTACTGTCTGTGTAATAGGCAGAACACTACGACAGTATTGCACTTACTTTGTTGGATGTGAACAGTAGGTGTCTTCTACGTTCTATTTTCCACTTGAGACGCCACTGGCTTTCAGGAGAGTGGTCTTCGCTGTAATTGCAAAAGAAGGAAGTTAGTACATATGTGTGTTAATGGCACAGTAATTGCATTTTGAGAACACATTATTTAAAGTTATAGAAGGATTTCTTGGCAGGAAGAGTTAGTGTGTCTGTGAAAGTGCACAGCTTTGTATATGAATGGGGAATTCAGAGCATCATCATCGTTGCTATGAGGGGCAGTGGTGTATTTATAAGTTTGGCTTATGAGGTGCACTTTTTCAGGTGTGTGTGTTGCTGTTGCACTATTTTTTTTGGGAAAAATGTATTAGTGCCAGTTGTAGTAGGGTGAGAAAAAGGCTCAGAAAGATGTACAGTTTGGAAAGGATTATGTTTCTGTGTGTGGAATTCCATTAACTTTCCCGTTCATAGATACTTGCTACCTGAGTGCAGACATCCTTCATGTTGTTTGATTTATTTATCCACATTTACAAATGGCACTGTTTCCAATATACGCATGTATTTGTTTGGTTTTGAAGCAATGGTGCGTTCTTTCAATTGTGCAAAGTATGTACTTGTCATGCATTGTGAACATGCATGCAGTTTCCCTTTTCCATGTGCAATTTGGGCTTTTCACATAGGACCTGCCTTTTCAACTAGCTGTAAAAGTGTTTCTGATGTGGTTTTACTTTTTGATTTATGAATACATCAGAGAGAGTGGTGATAAAATTGAAATATGAAGTGTGAAACAGTTATGTAAGTGGCCATTAAAAGAAAAGTTTGTAAGCACACAGCATTTTAAGTAAGTGCCACTTGATGTTGAGATGGGACAAATGACAGTATGATTTTTTAGTAGGTTATGCAAGGTAAGTGGCAGGTACCCTGTTCATTTGCATGCAATCTATGTAGATGCTCTGCTTTGGTAAGATACATGCAGTTTTCTTTTTCTGTGTGCATTGTAAGCATTTTATAGCAAGTGGGTTAATGGGGATAGTGGTTATAAAAATGGCAGAAAGGATGATGAGAATAACAGTTTTCACATTACAATGGCTTATATGGGGCAAAGAAATCTTGAAAGCACCCAGCATTGTAAGTCCCACTTGATGGTAGGAGATGGGACAAATGATTGTATGCTTATTGAGTAGGTTATGCAGGGTACGTGGCAGGCTTCCTTTTTAAATGCATGCAATCTATGTACATACCATGCTTTGGTAAGATACATGCAGTTTTCATTTTCTGTGTGCATTCTAGGCATTTTATAGCAGGTGTGTTAGCGGGGGGACTGGTTGTAAAAATGGCAGAAGGAATTAAGAGAATAACAATTTGTATATTACAGTGGGTGATATGGGTAAAAGAAAATGTTGAAAGCACACATTATTGAAAGTCCCACTTGATGGTAGGAGACGGGAGAAATTGTAGTATGCTTCTTGAGTAGGTTAAACAGGCTAAATGGCAGGTACCCTGTTCACATGTATTTGTAAAATATTTGGAAATATACACAATATATGTATATCTGTAGTTTGTGTTGATGGATTCAGATGTGGATAAATCTGGAAGCAGATAGGTTGGGGAGTTGTACAGTAATTTGTTCTGGAGGTGCTTTGCAATCAAAGCAGACTTGTAGCCAGAGTGTTCAACAGTAGATCTAAAGTGCGGAAGTGTGATCACAGAGGTAGATGTAGAGGTCTTGGATGAGCTTGGTTGATGGTTGTGTGACTGCTTATGTGTAGCCAATGAGGGAGTAGTGCAGAGAGTGATGTGGAAATGGAAGAAGGGCTTCCCCTGTGTTACAAGGTCCACAGACATGGCACTAGTCCACGGACAGGGCGTGTCACACCCAGGGCGTCTCAGTTTGTGTGGCAAGGAAATGGTACTGGGGGATTAGCCAATCAGGTGTTGAGGGTGTGATTCATAGGGAGAAAAGGTAATCATTGTTTTCATTGCTGTGTGTAGTGAAGATGGCTGTGGTTGGAGGGATGGAGAGAGTGAATGTGTGGATGTTGGGAGATTTTTTATGACTAATCTGCAGAGGTATGCCGAGATATGTGGCATTTCTGGCAACCTTGGATTGGAGGGAGTGGAGGATTTATGGTGTGTGTGCCAGGGAGAAATGTGCAAGTATTTATATTTTGAAAAAATATGGCTGTTTTCAACAGTCTAGATGTTCTGATGATTAATTGTGGATGAATGAATTTGGGGTATGTGAGTGCAATAGCTTTGCAGGGTGCAGTGAATCAGTTGCCGAAGGCACTACTGCACCTCTTTCCATGTGCAAAGGTAATCATTTCCCAAATACCACCTAGGACTGTATGGGTTTGTCCTAGTGACTTTAATCCTCAACAAGACATAGGAAAGTGTTTTGTTAACCAAGGGATATTTTGTTTTATGTGTGCTGTTGGGATGTCATCATTCTCAAATGAGAACATTTTGGAGGATGGTGCACATTCTTTTTTGTGATGGCATTACTTTGATGGATTGTGGTAATAAAATATTTCTTAGTAATATTGAAAATACAATCTGAAGGTTTTTATAAAGTCATGTAGAGTGCCTTTAGTAGGTGTAGCAGAAAAAATCAGAAAAGCCTAAAAAAAAACTAAAGGTTCTTTTCAGAGCCACCACCAAAGAAGAAATGTGCGACCCCGGTTGCAATTTGTGTCCTGACCCTCATGAATTACACAATATGTGTGTGGACACCGTGGTAGTCCATGGAGTGCATGTGCCAAATTTGGGGCTTTTGAGGCTGGCAGGCATGTAAATGGGACTTTGGAGGCCAGGAGATTGGTCAATATGTTTTCCTGGGTGTGGTGTACAAGGAGAGACTGTGGTAGAAGGATTGTTTGCTGAGAGGATTGCAGATGGCTATGGCTATGGCTGTGTCTTTCAGGAAGCAGAGTGTCTGGAATTTTTAGGAGACTCTTGGATACATTTGTTGCAGGAGTATGCAAAGCATTGTAGAGTGGCTGCACATTTTGGATTCCATCAAGTAGATGTGCACTGGTATGGAGTGTGTGGAATCAAGTGGCTGGATTTGGTGACTCTATGTGCCACTTTGGTGACAAATCATCATCCAGACATTATTATTATTATTAATTGTGGAGGGAACAGTATAGGACATGTTCTGGCATCGCACTTCAGTTTGTAATGAAGGAGGAACTTGGGAACGTCAAGGACATGTTTCCAAACTCCCAAGTAATTTTTCTCACATTGCACAGAGACAGATGTGGCTGCGCTCTTCTTCATTTGGTCTGCAAATGGAGAAAGCAAGGCACAATGTTACAAGGCTGTTTGTGCCTTTTTGAGAGATGTTGGCATGTCCTCCTTCCGCAGTGAAAATCTTACATTCTGCAGCACAAACTTTTTTCGCAGAGATGGAGTCCATCTTATTGATGCTGGTAATCAGCTTTTTCTGTGAAATATTCTAAATGCATTGCAGCCGTTTTTGTACAGGAAGCATTTTTCCAGTAGGTGTTGGCTTGTTCCACCCTTCTAAAAAGAAACAAACACCACGAAAAGGCTCTTTTCAGAGTCACCACATTCCCTGAAGAAAATGCAATGTTTTTGAAAGTGCCAACCACTTCATTTTTTTTTAAGTCTGTTGACTGTCCACAGACCTATCAGAATGCCCAGGGCACTGTACCATTTCATTGACACTTCTATTTTTAAACTGTGAAAGGTGACTCTGAAAAGAGCCTTTTTTTTGGTTTATGTTGTTTTGTATTTATTTTATTTTTTATACATGACACATAAGGAAATGAAGGAAAGGGAGGGCAGGGAAGGGGCACCAACCACAGGGATGAGAAAGGGCAAGTCAAGAGAGGAAGATGTTGAGTGGGCCTCACTTGGTTAGGGGGCACTCTGTCATATGCTCCCAGACCAAAGCCTCAAAAGCACTCCAAAATAGATCACCCCTGAAGAGTACTGCATCGCAGAACATGCACAATACAGTGACCCTCGAAAGCTAAGGGTCTGCTGCATCATGTATGGCCTGCGAGGCTGGTTCAGGGATGCACTGCCCTGCAGGAGTGTCTCGTGTTGTGGCAGGAGCAGATATGGAGGATGTTATAGAGGAACTCAACCTACTACTTTGTTCAAAGGGGACCTTCCTCCAAACTGCCACCTTGTGGTTCGACCTCAGGTGTCACTGCATGAAGGTGGTTCCATAGCTGAACAGACCCGGTTTGACACGACTGAGCACCATTTTGCACTCAGTGCAGCGTACCTTGTCTACACGTGCCTTGGGTACCCCTCCAATGGTGGTAAAGAGCCTCCACACACAAGGCTCACAGTGGCTGGCAGTAGTAAGGACTTCCACAACCTCATCCTCGTCTTCCTCTTCATCCATCTCTACATCTCCACGCCTAACTCTAATACAAAAACATGTATCATGTTACTATCCAACATGGCAAGATTATGAAGATTGCACCTCTATCGCGTATGCTACACACAATGGCAATGTGTTTACATCAGTAGATTCCTATACTAGAAAGACCTCCATAATAAAATGCTATTTGTAGCAATGCATTCCTTAGCTGATGATATGTATCCCAATGACACCTGACACGTTTCTGTAACCGTTACAATAACAATCCCTGGTACAAACAAGTCATGCAAAGTAACTACACATGTGATGTCATCAGTGATGTCATCAATTACATTTGTGATGTCATATTTGATGTCATGGGTGTTAGTCATAGCAGGACACAGTGATGGTGCGAGTTATGGTTGCTTAGCTTACCATAACTGCTGAATTCCTTGTGTTTTTCGGTTTTACTTATAACCATAACATGCATAGGTTGTTATTAGTGCAAAGTAACTGTAATGTCCCTTTAAAAAAGGTTTTGCACTGAATTTGATTGGTTTTTCTTGGGACAACTGAACCATTACGTCCCTTTAACAATGTTTTTTCACTGAATTTGATAGGTTTTTACTAGCACAATTTAACCATAAAGTCCATTTAACAAAGTGTTTTCACTGAATTACATGGCCACGGTAGTGGCAATGGAGTTATGGTTAAGTTGGTGTTTCCATAGGAAGAGCACTTTTTGGGCGGCTTATGACATCACTCCCCCTGGACAAATCCTCACCAAATTCTGCAAAAAAAGTATATGGCCCACTCTGATTTTTTTTGCAAAGTTTGGTGAGGATTCGTCCAGGGGGGGAAAAGTTATAGGGGGGTCCCAAAACTTTTGTTTTTTCCCATAGACATAATGGGAAAAACTTTGCTCACGCCTACAGCCCAAACCGCTGGACGGATTTACACCAAATTTGCGGCAGGAGTGGCAGCTTGGTCCCGAAAGTGTGCTTTGCTTTATTTGGTGTAAATCCGTCCAGTAGTTTTTTAAAAAATGACAAATATGTAAGTGAAAAAAATTAGTGATATCTGTGTTCGCTTCACGGACACACTTCCCTGTTCGCTCCACGGACAGGACGGTGATTGGGCAAGCAGCTTGCTTGATGTCCACAGACATCTGACGTGCTCTCTCATTGGATGCGGTGAAAGCGTGCAGTGTGTCTGGCTTTAGAGACGCCCGCCATCTTTGTTCCTCGCATGAGAGGCTTTGTCAGCAGGAGCGGGATCTGCCGCCTGCACAGTAAGTCCGCCCACGCCCGTGTGTGTCTCCTGTTCCTCCCACCCCCGCTCACGCCCCATGTGTCCTTCTTGTCCCCCCCACCCCCACTCATGCTCCGTGTCTCTCCTGTTCCTCCTGCCCCCGCTCACGCCATCGGCACACGATGTCCAGTGGAGGGCCGAGGAGCGGGATCTGCCGCCTGCACACAAACACTGTGTGTCTCTCTCCTTTCTCCCCACCCCCGCATATGCCCCGTGTGTCTCTGTCCCTTCCCCCCACCCCCCGCTCATGCCCCGTGTGTCTCTCTCCCTCCCGTCGCTCATGCCCCGTGTGTCTCTCTCCCTTCCCCGCACCCCCCTCATGCCCCGTGTCTCTCTCTACCTCCCCCCACCACCGCTCATGCCCCGTGTGTCTCTCTCCCTCCCGCCCCACCCCCGCTCATGCCCCGTGTGTCTCTCGACCTCCCCCCCACCCCCCGCTCATGCCCCTTGTGTCTCTTTCCCTCCCCCCACCCCCGCTCATGCCCCGTGTGTCTCTCCCCCTCCTGCCCACCCCCACTCATGCCCCGAGTGTCTCTCTCCCTCTCTCCCACCCCCGCTCATACCCCGTGTGTCTCTCTCCCTCCCGCCTACCACCCGCTGATTCCCCGTGTGTCTCTCCCCCTCCCACCCACCCCCCACTCATGCCCCGTGTGTCTCTCTCCCTCCCCCACCGCCGCTCATGCCCCGTGTGTCTCTCCCCCTCCCGCCCACACCCCGCTCATGCCCCGTGTGTCTCTCTCCCTCCTCCCACCCCCGCTCATGCTGTGTGTCTCTCTCCTTCCCCTCACCCCCGCTCATGCCCCGTGTGTCTCTCACACTCCCGCCCACCCCCCCGCTCATGGATGTGTGTCTCTCTCCCTCCCCCCACCCCCACTCATGCCAAGTGTGTCTCTCTGCCACCCCCCACCCCCGCTCATGCCCCTTGTGTCTCTCCCCCTCCCGCCCACCCCCCGCTCATGCCCCGTGTGTCTCTCTCCCTCCCCCCCACCCCCGCTCATGCCTTGTGTGTCTCTCTCCCTCCCCCGCTCATGCCCCGTGTGTCTCTCAACCTCCCGCCCACCCGCCCGCTGATGCCCCATGTGACTCTCCCCCTCCCCCCACCCCCGCTCATGCCCCATGTGTCTCTATCCCTCCAGCTCATGCCCCGTGTGTCTATCCCTCCCTCCCGCCCACCCCCTGCTCATGCCCCGTGTGTCTCTCTCCCTCCCCCCACTCCCGCTCATGCCCCGTGTGTCACTCCCCCTCCCCCCAACCGTGCTCATGTCCAGTGTGTCTCTCTCCCTCCCCCCACCCGCGCTCATGCCCAGTGTGTCTCTCTCCCTCCCCCCCACCCCCGCTCATGCCCCGTGTGTCTCTCTCCCTCCCCGCCACCCCCGCTCATGCCCCGTGTGTCTCTCTCCCTCCCCCCGCCCCCGCTCAAGCCCCGTGTGTCTCTCCCCCTCCAGCCCACCCCCCACTCAAGCCCCGTGTGTCTCTCCCAATCCTGCCCACCCACGCTCAAGCCCCGTGTGTATCTCTCCCTCCCCCCACCCCCGCTCATGCCCCGTGTGTCTCTCCCCCTTCCGCCCACCCGCCCGCTCATGCCCCATGTGTCTCTCCCCCTCCTCCCACCCCCGCTCATGCCACATGTGTCTCTATCCCTCCCGCTCATGCCCCGTGTGTCTAAACCCCCGCTCATGCCCCGTGTGTCTCTCTGCCTCCCCCCACCCCCGCTCATGCCCCGTGTATCTCTCCACCACCCACCACCCGCGCTCATGCCCAGTGTATCTCTCTCCCTCCCCCCACCCGCGCACCCGCGCTCATGCCCAGTGTGTCTGTCTCCCTCCCCCCCACCCCCGCTCATGCCCCGTGTGTCTCTCCCCCTCCTGCCCACCCCCCGCTCGTGCCCCTTGTGTCTCTCCCAATCCTGCCCACCCCCCGCTCATGCCCCGTGTGTCTCTCCCCCTCCCAACCACCCCCCGCTCATGCCCCGTGTGTCTCTCCCCCTCCCGCTCACCCCCCGCTCATGCCACGTGTGTCTCTCTCCCTCCCACCCCACCCCGCTCATGCCCCGTGTGTCTCTCTCCCTCTCCCCCACCCCCCGCTCATGCCCCATGTGTCTCTCTCCCTCTCCACTACCCCCGCTCATGCCCCGTGTGTCTCTCCCCCTCCCCCCACCCCCCGCTCATGCCCCGTCTGTCTCGCTCCCTCCCCCCAACCCCGCTCATGCCCCGTGTGTCTCTCTCCCTCCCCCCCACTACCGCTCATGCCCTGTGTGTCTCTCTCCCTCCCCCACACCCACCTTCATGCCCCGTGTGTCTCTCCCCCTCCCGCCCACCCCCGTTCATGCCCCGTGTGTCTCTCTCCCTCCCACCCCATCCGCCCATGCCCCGTGTGTCTCTCGACCCCACCGCCCCCCGCTCATGCCCCGTGTGTCTCTTTCCCTCCCCCCCACTCCCGCTCATGCCCCGTGTGTCTCTCCCCATCCCCCCACCCCCGCTCATGCCCTGTGTGTCTCTCTCCCACCCCCCCACCCCCGCACATGCTCCTTGTGTCTCTCCCCCTCCCGCCCACCCCTCGCTAATGCCCTGTGTGTCTCTCTAGATCCCCCCACCCCGCTCATGCCCCGTGTGTCTCTCTCCCTCCCCCCACCCCCGCTCAAGCCCCGTGTGTCTCTCCCCCTCCCGCCCCCACACCCGCTCATGCCCCATGTGTCTCTCCCCCTCCCGCCCACCCCTGCTCATGCCCCGTGTGTCTCTCCCCCTCCCGCCCACCCCCCGCTCATGCCCCTTGTGTCTCTCCCCCTCCCACCCACCGCCCGCTCATGCCCTGTGTGTCTCTCCCCCTCCCCTCACCCCCGCTCATGCCCCATGTGTCTATCCCTCCCTCCTGCCCACCCCCCGCTCATGCCCCGTGTGTCTCTCTCCCTCCCGCCCCCCCCGCTCACGCCCCGTGTGTCTCTCTACCTCCCCCCACCCGCGCTCATGCCCAGTGTGTCTCTCTCCCTCCCCCCACCCCCGCTCATGCCCCGTGTGTCTATCCCCCTCACGCCGACCCCCGGCTCATGCCCCGTGTGTGTCTCTCTCACTACCCCCACGCCTGCTCATGCTTCGTGTGTCTCTCTCCCTCCCCCGCCCCTGCTCACGCACCGTGTGTCTCTCCCCCTCCCGCCCACCCCCCGCTCATGCCCCGTGTGTCTCTCCCCCTCCCGGCCACCCCCCACTCATGCCCCGTGTGTCTCTCTCCCTCCCCCACCGCCGCTCATGCCCCGTGTGTCTCTCCCCCTCCCGCCCACACCCCGCTCATGCCCCGTGTGTCTCTCTCCCTCCTCCCACCCCCGCTCATGCTGTGTGTCTCTCTCCTTCCCCCCACCCCCGCTCATGCCCCGTGTGTCTCTCACACTCCCGCCCACCCCCCCGCTCATGGATGTGTGTCTCTCTCCCTCCCCCCACCCCCACTCATGCCAAGTGTGTCTCTCTGCCACCCCCCACCCCCGCTCATGCCCCTTGTGTCTCTCCCCCTCCCGCCCACCCCCCGCTCATGCCCCGTGTGTCTCTCTCCCTCCCCCCCACCCCCGCTCATGCCTTGTGTGTCTCTCTCCCTCCCCCGCTCATGCCCCGTGTGTCTCTCAACCTCCCGCCCACCCGCCCGCTGATGCCCCATGTGACTCTCCCCCTCCCCCCACCCCCGCTCATGCCCCATGTGTCTCTATCCCTCCAGCTCATGCCCCGTGTGTCTATCCCTCCCTCCCGCCCACCCCCTGCTCATGCCCCGTGTGTCTCTCTCCCTCCCCCCACCCCCGCTCATGCCCCGTGTGTCACTCCCCCTCCCCCCAACCGTGCTCATGTCCAGTGTGTCTCTCTCCCTCCCCCCACCCGCGCTCATGCCCAGTGTGTCTCTCTCCCTCCCCCCCACCCCCGCTCATGCCCCGTGTGTCTCTCTCCCTCCCCGCCACCCCCGCTCATGCCCCGTGTGTCTCTCTCCCTCCCCCCGCCCCCGCTCAAGCCCCGTGTGTCTCTCCCCCTCCAGCCCACCCCCCACTCAAGCCCCGTGTGTCTCTCCCAATCCTGCCCACCCACGCTCAAGCCCCGTGTGTATCTCTCCCTCCCCCCACCCCCGCTCATGCCCCGTGTGTCTCTCCCCCTTCCGCCCACCCGCCCGCTCATGCCCCATGTGTCTCTCCCCCTCCTCCCACCCCCGCTCATGCCACATGTGTCTCTATCCCTCCCGCTCATGCCCCGTGTGTCTAAACCCCCGCTCATGCCCCGTGTGTCTCTCTGCCTCCCCCCACCCCCGCTCATGCCCCGTGTATCTCTCCGCCACCCACCACCCGCGCTCATGCCCAGTGTATCTCTCTCCCTCCCCCCACCCGCGCACCCGCGCTCATGCCCAGTGTGTCTGTCTCCCTCCCCCCCACCCCCGCTCATGCCCCGTGTGTCTCTCCCCCTCCTGCCCACCCCCCGCTCGTGCCCCTTGTGTCTCTCCCAATCCTGCCCACCCCCGCTCATGCCCCGTGTGTCTCTCCCCCTCCCAACCACCCCCCGCTCATGCCCCGTGTGTCTCTCCCCCTCCCGCTCACCCCCCGCTCATGCCACGTGTGTCTCTCTCCCTCCCACCCCACCCCGCTCATGCCCCGTGTGTCTCTCTCCCTCTCCCCCACCCCCCGCTCATGCCCCATGTGTCTCTCTCCCTCTCCACTACCCCCGCTCATGCCCCGTGTGTCTCTCCCCCTCCCCCCACCCCCCGCTCATGCCCCGTCTGTCTCGCTCCCTCCCCCCAACCCCGCTCATGCCCCGTGTGTCTCTCTCCCTCCCCCCCACTACCGCTCATGCCCTGTGTGTCTCTCTCCCTCCCCCACACCCACCTTCATGCCCCGTGTGTCTCTCCCCCTCCCGCCCACCCCCGTTCATGCCCCGTGTGTCTCTCTCCCTCCCACCCCATCCGCCCATGCCCCGTGTGTCTCTCGACCCCACCGCCCCCCGCTCATGCCCCGTGTGCCTCTTTCCCTCCCCCCCACTCCCGCTCATGCCCCGTGTGTCTCTCCCCATCCCCCCACCCCCGCTCATACCCTGTGTGTCTCTCTCCCACCCCCCCACCCCCGCACATGCTCCTTGTGTCTCTCCCCCTCCCGCCCACCCCTCGCTAATGCCCTGTGTGTCTCTCTAGATCCCCCCACCCCGCTCATGCCCCGTGTGTCTCTCTCCCTCCCCCCACCCCCGCTCAAGCCCCGTGTGTCTCTCCCCCTCCCGCCCCCACCCCCGCTCATGCCCCATGTGTCTCTCCCCCTCCCGCCCACCCCTGCTCATGCCCCGTGTGTCTCTCCCCCTCCCGCCCACCCCCCGCTCATGCCCCTTGTGTCTCTCCCCCTCCCACCCACCGCCCGCTCATGCCCTGTGTGTCTCTCCCCCTCCCCTCACCCCCGCTCATGCCCCATGTGTCTATCCCTCCCTCCTGCCCACCCCCCGCTCATGCCCCGTGTGTCTCTCTCCCTCCCGCCCCCCCCGCTCACGCCCCGTGTGTCTCTCTACCTCCCCCCACCCGCGCTCATGCCCAGTGTGTCTCTCTCCCTCCCCCCACCCCCGCTCATGCCCCGTGTGTCTATCCCCCTCACGCCGACCCCCGGCTCATGCCCCGTGTGTGTCTCTCTCACTACCCCCACCCCTGCTCATGCTTCGTGTGTCTCTCTCCCTCCCCCGCCCCTGCTCACGCACCGTGTGTCTCTCCCCCTCCCGCCCACCCCCCGCTCATGCCCCGTGTGTCTCTCCCCCTCCCGGCCACCCTCCGCTCATGCCCCGTGTGTCTCTCCCCCTCCTGCCCACCCCCCGCTCATGCCCTGTGTGTCTCTCCCCTTCCAGCCCACTCCCCGCTCATGCCCTGTGTGTCTCTACCCCTCCCCCCACCCCCGCTCATGCCCCATGTGTCTCTATCCCTCCCACTCATGCCCCGTGTGTCTATCCCTCCCTCCCGCCCACCCCCCGCTCATTCCCCAAGTGTCTATCCCTCGTTCCTGCCCACCCCCCACTCATGCCCCATGTGTCTCTCTCCCTCCCCCGCTCATGCCCCGTGTGTCTCTCAACCTCCCGCCCACCCGCCCGCTGATGCCCCATGTGACTCTCCCCCTCCCCCCACCCCCGCTCATGCCCCATGTGTCTCTATCCCTCCAGCTCATGCCCCGTGTGTCTATCCCTCCCTCCCGCCCACCCCCTGCTCATGCCCCGTGTGTCTCTCTCCCTCCCCCCACCCCCGCTCATGCCCCGTGTGTCACTCCCCCTCCCCCCAACCGTGCTCATGTCCAGTGTGTCTCTCTCCCTCCCCCCACCCGCGCTCATGCCCAGTGTGTCTCTCTCCCTCCCCCCCACCCCCGCTCATGCCCCGTGTGTCTCTCTCCCTCCCCGCCACCCCCGCTCATGCCCCGTGTGTCTCTCTCCCTCCCCCCGCCCCCGCTCAAGCCCCGTGTGTCTCTCCCCCTCCAGCCCACCCCCCACTCAAGCCCCGTGTGTCTCTCCCAATCCTGCCCACCCACGCTCAAGCCCCGTGTGTATCTCTCCCTCCCCCCACCCCCGCTCATGCCCCGTGTGTCTCTCCCCCTTCCGCCCACCCGCCCGCTCATGCCCCATGTGTCTCTCCCCCTCCTCCCACCCCCGCTCATGCCACATGTGTCTCTATCCCTCCCGCTCATGCCCCGTGTGTCTAAACCCCCGCTCATGCCCCGTGTGTCTCTCTGCCTCCCCCCACCCCCGCTCATGCCCCGTGTATCTCTCCGCCACCCACCACCCGCGCTCATGCCCAGTGTATCTCTCTCCCTCCCCCCACCCGCGCACCCGCGCTCATGCCCAGTGTGTCTGTCTCCCTCCCCCCCACCCCCGCTCATGCCCCGTGTGTCTCTCCCCCTCCTGCCCACCCCCCGCTCGTGCCCCTTGTGTCTCTCCCAATCCTGCCCACCCCCGCTCATGCCCCGTGTGTCTCTCCCCCTCCCAACCACCCCCCGCTCATGCCCCGTGTGTCTCTCCCCCTCCCGCTCACCCCCCGCTCATGCCACGTGTGTCTCTCTCCCTCCCACCCCACCCCGCTCATGCCCCGTGTGTCTCTCTCCCTCTCCCCCACCCCCCGCTCATGCCCCATGTGTCTCTCTCCCTCTCCACTACCCCCGCTCATGCCCCGTGTGTCTCTCCCCCTCCCCCCACCCCCCGCTCATGCCCCGTCTGTCTCGCTCCCTCCCCCCAACCCCGCTCATGCCCCGTGTGTCTCTCTCCCTCCCCCCCACTACCGCTCATGCCCTGTGTGTCTCTCTCCCTCCCCCACACCCACCTTCATGCCCCGTGTGTCTCTCCCCCTCCCGCCCACCCCCGTTCATGCCCCGTGTGTCTCTCTCCCTCCCACCCCATCCGCCCATGCCCCGTGTGTCTCTCGACCCCACCGCCCCCCGCTCATGCCCCGTGTGTCTCTTTCCCTCCCCCCCACTCCCGCTCATGCCCCGTGTGTCTCTCCCCATCCCCCCACCCCCGCTCATGCCCTGTGTGTCTCTCTCCCACCCCCCCACCCCCGCACATGCTCCTTGTGTCTCTCCCCCTCCCGCCCACCCCTCGCTAATGCCCTGTGTGTCTCTCTAGATCCCCCCACCCCGCTCATGCCCCGTGTGTCTCTCTCCCTCCCCCCACCCCCGCTCAAGCCCCGTGTGTCTCTCCCCCTCCCGCCCCCACCCCCGCTCATGCCCCATGTGTCTCTCCCCCTCCCGCCCACCCCTGCTCATGCCCCGTGTGTCTCTCCCCCTCCCGCCCACCCCCCGCTCATGCCCCTTGTGTCTCTCCCCCTCCCACCCACCGCCCGCTCATGCCCTGTGTGTCTCTCCCCCTCCCCTCACCCCCGCTCATGCCCCATGTGTCTATCCCTCCCTCCTGCCCACCCCCCGCTCATGCCCCGTGTGTCTCTCTCCCTCCCGCCCCCCCGCTCACGCCCCGTGTGTCTCTCTACCTCCCCCCACCCGCGCTCATGCCCAGTGTGTCTCTCTCCCTCCCCCCACCCCCGCTCATGCCCCGTGTGTCTATCCCCCTCACGCCGACCCCCGGCTCATGCCCCGTGTGTGTCTCTCTCACTACCCCCACCCCTGCTCATGCTTCGTGTGTCTCTCTCCCTCCCCCGCCCCTGCTCACGCACCGTGTGTCTCTCCCCCTCCCGCCCACCCCCCGCTCATGCCCCGTGTGTCTCTCCCCCTCCCGGCCACCCTCCGCTCATGCCCCGTGTGTCTCTCCCCCTCCTGCCCACCCCCCGCTCATGCCCTGTGTGTCTCTCCCCTTCCAGCCCACTCCCCGCTCATGCCCTGTGTGTCTCTACCCCTCCCCCCACCCCCGCTCATGCCCCATGTGTCTCTATCCCTCCCACTCATGCCCCGTGTGTCTATCCCTCCCTCCCGCCCACCCCCCGCTCATTCCCCAAGTGTCTATCCCTCGTTCCTGCCCACCCCCCACTCATGCCCCATGTGTCTCTCTCCCTCCCGCCCACCCCCCACTCATGCCCCGTGTGTCTCTCTCCCTCCCCAACCCCTCCTCATGCCCCGTTTGTCTCTCCCCCTCCTGCCCACTCCCGGCTCATGCCCCGTGTGTTTCTCTCCCTCCCCCCGCCCCCGCTCATGCCCCGTGTGTCTCTCCCCCTCCCGCCGACCCCCCGCTCATGCCCTGTGTGTCTCTACCCCTCCCCCCACCCCCGCTCATGACCCATGTGTCTCTATCCCTCCCGCTCATGCCCGTGTGTCTATCCCTCCCTCCCACCCACCCCCGCTCATTCCCCTCGTGTCTATCCCTCGTTCCTGCCCACCCCCCGCTCATGCCCCGTGTGTCCCTCTCCCCCCACCCCCGCTCATGCCCTGTGTGTCTCTCTCCCTCCCCCCACCCCCGCTCATGCCCCTTGTGTCTCTCCCCCTCCCGCCCAACCCCCGCTCATGCCCCGTGTGTCTCTCCCCCTCCCGCCCACCCCCCACTCATGCCCCGTGCGTCTCTCTCCCTCCCCCTACCCCCGCCCCCTGTGTCTCTCTCCCTCCCCCACCCGTGCTCATGCCCCGTGTGTCTCTCTCCCTCCCCCCACCACCGCTAATGCCCCGTGTGTCTCTCCCCCTCCTGCAAACCCCCCATTCATACCCTGTGTGTCTCTCTCTCTCCCTCCCACCCCCACTCATGCCCCGTGTGTCTCTCCCCTTCCCCCCACCCGTGCTCATGCCCCGTGTGTCTTTCGGCCTCCCCCCCACCCCTGCTAATGCCCCGTGTGTCTCTCCCCCTCCCGCCCAAACCCCGCTCATGCCCCGTGTGTCTCTCCCCCTCCCGCCCACCCCCCACTCATGCCCCGTGTGTCTCTCCCCCTCCCACCCACCCCCCACTCATGCCCTGTGTGTCTTTCTCCCTCCTCCCAACCCTGCTCAAGCCCTGTGTGTCTCTCTCCCTCCCCCCACCCCCGCTCCTGCCCCGTGTGTCTCTCCCCCGAGCCACCCACCCACCGCTCATGCCCCGTGTGTCTCTCTCCCTCCCTCATCCCCGCTCATGCCCCGTGTGTCTCTTTCCCTCCCCCTACCTCCGCTCATGCCCGGTGTGTCTCTCTAATGCTCATGCCCTGTGTGTCTCTCTCCCTCCCCCCACCCCCGCTAATGCCCCGTGTGTCTCTCCCCCTCCCGCCCAACCCCCGCTCATGCCCTGTGTGACTCTCTCCCTCCCCCAAATCCCCGCTCCTGCCCCGTGTGTCTCTCCCCCGTGCCACCCACCCCCGCTCATGCCCGGTGTGTCTCTCTCCCTCCCCATCCCTGCTCATGCCCCGAGTGTCTCTCTCCCTCCCCCCCACCCCCTTCATGCCCCGTGTGTCTCTCCCCCTCCCGCCCACCCCCGCTCATGCCCCGTGTGTCTCTCTCCCTCCCGCCCCACCCCCGCTCATGCCCCGTGTGTCTCTCAACCTCCCCCCCGCCCCCCGCTCATGCCCCGTGTGTCTCTTTAACTCCCCCCCGCCCCCGCTCATGCCCTGTGTGTCTCTCCCCCTCCTGCCCACCCCCCGCTCATGCCCCGTGTGTCTCTCCCCCTCCAGCCCACCCTCACTCATGCACCGTGTGTCTCTCTCCCTCCCCCACCTGCGCTCATGCCCAGTGTGTCTCTCTCCCTCCCCCCATCCCCGCTCATGCCCCGTGTGTCTATCCCCCTCCCGCCGACCCCCCGCACATGCCCCGTGCGTGTCTCTCAACCTCCCCCCCACCCCCGCTCATGCACCGTGTGTCTCTTTCCCTCCCCCCGCCACCGCTCACGCCCCGTGTGTCTCTCCCCCTCCCGCGCACCCCCGGCTCATGCCCTGTGTGTCTCTCCCCCTCCCGCCCACCCTCCGCTCATGCCCCATGTGTCTCTCCCCCTCACGCCCACCCCACGCTCATTCCCCTAGTGTCTATCCCTCGCCCCACGCCCGCTCAAGCCCCGTGTGTCTCTCCCCCTCCCGCCCTCCCCCTGCTCATGCCCCGTGTGTCTCTCCCCCTCCTGCCCACCCCCTGCTCATGCCCCGTGTGTCTCTCTCCCTCGCCCCACCCGCCATCATGCAGGTGTGTTCCTCTCACCCCCACCCCCGCTCCTGCCCCGTGTGTCTCTCCCATGAGCCTCCCACCCCTGCTCATGCCCCGTGTGTCTCTCTCTCTCCCCACCACCCCCGCTAATGCCCCGTGTGTCTCTCCCCCTCCTGCCCACCCCCGCTCATGCCCCGTGTGCCTCTCCCCCTCCCACCCACCCCCCGCTCATGCCCTGTGTGTCTCTCTCCCTAACCCCACCCCTGCTCATGCCCCGTGTGTCTCTCTCCCTCCTCCCCACCCCCGCTCCTGCCCCGTGTGTCTCTCCCATGAGCCACCCACCCTCCGCTCATGCCCCCTGTGTCTCTCTCCCTCCCCCATCCCCGCTCATGCCCCGTGTGTCTCTCTCCCTCCCCCTACTTCCGCTCATGCCCCTTGTGTCTCTCTCCTTCCCCCCACCCGTGCTCATGCCCCGTGTGTCTCTCTCCCTCCCCATCCCCGTTCATGCCCCGTGTGTCTCTCTCCCTCCCCCTACCTCCGCTCATGCCGCGTGTGTCTCTCTCCCTCCCCCCACCCGTGCTCATGCCCCGTGTGTCTCTCTCCCCCCCACCCCTGCTAAGCTAATGCCCCGTGTGTCTCTCCCCCTCCCGCCTACCCCCGGCTCATGCCCCATGTGTCTCTCAAACCTCCCCCCACCCCCGCTAACGCCCCGTGTGTCTCTCCACCTCCCGCCCACCCCACCGCTCATTCCCTGTGTGTCTCTCTCCCTCCCCCCACCCCTGCTTTTGCCCCGTGTGTCTCTCTCCCTCCCCCAACTCCCACTCCTGCCCCGTGTGTCTCTCCCCCGAGCCACCCACCCCTGCTCATGCCCCGTGTGTCTCCCTCCCTCCCCACCACCCCCGCTAATGCCCCGTGTGTCTCTCCCCTTCCTGCCCACCCCCGCTCATGCCCTGTGTGTCTCTCTCCCCCCCACCCCCGCTCATGCCCCATGTGTCTCTCCCCCTCCCGCCCACCCCCCGCTCATGCCCCGTGTGTCTCTCTCTCTCCCCATCCCTGCTCATGCCCATGTGTCTCTCTCCCTCCCCCCACCCCTGCTCCTGCCCCATGTGTCTCTCCCCCCGAGCCACCCACCCCCCTCTCATACCCCATGTGTCTCTCTCCCTCCCCCATCCCCGCTCATGCCCCATGTGTCTCTCTCCCTCCCCCCCACCCCCGCTCATGCCCCGTGTGTCTCTCCCCCTCCCCCCACCCCCCACTCATGCCCTGTCTGTCTCGCTCCCTCCCCCAACCCCGCTCATGCCTCTCATTCTCCCCCACGCCCCCGCTCATGCCCTGTGTGTCTCTCTCCCTCCCCCCAACCCCGCTCATGCCCCGTGTGTCTCTCACCCTCCAGCCCACCCCCCACTCATGCCCCGTGTGTCTCTCTCCCTCCCCAACCCCTACTTAAGCCCTGTGTGTCTCTCCCGCTCCTGCCCACCCCCGCTCATGCCCCGTGTGCCTCTCCCCCTCCCACCCACCCCCCGCTCATGCCCTGTGTGTCTCTCTCCCTAACCCCACCCCTGCTCATGCCCCGTGTGTCTCTCTCCCTCCTCCCCACCCCCGCTCCTGCCCCGTGTGTCTCTCCCATGAGCCACCCACCCTCCGCTCATGCCCCCTGTGTCTCTCTCCCTCCCGCTCATGCCCCGTGTGTCTCTCTCCCTCCCCCTACTTCCGCTCATGCCCCTTGTGTCTCTCTCCTTCCCCCCACCCGTGCTCATGCCCTGTGTGTCTCTCTCCCTCCCCATCCCCGTTCATGCCCCGTGTGTCTCTCTCCCTCCCCCTACCTCCGCTCATGCCCCGTGTGTCTCTCTCCCTCCCCCCACCCGTGCTCATGCCCCGTGTGTCTCTCTCCCCCCCACCCCTGCTAAGCTAATGCCCTGTGTGTCTCTCCCTCTCCCGCCTACCCCCCGCTCATGCCCCGTGTGTCTCTCCACCTCCCCGCCCACCCCCCGCTCATTCCCTGTGTTTCTCTCTCCCTCCCCCCACCCCTGCTCATGCCCCGTGTGTCTCTCTCCCTCCCCCCAACTCCCACTCCTGCCCCGTGTGTCTCTCCCCCGAGCCACCCACCCCCCGCTCATGCCCGGTGTGTCTCTCTCCCTCCCCCATCCCCGCTCATGCCCCGTGTGTCTCTCTCCCTCCCCCCACCACCGCTCATGCCCCGTGTGTCTCTCCCCCTCCCCCCACCCCCTGCTCATGCCCCTTCTGTCTCGCTCCCTCCCCCCAACCCTGCTCACGCCCCGTGTGTCTCTCATTCTCCCCCACGCCCCCGCTCATGCCCCGTGTGTCTCTCTCCCTCCCCCACTTCCCCCTTCATGCCCCATATGTCTCTCGCCCTCCCGCCCACCCCCCGCTCATGCCCCGTGTGTCTCTCTCCCTCCCGCCCCACCCCCGCTCATGCCCCGTGTGTCTCTCGATCTCCCCCCCACCCCCCGCTCATGCCCCGTGTGTCTCTCTCCCTCCCCATCCCCGTTCATGCCCCGTGTGTCTCTCTCCCTCCCCCTACCTCCGCTCATGCCCCGTGTGTCTCTCTCCCTCCCCCCAACCGTGCTCATGCCCCGTGTGTCTCTCTCCCCCCCACCCCTGCTAAGCTAATGCCCCGTGTGTCTCTCCCCCTCCCGCCTACCCCCCGCTCATGCCCTGTGGTCTCTCAAACCTCCCCCCACCCCCGCTAATGCCCCGTGTGTCTCTCCACCTCCCGCCAACCCCCCGCTCATTCCCTGTGTTTCTCTCTCCCTCCCCCACCCCCTGTTCATGCCCCGTGTGTCTCTCTCCCTCCCCCCAACTCCCACTCCTGCCCCGTGTGTCTCTCCCCCGAGCCACCCACCCCCCGCTCATGCCCGGTGTGTCCTCTCTCCCTCCCCCATCCCCGCTCATGCCCCGTGTGTCTCTCTCCCTCCCCCCACCACCGCTCATGCCCCGTGTGTCTCGCTCCCTCCCCCAACCCTGCTCACCCCCCGTGTGTCTCTCATTCTCCCCCACGCCCCCGCTCATGCCCCGTGTGTCTCTCTCCCTCCCCCACTTCCCCCTTCATGCCCCATGTCTCTCGCCCTCCCGCCCACCCCCCGCTCATGCCCCGTGTGTCTCTCTCCCTCCCGCCCCACCCCCGCTCATGCCCCGTGTGTCTCTCGATCTCCCCCCTACCCCCCGCTCATGCCCTGTGTGTCTCTTTAACTCCCCCCACCCCCGCTCATGCCCCGTGTGTCTCTCCCCCTCCTGCCCACCCCCCGCTCATGCCCCGTGTGTCTCTCCCCCTCCAGGCCACCCTCACTCATGCCCCGTGTGTCTCTCTCCCTCCCCCCACCCGCGCTCATGCCCAGTGTGCTCTCTCCCCCCCCACCCCCGCTCATGCCCCGTGTGCTTATCCCCCTCCCGCCGACCCCCGCTCATGCCCCGTGTGTGTCTCTCTCCCTCCCCCCCACCCCCGCTCATGCACCGTGTGTCTCTCTCCCTCCCCCCGACCCCGCTCATGCCCCGTGTGTCTCTCCCCCTCCTGCCCACCCCTCGCTCATGCCCCGTGTGTTTCTCTCTCTCCCCCACCCACGCTCATGCCCCGTGTGTCTCTCCCACTCCCGCCGACCCCCCGCTCATGCCCCGTGTGTCCCTCTCCCCCCACCCCCGCTCATGCCCGTGTGTCTCTCTCCCTCCCCCCACCCCCGCTCACGCCCCGTTTGTCTCTCCCCCTCCCGCCAAAACCCCGCTCATGCCCCGTGTGTCTCTCCCCCTCCCGCCCACCCCCCACTCATGCCCCGTGCGTCTCTCTCCCTCCCCCTACCCCCGCTCACGCCCCTTGTGTCTCTCTCCCTCCCCCACCTGTGCTAACGCCCCGTGTGTCTCCCCCCCTCCTGCCCACCCCGCTCATGCCCTGTGTGTCTCTCTCCCTCCCCCACCCTGCTCATGCCCGTGTGTCTCTCCCCCTCCCCCCACCCGTGCTCATGCCCGGTGTGTCTCTCTCCCTCCCCCCACCCCTGCTAATGCCCCGTGTGTCTCTCCCCCTCCCACCCAACCCCCGCTCATGCCCCGTGTGTCTCTCTCCCCCCCACCCCCGCTCATGCCCTGTGTTTCTCTCCCCCTCCCCGGCCACCCCCCGCTCATGCCCCATGTGTCTCTTTCCCTCTCCACTACCCCCGCTCATGCCCCGTGTGTCTCTCCCCCCTCCCCCCACCCCCTGCTCATGCCCCGTCTGTCTCGCTCCCTCCCCCCAACCCCGCTCATGCCCCGTGTGTCTCTCTCCCTCCCCCCCACCTCTGCTCATGCCCCGTGTGTCTCTCTCCCTCCCCCACACCCCCCTTCATGCCCCGTGTGTCTCTCCCCCTCCCGCCCACCCCCCGCTTATGCCCCGTGTGTCTCTCTCCCTCCCGCCCCAACCCCGCTCATGCCCCGTGTGTCTCTCGACCTCCCCCCCACACCCCGCTCATGCCCCGTGTGTCTCTTTCCCTCCCCCCACCCCCGCTCATGCCCCATGTGTCTCTCCCCCTCCTCCCCACCCCCCGCTCATGCCCCGAGTGTCTCTCTCCCTCTCCCCCACTCCCGCTCATGCCCCTTGTGTCTCTCTCCCTCCCACCCACCCCCCGCTCATGCCATGTGTGTCTCTCCCCCTCCTGCCCACCTCCGCTCATGCCCTGAGTGTCTCTCCCCTCTCCCCCCACCACTGCTCATGCCCCGTGTGTCTCTCTCCCTCCCGCCTACCCCCGCTCATGCCCCATGTGTCCCTCCCCCTCCCATCCACCCCCCGCTCATGCCCTGTGTGTCTCTCTCCCTCCCCATACCCCCGCTCATGCCCCGTATGTCTCTCCCCCTCCCGCCCACACCCCGCTCATGCCCCGTGTGTCTCTCTCCCTCCCCCACCCCCGCTCATGCCCCGTGTGTCTCTCACACTCCCGCCCATCCCCCGCTCATGGACGTGTGTCTCTCCCCCTCCCCCCACCCGACTCATGCCCTGTGTGTCTCTCTCCCACCCCCCGCCCCCGCACATGCCCCTTGTGTCTCTCCCCCTCCCCCCACCCCTCGCTCATGCCCTGTGTGTCTCTCTAGATCCCCCCACCCCTCTCATGCCCCATGAGTCTCTCTCCCCCCGCCACCCCCGCTCATGCCCCGTGTGTCTCTCCCCCTCCCGCCCCCACCCCCGCTCATGCCCCATGTGCTCTCCCCCTCCCCCCAGCCACCGCTCACGCCTGTGTGTCTCTCTCCCTCCCCCACCCCCCGCTCATGCCCCATGTGTCTCTCTCACTCCCCACACCCCCGCTCATGCCCGGTATGTCTCTCCCCCTCTGCCCACACCCCGCTCATGCCCTGTGTGTCTCTCCCCCTCCTGCCCACCCCCGTGTGTCTCTCCCCCTCCCGCCCACTCCCGCTCAAGCCCCGTGTGTCTCTCTCCCTCCCATCCACCCCCCGCTCAGGCCCCGTGTGTCTCTCCCCCTCCTGCCCACCCCCGCTCATGCCCTGTGTGTCTCTCTAGAGCCCCCCACCCCTCTCATGCCCCATGTGTCTCTCTCCCTCTCGGTACCCCCGCTCATGCCCCGTGTGTCTCTCCCCCTCCCGCCCCCACCCCCGCTCATGCCCCATGTGTCTCTCCCCCTGCCCCCAGCCACCGCTCATGCCCGTGTGTCTCTCTCCCTCCCCCCAGCCACCGCTCATGCCCGTGTGTCTCTCTCCCTCCCCATACCCCCGCTCGTGCCCTGTGTGTCTCTCCTCCTCCCGCCCACACCCCGCTCATGCCCGTGTCTCTCTCCCCCTCCTGCCCACCCCCGTGTGTCTCTCCCCCTCCCGCCCACCCCCCGCTCAAGCCCCGTGTGTCTCTCTCCCTCCCGCCCACCCCCCGCTCAGGCTCCGTGTGTCTCTCTCCCTCCTGCCCACCCCCCGCTCATGCCCTGTGTGTCTCTCCCCCTCCCGCCCACCCCCTGCTCAGCCCTGTGTGTCTCTCCCCCTACCCCCACCCCCGCTCATGCCCCATGTGTCTCTCCCCCTCCCGCCCACCCCCCGCTCATGCCCCATGTATCTCTCCACCTCCCGCCCACCCCCCGCTCATGCCCCATGTGTCTATCTCCCTCACGGTCATGCCCTGTGTGTCTATCCCTGCCTCCCGCCCACCCCTCACTCATTCCCCATGTGTCTATCCCTCGCTCCCGCCCACCTCCTGCTGATTCCCCTGTGTGTCTATCCATCCCGCCGCCCACCCACCGCTCATGCCCCGTGTGTCTATCCCTCCTGCCGCCCACCCCCTGCTCATGCCCCATGTCTCTATCCCTTCCCCCGCTCATGCCCGTGTCTCTATCCCTCTCGCCGCCCACCCCCTGCTCATGCCCACGCCCGCTAATGACCCGTGTGTCTATCCCTCCCCCACCCCCTGCTCATGCCCCGTGTGTCTCTCTCCTGTAGCCCCCACCGCCCACTCATGCCCCGTGTGTCTCTCCCCTCCCCCCACCCCCGCTCATGCCCTGTGTGTCTCTAACCCTCACCCCCACCACCGCTCATGCCCCGTGTGTCTCTACCCATTCCCCCCTACCCCCCGCTCACGCCCTGTGTGTCTCTCTCCCTCCCCCCACCCCCGCTCATGCCCCGTGTGTCTCTCCCCCTCCCCCCACCCCCTGCTCATGCCCCGTGTGTCTCTCTCCTCCCCCACCCCCCGCTCATGCCCCGTGTGTCTCTCCCCATCCCACCCAGTCCCCGCTCTTGACCCGTGTGTCTCTCTCCCTCCCCCATCCCCGCTCATGCCCCGTGTGTTTCTCTCCCCCCCACCCTCGCTCCTGCCCCTGTGTGTCTCTCCCCCTCCCGCCCAACCCCCGTGTGTCTCTCCCACCTGCCCACCCCCCACTCATGCCCCGTGTGTCTCTCCCCCTCCTGCCCACCCCCCGCTCTGGCCCCGTGTGTCTCTCCCCCTCCTGCCCACCCCCCGCTAATGCGCTGTGTGTCTCTCCCCCTCCTGCCCACCCCCGCTCATGCCCTGTGTGTCTCTAACCCTCACCCCCACCACCGCTCATGCCCCGTGTGTCTCTACTCATTCCCCCTACCCCCCGCTCACGCCCTGTGTGTCTCTCTCCCTCCCCCCACCCCCGCTCATGCCCCGTGTGTTTCTCTCCCCCCCACCCTCGCTCCTGCCCCTGTGTGTCTCTCCCCCTCCCGCCCAACCCCCGTGTGTCTCTCCCACTCCTGCCCACCCCCCACTCATGCCCCGTGTGTCTCTCCCCCTCCTGCCCACACCCCGCTCTGGCCCCGTGTGTCTCTCCCCCTCCTGCCCACCCCCCGCTCATGCCCTGTGTGTCTCTCCCCCTCCTGCCCACCCCCAGCTCATGCCCCGTGTGTCTCTCCCCCTCCCCCCACACCCGCTCATGCCCCATGTGTCTCTGACCCTCCCGCCCACCCCCTGCTCATGCCCCGTGTGTCTCTCCCCCTCCTGCCCACCCCCCGCTCATGCCCCATGTGTCTATCTCCCTCCCGCTCATGCCCCGTGTGTCTATCCCTCCCTCCCACCCACCCCCGCTCATTCCCCATGTGTCTATCCCTCGCTCCCGCCCACCTCCTGCTGATTCCCATGTGTGTCTATCCCTCCCGCCGCCCACCCCCGTTCATGCCCCGTGTGTCTATCCCTCCCGCCGCCCACCCCCTGCTCATGCCCCGTGTCTCTATCCCTTCCCCCGCTCATGCCCCATGTCTCGATCCCTCCCGCCGCCCACCCCCTGCTCATGCCCACCCCCGCTAATGCCCCGTGTGTCTATCCCTCCCCCCACCCCCTGCTCATGCCCTGTGTGTCTCTCTCCCTCTCCCCCACCCCCTGCTCATGCCCCATGTGTCTCTCCCCTCCCCCCACCCCCCGCTCATGCCCCGTGTGTCTCTAACCCTCCCCCCACCACCGCTCACGCCCCGTGTGTCTCTATCCCTCCCCCACCCCCCGCTCATGCCCCGTGTGTCTCCCTCCCTCCCCCACCCCCGCTCATGCCCCGTGTGTCTCTCCCCCTCCCCCCAGCCACCGCTCATGCCCGTGTGTCTCTCTCCCCTCCCCCCACCCCCGCTCATGCCCTGTGTGTCTCTCTCCCTCCCCACACCCACCGCTCATGCCCCGTGTGTCTCTCTCCCTCCCCCACCCCCGCTCATGCCCCATGTGTCTCTCCCCTCCCCCACCCCCTGCTCATGCCCCGTGTCTCTCTCCTTCCCCCCAACCCCCGCTCATGCCCCGTCTGTCTCTCTCCCTCCCCCCACCCCCCGCTCATGCCCCATGTGTCTCTCTCCCTCCCCCCACCCCCGCTCATGCCCCGTGTCTGTTTCCTGTTGCCCCCACCCCCCGCTCATGTCCTGTGTCTGACTTCTGTTCCCCCCACTCATGCCCCATGTCTGTCTTCTGTTCCCCCCTCTCATGCCCCGTGTCTGTCTCGTGTTATCCCCGCCCCCCGCTCAGTCCCCGTATCTGTCTCCTCTTCCCCCCACCCCCGCTAATGCCCCGTGTCTGTCTCCTATTGCTCCCCACCCCCCCGCTCATGCCCCGTGTCTGTCTCCTGTTCTCCCCATCCCGGCTCATGTCCCGTGTCAGTCTCCTGTTGCCCCCACCCGCTCATGTCCCGTGTCTGTCTCCTGTTCCCCCCACCCCACGCTCATGCCCTGACTCTTTCTCCTGTTGTCCCCTACCCCCCACTCATGCCCCGTGTCTGTCTCCTGTTGCCCCCCAACCCCTGCTCATGCCCCGTGTCTGTCTCTGTTGTTCCCCCACCCCCGCTCATGCCCCATGTCTGTCTCCTGTTCCACCTACCCCCGTGTCTCTCTCCTGTTGCCCCCACCCCCCGCTCATGCCCCGTGTCTGTCTCCTGTAGCACCCACCCCCCGTGTCTCTCTCCTTTTGCCCCCCACCCCCTGCTAATGCACTGTGTCCATCTTCTATTACCCCCCACCCCCCTGCTCATGCCCCGTGTCTGTCTCCTGTTCTCCCCACCCCCCGCTCTTGCCCCGTGTCTGTCTCCTGTTCCCCCCACCCGCTCATGCCCTGTGTCTGTCTCCTGTTCCCCAACCACCCGCTCATGCCCCATCTCTGTCTCCTGTTGCCCCCCACTCCCCACTCATGCCCCGTGCCTATCTCCCGTTGCCCCCCACCCCCCGCTCATGCCCTGTGTCTGTCTCTGTTGTTCCCCCACCCCCCGCTCATGCCCCATGTCTGTCTCCTGTACCCCCCTACACCCGCTCATGCCCCATGTCTGTCTCCTGTTCCCCCACCAGCTCATGCCCTGTGTCTCTCTCTTGTTGCCCCCTGCTCATGCCCCGTGTCTGTCTCCTGTTCCCCACCCGCTCATGCCCCGTCTCTCTGTCCTGTTGCCCCCCACCCCCTGCTCATGCCCCGTGTCTGTCTCCTGTATCCCCCCACCCCCCGCTCATGCCCCGTGTCTCTCCTGTACCCCCTGTTAGGCGGAAACCTGTGCAGTTCCCTCTGGGACCACTGCAAAAGATTTAGGACTACAGGTGTTTGGCAGTAAACCCACTTGGTAGCAGTCTGTACCACACAGATTCATTTGGAAGCTGTGGCTGAGCAGTCAGACTTCCCTCAAGAAGAGTTAGGCAGTATGTGGAGTATACAACATAGGGCAATTCTACACAGTAAGACAAGCAAACACGCAACAAGGCTTCGGTTTAAAGATATAAAGGTATTTATTTATAACGACACATCTATAGAAAACACTCTGGCACTATCACGGCAAACACTTAAATTACAATTACTCTACGAAGGAAACAGTTCAATCCCCCTAATAATAGTTCGACAAGTCTAGGTTCTACCAGCATCACTTATTTGCAGACAGAGGTGTATGCTTCAACCTAGATGGCACTCTAGTATTCGTTAGGACGGGAGAGAAAAATAAGCAGGTTACGAAATCAACACAGGTCAATACTTCAAGGAAAAATGCAAGGCAAGAAGACAAGAACCACGATAGATCATAAAGTTCAGAGGCCAGGCCCACTCGGAGAGAGGCAAGGCGATATGTCCCAAAAAGTCTCTTAGTGGAAATGCGTTTGAGTCTTTGTAGCAAATTGTTATTGGAAGATTGGACCAGTTCAGAACAACACGCTAGAGAAAGCTTGGAGGCGACCCTATGGAACGGCAAGGATTAATACACCTCACTCGATCCGGCAGAAAGGGAAGCCAGGCGGACACGGTACCTTGTTTGTGGAGAGACAGCTCCGGCGGGGGCAGTTGTTCCTGGTGGTGTATGCACGTTGGGTCTTTGCCAAGAGTAGAGATGATCTTGTCGTCGAAGAAAAGTGAAGTCCGGTGCACCACCAGGGATGAGACCAGCCGCGGAGTGCTCCGTCACAAGGCACCACCTTTTGGTCGTGGTACAGGGGTAGTGGCTATCCGGTTGCTGAGGTGCTCTGCACGGGCAATTCGACCACTGCGTCCTGGAGCGAAGAAAAAGCAAAGGGGAGTGGTTGTTCCCACCAGTCAGGGGAAGAGACTCTCCGGCAGGGAGATCTCCTCTGTCATCGGGAAGTGGTGAGTCGGTTCCGCAGGGCTCCACCGGAGGTGTCGTCGTGCAGGTCGGCTCAGCGTTACCCTCGTCGGATTCTTAGGTACTGTGGCGACTTCTGAAGATCCAGTCCCAAAAGCCCTGCTTTTATGCAGAAAACCCCCATTCATTCAGCCTAGCTGTCAATCAACACATGTTAAGTGGTGAGCGGGGAGGCTCACCACTTGGGCCAATCACACCAGAGTGCAACCGGAGTTGGCAAGGCAACTCGGTCCAGGGTGCCTAAACCCCCTCCCACACCTCTGTGGTAACCCAGACAGAATGGCACCACTTTGGAGGGTCTCTGTACAGAAGCCCACCAAAAGTGGAACAAAGGGCTCAACCTTTGGTTTAGGAGTCACAGAGATGAACACAGACGCCATTTTAAAAACCGAGTTCTGGCAGAAAATTCCATCCGGTAAACTTATTTAAGACAAGTAAACTGATGGTATGTTAGAGATTAACGAGGAAAAGTATCAATCTCCAACAATGGGAAGAATCCCATAGGGTTATGTTCGGGGTCGAACATAACAAGTAGTTTCCACTACCACCAGCCAAAACTCGACGAGGGGGGACGGGACAGTGCCCCCTCGAGTAACATACATAGGAGTAATCGAATTACCCCTACTAGCACGTCCACAATAAGATGGTGTGTACTAGTTCTATTAGTAAATTTAGGTCTAGTAAAGCCAATGGTGACTTTACATGCCCGGGGAGACAGTAGTCTGTCACCGGGTATTGAGTCTATGGTGGAGGTCCGCTAGGACGCCCCAGTGTTACGGCACGTAGGGTGCGGTGTAACACACATAGCAAAACATGTGAGACCCTATGGATTAAAAGACCCCATAGGCCATAGAACACATTGACATTCAAAGGAATTACACACATTCATGTCCAAGAGTGGGAGAAAAAGAGTCTCACTCTTGGCAGGATGGAAAAAAACAAACTCCAGAAATCCAGCAAAGCCGCTGGGGGACTCACTAGGTTAGGAAATTCAGCCTAAACAGATAATTCTCCCTAACACTCACCCCCCCCAGACTAAGGGACAGGAGGATTTAATCCACTCCTGGATGAATCTCATACCTCTAGTCGATGACATACATCCTAGAGAGACCATCAGCATTTTGGTGGTGACATCCTGACCTGTGCTCAATGGTGAAATCAAACCCTTGCAGGCAGATAGACCATCTCAATAGTTTTGGGTTTTCCCCTTTCATTTGCATTAACCATCTCAAGGGTTGGTGGTCAGTCTGAATGACAAAAATAGAACCATACAAGTACGGCCTAAACTTCTTCAGAGCCCACACGATAGCAAAGCACTCTCTTTCGATTGTTGCCCACCTTGTTTCAGGATCCTTCAGCTTGCGGCTGATGAAGCAAACGGGGTGCTCCCTACCTTTCCCAACCAGTTGACTGAGTACGGCACCTATGCCTACATTTGAAGCATCTGTCTGCACAATGAAGTGTTGGTGGTAATCAGGAGCTCTGAGTACTGGAGCTTGACAAAGAGCCTTTTTCAGGTTTTCAAAAGCCTGATTGCACTCCTCATTCCAGCTAACCTTTTAGGAAATTTGGGCGAGGAGATGACATTCAGTGGAGAAGCTATGGTCCCATAGTTCTCTATGAAACTCCTGTAATACCCAGTGAGGCCTAGGAAGGCTCTCACTTGGGTTTGAGTTGTAGGTGTTGTCCAATTTTGCACAGCTTCAATCTTACTGAGCAAAGGCCTTATTTCTCCACCTCGTACCTCATGTCCAAGATAGACTACCTTACTCTTTCCAATTTGGCATTTACTCGCCTTTATGGTCAGATTGGCTCGTCCAAGAGCCTGCAAAACATCTCTCAGGTGGGTTACATGTTCTTCCCAGGAATTGCTGAACACTGCGATGTCATCCAAGTATGCCATGCAGAAGTCCTCCATCCCATTCAGAACCTGGTTTACCATCCGTTGAAACGTAGCAGGTGCATTCTTCAATCCGAAAGGCATTACCTAAACTGGTATAAGCCAACGGGGGTAGAAAATGCAGTTTTCTCCTTGGCATGGTCTGTCAGGGCTATTTGCCAATAGCCTGACGTCAAGTCAAATGTGCTGAGGAACTTGGCGGCGCCAAGTTTATCCACCAACTCATCTGTTCTTGGCAAAGGGTGGGCATCAGTCTTGGTGACTGCATTAAGAGCTCTATAATCCATGCAGAATCTAAGCTCTTTAGATCCGGCCTTTGGTACTAACACAACAGGGCTAGACCATGGACTAGTAGAGGGCTTTATTACCCCAAGTTCAAGCATCTTGCTGACCTCCCCTTTGATGTGGGTTTGTACGTGTTCTGACATTCGGTATCCTCTGCTTTTGACTGGCAGACAGTCACCAGTGAGTATGTCATGCTGGCCCCAAGGGGTCAAGCCTGGTGAAAGTGAGAACAGAGATGCAAACTGATTCAACATGGATTTGCACTCTTCTTGTTGCTCGGGTGTCAGATTGGAGGAGAGATTTACTCCTTCAATTTGTTTGCCTAAAGGTAAGCCTCTGAGGAGATCCGGAAGAGCTTCACTCTCTTCTTCTTCCTCGGATGATGCTAGAAGCAATGCTCCTACATCAGGTCGTGAGACATAAGCTTTGAGTCGGTTGGTGTGGAAGACTGTCGGAGCCTCCTTGGGATTGCCCAAGTCCACCAGATAGTTAACCTCTCCGAGTTTACCCACAACTCTGAAGGGTCCCATCCATTTGTCTTGCAAGGCCCTCTGCCTTGTTGGGATCATAACGAGAACGAGCTGGTCTTGAGCGAACTCAACCATGTTAGCCTTTTGATCGTGCCAGTGCTTGATCAATGCTTGTCCAGCTTTCAAGTTATCGCTTGCTTCTGTCATTATGTGCGACATTCTCCTCCGGAGACCTATCACGTAGTCAGTCACTCTGACTGGCTTGGGGGAAGGAGCACTCTCCAACCCCTCCTTAATCAGGGCCAATGGACCTCTGAAGGGATGACCATAGAGAAGTTCGAAGGGAGAATACCCTACTTCCTCCTGAGGGACTTCTCTATAAGCAAAGAGAATGCCTGGCAGTAGATGGTCCCACTTACGCTTAAGGGGTTCCTCTAAAGCACCTATCATGCTCTTCATGGTTCGGTTGAACCGTTCTACCAACCCATTGGTTTGTGGGTGGTAAGCTGTTGAGAACTTGTAAATAACGCCACAGGTTTTCCACATGGCTTTCATGTAGTGGCACATAAAGTTTGACCCCCTGTCAGTGATTACTTCCATAGGAAACCCGACCCTAGTAAAAATACCAAGGAAGGCCTTAGCCAAAGCCGGAGCTATAACAGTCCTCATAGGAATTGCCTCAGGATACCTAGTAGCATGGTCTACTACAACAAGTATAAACATGTTGCCTGAGGAGGTTGGAGGATCAAGGGGACCAACAATGTCAATCCCTACTCTCTGAAACGGGACTCCCACAACCGGGAGAGGCACTGAAGGTGCCACATTCTTGGAGCCAACCTTACCAGAGATCTGGCAGGTGTGGCAGCTCCTGCAGTGTTTTTCTACTTCGGCCCCCATCTTTGGCCAATAGAAGTAGAGGGAGAGCCTTTCCTTAGTCTTCTTGAAACTCAAGTGACCAGCCAAAGGAATCTCGTGGGCTAACTGCAAGAATGTGGTCTGTTCTCTTGGGGTACTGCAAGTCGCTTGTAGTCTCCAGGTGCAGACTCGGTCGGTTCACTGTAGAAGAGGCCATCTACCCAGTGCAACCTGTATTTCCCAGGCTCTTGCCCTTCAGCCTGAGCTTCTGCCTGGTGGCGAAGACCTTCCAGAGTTGGACATTCTCTCTGTCCCTTACTGAAGTCTGCCCTGCTGGGTCCACCTTCTGCCAGTAAAGACTGCAGCTCAGGATGGTCAACAGGATCCAGATCTCCAATGAGTTCCTGGCCTTCCATTAGCTCTTCCTCAGAGTCTAATTCTACCACACAGGGTTGTACCTCCCTCTCAGCCTCAGCTGGAGGTGGAGTTACGGGTGTAACTTTGGACAACCGCAGGGAAGTCCGTGTTGGCTGCACTGAAATGCTGGCTGTTGGTTTCGGGTTCGAAGTCTTAGGTTTCCCTTCGCTTCTGATTTCTTCGAGACAGCTGCCGACAATTCCAGTGGAGCAGGAGTGATCTCTTTCTTCATCATCTCCTCGAGAGTACCGCGCATGGTCCTCTCTCTTGCGGGTCTGCTTAGCTCCTGTAACCGTTTACTAGAAGGTCTGGGAGTATGTGACACAACTCCGAGAGTTTTCAAATCGTTACCCAACTGTACGAGTCTTGATACCTCACTCTGTATGCTGACAGGTATCTTCACGGTCATGTTGTTACACTGGATGAGAACTGGTAATTGGGGAAGCATCTGCACAGGCCCTTCAGCTAACTTGGTGAAGCGTTTGGGTGCCTTAGCAACATCCTCAGCCTGAAAAAACGATTTATCGACCACAGTTATGCTGGCCCCAGTGTCCCTAATGGCAGGAGTCTCCTGGCCATTCACCTGGCACTGTCCTTATAATACTCTTTAGTATTATCGGGGATAGAATTATAGACATCTAAATTCTGTTGTTCCCACAACCCCAGAGATACTAAAGAAATGCTGGCTGAGACTCCAATGGGTTCGTCAGCTAGCAGTAGAAAGTTTCCACTTGCCATTTGGACTTCCTCCTCTGGAACGAAGGCTAAGGAGACAAGCTGGACCCCTGAAGGTTTACCCTTACATCTGGGATCTCCTTTCAGGTGGTCAGTCGAGCCACAAACAAAGCATTTACCGAATGCTTTTTGGAATGGTGGCTTGTCCTGGCCTCCTTCCCGTTTGACACCAGAAGACACACTATTCTGCTGCGGTTTTCCTTGTGGCTTACCATTGTGGTTTTGTTTGGGGCCCTCTTTGGAATTTGAGTTATTTGAATTCTCTTTTGCATCTTTTTTAGGCTGTTTTCCCGCATCCTTCTTCTGAGTTGCCCCAGAATCCTTATGAGTAGCCCTGTTGGCAACCCATAAGTCAGCGGCCTTAGCTAGCTTCCGGGAATCCAATTCCTTCGAATCAGCCAAGTGCTGTCTGAGCTCAGGAGAACAGGCATCATAAATCGACTCCAACATAAAAAGATTCTTCATACCCTCATAAGTGTTCACTTTGTAACCCTTAATCCATCCCTCTAAGTTTTTCAACCCTTCACTCACCCAGGTAGCCTAAGGGGTACCATCATGCTTTTTGAGGGTTCTAAACCTCTTAAGATACTGGGAAGGGGTTTTCCCAAATCTAGCTATCAAAGCTAGTTTCACACTTTCGTAATCCGTCTTATCCGCCTCTCCCAACTCCATTACCACATCAGTTGCAACAGGGGGGAGCCTAGAGAACAACCAGGGAAGTAAATCATTCCCGGTGATGTCCTGGAGCCCATGATTGTACTCAAACAGTTTTAACCAATCCAATACATCCAATCTCGGTTCATACATACCCACTAATTCCTTCGGCATCCAGAGTCTTTTGGGACTGGAGCTCCTAGAGGAACCAGAGGAGAGAGAAGCACTTTCCACAGACAACTTTTTCATCTCTAACTCGTGATTAAGTTCTATTTCCCTGAGTCTTAACTCAGCTTGCTTCTGCTCAGCCTGGGCATTCATCCGTCTGAACTCGAGCTCTTGGTTTCGTTCAGATTGAGCCAAGAACCGTTTGTATTCTAATTCGAGCTTCATTTTTTCAAGTTCAAAATAAGCAGGGTTACATGGGGGACCTGGCATGGGCCCCGTAGGTACAGCTGGTAAGGCAGGTAGAGGAGCAGGGGAGACAGTTTCGTTAGCCTCTCCTTCCTCATCAGCCTCTTCATCGCTATCGTCAGAATTACGATTTAGATCAACACCATCACTGTTATCTACATCTGCTGGAGAAGTTGGTTCTTCTGAACCAGTACCCAGACTTTGGTTTTCCAGCAATCTCGCTATAAGTTCTAACTTCTTGCCTCTTACAGAAAGATTCACTTGCCTACAGAGAGCTCGTAAACTCTCAGTATTTTCACCGGACAAGGACTCTTGACTGTAAGCTTCCATAGTAGACATGTTTTTGAAAGTTGCTTTTAAGTGATAAGCTTTGTGGTTAGTTATGCTAAAGTGTCGAAAAGCACTCTAAACTGGATACTCGATACAAATCCCACCGCTGTACACCAGTGTTAGGCGGAAACCTGTGCAGTTCCCTCTGGGACCACTGCAAAAGATTTAGGACTACAGGTGTTTGGCAGTAAACCCACTTGGTAGCAGTCTGTACCAAACAGATTCACTTGGTAGCTGTGGCTGAGCAGTCAGACTTCCCTCAAGAAGAGTTAGGCAGTATGTGGAGTATATAACATACGGCAATTCTACACAGTAAAACAAGCAAACACGCAACAAGGCTTCGGTGTAAAGATATAAAGGTATTTATTTATAACGACACATCTATAGAAAGCACTCTGGCACTATCACGGCAAACACTTCAATTACAATTACTCTACGAAGGAAACAGTTCAATCCCCCTAATAATAGTTCGACAAGTCTAGGTTCTACCAGCATCACTTATTTGCAGACAGAGGTGTATGCTTCAACCTAGATGGCACTCTAGTATTCGTTAGGACGGGAGAGAAAAATAAGCAGATTACGAAATCAACACAGTTCAATACTTCACGGAAAAATGCAAGGCAAGAAGACAAGAACCACGATAGATCATAAAGTTCAGAGGCCAGGCCCACTCGGAGAGAGGCAAGGCGATATGTCCCAAAAAGTCTCTTAGTGGAAATGCGTTCGAGTCTTTGTAGCAAATTGTTATCGGAAAATTGGACCAGTTCAGAACAACACACTAGAGAAAGCTTAGAGGCGACCCTATGGAACGGCGAGGATTAAGACACCTCACTCGATCTGGCAGAAAGGGAAGCCAGGCAGACACGGTACCTTTTTTGTGGAGAGACAGCTCCGGTGGTGGCAGTTGTTCCTGGTGGTGGATGCACGTCGGGTCTTTGCCAAGAGTAGAGATGATCTCGTCGTCGAAGAAAAGTGAAGTCCGGTGCACCACCAGGGAAGAGACCAGCCGCGGAGTGCTCCGTCACAAGGCACCACCTTTTGGTCACGCTATAGGGGTAGTGGCTATCCGGTTGCCGAGGTTCTCTGCACGGGCAATTCCACCACTGCGTCCTGGAGCGAAGAAAAAGCAAAGGGGACTGGTTGTTCCCACCAGTCAGGGGAAGAGACTCTCCGGCAGGGAGATCTCCTCTGTCGTCGGGAAGTGGTGAGTCAGTTCCGCAGGGCTCCACTGGAGGTGTCGTCGTGCAGGTCCGCTCAGCGTTACCCTCATCGGATTCTTAGGTCCTGTGGCGACTTCTGAAGATCCAGTCCCAAAAGCCCTGCTTTTATGCAGAAAACCCCAATTCATTCAGCCTAGCTGTCAATCAACACACGCTAAGTGGCGAGCGGGGAGGCTCACCACTTGGGCCAATCACACCAGAGGGCGACCGGAGGAGGCAAGGCAACTCGGTCCAGGGTGCCTAAACCCCCTCCCACACCCCTGTGGTAACCCAGACAGAATGACACCACTTTGGAGGGTCTCTGTACAGAAGCCCGCCAAAAGTGGAACAAAGGGCTCAACCTTTGGTTTAGGAGTCACAGAGACGAACACAGACGCCATTTTAAAAACCGAGTTCTGGCAGAAAATACCATCCGGTAAACTTATTTAAGACAAGTAAACTGATGGTATGTTAGAGATTAACGAGGAAAAGTATCAATCTCCAACAATGGGAAGAATCCTTAAGGGTTATGTTCGGGGTCGAACATAACAAGTAGTTTCCACTGCCACCAGCCAAAACTCGACGAGGGGGGACGGGACAGTGCCCCCTCGAGTAACAGACCTAGGAGTAATCAAATTACCCCTACTAGCACGTCCACAATAAGATGGTGTGTACTGGTTCTGTTAGTACATTTAGGTCTAGTAAAGCCAATGGTGACTTTACATGCCCGGGGAGACAGTAGTCAGTCCCCGGGTATGGAGTCTATGGTGGAGGTCCGCTAGGACGCCCCAGTGTTACGGCACGTAGGGTGCGGTGTAACACACATAGCAAAACATATGAGACCCTATGGAGTAAAAGACCCCATAGCCCATAGAACACATTGACATTCAAAGGAATTACACACATTCATGTCCAATAGTGGCAGAAAAAGAGTCTCACTCTTGGCAGGATGGAAAAAAAACAAACTCCAGAAATCCAGCAAAGCTGCTGGGGGACTCACTAGGTTGGGAATTTCAGCCTAAACAGAGAATTCTCCCTAACACCCCGCACCACCTGCTCATGCTCCGTGTCTGTCTCCTGTTCCCCCATCCGCTCATGCCCCGTGTCTCTCTCCTGTTGCCCCTGCTCATGCCCCATGTCTGTCTCCTGTTCCCCCCACCCGTTCATGCCCCGTGTCTCTCTCCTGTTGCCCCCACCCCTGCTCATGCCCGTGTCTGTCTCCTATACCCCCACCCCCGCTCATGCCCCATGTCTGTCTGCTGTTGCCCCCCACCAATGCCCCGTGTCTGTCTCCTGTACCCCCACCCCCCGCTCATGCCCCATGTCTGTCTCCTATTGCCCCCTACCATCCCGCTCATGCCCCGTGTCTGTCTCCTGTTCTCCCCACCCCCGCTCATGCCCGTATCTGTCTCCTGTTCCCCCCACCCCCACTCCCCGCTCATGCCCCATGTCTGTCTCCTGTTCTCCCCACACCCCCGCTCATGCCCCGTGTCTCGCTCCTGTTGGCCCCACCCCCCACTCATGCCTCGTGTCTGCCTCCTGTTGCCCCCCACCCCCGCTCATGCCCCGTGTCTCTCTCCTGTTGCCACCCACCCCCGCTCATACCCCGTGTCTGTCTCCTGTACCCCCCACCCCGTGCTCATGCCCCGTGTCTCTCTCCTGTTGCCCCCCGACACCGCTCATGCCTTTTGTCTTCCTCTTATCCCCCCCTCCTATGAGGCCCCTTGTAGATCTCTTGTTCCCTCCACCCCCCGCTCATGCCCCGTGTCTTCCTCCCATCCCCCCACTCCTCGCTGATGCCATGTGTCTTCCTCCTGTTCCCACCCACCCCCTGCTCATGCCCCGTGTCTTCCTCTTGTCCCCCCTCCTATGATGCCCGTTGTTGTCCTCTTGTTCCACCCACCCCCGCTCATGCCCCGTTTCTCCCTTCTCCCTCTCCTACCCCCCTCTCATGCCTGTGTCTTTCTCCCCCCCACTCCCCGCTCGTGCCCGTGTCTCCCTTCTTTCCCCCCCACCCACCGCTCATGTCTGCCCTGTTGGAACAGGGCAGACATGGGGCATGAGCGGGGGTGGGGGCCCCACCTTGCCCTACCCCCGCTCATGCCCCGTGTCTCTCCTGTTCACCCCCGCTCATGCTCCGTGTGTGTCTCCCTCCTTTTCCCCCCACTCATGGCCCGTGTCTCCCCTGTTCACTCCCACCCCCCGCTCATGCCTCGTGTCTGTCTCCTGTTCCCCCCACCCGCTCATGCCCCGTGTCTGTCTCATGTTCCCCCCACCCGCTCATGCCCCGTGTCTCTCTTGTTGCCCCCCACCCTCCGCTCATGCCCTGTGTCTGTCTCCTGTACTGCCCACCCCCCGCTCATGCCCCATGTCTGTCTCCTATTGCCCCCACGCCCCTGCTCATGCCCTGTGTCTGTCTCCTGTTCCCCTGTCCCCCGCTCATGCCCTGTGTCTGTCTCCTGTTGCCCCCACCCCCCGCGTCTCTCTCCTGTTGCCCCCACCCCCGCTCATGCCCCGTGTCTGTCTCGTGTACCCCCCACCCCCCGCTCATGCCCCGTGTCTGTCTCCTGTTCCCCGCACCCACTCATTCCCCGTGTCTCTCTCCTGTTGCCCCCCCGCTCATACCCCGTGTCTTTCTCCTGTTCCTCCCACCCGCTCATGCCCCGTGTCTCTCTCCTGTTGCCTCCCACCCCCTGCTCATGCCACGTATCTGTCTCCTGCACCCCCCACCCCCCGCTCTGGCCCTGTGTCTCTCCTGTTGCCCACCATTCCCCTGCTCATGCCCTGTGTCTGTCTTCTGTTCCCCCACCTCCCGCTCATGCCCCGTGTCTGTCTCCTGTTCCCCCCGCCCCCGCTCAAGCCCCGTGTCTGTCTCCTGTATCCCCCACCCCCTGCGCATACCCTGTGTCTCTCTCATGTTGCCCCCCACCCCCCGCTCATGCCCCGTGTCTGTCTCCTGTTCTCCCCACCCCCCGCTCATGCCCTGTGTCTCTCTCCTGTTGGCCCCACCCCCCGCTCATGCCCCGTGTCTGTCTCCTGTTGCACCCCACCCCCCGCTCATGCCCGTGCCTCTTTCCTGTTGCCCCCCACCCCCGCTCATGCCCCGTGTCTGTCTCCTGTACCCCCCACACCCCGCTCATGCCCCGTGTCTCTCTCCTGTTGCCCCCACCACCGCTCATGCCCTGTGTCTTCCTCTTGTCCCCCCTTCCTATGATGCCCCTTGTTGACCTCTTGATCCCCCCACCCCCCGCTCATGCCCCGTGTCTTCCTCCTGCCCCCCACTCCTCGCTGATGCCCTGTGTCTTCCTCCTGTTCCCTCCCATCCCCTGCTCATGCCCGGATGTCTTCCTCTTGTCCCCCCCATGATGCCCCTTGTTTACCTCTTGTTCGACCCACCCCCCGCTCATGCCCCGTGTCTCCCTTCTTCCCCCCCACCCCCGCTCATGCCCCGTGTCTTCCTCCCCCCCACTCCCCGCTCATGCCCCGTGTCTCCCTTCTTTCCCCTCCCCACCCCCCACTCATGCCCCATGTCTGCACTTGGAACAGGGCAGACACAGGGCATGAGTGGGGGTGGGGGCCCTACCTTGCCCTACCTCAGCTCATGCCCCGTGTCTCTCCTGTTCACCCCCACCCCCGCTCATGCTTCGTGTCTGTCTCCCTCCTTTTCTCCCCGCTCATGGCCCGTTTCTCCCGTTTACCCCCACCCCCCGCTCATGCCCCATGTCTCCCTTCTCCCCCCCATCCCCACTCATGCCCCGTGTCTCCCTTCTTTCCCCCCCACCCCCGCTCATGCCCCGTGTCTCCCTTCTTTCCCGCTCATGCCCCATGTCTCCCTTCTTTCCACCCCCTGCTCATGCCCTGTGTCTCTCTCCTGGTCTTCCCGACCCCCCGCCGATGGCCTGTTGTGTTCTCTTTATACACCCTGCCTTCCCTTTCCCTGGTGTCCATCTTGGTAAAAGATTTTCCTTCCCACACCGGGACGCCTGACTGCGGCGTCCCGGTTTGGGAAGAAAAATCTTTTTTTTACCACCCCGGGTTCCCACTTTGAGAACCTAGGATGCTAGTGGTCTTCCTCCATTGAAAAGGACGTTATGGTTACGTTGCACTAATAAAAACCTATGAAATTCAGTAAAAAAACGTTGTTAAAGGAACGTTATGGTTAAGTTGCGCTACTAAAAACCTATGAAATTCAGTAAAAAAATATTGTTAAAGGGACGTTATGGTTACGTTTCGCTACTAAAAACCTATGAAATTCAGTAAAAAAACTTTGTTAAAGGGACGTTATGGTTAAGTTGCAGTACTAAAAACCTATGAAATTCAGTAAAAAAACTTTGTTAAAGGGACGTTATGGTTCAAAGTAAAACCGAAAACCCCCTGAAATTCGGCAGTTATGGTAAGATAAGCAACCATGACTCGCGCCACCGTGCACTGCTAACACTAACACCCAGGACATCAATGACATTTGTGATATCATCTTTGATGTCCTGCACGTAGGTGGCGCGAGTTATGGTTGCTTACCTTACCATAACTAGCGAATGTCAAGGGATTTTCAGTTTTACTTTGAACCATAGCGTCCCTTTAAAAAAGTGCTTTGGCTGAATATATATATATATATATATATATATATATATATATATATATATATATATATATATATATATATATATATATATATATATATACATATATATATATATGTATATATATATATATATATATATGGCGGTGAACAAAAACAAAGGGGCTACACATGTGATATCATCAGTGATGTCATCAATGACATTTGTGATGGCATCTTTCATGTCCTGGGTGTTAGTGTTAGCAGTGCACAGTGGGGCGGACAGGTATGGTTGCTTAGCCTACCATAACTAGCGATTTTCAGGATTTTTTCTGTTTTACCTCGAACCATAATGTCACGGTTATAAAGATTTTTAGTAAATTTCACCGATTTTTAGTAGTGCAACTTAACCATAACGTACCCTTAACAATGTTTTTTTGTGTGAATTATACAAGTTTTTAGTAGGGCAATTTAACTATAATGTCAGTTTAATAAAACATTTTTTTACTAAATATCACAGATTTTCAGTTGGGCAACGTAACCATAACTTCCCTTTAACAAGGTTCTTTTGCTAAACAGTATTCACCTTGCGAAGAATGCCACAAGACAATATGCTGGCGTACAGCACGGTGACGTGTCCCAGAATCAGTACAGACTTGTCAGTAAGATCTATGCCTCGTGGACAGTGTGGAAATAGATTTTATATTGATGTAGGAACGTCCACTTTCAACATTTCCCTTACACAGTGCCAACACGTATCGGTGGGCAGCGATTAGCAATGCACTACACATTATATATTTTTAGCAAAAGTTCTACTTATTTGAAAATGACATCAGCTAAAGCATCCCTCCTCCCCAAGAAACAGCAGCACTGCTGTAATGAAGAACCATGAGAGACAGTGCTGCTACCTTGCAAATAACAAACGCACAACATTTTTCTCCGTCCATCTACCATCCCATATTACCGTTTGTTGAATCTTTGCTCATTGCCGTGCGCAAATTGCCTTATTAGCTGTCGTACCAAAAAATAAAGCCACTGTAAGCAAAGTAAATATCCCGTTAAGAGCGACCTTTCACAGTGTAAATAAATTGAAACAAAAAAATTGCATAAACTCCATGTACTTCATATTTCTGAGTAAAGTGCATAGACACAATAATCCTTGCCAGTAATAGTCTAGATTTGCAAAGCAGTAACGTGTACTACTAAAAAATAGGATTACCGGTTGTAATCCAGTGCGGCTTTGGCGGGTCAGATTACAAAACAAAATCCTTTTTTCAAGATGGCCACTATAGAAAGGGAAGGCAGTTGTTTCATACATAGCCCCTCTTCCCTTTCCATGGTAGCCTGAAAAAAGCACAAGTACGCGACGTGACACAGAACCTGTAAATAAACATACAGCGACGTACAACGTAGTAACTTACATTTTCAAATAATAGACTGGATTGTAAAAGAAAACGTTAAGATTTTAGAGTTCGTAAATTAGGTTTATTTAACAAGAAACTGTCAGAGACCATCGTAGTAATGCTATTTTCAATGGAATGATAACAATGGTTCTAAAGGCGTCATTGCAAATGTTAAAGATGAGGCACACGTTGGTTTTTTCCCATACAAAAATTATGTGTTCTTGGTTAAAGCAGCCGCTTTGTTTCCACAGTGATTTCCAAGAAGGCGCCATGACCTTAGCGAGTTCAGCGTACAGGCAAAGCAGGCCTGGGCTGTCATCCCACAGAATTGTGATGGACAGGCAACTGCTCACGAGCAGTTGTATTTGGCATCCAAAAAAGCTGTCAATCGGCATCTGGAAACCATGGCACAAACAGTACGGCAAGATGTACCTGGGTGGAAAACGTAACAGAAAATACGTGTCAATAACCAACCTTTAGCAAAAAATTGCAAAAAGATACAAAGAATGTGCAAAGTAATACACAAATGTAGGTGGTTAAACATGACATTTTAGTGAAATGTTACTATTGACCATGTGTAAATATAGTAACAGGCTACAAACGCTGACATTCTGCATGCGCCGTAAGGTAAAAAAAAAAATTACAACTACACAGGAAGACGATAAATGAGTTATGAAGGCAAAATGAATGGACACGTAAAAAAAAATTACATCTCGTGATTTCAAACAAGACCAACAAAACATGCAAAGTGATACACAAAGCTATGTGGGCAAACATAACGTTTCAAACAAGAAATATTAATGCTAAAAAAGGGTGAGTGTAGTCATACCAGGCAAACGCGGAAACTCTGTACTCTCCATTATTGGAGGAAAAATATAACAGCGCAGAAAGATAATACTTCAGTTATATTGGCACAAGTAGAGTTTTGGTAATTTAAAATTATAACACGGGTTATGAAAAGAATGGTCCATTATTTTGCGCCAAGTCAGAAACTAACGTATTCGCACCAAAGAATCGTCGTGCACTGATATTGTATGCGCCTTACAAATGTTTTTAAAACATAACCTTATCAATTGCTATTTTTTTTACCTTTCATTCCTTGAATTGCTTCTAAAGTTTCCCTTTCGCTCAAGGTCAAAAAACAAGTTCCCCTTATACATTCACTCAGATGCGTGGGCCTATTGAGCGTGCAACCAAAAAAGCAACTCATGTGGCCTTCACTCAGAAGGCAAATACATTCTTACTTTGCAACAACATATTGAAATCCAATTATGAGAACCGCTACTCCCACACACCTCCAGAATCACTGTTTCCAGCAAACAGTGCAGATGGCGGGCTTAGTTTTCAAAACTTAGGATGCCAGTCTGATGGCAATATTATTCCAAAAACATTGTAACCCAGACGCACTAATTGATAGTGCCCCCCTGGACCAAACATCACCAAACTTTGCAAAGAGTTCCCATATACTTTAAGTTTGGTGAGGATTCGTCCAGGGGGAGCGGAGTTATAGGCAGCCCAAAAAGTGCTCTTCCTATGGAAACAGCAACTTAACCATAACTACACAGCCACTACCGAGGACGAATCCTCACCAAACTTTGCAAAAAAAGTATATGGCCCACTTTGAATTGCAAAGTTTGGTGAGGTTTGGTCCAGGGGGGGACAAAGTTATAGGGGGGGTCCCAAAACTTCTTTTTTTCCCATAAACTGAATGGGGAAAAAACTTTGCTCACGCCTACAGACCAAACCGCCGGACGGATTTTCACCAAAATTGGACCAGGAGCAGTGGCTTGGTCCTGAAAGCGTGCTTTTGCAAATTTGGTGAAAATCCCTCCAGTAGTTTTTTTTTTTAAATGACCAAAAAGAAGATAACAATAAAATTTGTGATATCTATGTTCGATCCGCGGACCCACTTCCCTGTTAGCTCCACGGACAGTGTCCTGATTGGCCAACTGGCTTGCGTCATGTTCGCGGACATGCAACGTGTTCGCTAATTGGAGGGTGAAGAGCGTGAAGTGTGTCAGATTTTCGGGAACGCCCACCATCTTGGATTTGTGGATGTCCGCGGACAGCGCAGTGAAACTTGGTGGAAAAATACTATTTAGTAGAGCGTGTTGGTGTGTAAAACTGTTTGGGGAGGGTGGGGGAGTAAGAGACGGGTTAAATGTTGTATTTATTCAGATGGTAGACCCCCCTGTTGTGTTTGCTTTGTTCGCGGACAATGCGGATGTCCTGAAATGTTCTAAATAAACAAAATGGGGGTGTCCTGAGGACACTACGCCTGTACGTATGGTTCGTAGGCAAGTTGAAACTGTTCTAAGAACACATGTGGTGTCCTGAAATGTTCAAAAATAAATTAAATGGCTGTGTCCTGAGGACGGTAAACCCATCCGTTTTGTTCGCAGGCAAGTTGAATCTGTTCTCAGAAAACATCATGTGTCCTGGGATGTTCGTCAATAAGCAAATTGGGGGTGTCCTGAGGACGGTGGATGTTCATCAATAAACAAAATGGGGGTGTCCTGAGGACGGTATGCCTGTCCATACTCTTCTCAAGCAAGTTGAAATTGTTCTAAGATCACATGAAGTGTCCTGGGGTGTTTGTAAATAAACGAAATGGGGGTGTTCTGAGGACACTACTCCTGTACTTATTGTTTGCAAGCAAGCTGAAACTGTTCTAAGAACAATCGCAGTGTCCTAAAATGTTTGAAAATAAACAAAATGGGTGTGTCCCGAGGCTTATGCAGAGCGCCTCGCCTTGACCAAAAAGGCGCCCGTGTTATGTACTTTTCATATGCATTACACGTGGGCTGGACAGTAAAAGTTGGGCACTAATTTGTGGCACACCATTCTTTAGAACAAAAGGGATTGAACATCAAGGGTTCCTTCCCAGACTGTTCCAGTTCCATGACACCTACTGCAGGGTGGTAATGTACTATGCCATCCACTGTTTTTAACCATTTTCCTCATTAAACTGGTTGTTGTACAATGAAATGCACCCGCTTGTGAGGAGCTTAGACTGTCCTGATGAATGTGGCGTTACTAAACCCAAGCCACTGAAACCAGTCGACGGTGTTTGTATCATCTAAAAGGGCTCCAACATGCCCCCATTTTAGTTTTGAGCAAACTTCTTTACATTGTCCCACTTTCCATGAGCAGAAAGTTGATTCCACTTGGGAAGTGGTGATTGTATTGTCTTTGTGTGTGTTTTTGGGATTGGAAATGTATGCTATTTCCCTAAGTTGTGTCATTTTTAAATTTGAGTACCCCAGGAGCAGTGTGGCAATCAATGGGCTATTAAAAAACTGTCTATCCCATTAGATGACACATGGTTCGGTTTGAAGAGAAAAATTGACTCTCTTCACTTTCCTGGGTTGACTTTCTTTTCCTTTCCCTGGTTTTACTGGTAGTCTCTTCCGATTTAAGCCAATCGGGAAGAGAGTGGGTTGGGACTCTCAAGGTTGAACATATTACATATCATAGAAGTGGTAATTTCACTCTTATCCTGTCACTAGTAGACAGGCGTTGTAACACTGCAACCTACTTAAGAGTGCACTTTAGGCAGGGATAGCACATTTGTTTCGTTCTATCCTTCTGTCTTCAGCCACAACCTTGTTCTATTCTCCTCATGAATAGATTTGAGTCCACCCCACAGTAAAATAAATAAAATAAAACCTTCTCTTTGGGTTTGGTTTTACGATCTGGACCTAGCCTTGGGTTTTCAGGTGGTTGCTAGTAGCTTTTATACAGTTGTGTGTTGCCTATGTTCATAAATAAACCAAATGGATTGTGTCGTGAGTATGCTATACCTGTCCGTACTGTGTCCTAAGAACACACGCGGTGTCCTGAAATGTTTGAAAATAAACTAAATGGGTGTGTCCTGAGAACGGTATGCCTGTCCGTTTTGTAGGCAGGCAAGTTGAAACTGTTCTAATAACACATGCAGTGTCCTGAAATGTTTGTAAATGGACGAAATGGGGGTGTCCTGAGGACGCTGTCCGTATTGTTCGCTGGCAAGATGAAAGTGTTCTAAGAACATATCATGTGCCCTGGGATGTTCGTAAATAAACAAAATGGGGGTGTCTTGAGGACGCTATGCCTGTCCGTACTGTTCGTAGGCAAGTTGAAACTGTTCTAAGAACACTCATCATGTCCGCGGACATTAAAAGTGCCCATATGGCATAGTTAAAATGTTTGACTCTATGGGTGTGATATGCTGCGGTGGTTGTGGCCAGGGCATAGAGTCTTGGGAGCATGGCCACATGGCCATATGGCCATGTACCCAAGACTCTATGCCCTGGCCACAACCACCGCAGCATATCACACCCATAGTGGCTTATAACTTTGTTTCTTATAAATTTGTTCTTGGATCCCAAAGTTATAAGCCACTATGGGTGTGATATGCTGTGGTGGTTGTGGGCAGGGCCTATAGTCTTTGGTGCATGGACAAGACCAAATTTATAAGCACCAAAGTTATAAGTCAATATTGGTGTGATTTGCTGTGATGGTTGTACTTATTATAATATACTTACTGTTTGGTTTAGTAACTGGAGTACATGTATTTCTTGTTCATTTCTGTGATAAAAGAAAAGATCATGTTAGTATTGGTATTTTGTTACGACTTATAACTTTGAATAAGCAACATTTTTTTTTACCCTCATATTTAGTAGATTAGAAACCAGTGTACTGTGCAATTTGCTCAATTTCTGTGTTTGTTGCTAAAATTATTGGGTCTATGGGAGAAAAAAAGCCATGTTCGATTAAAAAAAAAAAAAAAACTTTTTTTCGTTATGCTACAGTCTATTTGTTTGTTTGTTTTCAGTGTTCACTTGTTGTTTCTGGCAAATGTTCTATATATTGGCTTATTGCAGATTTTTGGAGCAGTTAGATACCAGTTGGCGTATTCTAACTGTTTATTGTTTGATATAATTTAGTGGTATTCATTTATATGTTTAGTTGTTGCAGAATCTTGGGGCAGTTAGATACCTGTTGGCATATACTAACAGTCTATTTTTTGTTATAATGAAGTGGTATTGATTTATCTGTTTGGATATTGTAAAATTTTGGGGCAGTTAGATACCAGTTGGCGTATTCTAACTGTCTATTTTATTGATATAATTTAGTGGTATTCATTTACCTGTTTAATTGTTGTAGAATCTTGGGGCAGTTAGATACCTGTTGCAATATTCTAAATGTTTATAGTTTTTTTTTCATAATTAAGTGGTATTGATTTATCTCTTTGGTTATTGTAAAATCTTGGGGCAGTTAGATACCAATTGGTGTATTCTAACTATCTATTTTAAGATATAATTTATGTTGGCATATTGTAACAGTTTATAGTTTTTTTAATAGAAGTTTAGTTAATGTTTAAGTACAGTTTAGTTAATACATTTTGGTTTTAAAAAGATTAAATAAGTGTTTGTAAGATTTGCAGGTAATCTCTGCTTTAGAGTAATGGTACTATCATTACATTCGAACCATCCACATTTTTTATATATGCAGTATAGTGACCTGCATTGGTTGTGGCTCCTGTGTGGTAGATTATGGGGGTAATTCATAGAATTCATTGCACAAGTGGCGCACGCGGCTGGCGCACAGTGTGCGAGTATGAATTTCTGCGCCAGCCGCGTGCGCTAAAATCCATTTCCACGCACAGCGTATTCATGGATTTTAGCTTCCAAAACCAGCCATGGCGCAGAGTGGCGCAGCGACCCTGCAGCAGCGCCAGTTACGCCCCCAACCCCTCCCCGTGTGCCATGCACAGCGCACAAATCCCGTACATGGCCCACAGGCCCCCAACCATGAAAACGCCTGTAAAACTCCCAGCGCACCCCTCCGAATACACGTACCCCACTGCACGGGGAGTGTCACACGGGATTGGAGCAGGGTACGTGTATAACAGGGGTTCGCAGGAAGTTTCACACGCGAAATGCCCCGTGCGAGTGGAGTACGTGTATTTCTGGGGTGCGTGGGAAGTTTCACACGCGATAGGCCCTGTGCGAGTGGGGTACGTGTATTCCTGGGGTGCGCGTGAAGTTTCACACACGATTGGAGAGGGGAACGTGTATTTCGGGTGTGCGCGGGAAGTTTCACATGCGAAAGGCCCTGTGCGAGTGGGGTACGTGTATTCCTGGGGTGCGCGGGAAGGTTCACACGCGATAGGCCCTGTGCGAGTGGGGTACGTGTATTCCTGGGGTGCGCGGGAAGCTTCACACGTGATTGGAGAGGGGAACGTGTATTTCGGGGGTGCGTGGGAAGTTTCACACGCAAAATGCCCTGTGCGAGTGGGGTATGTGTATTCCTGGGGTGCGCGGGAAGTTTCACACGCAAAATGCCCTGTGCGAGTGGGGTACGTGTATTCCTGGGGTGTGCGGGAAGTTTCACACAAAAAATGCCCTGTGCAAGTGGGGTATGTGTATTCCTGGGGTTCGCGGGAAGTTTCACACACGATTGGGGAGGGAAACGTGTATTTTGGGGGTGCGTGGGAAGTTTCACACGCGAAATGCCCTGTGCGAGTGGCGTACATGTATTCGTGGGGTGTGCGGGAAGTTTCACACGCGATTGGAGAGGGGAACGTGTATTTCGGGGGTGCGTGGGAAGTTTCACATGCGAAATGCCCTGTGCGAGTGGGGTACGTGTATTTCTGGGGTGCGATTGAAGTTTCACATGCGATTGGAGAGGGAAACATGTATTTCGGGGGTGTGTGGGCAGTTTCACACATGAAATGCCCTGTCGAGTGGGGTACGTGTATTCCTGGGGTGCGTGGGAAGTTTCACACGCGAAATGCCCCGTGCAAGTGGGGTACGTGTATTCCTGAGGTGCGCGGGAAGTTTCACATGCGATAGGCCCTATGCGAGTGGGTTATGTGTATTCCTGGGGTGCGCAGGAAGTTTTACACGCGATTGGAGAGAGGAAGGTGTATTTCGGGGGTGCACGGGAAGTTTCACACGTGAAATGCCCTGTGCGAGTGGGGTACGTGTATTCCTGGGGTGCACGGGAAGTTTCATACGCGATATGCCCTGTGCGAGTGGGGTACGTGAATTCCTGGGGTACGCAGGAAGTTTCCCACGCGATTGGAGAGGGGAACCTGTATTTCGGGGGTGAGCTGGAAGTTTCACACGCAAAATGCCCTGTGCAAGTGGGATACATGTATTCCTGGGGTACGTGGGAAGTTTCAAATGTGAAATGCCCTGTGCAAGTGGGGTACGTGTATTCCTGGGGTGCGTGGGAAGTTTCACACACGATTGGAGAGGGGAAGGTGTATTTTGGGGGTACGCGGGAAGTTTCCCACGCAATTGGAGAGGGGAACCTGTATTTCGGGGGTGCGTGGGAAGTTTCACACACGAAATGCCCTGTGCGAGTGGGGTACATGTATTCCTGGGGTGTGCGGAAAGTTTCACACGTGATTGGAGAGGGGGATGTGTATTTCGGGGGTGCGCGGGTAGTTTCATATGCAAAATGCCTGTGAGAGTGGGGTACGTGTATTCCTGGGGTGAGCGGGAAGTTTCAAATGTGAAATGCCCTGTGTGAGTGTGGTACGTGTATTCCTGGGGTGCGCAGGAAGTTTCACACGCGCTTGGAGAGGGGAAGGTGTATTTCAGGGGTGTGCGGGAAGTTTCACATGTGAAATGCCCTGTGCGAGTGGGGTACGTGTATTCCTCAGGTGCACGGGAAGTTTCACACGCAGTATGCCCTGTGCGAGTGGGGTACGTGAATTCCTGGGGTGCGCGGGAAGTTTCCCACGTGATTGGAGAGGGGAACCTGTATTTCGGGGGTGTGTGGGAAGTTTCACACGCAAAATGCCCTGTGCGAGTGGGGTACATGTATTCCTGGGGTGTGCGGGAAGTTTCACACGCGATTGGAGAGGGGAATGTATATTTTGGTGGTGCGTGGGTAGGTTCACATGCAAAATGCCCTGTGCGAGTGGGGTACGTGTATTCCTGGGGTGCGCGGGAAGTTTCACACGCGATCGGCCCTGTGCGAGTGGGGTACGTGTTCCTGGGGTGCGCGGGAAGTTTCACACGCGATTTTGCTGTCAGAGCGGGGTTCGTGAATTTCGGGGGTGCGTGGGGAGTCCTACACGTGAATTGGCAGTGTTGGTCCTCCCAGGTGTTCCCTCTACACCCGCCCTGGCCCCTGCAGGCAGCCAACACCACAGGGGACTACCCTGCACCCCTGGTGATTCCTGCAGGCAGCCCATCCACCATGGGCATGCCCCCAGCTAAGCCACATTTCACCTTGCACTAATGATCACCAACTCATGTCCCCCTGCACCCCCACCCCCCAGCAGTCAGGGGCATCTGCCAGCAGGCCCCCACTCATGTCCCACACATGTCCCTCTGCACCCCCACCCCCCAGCAGTCAGGGTCACCTGCCAGCAGGCCCCCACACATGTCCACCATTACCCCCAACCCCCAGCAGTCAGGGGCACGTGCCAGCAGGCCCCCACTCATGTCCCGCAGCACCCCCACCCCCCAGCAGTCAGGGGCACCTGCCAGCAGGCCCCCACACATGTCCCACACATGTTCCCCCAGCACCCCCATCCCCCAGCAGTCAGGGGCACCTGCCAGCAGGCCCCCACTCATGTCTCCCAGCGCCCCCACCCCCCAGCACTCAGGGGCACCCACCAGCAGGCCCCCACTCATGTCCCCCTGCACCCCCACCCACCAGCAGTCAGGGGCACCTGACAGCAGGCCCCCAACCATGTCCCCCAGCACCCGCACCCCCCAGCAGTCAGGGGCACCTGCCAGCAGGCCCTCACACATGTCCCCCAGCACCCCCACCCCCCAGCAGTCAGGGGCACCTGCCAGCAGGCCCCCACACATGTCCCCCAGCACCCCACACCCCAGCAGTCAGGGGTACCTGCCAGCAGGCCCCCACACATGTCTCACTCATTTCCCCCAGCACCCATGTCATGACGATCCTCAATCATGGGCCTCATGGCCACCCACATGACACCCCACACCACCCCAGCCCAAAGACCCAAACAAGTATTGCATACACCCACAGAGAAATGGCCATTACATGATACAACCTGAATGGCAAGTATGTACATGAACACATGTCCGTCACACACACACACTGGGTGCAAGTGAATGTGAAAACCCATATCATGAAATGCATGAAACCAATGAGAGAATAGCACACATCGAAGTATGAAAGAAAAATGTATTGAACACAACATGAATGTAATGAAAAAAAAAATCAATAATGGGAATAAGAAATAAAATGCAGCATGTCCGGAAAAAAATAAAAAATATGAAATCAGAATCCAAAGAAATCCAAATGAAAATTTGTCCAAATTCTCACTCCAACAAAGCAAATCCAAGGGAAAAAAATATATGAAATCCATTGCGCCATGGTGAAATTAAAATAAAAACGAGGAACATCCACTGTTCAACTATATACAAATCACCAATCCAGGGTCCATGAGCCCAACAAATGTAATGAAACCTACAAAAAACACTACCTAATAAAGAACTATATACAGAAATTGTCCAAGCGGCCCAAAATAAACAAAAACAGAAAGGTAACCTAACACTATCTAAATATTTAGAATGGCAACGGGCTAGTCTCATAGCTCACTTTCTGATATCCCGGGCCAGGGCATCATCAAACTCCCGCTCAATGTCCTGGAGGCGGTCCTCTTCCATGGCCCTGAGTGTTGGCAGGGACGACGACATGTTCACCTCCAACTCCCTGCGAATTGCCTCGAGGCACTCGGCCCGCCTCAGGGCCCTCCGCATGGAGTTCTCCACCCTGACTATTGTGAGCCGTGCCTCTTCCACCCGCTGCCGCTGCGCATCTATGTCGTGGCCCAACCGCTGCCACATGGAAGACACTTGAAATCCGGGGTTCTCCTGCCCTATGGCCGATGCCTGCTCCTCCGATGTAGAAGGCCCCGAGCCATCATTGCTCCCACCATGTTGCTGCCGCTGTGCCTGCGCCCTGGCACTTGCTGCCTGCATGTCCTCCTCCGACTGGGGTGCAGTTGTCGTGGTGGCCACCCCTGCTGGACGTCCGACTCCCGACTGTGGCATGGATGTTTCCTCCACCATCCTGGCCGCTGGGTCAGGGGCAGCTCCACAGGGTACCCAGGTGATACATGGGTGGGAAGATGGCATGGAGGACGACTGGCGCATAGGGGGTTCAGGTGAGGAGGGGGTCGCAAGAAGGTCCAGCACACGGAGGAATCCTTCACCGGTGACCCATCCCAGTAGGTTAACGTGTTCAAAGAGGCATGCGAGACGACGTGCAGTCTCTCCACGGAAAGACTGCAGTTCACCTCGTATGAACCGTTGATGCAACGCTATCCCAGCTTGGACAGGCTCAACACGGTCCCGGATAGCCATGTCCACAGGGAGAGGAAGGCCAGTTGTTGTGCGCTCATCCCCTCCCTGAAAACGGGTCTGAACGTAGGCATCCCTGCTGGTGCCAGATGATGCAGTGACAGGATCAGGGACAGGATTACACACAGGCACCTCCGCGGCTGCCTGTGCTGCCTCCTGTCCATGCCACTGCACCACTGGCACTAGTGGAATCCCCATCTCCAGACCCCGTGTGTGTCCCTTCCACAGGCTCCTCCTCCACCAAACCCCCCAACAACCTGGATGACTCCGTGCCATCTTCCTCCATTGGACCCTGTGGGGTCTCAGCTGCCCCTTCTGCTGCCGAGGAGTCCACCTCCGACCTCTGCCTCTTAGACCTACCCCTCGCCAGACTCCTCACTCCCCGACGAGATGACAATCTGGGAGGGGAGTCAGGCCTTGCGTCTCCGGCTGGTGGTCCCTGCCGCTGTGCTCCACAGCACCCTCTCTGCCCTCTTCATCAGTTGACGCTGCAGACAGGGCAAGATAAAACACAGACATCAGGGCACTGTACAATGGACTGATACACACATGACAGTTGCACATGAGTGGCAGTGTCAAACTTCAGACATGGCATCACACTCCACGACACACATGTAATTTCAACTCACACACATGAGCATTTCCACAGCAATATTGCACCAGGCAGCAACAGCTATACACATACAACAGCATTAACAGCCGAAGGTGAGCCTGACATCACATGAAACACAGGAAGTGCACTAGACATGAACAGACGCCACCACACTTACATGCATGTCTACATCTCCTCCAACTGTCGCAGTGATGCGATCGCCATACATGTCACATCTGGCATTCAGCCTTCTACATACCAGTGTCACATGCATCCATGTTGCATCACAGTTGCACACTTGTCAAATACGCACACATGCACATGTACACAGTGCAGATACATGCAGCAGGAACCACCATCCATGTGTGACACCACAACCTTGCCAACGTACATACACAGAAATTCAAACATGTGTGCTCCCACACCTGCATTTGCACAGCATGCTTACCAACACATTCACCATCGATGTGTCTCACACCTAAGAGGACTCACATGTGGCAGCCTCACGCCCCTGTTCATACACATCCCTACATGGCCCTACGAAAACACATGTGCAACCTGCACACTACTGGCACACCACCACACGCACAGCGTCCTATCAGTATGCATGTACACTTACCTCTCGACTCCAGACGGGTCTGCCTCTCAAGGACCTGGACGTGGAGCGCTGGGCATATGTGTTTCAGGACCCTCATCTGGTGGTCAGACAGGTGGACCCCGGCGCCCCTTGGCATCCACTGTCTTCAAGAGGCACTGGGCCTTGTTGAGGGTCCTGGACCTGAAGTCCTCCCAGCGCTTCTTGACATGTTGTAAGTCACGGGCTGCCACCCCCTCCGCGTTGATGGCAGTCACAATGTCCATCCAGATCCTGGTCCGTCCTTCATTGTCGGCATGCAAACTTCCAAAGAGGGCATCATACTGCCCCAGGACTTGCTCCACCAGGACACCAACTTCCCTGGCACTGAAGCTGGTGGCCCTCTGCTTCTCTGGCTGGGGGTTGCCAGTGGTGCCAGATGGTGTTGTGCCCGACATGGAAACCCCAAAGGCAGGAGTGGGTGGGCAACAGGGTCCTGGGGCTGGGCTGTGGAGCGATGGTATCCCAGTCGGGAGTCTTCGGTTCCAGCAGAGGTGGTCACAACAACTGCACCCCTGGCTGACGTGCAGACAGCAAATAGCAGGGCACGTGGGCAGCAGGCAGTAGGCAGCAGCAGATGGCAGGTGGGAGCATGCTCGGGGCTCTGGGGGGCAGTAATTCGGCTTTCTGGGCAGGGGCGTGGTCTTCCGTGTGTTGTTGCGTGGCCAGCTTGATACGGAGTGATTTGGCACGTGAAAATCTTGCACGTCAGCGTGTAATTCGAGGAAAGGCCCTTCGCGCATAAGCGCATCAGCACACATACGCAGTTTCATTGGACCAAAGGCCCTTAGCGCGTAAGCGCTTCTGTGACGTGACTCGTGTGGGCGTTTCTCTCGTGACGTGGGTATAGTGGTTCAGCGTGCGTGAAAAAACTGCACATCCACGTGAGGATGCGTGTAATCCGAGAAAAGAGCCTATGTGCGTAAGTGACATGACACGCGCGGGCGTTTCCATCAATACGGGTGCATGTTCATCGTACACGTCCAAAAACTGCACGTCCGAGTGTCAGCTCATGTAATTGGAGGAAAGGGCCGTATCGCGTACATGTGTAAGTGAGGCTGTACGTGTGGGCCGCTTTAAAAGGTACGTGTAGGACCCCATTCCCTTGTACGTGCTTTTCAGTGAGAGTGAGTGGGTGATTACTGTACTTCTTGTTGGTTCATACACGATTACTTCACAGCGTTTCAAGTTCGTACTCCCTGTTACCTCTGACAGCGTTCTTTATTTTTTTTGGGCCTGTTTCCTCAAACAGCGTTCACTTCTTCTTTTGTCCTGTCTCCTGAGACAGCGTACAGTTCTTCTTTTGGCAGGGGTGTTGCCTACGCGCACACGCACATTTTTTTCACTTTCTTTTTCCAGGCGGACGGTGAGTCGTGCACGCATTTACCAATTGTGCTTGCCCAGTGTGTTGCATACCCCATTCAGAGGTCATTGTAGGCTGTGTGTAACATGCGTATGCTTGTTTTTGAGTTTCTTGGTGCCACAGCATAGTGCGGGTTAATTTTTCCACGCACGTGGTCTACGAGGGGTTGCGTGCATGTTACTTTTTGTTTTTGGGGTGCCTGTATGTTGCATGACCCGTCATCTTCCCCCAGGGGTCAGAGACAGCCTTGCTAGAGCACCAGGGTATGAATTCCATCTTTTGCCCTACCCCTTTCAACCCCAATTGCCCAGGACAATTGTTTACTGCAACTCCCATACGCACACCAACATCAGTGCCATGGTTGGGAGGCGACCAAGCGGGAAGGGAGGCAAAGGTGGCCGACCTCCAAAAGGTGGGTGTGGTGGGCACGGTAGGGGACGTGGCCAGAATTTGCAGGGTGCCCCTAGACCCCCATGTGTGGAGGACCAATCAGGGACACCCATGCCCCCCCATGGTTGAGGGAAATGTGGCTGATACTATCCCAGCTCTGCCCTTGTTGGACCAGCCCATTGTGGCACCTGAGCCGGCACAGGATGACTGCCAGGTCAGCAAGTCTAAGCCACGTGTGCCGGTGCAAGTTTGTGTCACCAGTCCACGTGGATCTGGGGCAGCAATGTCATCTGCAGTGCCCCAAGTAGGCAGGGTAGGGAGGCTGCAGGGGCAGCTGCAGCTCTATCCACCCCAGCTCTGAGTCTCCCAGCCAAGACAGTGTCAGTCCTGGTCCATCAAACTGACGTTGCCCCTGCCAACATCACACTTCAGCCAAGGCCTGCACCAAGACCTATGGTCATTGTGCCTTCGCATACTCCCAGTACCCAGTCCACCTCCGCTTCTGCCCCTACTGACCAGAGCGGCGCAAGCCACTCAGGCTCTGCTCCACCTTTGAAGAAGAGGAAGAAGGGTGCTCTGACACTACAGGCTGAGACCCCAGACACGGCTGCACAGTCCGGCACGTCAAGGAAGCCTAGCTTTAATGACCCCGAACTTGATGCACTTATGAGCTTTGTGTCGGCACATAGCCGCAAAATGTTGGTGACTACAGGGTGCAAGACCACATCTGGTCAACATAGGGCACACTGGCAGACCATCGCAGACCGCATAAGTGCCCTTGGATTTGTGAGGCGCACAGCTGATGATTGCTACAAGCGGTGGAATGACCTGAAACGCAGAGCAAAGAACAAGCTGGCCTCAAATCATGCCACTACTCTGGTGACTGGCAGTTGGTCTCCACAAGAGGACAACAAACTCACTGAAAATGAGTCTGTTGCTGGGACCTTCGTCACAGGGGAACAGATCCAAGGTGTGGGAGATGTACCTGATTACGATGCTTTGTCCGGTGAGTGCCCATGCGTGTGTGTGTAATCCATGTGTATGTTGTTTGGGTGACGGGTTCTGATTGAGTGCCAGGTGAGGGTGTGTACGCCTGAGTGTTATGGCTCACCCGTTTGCTTCCTCCCATACATTCACGTGCCTTGGATTTGGGTATGACTGTATCCCTTCTGCCCACAGTTGCCAATTAGGGCCACATTAGTGCACTTTACCTTCAACTGTCATCTTCAACTACATTGTTCAGATTTTGTAAGTGTTCATTCAGGCTGATTGATTCCACTCTCCCATTTTTACTAGGCATTTTTCTGCCCTATTGCAACATTTGTGATATGCTTTGGTCATTGTTTACAGCCCACACTGGGCCACTATTTTTACCTAGTTATGTTAATGATTACAACATTCAGGTCGATGGCGTATTGGGCTGCAGACTTTTATTAGGGCCTGTTTGCATGTGGAACATGACAGATGTTTCCTGTAATGTTAAAATGACCAACCATTGATCAGCCCACAATGACTGTATTATTGGACACTGGATGTGTTCATGTGTGGCACATGCATATTTAGCAACACTATTCAGAATTAATCTTCGCATCATTTTGATGTGACATGGATGTATGACAGTACTCATTCACTGACATATTGCTGTAGTTTTGTAATTTAACGTGGCTATGCTACATGACATCTGTGTGGTGGCATGTGTCATGTATGTGTATTGGACATGCCACTCACAACATGATGTGTGATGCCAGCGCTACCCAACATGCTGCGAATGTGTTGCTTTTCCATCTTGCTCTCCTCAGTGTCTGCCTTTTTGACTCCACTTCCAACTCTTTGACAGTGCATGCATGGCAGGGTTATAGTCATGTGGGACATGTGTAAATCATGTCCTGGATCTCTGGCTTGTCACGGCCTATGTGTGTGCTATGGTGCTCATGCCTGTTTCCATTTGTTGTCTTTCATGTTTTTGCAGGTGATGACGCACTTGATGCTGTTGAGGTTGAGGAGATGGTGCAGACCCAGGAGGAATCTCAGGCACGATCGGCACCAGTGGGGGATGTGGTGTGGTGGTGGGTGAAAACCCAATGTTACTGCAGACCATAATGTCCAAGGGTTTCTCTGGGTGCACCTCCCCAGACCTCTATTAAGGTGCTGAATCGGATGATGAGACTTATGTGCAGTCGCAGATAAGTGTTTCTGGCAGGGATTCTGTTCTGTCCAACCCACCTGCACCAGGGATAGAACGCTCTATGGCGATGTCAGTGTTGGTAGGTCCGCCTTTGGTAGTTATGGATGCAGGGTCACACTCCACAGCATCTGATCCTGTTCCTGGGCCAGCAGATCAGAGGGGGAATGCAGTCCTGCAGCCTCAGGCAGTGCCATCACAGCAAGGTGCAGATCCCCGTGCACCAAACAGGTGTGGTGCCCGTTGACGCGGTGGCCATGCGCCACCAGGCAATACTGTATTGGAAAACTCCATGTACATTATGGCAACCCAACAGGCAGCATCCGTAGAAATGATGGCTCTGGCAATGGAGAGGGTGGCCACTTCCATTATCCCCCCTGAAAGGCAGATGGAGCAACAACAGCAAGCAACAGACTCCATTTGCCAATCACACAGGGAATACATGTTGGCGCCCAACAGGGACAGACGGGCGGCACTGGAGACTCTGCGCGAATCCATATCAATAGAGTCCCAGGGCCACAGGGAAGCCCTGAGGGTAGAACTACATAACCTCAGGTAGACTCTGGTTGAACCTGAGGCTTCCAGTAATTTAAGGGCAGAACAGCAGCTGGAGCAGCTCACATGTTCGCTCTCAGCTGAGCTGCATGCAACACGTGAGGAGATCCAGGCATCACGTGATGCCATGCATGCAGAAATGCAGGCAACCCGTGATGTGATGCATGGGGATCTCCACACTTTAATCCTCCAGAATCAGACCTTCCAGACCCGCATGCTTGCTGCCATTGAGGACCATACCAGGGCTTTGCGTGGGCTGCCTCCCATAGTGCCACCGCCTCCTGATGCAGCAGCAGAGGATGAGCAGAGCGACAGCAGTTCTCCCACAATGGCATAGCCGTGCAGGCCATGAGCCCATGGAGGAATTTTATTTTTTGCAACATCCACGCAGGTGGGTGTTGGTGTGCACCCTGTCCTCAAACCTCCTGGGTGGCCTCCCCCACCCCCCCGGCCCCCACATGCCCATTTTTGACTTTTTTTCAGTGTGTTGCCTTGTGTGGCTCCCGTGGGCATCCACTGTATTCTGGCTGGGCACATGCAGGCTTGTCCTGAGTTTGGGTTAGATGCTTGGGTTTGTGAGACACACACCCCTCCTGCTTCCCGTTTCCATGGGCTTGCAAAGGATGTGACCAAGTGACAGTGAATTACACAGTGACATTGGGCTCCCATGAGCTGTGTGGGCAGTCTGTAGTCAATACTGTGTAGACATTCCTAGTGGATATTGTTGTTGTATTGTACACTGCATGGTGTATTGATATGTGCTTGTGCATACATGCCTTCCTCCTAATCTGCAGGTTCCTTCCTCATGTCTTCACAAGGCCGTCTACTTTGCAGATGCAGTTCATGTTGAATGCAGTACACTGAGACATTTGCGTGGCAGCAACACTCTACAGTTGTAAGGCATCGATATGCTGGCGTATTCAGGTTGTAAGACTACCAGTACTTGAACTTAGTACTGTCATGTTTTTCCATTTTTCCATGCTGAGTTGCTGTATTGTGTTGCTGGTAAGTATTTGGTAATGTGTGCTGTTAGTTATATATTACTGGGAGCATATTGTGTGTGGGCAGTTTCCATTAGGGACAGTGTACTTTGTGACACTTGTGTCAGATCGTGTGCATTGCTTTGTTTGCTTTCACATTGCATGACATGCCATGGTGTGTTTGGTGGTGGAGCTGGGGAGGGGTTGGGTGACATGGCGCTGTTCTCATGTTGTATTTATCAAGGGGGTAATGAATTTAGCAGCATAGATGTATGTCTTTTGATGACACAGCATTGGTGGTGTTTGGGTAGGTAGGGATGCACGCAATGTAACACTTCCAGGTGACCAGTATCAGGATGGTATGGTTGTGACAGTTGAGTGTCACTTATGTCATCATCATTGATTGTCAGCGGGTATGTGCCAGGGCTGTGTTCATTCCACAGGGGTGTGATTTTAGGTGAAGTAATTAGCCACCAGCTGCGTACAGGCTGCCTCCCCACGTGCCCTTTTCCCTCGCATGTGCAGCAGGCGTGCATGTGGTTGGGGTTGTGGGGGCACCACCATGTCCACCGGCATGTTGCAAGGTTGTGCAGGACACATGCTGATTCTGCACACTACTGGGGAAGCGTATAACAGCTGCCCACCAGAATGGTCAAGGGAGCGAAAGCGTGACTTGAGCACTCCGAATGTGCGCTCCACTATGCCCCGTGTTGCAATATGGGCTGTGTTGTATCAAACCTCGGGTGGCGTGGTGGGGTTCCGAATTGGCGTCATCATGCGGGTGCTCAGAGGGTAGGCACTGTCCCCTGGGGAGGTGGTGATGGGTATCATTAGTGGGGTTGTGACATTACCCAGTATCTGACATGCATGTATGTGCAGTGGCATTTATACCATGTAGCCATGTATCGCTATGCCGCCCAGCTTCTAGGTCCTGGTTTAGGGTTCACATTCTGTAAATGAAACTGTCGTGGATGGACCATGCATAGTTGACATATACTGAGGTGATGATTCCATTGGCATCACTTACTACCTGCACGTTGATGGAATGCCAGTGCTTGCAGTTTCTATAGATGTGCTCAGATGCCCTGGGGGACGTAGAGCCACATGGGTGCAATCAATGGCACCTTGCACTTTGGGGAATTGTGCCACCTCGTAGAAATCCTGGATGGCAGCCTGGCTTTCTGCAGGTGTTCTGGGCAGGTATATGTGCCTGCGGACTGATGGGCGTGCACTTGTCCGCTGAAATGATCCAGTGGCCAAGAAGTGCAGTACATTGAGGACCTTCACCAGGGGGCTGAGTGCTTGGGAGCACAGGGTGGGTAATGTGAGGTCACCCTCCCACTCACTCACCAGTTCAAGTATTATGTGAGGTGTAAACCTGTACCTCCCATACACCTGGTTATCAGGCATCCCAAAAAGGCTGGTTCTGGGTGTAAAAATTCTGGGCTGACTATCCTCCTCCTCCTCCTCCTGCGGTATCCCACGAACACTGCTGCTAGGAATGGTATATTCATCTTGGCGTCTGAGCTTGTTTGTTGTTTGCGCATACTTTTATGCTGCATGGGTCCACATACGCCTGCTTCCTGCTGGCGTACGTGTTTCCGGATTAGCGCGTCCTTTTTTGGTGCACGCATTAGCCCCGTTCGATTCCATGAATACGTGTTGTAGATGTGCGTGTGGGTGTTCCACGCATTTGACTCCTGTACTTCCCCTGTGACGCCCAGATTTTCACACGTTGTTCCCCATTCCGCGTGTTACACCCCCTGTTCCACCTACTTTTGTTGTGTGTGCTGCGCTATGTGCACTTTTGCTGTGCGTTTAGCGCACGCTGTTTGGAGACGTGTGCGCCACACAGAATATTAGAGCACATCCAGGGATTTACACACGCACGAACTTCCATGAATCGCTGTGCACTGCGATTCGCACGCTTGCGCCGAAAATTTCAGCGCACATTAATTCCATGAATTGGCCTGCAAACCTATTGTTGTGAAGGTTTTCTTATCAAGTGATACTTGACCATGTGTGAATCCAGTCAGCTTGCAGTTGTTTTGGTACCATCTGTATTTTAACGTAGAAGCATTAGTATTACGTACTTACTTTGTTTTTGTATTAGTAAGGTGGAGCGATTATCCGAATTGCAGGTAGTACATAATCTACCATGGTTTGCATTTTGTACAAGTTGCTGAAATGGAACGGATTCACAATTAGGTATTGATACATACACAAAGCGCTCATTGGGGATTTGTTCTTGTGTCACATTGTTGCAGAGAGTGCATGAATGTTTCCACATGTATGAAATCTGGAAGATTTCATGTATAGGTATGTTTTTGTTTTCCAGTACTTGTAGTAAGAATATTTTAAATTCTTGTAGATCTTCCTGTGAGTTTATAGTGAATTTCACCATTCCAGCACAGTAGTCCAATTGTTGTTTTATTCCATAAACACTACGGGGGTCATTCCGAGACTGGAGGTAAGTACCGCGCTTTACCATCATAGCACAAAGAACAAGTCCGATCTGGCCTCAGACCACTAATTGCGGCCATTACGACTTTGCGGGCACAAGCTTTGCGCCATGCCGGTAAAGCACTTAGCAACATGTCTCAAAAGGGCCCGTAAAACCCCTTAACGGCATGATGCGTACCGTAAGTAACAATACCGCCATGGAAATAGCTGTGTCTGTAAATAACGGAGACCGTAAATTACAGACACCGCTAAATAACAGAACCGGATATATCGTCATCTCACAGGAACAGGAAGGAGCGCGGCGGCCATCTTTAAAAACACAATCCATTGCCATCCTCATCAGGCAGCACCCTTGGGAGCATTCTGAACTACAGAAAAGGCCATCACACCCTGCAGGAATGCCAAAAGCGCAGAAGAAGTCAGCAGACCGGCTCCGCAAGCAGCGATTTAGCCCGGAAGAGCTGCAAGCCATGGTAGACACCCTGGAGGAGCACGCTAATGTTGTGTTCAGCGGGGACATGCACCGGGAGGCAGTGCTCCGTAAAATGAACATCTGGGCACAAGTTGCCCAAAGGGTGAGCGCAGTAGGCACCATCCCCTGCACCCTCAGGGACTGCCGCAAGCGGTGGGATGACTTGCGGATGAGGGTGCGGAGCATCCTCTCTGCCAACCGGAGTCAGGCACAGCAGACAGGAGGGGGCCCAAGTTCCCCTACGAAACTCACGGCATGGGAGGAGACATGCGCTGCACTGATTAGGACCGCATCCATAGAGGGCGTCGGCGAAATGGAGTGTGGGGCACCGTCGCCTGCTGATGGAGGTGAGTGTCCAAAGTCAACACCGCCAATGGCAATTACATGATAAATACACACCCAAGGGCCGACCAAGGCACCTTGTCATGGTGCCCCCCATCCAAATCATGCTGCGCTAACTGCCACCCAAGCAAGTGCAAAGTGCAAGTACATAACACACATCACACAAAGCGCACAAACTGGCACATCCCATGATGCACACTGTGCAGCTAGGTTGGCAGTGTGCGAGTCAGACTGCACAGTACCAGGCCAGAGTGAGTGACTCCGACACCTGCGTACATATCAGACACATGTTGCAATGCCCAAAAGGCCAAAAACCCCAAATGACTGAAATGTAAATACAGCCATTAATGTGATTAGCGTCTCAAACAATCACTCATGCTGTCCCTCTCTTATACCCCCACAGGCAGTGAGCATGAGAGCGAGGAGGCCGAGACGAGCTGTCCCACCACTTCCAGGGGCAAAGGCAGGGTCCGCCACATACCAGCCCAGAATGACACACCCAACCCGGCTCCTCCAAGGCCCATGGAGGGTGCACCACCCCATCCCTTACACTTATGCATTTAAATTTACAATGCACCATTGGTGTCCCAAAGTTTAACCTGTGTGGACATTCATCATTGAGCATGTGTATTATGTTATCTGACAGTGCATGGTCTACAAGTATCCACACACCCTGTGCCCTGTGTGCCCATGTCATACCACCCTCTGCTGACTTGTGTTTCGGTTTTGAAGTCCAATCAGTGTTTGCCACACGGCATGTCCCTCCTGTGCACCGGCTTCATGATGCTGTTTTGCCCCTTCTTCCTCCTCCTTCACTCCATCTTCATCTGGTGTTAGCAGTCCCATGCCGGGGGACAGGGCCACGTTCCAAGGGATGCACATTTTGTTCAGCTTTACACATGACATTGCAGTAGATGGGTCCCCCACCAGACCAGCTTTGGCAACTCATATGTGCCTTATGCAAGCCAAGTGACTGCTTCATCTCCACGCATGCACAGGTATGGGCAGTATTTTAGGCCTCCTTGGGCCTGTTCTGTGGGTTTCTGACAGGGGTTCTGTACCATGCTGTCAAGGGACAGCCATCAACACCTGCATGTCTAGCCAATGAAGGTAAGTGTTTGGACTGTCATGGTGGAGAACTGAACTTGTCTTACATGGCAGCAGGTCATTGATGCCCATACGCACATGTCCATGGATGCATTTAGCCCATTCATGGCCCCAATATGTGTCCTGTGCAATGGAATGCTGTAGGGGGAGCGTCTTCGAGATGGGTCTATGAACAATGGCACACACATCTCGTGGTACGTGCTTCATTGATGCATGCAGCAGTCTTGAGGTTAGATCCATGAAGTGTACTGCGTGATTCCGTAGTTGGCTGTGTTGGCTGTAGTGAGTGCTGCTCTGATCCGTACTATGGTGAAGTCCACCACTCCTATGCGTGTGCCGAACCGGTGATGTGGTCTGGAATCCCTGCTGCCCTCAGTTCAATCCACTCCCAGGGATGACTCGCCAGTGTGGTGACATGCTAGAGGGAGCCACATTCTGCATATGCAGTGTGTCTTCCTATATGCCCTTACGGTGTGTGGGAGCTGCCATTGAGTGGTGCATGTGTTGTGAGATTTGGCCTTGTCACATGTTGGTTATGTTGTGTTAGGTGCGTGCCTTACTCCATCAATGTGGGAATCTGTACTCATGTGCCATTAAATTGGATCTGTGGCATGGTGTTTGGTGGGGTGAACATCGTGCAATGGCGTCATCATTTCAACCCAGTTTGCTTATGCAGGTACCCACCTCATGGTACCGATGCACTGGCATGACACAGTCAGACGACTCACCAAGCAGCCAGTCACATTATCCTGCATGTTGCCCCATGCGACAGGGTAGCATGGAGTTCAGCTGGCCCATTGAGTCATGAGTTGGTCCTGGATGTCAGGCCACCCATGTGTGATGTTCTTGCTTGCGTTGCATTTCTTCTGCAGGTTGGTGGAGTGGTATTGCTTGCGGTTGCGATACGCCACCTGCATGCCATGCAGGTCCACCTAATCCACGTGGGTGCAGTCAGGGGCACCCATGCAATTTGGCATGCCTTCCAATGCATGGGGGGCAACTTCTGTGTCGTATATCTCCTGGGTAGTTCATGGTAGGGATTTGTAGCCCCTTGTGTGCTTGAGGAGGTGATCCAGCACTTGGTTTTGCGTCCGTGAAATGGACGGTTGTGATATGCCATGCATGGGTCCCACAGTGTGCTGGTAGGTGCCTGTGGCATGGGTGTGGGGCACAGGCACCATCTTCAGTTGAGCGGGGATAGCGGTGTGTATTTGTATGATGCTCACTTATCTCGTAATTTCTCAGGCCAACTATGGTGGTGATGGTGTCACAGTCCTGCTGGTAGAGGGTGTGTATCTGCTCAGGGGTTCGCTTGAGGGACCGGACCTGAGGCGTGGAAATGGGGGCTGCTGGGGTGGTGACAAAGGCTGCACTAGTGCTGCATTCTGGGCCTGTCTCACCCTCCTTCTCCCCCTGTGTCTCCTCAGTGGTGGGGCCTGGTGTTGTTGGTGTTGTTCTTGTGGTTGTGCACTTGCAAGCAGGGCCTCCTGCTTCATGTAATGCTACCACTATTGGTATCATCTTGGTGTGGGAGGGGGTGTGGTGTGTGGGTGTCGTCCTTTTGTGCTGTGGCAGACTCCATTGACTACACCTGTGCTGATTGCGTGCACCTGTGGCTCTGGGAACTACTGCTCAGGGTTCTTTACTCCTTCTCTGAGATGCCTGTATGTACTCCATGCCAGTACCGGTAAGGTACTTTAAGGGTTTAAGGAGGCCGTTATTTACGTGTGCACGTTCCTTGTGATCAGCTCCGGTTTACGCCATGCCGCTAATATCGGCACGCTGTGTGGCGCGCACGACACAAGACTGCTGTTTACTGCATCGTACTTTGCGGTGCCGTAAATAGTGGTCTGGTTGGTCAGAATGGGCCGTAACGGTATACGATGCCGGTAATCACATACCGGCTTCATTTTTCCCTTTACTCCAACCTCGGAATGACCCCCTATACTTGTTGTCAGGATTGTTTTTTGTGTTTCTATGAAGTACTAACATTTGCAAACACAATTGGTCTGTACTGTGTAAGTAAATGTTGTCAACAATTGGTGGTAATTGAAATAGAATATTCATTGCTACATTTGCGTAGCAACTTACACCAATTATGTTTGAAAGTTTAAATGGACAAGGTAGTTCTGTATCTGAGTGCTTTTTTTTAGTTTGTCTTCCTTTTTTGAAGAAGTACCTGGTTTACTTTCCCTAATAGTTTCTTTTTTGTTTGTGGTACTTGATGAAGTATTCATTTTTTTTTATTCTCTTTGGATGATTTGCAGTTACATCCTGTTGCATTTCTGTTTGATTTAGTTTTCTTTTAGAACATTTTACTTTTTGTGGAACAGGATATATTTTTAGATGGGGTGTATAGTGAACAAAGTCTATTGCATTCTAAAATCAAGGAATATCAGCGTTTACTTTAGTTGCATCAAAGTTGATTAGCAATAGACCGTCAAGTGTATGTAAGTGTGATAATGCTACGTAGTTCATACCTTCTTTAACGACTGTGTTACGAATATCTATCAATGCTTTGTCTAGGGTAAGACTTTGTGATTTATGAATGGTGACTGCGTATGCAAGAGTTAGAGAAAATTGTTCTCTGTGTACATACATGTCTTTGAAGAGAAGGAATTGAGCTGTTGAGCATCCTATCCTTTTCACTTCTGAAAGTTTGTCAAAGAGAATATTGACAAACTGAATGTTGTTGTCACGTGGGTATGTTTGAAAGCCAACAACTGTACCCAGTGCTCCATTAACTAGTCCTTGATCCATGTCAAGGTTACGTTTAAGCATTACTCTGCAATTTAAGGATAATTTTAATATTTTTTCCAATCCAGCTGTTTTGGAGATTACATTTTCTAAACTATTTAGTCTTGTTGTGGCTTGTTCACACATGGGTAGTGTCATATCAAATATGTCTAGTTTGTCTGTGGCGCTAATTTCAATTATTGGTTGCATTTCTTTTTTTAACATTGTTTCATTGAATTTGAAACAGCTTGCAAGAGTTGGCATTAAGGCCATACAATTGACATTTTTTGTGGGCTAATTGTTCCATAACATCCGTAGCACATGTTTTATCGCCATGAAGTGCATGAATGTGCCGGGTTTTCAATATTGCTTGTACTTCTTGAGATAATATACCAACTCTAATACTTTTTAAGATGTTGGCATAAGTGAGATTTGCAGATTGCCGCATGTTTACTGTTAATTCTCTGTATTGGAAATGTTGCCAAAGGTTGACATTTCCAATGCTGCCAACAGTTTTATGGCAGAGTTTGTGTCCTAAGGTTTTAAAAATAGGCTCACGTTTCACTGGTATTAAATGAATAAGATCTCCGAAAACAATAATGTGTTTTCCTCCAAAGAGCTCTTCATAGTTTGTTTTGAGTACTTCTTGTAATCTGAGGTGAATCAAAGCCAACATTAGGTTGGAGACCATGCATTAGTATTGTTTAAAGGAGTCCCGGGCTCACAAGGCAGTGCAGCAGGGCCATCATGCCTTACATTGGAGAGCCACAACCATGGCTTTCCCCTCCCCCCATCAAGGGGAAGAGTTGTGCTATGGAGGGAGTTGTTTCCAGTCACCTGCCAGCAAAATCAAGTGTGAAAAATACAAGTACCAGAATCCTCAGAGCTAATTAACTTGTCACACCTGAAACAGAAATGCAGACCCACCTGAAAAAACAAAGAAACTCAGCCTCCCTGAAGATTGATGAAGTCATGAAAATGTGTATTAGGAGGAGAAGCTAAAGACTGGTAACAGAGCACCTGCCTTCCCATCTTTAAACATTGTTCCAGGAGTCGTGGGCTCACAAGGCAGTGCAGCAGGGCCATCATGCCTTACATTGGAGAGCCACAACCATGGCTTTCCCCTCCCTCCATCAAGGGGAAGAGTTGTGCTATGGAGGGAGTTGTTTCCAGTCACCTGCCAGCAAAATCAAGTGCGAAAAATACAAGTACCAGAATCCTCAGAGCTAATTAACTTGTCACACCTAAAACAGAAATGCAGACCCGCCTAAAAAAAACAAAGAAACTCAGCCTCCCTGAAGATTGATGAAGTCATGAAAACGTGCGTTAGGAGGAGAAGCTAAAGACTGGTAACAGTGCGACTGCCTTCACATCTTTAAACATTGTTCCAGGACTCCCGGGATCACAAGGCAGTGCACCAGGGCTATCATGCCTTACATTGGAGAGCCACAACCATGGCTTTCCCCTCCCCCCATCAAGGGGAAGAGTTGTGCTATGGAGGGAGTTGTTTCCAGTCACCTGCCAGCAAAATCAAGTGCGAAAAATACAAGTACCAGAATCCTCAGAGCTAATTAGCTTGTCACACCTAAAACAGAAATGCAGACCCTCCTAAAAAAAACAAAGAGACTGGTAACAGAGCACATGCCTTCACATGTTTAAACATTCATCTATTAGTAGCATTGTCATTTGTTTTAATACTCTGCATAGTTCCATTGCAGCTTTTGTAGAAGGTTTGTAATAGTCTAATTTGTTTTGGTGTTCTACTGGCAGGAGTAGTAATCAGTGTAAAGTGACACCGCCTATGTTGTAGGCAGCTAAAACTGTGGGGGCAGCGACAACAGCTGACAGTTTGTTGTTTGTCAATTGTTGAAGGAATTTACTGATGATTTTGATTAAGAATTTTTTGCCAGAACCAGCTTCACCACTGACGTATAGTAGTATAGGTTTGTAATTTTGGCAGGTGCATTATTTGTTTTCATGTTGTACACCATTTGCAATTTCTTTTCTTACTTCTTCAAAAATGCTACGTTGCTAATTGTTTAGTTTTGATTGTAGTATAGTTAAGTCTTCTTTATCTTCATACTGACACATGGTGTTTTCTACTTCCGTCATAGCTAATTCTGTCTCATTTGTTATTAGTGGCTCTCCCAGTGCTTCTTGGCTTCCTGTTGTAGAAGGTTGACTACTGTCAGGAGTGAATACTTGAAAAATGTCACCTCTAAATGATTGCGCAGCCTTAAGCGAATGGTAAATATCCTGTTCAAATTGAATATGTAACTGGACAACAAATACAGTGAAACAAAGAGTCCAAAGCAATAGATTCTTCATTCAAAAAAACTTTTTTCAAACAGATTCTATGAGTTGATGCAAAAACAAGACTGCTTTCTTTTGCTTTGAAAGTGTCTTCATAGGAGTCATAGTTATCTAGTATTTCTTCTTCTTTTCTCCATGGTTTAAAGAGTTGTAGCAGGGACATGTAATATAGTTCTTTATGTTGAGGAGCCTTTAATGACAATTTGATATGATTAATTAAATTTGGTTTTACTAAGCTGCCTTCACAATTTGACACTCTGTATTTACCTTTTTTTCATCAGGTTTTATATTATTTTTGTATGTGAAGTTTTGGGCTATGTGGTATAGACACATGGTTTCCAAAGTGGTACTTCTGTTTGGGTAGTATGTGTCCATTAAATAGTTTTTTAAAAATGTCTTGGCTGTTGGGATCATGTTTGGCTATTGTTTCAATATCTTCGTTTTAGAACTCTTTTTCTAGATTTAGCAGGACCAAGACTTAGCCATACTATATTTTCAGATTTTCCATACAAAGCAGTACCAGTTAAACAATCTGCTGCTTCATAGGAGCCACATTCTCTGTGGGAGAGCATTTTTATGCCCAAGCTGTATAATTTCTGAGACAGCGTTTTGTCTTATGACAGGTCATTCCAGAGGTCTTGGAGCTCTCTTTTTTTCTGCTTTGGTTAAGTATTCTGTAACATATCGTGCAACTGCAGTTGAATTGTCTGCAATGTACGGCACATCTATGTTTGCATTCCATAAGTGGCCAATGATTGCATTGTAATCATTGATATATTTTTCTTCTTCTGTTCTTTTTATGTAATATGTATTGTTAGGTGATTTACCTTTAACACTATGTCTAACTGAAGACATGAAGTTGTTCACTTGACCTGTTTTTCTAACCGGTCTAGGGAAACCAAAGCAGCATTTGGTGTTGTATTTCCCTTTGTTTTTGTATTTTTTGATGACAATATTTGCTACATTTGTGTCTTTGAAATTGTAAAATGTGTGCATGAAGATCACTATTTGTTGCTTCTGATGGAATTTTACAAGTGACATATTTTTCAATAAACTGTTAAACAGTGGCATCACTGTCTTGACCAAATTTAGGAATTTGTGCGCCATTCTGCCTGTAAATCTCTGTTTAAGAAATGGGGTTTTGAAGACAGAATGGTGCACAATCTTTATTTTTAGGTGCAGAAATAGCATGAATTAACCTTACAGTGTGTTTGAGTAATAGTACAAATATTATGGTGGTATTTAACTTACTTTCTTTCTGGAATGAGCAGGTTTCTTCTTAGTTGTTCTTTGTACTTCAAATTCGGCTGCTTCTTTTCAGGAGAGTGGTCTTCACTGCAATTGTAAAGGAAACAAATTAGTAATTTTGTTTGTATATAGCACTGATTTTAATTTAGACATTGATTTTTCTGTTTTTGTACAAGTATTGTTGTTTTATATTTGAACATACTGTGTGCATGCAATTTTGTTTGAGTATGTTAACTCTTTATATTGTACTTTAAATATGTTAGTTCAACATGCTTTGCAAATGTGTGTGTAAAAAGAAATTAAATAGCAGATAGGTTTTGAAGTGACAGTTGATTATAGGAGATGGAAAAAATGACAGATTTTATAGGTTATACAAGCTAAAAGTCAGTTAATCTGTTTATATGAATCTATAAGAATTGTACATGTACTATACAGAAAATATGCATACCTGTAGTTTATGTTCATGCATATGGATATGCATGCAGTTGCAAGTAGAAGTTATTTTACTGAATATCTGAATATATATATATATATATATATATATATATATATATATATATATATATATATATATATATATATATATATATATATATTCAGTAAAACAACTTTGTTAAAGGGACGTTATTGTTAAGTTGCGCTACTAAAAACATATGAATTTAAGTGAAACACATTTTGTTAAAGGGACGTTATGGTTCCAAGTAAAACCAAAACAAAACTGAAAAATCACCAGTTATGGTAAGCTAAGCAACCATAACTCATCCCACCACTGTGCACTGTTAAGACTTTCACAAGTCCTCCTTTCATTGCAAATTGAAAAGAGATTCCAGGCACATGTCCTAAGCTGTTCCCTCCACAATGAATAATAATAATGTCTGGATGACACTGTGGGTCATTACAAGTTAGGAGGTAGCCTACCCCCTTACCGGTTACCGGATACGCGTTCCTCTAATGAGGAATTACCGGGCCATACCGACTTTGGAGGGCCCGGTAATTCCTCATTCAAGGAACACATCTCCATGCCCATTCGAGCCCTTGTAGGGCTCAATGGGAATGGGGAGGGTGCTAACAACGGGGCTGTCAATAACGGGCCCGTTGTTTGTACCCTGGTCTGCTAACGGGACCCGCTAAGGGCACCTGGTAAAACCAGTATCCTTAGTGGGTTCCCGCGAGCAAACTTGTAATGAGGCAGTTAGGGGTTGATGGCTACGGCACCTTTACGGGCGCCAGACTAGGGTGCAAACAATGGGCCCGTTATTAACGGGCCTGTTGTTTGCACCGTGGTGTGCTCGTTGGACCTGCTAAGGGCGCCTGGTAAAGTCAGCGTCCTTAGCGGGTTCCCGCGAGCAGACTTGTAATGAGGCAGTAAGGGGTTGACGGCTCCGGCACCATTACTGGTGCCATTAACCCCTTACTACCTCACTCGTAATGACCCCCACTGTGTCACCAAAGTAGCGCAAAGTGGTACCAAATCCAGCCACTTTATTCCACACACTCCATGCCAGTGCAATTCCACATGAGGGAATGCAATATGTACAGCCACTACACAGCGATCTGCATGCACCTCCAACCAAATATATCCTAGAATGTACAACAGCATTCAACTATTCACGGGTGCAGTCATGACTATCCCATCATCTACAACTATGTACATTGTTGTAAAGCAAGACATCCAACATCTCCCCCTTCCCTTCAGTCTGCAACACAAGCACCAGATCCTTCCTTGAAACCCTTACTTTATTTCAGATTCTCCCATCTCCAAGCACCACAGAATCACCCAGTACTTTGGTAATGACCTACTGAGTGATAAGCTGCTGACCCCATCAAATCCTTCTGCTTTATTTCCCAAACCTTCACAGATCGATACATTGCATACTTTTTTGTATAGTTCCTGCCATTAACCCTGTAAAAATAGCAAACAAAGCATACAATTATTTCTTCTATCTCCTAAAATCCAATAACACCGCCTGTGCTCTGTGCGCTTACTATTGTACTCATTTCTAAAGCACATTCAACTAACAGATTCTAAATGCATATAGGGATAGGAAAGTGCATGTACATGCTATGCACAGTTATCAGAAAACACTACTACTGCAAAAACAAAGAAATCCATGTCTACATTAACAACAGTGCTATTAAGACACATATTTACTAACTTATTTCTTTCACAATTGCAGTGAAGACCACTCCCTTGAAAATCAGCAGTGTCTGAAGTATGAAGGAGAGCTCAGAAGAAACCTACTCTTTCCATCCAAAAGATTAAGTGCAATACTGCCATAATGTTCTAACTGTTACTCAAACACTGTAGAATTCTAGTATTTTACAACACACAATTCTATTAACCCTGCAACAATAGATTCAGTAATAGTGCTTCCCCTCACCAGCTCCATACTTTGTATTGTAATCTGAACACCAGTATAGTAACACATAAATACAAGAATAGCCTTCCCAACCTGATGTAGCAGCCCACTTTCTCCAACAGACCCCAAAGAATGCCTACCAAAAATCAACTCCGTAGAGAGCAACGCAAAAGTAAACATCAAACTAAAACTCTCTAAAATAGACATCCACCTCTAGCAGAATTTGTACAAAAAGTTCAAACAAAACAGCTAATACAGTCATTAAGCGAAAGAAAACAAGCTTCCAGTACAGAAACTTTGCCTCCTCTTTCAAAATGTTAAACGAAACAGAAAGTGATTAACGAAACTGCAGCTACCACTAGTGCTAAAGAACTACTCAAAGAAATAGAGCATATTCAGAGAAAATATTTTGAAACTGAAAGCCACTTCCAAAATGCAATACGTTTACAACAGACTAGCAACAACTGTACAGATGGCAACCTTCTATTACACACATACAAACAAGAAATACTAAAGTTTAAAAGTACATCTGCTTAAGTACCAAACCATTTGTGTGTATGTTGCCGCAGGACTTTTTATAAAAATAGCACACCAACTGTAGACATAACGTACAAAATAGAATACAATGAAGATTCCAAATGGTTCCAATTAGCTCTCTATCTTAAAGCAGAAAGCAATTACGAGATTACTGACTACTTAATACTTTGCAGTTACTGCACTGCAAAACTTGACATCAACAACCAAAAACCTTCACATACTATCACAAATAACTTGGAATTATTCCCATTACCAAAACCCCCTCAACAACTCAACTTATATGAAAGCATCATAATTCAAACAGCGCACCAATTTCAAGCAATAATATACCTTCAACCAAAAACAGCAAAACTATCTCCCTCTGAATTAGTGAAAGGCATTTGTGGCAAAGTAGTGTATTTGCCATTAGATCTCAAAGAAAATGTACACACTCTGGGAGTGCAACGTCCAATAGATCAATCTTTAATTATCTTAGTAATTGACGTACCTACAAAAGACAAAATAATTTGGCAACAACTTGTGGACTTAAATAAATTTAGACAAGCCCTGCATTATCTAAAAGACAACAATGAATACTCCAGAGAAATTAATATTGAAGAAAACCTGAGGGAAACCACTGAAATAATTCAAGAGTCATCAGGAACTGGTCAATTTCAACTTCTAGATCCTGCTACAGAATCCAATATTTTATACCATTATACAATTCATACATTACACTCTAAAGACACCATAGATGATGCACTGGATACCAGCCAAATGCGACAAGCCAAAGGATCTCCAATAAGCATCTGGGAAAAAAGTATAGAAGTACGTGCCGTTCCTTTACTCTTTTCTACTGGGAAGGAGGAAGGTTCGATGATAGACCCAAACTCATAACAGCATCATAATACCGCTCTTTATGAATGTATTCTGAAGACACCAAATTCAGACAAAACATGGAATAAATATTCCACCTTCTCTTTAAAAGTGAACTAGCAACTCTATGTTACGGAGTTGCAAACACCTTGAAATCAGATACCCATTTTCAAAATATGTCAGCTACGGAATTACTACAAAAAGAGCAAGAAAAAGATGAGATTTTACATTCAAGCATTACAAATCTTTTAGCAAACATGCGTGTAACAAAAGAATATTGGTTCTGATGTCACGCAGATGTACGCTGTATGATAAGAAACCTTGGCCCACCCACTTGGTTTGTGACATTAAGTGGTGCAGAATATGCATGGGAAGATATACACGATTTCCTACGCATAGCAAACACAAACAAAACAAACATAGATATAAAAACACCAGGAGAACTCTGCTCTCTAGATCCTGTAAATGTATCAAGATATTTCCATCATCGTTGCATCGCTATGCTACACTTAATTTGTAATAAAACTGTTCCTCCCTTCTGAGAAGTGCAACACTTCTTTTGGAGAAAAGCATACCAAGCCAGTGGAGAACCACACATCCACATGCTTTTGTGGATTAAAGATGCTCCTAAATTTGGTCAGGACAGTGATTCCACGGTTTTACAGTTCATCCTAAAATCTGTTACTTGTGAAATCCCTTCACAAACAACACATAGTGACCTTCATGCACACATTTTACAATTTCAAAGACAAAAATGTGGGAAATATTGTCGTCACAAAAATAAAAACGAAGGGAAATACTACACCAAATGCTGCTTTGGTTTCCATAGACCAGTTTAAAAAACAGGTCAAGTAAACAACTTCATGTCTTCAGTTAGACATAGGGACTTGTTATAATTAAGGTGGTAGGGGGTTTATGGTGCCAGTAGAGCCCCTGGCCCCATTAACCCCCTACCGCCTCATTATGAGGTCTCCTTGTGGGACCCGCTAAGGACGCCTGCTAAAACCAGGCGTCCTTTGTGGGTGCCGCAAGGAGACCAGGATGCAAACTATGGGCCCGTCATTAACGGGTCTGGGTTCCTTGAATAGGGAAATATCGGGCCCTCCAGGGTCGGTATGGCCTGGTTTTTCCCCATTCCAGGAACCCGGACTCCGTACCCGGAATGGAGGTAGCCATGCCGGTAAGAACGGAATGGCTACCTCCATTCTCGTAATGAGGCCCATAGTGTCAAAGGTAAATCACCTAAGAACACATATTACATAATAAGAACAGAGAATAAAAATACATCAATGATTACAATGCAATAATTGCCCTCCTATGGAATGAAAACATAGATGTGCAGTACATTGCAGACAATTCCACTGCAGTTGCACAATATGTCACAGCTTACTTAACCAAAGCAGAGAAAACAGAGCTTCAGGACCTCTGGGATGACATATCATCTGACAAAACACTATCACATAAATTGTACAGCTTAGGCATACAAATGCTCCCTCATAGAGAATGTGGCTACTATGAAGCTGCAGACCGTTTAACCAGTACTGCCTTGTATGGAAAATCTGAAAATATAGTATGGCTAAGTGTTGCTCCTGCTAAATCTAGAAAAATAGTTTTCAAATCATATGAGGACATAGAAACAATCACCAAAAAGGATCCCAACAGCCAAGACATTTTGAAAAACAATTTACCAGACACATACTACCCAAACAGGAGTACCACTTTGGAAACCATGTGTCCAAACCAGGTAGGCCAAAACTTCACATACAAAAATAATATTAAACCAGATGAAAAGAAAGGTAGATATAGAGTAGAAAATTGTAAAGGCAACTTAGTGAAATTTACCAAACACAGCTTAATTAATCATTTCAAAATATCGTTAACAACTCCTCAACATAAATAACTGTATTACATGTCCCTGCTACAACTTTTTAAACCATGTAGAAAAGAAGAAGTGTTACTAGATACCTATGACTCCTATGAAGACTCTTTCAAAGCAAATGAAAGCACTATAACAGATGTAGAATTTACACAGTACCAAACAAAGTTGCACAATGAACAGCAACACGAAGAACTCCATGCCCAACTAGTTGTGGACTCTCCTGACAGTAGCCAACCTTCTGTAACAGGAAGCCAAGAACCACTTGGACAGCCACTAATAGCAAACAGAGCAGAATTAGCCATGACAGAAGAAGAAAACACATGTCCGTATGATCAAGTTACAGAAGACTGTGTTGTACTGAAATCACAACTAAACAATGAGCAGCATTGCATTTTCCAAGAAGTAACAAAACAAATTGAACATGGTGTGAAACATGAAAATAAAAACTGTACTTGCCAAGGCTACACACCTATACTGCTAAACACGAGTGGTCAAGCTCGTTCAGGCATAACATTCTCAAAAAAATGAAAATGCTGCTAATAAATGAGGGGCACATGGACTCCAACATAATGTTGGTTTTGATTCACTTCAGGTTACAAGAGGTCCTCGAAACAGACTACAACGAGGAAAACACATCATTTTTTCAGAGATCTTCTTCAAATAACACCAGTGAAAGGTGATACTATTTTTAAAAACTTAGGGCACAAACTGTGCTGTAAAACTCTTGACAGCATAGGAAATGTCAACCTTTGGCAACATTTCCAATACAGAGAATTAACTGAAAATATGTATCAGTCTGCAGACCTCACCTATGCCTACATTTTAAAAAGTATTAGAGTTGGCGTACTATCTCAAGAAGCACAATCTATATTAAAAAGCAGGCACATCCATGCACTCTATGGCCATAACTCATGTGCTACTGATGTCATGGAACAATTAGCACACACAAATGTTAATTGTAGGTCCTTGATGGGAATTCTTGCAAGCTGTTCAAAATTGAACGAAACCGTGTTAACATAAGAAATGCAACCAAGAGTTCAAATTGGCTCCACAGGCAAACTGGACGTACATGGTATGACACTACCCATGTGTCAACAAGCCACAAAAAGGCTAAACATCTTGGAATCTCTAACAGCTGGTTTGGAGAAAATATTAAAATAATTTTTAAACTGTAGAGTAATGCTTAAACGTAACCTTAGCATAGACCAAGGACTAGTTAATGGAGCACTTGGTACAGTTGTTGGCTTTCAAACATACCCAGGTGACAACAATTTTCAATTTATCAATATTCTCATTGACAAACTATCTGAAGTTAAAAGGGTAGGACACTCAAAAGCCTGTGTCCTTCTTTCTTTTCAAGACATGTATGTACGCAGAAAACAATTTTCTCTAACTCTAGCATACACAGTCAACATTCACAAATCACAAGGTATTACCCTAGATAAACCATTGATAGATATTGGTAGCACAGTCTTTAAAGAAGGCCTGACCTATGTAGCAATATCACGTTTTGTACACTTGACAGACTATTTCTAATCAACTTTGATTCAAGTAGGAGGTGGCGCTGTGGAGCAGCCTAAGTTGGCTGCTTAGCCTTTGAGCTCCGTGTGGCTCCGGCACATATCCGCCTGCATCTGCGGTTAACCTTGGCATACACACTTCTCCTCCAGCTGAAGTGTTGCCCCCTCACATTGGGCTGCACCCTGCGAAATTTCATCCTAATTCGGACCCTGGGAGCTCATCGGCAAACCCCTTTCTGCGGAGGCCTGTTGTCTTGCTGGGGCTGCGGCGTGCGCCCGGCCCCCACCCTCTCGTCTCCGTGTTCCTGTTCGCTTGGACTGCAGTGCACCGTGGGACGCAACACCCGAGTGCTCCGCCTCTCCCCCCGGGGGCCCTGCTGGGTTGTCTCTGGAACTATACCATCCACCGCGGTGGCCCCCCCGGGCATGCCGCCGCACAAGTGTTCTGCTGCTGGGGCTTGCGCAGGAGCACGGCCCAGCCTCTACGCCTGCCTCCGGTGGCGGTGCCTTCAATGTAGGACTATGTTGAGCAGCTGGGCTGCGGCCTGGCTGCCGCCCAGGAACTGGGGATTTCAGGCGGGCGCGGAGGCCTGCGCTAATCAGGTGAGGAGCGGAAGGAGGACCCGCTCTGATGGGGTCACGGCGCCCCCTAGCCCTCCCTTAGCCCACTGGCCAGCTGATCATTGGGGGCTCCAGAACTCCCTCCCCCACCTGTCCTGGGCCATAATAGCCAGCCAACACACTCTGGAGAGTGTACCTTGAGGAACTCTGGTCAACGGCTCTGGGCACACACTCACCCGCTGCCGCTGGGGCACAGACTGCACCATAGCCCTTCTTGCGCCCAAACATCCACAGCTGAGAGCCCACTGGGAGCGCGGGCCCCTGGCTCCCATTTCACCCCTGTAGTGCAGCGATTGGGCTACTGGTGGAGTTTCGAGTGGACCCTGCACCTCTGAGCTTTATAGGGGATCGTGCCCCTGCATCACAACTACGGCAGCTGCCAGATACCTGCTGGCCTCTGTGGGCTGACATCCTCCTTCTGCTGGCCCCAGGAATGGCCCAACGCTTTCCATCTGGCTGTGACCACCTTGCCCCTGCTGCTATCAGAGCCCTTCTGCCCTACTATCACAGGAATAGCACCCACTGTCCTCCTGCCTCCCAGTCCTCTGGCCACTCACCCTTCTTCAGTTGCTGCACCTTTGACCCTCGCCGCTCCTGGAGGTAAACCAGCAATGACAAACAGATCCAGGGGGACCTCCAAGGGGGGAGCCATGGACAAATTCACCAAAACAGTTCCAAGGGGCCAGGTGGGACACGCTTCATCCCTGCAGGAGGAGCCGGAGGCTGACCTTCACTCTAGTGCAACGGCCCCTGATCTGACTACAATCATGCAATCTATGGCCAAAAATGTTTGCCTCCTTTCACAAGAAGCTGGATGACTTCAACGCTAATGTCGCCTCCCTGAAAACACGGGGGGATCAGGAATTACCGATGCCGAGAACAGGATATCAGCAAATGAGGATGAGATACATGTACTGCAGAACACTGTTGCCTTCTTGTCACGCGACATGAAGAGTGTACGAGCAAAGTGTGACCACCTCGAATCGCGCTCTCGCAGAAATAACCTGTGTGTTATAGGGGTCCCTGAGAACGCCCTTAAGGGGCGCATGGAGGATGCTGTTGAGGCCTTACACAAAGACCTGCTAGGCAACCCGGCGCAGTCACCGTACTTCACAGTTGAACGCGCTCACCGAGCTCTGTCACCTCGCCCCAAGCCGGGCGATATTCCAAGGCCCATCATAGCTAGGATCCTTAATTACCGGGACAGAGACCTCATCCTCCGCCTGTTGTGGGAGAAGGGAGACCTACGCCTCGAGTCCCACACCATCAGGATCTTCCCGGACTTTTCGATAGCGGTTCAGCAGGAGAGGTCCCAGTTTATTGGAGTCAAGAAGCTTCTTAGGGAACACAATGTCCCGTACACCATCCTGTTCCCGGCATGCCTCAAAATTAACCACAATGGCAACCTATACTTCTTCACTGTCCCGGACGAGGCAGTGAAATTCATCGAGGCACACATACCACTTCATAATCCAGCGGGGAACCTCGCCAACAATGATTAACCGAGAGTGACATGCTCCGACGTAAACTAATCTATTCAGTAAATCCTTGTTCCAGAATGTGTTAATGGTAATAGTGTACTGCAAATTCAACTCACCGGGCTCCCTCCGCACTGGGCCCGGCGATGGCTCGACCCGGGCACAGGCACACTGATTCCCTTTGCCCGCATGGGGAGTCGAGCTGGCCATGAGCCCTAGTTATCTCTTCAGTGTCATCTCGTCTGCAATGGCCAGCTGGCTTTGGGGACCTGACATAGGGTCCGTCTTCCGCAGAACATTTCTCTGACAGCCTTCGCTGTCATACATGGTACTTGAAGAGCTGCCCACACGGCAACAGCACACCTCACTGCAATTGCAACGCTTATGTTATGTTGGTTGTCACTGCTTGTTGGTCCCTGTTGGGCACTTAATGGGGCTACTCCCTGTTGGATTTGGCCCTCCGACCTATACTTCTCAGGGAGTGTTTGTTCAATTGGTGACACCTGCATTGGGGGTGAGGGAAATCCACTGCAAGTTGGGGGTGGGCAGTGAGGGTCGGGGTGGTAATGTTGGGGTTTAGGAAAATGTTACAGTAAACGGCAGAGGCGGATTGGCAGACCGCATGACATTGGGGCACCCGCATTGGAGAGGGCCCTACCCTGTATTTTGGCTATGACAACAGTGGTGGGATGTACACTAGACTCTTGAAATGCCTATAACTGTTATGTTCGGGAACGTTCTGGGATTGGGTTATCGGCCCAAGGCTCGGAGAATCATGGTATATGTCCATAGTCATGGGCACAAAATATTACTTTTGCCGGAAACACACTCCACGGGCTCCAGGGTTAAGGGTGTGACACCAGCGTGGGATGCTTGCGGGGGGCCCCAACGGGGGCAGCCTCTGCCCTGGACTCACTATTCGACAACGGTGGTGGGATGTTACCTAGATCATTGAGATGCCGGTGACGGTGATTTCCTGGAATGTGCAGGGCCTGAGCAGTTACACCAAGGCTCGCAAAATTGTGGCGTACGCCAGCAGACATGGCTGCAAAATACTGCTCCTGCAGGGGACACATTCAACGGGCCCTCTGTCCAAAAGTATAGCGCCAACATGGGGTTCACACAGATATTTCACTTCATATTCCACACATGTCAGAGGGGTTTTGACGCTGATCCATAAATAACTTAAGTTTGTTCTCCACAAGAACTATATAGTCCCCGAGGGGAGGTGCACTGTGTTGCATTGCGCCATAGCTAACAGGCATTATTTGCTGGTGAATACCTATGGCCCTAATGTTGACTCTCCCGACGTTGTCGACCGGGTGGTATCCATATTACTAGGGTACGTGGGGATGCAGATCATTTGGGGTGGGGATATGAACTTCATACTTGATGCGACGATGTACAGGACTGGCACGGCCCCTAGGCCCCTGTCTGACGCAGCGCGTAGACTACTGACCCACAGCGCGACACTTGACATTCACGATGCATAGAGGGCACTACACCCGCAAACACGGAAGTTCACTTACTACTCCTCAGTACACTACAGTTCCTCCAGGATCGACATGTTCCTATTATCCTGCTCTATGCTGGGTAGGGTCGTGGAAACACAGATACTCGCGCGTACACTGTCCGATCACTCACCGATTTTAATAGCCCTGGAACTGGGAATACCTGCTCCTACCATTAATACATGGCGATTCAAATCAGCCGCTCTGCGGGACATTGTGTTTAAGGCAGATATCCTTGCCGATAGTCAGTCCTATTTTGAGCACAATGCGCCACAGTCCACCACCCTGGGGTTCCGTTGGGATGCTTTTAAAGCCTTCATCAGGGGAGCCTCCATCACTAGAGAGTCAGGAGTCCTCAAAACTATAAGTGCCATTTTATCCCGCACTGAAACTAAGCTTCTGGAACGAGCCCATCCGGACTCGATCGACCCGGGTGTTCTCTCCCAGATCAGTGAGGAGCTGAAAATCTTTAACGAACAAGCCACTAGGAGGATCCAGTTCTTCAGCTGTCCACAGGCTGCGCGGAAATACAGTGAGGGTGACAGACCCGGCAAAACGTTGGCCGCATGGCGAGGGGCGAGTGGGGCCAATCCCAAATTACCTGTGTTAAGGACAATTAGGAGATAACACAGTGGTCCGGCCAGCATATCCTTGATGTCTTCACAGGCTTCTACTCTGAACTATACTCTCAACTCCCGAACATAGTGACTCTCAGATGCGGGAACTCCTGGAGCAGATGCCCACCACCATTATCTCCAATGCAATGAGAGAACAATTAAATTCCCCCATTACATTAGATAGTAGAGGCTTTATCTAGTCTCCCTAAGGAAAAGGCATCGGGCCCGACGGGCTAACGGCTGAATTTTATCAGGAGCATGTAGCTATATTGGCCCCCGAACTCCTCGGGGTTTGGAATGAGTCACTCCAGTTAGGATCCCTTCCCCCAACATTGCGGGAGGCCGTTATTACGGTCCTGCTCAAGCCTGGTAAGCCTAGCGATGACTGTGGATCATACCGGCCCCTTTCACTAATGAACTTGGATACTAAAATCTTTGCTAAAGTGATCGCTAACCGCTTCTTACCTGTTATGTCATATATGGTGCATGATGACCAGTCAGGCTTTGTGCCCGGGAGATCCACATCCCATAATATCAGAAGGCTTCTCAACGTCATGTCACGAATCAATCAGGGTGGGAGCGGGGTTGCGATCACCCTATATGCTCAGAAGGCCTTTGACATGGTGTCCCGGAGGTACAAGTGGCTCTTCCTTGAGACAACAGGTGTTGGGCCCAGGATGATTGCATACATCAAGCTGTTGTACACCTCCCGGTTGCCAGGGTACGTGTCAATTCGCAAACGTCCACTTTGTTCCCTCTCTGCAGAGGCACCCGCCAGGTATGCCCATTCTCCCCGATCCTATTCGCCCTGGCTATCGAGCCCATGGTGGACTATGTCAGGGAGCGCCACTCAGGCAAAGGGATACGTCTACAGGGTACCCCCGAAATTAACTCACTCTACGCAGACGATGTGCTGCTATTCGTCAGAGACCCAAATTTCCACCTTGACCCAATCCTGCGCAACATCACCTGCATTGGTACATACTCTGGTTTCACCATCCATTATACCAAATCCAAACTCTTCCCTCTCACTAGCTCCACAGGACAACCTGCCACGGAGTACCCGCTCCGTTGGTTCCCTGATGGGATTAAATACCTAGCTATCCGGGTGTCCCTGACCAAAGACACCCTCCTAGCTAACAACTACTTGGCCACGGCAGAACAAGCGGAAACCAAGATAGAGCGCTGGCGCTCTCTCCCGCTATCTTTAGCTGGGAGACTATCACTGGTAAAAATGATATTGCTCCCCAAGCTGCTATACATATTCACGAACGTACCTATATGGCCTGGCAGGAAGTACTCTGCAGATCTTCACAAGCTGTGCGCTCAGTTTCTGTGGCACTCAGGAGCAGTGTGTAAAAAATGGCTTTCTATGACACTCCCCTATGACAAAGGTGGGTTCACTGCCCCTGACTTGATGAGGTACTGGATCGCAGCGCAGGCACAATTTGCCACCTACTGGTACCCTGTACCCCCCGCTCGCCCTCATGTCAAGCTGGAAACCCTTGCTGAATCTGGCACCAATATAATGTCTTTAATATTACACCGTCGATACGAGCCGGACTCTGCCATAGACCCGCTGTGTACCACTCTACTGGCCTGGGGGCGTTTATTCGCTGCAGGGGCAGAGGAACACCCATACTACAAGTGACTTCCCGCCTGGCGGTTCCCCGGGCTGGAACCCACAAATGACGTAGCCCTGGCACGACACTGGCAGACCCTGGGATACCTAGCCCTAACTGACTTCTACCCGGACGACCAATTCATAACACCGCAGACTTGGAAACCGGGCCACTCGGGTTCACCATTGGAACTTCTACAATATTACAGACTCTGTGCTGCTTTCCATGGTGCTTGGCCCGAGTTTCCCAATTAACCCCCTGACTCCCCTGGGATTTCCTATATCGCCAATTTGGGTGGGGCCCGCGGGGTGATGCCTTCATTATACAAACTCCTCCTCACTGTTACCACATCACAGCCCTCTAGGGCTCGGGACGACTGGGCATCCGAACTGGAGTTAGAACTCACTGACCAACTGTGGGGGAAAATGTGCTCCCACACTAACAGAGTCTCCCTGAACTTTCGATATCACACCATGCAGTATAAATTGCTGAACAGGCTATACTACACCCCGCACAGGATCTCCAGGTTTGCCCGCTCTGACCCACGGCTCTGCCCTCGTTGCGGAGCAGAGGATGCAGGCCATTTTCACATGTTCTGGGACTGTCCGAGGCTAGCTGCATTCTGGGGAGATCCTGAAAACACTGTCAGAAATCTGTGATACTACTATTGAGCCTGACCCACTGAGGGTACTGTTTGGGGCGTGGCGGGCTGAGGGAGCTAGAGGTGTAGCTAAATTCCTAAATGTGGGCTGTATAATTGCTAAGAAATGTGTGTTGCAGAACTGGAAGTGTTCTTCCCCTCCGACCTTCCAGAAATGGCAGAACTTATTGACATGGTCTCGGAACTGTGAGGAGGAGTACCTCAGTACCGGCCTGCTCCCAGCCCAAAAACATCTGGACTGCCTTTAACAGCTATCTTAACGGCCTGGACACCCCTTCCTCGGCTGACAACTCACCGTGATCGTCTCTGTTGTGTGCCATAGCTCCGGAGGCCCGGTGTTGCTACATTCCCTACTCGGTTTTTCCTCACCATTTATATGCACCACTGTACTCTGTTGATTATGCATTTTGTCATTTCTGGCTGCTCTGATGTATGTATATGTTATTTGCCTCTGCAAACAAAAATACAAGTTTAAAAAATAAAAAAATAAAAAACTTTGATGCAAGTAAAGTAAATGCTGATATTTCTTGCATTCCAGAATACAATAGACTGTGTTCACTCTACACCCCCATCTAAAAACCTATCCTGTTATGCAAAAAGGAAAATGTTATAAAAAGAAAACGACTTCATTCTCAAACTATGCAAGATCTCACAGCAATTCCTCCAAAGAAAGTAAAAGAAGCTAATACTTCATCAAGGACCACAACCAAAGAAGAATTTATGTTCAAAGTAACTCAACTACCTCTTCAAAGAAGCAGCGCAAACTCCGAACAAATGGCTTGATCACAGAACTGTCAGGTCCATTCAAATTTTCAAATACAACTGGTGTAAATTGCTGTGCAAATGTAGCAATAAATATTCTATTCCAATTTCCACCAAATATTGACAACATTTACTAACATGGTACAGACCAATTGTGTTTGCAAATTTTAGTCCTGACAACACTTACTGTGTTTCTGGAATTAGGCAGGAATTGGACTACTGTGTTGGAATGTTCAAATTCACTATAAACCCACAAGAATTGCTAATGTACTTACTACAATTACAATAAAACAAAAACGTATCTATAAACAAAATCTTCCAGATTTCATACATGTGGAAACATACATGCACTCTTTGCAGGCATGCAGTACAAGAAGAAGTTCCTAATGAATGCTTTGTGTATGTATCCATACCTAACTGTGAATCCATTCTATTTCAGCAACTTGTACACCATGGCAGATTGTGTACTACCTATAATTCCGATAATCGGTCCACCTTACAAATACAGACACATAGTAAATACATAATAGTAATGCTTTTACTCTATAATGCAGATGGTACCAAAAACAACTGCAAGCTAACTGGATTCACACTTGGTCAAGTATCACTTGGTAAGAAAACCTTCACAAGAATAGGTATAATCTACCAGGCAGGAGCCACAACCAGTGCAGGTGACTATACTGCATATATAAAAAAGAATTGTGGGTGGTTCAAATGTAATCATACCAACATTATTCTAAATGAGAGATTACCAGTAAATCTTGTAAAGGCTTACTTAATCTTCCTAAAACCAAAATTAAATAACCAATCTGTGTACGAACATAAACAAAACTTGAACTTCAAAACTATGACCAGTTAGAATACGCCAACAGATATCTAACTGCCCCAAGATTCTGCAACAAGCAAACAGATACATGACTACCATTAAAATGAAACAAGAAATAAACAGCTAGAATATGCCAACAAGTATCTAACTGCCCTAAAAATATGCAACAAGCCAACAGATAGATGAATATCACTAAAATGGAAAAAGAAATAAACAAAATAGAATATATCAACTGCTATCTAATTGTAACAATTCAACCACCACTTACAAAACAAAACCATACACATATTCAATTCCTCCTACTGAACTCAATGAAAGAAATATATGGTACCACAACGTAGAAAGTTTTTTTTCTAATCCAGCATGGATCTTTTTCCCACAGACCCAATGATTTAATCAACAAACATAGGAACTGAGCAAATTGCACAGTACACTGGTTTGAACTATAGTACTTCTAAAGTACTAACTATGAGGGTCGACAGAATACAGAAATGTCTACTATGCAATGCAATACTCATTATAAACTACTTACACTAACATGTGATTTTTTCTTTTATCACAGTGATTGAAAAACAGACGCTTGCAGACAGCCTGCCAGTCAAAATCACTCGCTGGATTACCAAGACCTCGACCAAGCCATCTATACCGAACCAGAAACACAAAATCGTGTGTCGACAATGTTAAATGTATTGTCATTTAAAACAATACATGAAATAAACACTGCTTGTCACTCTGCCTACTAACTCACAAATATGCAGACCATAATGTGCTCAATAATGCATATCTTCAGTGCCACGGCACAGTTTGTAAAATTGTTTTGTTCTCTGTTAGTGTAAATTTAAAAAAACCCTCTTTTTGTCATTTCTGCATCTTCAGGTGTTTTTTGTCTATTGAGCTAGCAGTCATCTAACTCAACTGCAAACCTGTTGACCCTATGTCACGCTTTTGGTTAGGGTAGCTTTGACTCATTCTTTTCTTTTCTTGTTAGCACTGTCATATGGTGCAGTGGCCCTTACTACTCATTGTACAAATTGAACTTACTGCGTCCATTGTACAATCCATAAACAATATTACTGCGGTCAGACTGGCGGGAATCTGAGGCAGCCACCTGCTCTATTTCGTACACACAGCCCTCGTGCACGTGTACGCCAGTAGCGGTTCTCATAAATAAACGCTGATATATTGTTGCAAAATGAAAATGTATTTGCATTCAGAGTGAAGGCCACTGCTTTTTCTCTTTTCAACACAAGCTCAGTGCGGCCGCATGTTTGTCGACACCCATAAGGGTCCCTTGTTTTTTAACCTTGAGGTACAGGGAAAGAGTAGAAAGAATGCAGGGAGTAACGGTTTGAAAAACATATCGTTTGACAAGGTTATGCTTCAAAAACTTGTGCCATGCCCATGAGAAATTAGTTCCCGGACAGGCAGTCTTCCACATACACTAGTGTTTGACTACAGCAAATGCAATGGAGGCCCTCCACATCATGTAAGTGTTTTTTTGATGCCTATATTCCGAAATGACGTTTTGGTTTAGTTTGTAAACAAAAAAAAAATATGTTGCTAATGTTTTACAGGTTTTATGTGCCCTTGCAATTTTTTTCCTATTATGGACATTGCGCATTTTCCCCGTTTGCAGAGTGCCTCTACATTTCCCCAAATTAAAATAATATTTAATAAGAAAGGTATGTGCAGTTATACATGTTTTATTTCCCCTTCCACCGCGCAGCTACTTTCAAAATAAAATGTTTTATTAACAACGACGTTCCAGCTTTCAGTGCTGTTCAATTTATTTTTCAAATTATGGACATTGCACATTGTCGCCGTCCCTAGGGTCCCAGTACATTTCCTCCTATTAAATTAATTTTTTACTGAAAATGTTATGTAGTACAACTGTAGTTTATCCAAAGGTTGCATATTCATACATCTTTTAATTCACATTTCTTCCTCATATTCTTTCTTTCCTATTGTGATTGTCACGGATTACAGATGCAAAGTGACGGGTTCTTTAACCATCAAATGCAACTGTTCATAACCGGCTGTTTGAGCATCATAATTCATTGGGATGATAGTGTGGGCCCTCTCTGTACGTACGCTGCTGTCGCTATAAGAAGTAACGTTCCATCCTTTCTGGTGCTGTAGGTCACAGCGGTTGACGTCATCTTGCACATCAATGTGGGAGGAAAACGACTATTGTGGCAGCAACGCTTACTTCCTGTCTGTGGAAAAAAACAACATGACCTTTAACATTGTCATTGTCGACCAAAGAGACAAACTTAATACTTATATGGAAAAATGATTAGTGCCATCTTTTCGCACCGTTCATTGTGAAACAAAACTACTTTACTAATTGCATAGGGCGATGATTTTGGTCACTTTACTGTGAAATAAAACTACTGGACAAATTTGTAAAATGTTAGTGTTTTCTTTACAAATGTACTCTCTGTTTTCACAATGTGGCATGCTACATTGCAGGTCGTAATGTGTTCTTTTGTAGGTGCTACATCACAGCACATACGTCCATATGGACGCATTTGTTTACGCTGCCAAGGGACATTATGGAGAAAGGTACTCCATACCACTTGCATTGGCTATGGGAGGGGCAGGCCCATCTCATATGCATTAGTGCCATCAGGCCAATTTCTGTCACCGTCAGTCCAATTTCTGTCACCTAGATGCCCTATGCACGGAAATGTTTGTGCAATAATATATGGTTACACCCTCCCAATACACATACCTTCACACCTTCACACCTCTGTCACTTACAAATTTAATTGACGAGAGGTGAGTCGTAATGGTGTTGCATCCAGTATTTCTGACGTCATTGCACTTCGCATGACAGAGTTTGTTTGGCATTTTATGTGAACGTAAGTATACTACTCCTTTGCTGTTTTTTTGCACATTTTTACAGAAAAGATTTAGTACATGTGCAACACATGTATGTAAAGGTCATGGAGAACGACTAAAAAGCTTTGTGTTGTGCATGTGATAGTCTTTTCATATTTAACGGTACAGCTTCCGTCTCTGAGGGGTAGCCTCTATGTATGGGTAGTGCCCACAATGTCGGGGATATGGCTACTGGCCTTTACAGCAAGGGAGAAAGCATTGCATTGCAGTCACCATGTCAATCAGGGACTTCCTTCCTGGTAAACGTCTTGCTCATAACCACACATTTATCAAGGAATACAAATGTGGTGCTGCCATAACGGTAAAAAAAAATCTTTTTTGGTTTGTGCAGCCTGCATTGGAAAGCGATGAAGGCTTTCTATCCAATACCCATCTTCCCTTTGTATGGTGGCCATCTTGAAAAAGGATTTGTTTTCTTCAGCCGGGAACGCCGGAGGCGTTCCGGTTGAAGACAAAAAATCCACTTTTTTGGTACCACGAAGTACTGCTGTAAAATCTTGATTGCCAATAGCCTTCAACCCCTACTCTTTGGGGAGCAATGGGGGTGAATGATCCAGAAATGTCGGTTTGCACTCTTGCTTATATTGTGTTGCACACTTGCATTGTGGAGTTTTGTGCCGGAAATTTTGCAGTTATCACTTCTTACAACAGCACTCAATTTACTTTCTCACTATCAAACAGTTACACATGTCATTGTGAAGTGTGTATGACTCTTCGAACATGCCGCCATGCTAAACTTCAGCATATGATAATGTGGATTTCTTTGAAATGTGGCCAGTTACTTTAAATGTTTCTTTACAGTCATATGCTTATGTGTTACTAATACTTGCCATCGCCACTGTGCACTGCTAACACTAACACCCAGAACATGTAGTTATGGTTAAGTTGGTGTTTCAATAGGAAGAGCACTTTTTGGGCGGCTTATAACTTCGCTCTCTCTGGAGAATCCTCACCATACTTTGCAAAAAAAGTATTTGGGTCACTGTGAATCTTTTTGCAAAGTTTGGTGAGGATTCATTCAGGGAGGGCAAAGTTATAGGGGGGTCCCAAAACTTTTTTTTCCCCCATAAACATAATGGGAAAAAACTTTGCGCACGGCCACAGGCCAAACTGCTGGACGGATTTACACCAAATTTGCGGCAGGAGTGGGGGCTTGGTCCCGAAAGCGTGCTTTTGCAAATTTGGTGTAAAACCGTCCAGTAGTTTTTTATAAAATGACCAAAACGTAAGGCAAGAAAATTAGTGATATCTGTGTTCGCTTCGCGGACGGACTTCCCTGTTCACTCAGCGGACAGCACCCCGATTGGCCCATGGCCTTGCGTCATGTCTGCGGACATGCGACGTGTTCGCTGATTGGACGGCGAAGGGCGTGGAGCGCATCAGATTTTCTGTGGCGCCCGCCGTCTTGTATTCGCCGTTGACCGCGTACAGCGTGGTGAAACGTGGATAACAAATTGTATTTAGTGCCGTGTGTTGGTGTGTAAGAGTGTTTGGGGAGGGTGGAGGAGTATGAGATAGGTTCAATGTTTTGTTTTTTTATGTGCTAGACGTTTTTGTTGCATTCGATTTGTCCACAGAGAACACGGCTGTTCTGACATTTTGTAAATAAACTAAATGGTGGGGTGTTTAGATGACGGAGTATGTGTCATTTTTGTTCGCAAGGAAGGTAAAAATGAGCTATGAACACTCGCGGTGTACTTAATTGTTCGTAAATACACAAACTGGGGATGTCCTCAGGACGCTGTCCGTATTGTAATCTGTCTAGTTGAATGTGTTCTAAGAACACTCGCGGTGTCCCGAAATGGTTGCAATTACACAAAATGGGGGTGTTCTGAGAACGTTGTTTGTATTGTTCGTTGTCAGGGTGAAAGTGTTTTAAGACCACTCCTTTTGTCCGCTAATGGTACAATTTCCTATGGGCATCAACTGACTTTTTGTCCACTAAAGAAACGATAAATCCGGCTGGTGTGCGCCGACATTATGTGATAATCCTTTGACTGGCGCTATTGACCTGGCTGACTTGCTTTTGTGACACTAAATCATATCTCCCGCCCCTAAGCCTGATATTATCAAAGCATTCATATTCCCCGCCTCTCTCCGTGACGTTACAGGGTGTGTCATCAAATGCGCGCAGTCCACTGCAGTCCTAAGTGACTTTACACAGAACCCGGAAGACAACACATATTATGTCACAACACAGCACGCCACAATTCGGAATATGAAACAGTGATTTAAAAGCAAACAGCAAGATTGTAAATTTTGTAAAGTACATTTATTTTACATCAAATGTTTAGAGAATATTCAGCAATTTGCATTTGTCTTTGTTGTCGATCCGCAAAAGTTCATGTTGAGGCACGCGATGTTCCTTTGCGGTACAGAGGGTGTTAGATCAGCTTACAACTCAGTGCGCCACAATTCGGAATATGAAACTGTGGTTTAAAAGTAAACAGCAGGATTGTACATTTGGTAAAGTACATTTATTTCACATGAAAAGTTTAGTGAATATTCAGCGATTTGCTATTGTCTCTGCTGTCTATCAGCAAAAGTTTATTTTGAGCCACGCATTGTTCCTTTGCGGTAGATAGGCTCTTGGTTTATGATAAAAGCAGTAAATGGTTGCTCTGATAATCGGAAAGGTTGCTCCAACAACGAGCCATTAGACCACCCTATTGGTTGGTATGTTGTTTGTAGCCACTAGTACTGCGTAAGGGCATATTGGTCCTTGGCGATTGTCCCATAAAATGGTGAGGGTCATGAAGTTGCATATTTGGACCTGCACCTCGCAGTTGAAGACCCCATCAGCTGGAGTCTGTAAATCGAGACATAGGCAAAATGGGGCCACATACCTGTTTTAAAAAACATAAATTAGTCTCACCAGCCGATCTTCATTAAAATCATCATTTTATTTATTAAGGCGTGAAACTATTTGCTATCAAAGATAGTGCAACGGAGTATGTTAATAATAAAATAATTATATTTTCCCATTCATATAGCGCTAAGAACCGTGAGGTATCTAAGCGGTGCTTATTATTAACCACGGTGTGCGGTGCTCATTTATCGACCATGGAAGGATAAAAGGCTGAGTTTGGCCTTGCTGGGATTCGAACTTATGTTAGCAAGCTGTGCACGGATGTCAAAGCGAGCGTTGTACTTGCGGTGCCACTTGACAGGCTACAGTGAAGTGGCACAGCGAGTAGAGCGCTTGACCGCCTATAGACCGGTTAAATTATTTCTATTAACCCACCCTGTGTCATCTGCCTTTTTCAGAGCCCTCTAAACGACAGGGGATCAATTCGGCGGTGATAGTGCGCAGTAGAAAACATTATGCCACATTCAACGAACAAGTTCAACTTGAGCGGTCTTTAATGCTATGCTATTGTAATTATATTTGGTATAAAATAATCTAAAGGGTTACTTACAGTACAATTGCAATTTCCATTGTCTACGAGTAGTGCAGTCCCAAAATACGACTCTGTGTGTGCGAACGATCTTTCGCATAGTGATATAATATATAAAAGTGGTTTCGTTTCAGAAATTTCATCCTTATCTTCTCTTACGTTTTAGCAACACTCCTTCAAGAGAAGTCTTTCATCACAATCTCTGTCTGTCAAGGTCAAAACACAATACAACCTTATAGTCCGCTTTGTGAGCATCTAAGGGGCCCGAGAAAAAAATGGAAGCAGCTGACCTTCACTGTGAACGAGCATAAATTCTTACTTTGCAACATTCTGTGTAAAGCCATCTGTGAGAAGTTGGTTTTTGCACGGCATGTTTGTATATTGTTTGCGTGATATTAAAAAAAGTTTGTTTAAGGGACATTATGGTTCTAAGTACAGCCGAAAGACCCCTGAAAATTGCAAGTTATGGTAAGCTATGAAAAATAACTCACGCCACCACCGTGCACTGCTAAGACTAACACCCAGGACATCAAAGATGACATCGCAAATGTCATTGATGAAATCACTGATGACATCACATGTGTATGTACTTTTCATGGAATTTGTGTACTACGGATTTTTATTATAATGTTGCGAAAAAAGTGTCAAGGATATTGCAATAAATATCATACCGTTATTAGTGCTTTGAACGATGCATTGATATAAATAGCATTGTATTATGGGATTTTATCTAGTATACTGAGCTACTAATGGAGAAACATAGCATTGGGTGCAGAGTACAAGATGAAAGTATAATATTTGTAATGTTAATATGTTGAATAATAAAATGATAATTGTCCTGAAATGTTTGAAAATTCACAAAATGGGGGTGTTCTGAGGACGTTATTCGTATTGTGTGATTGCTTAGCTGTATGCAATGAGGGAATGGCACAGAGAGTAAAGTGGACGCCGTCCGCGGACACCGCGGCTGTTCGTGGACAGGGCGCGCTACATCCGGGTTTTTCCAGGAAATCCAACATGGAAAGAAGACTGTACAGATCAGCCAATCAGATGTCGAGGTTGTGGATTTGTGTTGAAAGAGACTGTGTGTGGTGAAGATGGCAGAAGTAGAGAAAGTCAGGGTGTTGGTGCTTGGAGATATGTTTGTGTATGATTTACAACAGTACGCTCAATGCAGGCATGTTGCAAAGAATTTTGATGTGAAAGGAGTGGAGGTGGTGTGGAGCACTGTGCCTGATTACAATGTACAGGGAATTATACAAGTTTGTGAGGATATGGCCACGATGAACAGTCCGCATGTGGTAGTTTTGCACTATGGTGCTTTCCATATGGGCAACGTCAGTGCCCCTACTTTGTAGGCTGATTTGGACCGCTTGGTTCAAGCCGTGATGAAGATCCTTCCAATTGCGAAAGTAATTTTTTCTGGATTACTACCTAGGGCAATATGGGACATTAGTTCAGTTTTTGTCCTCAGCAAAACATTGCTAGGTGTGTCATCAACCGAGGCATGTGTGCCTTCATGCTTAGAGCTGGTATGTTCTTCTGTAATAATGAGAATATTGATGCCAGTAATGCTGTTCATTTTAAAGAAGATGGCATTTCTTTATCTTTTATGGGAAATGCCTTTCTATTTTGGAATGTAAGGGTTGCTTTGGAGAAGGTTATGTGAAGATTTTAGGAGTAAAGTAAGAAAAAAACAAGAAAAAAAATACAAAATAACAGGTGTCTTTCAAGCATCTGTAAAGAAAAAACAAAAAAAAATCCCTTTTCAGAGCCAACTTCAAAGGGGAAATGGGGCGCACTATTTAAATTTACATTCAATAGTGATGTCATCAATGACATTTGTGATGTCATCTTTTATGTCCTGGGTGTTAGTCTTAGCAGTGCACGGTGGTGGCGCGAGTTATGGTTGCTTAGCTTACCATAACTGGCGAATTTCAAGGTTTTTTCGGTTTTACTTGGAACCATAACGTCCCTTTGACAAAGTTTTTTCACTGAATTTCATAGGTTTTTAGTAGCGCAACTTAACCATAACTTCCCTTTGACAAAGTTTTTTCACTGAATTTCATAGGTTTTTAGTAGCGCAACTTAACCATAACGTCCCTTTAACAAAGTTTTTTCATTGAATTTCCTAGGTTTTTATTAGTGCAACTTAACCATAACGTCCCTGTAACATTTTTTTAACTAAATTTGAAAGGTTTTTATTAGTGCAACGTCACCATAACATCCTTTTCAATAGATGAAGACCACTAACATCTTATGTCCTCAAAGTGGGAACGCCGGGTGTCCCTGTGTAGAAAGGAAAATCTTTTACCAAGATGGCCACCATGGAAAGGGAAGGCAGGGTGTATAAAGGGCATGAGCGGGTGTGGGGGGGACAGGGGAGACACATGGGCCTGAGCAGGGGGTGAGGGGGAACAGGGTACAAATGGGGCATGAGCAGGGGGTGGGGGGGAAAAGGAAGGAAACACGGGGCATGAGCGGTGGTGGGGGGAACACGAGAGAGACACGGGGCATGAGCAGCGGGTGGGGAGGAACATGAGGGAGACACGGGGTATGAGCGGGGGTGGGGAGGAACAAGAGGGAGACACAGGGTATGAGCGGGGGGTGGGGAGGAACACGAGGGAGACACGGGGCATGAGCGGGGTGTGGGGGGAACACGGGGCATGAGCAGGGGGTGGGGGGCAACAGCAGACAGACACGGGGCATGAGCGGGGGTGGGGAGAACAGGAGACAGACACGGGGCATGAGCGGGGGGTGGGGAGAACAGGAGACAGACACGGGGCATGAGCGGGGGATGGGGGAACAGGAGACAGACATGTGGCATGAGTGGAGGCTTGGGGGGCAACAGGAGACAGACACGGGGCATGAGCGGGGGTGGGGGGCAACAGGAGAGAGACACGGGGCATGAGCGCGGAGTGGGGGGTACAGGAGACAGACACGGGCATGGGTGGGGGCAACACTAGACAGACACGAGGCATGAGCGGGGGCTGGGGGGAACAGGAGACAGACACAGGGCATGAGCAGGGGATAGGGGGAACAGAAGACAGACATGGGGCATGAGCGGGGGGTTGGAGGGGCAACAGGAGAGAGACACAGGGCATGAGCGGGGGGTGTGGGGAACAGGAGACAGACACAGGGCATGAGCAGGGGGTGGGGGCAACAGGAGAGAGACACGGGGCATGAGCAGGGGGGTGGGGGTACAGGAGACAGAGGGCATGAGCGGGGGGTAGGGGGCAACAGGAGAGACACTAGGCATGAGCGGGTGGGGGAACAGGAGACAGACACGGGGCATGAGCGGGGGGGCAACAGGAGAGAGACACGGGGCATGAGCGGGGGGAACAGGAGACAGACACAGGGCATGAGCGGGGGGTGGGGGGTACAGGAGACAGACACGGGGCATGAGCGGGGGGTGGAGGCAACAGGAGAGAGACACGGGGCATGAGCGGGGGTGGGGGGAACAGGAGACAGACACGGGGCATGAATGGGGGGGTGGGGAGAACAGGAGACAGACACGGGGCATGAGCGGGGGGCTGGGGGGCAACAGGAGGCAGACATGGGGCATGAGCGGGGGTTGGGAGGAACAGGAGACAGAAATGGGGCATGAGCGGGGGGTGGGGAGAACAGGAGACAGACACGGGCATGAGCGGGGGCTTGGGGGGCAACAGGAGACAGACACGGGGCATGAGCGGGGGTGGGGGGCAACAGAAGAGAGACATGGGGCATGAGCGCGGAGTGGGGGGTACAGGAGACAGACACGGGCATGGGTGGAGCAACACTAGACAGACACGGGTCATGAGCGGGGGCTGGGGGAACAGGAGACAGACACAGGGCATGAGCGGGGGGTGGGGGGAACAGAAGACAGACACGGGGTATGAGCGGGGGGTTGGGGGGGCAACAAGGGAGAGACACAGGGCATGAGCGGGGGGTGGGGGGTACAGGAGACAGACACGGGGCATGAGCAGGGGGTGGGGGCAACAGGAGAGAGACACGGGGCATGAGCAGGGGGTGGGGGGTACAGGAGACAGAGGGCATGAGCGGGGGGTAGGGGGCAACAGGAGAGACACTAGGCATGAGCGGGTGGGGGAACAGGAGACAGACACGGGGCATGAGCGGGGGGGAACAGGAGACAGACACGGGGCATGAGCGGGGGGGCAACAGAAGAGAGACACGGGGCATGAGCGGGGGGAACAGGAGAGAGACACGGGGCATGAGCAGGGGGTGGAGGCAACAGGAGACAGAGGGCATGAGCGGGGGGTAGGGGGCAACAGGAGAGACACTAGGCATGAGCGGGTGGGGGAACAGGAGACAGACACGGGGCATGAGCGGGGGGGAACAGGAGACAGACACGGGGCATGAGCGGGGGGGCAACAGAAGAGAGACACGGGGCATGAGCGGGGGGAACAGGAGACAGACACGGGGCATGAGCGGGGGGTGGAGGCAACAGGAGACAGACACGGGGCATGAGCGGGCGGTGGGAGGAACAGGAGACAGACACGGGGCATGAGCGGGGGGTGGGGAGAACAGGAGACAGACACAGGGCATGAGCGGGGGAACAGAAGACAGGGCATGAGCAGGGGGTGGGCGGGAGGGGGAGAGACACATGGGGCATGAGCGGGGGGTGGGCGGGAGTGGGAGAGACACACAGGGCATGAGCGGGGGATGGGCGGGAGAGTGAGAGACACAGGGGGCATGAGCGGGGGGTGGGCGGGAGGGGGAGAGACACACGGGGCATGAGCGGGGGTGGTGGGAGGGAGAGAGACACACGGGGCATGAGCAGGGGGTGGGGGGAAGGGGAGAGAGACACCCGGGGCATGAGCGGGGGTGGCGGGAGAGGGAGAGACACACGGGGCATGAGCGGGGTTGGGGGGAGGGAGAGAGACACACGGGGCATGAGCGGGGGTTGGGGGGAAGGGGAGATAGACACGGGGCATCAGCGGGGTGGAGGGGAGGGAGAGAGACACACAGGGCATGAGTGGGGGTGGGGGGAGGGAGAGAGACACACGGGGCATGAGTGGGGGGTGGGCGGGAGGGGGAGAGACACACGGGGCATGAGCGGGGGTGGGCGGGAGGGAGAGAGACACATGGGGCATGAGCGGGGGGTGGCGGGAGGGAGAGAGACACACGGGGCATGAGCGGGGGGTGGGCGAGAGGGGGAGAGACACACGGGGCATGAGCGGGGGGTGGGCGGAACGGGGAGAGACACACAGGGCATGAGCGGGGGGTGGGAGGGAGGGTGAGAGACACACGGGGCATGAGCGGGGGTGGGCGGGAGGGGGAGAGACACACGGGGCATGTGGGGGAGAGACAAACGGGGCAGGAGCGGCGGAGGTGGGGGCAGGGAGAGAGACACACGGGGCATGAGCGGGGGGTGGGGGAACAGGAGACAGACACAAGACTTACTGTGCAGGCGGCGAGGAACAAAGATGGCGGGCGTCTCTGAAGCCAGACGCACTGCACGCTTTCACCGCATCCAATGAGAGAGCACATCAGATGTCCGCGGACATCACACAAGCTGCTTGCCCAATCACCGTCCTGTCTGCGGAGTGAACAGGGAAGTGTGTCCGCGAAGCGAACACAGACATCACTAATTTTTTTCACTTACATTTTTGTCATTTTTTTAAAAACTACTGGACGGATTTACACCAAATAAAGCAAAGCACGCTTTCGGGACCAATTTGGTGTAAATCCGTTCAGAGGTTTGGGCTGTAGGCGTGAGCAAAGTTTTTTCCCATTATGTCTATGGGAAAAAAAAAAGTTTTGGGAACCCCCCCATAACTTTGCCCCCCCTGGACGAATCCTCACCAAACTTTGCAAAAACATTCAGAGTGACCCAAATACTTACAAAGTTTGGTGAGGATTCGTCCAGGGAGAGCGAAGTTATAAGCCGCCCAAAAAGTGCTCTTCCTATGGAAACAACAATTTAACCATAACTACATGGCCACTACCGTGTACATGTAATATGTCGAATAAGCCATTTGAGCATAGTAACACTAGCCATATGTTTACTTTAACTGTACTAATTACATTAATCAATGTGGCAAAGTAGCATTTACTGACTGAATAATCAATGCAGCGCATAAAGAGAAAACTACATTTACACTCCAGTTCATATTTAATAGACAAGACGTATTGGCATTAATGCAACACTGAAACTGAGCATCCGTGTTTCATAAAAGGCTTTGATCTGAGCAAATACATTATACTTTTGCAGAATATTAAAATAAAATATTTCCTTTATTTATTGCTAAAATAGTTATATTCCTTGTATGAAGCTGCCAGTAATTGATCTTTACATAAATAAAGGATAAAAGGATTGGAAAATCCATTTACAGCGGACTCATTCTTCAAAGTCAGCTCAGCAATAAGCTCCAGTTATGCACAGACATTGTTGTTGCCAAAAGAATAATGCAAAAATAGGTTAGGACAGGCCACACACATTTAAGTATAAAAGTTCTCTGCTGAACAATCTGACAACAAAGCGGACATACATTAAGAATCACAACTTGTATTTTATTTTTAAGAACATCGATGTCCATTTCGATCAGAAATGACTTATAATAACACATTTACGGATGGCAGAGGCCTTCACTAGACTGAAGGGATGCCTGTACAATGGCACAAAGATGAAAACAAATGGTGGGAGAGTTTATGAGGTGTGAGGAAAGTGGGGTGTGCAGAAAGAAAAAACAAAACAGCAGACATGTATTTATATAAATATTATAGGGTGGTGTTAGCCGCCCTATAGTTAAGGAGAGTCAGACTCCAAAAGGAGCCTCCAAATATTCTATTGTTCATATTTTTTGATTTGTGTGATGGATTAGGACGACATTTCGTGAATGGCGTAGACCTGCCAGAATACGAAGTTTCGTAAAGATTCATTAAAAAATAAAAAAGTTATTAAGACAAAAATATTCTTTTGCCAAATTTGGGGTCTACTTCCCATTGCTTTTTCCATAGACAAAAAAGGTCAATTTTGGTCGGACTGCACAGCCCAAAATAAATGTATTTGGATCAGGCACAAAGCAACTTGGACACAAAGCTTTTAAAAGGGGCCTTTTTGGGGTTTGAGGTTATTCCGTGAAGTTGTTTTTTAATTATTTAACAGAGAAGGGGGCACACCTTCCCAAAAATAGATAGCTCTATATCGGGTTATTGACCAAAATCATTTTTTTTAATGAAAAAGGCTGCCAATTTTTATTTTTTTGTCTTTATGTGAGAGATGGGCGTGCTGTAGCTGAGGACATTCGCAAATGAAAAGCAGGTATAAAGCCGTTTGCAGGTAAAATAAATTGCACATGTCATTTGTCTAAATGTGTGAAAGGGGTGGCTAGAGGTCACCAAGTGAAATTTAGGAGTTGGAAGGGGTCTGGGGATTGAGATTGCAACACAAAGCTTTTCTGTAACCTCTGCTATGACCTCGAATAGCCGACATCTCAAAGCAAACTGCGTCACAGAAACAGCATGTGTTGTGGGGAGAAAGGGAGAGGGCAGCTGAGGTGAGGAGGACATCTGGGGAGTGTGGGGAGCTGGCACATATGATGGGGCACTTGGTGAGGGCCTGGGGGACAAGAAATCATTTTTTTCAGCCTTTTTTCTGGTATTTTCGGCTATATTTACACTACAGATAACCACTGCTACCTGCAGGTCATATATAAAATGACTACAGATAGCCAAGGTTATTTGGAGTTCTGTCTCCCTGGCAATAAAAAAAAGTTACTAAAAATAAAAAAAGATATTTTGAAAGGTACAGTGATGTCGGGGGTGAAAAAACATCTAGTCAATAACTGAGACTGACCCTGCTTAGCTTCAATGCAAGGTAGCAGCTAGTAACCTCAGGCCATGCTGCCTAAGAAATCAGCACAAGTTAAAGGACTACTTAGAGCAGCGTGGCCCTCGTGCTTTGAAGCTAAGCAGGGTTGGTCCTGGTTACGGTATGCATGGTAGACAGTTCTGGATGCTGTGTGCAGTCTTGGTTCTAAATATCTCATACACACTAAGAAAACACAGGGCATCTGCATTATTTTTTTTAAATGTGCAAATGTCAGTCCTTTAAAGTATTGCATTTAGAGAACATTCTTTTGCTGAAATGCTGAATTGCATTCTGGTATTTGTAGTTTCCCAGTGAAGATGGGGGTGGGGGGGGCTAATGTGACAATTGTACACTTTTTGCCTAACGCAATTCAATATTGATTTATATATTTTGAGTGACACCGTGGAATGTTTTCTTTTCAAGTTATCTTTATAATGAAGAGTATTGTTGAAAGCCAGGCATGGGGGAGAGGAGGGGAAATTATGAGAGGGCAAGTAAGTCATGAGTATTTGCCCATGATGTGGCAAGAGAGTTTGTAGTTCTAGACACTGGTGCAGTTATTCTCCCCTGATTGTGGCATAAGTAAAGGACACATGTGGGTGGATAGCATATCTTTTTTACAAAGGGCAGACACAACTCCTTGTTTTTTTTTGAGGTTGGCAAGCTTGCTCAATTAGTTTGCTATCATGATTTTACTCAGGTGTCATGTTCCCAGTGCAGACGCTTACCCACAGGACTGGATCCCATATGCTGGACCCCAATGATGACATCCCAGAGGACATCACTGGTGACATCACTAATGACATCATCCTGGACAACACAGATGCCATCGCTAGAGAAATCGCTAATAGCATCATTAATGACATCAATAATTATTTGATTAATGGCATCCAACATAAGATCACTCTACGTATTTGCTCATATTTAGACCACCCTTATGTTCCTACAAATGTGATATTAGCATTTTAGAATAGTTCATAACAATGAGTACATTGTTTTAAAACAGTAAACAGCTACACATGCAACATATCACTACTTGTGAAGCTTTCCTTTGTAGTACATTTGTAAAAGATGATATCTGAATTATAAATAGTACACTGCTTAGAATGTTCCTCTTTGTGCAAAATATATCTAAGACATGCTCATCTGTATACACATTTACAAAGCAAATTAGTAGAAATAAACAGAAAGAGAGACATGTTGATCCCTCACTATTGACAATGCTTTCAAATAAACATACGTATACAGTCAGTTGTTTTATTGTAAGAAAAATGTGCACATATATCATGTTCTAAATGACATGAGAAGTTATTTATAACATGGAACAACTAAGTATTCAGATATATTTGAAGAATGTTCGTGCATGGGTATTGAAAAAGGGATTATTACTCTAAATTTATATATGTATAGAAAATAAATTAAGTTTTAAAATTCAACATTTGCTTGAAAACATGTACATAGATGTATATATCTTTCTCTGTGTCTTTTGTAAATGATTAACATTTCAAATTTGAAATAAAACACACGCTGTACAAAGTAAAAGTAATCTGTAAACCGTATCCACTTTTTAATGCATTGACTTGTGTGTATGTCATGGATGATGTCATTAGTGATGTCACCAGTGATGTCATCATTGTGGTCATAGGCTGCAAAGCGAAGCTGGCTTTAGCTGAATTTCAGGGGTCTTGTTGCATTAAGATCTCAACTAAACGTCCCTGTAACTAAAGCTTTTTCCTTGAATATACAGATATATACATTTACATTATTATGGAGATGTGGCAGATCAGGAAGGAAGGATGGGGAGAGTGGGAGAGAGAGCTCCCACTTTGTCAATTAAGTGAAATTTCAAAGAAGTTGACTTTGATTGTGGCAATGGGTTCCAGTGTAGTGGGTCAAGTGGGGAGAAAGAGAGGAAGCAAGAGGAGGCATGGATGGCAGGGAACAGTGAGATTGAGTGCACAGGAGGAGCAGCAGCAATTAAATGGTGAGAAGAGGGAGATATAATCTGACCGGTATTGAACTGAAAGACCATTTTTAGTTTTCTATACTACGTGAAGGAACTTAAAAAAGGAGCAGTTATGCTTGGAGATCCACCAGCATGGTGTTGGAAGGTAAAAGTAAGGCAGGATGTGGATATGTTATTCAAATTGTGGGTAGTGAAGTTGAGGATTGTCTCTTAGGAAAGAATGAGTAAAGAGAAAAGTCAATAAGTAGGCTCTAGAAGTAGATACGTTTGCCGAGCTTCAATGTGGAGCTAAGCGTTATTGTATAGTGTTGAGTAAGAATTGGGAACATTTTTAAATGATGGGAATGGTAATACAAGCAGCAGAGCCATTGATACTGATGAATTCTTGTAGTCCGTGATTGCTATCAAAGAGGACCTTACGTTTGTCAACCTTAGGCAAGGGAGCAAGAAAGTCAGACAGAAAGGGCATAGGAGAGGGGGGAGAGATAACATTGAAAATCAGGAGAAAAATGACTTTGATTTTTTGAAAGAGTTCAGCATGAAGCAGCAGAGAGCCATCTGGTGAGAATTTGTAGTGAAACAGTTGGTAGTCCATTCCAAGATGGCTTGGTTGAAGGAGATTAATGATATGTGAGTGATATCAGAAAAGAGGCAATGGCAAAACCCAAATGATGGAATAAGTCTTCAGAGGGCAGAGGTATAGAGTGTGAAGATCAGCAGTCTAAAGATTTGTCCTTGGGGTAAGCTGCCAGGCAGAGAGTAGGACCAGAGGTTTTCAAATTCCAGGACATTTTAAATGAGCAAACTTCCAGGTAGAAGGCAATCTCGGTGAGAGCAGATTTGTGAAACTTAAGATCCTGGAGAGTAAGGAGGACAGAGGAGTGGTTGATAGTTTCAGAAGTGGCAGAGAGGTTCAAAATAATAAGTACAGAAAAGAGAATGGTGGACGTATGTATGAGTGCAGTCTTGCTGCAGTGTTAGCTATGTAAGACATATTGAAGTGTTTCTACAAGTCAATTATTCTCAAGGTACTTGGTGTTCTAGTTGAAGCCCCACCACTCAAGGTCCTTTTAATAATTGTGGAGGTAGAAAACGGGATGACAGTTTGTCAGGAAATGTGGGTCAGCAGAGGGTTTCTTCATAAGGGGTAGGACAATTGCCAGATTTGAAGGCCTAAGGGAAAAGTCCACTGGAGAGAGAGAGCTTAAACAGCACAGAGAGATAAGGGCAGGTGTTTGAGAGCATGGGCCAGATTCTCAAATGAGTGGGCATCTCAATGAAAAGCACAATGGTCCAAAACCGCACGTGTGCCATATCGCATTTCAATGCAGTGCAAAGATCCAAAAAAGTTAGAGCAAACAATCTGCTCAGCGCACTGATTCTCAAAAAGAAGTGGAAAGGAAGCTCCTAATAATGGCACACAGAAAGCTCAAATACTGGCACACAAATGATACTCTGTGGAGATGTACGTGTCCAATGTGCATTTAGCAGACAGAATCAAAATGTAGAGCAAAATAAGTGACACATATCAAATATTTCATTCGAACATGTTCCCAACTCACCACAGAAACAGCCACATAACAGGATGAAGCTCTTAAGCACCAGCAGGACACCTGCAATGCCATCACACTACATATAGACTGCTAATATGACAGCCACTAACAATGAAGGTGGTCATGAAGGTGAGAAAGGACGCTGAGCACCAGACTTCACCCAGAAAGAGCTTGATGTCATGATTGTGTATATGGTAGCCTCTACGGCAGCCCTATGCATCCTGCAAAAACAATAGGCAGGCATTGCTATATAAAATTGGGCTCAACTCAAAAGCAATGTGAATAGCTTAGGAGTGGCGCTGAGCACCACACAAAAAGGCAAGAAATGATGTAGAGACCTCAAGTGTCGAGAATCTGGCACACCAGCATGCACATGCGATGTAGCAGTGGACAACATCCTCACTCCAGCAGATGAGACCGTGGCAGGCATGATCAATATAGTGGCAGTAAGTGGCATCGGAGGAATGGCACAGCTGCAAAAGAGAAAGGTGAGTAAAGTAACATCATGACAGTGTGAACCAGCTGTTCTGTTTTGAGACCATACAATCCATGCATGCAAACTTGAAACGAAATACCACAGTGCCTGCACACAGGCCACACTGTAACATCACGTGTCATGCCATGCAAAAAACGTCGAAGTCAGAACCAGTTTAATATCATAACTCCATTGCATGTCAGTTGATTGGCATACTGAAATAGCCATCTCGGGGAAATAAATAAGTGTGAGAAAGTTGAGTGGATGAAAGAGCACCTGGAAGACCATGACAATGAAAGTGGTGCGCAATGTAAATCAACATAACATAACATAAAGAAGGAAATACATGCAATTACTTTGGGAAGCGAAGGCTGCAGTAGAGAAGGCCAAGACACTAGGGAGCACATGATGAAATGTGAAAACTTCAGTGTCAGTACACCACCATTACTGGTAATGCCCTCTAACAGGAGCACAAATGTAACATAAACACAAACGTGGTGCACACAACTTACACAGGTGCCTGACCATAGCCAAGGACACAGTACATCCTGAGCTTGTAAAGGTGGTGCCTAAGATTACCTTTACTGATCTCACCCTGCACATAATCTTGTAACAAGATGTCCTGTCCAAAACGCATGACACACACTCATGTTCTTCATATACATTTCCCTCTACGTCACAAACAACCAGAGTTGGCTATGAGTTTATCAGACCCTAAAATGCCAACCTTTGAGGAAGCAGAAGTGGAGCACCCCACCAGATTTGGCGAATGCTATCACCACAGTGAGCCAACCATGGTGCCAACCTCTGTCCAACATGCAATGCAGGTACAACCTGAGGACCATGACCCCGAGACACAGTCTGATCAACCAGACACAGCAATTCTGGGAGCAACCCTACTACCATGGGTAAAAAGATCTGCAAGATCCTACAGGTTCTACATTACCCATAAACCACCTGGGAAGGAGAGGTGCATCATCTTCAGCACACAGTGTGCACCCAACTAAACTCAATAAGCAGCACACTGGTTCGGAAGCCTAGTTGGATTGACAAGGCAACTTTCAGACTGTCACACTTTCATAGCACAGGAAGCATGGAACCCCAGAGATGAGGTGAGAGCAATACGTGAAGCATTGGGAATGACATGCAACACCATGCAGCATACCTCCTGTGGGGCAAAGAGGCTGCACAAGAAGCAGCATGCAGTTAACTTAGCTGACAGAAACAAGGGTTTGTTGCCACTATGGACCTTCTCCAAGCCCTGCATGCCCCACAGCCCATGACACCCACAGAGTGTTAAACCATATTCGCATACATGCTGCCTGATTATGAACATTCTCCTAAGCCATTTTGCATTTGTATTAAAAACCTATACTTAACTAGACATAGACAGAATTGACTTTGCCACCATTTTGTAAAACATCAGCTTTTTGATTTTAACTCTTGCTCTCTGTTCAGAAATGATTAACCATGTTTTCAGCTGCCAGAGCAAACTGACCTTTGAGCCTATGCCAACAGCAGAGCTGCCAAGGGAAGACTATTTGTTCTGTGCAAAGAGACCTTGTAGTCAGAATGAACTCTCATACAAAGTGTTATCTATGTCTACAGACTCATCCTCCCTCAAACCGTGACATACAATGCAAAGTAACTAAAGCTGGGAGTTTTGGAAGAAATCCTTTGTCCATTTCTTGGAACAGGACTCATTCTAAAGCTCAAGGAACAAGGAAAGATCTACACAGCTGAAAACAAAAAAGTTTGCCAGTATTTCTAAGGAACCTTGGAGATACAGTGAACTTCAATCCAAAGTGTTTTCTCCATCAATAGCATCAGCCATATACACACATCAGAACTGAATGTTAAACAAACTAAAACTATGTGCCTTAGCAATAAATGATTGAATTTGTTTCTTGAAACTAGGATCACCCTAAACTGGAGAACCAACATCACCATTGAATCGTCAAGGATAGGACAACATGTCAAAAGTGTATACTAATATTGTTCTGTTTGTTATGTGAACTGGGCACAAACCCAAATTAGTTTGGAGAAGGGCTGGACTATGACCAGGACTGTGTATAAATACTGCATACTTTGTGATTACCAGTACTCACTCCCCTCACAGTGTCTGCTGGTACACACTGTGAGGCACTTGGGAGACAGATAGCTATCTGCTTTGATATTTGACTCTGTACAGAATAAGGTTATATTCATAACTTTGACTTTGTGACTGGCAATACAATTTTTGGTGGTACCAAGCCTCGATATTTCTTGCTGATCTATCAGATGGTGCCCAAATAAGCACCCTCAAGATTGATGTCACCTCCCTAATCAAGGATGTGGTGACCAGACCAGGATCGGAGGGTGAGAAAGGGGCCCCTTTTTGTATGAGACGCGACACCTCGACAGTACTGCACAATCTGATCCCTGAACGGATAGCAAGCGGTTCGAGCGGACATCTTGACGAGGGTCCCCATATCGAGGCAGGCATTTTTGCCGGAATCGTCAGCCATGTCGATCCTTTGTAATCTGATCGGACCTCCTTTGTCCATTGTAATCAGGTGAGTCATGCACCGATTCCTAAGTATCCTGATATTTGGTTGTAAATTTGCACCCACTAGTTCAAGCGACGCCAAGCAACACCAGTGATCTGATATGCCTGGGAAATTGTCTGCCTGTTTCAGGGGTTTATTCCGCAGAGACAGACAATCTTTGAAATATGGCCAACTGGCGCCTCCGTAGGTTTCGCCGGCATGTACTATGTACTGTAAGTACGGCCTTTGTAGTATAGTATTTAACGATATTTGGCACAGACAAACTAGACATGGTTCTGAATTTCAGTGGCCAGTTCATGGTAGTTTTGAAATTGCCCATATAGAGTATTTAGAGTCTATATTGTTAAAGAAAAAGGCCAGGCCTGCAGCATTTTATGCAATTAAGAATTGGAGAAAGGAAGCTATGCAGCAAATTAAGAGTAAAGAGAAACATGCACGTAGACATATGTCTAACTCAGAAAAGGCATTATTGTATGATCAACAGAAATAGTCGGAATCTTTAGATGCATGGATAGGGCTATTGAACTTGGGGTACAGAAAATATATCCGTCTCAGGATTTTCATGCCTCAGAAAACTAATTGATAAGCTTTTAAATGAGCGTAGGACTGTTGCTACTGCACCACCTCCCTATGTGACTCTCCCTGTTGTTTTACCTCGTCCCACTGCTGCACCTCCTCCTGTAGTTATTCCTGTTATTCTTGTTACTCCCGTTGTTGCTCCTCCTCCAGTCATTGCTCCTCTTCCTGTTGTTGTCCCCCCTTCTGCACCTAAACCCATACCGATAGTTACTATTCCCTTAATTCCGTCTTCACCGCCAGCGGTAGTGTCTCCACTACCTATTGAACAGTATTTGCCTGAATTTCCTTTTCCAAGTGGTTCTGCTCCACTTGCAGTGATTGAAGGAGCGGGTGCTGATTCAAGAATAGTGACTTGTAGCGCAAGTATCCAAAGCTACAAAAAGAGAATTGTATGCATGGGCTAAGAAATATATAGAAGAAGGTGAAGAATCAGCGGTTTTAATTGCAATTTCTGTTCAAGAAAGTATTCCCGACCAGGCTATTTTGATAGAGGGGATGGGAATTCACTTAGCTGATAGTTGGAGTGATTTGACAGACATGAATGTCCCACAGGGGTTGCAGGATTTGAATATCCTTGCCCACTCAATAGACAATGCGGAGAAAGTACATGAGCATGTTGAGAAGGTATTTGAGTTTAAAAGGGAGCTAGATCGGTTACAGAAAGATGAATTGGATAGTAATAGATTGGAAGCCTCATATGTGCAGAAGCAGTTTCTTCCTTCATTGAAACCAGTGAGTGAAGAAATGCGCATTTGCACAAGAGACACTCTTAGATGGATTTCAGATGTTTCAATTTCTCCCACTGAAGTCCATGACATGTTTAGTCAGTATGCTTTGCCTATGCAAAGGAAAGTGTTACAGGTGATGGTAGAGTATCTACAAGATGAGTTTATGAAGAGAAAGGTTTGTTGTCCCATAGATTTGATGGTCATTTATAAGAGAGCCTTTTCACCCGATACTGCTTTGACTACTTTGTCGTTAGATTTAGCTTTATTGCTTAATAAAAGTACAGAATTGCCTTCTTTACAATTGCCATTGAGGGAGGTTGTTCCGACATTTGCCCCCAAAGTAGAAATTCCAGCTGATGCCATGGCAGGCACACCAGCCACTACTATTGAAGCACACTATGTCTCACAGTTTGTGCATACACCATTTTCTAGACAGGAAGTGAATACCATTAAACAAACAATTCCAGATATTAGGAATAATTCCACAGGATTTTATAAAGAAATTGAATCTGTCTTGCATTCATCAGTTTTCACACTGGGTGATATAGATTTGATGTTCCCTCTGCTCCTACCTGCAGATTAGAACTGTAGATGATCAGGCAGGGATGGGTGATACATGGGTTAACTTGGTACGGATAGATGGAGAAAGGAAGGTTGGTGAGAAACAGCCACATGTGATATTGACACTGCCAGACAGAATAGTAACTAAATTGAAAACTTTGGTTCCAGTGAAAAGAATAGTTTGATAGTTTGGGACAAGCTTACAGCTTGCATCTAGGGGAAATCTGAGGGAACTACCAATTTTTTTAATCGATTCGAACAAGTGTTTTCAGACTTTAGCGGTCAGGACTTAAGTACTGAGTCAGGAAAAGGCTGTTTGTAGACAAATTTGTGTGTGAATTGTTGCCTGATATCCAATCACAAATTATGACTTCTGAAAGCGCCTGGCAAACTAAATCGCAGTCCAAAGTACTGCACATGGCTCAGTATTATGAAAAGAGAGTCAATGCTGAACAAGAGAGGATAGAAAAGAATAAGGGAGACTTGAAAACTAAAGTACTACTGCAACAGATTGTTAGAGGGGCTGGAGGTGGGAATACACAGTTTAGAGGTAAATTTACACCACAGAGTAATGCACAGCTGGGTCCTGTACACATGAACCAATGTGCATATTGTAGACACGAAGGTCATTGGCGAGCACAATGCCTGATCATTCAGCAGAGGTTGAATAGCACATATGGTGCCATGGGTAGACAATCCAGGGCTGTCCTGGGATAGGGGTTCCTGACAGAAGTAAGTTCACTCAGAACCAACAGTCATCTTCACAGGATATTCAGCAATATGGTGTCAATAGTGGGAACATTTTTGATAATCCTTCGACTGTTTATTTCTCTGATGAGCTTGCATTTGATGACATATTGTTCCGTTAGGACAGCCCGAAGTAGAGTCTGGAACCAGTACCTATTCCCGTCTATCAGAGAGGGCCCTACGTTGAGATTCAGGTGGGGAATAGTAAGCATCTATTTTTAATGGATACAGAAGCACAGAAGTGTTTCATAGGTCATTCACAGGTTCCAGATATTCCGTTGTCAGGGCAGAACAACATTTCTGTAGGGTTTTCTGGTATGCCAGTGGTTAGTCCGGTCTCTCAGGCGGTACCTATTGTATTGGGGCCATTTACTGATTCGTGTCCATTTCTTTTGACGACAGATTGTGGTGAAAATTTGTTGGGGTTAAATTTGTTGAAAGAATTGAATGCCGTCATTTACTGTTCTCCAGATGGCAACAAACTTCTGTCTCACAGTTTTTTGTCTAGACCTTTACCATCTGAATTAGATAAGGTTCCGACATGTCTATGAGCGGTTAATGACAATGACATTGGCATTTTGCAAATTGAACCAGTTAAAATTGTGTGTAAACCAGGTGTTAAACTACCATGTATTTCGCAATATAAGATTTTGGTTGAAGGTGAGCAGGCTTTGAAGAGTATTGTCTCTGATCTTGTACACATTGGTGTGATTGAGGAAATTGCAGGGAGTGTGTGTAATAGTCTAATTTTGCCTTTGTATGAGAAAGGGGATAATGTGATTCCTTTTAATTTTATTATTGACTTGCGCACCATCAACAAGGTTGTTGCCCCACAGTTTCTGATTGTACCTGATGTGACTACAATATTGTCAATGATTCCAGCTTCAGCTACTCATTTTAGTGTTGTGGATTTTAAGAATTTTTTTTTCAGTATTCATGTACATGTTGACAGTAGATATTGGTTTGCGTTCACCTTAGGAGGTCGCTCATTTACATTTACTTGTGTGCCACAAGGGTACACTAAGAGTCCAAGCATCTATAGTAGAGAATTGAAGGAACAGCTCGATGCACTTGTGTTACGTGCTACTTGCACGTTATTACATTATGTGGAAAATCTACTTTTAGCTGTGGATTCTGAAGTTGCTTGCAAGGAGGGCATCGTGTTGTTGCTTACTCATCTACCAGAACATGGGCATAAGGCTTCACTAAAAAAGATTCAATATTGTCAATAGGAGGACACCTATTTAGGCTACCTCCTGTCGAAGGAGGGAAGAAGACTAACACCTGAACGGATACAAAGCATCTCAAGCATGTCTGTCCCAAATACACAGAAGGAAGTCAGAGCTTTGATAGGCATGGCTTCGTACAGTAGACAGTGGATCCATAATTTCTCATCAATGATAAAACCAATGTTGGCATTGACAAAGAAGGGCAGTTCTTTGTCTTTACCGTGGAACTTGGATTGCCAGAAATCTTTTGATCTGCTGAAGGCTGCATTGTGTTCAGCACCAGTTTTGGGCACACCAAATTATGAAAAGCCCTTCGTGTTGTATGCGCATGAATGTAATGGATGCGCTTTGGCTGTGTTAATGCAGGAGCATGGAGGGAAGAATAGGCTGTCCGGTTATTTCTCCTCCACACTTGACCCTGGTGCATGTGCTTTGCTGAGATGTTTGAGAGCTGTTGCTGCTACCACTGCATCTGTAAAACAAAGTTAGGGTATGGTTCTGGGTCACCCTCTAACCGTGATGGTACCTCACTCTGTAGACGTTCTGTTAAACAGAGCGCAAACGCAACATCTCACATCAGCACGATTAACAAGATACAAGCTGATTCTATTTGCACTGCATATCCAAATTAAGAGATGTTGCACATTAAATCTAGCTGAACTATTGCCTCTTCTACAAGAAATTGCTTGCAGTGACAAGACGTCACATGACTGCCTCTATACCACAGAGCAAGAAACTAAAGGCAACATTGATTTAAATGATACACCATTAAAAGATCCACAAGGGGAGCTGTTTTGTGATGGCTCCTGCTTCAAACTTCTGGATGGTACATCCTGCTTATGCCATCACTACATTAATCACTATTGTGGAAACCAAAAGAATTCCGCATAACTCTGCCCAGACCACATAGATTATTTCATTGACTTGAGCTTGTGAACTTTCGAAGGGCGTAGTGTGAATATATTTACAGACAGTCAGCTTTTGGGGTAGTTCAGAACTTTGGTTGACTATGGGCAGAGAGAGGTTTCTTGACCTAACATGGTACAAAAATACAACATGGCACCTTGATAGTTTGGCAACTTTCAGCACTTGCTTCCTACACAGTTAGCAATAATGAAGTGCACCACACACCAGAAAATAACAGACAATGTGGAAAAAGGAAACACTTTTGTTGACAGAATAGCCAAACAAACTGCCATTGATTTACATTCTAAAATGTATGTACTGTACCCTACAAAAGGGGTCACTAACACTTGTGTGATAGATGAAGGGATTGGTTGCATAAAAGAAATTCGGGCTGACGCTACTCCAGATGAAATCAAACAGTCGGCTGAGGGTCCAGCAAGTTTAGATGATGAGGGTTGTTGGGTAGACACTGCCCAATTCTTATGTTACTGCGATGGTGACAATGGCTCATGATCCAACTCATATATGTGCCAAAAAGATTTGTAAACTATTAGAACCTGTCTGGGTTAATGTAAATATTGCAAAGACTGCTGAGCATGTTGTCCAAAATTACATGGTATGCCTACAGCACAATATTGGAAAAGGCACACTGACACCAAGGGGTGGTTTAGGCCTCCCTTCTATGCCTTTTAGGATACCAGACCCCAAGTTACTAAAAGACATTGAGAATGTACTTCTTTCTAACTATTGTGACCAGTTAATTCAGAACTTGTATGTTATTCATCAACAGGTGCGAGAAGCCCTCCCAGTACAATACGAGGGTCCAGGTCATTGACTCTGTACTGGAGACTGGGTGCTTGTGAAAGCATTTGAATGATCTTCCTGTCTCGCACCTCGTTGGAGAGGACCACACCAAGTCCCCTTTGCCACACAGACTGCCATCCGAGTAACCGACAAGAAGAACTGGATCCACACGACCCATGTGAAGAGAATTCCTTTTCCTTTGGCCTACGACAGAGGCAAGGAGAGGGGAACTGGTGACCTCAATGCTCACAACATGCTTGCTCTAACTGACACGAGGGTGTCCTGGAAACTCTGCCTGAGCCCGTGGGATCTGGGAGACTGTTTCTTTGGTAACTGAAACCCTTCCTGAGCCCGTGGGGCCTGGGGAAATTGTTGCTCCTTCTGCAAGTTCTTTTTCACCATCGAGCAATTTTGCTTCTGCTCCTCCATTGTTTTCATTGTCTTCAGGAAGCGACGACACTCTTTTGGCAGATCACACCATGTCTGGAGTCTTGAGGTACGATCTGCGACCAAGAAACTGAACTTACAGCACGACATCGGTTGTGCCTACGAGAGACCATCGTTGAGCTAGTCCCTTGTCACTCTCTCGCTGAAATTTAAATAAGGGGCAGGGACCGGCAAAGCCACCTTCAAGCAAGATAGGCCACATGGTCAAGGGCCACCGATGGATGAACTGAAAGAGCCTAACGGAGAGGCTTCAAAATGGACTCAGAGAAACAATGTCCTTTCCTAAATCTACTCATACGGAACAAGGTCTTGTGGCTGACAAAGAATCTGATCATCAAAGTTTGTGGTCCCTGAAGTCCCATTGTTTTCAGATTACAATGCTAATTTGTCTGACAATTATATTCTCGCTTGGGTTTTGGTATCTGGAAGGGGTGCGTCCACTTGAGACTTTGTTACCTACTAAAATTGTTCCCACTGTGTCTTCACCTTTCGTGCATCTGCACGCTCTTCCTCCTAGGGACTTCCAACATAGACAGGGGTATCACAATAACACTCTCCTACTAATTATCAATGTGACCCATGAAATTCTAAACAGAACGAATTGCTGGGTGTGTTCACATTTGCCACAGCACAGGGGAAAAGGGTTGGGCTGGTATATTTATCCTCTTCCTTTGACTAGTGCATGCTACTCCTCACTAAGGGCACTATTCTTTGGTTGTTGGAATGACAGTATTTCAGGGAACATTGATGGGACTCATCTGAATGAGTTTGAGAAATGAGTCCTAACACCTTTGGGATGTTCCCTCTTTGCAAAATATTAGGCCTTCTGATAGACTCCCTATAACTTTTCAATCACTGATTTCTTTCAAGATGGATCCCGTAGGCAACCGGGATTCCATGCCTCCTTCCTATTCTATCAATCATAACTCTAACTCTATTTCCTTTTGCGTACAAATGGATGGTTCTCAGCCAATGGGTGCATTCAAGGGTTGTACCAACATCGAAAATCTAACCAGTGAGGACAGACCTTTGTACGTAGGAGACCCTGTTTACTTTGTCTGTGGCGATGAAGCTTACCCATGGTTGCCTAGAGATTGGCAAGGTACTTGTAACTTGGGTATTTTATTGCCAGGTGTATATGTTGCTACCACCTCTGAAGTTTCTAGAGCTCATCTTGGGTGGGATGAGAATGGTGATACACCTTCACAAGTCTTGGGTGACGTAGCAAAATCCATCGTGTCATTCTGGGGTCAAATAATGAATTCTGAGGATATCAGAAGACTAGCAAGAGTACTGGAAAAGACCATCAATAGGACCACCAATATTTTGTACAACATGACACTAGAGCAAAAGGCCATTAGATTAGTAGCTCTTCAAAATAGAATGGTGTTAGACGTAATTCTCGCTGAGCGTGGTGGGGTATGCAAAATGTTAGGATCCACAATCTGTGTTTTTGTACCCGACTCCTGCCGTACCATATTCAAGGCAATTCAAAATCTACATACCTTGAGTACTGCAGTACATGTCCTAGAGGGGAAGTGGAATCTTAGTGCTTGGTTCTGGGACTTGTTATGATCATGGGGTTGGAAGATCTTTGCAGTTTTAATGGTGATTGTTGGTATTCTCCTGTTCTATTGTTGTTGTGTACAATGCCTCCCTTTCATATGTTTCATGACAGGAGGATGTTATGCACAAGCAGTAGGTACACTAGGACCTAAGATACAAATGCCTGAAAAAGCAACCAATGCCTTAGTAATGCAGGAAATAACTATTAAAGGGTTAATGGCAATTGTTGTTTTTGAATCCAGCAACTCAGAGTGTTCTGATTATGATACATGGTCATCGTATTGTCAGAATGTTTGAATTATAAACTTGACTTAGGCCAAAAGGAGGGTTTGTTAAACCATATTTGCATAAATACTGCCTGATTATAAACATTGGCCTAAGCCATTTTGCATTTGTATTAAAAACCTATGCTTAACTAGACCTAGAAAGAATTGACTTTGCCACCATTTTGGAAAACATCTGCCATTTTGATTTTAACTTGTGCTCACTGTTCAGAAATGATTCACCATGTTTTCAGCTGCCAGAGCAGACTGACCTTTGATACTATGTCAACAGTAGAGATGCCAAGAGCATCTCCCCCACACTTTACAATATGTGCACAAGACTATTGTTTGACCACATCAACAAACTTGACATACCATACACTAACTCTGCTGATAACACGCAAATACTTCTGGAAATCACTGGGAACCACGTTCTAGACTCAGCTAACATCAATCGTGTTTACAGTATCATTCAGACCTGGATTGCCGAACACCATCTTTGTCTCAATGATGGCAAAACAGAACTGCTTATTGTGGGACCCCCTCTTGGCTCAAACTACTGGACCTTGCCTTTGCATCTTTTTAAATCAACGTAACCCATCCCCCGTCTCCAGCCATGTGAAAACCTTGGGCGTCTTGCAGAACTCTCCACGCAAAAGCACGTCAATGCCTTGGCCTCATCTGCAGCATACTCCGCAAAACTGATTAATCTTAGCAGAACATTTCATACATCTGACATAATGCATAACATCGGCCAGCTCTGTCACAAATTTTGACACTCTCCACCCTGATGCTACAAAATTCTCTCCGAGCCCAGACACGGAGGTGGAGTAGCTCTGATCTTTCCTGAGTGGCTCCCTACTTCTGTCCATCCTATGCAGGCATACTCATCCTTTGAATGCCTGTTCTGCAGACTCTCTACCTCTCCCAGACTCTCTTTCACTGTGGCCACTATCTACAGGCCACCTGGCTAGGATGCTCTCTTCCTCTCATAATGGGCTGACCTCTTCGCTCTTTGCCTCTACCTCTCAAATGCTTCTCCTTTAAGACCTCAACATCCACCTGGATGCTTCTAATCCCACCTCTGGGTATTTCCGCAACCTCTGCAACACCTTTCTCTCTCCATTCTCCCCTCTGGTCCAACACACTCCGCCGCACATACTTTGGATGTTCTCATTTCCTCTGACATCCCCTCTCTAACCCATCACTCCTCTCTCTTGGACTGACCACGTTCTACTCTCCTCTCACCTGAAACTCTCTATCCCTCAGGCAAAACCCACTCCAGCACTGGTGCCTACCTTCGTGGTCATTCAGCCCATGTCAGTGGATGCCTTTGCCACTACTTTCTCATCTCCTCCTATCCCTGTGGCTGACACACACCTGACACAGCCCTCTCTAATCTGCATCTTTCCATCTCCAACAATCTGGACATCCATGCCCTTCTCATGAAAATTCGGATGAAGCCTACCTTCAAGTGCAACTCTTGGTTGACTCTGACCTCGCTGACCTGAATCACAAGTACAGGGTGACTGAGAGGAGGAGAAGGGCTTGGGGCGCATCCTCTGACAAACGGGCCTGCCGCCTGCTCCAAAGGCAATGCAGACTCTCTGTCTTGCCCAAGAAGAGAGCACACATGCAAGCCTAAGTCCCTACGACCTCTAACAACATGGCCAGTCTCTTTAACATCTGGAAGGAACTGGCCAATCCTGCTGCAGTCTTCACTTCTCCTGTTCCCTCCCAGGACCTGTGTACACCACTCACCTATCACTTCACCACTAAAACTCAGAATATCCTGTCCCCCATCTCCACTTCCTCTTCCAGTACCTCTTTATCTCTATGCCCCACTCTGGCCAACTTTCACTCTCCTCCCCCTTTCTCCTCTTTCTCTCTGACTACACCTGACAGGGTTTCTAGACAAGTTCGATCTATGAAAGTGTCATCCAAACAGGTGCTTCCCTGCTCCTTTAGAACTATAAAGGACCACATTGACACCCTTGGCTGATGTCTGCAGTCACTCCTTCACCACTGGAATGTTCCCCTCTCTCCTCAAGCACTTGCTTGTGCACACCCTCCTCAAGAGGTCTTCTGCCGATCATACCTGTTAGACAAACTATCATCCGATCTCTATCACCCCTTTCCTTGGCAAACTCCTGGTAAAGCTGCCCATCTCCCAGCTTACTCTCCAGACTGAACTGTTGGTTGTCTCTATGACCATCAGGCTGGCTTCACCGTGGCCAGAGGAATGGAAATTGCTCTCCTGAACACCCTCTTGCTAAATCTGCCTGTTTCTACTCTCTGCCCTTTGCAACTCATCCAGAACAAGCCTGTGAGACTTGTCCTTGGCCTCAAGCTCATGGATCATATTTCTACAGCACTGAAATCTCTGCACTGGCTCCCTGTGTGTGAGGATCAAGTTCAAGATGCTCTGCATTGTCCACAAGGCCTTCTGGGGTCTGGGGCCTCAATACCTCCAACTCTCTCTTCATAAATATCTTCCTACTTGAGCTCTTTGCTCCTCTGCTTCCAACTCCCTCAGGGTCAGTCGCTTCACCAAGCAACAAGTTGGTGGTAGATCTCTTTCTTCTGCTGGGGCCTCCCTCTGGAACAACCTCCTTGCCTCTCTGAAACATGAGGGAACAATCTCCAGTTCTGAAAGCAACTCAAGACTTTCCTCTTTGCTTCTGCCTTCTCTCTTCCTCTCCCTTGCGAAATTCCTGGCTGAAACTGAAACTGCACTGGTCACCTGGCTAACCTCTGATCTCGGGCCCAGGTCCCCACCAGCCAGTTGCACACCTGGGCTGCCCCCTGGCAACCCTTGCACTTGAGTCTGTATCTGTAACCCTACAAGCTCCCTATCAGCACCTTGGACACCTGCTGTGTGCACTTACCCATGCACTTACCACCAGCTGGCTGCACTTCTTTTATTGTTTGATCCATGTACTGCACTGCCCCTTCTTTTCCCCTCGCACTTTTCGCAAACCTGCTCCGCTGCACTTGCCAGATCTCAATGTCACCTGGCCTAGTAAGATCATTGTCTCTGTCTTCCCTTTGTTCCCCCTCCCTTTCCGCATCGCACCGTGAAACACTTGTGTATAGGCACATTATAAATGACATACCACATCATATCATGAATATCTGCTCTCTAACCTTGATTGCAGCATTCCTTCTGTTCTCATCCTCCTTGATCTCTCCTCTGCTTTTTGAAATGGTCAGCTACACAATCCTGATCAAATGACTGCAGGCCGTAGAGTCGTTGTCCTCCTCCCTCTTGGACTACCCCTCATAGGTCCAACTTGGTTCCTTTCTCAGCATCACCTCTCTCTCCACCTGTGGTGTTCCCAAGGGCTCTCCTCTCACCCTGGTTCTTCAACCTCTACTTGGCACCCTTGGCCCAACTGATCTCTAACATCTGCTTTAACTTTCTATGTTATGCACATGACACTCAGCTCTCCTTCAAGCTCCCCTCACCCTCCTCTCCTTCTTCGCTCATTCCTGATTGTCAATCCATGATTCAGGAGTGGTGCACTTCCAACGATCCCTGCCTTAATGCCAGTAAGACAGAGAGCCTTCTCATTAGGACCCCTGTTCTGGCTTTCCATCTCTCTCTCTCTCTGGCTGCCCTCCTTTGGGCCTCCTCTGATGCCTTCCTGTGAAGCAAAATACCTTTGTGACATCTTTGACTCCACTATCTACTTCTCTCCTCATATCTCATATGTCACCACAACTGTAACAGCTTCTTTCTCACTCTGTCTTCCTCTAATCTCTGCCCACTGCAACTAATCCCAAACAGGATTGCAAGATTCATCCTTGGCCTGAAGCCCAGGGACCGTATCTCTTCAGTCCTGTAATCTCTCCAATGGCTCGCTCTGGAATGGCCTCCCTGCCCATCTCAAACTTGAGCAAGATCACCTGAAGTTTCAGATGCAGCTCAAAACGTTCCTCTTCTTTGCTTTCTCTCTCTCCCTGCCCTGCTGACCTACCTGACCGACCTGTCTGCTGCACTGACTGGCTACTTGGCTACCCCCAGAGTGTCACTGGGTACCAGGCTCTCTCTTGATCTTTCACTCCTGCACTACCTCCATGCTAACCACGCACTTAGGGGCTGTAACTGTAACCACTATAGCCCCTTGCCTTTCTGCCCTCACCCAGAGCTGTGCCGCACTGGTTGCACTACTCAGAGCATGGCTGCCCTGTGCCCCTTCCCTCTCTCCGGCACTTCCCTCCTCTGCCTTCCCCTTGTTCTTCCCGTTTTCGTACTTGCACGATCTGAATGACATAAGGCCTAGTAAGACAGTTTGTCTTGTCCTCCATCCACGTTCCCTCCCTTGTCTTGTCACACATAGAAACACTTGTGTACAGGTGCGTTATAAATGACGTATCATATCATAACAGAAGGTGGCAAAGAAAGATGTAATTAAAAGACGTTCTATTAATTCAATATATAAATTCATAGCCTAGGGAATAGTGATGTTGCGTGGGATATAATATAATCACTCACCATGGGGAAACAATGTTTGTCCCTGTGCACATTTCAACGCCCAAATAACAAATAAAATATTGCTTTGAAAGTCAGTAATACTAACAAACTGGCTATTGTTCTGGTGAAAAACAAATTGAAGAAATCCTCTGCTCTTGGATTGTACTAGATGAATACAGTGTTCAATGATACCACCAGCATAACTATGAACATGCCTAAATTCTGAGAATATGACTTTACAACCTTTACTCAGGCAATCCAGTAGGGAGCAAATATGACAAGTCACAGGTGGATGCGGGTAGAACTCTGTGACATTGATAAGTGAACAGAGCCACTGGCTTACTAACAGTCTTATGTCTCTCTTTGACCCACAGGAACCCCCAAAGGAAAGGTACATCCTTTGCGTGGCATATGATAGAAAGATCTGAAGGGAGATTGAGCCACACTTGAGCCATGTCTAGTACACCTTATTCTGGGCTAAGCTATCCTCTCATTATTTTGGGAAAATGTGTTTCTGTTCCCCGAATTCCCACTATTTGTAATTATCTATCAACAATATTATTCGACAAAGGTAATTATTCAGCTGGCTAAATAGAAACACTGCGTTCTCTCTGGAATTGTGCAGTCATGTATCCATATTATCACTCGCACTGTGTTTTCTTAATTAGATTTCTGCCTCCATAGTTGATCCTGGTTAGGGATGATCAATGCACATAGTGAATTAAGCAGAAAACACTTCTTGAGTGATAGGACAGTTTTAACACCAAAAAGGCATCATATGCTTGGCTTTTGCAAAGTTTTTTATTTGTGTATTTTCATCTGATTAACTTCTGCAAATTTGACATAATAATGTGTAATTATTAGCAATGGCTAGTGTTGGCAACGCGCCATGACATGTTCATTTTTAAACCCCTGGGGGTCATCATCAGGTGCCTTAAGCATTCCTTCCAGGCAACCTGCTCAAATCATACGTTCAGCATTGTACTAATCAAAGTTCAGGGTTTTCTCCGAGTAAAATCCTTTTAAAACTTGATACCAGCGTGATAACTGCAATCGTGCTTTTGCATTTAGGACACCAAAAACTGTGTGCAGCCATCAGCAGAACTAGAGAATCATACCTAAGAACCATTCACCATTCTCTGCCAGCTGCCCTCTGAGAACAGGTGTGAAGTCCTGTCATGTTTAAAGTTTAATGGCTGCTTGGCATCCAGGTGTATGTACCTTACACAGTATACTATGTGTGATTAGGATGTTCCCCCCAACCCACCGGTTTTCTTTAAAAAAAAAAACTTTCTATGCATACTAAACAAAAAATATAAATAAATAAATAGATAAAAAACATTCAATTTTTTTTTCCCGATCCTTTTGGTTTAGAAAAAAAAGGGCATTCAATCCTTTTTTTTCGAAACTATGACTGGACACTGCCAATATGGGAAGCTATAACCCTTCACTTCCTGTCCAGGAATACACTATGCTACTAACCACAGCCGACATTTTCTGGTTGTGTTCTGGTTTTAACAACACATAGAATACACTATGGTACTAATCAGAGCTGACATGTTCTGGTTGTGTCCCCGTTTTAACATAACATATAGGTTTTAGTCTGAAACACATATGGGCAGTTGAACCGATTGTAGAAGGCAAATTCAACATATCTGCATCATTAAAGGAGTGTTGACACCACAGACGGAGTACAGAAAGAACTTGAGATCTTGCAGAGCTTTGTGGAAATGTTCTGAGTAAAAGATGCATGGTGTTCAGTTAACTCTAGTGGCATAGAATGCACATTAGTACCCGGCACGGCGTGGCTGAACAGGAATACTGTGTGGTGATTGGCTCATTTGCGAGCCATACCATACGGTATTCCCATCCACGCCGTGCGTGCCGGCTACTCTGTTCCCGGGGAGGGGCGTGGCAGCCCCTCAGCCAATGAGGAGGCTCGAAACGGGGCAATCCCCGCTCCGAGCCTCCCCATGGCTGGAGTCTTCCTTCGTCCCCCGCCGAGGACGCAGGTAAGATTTTTTTTCCCCCAGCCTTTCCTCCCTCCTCCCTCCCCCCTCCGCACCCCACTTACCTTCTATCCCGCAGTCTGCGGCGAGGGACGATGGAACCCGCCAGCCGTGTGGAGACTCGTAGCAGGGCCATCCCTGCTCCAAGCCTCCACACGGCTGGAGGCTTCCATCGTCCCTCGCCAGAGACCGCGGCACGTTTTTTTTTCTTCCTCCCCATCCCCTGCCTCCCTTCCGCCCTCCCGACCCCACTTACCTTCTTTTTTTCTTCTGGTCTTGGAACTTCTGTTCCCAGCGTGTCCGCTCCCGATGGCTTCCATGGAAAGGGAAAACGGACTACGTTTTCCCTTTCCATGGCGGCGGCCATTTTTTTGCCATTTTTTTTTTCTTTTCTGTTCCAAAACGTGTTTCGGAACAGAAAAAAAAGCAATTAGTACCCCAGTCTAACGGGCCGGGGCGGTATTGGCCCGCCACCTTGTGGCTTATTGCCACATGAATGCATGAACGCTATTAATCTGTCTACAAATCCCACTCAAACAGAGATTTCAAAAGATACAACATGGAGGAAGCTATTTCTATCAGTAATGGCATATTTAGGAGCATCTGCTTGACAGATCATACACCAGTTGAACTGGCGTTCAAGATTATGGGCCTCATTACACGGTAGGCGGAAGTTATGAAATACCGGTAACGTTAAATTCCCATGCCAATTACGACCCGGATCACCGCTATTAGCGGCACCGCTAAGTACGGTGCCACTAATAGCGCCCAGTCCGCGTGCGCGTGACCCTCCATCCCGTAAATAACACCATGCCGCTAATAGCACACCATCACAAGCCAAGCGGACATGCCAATAGCGGCATGGTAAAGCCCCCAAAACCCTTTACCGCCATGGCGCTAATACCGGCATCGCGAAACACCCGTTAAGAGAACTGAGCAGTGTTCCCACCTGCCACAGGTGGACACAATCAGCACTGGTGGAGGCAATGGAGACTGTGGCAGCACAAAAGGAGCACACCACACCCCTTCCCACACCAAGATGGTCCCAATACTAGCAGCATTACATGGGCTGGAGGACATGATTGCAGTGCAGCAGAAACAACAACAGACAGCACAGAGGAGATGCAGGAGGAGGAGGAGGAGGGCAAGACAGGCACAGCAAGCACCACCACGGCACCTAGTCATACCACAGAGGCAGCCACCAATCCTCAGGATCAGAGCCAATTCATTTAACCTAACCCCTGAGCAGATACACACCCTGTACCGTCTGGACCGGGATACCATCACCGGCATCATGGACATGATACATGATGACATTGTGAGCCTCATAGACATCCGAACTGCCATCCCCCTCTACTGAAGGTGAAGTCTGTGCTCCACTTCCTGGCCACAGGCACCTACCAGCATACAGTGGGGCACATGCATGGCATCTCACAACCAGTATTCTCACGCACGCTGAACCAGGTACTCGATGCCATCCTGAGGCATGCACCTGAACACATATTCATGCCACGGACTGCCCAGGAGATTGCAAACACCAAAGTTAGCTTCTATTCACTGGCAGGTATCCCAAGTTGCATTGGGGCCATCGACTGTACCCATGTGGAATTGGTGGTCCCACATCACAATGAAGTAGTCTACCGAAACAGGAAGCAATTCCACTCCATCAATGTCCAAATGGTATGTGACACCAACAAGATAATCACACATTGTTGTGCCCGATTTCCTGGATCAACCCATGATTCCATGGTCCTGCGGAACTCAACCATCCCACGCTACATGGAGCGACAAGCCGATAAACGTTCGTGGCTACTTGGTGAGTAGCAGGGCAATCAAATGGCAGTGTGATTAGGGGGGGAGAGATACATACTCCAATTGGGTGTGATTGGGGGATACATACTCCAACTGGGTGTGATTCAGGGGGAAGATACATACTCCAACTGGTTGTGATTGGGGGGGATACATACTCCAACTGGGTGTGATTGGGGGGAAGATACATACTCCAACTGGGTGTGATTGGGGGGGATACATACTCCAACTGGGTGTGATTGGGGGGGATACATACTCCAACTGGGTGTGATTGGGGGGGGGGATACATACTCAAAATGGGTGTAGCTTGTCATCCGTAGGACAAATGCACATACAGATGTACGCCAATGTCCATCTGGGAAGGCTGCAACGTACTTGAGATGAACCGACATGCAAGTATAAGCTACACAACATAGAGAACAATCCTGGTCTAGAAACATTAAACATCCATCCACATCCCCATTGCACAACATTCCACACCACAAAAAACACAAATCTCCTACATGCCGTCAAGATATTCATACAGAATTAGCGCAGCACAACAATAATAATGCACTGTGCCCTTGAATGCATGCAAAGGGATCACCCCTAGCCATAGCATTGAAACACGCACCTATAGCACCACTGAAGTGATGCCTCTCAGCATGGCAACATCAATGTTGGAATGGCAGTACACTAGCAGTGTGGCACCAATTCTGCCTGGGCCCAGGGACACCTAAGACCTGGCCTCATCCAGGGCATGTCAATTACTGTTGGTGGCATTAATGGGGCATGTTTACTTGCAGGGTCAAGCTCACTTTTGCACATTGCAGTCACACAGATCGTCTGCATTCATGCTGTTAATTGTGGACTTCAATCACAATGCAAAGTCAATTTGTGTGAAATGAACAGGCCGCTCTTGAGGTGAACAGTAACAGGACCCCATTCGTTCCCCCATACAGGTGATGCCGGCTATCCCCTGAAGAGGTGGCTCCTTACCCCTGTACGGAACCCACAGAACAGGCACGAAGAGGACTACAATCGTGCACATACCCGTACCCGCGTCGTGATCGAGCAGACTTTTGGCATTTTGAAAACACGGTTTAGGTGCATTAGCAGGTCTAGTGGCGCTCTCCTGTATGGCCATGAGAAGGTGGCCAAGATCACCATGGCATGTGTCATGCTGCACAATATGTGTATCAGACGGAATGTGCCACTGCCCCCTGACGTTGAAATAGAAGCACCTGATGAGGATGATGATGGTGATGAGGACGGAGGTGACTGGGATGCAGGTCATGCAAGAGGGGATGGCCAGGAGGGACGTGCTGTGAGACAGCATCTGATCAACCAAATATTCTGAGTAACATGGTTTCTTTATGTAGGATGGATATGGGTAGTAATGCACTGCTGTCCGTTTTGAAGCGCACAATGGACCCTGTTGCCAATAAAGTACACATACACAATGAAGAGGTCCAAGACTGTGTATTGATCAAACACCAGTGTATTAAGGAATGTAAAGATGTATAAGTGTATGTCCCCAAACATCCCACCACCCTTTCCCCCTCCCCCCACAACAGTCCCAAAACACCCTTCCCCCCTCCCCCACAACAGTCCCAAAACACCTTTCTCCCCTCCCCCCACAACAGTCCCTTATGTGTCTGGCACAATGTTGTTGTCCAGCTATACACGTGGAAGCTTGACCCTGCAGTCCCTATTCGCCATTGCCACCACCAGCATTAGGAGGCTGGCTAGATGTGTGCCTGGTGGTGCGTGTGGAGCGGCGGAGGGGGCTTGTCTGCCTCGAACTGGTGGATGAGGATGTGGCTGTCTGTCCTGGTGGTGGTGGTGGGAACTGGCGGTCCATTGCATCCGCTATCCGCGTTAGGACCTCCCTGAGTTGGACAATCTCCCCACACAGCCTGTTGGTACAGGCCTCCATTGCCTCCCTGGAGTGCCTGGCTGTCTCTGTAAGCTCCCCCCTGAGACGGGTAGCCTCCTCCACATGCTGCCCAACCAGCACAGTTATGTTCTCTTGGCGCTGCCTGATGCTGGCCAGGTCAAGGGCACAGTGGCGTTCTGGTGGTGTGGCTGCTGTGCCTTCCGATGCAACCAGGACAACTGATGAAGCCACCGGTGGGCTACTGAACCTTCCCATGTTGTCCTCGCCAGGGACACTGGACCCAGGTGTCTGCTGTGGTGTTTCCTCGGTGGTTCCAGGGGGGGTTGGGGTGTGCATTTCCATGTGGAAATCTGTCAGATCCTCCACATCTGAGAGTGGTGCTGTGGCTGCCGCCTCTCCTGTGGAACTTGTTGCAGCTGAGGGTGGGCCCTCCATGGCTGGGATCTGTGGTGGGGGGTTCACTTCAGGAGGTGGTGCAGTTGTTGCTGGTGTGGACATTTGCATCTTGGCAGTGGCGCTCCACCGTTGTTTGCCACTCTGCATGGGGACTCTTCTCCCTTTGCCCCTTGATGTCGTGGGGGTGTCCTCTGTGTCCTGTGGCCTTGATTTTTTTCTGGCAGGGGGTGCCTGAGTTGCAGTGCCAGTATCTTCACTGTCTGTATGTGAGCCTGTATGGGACAAAGAGGGGGATGGCATTGGTTACGGTTCTATGTACTTAATGCAGTATACGTCAATCATGCAGTTGTGGGCATTTGGACTTCATTGGTAGGGATGCAGGTGATGTGTCTGTTGAGTGGCTCATCCATGCATGGTTGTGTGTGGCACTTGTCTCTGGTGATGTGTGCATGTGTGTGTGTTTGGGTTTAACACTGAGATGGCCAGGGCTGTATGCATGTGTGGATGTTTGGGCATCCATGAGGTGATGATTCTGGGCTTACATTTGGGGGGACCTGAACATTCACAGTGCATACTTTCATGTGTACACTCACCTCCATCTGAAGTGGTTGCCACACCATGCTTCATTGTCCCGACTCCCTCTATTGATTCTACTACAATCAGGTTGGCACAGGTCTCTTCCCACTCCTTTAATTTTATCGGCGAATCAGATCCGCCTGCTGTGGCTATGTTGTGGTTCGCAGACAGGATGATTCTGACCCGGAGGCGGAGATCATCCCACCGCTTTCTGCACTCACGGACATTGCGGGTGGTGGTGCCCACTGCACTCACTTTCAAGGCAACCTCTGCCCAGATTGCCTTCTTGCATCTAAGGGTCTCCCGACGCATGTCGTTCGCAAATACCACGTCAGCATTAGCAGCAAGGGTCTGTGTGAGCATTTTTAGTTCCTCCGTGGTGAACTTCTCCTTGCGCTGGCGGTCGGTGGTTTTTTTAACGGCTTTAGGCATGGCGAGGGTGTCCTTGTGGCTTTCCAATAGCAAACAACTCAAAACAGGTCCAGGGGGCAGAGGATGGCAATGGATTGTGTTTTTAAAGATGGCCGCCATGCTCCTTCCCGTTCCTGTGCGATGACGCTATTTCCGGTTGCACTTTTTAACGGTGACCACTAATTGCGGTGACCGCTGTTTGCATGTTGCGGGAGGTCGGAAGTGCTATCTGCGCTTTCATCGGTGCCGGTAAGGGTCTTTTTGGGGTCTATAGCCGCATGGCGGTAGGGTCATTACCGGCATCCAGCATGGCGCTATGCTCGTGTCCGCGTTCTCGTAATGGTACGCTATTAGCGGCCTCCTGCGAGGGCAGACACATTAATAGCGACATGCCGGTAATTTGCGATTTTTACCGCACAACGTGTAATGAGGCCCTATGACCAAAATTGAACCCTAATGTGGAGAAAGCTGAAGAACACTAATCATCAGAGACTCAATATTCAAGCAAGAAATGAATGTGAGAAGAGTCCTTTTTGGAGGTGAATTTTGTCTGGACTGGTAAAATTAGTAAAGATTAAAGGTTTGCTTCATAGGGTGTTCTCTCTGGTTGAAAGATCAAGAATAAGGAAAAATATTTAGAGACAATCATAAAAAAATAAATTGGGAAACTATACACTCTGGAGCAGTATCTAAAAATAATGGGGATTCATACAATTTTCACAAAGACATCATTTTGGATAAATATTAATTGAATGTGTATTATTCCAAAAGAGCAGGTATAGCGCCATTGCGTACAAAGCAATGATACTGGTAATGTGGCAAAAGATGAGAAAATCCCTTAGCCTGCCTATTATGAAAACTGGCAGTATCAGATGATAACGGTGTAACTGCAAATGTACATTTCATGATAAACAAAACCTTCAAAAAGTTCTATGAAGGGAATTATACCGTTTCTCCACAGAGCTTATACATAAAGTTCAGGAGTAAGCTCTTCCAAATAAGAAGCACTCTGGTTTGCAATTCTGCAAAATAATACTCTTAATAGCTCTGGAGCGGGTCCAGGCAATGGACAATCAATTATAGCAAAGAGGAGTGTAACATGTTTAGTTTTGTGAAAAGTGACAGATATTTGTTTGAAATGTTACATTAGAAGACCTATATATTGTAATAAGGATCCAGAAGTACTGAGAACCAGTGTAGGGTCTGCACTGTATGTAGCTCCAGCTGAGTATAGATACCCTATGCAACACAGGTTTACATGTTTACTTTAGTATGTAAATAAAATGGAAACATAAATGACTAGTATTTCTGCAATGAAATATAATACATTCTGAAGGCTATGTTTCAATATCTTGCTTATTTCAAAGCCAAATTCAATTTTAAAATGTGAAAAATAGTGTTCCAGATATCCTTGCCATGACTGGCCCAATGTCATTGAGTTCGGGCTGATTTCAGATTAGAGAGAATTTGCAGAGCAACATAGGTCTAAAGTAGTTCTGTTTATCTACCACCAATTTGTGGAATGGAAGCCAAATTGCCACAAACCTTTGGTATGTGTTGCTAGTTAAAGCAGTCACTTTCTCCATTGACATTACTCTCCACAATCCCACCCACCACATAGCCACAACAGGACCTTGTTTATTTTCCCAGGAGTGCACCAAAGTGATCCTTGTCATGGCTAACATGTGAGTGATGAGTGTGGCACGGGTTCCAGAGGCATCGTAAACACCTTCCACTGTGGTGCTCAGTAATAACACCACTGGATTGAGAGGCAGTTTAACGTTTGTTATGTCTTTGATATGCCTCAAGATTTCTTTCCAGAAGATGTTTGCTTTGGGGCAGGACCACCACATATGCTCCAAGCCCCCGGTTTGGCAACATTCTGGCCAACGTAAGGGAGAGTAGTCAGGGTGAATGGATTGTAGGCGATGTGGAGTCGTGTACCACCTGAAGCATATCTTATATGCTGACTCTTTAATTGACACACATTTGGAGCTTCTAAGTTCACAACACCACATCTGTCCCCAGATATCCTCTATTATTGGTTCCCCGGGATCTTGTTCCCATTTTATCATGTACAGCAGAATGTCCCCCAAGGCAGCACAATCCATCAGTCGTTGAAACCTCCTCTCTTATCGTGAGCAGTGGCGTAACACAAAATGTGGGAGCCCCCCTGCGAGCCATGCTGAGGGGTCCCCTCCCACCCAACTCGGCAACAAATCATGGGTTGTCGTACACTCTGGCCGGCCTAGATAATCCGGCTTGTACAATACGTATGAACATTGTGCTGAACTGGTATGCTGCACACTGTACTAGGAGAAATAATAAAATATGTGTTTAATGCAATATAAAGCACACTTTCTGAGAAAAATTGGCTACAATGCCAGAGTGTTTGCATTTGTTTTGTAGGGTAACACCAATCCAATACATGCAAGTCACCAACAGTGCACAGAAACATTAAAGCTTTGCTATTAAAAATGCCATGTCGCATTGAAAAACTTGTCCCACTGGCTGCACAATGTAGACCAGTCTAGACACGTAATAATATTACAGTAAAGCATGCCAGGCCACATTTCGACATACCTAGACTGGCTGCACAAAAATGCCAGTCGAAGCAATAACACTAGCAAGAAGAGAGCACACATTGAAGCCCGGGTCTCTGCGTCCTCTAAAACATGGCAAAACTCTTCAAAACCTGCACAGAACTGGTAAATCCTTTTGCGGTCTCCACCTCTCCTGTTCCCTCCCAGGCCCTATGTATGGCTCTGGCCTCTCACTTCTCTGTTAAAACTCAGGACATCCTATACACTATCTCCTCTTCTTCTCCCTCTTCCTCTCTTGGCCCCCCTTTGCCCATCTCTACCTCTCCTCCTCCTCATTTCTCCTTTTTCTCTCTGACAACACCTGACAAGTTTTCTAGACGAGTTCGATCCATGAAAGTGTCATCCAAACTGGTGCTTCCCTGATCCTCCACAACCATCAAGGACCATATCGACACCCTCGCTGTAGCCTTGGCCGATTTCTGTAATCACTCTTTCACCACTGGAACGTTCCCCTGTCCCCTTAAGCACTTCCTTGTGCACCCTCTGCTCAAGGAGCCGTCTGCCGATCCTACCTGTCCAGCAAACTATTGCCCAATCTCCATCACCCCTTTCCTGGGCAAACTCTTAGAAAAAAGCTGGCCATCTCCCAGCTTACTCTCCACATTGAAACCCTTGGTTGTCTCCATGACCATCAGTCTGGCTTCAGAGCTGCCAGGGGCGTGGAAAATGCTCTCCTGAACACACGTGAAGATCTGCTCTCTAAACTTGATTCCAGTATTCCTTCTGTCCTAGCCCTACTTGATCTTTCCTCTACTTTCGACACAGTCAACCATGCCATCCTGATCAATCGACTATGTGAGAACCTGGGCATCACGGATGAGGCCCTGGAGTGGCTGACCTCCTTCCTCTTGGACTGCCATTCCCAGCTCCAACTTGGTCCCTTTCTCTCTGCCACCTCTCTCTCTGCCTGTGGCATTCCCCAGGGCTCTATAACCTCACCCTGGTTTTTAAACCTCTTCTTGGCCCCTTTGGACCACCTGATCTCTACCTTCTCCTCTAACTTCCAGTGCTATGCGGATGGCATTCAGCTTTCCTTGAGGCTCCCCTCATCTCTCGCTCATTCCTGATTGTGTATCCCTGATTCAGGATTGGTGCGCCTACAACGATCTCTGCCTTAATGCCATCAAGATGGAGATCCATCTCATTGGGACCCCTGCCTCTGCTTTCCCTCTCTCACTCTGGACACCCACCTTGGGCCCTCTTCCTTCATCTTCCTGCGAGGCAAAAAACCTTTTGTGTCATCTTCGACTCCACTCTCTCTTTCTCTCATCGCATTTCGGATGTTGCCAAGAAGTCCCACTACCTACTAGCTGCTCCTCCTCAAAGGGACTCTTTCCTTTCTCACTTTCTCCCAGAAGCTCACTGTCTCCAGAGACCTGTTTCTCTCTAGGCTAGACTACTGCAACAGCCTCTTTCTCAAGTTGCCTTCCTCTTCTCTCTGCCCTCTGCAACTAATCCAGAACAGGACTGTGAGACTTATCCTTGGCCACAAGCCCAGGGATCATATCTCCCCAGCACTGAAATCTCTCTACTGGCTCCCGGTGGTTGCAAGAATCAAGTTCAAAACCCTTTGCATTGTCCACAAGGCTTTCTGGGGTCGGGCCCACACTACATCTAACGCTCTCTTCCAAAATACCTTCTTTCTTGAGCCCTTCCCCCAGCTACCTCCAACTCTCTAAGGGCTAGATGCTTCTCTAGGCAGAGATTGGGGGGTAGATCTCTCTCCTCTGCAGATGCCTCCCTCTGGAATGGTCTCCATGCCCCTCTCAAACTTTAAGAGACCATCTAATGGTCCAGAAGCAGCTCAAAACATTCCTCTTCTCCGCTGCTTTTGCTCTCTCTCTCCCTCCCCTGCTGACCTGCCTGACCTACCTGTCTGATGTACCGACTGGTTGCTTGGCTACCCTCAGAGTCTTACTGAGTCCAGGCTCTTTCTTGATCAGTCACCCTCCACTGCCTCCGGCCTACACGCACTTAGGGGCTGTAAACCTACAGTCCCCTGTTCTTCTTGGAATAGCCAGAGTCGCACTGCCCTGGCTGCACTTACTCAGAGCATTACTGCCCTGTTTTCCCCTCCTTTCTTCCTTGCACTTCCGCCCTCCCTTTCCCCTTGCATTTCTCATTTTCGCATTTGCACGATCTGAATGACACAAGGCCTAGTAAGATCATTTGTCTTGTCCTCCCTCTATCTTCCCTCCCTTGCTTGTCGTGTCTAGAAGCACTTGTGTGCAGACGTGTTATAATAGACTTATATCATACAATCTTATCACAGATGCCCAAAACAATATACAATGCTGCAGTAAGAAATATCTAGACTGGCAGCCCCCAAATTCCAGTCTAGCCAGGTAATTACACTTAGCAGGACTGCTTTATCAGAAATGCGCAGTTAAAAAAAGTCATACCAAACTGAGGAATAACTAGACTGGATGCACCAAAATGCCTCTCTAGCCACTAATACCACATATCATGCCTGCTTAGCCTGGGCATGGACAACTATTATGATTTATCGCACAATCTCACCCCCCACACATCCCTTCTCCCTCCCATGGACTACCCCAACCTCCAAAACGAGCTCTTTGGACCAGAATTACCTTCACGTCCCTCTTCCTTGTCCCAGAGCTTACGTTTGAGGCTCCTTGCCTCATAGGTAAGTACTGGGATGAGGAAGAGTGGGATTAGAAGTAATGATTATACAGGTAGCTAAGTCAGGCATTACCTCCATGTACCTCTACCTCATCCCAGTACTTGTGTATGAGGCATAGTGCCTCATACACAAGTACTGCCTCATACACAAGTACTTGGACAAGGACAAATAGGGCTAGGAGTAATGATGATTACCAATAAGTAATTAAGGCATTTAACACAAGTAGTGGCTTAACAATATTGAGTTGACTGGGTTGAAGCTCTCACCCCCAGAAATGTTGGGCTATGTTGACTCGACCTGGATGACCTTCAGGGCAGTTGCCAGATAGAACAGGACACAGGTGTAAAACGGCACCTGGGTTTCGCTGTCAACAAGGCCCCAGCCATTACTAACGTAAAGCATTTCACTGTTAGTACCTGCATTCAAATGCCACATTTTTAAGGCAATTTAAATTTTGATGTGGGTTTAGTACTTTCATGCCAGGAAAGTGATTGGAAGGGTAGAAAGGAAACAGGAGACCGTTCATCATCACAGCAGTTCATAAGTGGGTGCTTTCACACTTAAAGGAGAGAGTTAACTGCTTGTAACATTGAAGCTGCGCTAGAATAGTCTCATTAAAATGAGTAAAGAAGTTGGATGCCCCACACAAATAAGTTTGCCCCTCCCTACCACCCGTGAAGTTAGCGACTCTCCCAACATTTGAAGGATCAGCCCCCCGAAATGTAGGTTTTGTTGCGCCCCTGAACACAAGCACATGCACCATTGACCATATACACGCACACCCAGGCAGCCATCCATACATTTAAGTGTGCACCCTTTCACCAAACAGGCACACACACCCAGGCAGACACCTATTCATTTAAGTATGCACTCTTTCACCATACAGGCACACCCAGTCCCGCCTTGAAACAGTTGTGTATAGGCACGTTATAAATGCCATATCATATCATATCCATACATTTAAGTGTGCACCCTTCCACCATACAGGCACACACACACAGGCACCCACCCACACATTTAAGTGTACACCTTTCCACCATAAACTCACACAGGCAGCCACCTATACATTTAAGTGTGCACCGTTTCACCATGCAGGCACACCCAGGCAGCCATCCATACATTTAAGTGTGCACCCTTTCACCGTACACGCACACAAACACACACACCCCCAATCATCATTACATTTGTGTACACCCTTTCACAATACACTCACACAAGCACACGTCATGGGGTTGAAGGGAACCCTATTACTGCAAAAAGAAATAGTTTTTGTTTTTAAATCACTCTGAATACATAAAGAAATTATTTCCGTTGAGGACCAAACCATAACGGAAATAATGTCTTTATGAATGCAGAGTGACATAGAAAATAAACTATTTCTTTTTGAAGTCAGAGGGCTCCCCCACCCTATGACATGGAGGCCTGCAGCCTGGGGTCTTCCATGCCATGGGGTGGGGGGATCCCTCGGACTTCAAAAAGAAAGTTTCTTTTTGTAGTCACTCTGCCTTCATAAAGACATTATTTTCTTTATGAAGGCAGAGTGATTTCAAAAAGAAATTAAAAAAAAAGATTTTGAAAAAAGAATATATTTTTTTTCCCAAGTGGGGCCCCCTCCCAGGACATGTGCTAGTGGGGCCCCCCGCACCGCAGGGGCTGCGGGGGCCCCTGTTATGCCAGTGATCGTGAGCCCCAGTTCAACAGGTGATATGTTGGCCACTTCTCTAATTGCTCAGAGTCATGTTTACGGCCGTCATACACGCGAACCATGAACGTTTTTGCATATCCCACTTTTTAGGTCTTCCGATAAAGCTTTCGGTAGTCCTGGGATATTAGCCCTTGTATGTGGGTGTTAGTTTTACCCCCAGATATTCTATTTCTTTATGTTCCCATGTTAGCGCATAGCGTTTACCCCATTGGACCACCTATCCGGGATCCTCCATGACATTGAGTATAGTTAATGCACAACTGACACCCTCATTCCATTATGTTTACCACTATCCTCAACTCTTGCACCGTATGCATACTACTTATACTAAATATACCAATGTGTACTGCTAAACCCTCTACCTTCCACCACTCTGATCCCCTGTGTCTGAACAACCCTAGAATGCCTATAGATTCCACTCTGCATTTACCACAATCCAGCAATCCAAACCAGACTCTACTACTAAGCAATCCCTGTAATACAGGCCGGAGGAACACCAGATTCCGATCTAGACTGGCCAAATTATTCGAACACCCTGCCAGATTTACACACTTCCCAGACCACAAAAGAAAATTCCCCCCTCCAGCCAAAACGTATCTAATGTCAAACGATCCAACAATTGGGTTCCCCTTCCTGCTACTCCTAATGACATTATGACTAAACAATCTAAGAGTACAACTACCAAAATCCCTTAAATATCTACCTCAGATGACCCTATCCCTCCGCTCAAAGGGGTACTAATAAACGCCAGATATCTGGTTGCACATGCCACAGAGATTGCTGATCAGATTTTGGCAGAAAACCTAGAACTTCTGGCCATTACGGAGACATGACTTCATGCTGCAGCAGTCCCCATGCTCATACTAGCAGACCCTGATGGTTACTCAATCATCCAACAAGATAGACATGAGGCGCGACGTGGAGGCACCGCCATCATCTTCAAATCCAGCATATCCTTGAGATTATCCCCTCCCATGACATCCATTCCTGTGAACTTCTCACAGCTAAACTACCTTTAGCCAACCCCCAGACCCTTCCCATTTACCTCATCTATATACCCCCGGGCCCCATTGGGACCTTTGAGGAGGATATCTCTACTATTCTTTCAAATAATCTAAAAAATACATCACAAGTTCTCCTATTAGGTAACCTCAACTTGGGCTTCAATGACCCTCTTGATAAACATGTCACTGCGACTTCCAACATCTTATTTGAACCTGGCTTTATGCAAAGAACCAACACTCCCACCCACAATGAAGGGAGAATACTTGATTGGGTGGCAGATCACAATTGTAATGCTAACATCACCTCCATCTCCCCGCAAGCATGGACGGATCATTTCCTCTTATCATTTACGCTCACCACTATCAGACCTCTCCCTGTACCTACTGCTATTGCTCCACCCACCCTAACTAGGAATAAGAAGAAATTTACAGCAGACAGACTCATTCCTCTCATTCTCCCCATCCTCAACGCCCTACCAGATAGCACAGATCCTGGTCTGCTTATCAATGAGTATAACAAAATCATGACAACCTCACTGGATACTATTGCCCCGCTTAAATTGAGACAAGGCAAGCCCAGAGCACATCTGAAAAAAAAAAACGAAGCTGTGAAGCCTCCTGGAAAATTCTTCCATCTGAAGAAAATAGAATCAAACTCACCCAGATCTCATCCCTTTACAAAAAAGAGGTCTGCCTGGCTAAACGGGAATCATACAACAATAGCATTTCTCAAGCCAATTCTAGTATGAAGGAACTATTTTTAATCTTAAAAGAATTAGAGGCGCCTACCCCCATGCCAGATACTTGTACCAAAGACAAAATTGGATGTTCTAACATCCAACAAGCACTATCTAACAAAGTGACCACCCTCCAAAATAACATTGCCGTAAAGAAAGCATCTTTAACTACCTCAACTACCTCAAATCTCTCCATTAACAACTCTCCTACCTCTGACAGTCCACCTATTTGCTTCAATTGTTCTAAACCTTCTATTTTTGAGGTGGAAAAGTTGTACTATCACTCAAACCATCCAACTGCAAGGGTGACCTTTGTCCAGCCCAATTTATTAGGATGCAGCTAGGGATTTAGCCCCCTTTATATCTAAGCTTATCAATGCCTCTTTCATGACTGGCACCATTCACAGTAACCTCAAAGAATCATGGATACTACCAATGCTAAAAAAAAACACTAGACCCATTGATACCAACCAATTACCGGCCCATCACAACAGTACCTTTCCTGTTAAAAATCTTGGATAAGGTTGCATAGCTACAAATTCAGAAATTCCTGGAACTTCACCACCTTCTAGGAGCTCGCCAATCAGGTTTCTGCCCCCAACATGGAACAGAAACCGCCCTCATTGACTTGAAGGCCCAAGTCGATGAGTTGAGGGACAAGGGGAAATCAGCACTCCTACTCCTAATTGACCCCTCAGCTGCATTCGATATTGTGGATCACAAAGTCTTATGCAGCTGTCTAGACTCGGCTGTACACTTCTCTAAGGAAGCCATAGTCTGGATCGAATCATTTGTAAATGACAGGACCATGAGTGTCTTCTCCCCAGCAGCAGGCACAGACCCCATTCCAATTACAAGTAGGATCCTCCAGGGCTCTTGCGTCTCTCCCACCTTGTATAACATATTCACTAAGCCCCTTTTCGATGATCTGGACCATCTTGGTACCATCTCCACTAATTATGCAGATGATACTCAGATTCTCCTCCCACTTTCTGGGGATTACGGTAAGGATGTGGCTTTGGTGAATAGAGTTTACCTCATCATCCAGGGATGGATGGCTACGCACAGACTTTGCCTTAATGATGACAAAACAGAGCTCATCATCTTGGGTACCCCCACGAATCTCAAAAAATTAGATCATGAATATACTTCCTTCATAATCGCTGGTAACCTAATCAAAGTAGCCACTGAGGTAAAGACCCTTGGCTTCTACCTTGATTCCATGCTCTCCTTCACTAAACAAGTTAACGCCATGGCCTCTGCCACTGCCTACACTTGTAAACTTATCAGAACTGGCAAACCATTCCTCTCAAACAATAGATGCATCATCCTTGCCAGAGCCCTCATTCTGTCCAGGTTAATTAGTAGTTGAATTCAAACCCTCCAAAATAACGCTTTTATAGCGGCCCTCGGCATACCCAGGAGAGAACATATATCTGAGATAAGGCATCAAAACAATTGGCTCACCGCTAATGGCATAATCCAACTAAAAACCATCTCACTCAGTTACAAATCATTGAATAATTCCGCTCCTAGTTATCTCTCTGAGAGATTCCATAGAAGGACCTCTTCTAGACCTTCTAGACTAATCAATACTAACTTCCTTATCATTCCCAGGTTTAAATTATCAAAGGTGGGGGGCAGCAGCTTTCCTGTTAAAGCAGCCCTGCTTTGGAATTCCCTACCACCTTCACTCCGAGCTGATCAATCATACCAGAACTTTAGACTTAGTTGCATCAACTGGTTTAAAACTACTGATCACTCGGGCTGCTCCCTCACTAACTTGTACATAAAATCTTAATTTGCTGTTCCTAGGTCTTAGACGTAGCAAACTTGTTATGTTCCTACCTTGTTTTATGATGACATGTAATTGTTGCCTTTGCATTGTGTATTTATTCCTGTTACCTAAGTTGCAAACTTTCTTGTAACATCTGCGCCCTGATACCGTCGGGTCTGGTGTGCAATACAAATAAACAAACAAACAAACAAACAAAACTCTGAGACCCTCGCAAATTTATTTAAGAGGAACATAACCCTCAGGAGTGAGATTGTTATGTTTCGTAGGAACAACAACATATTGTAAGCATATAATGCAATTTTATGTGTGCCGCTTTTGGACGTGACCCCTTGCATTTCTTCATCAGCCATAATCGCTTGCACCACTGGCTCCATGGCCATGATGAATACCAGTGGGGATAGTGGGTATCCTTGGCGGGTACCCATTCTCATTGGAATACTATCTGAATGTTGCCGGTTCACCAGTAATCTGGTAGTTAGGATTTGAAAGTTGACTAAGACCATGAGAGAAAAGATAGGCCCACACATACACGTTTCCAATGTTAGTTTTAGGAGGTTCCAACCTAAGGTGTAAAAAACTTGAGTGGCATCTAATGCCAGCATGGACAACTTTGGACAACTTTTGACCGGATCCAGACTTCTGGCCCCAGGATGCAACATTTATCACTCTCCGGATGTTGTCTAGAGTGTGTTTCCCTACTATAAATCCTGCTTGATCAGGATGAATGATCCCCGAAAAGATTCCCATTAATCTTTGCACTAGTACCTTCACATACAGCTTGGCATCCCCACTGAGTAATGAAATTGGGCGATAGCTTGCACAGTCGGATGGGTCTTTCTCTGGTTTTAAGAGTAATACGGTGGTGGAGGGTCCCATATCATTAGTAATTAGCCCTGTGTCTCTTATCTGATTAAACAGCTTAGTTAGAGGGCCAACCAGTATGTTCCAGAAGGTCTTATAGTATGCATTACCAAATCCATCCGGCCCCGGGGTCTTATTACCCCCCATAGACCCTACGGACCGAACCACTGCCTCCTCAGCTATTGGAGCTTCCAGCAGTAACCTATCTCCCTCCGGGATCTGCGACAAGTTCAGTTCTCTCAAAACACCTGCTTAGTATCTCCCTCTAAATCTTTATCGAGATTTTGTGTGAAGAATTAATGCATATTATCTGTTTTTCCAGATTCTCCTCGTTGAAGCACGCCCGGTAAGTTGTCCAGTTGTCTAATGTCATTTTTACTTCTTTGTTTTTGTAATTTTGCCACAAGAAACCTATTAGCCTTGTACCCTTTTATATAATATGTTTGGTTCGTCTGTATAAGAAGTTGTGCCAACCTATCTGCAAGATATGATTCTAGTTTTGCCTTCATTAGCTCTAGCTAAAGCCTTTTGTGATCCCCTTGTTGTTATGTTGTGCCTCAGCTTTTCCCACTTCTATTTCCAGCCCTTGTTTCACAAACTCCCTTTCACTCAAGAAGTGTGCAGTATGGGTGATGTATTCTCCCCTCTTTACTGCCCTTCTAGTGTCCCATATCATACACCAGTCCATGCCTGGTGTATCATTGTCTTTAAAGTAATACCTCAAGGTTGATTCCATGTTAGTGCTTAGGGCTAGATCCCTTAATATTAACTCATTTAACCGCCAAGGTTTTCAGGTCTTTGGGGAGAACACCATCGGGTCTGCTTGAAGTATAACCGGTGCGTGATCTGTCAAGTACCGCACCCCGCTCTCCAATCCAGTGACTTTTGGACCAGAATCATGTCAATCCGCAAGAAGCCTCTATGTGGCGCAGAGTAATGTGTGTATAATCGGTCTTGTGGGGGGAAGAATCGCTATGTTTCTATAAGGTGTAGTTCTCTGAGGAAGTGTGCCAATGCTTGTCTGTGTTTGCCGTCATTAAGGGTTGCCAGAAAGGTCTTGTCCACCGAAGCATCCATCACACAGTCAAAATCCCTCCTATCAGTACCTGTCCCACACACCACCCTGCAAATCTGCACAGCAGCTCAATCATTAATTGATCTTACATTTCGTTGGGGGCATATATCGCGAACAGCATTACTAGTTGACCCATCAGTTGCCCTCCCAGGACCAGATAGTGCCTGTCCGGATCTCGGTGCAGACATTTTTTCTCAAATCGCACCCCCTTCACAATCAGGATCCCCATCGCCCTTTTCTTTGTACCACTGGATGCCAAAACTGTGTGGGAAATGCCTTATGCCTCAGTTGGATTTCATCCTCAAGGAGTAAGTGGGTCTCCTGTAGCCATACCACCATGGCCTGCATCTCTATCAGCCGTCTCATAATCAACCTTCTATTAATTGTTGAATTTAGGCCATGTGTGTTCAGTGAAATTAAGTCAGCCTTAGTCCATTTTCTGTCTCGTGTAGTGTATTGGAGCCCAGGTCATCTCACATTTCCCGATCTGCAGGAACCTCTTATAATTCTCCTTCGACCCTTCGATAAACCTCCTGAACAAACTTTCCCCTCCACCCTCAACCCATCTTTAAATCCCAACATCCAGGTTCTTTCTCCTGCCCAGGTTGTAGGGCACAATTCCTGCCACCTCGTGTTCCCCCCTTTCTTTTGAATATTGATTAGGCATGAATACCCATGGCTACCTTCTGAATCCGAATTGGATCGATCCTATTTTTAAGTCAGCGCGCTTTACATCAATAATTCAGGTCTGAGGGATATGTCCCCTGAATTATGTTTAGAGCCCCGCCCAGTTCCATACTGCTCAAGTGGGTTCTGTATTGCAAACCCCCTTATTCCTCCCTTTTGGATATGGATGATCCATCTTCCATTTCTCTCTTTTGGGGAGTGCTGTATCTATTGAGTTCTCATCCTGGCACTCCTCTTGGTCATTGAGTCGCGTGTCTCCTTCTTTTCCCATCATCTTGACCATTTCTTCCCCCTTGGAGATCGTATATGTTTGGCCTTTCCACTGAAAGTGAAGTCCACATAGGAACGTTCAACATTACTTTATATCAATGGATTTGAGCCAGTCAATGAGCACCCTTAGACATTTCCTCTTCAGAAGGGTTGCCTGCACCAGGTCTTGGTAGAGTGACACACAGGCATCCCGAAATCGCACTGGTTCCTGTTTTCGTACTTCCTGCATAATCTCCTCTTTTAGCTGGAACAAGTGGACCCTAGTTAAAACATCCAAGGTCAGGTTCTTGCTTAGTTGGTTTGAAGAATACACTCTGCATGTGCAATCCAAGATAATCTCAGGCTCACTTGCCAGTTCTAATATGTGATGAAACAGCGTCAAGACATATTGATGCAGGTCAGCATCCGTTATGGATTTGGGAATCCCACAAATGCGTATATTATGCTGGGACCTATTTTCAGCATCCTCTTGATTATTTAGGACCTGTTCCATCTGCTGTTCCAGAGAGTTGACTCTTCAGGTTAGCTCATCCTGATCGTGTCCTTGCTCCGCCACCGTTGTTTCCACCTCATCCACCCTTCTCTCCACCGCCAGGAAATTTTTGTTGAGATATGTGATTCATTTAGCAAGGTAGGGAGCACTGGCTATAATGTCCTTTTTGAGTTCCATTAAGTAAGGTGGGGCAAGGTGTAATTTTGCCATTTATGTTTATACTGAGCAGGGTCTGGTGCCTCAGATCATCCGCCACCAGATTCATGCTACCATTCATCTCTGACTCATTTCTGGAGGATTCAGGGCTGCGGGAACAGGATCTGGAGCAGGAGCTCACCAAGGACACATCCAGCAGCTTCCCCGGCTGGCCAAGCCCTGCCAATTAATGCCTTTTTAAAGCAACCAGTTGCGTTTGCCTCCATTCCTGGCTATAAAGTAAATGATTTCAAAATCAAAGTCATTCCAGTTTCTCTCTAGGCATTTGGAGAGAATGCACATTTTGGCTACTGAATTAGGAATCAATAGGATAACACCTGCCTGGACATATGGATTACTTACCCTGCAATAGATCCATTAAACATACAAATGCAACAGATAGGAGTTAGTGTGCCTTGATGCATCTCAGGCATATAGACATAAATCAACTTGTGGACTGCAGACACATGCGGCCCGTAAGTGTGTGTGTTGGAGGCAGCTGCCTGTTGGCTCAGCCTGTTAGTGCACATGCAAGGCAGTGTTCCTTGTTTTGGCATGCATTGGATGTCTGAGGGTCCTTTCCTCAGATTGCCGCAGGCACCCTAGTCATCGCGTTGCAGACAGGAATCTGCTCCTTGGTGTTGGTGTTGCTGCACTGTGCTCTGAGCTCACCTGTTACCAGGGTGGTAACCCTGCGTGCTGAATAAATGAGGCAGTCTGAGGACACGACACAGCCTGTAATCCTGGGTGCATTTGCAAACATAGGCCTGTAACTAGTTTAGGGGTGGTTCTGGAATGCTTAGGGGGTTGGCCCGGGATGTACAGTGGCAAAAAGGTGGTGAGTGCATTCCGCACTACGTGTGGCTTGCGCTCTGCCCCCGGGTGTCATCAACCCCTCTCCTCCTCCATCACTTCCATTTAGCTGCAGGTGCTGACCAGTGGCACTTACTCAGTGGCACTCTGCCATATGTGAATGTGTGTGGTCCCCTAAACTGTAAAGTACTGAAGGTGGGGGTGTATAAGGGAGGTTGTAGTGTGAGGTGACTGACACAGGTGAGCTTGGAAGCCCACCAAAACCCATACTATCTTTAATGTAACCTTCCACTCTATCCCTTTATTCCCTCACCTGCTCTCCCTCCGCCTTCTGCTCTCCAGGCTACTGGAGATCAGCAAGTACGTGTAGTCTGGTCCTTTAACTGCAAATTCACAAAATATATCCTGTATTTGTGCACGGCACCAAGTGTTGTAAACCAGTACATTAGTAACGCCCTTTTGAGAATATTGACTGTCAGCGGGTCTCTTACTAAGATCTTTGGTCATTGATATATAGGCCATAAGTTGGTATCTGATTTATTACAATGTCAAAAACCAAGGCACATAATTATGGCCTACGCAGCAATGCATTACAAAAGGGTAAACATCCAAGAACCCTGACCACTAGTAAAGGAGATAGGGGGGGGGATACCCTCGTTCCAAGAAGTGGAAAAAAGACTGTGCAAGTGAAGAAGTAATGACACAGCCAAAAATTACCATCTTTATGGGGGTAACACTGCCGACGCAACTGGAGAAAACTTTTGCAAATCCTGGGGAGAAGCCTAACGCTAACGGTAATATGTTGGAATCTATAAATCGTGCAATAGACCTTTCACCCGGGTTTTCTAATATCGATAATAATGGGTCATTACTTTATCATTGCCTGAACTTGCGGCGCGATTCCCTGGGACCATCAAAGCCAGAATATAATAATGTGGTTGGGTCTATCGTCTCCAATACTCCTGATTTGGAAGGTCTTCTCTCCACCTCCGACTTCACTTCAAGTGATAGTGAAATGGAGGAAGGAGAAGATGAAGATTGCAAGGCTGTTAACAGGGCTAAATCGACACCAGTAAGGAAAGGACTGGTGGTTAAACCTGCTAGACTGGATAATTTGGACTCAAAAATTGAGCCTCTGTTTCGTCTTTGCTCGGGAATAGCCGAATAACAATGACAACTAAAAATATTACTGGTAAAAGTACATGAGACGAGTTTGAAAGATTGTGATGAGGATAAAAATGGCCACAGTGAAAAAGGGACAAAAAATGAATAACCCAGCAAAGCTGCCAACACTATATCAAACGGTTGGGAGCTCACAAGAGACTTCACCTATTGCCATAAGGACAGGTGAAAAATGCTCCGCTACCACTGACAGATCGGTGAGCCCTGCGGGATTACGGAAATCAAAATCAACCCATGAGAACAGAACAGATTTGGTAAGAATGACAGCAGAGACGGAGGAACAAGCCTTGCTGTTGTTGCGTATAGAACAATCAATGTTGAACCTATTGCCAACCTCAAAACTGGTCAAAGAACTGATCTCTGCCACAAACCCAGGAGCCAAACATCAACCGGCAATGCAGAAAAGAATGAGGGACACAGAACATAACACTGTAACTAAGACCTATCAAAATCCACCATGTTACCCTATTATATGAACAGGGCCTTACCTAGTCATGAATGAACTAACTAACCGAGAAGGTAGACGAGTGAGGCTACAGGGACATTGGATAATTGGATCATACCAAGGACAGAACCGGGGACCCAACACATAGAAGTAACATCACAGGGGCAATACATTGATGCACTGTCTTATTCGCACCATCAGCGTCTTCCTCCCAGTCAACAGGATAATAGTGGGCCCATATGTGGGAACACTTCTGAGTTCGTACGCAACCCACTAAAGGATCATCCAGCCACTTTTGTACAGGATGTGCCTTGGTATAATTGACTAGGGACCCATGACGGTTCCTGTGCTGATAACCATTATGAATCACCCAGAAATGCAGACGTATGTCATATAAAACTGGTTGAAATCTCTCCAACATCTAGTAGCCCCGTCCTTAACAGACAATGGCTTTTGAAACTTCTGCATGCTATTTATGACGTATGTTCTATATCAAGCAAGGATATAATAACACTTGAACTAAGTAAATATTTCAGTGCAACAAATTGGGTTATAGTTTCCTTATATTCACCAATTGTAGTAGAACATGTATGTCAACACATGCAGGCATTTAGGGATTTGGGGTTTGAACTCACTGCTTTTCGACCATTTGCACGTAGTAAGGAATATTGGGAACAGGGCCATTTGGGTAATTATGTTGCGTATCCAGGTAGAAAGGAAATCTTGGCAATCGGGGGAAGCCAAGGAGAATGATTGGTAATTGGGTCAGTGTACAAGCTAATTGCTGAAATTCTAAAACAGAAGAGCTCACTTCTTCCAAAGTAATTTCCTGAAACACAAGAGGATATAATTCCTTTCTTGGTAACACTTGAGGCATAGCATATTTAATGGGGGCGAAGTGTTTACTTTACAGGAAACATGGCTTACCTCGACTTTCCAACTTGATGGTTATAGTTTGGTATATAGCCTTGCACCGCCAGTTAAACTGGGTCGGCCAAAAGGAGGGCTTTGTATTGGTGCAAAGGCAGGATGTGACCTGTTAGAGTTCTTAGATAGACCAACCCAGACTAATCTTTTGGCAGCTACTATTGTAAAACCGTCATGGGGTTCTGAATTGACATCAGTAATGACATCGTATGATCCCCCAGGCAGGTCTCAAACAAAAAGTATAATGTCAGCAGTTAAGGAGATATTAAGTAACAGGTATGGCAAACATCTTAAGGAAGGCATTATTTTAAGTGGTAATTTGAATGTGGATTGAACTCAAACTGTGATTGAAGGTAAAGGAGGTAAGGGAGGAAGAGTGTCTCAGTTAAGGGCCTTGAGTTGGTGTACGGCTATTCAAGAATATGATCTGGAGAATCTGACCGATAACGTGGGGGATCCTATGGTTACTGGGACAAATGTCATTTATAAAATCTGTATTGATTTTGTATTCATAAATACTGCCATCAGAAAGTATCTTTCGCAGTTGCAAGTTAGTACGATAAAATTAAGTGACCATGCTGTATTAATTCTACTATTACAAACAACAAATACACAGTACAAAAAACGACTGGACGCAAATTAATCTGTAAATCATCAGGGAAATAGGTTATGTTGGACAGCTTTTAATATTAGCCAGTTCAACTTAAATCTGAAAATAAAAACACACAACCAAGAGACATCACTTGGTAGGCTTGATTGGGAATTGAAACTGAAACATCTAATGGATATGTTTAACCTAGGGGTAAGGACATTTGTTAAAAGGCCTAATGTACAAAGTAACTCAGGGTATCTGTTTGATCTAGATATAGCTAGCAGGAAGAGATCCGATGGAAATACCATTCAAAATGTTTAAAAATTCAACAACTAATTTATAGTGAGAAATGCAGAGACAAGGCTGATGCTAGCACTGTTTACAGGAGCTGGTTACGCGCATATAAATACAATAAGAATGCCTCTAACTGGCGCCTAATTGACAGAATCATCAAATCAAATGATTGGAAGACATGTTGGTTTCTCTTGTTCAAGTTTGGTACTGCTAGATCTGACTGTATGATGTGTGGGATCTCGGAACCTATCCGGGTAAAACATATAAATAAAAACTTCTAGACAGAAACTGATAACAAAGAAAGAACACAGGAGGGCTTTAAATTGTATTCAGGGCTCTGGAAGTATGTGAAGGATGCAGTTAACAATTTGTTGATAGTAAGGTCCAAGTCATCAAGAGCCGTTGGCACAGATGGATTGTGTAACATTGTCCTAAAAAATGATCCTGATTATTGATCAGAGTTACTACGCACTTTATTTCTTCACGTCTGTGAGACAGGTGTGTGCCCATCCACATGGCTGGAGTGAACTTTGATTCCCGTATACAAGAGAGGCTCATGGGTGGATCCTGATAATTACCGGCTTCTTGCCAAGCAGGATTCTAGCTCCAAGATTTGTTGTTGGAGTTACTTTCTGCATGGGCAAGTAAAAACCATATATTAAGCCCAATGCAGATGGGATTCAGGAAGGGGTACAGCACTAAAAACGCAATCTGGATACTTGTTACTCTGATATCAGACACATTGCAAAACCCGGGATCTAGTCTGTATGTTTGTTACGTGGACTATTCCTCAGCCTTCGACACAGTAGACTGGGGTAGACTTTGGGATAAACCGGCAGGATGGGGGCTAAACAAAACACAGCTGTACTTTACCAGACGCATGAGAACACGCAAGGGTCCGATTAGCACAGGATGGTTCTCTTACGAGACCTATAGTAACTAATACTGGCCTCAAGCACGGTTGTGTACTTGCACAACTATTATACAATTATATGTGCCAGATTTTGACCGACACCTAAAATTAGTGCACAAGCATCCTCCGTCTTTGGGGGGTTCTATGGTCTCCAGTGTCACATATGCTGATGACTCTGTGATATTTGACTATACCCCCATAGGCTTACAGTGCTCATAAGATGTTTTGCTAAAGTACGCAGACATAAATGGTCTACAGATAAAGATTGGTGAGAATATGGTCATGCCAACAAGGGAAGGAGCATATAGGGGCAAGAGGTTTACCTGGTGACTGGGAGAAGAGGTAATAGAGCAAGTCAATGCCTATAGATACCTAGGTATGTATATAACTCACAACTTGAACAGTGCACACTTCGCTAGAGAAGTTAGTTCCTTAGCCTTGACCAAATGGCTTTCCTTAAGAAATGTGATCGATAGACAGGGAGGCCGCTCCATGGAGGCCAAACTTAGTGCATACAGGATGGCAGTAGTGCCGGGGATCTTGTATGCACTGGAGACGCTTCCGATGGGTTTGGTCTCTTGGCTTCCAAAATTGGAGGCAAAAATATTGATATCAATGATGGGTTTGCCTGGATCAGTACTGGTGGAAACCATTTGCCTGGAACTGGGGTTATCATACTTGCAGGTACTTTGGCGGGTGGCTGCTAGTAAGTGGTGGGTAACCATACACGTTAGTGATTGTGAATGTAGTGTTTGGTTTGCAGATATGGAAAAAAGTGTATTAAAACATTGCACGATGATTGGGATGAAGGGCTTACCAACCACGCTAGGTGAGGTATATGCGCTGAACTTTCAAAGGAAGTCTCGGGATCATGACCGTACAATGGAAATTGATTACTTGGCAAGCAAACGGAAATATAATATGTACTCAATAGAGGGTATGAAAAAAAATGAACCCTGTGATTACTTTCTAAAGTGTTATGCACCTAGGTTGGTCCATTTTATGACCTTTTGAGGATCACAACCCTATAGGTCTTTGAAAATATAGGGGCATCAGTTTTGAGCCTCCATATCTGGAGCAAAATCATTAGTGGACACCGTGGCTGCTTACCATATATGGCAAAGGTGGGAACACAACTGATTGTTGTATGATTAGTATTTATAACTAGTTCCTTTCTTTTATAAACATATTTATCACTGGTGTAATTGATTGAATGTCTGCCTGACCGATGAATTGAAATGATGAAATGAAATGATGTAAATGTAAAATGTGAAATGATGGACATGTAAAACGTGAAATTTTATAGTGGAAATGTATGTTTGACCATAAACACTGATTAAAAAACACTGATTAAAATAAAATAAAAAACAACTTTCTAAAACATTATGTCTATTTCAAAATCTAAACCTTTTATGCAGAGCAGGTGACCATATGAAGGTCAAATAAGAAAGTGCACCTGGCACTTGAAAAAATAAAAACATTATCTCTGAATAAGCAGAAAGTACTGATGTCGAGGGTGGGTTTGACAATTTTGAGAAAGAGCTACTGATTTGATTGCATCCATGTGTTAATGATAAAATGGTTGATTATAGAGTTAGAGTCACTGAACATTCGGGCTTTAATCAATGCTCTGGGGGAAACCCTGACCAGTAATGTCCCAATAGCCTGAACTATGGAAGATCCAAGGGACGCTTGTGGCACCCAAAGGGCGTAAATCCATTACTGGCCAAGCTCATCGTCTGCAGTGTTGAATAACACCATTAGCACAGGGTTTCCCCCAGTGTACTAATATTCTAATCTTGCTAAATAAATCATGACCCCATTAATAGCAGTAGCACAATTCACACTACAAAATACCAAGATGGCCACCACACAATATAGAATACTTTGTCTGTTTTCAGTGTGATGATGGGAATGTCAAGAGGACCGAGCTGGCAGGAGGGGCTGGCACAGCTTCTGACAGGTAAGTCAGGAAAGGGGTGCCATGAAGGGTGTGAGGGAGTGACAGAAGCAGTATTTGAGGTGGAGGGCAGAGACAGGAGTGAATCAGGGATGAGCTGCATAGGGAATACTAATGGATGGGGGTGGTGCAGTAGGCTGGAAAGGAATGTAGGCTTATACTGACAGTGTAAGAACACATTCCTAGATTCCTGCTCTACCTATAAATAGATTCTGATAAACATGCTGTTATTCAAATATTAACGCTGAAAGGTTCTGCAAAGCTTGGATAAAACACACAAACATTTTACTGTGTGCAATATGTTGCCAAATGCTCTGGTGTCAGTCTTTGAAAAGGTAATTTGGGCAATCTGCAATGCCTATGACATCTTACAAATTTCACACATGACAGCATAGTAGTAGTCAATATCCTCCATTCGGAATATAAAAATTACACACAAAAAACAACAATATTCCATATATTAAAACTTTAAAAAAGGCTATAACAATTTACACTGTAAATAATACTAGAATGAACATTAACAGTAAAGACATCAATGACAGTCAATGGATAACATTTGAATCTAAACAATCCAAACAGCACTTACTCGACCACTGAGACTATATGCTCTCTAATCCTTATTAAAGCTGAGATAAAATGTCAGAGGGACCAGCATGCTCTAAAGCCATTCACCAGAAATAGATAATAATAGGCCATTTGACACTGTCTAAAACCAATAATCTATAAAAGTGGAATTAAATAAGTGTGACACAGATGGTCGTACCAAGGGCAAAAGAACAGTGCATGCATATTGGTCTTTAGTGAGGTATTATCACACTTGATGACTCAACACTGGCTATGGCTCAATAACGGAAAGACTGAGTTGTTGATCTTTGGATCTCTCCAAGGAAAGTCTAAATTGTGCTTGGGATACACAGAATTCGATATTGATGGCCATTCTATCAGGGTCTTAGACCAGGTCAAGACATTGGCAGTGATAGTGGATTAGACACTGGTAGCTGATTCTCATGTAGCAAATGTTGTAAAACATTCCTAGTATCACCTGAGGCTGCTTAAGCTGGTTTAACAATACGTTACCAGTAAAACTGTGAGACCTTGGCCAGAGCCATAATGATGCCCTGCATCGATTATTGTAATGCTTTACTTGGTGGAGCCAGCGAAAACTGTATACAGAAGGATGCTGTTCGTATCATAAAAGGTGTCTCCAAAAGGGAGCACATAACTTCAGCGAGGAGGGAACTTCACTGGCTCCCTGTTGCTTCGAGGATTACCTTTCAGATTTTGACTCTGACACATAAATGCCTGTATGGGCTCTCTGCAATTTACCTGAAGAATTGCCTAACCCATCAAACTTTGGGTAGGTCAAGCAGATCAAATAATACCAATCATCTCGTTTGCCCCAGGATTAAGAGAAGCCGGGGCAAAGGTCGCTCTTTTCCGGTTATAGCCACTCTTGCTTGGAACAAACTCCCAGTTGAGATGCATAGAGACGAGAGACTGTCTACCTTCCGAAAATGGCTCAAGACTCTTATTTAAATAGAACACCTGCCACCTATTGACCCCTCGTCCCAGAACTCTCATTTGTGTAGCCCTTTTGGCCCTCATGTTCTGTCTGTGTTTTGTGGTTTTGTTTTGGTGTTATATGTGTGCCTTGATGCCTGCGGGCTCCGGTGAGTTACAAGCATAAACAAAACATAACATAACTTGCAGTGGGGTTCCTTCTGACTGTTTCAATGCGTTCTATTTGCTGCAAAGGGAAGCTGATTAACTTGTAATTTTGTAATTAGCTTCCATGTCGCTGTTTTGCTAACGTTTAAATGAATGTATGGCAGGTATGGCCTAACAGTTACTTTGATTTCCTCATTTAATTCTGCCTGGATTAATAGCTTCTTCTTGAGGAGATCTAAAATTGCATTATTGTGTGTTGGCAGAAAGAACAGAGAGTGGGTTCTTAACCAGGTTATAGCATGTGGATCGTTCTCAAGGTAGGTAACCCAGCTATATTCTACCCTAATCTCTAAATTGAGAGTGTCTGTTAAGATCATTTTATTTAGGACAGCCCTGTCATTCATGCAGATCAAGAGCCATAACAAAATTTGCAGTTGATCAGTTAGTTGCGTAATGCTGCTTTCATGATATGAAAGATGAAAAAAAAGTTCCATGTCCATTGCTGGGGAGACACCCAATATGGAGCACAAACAATTCCGCTCAGATACTGCAACAGAAAGCAAATGGGAGAGTGTCCAAACTCCAGCACCATAGCATGCAATAATGTCTGATTTACCCTGATATCCTTTAATTGGTGGGGGAACTGCTCCACCTCCATGAGAAGAAGCATTGTATCCCGGAAATGTGATTGATTTGAAATAAGTTGTTGGTTTATCGATATGGGCCAGCCTGGTGTTCTTCTTACTGAATCTGATGCCTAGGTAATCAATCATATTTACCCTTTTCAAATATACCTAATGCATGGAGATAACCAGGTTGTTCCCTCTTATTCCTACTAACAAATATTAAAACTGCATACAGCTATTCACTGTCATGTCCCTGGACTTCATAAATCCTAAATAGGAGTTTACAAGCGCTTATAAAGCTTTATAAAGCTTTAGGTGTCCTGCCCAGTAGTACCACATTATCTGCATGCCCTAGGCAGGGTATTTTGCAGCCCAGTAAGGATGGGACATAAACAAGGTTGCTTAAAAGATGTTCCTCCAGGCTGTCAATGTAAAGCTTGAATAGTAGGGGGGCCATAACACATCCCTGGAGCACCTGTCTACTGATCTTAAATGCACCTGTGCATTCACCAGCCTTCTCCTATGTGATAAAAGCCTCAGTATTAAAATATAGCTGCATGATGATGTCCAAGAGACTCATCTCTATGTTCAAATCATTAAAGGACTGACCACAGTAGATGTCTATTCACCTTATCAAATGCTATTGACAGGTTCATGAAGGGGAAAAACAAAGCACCCAATTTGACATCACAGTATTTGTCAATGGCAATGGATAGGATTAGGCACTGTTCAGTGGAAAACATGGATTTAGGAAAACACAAAAGCGAGTCAGACATTATCTTATTTCTCTCCACTAAAATCTCAAGCCTATCCACCAGAACCTTCCCCAGGCTTTACCACTGACACATCAGTAAGGACAATGGGTCTACAGTATGTGGGGTCAGCATGGTTACCCTGATCCCTTCCCTGTGCCATTTGGATTAGCAAACGGCACAGCGAAGGTGTCAGAATGAGCCCACGCCATGGTGACTAACTGCTAACAGTCAGACAAAAGTGAATTGTCCAATCCAGCACCCAACCTCTAATGCCCATCCACTGGCCACGTACTTCTGGCGTATAATGTTTTCAACATGACCAACAGTCGGGCTTTTTTCTTGATACCCAACACTGTTGCAATCTCCATGGTAAAGCTGTGTGCATTGCAACAGGACACCTAATGCATGTGATGTGCAGCATACACCTATCGGCGATGTCTATCAGACCTTTCCAAGATACCACACATGTGCCCAACCACACCCTGTTTGAGGTTCCAGGTATACTGCCTTCAGGAAGACAACACTCTCAATCGGTCTCCACATCCTGCCTCACTATGCTGATGTTCCTATTACCTCTGTGGCATTTGAAGGAGGAAGGAGGGGGTTTACTGGTCAGTACTGAAGTGGGTATTCTAATTCTCCTTCATTGGAACCGGGTGACAGCACATTTTTTTCTGCACTTGTCTGCATATAATGCTGTGATAATAGTGTTATCTGTGTCATACAATTACTTCTGACATGGTAACCCACTGGAGGAATCAAAGGGGTGGTGTATGCTGTCTCCAGTTGCCCCCATGTCACTATGCACACAAAAATAAAGTCATGGTATTATGTTGCAGGAGTGATTCCATCCAGACTATTGTATTTCTTTGAAGAGATAAAGCAGTATAAGTCCTAAAAGGCTAAAGAGGGGGAAACGTGTGATCAGAATTACAATATTCTGAGACATGTGACATTCACTGATGTGGTCACTTTAATGGTGTGGTGATGGTTGGCGGCCTTCAAGTGGGGATGTGGAGTGAGTGGAGATAGGAATGGTGTGATGCTGCCAGGTAACAGGGTGGTTTATGAGTACAGGGAACATGATTTGCTGGGGACCAACTTACTTATTGGTTACATCATTCTACCCATGTGTGTCCCATGTGTGTCCAATGACCCTCCAAATTCCGCAACTGTGCAGGACCATGGCATGATGGGTTTATTCAGTTAAACAGGCAAAGACCCTATAAACTTCATTTGTTCTGTGAGACTTTTCCACTCATGGCTTTACTGTGCAATCAGTTTCTGGTCAGGCAGCGTCTACAAGTGCTGGTCAGTCAATGTTACGCTGCCTCCTGAAACGTCATAGTGGGGCAGGTATTCTCTATGGAGGTTTTTACTCACGCTGATTCCTTCTAACATCATGTAGAGGTCCTTCTCGTTTTGGGTCAGCACTCCGAAACCAAGTATGAAGACCCGAGTCGTGCTTTCACATCCTGCAGGTCTTTCATAGTCATGCGCAGTGGATGGCTGCACCTGTGACTAGTTAGGCTGCGTGCTGCTCACGTGCCACTAATGTTCCTTATGCTGAACTGAAACAGCTACTTGGGCGTTTGATTTTCATGCACACTTTTCTATGGGGTATTATTATAAGCCGTCCGAAGTCAAGTAGAATGCAGTTATGTGACTTCTTCCATGTGTGGTTTGTGATTTGGGATGGTCTGTGGGCAATGTGCGTCCAATGTTGTGTTTGTTTCTGCTCTGCCTGTCATTACCACTGCATTTTGGCTGGAAGCATTTTTGGAGGACGTTTGGCAGGATTCTAGGTGTACTTCCAGCTTGTAATTTGGCTGTATTTGCCACCGGCAGTATTTCAGGAAGATCAATCCTACAGCGGTGCATCTGGCATACCGACAATGGAATTACCTGTGTGTCTGTGCCGGTGGATTTCATATCTCAGAATCCAACCAACGATTCTCTATTGGTCGGTAACCACCATTATTGATAAGAACTGCTGCTACCATCACCGCAAACTCAATGGTATCCCCTTTGCTGTTCATATTTATAGCGTTGAAAGATGTATTTCCAAATTGCACAACCATACCAAGACTTTCAGGACTTCCCGCTGGATTTCCACTCGTAATGCTCTTGAACGCAAAGCGCACAGGGCGAGTGGCCACATACAAATGGGGTATTAGAGCTGTCAGTCTGTACTCCATCTAGCATATAAAACGCTTTTGTCTGTAAATGTAGCACACATTCGACTGAAAAACATCGACATTGCACCATAAATAAGAAAGTAGAGAAGTCAGAAGCTAGGTTTCTAAAGGTTGCATTTGGAAGCATTCTTATAAATTGAAATCACGAATGGTTTCCCCGCTTGTATGCAAAGTTTGCATCTGAAGATCCCTTTATGCAGTGAAAAATGGGAATCAGACAGAACCAGAACACGCACCCTGATGCAGAAGCGATTGCATTATTTTTGGCAAACTCTGTTCACTCGTCAGACTGAGAACCCTATTTTGATTGACGCTGAGTATGCACGGCCACTGGAAAGAGTGTGGAAATGTGATGCGTGTCTCTTTCGATGTTCTCATATGATTTTAGAGGCTTCCTAAAGTGTCAGTAATGCATCCTCATCATGTGTAACCAAGTCGAATTTCCAATCGTTTTATTTCTTGGAGATGCCATTCAGTGTGGCGAGTTAGGAGATGTCTCTGCGATCAGGTTCTCAAACCTATGCTGGGGGCTAATTCAAACATTTTGATCGTGTTAATTATAACAACGTTTTGCTCCAGCTCTCGGGCGATGCTGTTGTTGCTTGAAATGCAAGTTCAGTACTTTCCCAGAAGAAAACACAAGGGACAGATCTACAGGGAAAAAGGTAAAGGGACTGATTGATGGAATTTTTAGCGCTGTGCAAAGTCACTTTGCACTGCCAACCAACAGCCTGATTCACAGAGCGGTGCAAAGTGTATTTTTGCAGTGCAAAGTGACTTTGCATTGACTTTGAACTGACCTTGTTTTGGTGCGAAGTCACTTTGCACTGCAAAAATACACTTTGCATCACTCTGTGAATCTGGGCGTTTGTCGACAGTGCAAAGTCGCTTTGCACAAAGCAAAACATTCCATGATTGTGCTCCAAGGTGCCTTGCTGTGTGCTAGGAGCTAATGGCATATAGAGTAGAAATAGGCACTGTACTGTTTATTTTGGGCATCATTATTCATGAAGATTTGATACACAGAAGTCTGCTCTGCATAGCCATACCCCCACTAGTCAAACTGCTGGTAAATTTGCCCTTCTGCATCAATTCAGTTTTGTGATACTGGACCGCAACAGGACAGGGTCATGCAACAAGACAAGCATACATGGCCTCAGGCATGTCACAGGCAGTTTTTGTTGTACTGCCCTGCATCTGATTGCATTGCATAACCAAACTCGCTCCTAACAGAAATATATCACATGGTTTCTTTATTCTGAATCTGATTCGCCTCAATTGACCTCTTAATGCAGTTTGCTCTTTTTAGACACTGCTCTTTCTCTGCCTTACTCGGGAAAAACTCATTCCCAATCAGTGGTTGCTATTATTTGCTTAGAGTCTTATTTGTATTCGCATTCTCTTTCGTTCAGTTAATGCACATCAGAACCTCATCGGCCTTGCATTTGATTGTGGCAGCAATGTTGAAGTGGATCCACATGCTCGCTGCTTTTCTGTGGAAGCATCAATTGAAACGAAAAGTGCCCTCTTCTCTACATTTCTTCCGCTACTGTAGTCAGGGATATCAGCAACACACATTTACGTCTAGTGTCACCAAGGCAACTGAAGCACATTTTTTTGTTGTAGGAAAATAACTAATTACATTCATGTTTAAATATCCTGCATGGCTCATGTCCTCATTAGTCACTGTAATTCTAAATTTCCGGGATCTGTTCATGATGCTTTTATAATGCAAAGCAGTATTCTCCATTCTCTCTACAGTACTTTGGCACATGAAAGAAGCTGGTTGCTTGCTAAGTTTTTAAGTGTATGTCGTTGATTTTTGCTTTTGTAAGTACAAAGGCCTGTTTTGTTGTGGTCCAGTATCACGCAACTTCCCAAACAAGGTTCCAGATGGTCAAACATACGGTGTACACATTCATCATGGTGTTGGCACTATACAGATCAATGTGTTTCTATATTCATATATAAAAGGTGCCTTACCTACAACACAACAGTTCTGTATACTGTTGTCCAAAACACAAATAGAATATATAGTGAGCAGTACAAGAGTGCAACTACAAGTTCAGTGTTTATGCTACTACATGCAGATGGCGGTGCCTAGCTTCTGAATCCCTGGCTGATGACTCCTATCTTGCATCAAAAGAGTGTTGCTGAGTCCCAATACAATGCAGCACACATCCACACAAGACATACCAGAGGGTATTTACCTTTGGAAATTTGAAAAGCAAATGCTGGTGCCAGAATGGAACAGCAAGTGATCTTCTGTATGAACCATCAAAAGTTGACCATATTATGGCGTTATGTTGAATTGTACCCAACATAAATGCAAGGAAAACATACATTTGCCTATGAATGACACCCACACAGAGGACAGTGGCAATGCTGAAGGACCAGGCAGTACTGTTGATGGGGAGATGGTGAGATGAAACATTGTACACAATTACAAAATACACACACAAAATACACACACATGGGGTATCATTACGACCCAGGTGGAGGACCATGGTGCTATTAGCACCATGGTCCATGCCGGTGTCCGCCATGGCGGAATAAGGAATTACCACCCCATTCCAAGGTTGGCGGGACGGTAATTCCCCATGCCGCCATGGCCCTTCCCCATTCCCATTTTTGCCCCATAGGAAGGCGCAAATTGCGGCACCGTACTTAGCACCAAGGTCCCTTTGCGGGTCCCTACTTTAACGGCTGGTAAAACTAATTAGGCGCTAATAGGTTAACGGCGCCTAGGTCGTAATGAGGCCCATGGCTTCATTCTCGGCAAACATATGTTTCATTATGTTCACTTTTTCTAATGCATCAGCTTTGCGAAGAAAACAAAACTCAAGTGAATTATTTGTAATATAAGAAAAGATGGGATAGAACAAGACTAAATACTTGTTTTTCCATTCTTTTGTAATTTTAGAAAGATCTTCTCTCAAAGAGTAGCCATTATCATTTTAAAATGGCCAGCCGAGGGAAAATACCATTGTGATACTGCAATATTGAGAAAACCTGAAATGCACTGTTTACTTTTTAAAATAAAAGGATAATAAATACATTGTAGGTAGGTTTATGTCCTTTTGTTGACAACTCAGTTTTCAAGTAACTGTTCAGTAGGTATGATTTAGAATTGGTTAGCCTAGAAACATGTCTTTGTAAAACTAGAAAAGAAAAACAGACAAATAAACTCAGGTTTACACCTCTTTCTTCTTCGGTGGAATAGTGTGATGGGAGTGTGGTGCTCTTGTACTGGCTCTAACTATTGTTTGTTCCTTACCTATCTGACAGTAGGGGTATAGTATGAGCTCCATTCAAGGTCTTTTGGTCCATAAATTCCATCACAGCTTTCCCCATTGGTTCAACAGTTTGTTGATTTTTTGCTATATAGAGAATACAAAGTGAGGTTCATCACAAGAGTAAAATAAATTCCATTGCACACACCTTTCCTAATATGTTAATACATAACTGGATTACACATTGAAATATAAGGTATAATCATTACTTTATCAAAGGACTGTAACAAAGAGGAGAATGTGACCAACAGAAGCCACATTCTCATTTCATCCACATATATAGAATGTGCATAAGGCCACACCATTTAGTTCTTGAAGGCTTAAATTAATCACCCTTAATAGAACCTTATTTCAGATAATCAAAACAAACAATAACAGTGAAGGATAATAAAACATATAAAGAAGAAAATCGGTAGTTATTTCATATTGAGCTAATCTCCTAACCTCTAAGACTATCAAACATAATATAGCTGTGATACCTTTGATTAACTCTTTCCTAAAGTCAACTGAAAAAGAATGAAGAAGAAAAGTACATACCTGTAAATCCAAATATGAATAAAGCCACTTTTAACATCATGTAAACAGTTTTAAAATTGTCACCAAGCATCATTCATGTATGGTTCACCTTCACCTCATGTATTTTGGTTTGAAGTCAATGTGCAAATGGCTGTTTCCCTGTAAAACACTTATTGAAAACAAATGACATTTTGCTGATTACAAAAGGTAACTGATAATCATTCAAATCCCTTTGAGCTAATCTCCTTCACTTAACTTATGTTTTCATTCATGCTCCGAATGGGAGGGGCTCTGAGTTGCAAAAGCGGCATCCATTACCGTTCGGCACACACCCGTTCATGTTTGGGTTCGGTTATTATGACGTCCTCTACACCACCACGTCACACGTGTGGCATCTGGTGGCGCGACGACTTCACATATTCCAGGCTGCAAAGACATCATAAATGTTCTCTTTTTGCTTTTGCCTCAAGTCACTGCTATCTGGAAGCTGAGTGAATGTCAGAATCTCATAACATGATGACGCTAAAGGCTTTCCAAGTAGTGAAGCCTTTCATTTCTGGGAACTGTAAGGAGCGTTCAGAAAAGCAAAAAAAACGTCTTCTTCACATGAATCAATCACACCTAGTGTAAGATTAGCCACATGCCTAACAAAACCCTCAAGCTCATGTAATAACCTAGTTGCTTAACCCATTATGTATGGCTTCCAAATAACACGATGCCCGCAATGTCTCAATCTCTCAATGTCTCAAAGTCTCAATGACTCCAACAGTCATATGGCAGTTGTTGGCCCATTTAGTAAACAGATAACCCATAGTTGTCCATCCATATGGGTGCACACATTCATTTGTCAAATAGTTTTCTCAGGATTTCTTATATGTAGTTTATCTTATAATTTACTGTTCAATGTGGTCCTTCTCGCAAACAAAATTAGGAACAGTTAATGTTGCAATCATACCTTCAAAGATAGCAAACATAATAAATGTCTTCATTGATCCCATTTGGGGCCATAGAGTCCAATTGCTCAATTCAAAAGTTCTTTCTTTGGTCTAGTCTTAGTGCCATATCATTGTAGCGTCTCTTTTTCTTACTACCTCTACAACTTGGAAGCATATCTGTGAGATGTTGTGTCTCTTCTCATTCCAGTGTCGCACCACTGCTGAATTTCCATTTCTTGTCCGGATACATGAGTCATGTTCATTGATTGATTGTTTAAAGAATTTGTAAAGCGTGACGTTCGTCCAGAGGCATCTTGGCGCTAAGCAATATTAGGAGATACTGCCAGAGCGAAGCTCATAGTCAAAACAAATGGGTTTTCAAAAAACAACTAAAGAATAAGTGGTCCTCAATGATGCAGAGAGACATTCCATCATAGCTTGTATTGTTTTGTCGATTGACCAACATACTCAAAACCTCATTGGCATCTTATCGTGTATATTATATTAATTGTGTCACAAGTTGCAAAACTGTGTATCATAATCTTTTCCCCAATCTTGCTTGATGTACCACGTGATGTACCACATTGCCCTTGGTTAATAACCCGCAGTAAGAGCAGTAAGAGCAGTGCAGACATGGCAACGTCCCTATTCTTCTTGTTTCTATTGCTTTCCTGGTGGGTCTCTGAAGTTAGTGCCACACTTGCATGCAAACATCAGAGGTTCTCAGAATAGATGTTCAACCTGTGAGTCACATCGAAGTTTTTCCAATTATTCTGAGTGGCAAGTGAGGAGAAAGTGTGGCACAGTTTGGCATGGGACTTTGCTGGACTTGGATTTTTCCTTTCTGCTGTTGCTGTGATTGCTATCCACACTCTGCATTTGATTGCTCTGGTCTGCTTGAGAGCTTGTTGCTCTGCTGACCTGTAATCTGTTTCCTGTAAAAATGTCACTGCTAGCGCGAATGCGCACATGAGTGGGCAAGTGAGGAGAAAGTGTGGCACAGTTTGGCACTAGACTTTGCAGTACCTGAATTTTACCTTTCTGCAGCTGCTGTGATTGCTTTCCACACTCTGCATTTGATTGCTCTGGTCCACTTGGGAGCTCGGTGCATGTGCGAGTGGCAAGTGAGGAGAACGCGTGGCAAGTTTGGCAGTTTAGTGAGTATGGGGAGACCCCCCCTCGTACTACCCAAATAGCAGCTTAAAGCATCTGCCTCTCTGTATTTGTGACTTTGAACCCACCACCCCCCTTTCTTCTTTTTTTTGTCTGTGACTCTTTTTTGGCTTGTTCACTGCCCTTGGTTGGACGCGATGGTCGTCTCTGCACCTGTGAAAATTGCACTTCAGGATGCGTATGCCTCTGGTATATTGGCAGGCCAGGACGTCTCTACAAGTGCTGACTTACCAGCAAAAAATATCTGCTGTATAAAATGTGCTTGTCCCCAACACACGCTAAAACTTCCAAAAAGTGTACCTTCGGCTTACATGATCGCAGCTTTCTATCCTATGTGCAATAAGGAGAGTTGATATTGACATTGCATTTTCTTCCCAAGCACTGAGAGAGGATCTGTATGGAATAATCTGTCGCTCTTCAGAGTTTAGGTTCTATGACTATTGAAAAAGTGGCAAAGGCGTTTGCACAACTTCAACAAATTTGGAAGAACTGCTGGCACTGAATGTATTTCCACTACTTCCACTACGCTGTCTTACATTGAAGGAAGTTCGAACACAGTTCCAGCTGAGCCGACTGCCCTGTCTTAACCTCTGCTAAAGGGAGAGTTAGCACCCGTTGGGTCCATGGGGGAAGCGGTGTGGTTGGTACACTCACAACCTGCGAGTGCCCCTTTCATTGATGAAAATAGTCAAGCGCCCACCTTAGATCTATCCTCTGCTCTATGCGAATCTGAGAGTACATGTGATTTTCCCTGTCCAGAACCGGCTCTACCTGAGACTGCTGAGTTTGGTCCTTGTGATCCTTGTGATCCTACACCCAATTTTTACTTTGGTGACTTGCATCCGGTTTCTGTGTGCAGTGAAAATGGTATTCTTTCGCCTGCGCTCAATTGCCTTTCTGATATTGGTAACTCTGCTGATGATAGTAACAGCTCGGTGGCTTTGTTTAATGTCTTGGAGTCTTTGATCTCTGATATTTCTAGCAAGTGTAATGTAACTAATACTAAATTGGATATGCAGTCTTCACAATTTTCCAAAATGGTGTCTACAGTGGAGGGTTTGACCCGCACCTTAAACAAACATGTACTTTATTGGACAGAGCCGCGGTCTCATTGTGCTATACTTACACCTGCTCCTATTACTGTCTCTGCTAGTTCAATGACACTGTCTTTGCCTGAGGCGACTGGATCTTTGGTACCTGGTGATGCTAAAACTCCCAAAGCTTCACCCTCTCCTCGCCTGAACCAAAGAACTATTCAAAGGAAACGGCTGTGAGGAACGCTAAGTAATGCATCGATGTATGAAACCTTAGCAGATAAGAAAAAAAGGAAGGTTACGGCCACTATGGGACCTATTAGTGTGACATCTAGAGCACCAAGAGAGAAATGCCCGGCTGCTTTTTCCCTATTTTTAATTCTTCCTTGCATTTAAACACGAACAGTGTGGTCACCGGGAGGCTGCTTTTCCTTCCAATTGTGTGATTTTTGGGAATGCTTATTAGGGATTATCAGTGATTGTTCCCAATCCAGTTGTTCAACAAACGATACCCTACACTGGTGGCTTGTCTAGCAGTGTCACGAATACTAGTAATGATGTCACGTTTAATCACTTGAATGGAAATTCTGAGCTTGTAGCGTTAGATAAGACAATCATAGCTGATGGGAGGGTAACTTCTAAAACTTTGGAGAAGGCTACAACACTTCTCCCAGCCCAGCCCGGCTGGGTCTTGTCCACCACAGTTTCAATTGAGGCATCTTCGGCGTGTACTGGTGGGTGGGGCACCAGTGATGTGTCTACAAGCTTTTCCTGAAAGGTTGCAGAGTGACGTCCATAGCTTGCCGGTTTATAAAGCTGACACGAAAGCTCTCTTACTCCAGTGTGTTTTTGGCATGGTACATGGTCAGTTTTTAAATCATTCACGGCTGCTTGATTTGTTTCACTGTATCATTCTGGTCCGATTTCTACGGAGTGATGTTATTAATATTGTTGATATTTGTGAACATTGTACTAAGGCAACAGCAATGGTTTATTTTTACTCTAGGGAAACATTAGATTATATTTTAGAATATGTTGCCTCTTTTAATCGGCTTGGATATGAGTGCATGCTAATTGATTCAAAATACGATAGAAGATATTGCCCTGCGAATCTAAATGTTGGGATTCTGGACAATTCGACACATAATTGCCCAGCCACCAGAGCTCTTTGCTTGCCGTCTGGGGCAGCATTGGTGGTGATACAGACGGGGAGGAATGCCATTGGGCATGGCTGACAAAGCTGGCCGCCCAAAGAAGGGCACTGGACCTTTAGTCCTGGCTGCCCATGGACCGGTGCAGCTCATTAGTTGGAACACGCGTGGACACACTCATCTATTTAAAGATGGTGGACTGTTTGACCATCTGGAACTTTATTCTATAATAGCACTTCAGGAAACTTGGCTGGTGGAACCAATTGTGGATGATGGGTGGCATTTCATCGACAAATCAGCTGTTAAGGGCCCCCGAAGGTGACCTAAGGTAGGCTTGTTAATAGGCGCTTGGAACTCTCTCAGAATGGTGGAAATACCAACTTGTTCTTCAAGCATCTTAATGGCTGGGATTACTGCCCCCCTTGGGGGAGATAGCAGGGAAGTTGTCATTGTTGATATCTTTGACCCTCCCTATAGATATCCTCATGACTTGCTTTTATCGGAGATTGAGTCTATCCTTGGCAACATGAGCTCTTGTTTTGCCTGTATCATTTGTGGGGATTATAACTCCTGCATTCCTGCACCTCCAACTGTTTCACATTCTGAGGGCCAATTGTTGTCCTCAACTGCTGATGATAGCCTTCTTGCACGCTCATGTGGCAGGGGTTTGGAGTGCCCTACTCTTCTTTATTCTTTTGTTTTTCCATGATCAATGGTGCTACTCCATCCGACCGTCCACCTAATATGTACTCATTTTGGTCCCAACTCCAGTAGTATTATAGACTATGGGCCTCATTCCGAGATTGGAGGCAGCCATGGCGCTATTAGTGCCATGGTTGCCCCTAATACCGGGCCTAGGTCCGGTCTGGTTGAATGGGAATTTACCAGGTCATTCCAAACCTGGAGGACCCGGTAAGTCCCAATTCAACCAACCATTCCCCATTCCCATTTGAGCCCCCATAGGGCTCAATGGGAATGGGGAAGGCGCTAATAACAGGCCCGCAAATAGTCAGACCACATGTTCTATGCGGCTCCCGCTAAGGGACCTCAGAATTTGGCGGTAAGGGTTTACCAGCACCGGTATCCTTACAGGTGCCTGGTATCCCTTACTGCCCAATTTAGAATGACCCCCTATGTTTTTTGGCCCATGCCGTTGGTACTATGGTTGACATGGAAATGTTCCTTCGGTTAGAGAGTGACCACTGTTAAATAGTGATGTCTTTAAATCTTGTATATTCTGCTTTGGCTGCAGAGGCTACTGGTGACTTCATGGTGAACCCCTCTTTAAACCGCATATCGTGAAATGAGAAGAGACTGAAGGAGGCCTCTGTGCATCTTTGTGTTGCACTGAACTCCTTTGTTAGTCGCTCTTCATATGAGGGCATAAATGCCCCCAATGTGACCCAGGACTTTGGTGAAGTAATTTGCACCGTTGTTGACCTTGCCTTTAGAAGGAGATTTTACAGGAAAAAAAACACCACCGTCCCACGCAAGCACCAGCACCGGTATCATGGCACCTTAGTTTCCTGGAGGAGGGATCTGCGAAGGGAACTGCGCAACATTGTGACCATGCAACTTTTGCCTAGTGTGCGTGTGTCACGTTTGAACAAAGCCAAACTGGCATATCGGAAAAGGCTGAAACAGCACTGATATGGTCTAGAGTACTTTTGTTGGTGCTGTTTGGTGGATGCAGCTTACAACAAGGATATACGTACATTTTGGAAATTGATTAATGGTGACCATCCTGAGCATGATCTCCTGGTTGCCTCTGAATCGGCTTGGATTGAATATATTGAAAAAACATTGGGAGGAGTGGAGAAAAATGCTGGGGGTGGACCTTTGTTGGATAGATGGCATTATAATTCCACTGCAGTAGACATGATGAGGATTATTACCAGCTCTAATTCCTCACGTGCAACTGGCCCAGACGGTATTTGCAGTGATATAGCAAAAAAAGATGCCGATACTTGGGCATCAGCTCTTCACTGCCTGTTCCGGCGACTTGGCCAATCCCAGCTTATTCCCTCCTCATGGAGAGATAGCATCATTGTTCCCATCTGGAAGAAAGGCGATTTCACTGCTCCTAGTAACTATCATCTCCTCGAAATGCTTGAAATTTCGTTAAAGATTGTTGCCCGTATCTACTTGATGATCTATGGTTTTGGGCCATTGAGGCTAAACTTATTCCACTAAACAAGACTGGATTCAAACGTGCCCTATGCAGGATGATCAACTGTCTTGCCCTCTACACTGTCATTCAGCAGGCATGGCTGATTCGAGAGTGCCCAGGTATATGTGGCTTTTTTAGATCACAGTGTAGCGTTCTACACTGTAAATTGAAATAAGCTCTGGCAAAAGCTTTCCACCTGGAATGTTCCTGCTGGTCTTTTGTCTATGATCAGCCAATTACACTCTGAAACCAGGGATAAGGTCAGATTGGACACAACTGAGTCATTCTCTTCCTGTACCCCGACGGTGTGGGGCCTAAAATAGAGTTGTAATCCTGCTCCCCTTCTGTTTATTTTATATTTTGCAGATATGGGCCCCACACTAGTAAACCACACTTTGATTGCTTCCAAATTGAGTGATTATCCCCTTCAATGGTTAGGATATGCCGACAATATTAATCTCCTTGACCTTATTCCTGTGGTCGTACAAGCATCTCTTCATTCTGTGAAGAGAGTTTCGGACACCTTGGATCTTGGCGTTAATATCCAGAAAACCAAGTTTATGGTATTCCACGCACCTGGCCGCCACAGAATTACGGCACCTTGGCATTTGGAGGGAGTTCTCCTTGAGGGAGTAAAGGAATATAAATATTTGAGGATTAATCTTGAGGAAGGTCTGTGTGGTACCTCTCATCTTGCTCATTTCAAGGTCAGGTGCTCGCAAGCCATTGGATCTGTGGGGAAATTGGCCCACATTGGAGTGGGATACTCAGCTGGAATTCTGACCCAGCTATCCCTTGCAAAGATTAGCCCCCTTCTCATGCAAGGGGCCTAAAGCTGGCATTTGGGAAATGAATCGCAAGTAGCAGCACTGGAGTCATATTTGCTCAAAAGACTGTTCCGGTTGCCTACTCACACGCAGGTGCAGATCATTTTCCTAGAATTTGGCATTTTCTCCTGTAAGGAAAGGCAACAGCTGTCTTTGCTGAACATCTTTTGGCGTTTGGTCAATTCAGAGGATGACACATTGAATTCTATTAATTTTAGGGAGTACATTTGTCTATACACAGGGCAGTGTTTTACACTGTATTGTGCAGTCGGTGCATCGATGGCTGGCATCGGCCTCTGGAGTCTCATTTCACTGGTCTTTTTTTTTTGGTATACAACAGCCATGCAAGAGGTAGTTTATGCCCACTTCAGTGAACAGTAACTTGAGCACTTGGCAACCAAGATGAACAGCAGATTATTTTCAGAGTATCTTCTTACTCAAGATTGTATTCTGAAGTACATAGAGCAATTTATAGGCAATTCTCTGATATGGGATTACATTAAATTAAAAACGAACTCTGTGAAAACTCTGGCGGTCACAGGATTGTGGACAAACATCCCAAGGCTGCAGCGTCTGTGTAGGCTATGTGGCTCTGGCTCCTTAGAGTCCGTGCAGATTTTTTTGATTCTCTGCGGATCACTGAAGGCTCAACGGGCTATGCCCATGCTTGCTGCCGGTATAAGCCATTTTTACCCCGATGAGGATCGCTGGGAACTTTTTATGGTGGGGAATCATGAGCCTTGTATTATATTTTGTAATGTACTATGGAAAAAGATTGTGTGTTTGTTGGAAACTTTTAATCACCAGGCTGAACCCAATTGGCAATTGTTATGTTTTATGTTGTGTTTTCTCCCTGTGCTTGTGTTGAAAAGCTGTTGTAAAACTGCTGTGTAACACGAAAAAGAATAACATGCTTAATTAATCTACTTTGTATGAAATACTTTGAAACATATATAAATACTGGGGCTTGCTTTCCATTTGGTTGCTTCAGAAAAACATCAATATGCTCAGTGTCTACGAGTCGTAACTTTGATGCACTGATCTCCTCAGGTTTGTATCCCCAGGACTGGAACTTGTTCTCAATTATTACAATTTGGTTACCATAATCTTGCGGGTCACTCACTATTCTCTTAACCTGCAACATCTAACAGTAAGGTACATTTTTGATCAATCTTGGTTGGTGAAAAGTAAGGCGATGCAGCAGATTATTCCTGTCTGTTCGTTTTCAAAAAATGTTGGTGATTAGACATTGTTGTTATTTTGACATCCAAAAAATGAATCTTTGAGTCTGATGTCTCAGAGGTGAATTGTATATGCATCTGTCGTGTTTAGGTAAGTGGGAAACTCCTGAAGGCTTTCTAAACTTTCTCCATATACCCCAAAAAATATTGTACATATAGCGCACCCAGAATCACAAATAGTTGTGCCACACAGTATCGTCAGTACGTGATCTTTTTCAAATGTTTGCATAAAGCAATATGCATATGTGGGGCTATAGTGGCCCTCATCGGGGTTCCAGAAATCAGTACATAGAACTGGTTTCTGATTTGAAACTAAGGGGTTAATTCATAGAATTCAGCGCACAAGTGGCGCATGCGGCTGGCGCACAGTGTGCGCGTGCGAATCCCTGCGCCAGCCGCGTGCGCCAAAACCCATTTCCGCGCACAGCGTATTCATGGATTCCAGCTACCAAAACCAGCCGTGGCACACAGTGGCGCAGCGACCCTGCAGCAGCGCCAGTTACGCCCCCAAGAACGCCTCTCGCGCAGGGAAAAGCCATCAAAATCCCCAATCCAGCGCAAAGGGCTGCGCTAACCCTGTACCAGCACGGCAAGCGGGCTACGTGTATCACTGGGGTGCGCGGGAAGTACCTCACGTCATTTCAGCTGGGTACGTGCATTTCAGGTGTGCGCGGGAAGTCCCACACGCGAATGTCCTGGCTACGTGTATTTTGGGGTGCGCGGGAAGTTTCACAGGCGATATCAGCAGGGTACGTGTATTCCAGGGGTGCGCGGGAAGTTCCACCCGCGAATGTCCAGGCTACGTGTATTTCAGGGTGCGCGGGAAGTTTCACACGCGATATCAGCAGGGTACGTGTATTCCAGGGGTGCGCGGGAAGTTCCACACGCGATTTCAGCAGGGTACATGTATTACAGGCATGCGCTTGAAGTTCCACACGCGATTCCATCAGGGTACGTGTACATCAGGGGTGCGCATGAATTTTCACACGTGAATTCAGCAGGGTACGTGTATATCAGGGGTGCGCGGGAAGTTCCACACGCGAATGTCCTGGCTACGTGTATTTCGGGGTGCGCGGGAAGTTTCACACGCGATATCAGCAGGGTACGTGCATATCAGGGGTGCGCGGGAAGTTCCACACGCGAATGTCCAGGCTATGTGTATTTCGGGGTGCACGGGAAGTTTCACACGCGATATCAGCAGGGTACGTGCATATCAGGGGTGCGCGGGAAGTTCCACACGCGAATGTCCTGGCTACGTGTATTTCGGGGTGCGCGGGAAGTTTCACACGCGATATCAGCAGGGTACGTGTATTCCAGGGGTGCGTGGGAAGTCACACACGCGAAGTCAGCAGGGTACGTGTATATCAGGGGTGCGCGGGAAGTTCCACACGCGAATGTCCTGGCTACGTGTATTTCGGGGTGCTCGGGAAGTTTCACACACAATATCAGCAGGGTACGTGTATTCCAGGGGTGCGCGGGAAGTTCCACACGCGATTTCAGCAGGGTACATGTATTACAGGGGTGCGCGGGGAGCACCACACGTGAATTGCACGTGTGGGTCCTCCCAGGTGTTCCCTCTACACCCTCCACGGCCCCTGCAGTTGGCTCACACCACAGGGGCCTACCCTGCACATATCCTGCAGGCACCCCATCCACCATGGCCATGCCCCCCAGCCAACCCACATGTCAACTTGCACTACTGCCCACCAACGCATGTCCCCCTGCACCCCCAGCCGCCAGGGGCACCCTCCACCAGGCCCCCACCCATGTCTCCCACCACCGCCACCCCCCAGCAGTGCAAGGGCAGCCTCCACCAGGCCCCTACCCATGTCTCCCACCACCCCTACCCCCCAGCAGTGCAGATGCACCCTCCACCAGGCCCTCACCCATGTCTCCCACCACCCCCACCCCCCAGCACTGTGGGGCACCTGTCAGCAGGCCCCCACCCATGTCCAACTCATGTCCCCACCACCCCCATCCCCCAGCACTGTGGGGCACCTGCCAGCAGGCCCCCACCCATGTCCAACTCATGTTCCCCACCACCCAGCACTTTTTACCTCTCAGCTCGACTATTGTAATGGTCTCCTTGCAGGTAAATATTTGCAGGTACATCTAAACATATTTTTAGAAGTCTTCAAACAGCCCAGAATGGGGCTGTAAGAGTAGTCTGAAATCTCAGCCCACGAGACCACGTATCGGTTTCAAAGACAGCGCTGCTTTGGATTGTAGTTACCTAACATTCTCACATAAAATGCTCACTCTAACATACAAATATATGACTGACAATGCTCATTCGTACCTTAAGTTCAGCTGGGTGCATTCTTCACTCTAGTAGGGTCAACACACCTTTTGTACCAAGACACAATTTGAAGAATTTTGGTGGCACCTGTTTTCAAGTATTTGCCTCATATTTATGGAATTATCTTCCCCCGTATCTAGGGAACCTTCCAAGTCTCTCTTTTTTAAAGAGAGCCCTAAAAACACATCTCTTTCATTCTAATGATCAGTTCTTTTTCTCTGTCCATTTAACCCACGACTCTGACATCCTTTCTCTCTCCGACCAAGTCTTCTCTTCGTGTGCACTGATGCCTTTGGGCATGTTGCACAATACAAAATGTAAATAATAATAATAATAATAATAATAATAATAATAATAATAATAATAATAATAATAATAATAATAAGTGATTCAGTGTCACACACATTTAAAAATTATTGAAATTTTGCAAAAAAAATAAATGAGTACCAAGCACAGTCTGCATTACTTACTTAGTGATTGAAACCTGCAACTGTTTTATCACAGACATATTTTTCCATCTGTAATAATCTGTTGTCATTCTTATGTTCCAAAAAGTGTTTTGGGATTTATGCAAAGTAGGCTGCAAACCTTACTGCTGCTATATGTCCCGTAGCTGAGGTATTTCAAAAGTGTAATAGAAGTGCACAACACTGTCAACACTGTGCAACACTGTCCAGGATCCCTTCCCCGTTCTTTTTATTTATATGTTTTCTCCATAGGTTCTGGAATGCAAGCTTACATTTTACAGTGCAGAAAATGGGGCTCATCCTGTTTCTTTTCTTCTAGGTTTCGCCTTTTCCCTCGCCATTTACTTTCCTTGACTCTTTGGAGTGGACACAGGTAGTGTGTGTCTCAGTACAAAAGACCTATAAATAAATAGTTAAATGAACAAACATTTGGAATCAGGATGAGGAGGGACACGAGTGCAGATGATTTAGTCTTGTTGTATCAAGATATGAAAGCGTGTGCAAAGAAACATGTTTTCTCTTGATTCACTATATGTGATTCTACATACATTGAGAGCATTTACTCACTAACCAGAAGTAGGTGTTACCTAATTTTATTGACGATGCCATGTATGAAGTCCTACATTGTCATTAAATAGTAGTGTGTTGTATCACACCCATTGAAAAATCTGCTGCAAATGCACGTCCCAATCTAACCTGTGCATGTAGACAATAGACGGGTCTCGGGGTAAATAATTGATTTGATTGATAATGTCACAATGAATATAGGGAGTTGCTTGATGCTTCAGAGGAGGGCCCACTCATTGTAAGTACCAAAACCATAACAAATATATTTCAAATATAAGAATAAGCTCAGGAGAGGAGCCCATGAGTTGATAGGAGTTGTAGGGCCTACCTAAAGACAATTATTGGGGTTTTGGCAACATAACGTTCTAGGGATCAAGTCAAACGTATGGAATTAACCTCCAATAAAATGGCACATCTGTCGATGGCTCGCTTTGTCAGACTGAATAATGCTATCCCCTCAAACAATATGGACTTTTCTAGGCATTCAGATATATGTGCACACAGCATTGTCAGAAATTATTCCATTTGGTGCAAAGTGTGGTCTCCTCAGCTTTCTAGTTGCTTTTTTTACACATAAATGTTGCACTGATGGAGGTGTAATTTTGCATTACATTAGTACCAAACCACATTTGTATTGTGCAAAAACGTTAAGGTTAAGCTAAGCCGCAATAAACTGTTGGGTGAATGCCTTGAATTAGTCACAACTACCAACATTGCCCTGAGCAGCTTCAATCTCATCAGGTTTTAGCCACCTTTGCCATTTCAGTGGTGGTCCATATATATGAAAATAACTCTTGATCCAACAATGGGAAAAGTATATTATGCACTACTAAGTCATTTTCCCTGTGCAAGGGAATACACACAACCTAGATATGGATTGGTCTATTAGGGCAAGCAAATGCAGATTCAGAGTTGTCAGTAAATGTTGTGTAATCGTTCAAAAACTGTTCATTAACTTATGTGTTCATGTAGCCAAGAGATCTCTTTTGGCACTAGGGGCTAATTGATCTATATTGGTAATTCTGGCAAGAGGTGAAAAAAGTAAGATAGTACCTTACATGGATTACATAGTTGTATCTATGGTAGATCTATCACATCATCTACGATAGTAGATCTACCATAGATACATCAGATCCAGGTTTGCCACTTGGATAAAAACACAGGTCAGTCACATCTTCTAGGTATGTTTGCATTGAACAAAGTTGGCACACATCTGTAGTTGTTCTATTAAAATGTCATACACAGTGTGCTAATATAATGTAATCATGGTTTTCATGTAATATGTTTATTTACAATATTGATTGCATTGGTATACTGAGTATTTTGGACTAGAAGCAGGCAGGTAGCATCATTTTAAGACTTCACAAAAGGTAACTACCATGTTTTAGTTTTAAATGCAATTTCTATTTACACAGTCTTGTCTGTGTGTTTATCTAATTGAAGAATGTTTCCCTGAAGTTGGACTTATGACCGAAATGCATTGAACTATTTGCATCACCGCCTGCCTTTGTTTTGAATAAATGAGGTCCTCTATATAAACTTTAACTACATGAAGTGATTAACATATCACTAAGGACTTCACATTATTGGTGCATTTTTTGTAGAAATATTTGGTATAATTTTTGGGACTTAAGTGTAAAAACGAATGATTCTTTCATAAGGGATCCTTCAGACTCCTCTCAAGGATTGCTAGCATTACCCTGGTCTATTTGGGCCCCATCATTTATCTACTGTTTGATTTCCAAGCACAGCACAAGCACAGCCAATGTCTTGGCATTCCACATATGAGTCAGATAACTTACTCTAGACTACAACCAGTGATTGATGTAAAATGTTGCATTCATTATATCCTCTTCATTACTCTGGGCAGATTCGGTTTCTTTTTCTTTTTCTTTTTGCCTTACACCATACATATGAAACTCATTCTGCATGAGAAAACAAAGACCCCAATATATGTTTTGGTCTTGTAGGGAAAAAATATATTTGAAAATGATAATTAGGAAGAATGCTGCTTAAACCTCAAATTCTAGGAAACATGTGCAATCCTTTTGAACCTTCTGGGTGTGTTGGCCAGGACTCTATCTAGTGTAAATATTTTTTGTAAAGCACTTTGTTAGGCACAATTCACAATGAAAGTATAAAAGTGAACAGAGCATATCAAGATAATACAGCTTGAGTTGAGTATCTTTAGAATAATACAAAACAAAGGTTTCCAGTAAGTAACAGGAGCGAGATAGCACAATTATAGCACTACGATGAAAGCGAACGTGTAAGACGCAAGTACTGAATGGAGAGGAAGAAGAAAACATTTAAGCCAGGCCCATTGTTTTACGGCAAGACAATAAGACAACACATATAAGCAAGACAAAGGAAAGTGAGGAATGGAACATGTTATTGGGATGGACAAAATCAGGAATACAAGTCATTGAAAGGAGTCCACGCCTCTTCCTACAAATCCATTCAGTTCTTTTTTTCTCACATGCATAATCTTTTTTCTTTAATACAGCAAGCACAGGCTCTCAATGTAGTCCTCACATGTGGGGTTTTTAGCGAATATTTTAAATCTTCAGGGTTTCCTTGTAAGCAAATAAGGGAGGAACTACTGATTAAGGTGTACAGCCAGTTGCAATTCCTACAGATCTCTTGGAGTCCCATGACCCACAACCATATCAATGTGATCAAACACATCCCTCTGGAAATCCTGAACCCAGGTACGAGAACAGAACATCTAGGGCCTCATTACACGGATGGCGGTAAGGATTTACCGTTACCGGTAAAATACCGGTATTGGTAAATCCTTACCGCCTTACTACGAGGTCCCTTTGCGGGTTGGGGGATTTAACACCTGCTTTTTGCAGGCGTTAAAATCCAACCCGCAAAGGGACCTCGGAGCTAATTACGACACCGCAAAATTGCGGTGCCGTAATTAGCGCCTTCCCCATTCCCATAGAGCCCTATGGGGCAGAAATGGGAATGGGGAAGGGCAATGGTGGAAGGGGGATTTACCGCCCCTCCAACCTTGGAATGGGGCGGTAAATCCCCTTTCCACCAAGGCGGTGCCGGTAGCGCCATGGCTCACCGCCTACCGTGTAATGAGGCCCCTAGTATTCTGTTTCTGAATCCTCTCAACAGGCCCATCATGTGTCACAATCTATAAGCATACTCTGAACCAGCTTCCACAGGGACCATTACAAGCCCGAAATGACTCTAAGCTGAGTTGGTTTCAGATTGATGCCCACTTTCATGGCCTTCATTCTAGCACAAGCCTTGTGCCAGCCTCTGTCATCAATAGCTCTCACAATATGCCTCTCCCATTCCACCCATACTTCTCCCTCGGCTGTATATGCTTTTGTCCTACCTACAAAAACATAGATGGATGAGGCAGAGACGACCCCCTGTCAAAACAGAGTATGGAAATGTCACTTGCATGACATTAATCAACGTGTCAAAAAAGAGTCACATTGCATCAACCTTCTTCCTCTGCATTGAGCCACAGTGTTCTTAAGTTCTGTTACAATTTAATGGAAGAAAATGGAAGTTAATGCATGCAATCCAGATGGACAGCCATCCATATAAAGACTGGCTAGCTTTGTACGGTGGGACACAGCCTCCTTATTCTTAACCCAACCAGCCTCCTTATTCTTAACCCAACCAGTCCTGCCCCAACTACCATGCAGAAGCAATGCATTCAGGCCCCTCAATAGGAGTGCCCTGTGGTTATTTGTAATACTATGTTAACTAAAGTCCTCTCTTCTACTTTCTTGGGGTGGGGACATTTAGGAAAACTTTCCTTAGATTAACTACCATACAAGATCTTCCAAAATACTCTTATCTCCCTAAGTGTTGTAGCACAGAGACAGAGTGGGACCATATTTAAAAACATAGACCCATTTGGACCATATTGAAAAGAAAAAAAAAACACCCTTTGCAGCAGAGTCATCTTAATATGTTTGATTTTGGAACACATTATTAGCTTCAAATAGTCCTACCTCTTACAGTCTGCTTAGTTTTTGTCCAGCACTAACCTGAAGTTTTTCTGCAGGATCCCTTTCGTGCCCTGAGAAAAACTAATGATAAGCTAGGTGCCCCCAGAACAGGTTCATATCACCAAATAACCCCCTGTAGTAGAGCAGTGGGATTGGGAACATCTCCATTTTTTTCGCATTGATTGTAAAGAATGAAACCTCAACAAAGCATGTCAGAAAATGTAATAGCACTGAAGAGGATTTTGCTGGCTGTGAGACAATAGCCAACAAGACCTCTGCGTGGAGGAGAACTTTGGATATATAACCTTTAAACCTCAAACAAACAATGGGCCTCATTACACGGAATGCGGTAAGGGTTTACCAGTACCGGTAAGGGCACCAGTACCGATAAACCCTTACCGCCTTACTACGAGGTCCTTTTGCGGGATCCGACCTCAACGGCTGGTTTTACCAGCCGTTAAGGAATGGGCCCGTAAAGGGACCTTGGTGCTAATTACGGTACCGTAATTAGCTCCTTCCCCATTCCAATTGAGCCCTATGGGGGCAAAAATGGGAATGGGGAAGTGCCTTGGTGAATGGGGAATTACCGCCCCCGCTCACCTTGGAGTAGGGCGGTAATTCCGCCATCCACCAAGGCGGACACGGTAAAATACCGGCGGCAACCATGGCGCTAATAGTGCCATGGTTACCGCATACCATGTAATGAGGCCCAATGTGCTTACATGTCTATATTGCTTCTGCATAGGGTTCCATAGCCAAGTTAAACATTTAAGGGACAACCATGGTGTGTGCCCTTCTTTTTGTCAAGGGGATTGTTTACAGTGACGAGGATCATAGGCGCAGTGGGAAGGGCTTTAAACAGCTTCACAAAAACTGGGCTAAAACCCCCCTCTTCAATAAAAAGCTTTATCAGTTGAATTTCTGCTCAGCACACAGGCTTCCCTACTGTTCCTATGAAAATGAATCATTTAGAGTAGTTCCCTCAAATTATTATACCAAACCACACCTGATTCACGTGAACAATGTATGATATTCTTCCATCAAGATGTAGCACAAATATTTTAGTCAGTAGATTAACATCAGCATTCAACAGCTAAATTGTGTGGAAGTTAACAAATGGAGATTACAGTCTACCAGGTTTCGGAGTTACGGAAATAAAAGCTCCACCCATCCAGGATGGAAGTAAGCACCTGGCTCAGATGCCAGTAAACAGTTTTACCATCACCGGGATCACAACCTCAGAGAACTGTGTATAGAATTCTCTTGGGAGACATCATTCCTTGGGCATCTATCAGGGTTAATGAACTTGGAGCCTGTCAACACCTCTTGTGTGGTGAAGTTTGCATCTGTGCTATCAGCCTCATAAAATTCCACTTGCGGGAGCTCTAATCCACAAAGAAAGGAGTCCAATAGGTTCAAGTCGGGTTGCCCTTCATTAGTGCACAACTCAAAGCAGTAATCCGCAAATACTCTAGAGATTTGGATGTTTCACTTAGGATGGCCCTCTCTGGTCTTGTAGACTTGACACCGGGCTCCTGCATGATATATGTTTTCGGAGCAGGATGGAGTTTTTGCTGGGCATGTTAGTAAAAGCAATCAGAAGTCTGTGGGCGGCTAATATTTGGGAATTTGTTGAAGTCTTGTGTTCAAGGGGAAGCTTTGAGTAATGGATCCCAAGCACGCAAAAGGAGATGTAAGAATCATTTTAGACTAAAGGCAGAGGTAAAAAGGATAGAAATTAATTATGTATAAGAGCCAATCGAGGGTCTTAGATGCCACCTTGACCATGTGAGACGTAAACGGAACGTTTGCCTAAACCAGGAGGCTGAGAGAGAGCTCCTTTGTACACGAAATGTATATTCGAAATTTGATGAAAAACCTGGTCACTTCTGGCTAGTAGCTTGAAAAAGTAGAAGAGAACTGTAGACCCCCCCCCAATCCCCACTTTTTAACCAGGATGGTATTTCACAGACCAATGGTGTGCATCACTCCTAATTATGTTTTTTTGGTTCATGGTTCGAATAATCATTTTTAGCGGTAATTGTGTGAAGAAATGTAAATGCTTATTGTCTTTTACTTTGTTTGTGTTTTTGTATTTTCGATTTTTATGGTCTGATGGATTTATTAACATAATTGTGATTTTTGCATCTAGACTCTAGAGTATATTATGGGAGCTGAATCATTCGCTGAGATCATTTGAGCGTATTTCTCTTTGTATACATCACCTGTTGCTGTGGATTCAATGACATGGACATGTCAGCTATCATTGTTTTAGCTTAATAATTGATTACAACAAATTGTTCTGTTTCTTGTTTTGCCAATGTGTGCACGAGTCTGTACTAGACACATTGGGGCACATTCTCAAATACATTTCCAGGAGTGTCTGTGAGTTACTCCTGGAGAGAACACTGTTTGAGTCACACAGAGGGTAGTATAATATGATAGGTTATTTATAACCCGCCTAATACCCAGAAGTTTCTAAGCACGGACCCGAGGATCGAACCTGTGTTGTTTCATGTCGTCTTGCTTTCAAGGTGAGCACGTTGCCGCTGAGCTATCCTCCCGAACAATAACAGCAAAGACGTGTATCACTGCTCTCTTTCCAGGAGTAAGTCAGAGTCACTCCAGCTAACTTCTTTGTGAGTCCAATAGCCTATCTCAAGTAGTAAGACTGTGTACGACACAGTTACGGCATGTAACGTGTTTATGAGTTATCCACGCAGGTCCTTGTTCTCAAAGTGAAAAGTGTCCCTAGCATGGCTTCCCCTTTCAGTTTCTCCTCACAATTCCTTGATTAAGAAAAGGAACTTGAGGTAGTGTGGCGGTCCGGGGGTGGACACTAGATACAGGGGGGAAAAAAAGTCCACACACACATTTTTTGAACACTATCAAAGAATTAAAAAAGCTCATGTAAGGATGAACATTTCTATTAAGGTCAGTGTAACTCTGCCCGGGGTCTACAATGACCCATTTTGACTGATACTGGGCCTCATTCCGAGTATGGCGGTAAGGGATAGCGGCCACCGGTAACGAGACCGGTGGCGGTATTACCTTACCGCCATACTCCGAGTTCCCTCTGCGCCCTCGCCTTTAACGCCTGCTTTGAGCAGGTGTTAAAGTCGAGGGCGCAAAGGGGCCTCCATGCCAATAACGGTGACCGTAATGAACGGTCACCGTTATTTGCATCTTCCCCATTCCCATTGAGCCCTATGGGGGCTCATTTGGGAATGGGGAAGAGCCTTGGTGAATGGGGAATTACCGCCCCGCCAACCTTGGAATGGGGCGGTGATTCCGCCATCCACCAAGGTGCTGCCGGTCCGGGTACGGCGTCAACCAAGGCGTTAATAGCGCCATTGGTTAGCGCCGTACTCGGAATGAGGCCCTTTTGTCTTGGGCGGCCAGGCACAGCATAAAGCGCCACGGGGATGCTGATGTGTTTCTGGCTGTGCTATTGGGGCGGCGCCGCTTCTCCAGTCTGTCTCTTGCTGGCATTTTGCAGGTTGGCTGATTACCAAAAAGGAATGAGTCCATTCAACACCATTTGCACAGAAAAACTAACTTTTCTTAATCAAGCTTCCGGCTGAATTCCGGTGTCCTCCGCACCTGTTTGGGTTTGCAGATAAAGCTTGCTTGTGAATTCCCACCAACGTACAATTATTTACTAATGGCTGCAGCACATGTTTGCCTGCCTTTCTGTGTTTTGTGAACTTAAACGTCCCTATCACACGTTTTCTTGACAGTCCTATGATATGTTTGCTAAAGATGAGACATTGATATCTGCCAAGGCATATTTTTGTATATCAAATATCTATTGGCCTTGAGCCAATATACTCGGACCCATGGTTTTCTTTTTAAATAGTAGGATTTCGTTGTGTTTTTTTAATGTGTATTATCTGGGTTGCTTTTATTCATTTTTGCATACCACAATCTGTGTGCATTTTGTAAAAATGAAGTATGTTTTTTTTATTTAGACGGCGGGTGATGCTCTGAAATGAACCTCTATTTGACATTGACTATGGCTTTTAACGTTACTTGAATTCAAACCCTGTCACATTCAACACACTGCTGAGCGATCACCTAACATTTGGAGGTTGACAGTCGCATTATTCATGGCAATTCTGTCTCTGTTTAAACATATTCATCTGAGTTTCTTCTCTGCCACGCAAATAATTGGGATTCTTCCATGTTATTCTTGGGCCTTACTTTCAGTCCCCACTGCTAAAAATAGCCGTGAAAGGTGATTACTAGAGTTTATTCTCTCGAAACATGAAATTGTCATGACATTATGTGACCAGTCACTACTATCAATATGTTTGAAAGGGCTTCACTTATAAGCTTCTTGTAAGAATGCTGTGGACAGCAAAGTGCGCATAGCAATGTTAATGTTACTACTCAGACTGAGACTGGAGTGACAGATTTACATACATGTCACCTTTCAGCATAGAATCCAACTGGGTTGCCCTTTTCAGGAATGCTGCCAACCATTGGAGGGAAGGTGGCTAGCCTACTATATATGTCTGCCTCTAACAATCCATTGTTGGCAAGAGGTTCCTTCTAGAGATGCTAGGCTTTCAGATATGTGGAGTGCCTCAAAGAAAAATCAAATAAGACCTTTGGGCAGAGCAGGGGCTAATTAAGACACGGCCTCGATCATTACCATCAGCGTGTTCTGATGTACCTCTCACGGCGCCAAGTGTTACATCATATCCCTGATTTCACAACCAAGGTCTTCTGTCATTTTAGTGAGTAGAATCCGTGCATAGCGTTTGTACCTCACCCCATCCCCGGACATGCCATTTTTGACATGCTTGATCCTGCGGGCCAGGAGTAGGTTCCACCAATGTATACAAATATTGACAAGGGCAAATAGGTTTTTTTCATCTCTTTATCTCACATGGGGCAGCCTGCATTACCCTCACAGGACGGTGGTATATCAGAGGGCCAGCTGAATGTTGCCTGGATTAGAAGGATGTTATGGCTACAGCTACAGCTCTCTAGGCTGGTGTCTTATCTCTTTGATGGTTCCATGTCATTTCATCATGGGATGTTTTTTCGCAGGGTTTTTTACCGCTGATTTTTTTACGAAAAAAACTCATCGAATATTTATTTTTTACCCCCTTTAATTTTGTATATATTCCCGAACACCCACACCCAATTTATATATGTTTCTAACCCCCCCCAAAAAAATGTGAGGAGTTTTTTCGGGACACATTTGAGGCAAATAACATCCCGCGAATGAAAGGACGTTGTACCCTATTTGATTCCCAGCGTACTAGCTTATTTATGTTAACATTTCAGTACAACAGATGATTTGAATTGCACTAAATAGATGTGTTTATGTGTATATTGATTAAGGTTGCCTAATGTTCGGGAGATGTCTGCTTCATGCCAAATCCCCTCTCCTTGTGAGACGTTTTGCTGGACTTTTGGACATTTTCCTTGTTCCCCTGAATGAGAGGAGTCATTTTCCCCTCATTCATTCTTTTTTCTCTGACCATGGGAACCGTGTTCATTTATTTATTGGGTATTTATAAAAAGGTGGGCAGGGATGAGAATAATAAAAGTGGTCCTACTAGGCCTTGTGACATTCTGATTGTGCAAGTGCAGTAACAGGAAGTGTGGGGTGGAGTGCCGGTCATAGACAAATGTGATAATGCTTGGTGGAAGGGAAAGAGCAGATTGGTGTGGAGACTGCGCAAGTGCTTGAGGGGAGGAGGTGGAGGGGAAGAGGGTCCCTGGGCTAGGCGAGTGCAAGGGAAGGCCAGGAGGACAAGTGCCAGGGGAAAGAAGGAAGTGCAGGGAAAGAAGGCACACATGCTAAGTGCGAGGACGGGGCGGGACCAGGCTCAGTGAGGGTGTCAGCCATGCCAGGCTAGTACAGGGGGAGGGAGCCTTGAAAGGCAAGTGCAGGAAAGGGGGGTAGGTCAGGGGAGACCAACGTGGTGAAGGAGACTGGGCGAGGAGGCCCTAGTGCCGTGTATCACTCAGAAGGAACCGGGCAGCCAGTCCAATGCAGCAGAGCGGGACATTAGCAGACGTTGGGGAGAGGGAAGGAAGAAGAGAAAAACAGAGTCTTCAGAAGCTTCTGGAATTTAAGGAAATCTGGTTCAAGCCTTAGAGGGGCAGGGAGGCCATTCCAGATGGAGGCTCCTATGAACGAGAGCGATCTACCCCTCAATCTGATTTGCAGAGAGTTGGAGCTAGGAGACCGAAGGGCTTTAGCAGGGAGATATTTAGGGGAGAGAGAGTTGGAGGTAACAGGGTCCCAGGCCCTATACAGCATTGTGTATGATGCAGAGCATCTTGAACTTGAGCCTCACAACAACCGGAAGCCAATGGAGAGATTTACGGCTGTAGAGATGCAGTCCTGGGGCATTTGGCCAAGGATCAGACTTGCAGTCATATTCTGGATTAGTTGAAAGGGACAAAGGGAGGATTTAGGAAGATTGAGGAAGAGGCTGTTGCAGTAGTCCAGCCTAGAGAGGAACAGAGCTCTGGAGACATTGAGTTTCTGGGGAAAGGTGAGGAGAGGGAGAATATTTAGGAGGAGGTGCAGCTCAAAGTTGGCCTTCTTGGCAAGGGCAGTGATGTGAGGAGAGACGGAGAGAGAGATGATTAAAAAATGACGCCAAGGTTTTTTGCCTCACAAGAGGGTGAGGGGAGGGTACCCATGGAGGGGGGGGGCAGAGAGCATGAGGGAAGGAGGGAGCTGGGGTCTCAATGCGAAGCACCTGAGTTTTACTGGAATTAAAGCAGAGATCATTAGCAATGCACCAAACCTGAATCGCAGACATACAGGTAAGAATGAGAGAGGAAGAAGAGGAGGCAGTGGAGGGAAGCTTGAAGGAAAGCTCTGTGTTGTCTGTATCACACTGGAAGTGAGGAGAGAAGGCAGAGATCAAGTGGGCCAGAGGGGCATGGTAAATGTTGAAGTGCTACGACGAGAGGATACAGTGAGATAGAGGAGGAAAAAGGGCCCAGTTGAACATGGGATGGTCGGTGAGGGAGGAATGCGTTGACCAGTCTAGTGCCATGTCCGTGATGCCAAGGGTGTCATGGAGCCGATTTATGAGGGTGGCATGATTGACTGTGTCAAAGGCAGCGGAAGGATCAAGGAGGATGAGAACCGAAGGAGATTTCAAATCGAGGTTAGAGAGTACGTCTTTACAAATGTTCATAAGTGCAGTTTTGATGCCTTTGGCAGCTCTGAAGCCAGAGTGGTGGTCGTGGAGAATACCAGGAGATTCAGTGTGGTGGATCAGCTGGGGGATGGCCAGCTTCTCCAAGATTTTGCCCAAGTAGGGGTTAATGGAGCTGCGGCGGTAGCTAGCCAGGCAGGAGGGTTTGGCAGAAGGCTTTTTGACGAGATGGTGCATAAAGGAGTGCTTGAGGGGAGCAGGAAGGAGCCAGTGGCAAAGGAGTGTTTGCAGATATAGCCAAGGCAAGAGCAAGAGGGGCTATGTTGTCCTTGATAGTTCTGGAGGAGCAGGTGAGCACCTGTTTGGGGGAGACTTTCATATGGAGGACTTGTCTATAGACCTCATACGGTGCTATGAGTGAGAAATAGGAGAGAAAGAGGGAGTGGGGGTTGTGATTTTACTTTCTTTTATTCGTCAGGATTTCCACCATACTTTTTAAACTCATCTGTGTTTCAGTTTTGAAGCACACGGCACCCTATGTGCAGTGTTGCTGGGTGCCCTTTGGGCACTTCTTTTTATATTCTTGAATTTTACTTAAGAACTGATGCTCTCAAGGTTAGAGGGATACTTTTTATCCTTCTTAGCTTTTCATTTTGAGAGAACAGCAAACACCCCCCTATGTGGAGTGCTGAGTATGCTCTTTCTCTCTGCTCCTGTAAAATTATGTTACAGTAACAAGCATACAAGTATGGCTGATGGCAATGGATGTGTTCTACTGACTTTTGTACTATTTCTACTGTACACAGAAGGGTCACCTTTGTTCCAACACAATGGCTCCTTTTTGTTTTTGCATTTCTTGTGTGGTTGTTCTTTCTTGGTCCTTCTTCTACTTCCTGTGTGAGAGAGGTGCTGGTTTGAGTTTTGTCTTTGGTGGGAACCCTTTGTGTAGCCTGCCGAGGCTCCAGTGTGTCTAAGAGGACAGGAAGCACATGAGGATCCCAAAATGATGCCATCCTTTCTCTTCTGGTGTGCCTGAAAGGAACAAGTTCCCACTGGGGGGCTGGCTGTCCTAATTGGACAGGCACCCTCCTCTTTCTGTAAACTGCAGGGAGAGTTTACATAGGATGATTGTGAAAATCAGATAAAAGGTGAGGTTCCTGAGGCAGACGACAAGTTGACCCCTGGAACAGAAAATCCAAAGAAGAAGACAACCAGAGATGCCTGCAGCCCCTTCCAGCAAATGTGAAGAGAACACTGCTGTCCTGACCCCGTTTTCAAATTGACAGAGGAGCTCTGAATAGGCTAACTCCTTCCCTTTAGCTGTTGGAACCAACTAGCCATAACACTACCTGCAAGACGAGCCATCCCCTGACGTGATGTGACCTTCCTGGCTTGCAAACTGCCAATAACCGGGGAACGCTGACACTATTGCAGTGCATTATCTTGTTGTGAATGAATCCTCTCAGAACTTTGTTGGACTCCTATTGGACCCAAAGAAGAAAGATGCCCCTCCTCAAATTCCCATCACCAGAGTGCAGGAATGAAGAATCGAGACAGATTGACAGGGCAGTAAAAAACAATTTGGAGCCTGTTAGAAGGTGCCAAAACTGAACACCGACTTTGGAGTATGAAGAATCCTTTGCTGGGAATCCTTTCTCTCAACTGCCACTGCCACTTGGTCCACCACTGCTGCACCATGAAAGAATCCAGCTGCATCTTCCTCATCTTCCTCATCACTCCTCAGGTACTGTGAGACTGGGATAGTACTTACCTCAAGCCATGTTGTCGCTCCTTTGTGTCGCTTGAGTGTTGATTCCAGTGTTTGGGTGTTCACCCATACCGTTTGCCCAGGCCTAATGTGTGTGTGCAAATAGGGTGCCTTCCAAAGGTCCCTGAAACCCTTTTGACTGACAAAAGCATTCTGATTACTTGTAGTTGAAGAATATCTGGAACTGTGCCTTTTCTGCTGCTGTGCCTTACCTGCTTTCCCTCCATTCTGACAGTGAAGAACGCATACCAACATAGGGATGAACTGCTAAAGCCTTAAGGCCATTGAAAAGTATTACACGTCATCAACATGAGCATCATCTGTTCACAATCTTATTTGTTGGCACATTACATGAGGACATTAATAAAATGTGTTATTCCCATTGGTTGACAATTCTTAGGGTGGCCTTGGATGTTCAATCCTTCAGAGACAGTCAAATTATTAATTATTTACCATGAATCGAGGTATCGAAACCTGGCTCTAAGAACACATAAAATACTCCCATCTCATCTCCCATACAGGGGCCCACCTTCCCATACAGTTCCTTAACCTTGAGCAGCTCATTCTGCAACTTTCTGTCTCAATATATGTTGCCAACGCAGGAGCACAACCTGACTGAGTCATGAGGTAAGTAACCACTTAAAAAAAAAAAAAAACTTGTTGAGGCCCTGTCCACAGGGCATACTTTCTCATCTTTATTGCCTGTATTGCTTTGAACAATGCACTGTTTCACGGGTGTAATGGCACTAGCTGGTAATAGGGGGCACTCTGCATACAGCATGGTTTTGTTTCTTTGGCAGTGTTCGTGCATGGATCATGGTGCAGCTGGCAATCAAAGCTCTGTGTATTCACCTAGCTACCGCCAAGGACAAAACATAATTGGGGCTTATCTAGTTTCATGTCTTGAGAACAACCCATTCTCAAGCTTCGACTGACAACATGCTGTACTCCCTGAGCTGATCTTGGCTGTGTAGTATGCACAACAGAAGTGGAGAGGACATATTTCATAAAATGAACAAATATCAATAACATAGTGTTAGATACTCATCTCAGAGGCAACCCAGTTTCTCCTGAGTCAGTGATGTTAGCGAGAGAATGTTCATATGTGGATGGAATGTGTGTGAATGTATGTTATTTCTGAGGAAGTTGGTGCCAGCCTGCCAGGGTGGTATGTGCTGTTGATGTTCTCCTCCAGGGAACTGGTCTCCTTTGAAGGCCAGCCCCTCTTCCATGTCATCTGCCTATGCCAACTTAAGATACGGAACTTGGATGAACCTACGAGCTGCGTCCACTCATCCTTAAATATAACATGAAGCTTGGTGCTCTGATGCACTAGGGGACTATCCCATTAATTCAGGACAGAACACACGCTATTACACAGGATTGAGGAACTAACTATGTGCAGATTTGAAAAAGGTGCTTAACCGAAACACGTGTAATCAAAAGGGCACATGCACAAGGTGATTAAATGGTGAACAGTATTGCATAGAAACAGTAGTTTTCCTGTTTCCATTTAAATCTGATAATCACTCCCGAAAGAAAAAGTGCCTGCTAGGATTAAAATGAAAAACAATGTTTCCTCTATACCAACTGGGCCTTAGTGTGAGAAGGGATGGGAGGAAGTTTAGCAGATGAAGGGGTGGCTGGAGAGGGTGCTTAGCAGACAATTGAAAAAGAGCACTATCCCCTCCATGTATGCCTTGTTACTTTCTTCCATTGATTCCCCTCCTGTACCCTGACCTTATCCAAAAACACTGCCCATTCAATGTTACTTTGTTTTCTTTGTTAAAACAAACATATTTGCATTTTTTAGTGGTCAGAGCTATTTTGAGGAATTGTAGACACATTTGAGCCATTTTGTGATTTCCGAATCACTTGTCTCATAGTGGGATCTTGTTTTCCAGGGAATATTTCACTACAAATTACTGGGTTTAAAAGGTGAGCTTCTCTAATGCTTTGCCAGCATACTATAGAACATTTCCCCTAAAAGTATAAGAGGCCGATTCATGGAATAATTAGCGCGGCGCAAGTGGGCAAAAACGTGCGATTCGCAGTGGAATAGCGAAAATCGCAGTGCAATTGCGAAAATCGCACGAAAAGCAGCGCACGTCGATTCATGGAAGGCCGTGCGCGAGAAAACCAGCGGATGTGCGATAAAAAAGTGCGCGGCGCACGTTGGCGCACAGGCCATCTAACAGCGTGCGCCAGGTCACAGCGAAAATCGCACAGGCCACAGCGAAATTCGCACATAGCGCGGCGCACGCAACAAAAGTAGGCGGAACACGGGCGTAACACTCGGAATGGGGAACAACTTGCCAAAACGTGGGCGTCACGGGGGAAGTACAGGGCACAAGTGCGCGGAACGCCCACACGCTCGCCTACAACACGTATTCATGGAATAGAATAGGGGAAAAAAGCGCACGCTCAAACCAGCGCACAGGCACAAACACGACCGCCACAAGAAAGCAGGCGGTAGCGTCTCTGCGGCTGTAAGAAATGTGCGCCAAAAGGTGCGCCAACAAATCGCACCTATATACTGCCATGATGAATGTCCCATACTGTGGCCCTCCTGGAAAAATGACGTGCAAAGGGGTACCCACAAACACGGACACCCGCTGACAAAAAATACGTGTGCGTGTATACCGGGGTGCGCGGGAAGTCTAACACGCGATTTCAGCAGGGTACGTGCATCACAGGGGTTCGCGTGAAGTTTCACACGCGATCGGGCCTGGGGGAGTGGGCTACGTGTATATCAGGGGTTCGCGTGAAGTTCCTCACGCGATCGGGCCTGGGGGAGCGGGATACTTGTATTACAGGGGTTCGCGTGAAGTTCCTCACGCGATCGGGCCTGGGGGAGCGGGCTACGTGTATTACAGGGGTTCGCGTGAAGTTCCTCACGCGATCGGGCCTGGGGGAGCGGGCTACGTGTATTACAGGGGTGCGCGGGAAGATCCAGGGGTGCGCGGGAAGTTCCACACGCGAATAGCCTGGGGGCGCGTGTATTCCAGGGGTGCGCGTGAAGTTGCACACGCGAATAGCCTGGGCGCGTGTATTCTAGGGGTGCGCGGGAAGATCCAGGGGTGCGCGGGAAGTTCCACACGCGAATAGCCTGGGGGCGCGTGTATTCCAGGGGTGCGCGTGAAGTTGCACACGCAAATAGCCTGGGCGCGTGTATTTCAGGGGTGCGCGGGAAGTTCCACACGCGAATAGCCTGGGCGCGTGTATTTCAGGGGTGCGCGGGAAGTTCCACACGCGAATAGCCTGGGCGCGTGTATTTCAGGGGTGCGCGGGAAGTTCCACACGCGAATAGCCTGTGCGCGTATATTTCAGGGGTGCGCGGGAAGTTCCACACGCGAATAGCCTGTGCGCGTGTATTTCAGGGGTGCGCGGGAAGTTCCACACGCGAATAGCCTGGGCGCGTGTATTTCAGGGGTGCGCGGGAAGTTCCACACGCGAATAGCCTGGGCGCGTGTATTTCAGGGGTGCGCGGGAAGTTCCACACGCGAATAGCCTGGGCGCGTGTATTTCAGGGGTGCGCGGGAAGTTCCACACGCGAACAGCCTGGGCGCGTGTATTTCAGGGGTGCGCGGGAAGTTCCACACGCGAACAGCCTAGGCGCGTGTATTTCAGGGGTGCGGGGGAAGTTCCACACGCGAATAGCCTGGAGGCGCGTGTATTTCAGGGGTGCGCGGGAAGTTCCACATGTGATTTGACAGTGTGGGTCCTCCCAGGTGTACCCTGTACACCCTCCACGGCCCCTGCAGGCAGCCCACACCACAGGGGACTACCCTGCCTCCCTGGTCATGTCCCGCAGGCAGCCCACCCAGCATGGGCATGCCCCCCAGCAAAGGCACATGTCTCCTTGAACTAATGAACACCAACTCATGTCCCCTTGCACCCCCACCCCCCAGCACTGTGGGGCACCTGCCAGCAGGCCCCCACCCATGTCCAACTCATGTCCCCCACCACCCCCACCCCCCAGCACTGTGGGGCACCTGCCAGCAGGCCCCCACCCATGTCCAACTCATGTCTCCCACCACCCCCACCCCCCAGCCACCAGGGTCAGCCTCCACCAGGCCCCCACTCATGTCTCCCACCATCCCCACCCCCCAGCCACCAGGGGCACCCTCCACCAGGCCCCCACTCATGTCTACCACCACCCCCACCCCCCAGCCACCAGGGTCAGCCTCCACCAGGCCCCCACTCATGTCTCCCACCACCCCCACACCCCAGCAGTGCAGGGTCACCCTCCCCCAGGCCCCCACTCATGTCTACCACCACCCCCACCCCCCAGCCACCAGGGGCACCCTCCACCAGGCCCCCACTCATGTCTACCACCACCCCCACCCCCCAGCCACCAGGGTCAGCCTCCACCAGGCCCCCACTCATGTCTCCCACCACCCCCACACCCCAGCAGTGCAGGGTCACCCTCCACCAGGCCCCCACTCATGTCTACCACCACCCCCACCCCCCAGCCACCAGGGGCACCCTCCACCAGGCCCCCACTCATGTCTACCACCACCCCCACCCCCCAGCCACCAGGGTCAGCCTCCACCAGGCCCCCACTCATGTCTCCCACCACCCCCACACCCCAGCAGTGCAGGGTCACCCTCCACCAGGCCCCCACTCATGTCTACCACCACCCCCACCCCCCAGCCACCAGGGGCACCCTCCACCAGGCCCCCACTCATGTCTACCACCACCCCCACCCCCCAGCCACCAGGGTCAGCCTCCACCAGGCCCCCACTCATGTCTCCCACCACCCCCACACCCCAGCAGTGCAGGGCCACCCTCCACCAGGCCCCCACTCATGTCTACCACCACCCCCACCCCCAAGCCACCAGGGTCAGCCTCCACCAGGCCCCCACTCATGTCTCCCACCACCCCCACCCCCCAGCCACCAGGGGCACCCTCCACCAGGCCCCCACCCATGTCTACCACCACCCCCACCCCCCAGCCACCAGGGTCAGCCTCCACCAGGCCCCCACTCATGTCTCCCACCACCCCCACACCCCAGCAGTGCAGGGTCACCCTCCACCAGGCCCCCACTCATGTCACCCACCACCCCCACACCCCAGCAGTGCAGGGTCACCCTCCACCAGGCCCCCACTCATGTCACCCACCACCCCCACACCCCAGCAGTGCAGGGTCACCCTCCACCAGGCCCCCACTCATGTCACCCACCACCCCCACACCCCAGCAGTGCAGGGTCACCCTCCACCAGACCCCCACTCATGTCACCCACCACCCCCACACCCCAGCAGTGCAGGGTCACCCTCCACCAGGCCCCCACTCATGTCACCCACCACCCCCACACCCCAGCAGTGCAGGGTCACCCTCCACCAGGCCCCCACTCATGTCACCCACCACCCCCACACCCCAGCAGTGCAGGGTCACCCTCCACCAGGCCCCCACTCATGTCACCCACCACCCCCACACCCCAGCAGTGCAGGGTCACCCTCCACCAGGCCCCCACTCATGTCACCCACCACCCCCACACCCCAGCAGTGCAGGGTCACCCTCCACCAGGCCCCGACTCATGTCACCCACCACCCCCACCCCCCAACCACCAGGGGCACCCTCCACCAGGCCCCCACTCATGTCTCCCACCACCCCCACCCCCCCAGCACTGTGGGGCACCTGCCAGCAGGCCCCCACCCATGTCCAACTCATGTCCCCCACCACCCCCACCCCCCAGCACTGTGGGGCACCTGCCAGCAGGCCCCCACCCATGTCCAACTCATGTCTCCCACCACCCCCACCCCCCAGCCACCAGGGTCATCCTCCACCAGGCCCCCACTCATGTCTCCCACCACCCCCACCCCCCAGCCACCAGGGGCACCCTCCACCAGGCCCCCACTCATGTCTCCCACCACCCCCACCCCCCAGCCACCAGGGGCACCCTCCACCAGGCCCCCACTCATTTCTACCACCACCCCCACCCCCCAGCCACCAGGGTCAGCCTCCACCAGGCCCCCACTCATGTCTCCCACCACCCCCACCCCCCAGCCACCAGGGGCACCCTCCACCAGGCCCCCACTCATGTCTTCCACCACCCCCACCCCCCCAGCACTGTGGGGCACCTGCCAGCAGGCCCCCACCCATGTCCAATCCATGCCCCCCTGCACCTGGGTCCCAACATTCCCCAATCATGTCCGTAATGCCCATCCTCCCCTGCCAAAAGGCCCAACCAACTATCACACCCACCCACATATCAAAGGCAATTACATGTTACACCCCCAATTTAAATAATGCAATTGAACACATGTCTGTCACACACAATGGCTGCAAGTGAATGACAAAACACCCAACATGACATGCCTGAAAGCAATGAGATGATACGACACATTGAAGATTAAAAAAATAATATGTATTTAACAGCAAGTAGAATGGAAATGAAATAAGAAAAAACACAAAGCAAATCAAACAAAACAAGATGAATGTCCAAGAAAATAATCTGAAAAATTAAAATAAGCCAATGATGAAGATCATCCTGGGTCCATGAGCCCTACCAAATTAAACCTAACTATGACTACTAACTAAAAAGTGAACTATATACAAAAAAGTGGTGCATTGTCCAATCGCAACCAAAAAAAAATCAAAAAAACAAAGGAAACCTAACCCTAACTATACAACTATATACAAAGGCAGCGGGCTATTCGGACGGCTCACTGGTTGTTGTCATGGGCCAGGGCATCATCGAACTCCTGGTCAATGGCTTGGAGGCGGGCATGTTCCCTGGCCCCGAGGTCCCGCAGGGATAACGTAGTGTCAAGCTCAAACTCCCTGCGAAGACCCTCGAGGCACTCACCCCGCCTCAGCGCCCTCCGCATGGAGTCCTCCGCCCTGACCATCGTGAGCCGTTCCTCCTCTGCCCGCTGCCGCTCCGCACCTATCCGCTGGCACAACCTCTCCCACACGGAAGCCACTCCCATTCCAGGGTTCTCCTGCCCTCCGGCCGATGCCTGCACCCCTGATGTTGATGGCCCCGAGCCATGATGCCTCCCACGTTGAGCCTGCTGCTGCCTCCGACGCAACTGCCTGTGCCAGCACGACGGCATCCAGGCTGATGGAAACCACCGACGCCGTCGTGCACGTGCCCTGCCCGATGATGCCGTCACATCCTCCATCTGCTGGGGTCCAGTTGCTCTGGTGTCCACCCCTGCTGGATCTCTGACTCCCGACTGTGGCAGGGATGGGATCCCCACCGAGCTGGCTGCATTGGTCGGGGCAGGTCCACAGGGGGCCCTGGTGGCATCTGGGCTGGAAGACGGCAAGGAGAACGACTGGTGTATAGCCTGCACAGAGGAGGATAGGGCCGCCACATTGGCCAACACATGCAGGAAACCCCCGAACATGGCCGATCCCAATTGGGCCACGTCGGCACGGTGCACTTCGTGATGACGTGCGTGCTCCTCCCGGGAAGCACGCACGGCATCACGAATCACAGCCGTGCGCATCGCGACCCCAATCAGGACCTTCTCCGCACGGCCAGGGGTTCCCACGTCCGCAGGTGGAGGGGAGTCAGGTGACATGGACATCCCCTCTACCTGCGGACAGGCCTGGGACGGGGCATCCCTGCTGGTGCATGGTGGTGCACTCACAGGGTCAGGGACAGCGACATGCACAGGCCCCTCCATGGTGACCTGTGCTGCCTCCTGCCCCTGGCCCTGGACTGCACCACTTGCACCAGCAGGGATGCCCCCACCAGGCCCCATGTGTGCCCCAGTGGCGGCCTCCTCCTCCTCTGTGCAAACCACCAACCTGGATGGCTCCTCACCGTCTCCCACCGTAGCAGGCCCCTGTGGGGGCTCACCTACCCCTTCCGCTGCAGCCGTGGGGGCATCCCCGCCGTCTTGCTCCACAGCGCCGTCTCCGCCCTCTTCTTCACTAGCCGCTGCATAGAGGGAGACAAAGAACACAAGCATCAGGGCACTGTACAATGGTCCCCTAGACAGGAAGCAATAGCAGATGAGCACCACTGTCAAAGTACACTTCCATCATGTCCCTCCACAACACATGGGTCAGTCCAGGCAAAACACACACAGTAACAGGCATGGTGCATGCCATGGACATTTCCATGCATGTCCAATGGACTCTTGAAACATTCAATGATATGTAACTCACATGCATCATGGCTCATGCCCATCACATGCACACACTTCACCTCAGTCACATCCATCTGGCCCCAAACACACCAAACACAGCGGATACAAGGGTAATTTGGCTGCTTTACTGAATCTCTGCATTGTCACACACATGTGTCATGCATCCATGGCATGCACAAGTCACAGACACGCAGGTCAGGCACACAGACATGGCTACCATATATGTACCTGGCATCAGCACCCATCCCTCACCCCCACCCATGTCCAGGTACAGAGACTGGCATGCTCTCATGTTCAAAATCTGAATAGGGCTCCCCATGCGGCATTTCAACACATGCAACAACCATGTGCATCACACATCACTGGTCGCACATGCATTACCATGATGTCCCTGCACACATACATGCATACATGGCCTATGGCACACATACAGGCAAGTATCATAGAACCAGCACACCGCAACATGCCCTGTCTCACACAGTAATGCATGGACACTTACCGCTCAACTCCAGACGGGCCTCCCTCTCAAGGATCTGGGCGTGGAGCGCTGGGCGTACGCGTTCCAGGACCCTCATCTGGATGGAACTCATGCGGCCCCGGCCCCCCTCCACGAGGCGCCGGGCCTTCACAAGGGTCCTAGACCTCAAGTCCTCCCAGCGCTTCTTGATCTTCAGGACGTCGCGGGTTGCCACCCCCTCCGCGTTGATGGCAACCACACAGTCGGCCCAGATCCTCTGCCGTCCTTCCTTGCTGGCGCGGGACGATCCAAAGAGGGCATCATACTGCCCCAGGACATGCTCCACCAGGACACCAACTTCGGTGACAGTGAAGCTGGTGCCCCTCTGCCCCTCTGGCCTGGGGTTGCCACTGGTGCCAGATGTGGAAGTGCCCGACAGGGCAACCCCAGAGGCAGGTGTGGGTGGGCAACTGGGTCCTGGGGCTGGGCTGTGGAGCGATGTAATGCCAGTCGGGAGTCTTCAGTTCCAGCAGGGGTGGACACAGCAACTGGACCCCTGCAGATGGCTGATGTGCAGGCACCAAATGGCAGGGCACGGTGGCAGCAGGCAGGCAGGCAGGCAGGCAGCAGCAGATGGCACGTGGGAGGCTGCTCGGGGCACTGGGGGGCAGTAACTCGGCCTTCTGGGCAGGAGCGTGGGCTTCCGTGTGTTTTCGCGTGGCCAGCTTGATACGGAGTGATTTGGCACGTGAAAATCCTGCACGTCAGCGTGAAATCCGAGGAAAGGCCCTTAGCGCGTAAGCGTGTCAGCACGCATACACGATTCTATTGGACCAGAGTCCCTCAGCGCGTAAGCGCGTCTGTGACGTGACCCGCACGGGTGTTCCCCACTCAGCACGTGATGACGGGGCACACGTGGAGATACTGCACGTCAGAGTGTCATCGCGTGTAATTGGACAAAAGTGCGCGTACACGCGATTGGCCTATGTACGTGTATTTAATGGGTGCGCGGCCACTTACACACGCAAGTACGTCAGCGAACCTGTATCCCGTGGTGCGTGTGAATTTCCACACGCTATTGGACTGGGAACTGGATTCCAGGGGTGTGCGGGTCACACGCTGTATCCCGTGGTGCGTGTGAATTTCCACACGCTATTGGACTGGGAACTGGATTCCAGGGGTGCGCGGGTCACACGCTGTATCCCGTGGTGCGTGTGAATTTCCACACGCTATTGGACTGGGAACTGGATTCCAGGGGTGCGCGGGTCACACGCTGTATCCCGTGGTGCGTGTGAATTTCCACACGCTATTGGACTGGGAACTGGATTCCAGGGGTGCGCGGGTCCCACGCTCGGCTAGAACACGTGCAAAGCATAAAATTGCGGACTTTAACAATAACAAGCTCAGACGCCAGGATGAACATACCGTTCCTAGCAGCAGTGGCAGTGGGCTACCAAAGGAGGAGGAGGAGGATAGTCAGGGCCAGAATATTCACACCCAGAACCAGCCTTTTTGGGATGCCTGATGACCAGGTGTATGGGAGGTACAGGTTTCCACCACACATCATACTGGACCTGGTGAGTGAGTGGGAGGATGACCTCACATCACCCACCCTGTGCTCCCAAGCACTCAGCCCCCTGGAGAAGGTCCTCAATGTACTGCACTTCTTAGCCACTGGATCATTTCAGCGGACAAGTGCCATAGTGGGTGGGGTGTCACAGGCCACCCAGTCACGCTGCCTACACCAGGTCTTGAACATCATGACTGCACGCCCATCAGTCCGCAGGCACATATACCTGCCCAGAACACCTGCAGAAAGGCATGCTGCCGCCCTGGATTTTTACGCAGTGGCACGATTCCCCAAAGTGCTAGGTGCCATCGACTGCACCCATGTGGCTCTACGTCCCCCCAGGGCATCTGAGCACATCTATAGGAACCGCAAGCACTGGCATTCCATCAACGTGCAGGTAGCATGTAATGCCAAGGGAATCATCACCTCAGTATATGCCAACTATCCCGGCTCCACCCACGACAGCTTCATTTACCGAATGTCCACCCTAAGCCGGGACCTAGAAGCTGGGCGGCATGGCGATACATGGCTGCTTGGTGAGTATGTATGCCACTGCACATGCATGCATGTTGGATACTGAGCAAGGTCACAACCTCACCAATGATACCAATCCCCACCTCCACAGGGGACAGTGCCTACCCTCTCAGCCCCCACATGATGACGCCAATTCGGAACCCCACCACGCCACCCCAGGTAAGATATAACACAGCCCACATTACAACCAGGGGCATAGTGGAGCGCACATTCGGAGTGCTAAAGTCACGCTTTCGCTCCCTTGACCGTTCTGGCGGGCAGATGTTATACGCTCCCCCAGTAGTGTGCAGGATCATAGTGGCAGCATGTGTCCTGCACAACGTTGCAACACGCCGGGGCCTGGCCGTGGACATGGTGGTGGCCCCACATCCCCAACCACATGCACAGCCGCTGCGCATGGGAGGGGAAAGGGCACGGGGGGAGGCAGCCCGTACACAGCTAGTGGCTAATTACTTCACATAGAAATCACACCCCTGTGGAGTGCACACTGCCCTGGCACATTCCATCTGACAATCAATGATGACTCAACCTGACACTGATCCTGAATGTCTGGAGAATGAATCGGGAATACCATGTCAGCCTGAGATTGTTCACCTGGAAGTGTCACAATGTGTGCATCCCTACCCACACAGACACCACCAATGCAGTTTTGTGAAGTTACACATTGAAGCAGCTAAAATGAATACCCACTTGCAAAATGCAACAAGAGGACAGTGCCATGTCAGCCAACCCAACCCCAGCACTGCCACACGACACACCGTGCCATGTCATGCTAATTGCAGGTAAACAAAGTAATCCCCACAACATGACATCAGTCTCACTATGTACAGTGGCACTATTAGAAACCTGCAACACCTGAAATGCTCACAGCAATGCCGGACCAACAACATACTTGAGCACGTAGTACCATTAACATGACATCACAAATGTTACATATTAGTAGTCTCACCACCTGGAAATGCCTGCACTCCCACCACTACCAACTGTGCAGTGTTGTCGCCATGTAGAGTTGTAGGTGCACTGCTGCCAACATGGTCCCCATCTCCAGACTAGAGGTCCTTGTGTGGACATGAGGAAGGGACCTGCAAATTGGGAGGTAGACACAGAAGAAGAGTTACACATCAATGCAACATGCAGTGTACAACACAACAGCAATATGCACTATGAATGTATACACAGTATTGACTACAGACTGGCCACACAGCTCATGGGAGTCCAACGTCACTGTGTAATTCACTGTCACTTGGGCACACCCTTTGCAAGCCCATGGAAACGGGAAGCAGGAGGGGTGTGTGTGACTCAAACCCAAGTATCTGAACCAAATACATTACAAGCCTGCATGTGCCCAGCCACAATGCAGCGTATGCCCACAGGAACCACGGAAGCCAACAGATCATCCCAAAAAAATTGGGAATAAAAGAAATAAAAATAAAAATAAAAATAAGAAACAATCAAAAATGGCCATTGATGGGCCCGGGGGGGGTTGGGGAGGCCACCCAGGAGGTCCGAGGACAGGATGCACACCAGAACCCACCTGCGTGGATCCTGGGAAGATAAAACACCTCCATGGGCTCATGGCCCACACGGCAACCCTGTTGTGGGAGTATCACTGCTGTCGCTATTATCACCCTGTGCAGCTGCATCCGGAGGTGGTTGCACTATGGGAGGCAGCCCACGCAAGGCCCTAGTCTGCTCCTCCATGGCTGCAAGCATGCGGGTGTGGTAGGTCTGGTTCTGGAGGATGAGTGTGCGGAGGTCCCCATGCAACAACTCACGGGATGCCCGGACCTCCGCCCTCGTTGCCTGCATCTCAGCTGAGAGCGTACGGGTGAGACGCTCCAGCTGCTGTTCTGTCCTTTGGTGTGTTGAAGCCTCAAGCTGAACAAGAGTCGTCCTGAGGTGAAGGAGCTCCTGCCTCAGGGCTTCCCTGTGGCCCTGGGACTCAATGGAGATGGCCTCCTGCAGAGTCGCCAGTGCCGCCCGCCTGTCCCTGTTGGACCCCAACATGTCCTCCCTGTGTGACTGGCAGATGGAGTCGGTTGCCTGCTCTAGTCGCTCCATCAGCCTTTCTGGGGGGACAATGGAAGTGGCCACCCTATCCATGGCCTGAGCCATCATCTCGGATGATGCAGCCTGTTGGGTAGCCATACCGTAAATGGATTGCTCCCATGCGGTATTGCCGGGTGGCGTACGGCCACCACGTCGGCGGGCACCACACCTGTCTGGGGCAAGGCGAACTGCGCCTTGCTGTGCTGGCACTGCCTGAGGCTGCAGGACTGCATTCCTCCTCTGATCTGCTGGCCCAGGAACAGGATCAGATGTCGCGGAGTGTGACCCTGCATCCGTAACCACCGAAGGCGTAGCTGCCAACACTGACATCCCCATGGAGGGTACTGACCCTGGTGCAGGTGGGTGAGACAGAACAGAATCCCTCCCTGGAACACTCACCTGCGACGGCACGTAGGTCTCATCCGAATCAACACCTGAGTACAGCTCGGGGGAGGTGCAGCCAGAGACACCCCTTGAGAGCACGACCTGCAGCACTTGTGGGTTCTCCCCCACCACCACACCACGTCCCTCACTGGTGGTTGGTCGGCCCTGCGTATGAAGTGCAGGCAAATGGCACACACTGATGACACCAAGATGGAAGATGAACACATTTTCTGCATGCTGCCTGGCAGTGGCATCACACATTGGCCTGTGATTGGCAGGTGAAACACACATGCCATCACACAGATGGCATGTACCATTGCTATTGAGTGAAGATGGAGAGGAGGGCAGCACCTATTCATTCAGTCCAGTTACCGCATGTAATTGCTTTTCTAATTCTAACAGGTCAGATTTTTCACCTGGAGCTGCCAGTCTGAAATGGTCAAATTGCACAGGGACATGTGTGTACAAATGATATCCAGGTAACAAAGTCACTCCACTTTACCATACCCATGTCAGACATGTGACTAGTGGACAGCGACATGCCTAGTGAAAGTGGTGGAATGCAAACAAACTGACTGAATGAACAGTGAAAAAGAAGCAAATATGTTGTGTCAAGGTGACACTTCAAGGGCAACTGGCGTGCAGTTGTGCTAGATGTCTACTGTTGGCAGAAGGGATACTGCTATGGCCAAATGCAGCTGCGCACGAAGGATTGCATGAAGCACATGGCTGACCCATACGACTCAGGCGCACACACTCTCACCTGGCACCCGAACAGAAGCCCTCACACACACACCATGCACATGGATGACACACACATGCATGTGCACTCACCGGACAATGCCTCGTAATCAGCCAGATCTCCCACGCCTTGGATCTGTTCCTCCGTGACGTAGGTCCCAGCGACTGACTCATGTGGAGTGAGTTCCATGTCTACTACTGGAGACCCACCTCCAGTCACTAGAGTTGCGGCATGACTTGAGGCCAGCTTACTCTTTGCCCTGCGCTTTAGGTCATTCCAGCGCTTATAGCAATCATTGGCTGTGCGCCTCACGATTCCAAGGGCACTTACGATGTCCGCAACGGTCTGCCAGTGTGCCTGGCGTTGTGCAGGTGTGGTCTTGGATCCTGCAACAATGACCATCTCGTTGTCATGTCCGGACACATACTCGACAAGTGCATTCAGTTCGTCATCCGTGAAGCTGGGCTTCCTGGACGGGCCGGACTGTGTAGCCGTGTCTGGGGCATCAGCCTGTGCCGGACGAGCACTCTTCCTCTTCCGCTTGGAAGGTGGTGGTGATCCTGAGTGTCCTCCGCTGCTCTGGACACTAGGGGCAGGAGCCCTGGTGGACTCTGTATCAGGAGTGTGGGATTGCACACTCAGCATGGGAGTTGGTGCAGGCATTGGCTCTAGTGTGATGGTGTCAGGGGGAATGTCAGCAGCATGGACTAGGACCGACACTGTCCTGGCTGGGTGTGTGAAGGCTGGGGTGGATGGAGCCGCAGCTGCCCCTGCAGCCTCTCCGCCCTGCCTCCTTGGTGCAGCAGATGACCTTGCTGCCCCAGATCCACGTGGCATGATGGCATCAACGTGCACCAGCGCACGTGTCGTAGCCCTGCTGACCTGGAAGTCAGCCATGGAGTCAGCCAGGTCTGGTGCCACAATGGGCTGGTCCAACAAGGGCTGAGCATGGATGGTGTCAGCCACATCAGCCTCAATGGGAGGGGGGGAAGGGGGGGATTGTGGGTGCCCGTGACTGGTCCTCCACACATGGGGGGACAGGCTCACCCTGCAAGTTACGACCACGTCCCCTACCGGATCCACCACGGCCACCACTTGTGGCTCTTCCACCTTTGCCACCCTTACGGAATCCTCGCCTCCCAGCCATGGCACTGATGTTAATGTGCGTATGGGAGTGGATGTAGACTATTGTCCTGGGCAATTGGGGGTCAAAGGGGTTGGGTACCAGATGGTAATTGTACCCTAGTGCTCTAGCAAGGCTGAATGTAACCCCTGGGGAAAGATGACGGGTCACGCAACGCACAGGAGGCCCAAAAAAGGGAGATGACGTGCACGCAACCCCTCCTAGACCACGTGTGCAGAAAGAAAAACCTGCACTACGCTGTGGCACCCAGTAACACAAGAATGAACGTATGTGTGTCACACGCAGCCTAGAATGACCTCTGAAGGGGTAGGCTACACATGGGGCAAGCACAGATGTTAGATACGTGCGTGACTCACCGTCTGCCTGGTAAACGAGCGTGTAAAAGGAGCACGTTTGGTTGGCAACACCCCCGCCAAAAGAAGATTTGTCCGCTGTCTGAGGAGACAGGACAACAGTAGAAGGGAACACTGTTTGAGGGAACAGGCCCAGGTAAACCAGTAAAAGAGAAAAAAGAGAAAAAGCTGTCAGAGGTAACAGGGAATACGAACTTGAAACGCCGTGAGTGAAACGACAAGAAGTACAGAATTCACCCACTCGCTCTCCACGAAAAGCACGTACAAGGAAAACGTGTTCTACACGTACCTTTTATACAGGCCCACACGTCCAGCGTCACTTACGCGGCGTGTACGCGCTAGGGCCATTTCCACCTGTTCCATGCTTTGTCACTTCTGGGTGTAGGGCCATTTCCACCAATTACACGCTTTGTCACTTCTGCGTGTAGGGCCATTTCCACCAATCACACGCTTTGTCACTTCTGCGTGTAGGGCCATTTCCACCAATCACACGCTTTGTCACTTCTGCGTGTAGGGCCATTTCCACCAATCACACGCAATTCCACTCTGACGTGCAGTCTTTCCACGTGTGCTCTGTCATCACGTGCTGTGTGGGAAACACCTGTGCGGGTCACGTCACAGACGCGCTTACGCGCTGAGGGCCTTTCCTCAGTTTTCACGCTGACGTGCAGGATTTTCACGTGCAAAATCACTCCCTACCAAGCTGGCCACGCGTACGCACACGGAATACCACGCTCCTGCCCGGAAGGCCGAACTACTGCCCCCCAGAGCCCGAGCACTCCCACCTGCTGCTGCCTGACTGCCTGCTGCCCCTGCACTGCTGGGGGGTGGGGGTGGTGGGTGACATGAGTGGGGGCCTGGTGGAGGGTGACCCTGCACTGCTGGGGGGTGGGGGTGGTGGGTGACATGAGTGGGGGCCTGGTGGAGGGTGACCCTGCACTGCTGGGGTTTGGGGGTGGTGGGTGACATGAGTGGGGGCCTGGTGGAGGGTGACCCTGCACTGCTGGGGTTTGGGGGTGGTGGGAGACATGAGTGGGGGCCTGGTGGGGGCTGCCCCTGGTGACTGGGGGGGTGGGGGTGATAGGGGACATGAGTGGGGGCCTGGTGGGGGCTGCCCCTGCACTGCTGCGGGGTGGGGGTGGTGGGAGACATGGGTGGGGGCCTGGTGGAGGCTGCCCCTGGTGACTGGGGGGGTGGGGGTGATAGGGGACATGAGTGGGGGCCTGGTGGAGGGTGACCCTGCACTGCTGGGGTTTGGGGGTGGTGGGAGACATGAGTGGGGGCCTGGTGGGGGCTGCCCCTGGTGACTGGGTGGGTGGGGGTGATAGGGGACATGAGTGGGGGCCTGGTGGGGGCTGCCCCTGCACTGCTGCGGGGTGGGGGTGGTGGGAGACATGGGTGGGGGCTTGGTGGAGGCTGCCCCTGGTGACTGGGGGGGTGGGGGTGATAGGGGACATGAGTGGGGGCCTGGTGGGGGCTGCCCCTGCACTGCTGCGGGGTGGGGGTGGTGGGAGACATGGGTGGGGGCCTGGTGGAGGCTGCCCCTGGTGGCTGGGGGGTGGGGGTGGTGGGTGACATGAGTGGGGGCCTGGTGGAGGGTGACCCTGCACTGCTGGGGTGTGGGGGTGGTGGGTGACATGAGTGGGGGCCTGGTGGAGGGTGACCCTGCACTGCTGGGGGGTGGGGGTGGTGGGAGACATGGGTGGGGGCCTGGTGGAGGCTGCCCCTGGTGGCTGGGGGGTGGGGGTGGTGGGAGACATGAGTGGGGGCCTGGTGGAGGCTGCCCCTGGTGGCTGGGGGGTGGGGGTGGTGGGTGACATGAGTGGGGGCCTGGTGGAGGGTGACCCTGCACTGCTGGGGTTTGGGGGTGGTGGGAGACATGAGTGGGGGCCTGGTGGGGGCTGCCCCTGGTGACTGGGGGGTGGGGGTGATAGGGGACATGAGTGGGGGCCTGGTGGGGGCTGCCCCTGCACTGCTGCGGGGTGGGAGTGGTGGGAGACATGGGTGGGGGCCTGGTGGAGGCTGCCCCTGGTGGCTGGGGGGTGGGGGTGGTGGGAGACATGAGTGGGGGCCTGGTGGAGGGTGCCCCTGGTGGCTGGGGGGTGGGGGTGGTGGGTGACATGAGTGGGGGCCTGGTGGAGGGTGACCCTGCACTGCTGGGGGGTGGGGGTGGTGGGTGACATGAGTGGGGGCCTGGTGGAGGGTGACCCTGCACTGCTGGGGTGTGGGGGTGGTGGGTGACATGAGTGGGGGCCTGGTGGAGGGTGACCCTGCACTGCTGGGGGGTGGGGGTGGTGGGAGACATGGGTGGGGGCCTGGTGGAGGCTGCCCCTGGTGGCTGGGGGGTGGGGGTGGTGGGAGACATGAGTGGGGGCCTGGTGGAGGGTGACCCTGCACTGCTGGGGGGTGGGGGTGGTGGGTGACATGAGTGGGGGCCTGGTGGAGGGTGACCCTGCACTGCTGGGGTTTGGGGGTGGTGGGAGACATGAGTGGGGGCCTGGTGGGGGCTGCCCCTGGTGACTGGGGGGTGGGGGTGATAGGGGACATGAGTGGGGGCCTGGTGGGGGCTGCCCCTGCACTGCTGCGGGGTGGGGGTGGTGGGAGACATGGGTGGGGGCCTGGTGGAGGCTGCCTCTGGTGGCTGGGGGGTGGGGGTGGTGGGAGACATGAGTGGGGGCCTGGTGGAGGGTGCCCCTGGTGGCTGGGGGGTGGGGGTGGTGGGTGACATGAGTGGGGGCCTGGTGGAGGGTGACCCTGCACTGCTGGGGTTTGGGGGTGGTGGGAGACATGAGTGGGGGCCTGGTGGGGGCTGCCCCTGGTGACTGGGGGGGTGGGGGTGATAGGGGACATGAGTGGGGGCCTGGTGGAGGCTGCCCCTAGTGGCTGGGGGGTGGGGGTGGTGGGTGACATGAGTGGGGGCCTGGTGGAGGGTGACCCTGCACTGCTGGGGTTTGGGGGTGGTGGGAGACATGAGTGGGGGCCTGGTGGGGGCTGCCCCTGGTGACTGGGGGGGTGGGGGTGATAGGGGACATGAGTGGGGGCCTGGTGGGGGCTGCCCCTGCACTGCTGCGGGGTGGGGGTGGTGGGAGACATGGGTGGGGGCCTGGTGGAGGCTGCCCCTGGTGGCTGGGGGGTGGGGGTGGTGGGAGACATGAGTGGGGGCCTGGTGGAGGGTGCCCCTGGTGGCTGGGCGGTGGGGGTGGTGGGTGACATGAGTGGGGGCCTGGTGGAGGGTGACCCTGCACTGCTGGGGTTTGGGGGTGGTGGGAGACATGAGTGGGGGCCTGGTGGGGGCTGCCCCTGGTGACTGGGGGGGTGGGGGTGATAGGGGACATGAGTGGGGGCCTGGTGGAGGCTGCCCCTGGTGGCTGGGGGTTGGAGGTGGTGGGTGACATGAGTGGGGGCCTGGTGGAGGGTGACCCTGCACTGCTGGGGTTTGGGGGTGGTGGGAGACATGAGTGGGGGCCTGGTGGGGGCTGCCCCTGGTGACTGGGGGGGTGGGGGTGATAGGGGACATGAGTGGGGGCCTGGTGGAGGGTGACCCTGCTCTGCTGCGGGGTGGGGGTGGTGGGAGACATGAGTGGGGGCCTGGTGGGGGCTGCCCCTGGTGACTGGGGGGGTGGGGGTGATAGGGGACATGAGTGGGGGCCTGGTGGAGGCTGCCCCTGGTGGCTGGGGGGTGGGGGTGCAGGGGGACATGAGCAGGTGTGCAGGGTAGTCCCCTGTTTTGTGGGCTGCCTGCAGGGGCTGTGGAGGGTGTACAGGGAACACCTGTGAGGACCCACCCAGCCTAATCGCGTGTGTAACTTCCCACGCACCCCTGTAATACACGTACCCAGCCAAATCGCGTGTGATAATTCCCGCGCACCCCTGTAATACACGTACCCAGCCAAATCGCGTGTGATAATTCCCGCGCACCCCTGTAATACACGTACCTGGCCAAATCGCGTGTGATAATTCCAGCGCACCCCTGTAATACACGTACCCAGCCAAATCGCGTTTAAAACTTCCCGTGTACCCCTGTAATACACCTACCCAGCCAAATCGCATGTGATAATTCCCGCGCACCCCTGTAATACACGTACCCAGCCAAATCGCGTGTGATAATTCCCGCGCACCCCTTTAATACACGTACCTGGCCAAATCGCGTGTGATAATTCCCGCGCACCCCTGTAATACACGTACCCAGCCAAATCGCGTGTGATAATTCCCGCGCACCCCTGTAATACACGTACCTGGCCAAATCGCGTGTGATAATTCCAGCGCACCCCTGTAATACACGTACCCAGCCAAATCGCGTGTAAAACTTCCTGTGTACCCCTGTAATACACCTACCCAGCCAAATCGCGTGTGATAATTCCCGCGTACCCCTGTAATACACGTGCCCTGGCTAATCGCGTGTAAAACTTCACGCGTACCCCTCTAATACACGTACCCTGGCCAATCGCGTGTTAAACTTCCCGCGTACCCCTGTAATACACGTACCCTGGCTAATCGCGTGTAAAACTTCCCGCGTACCCCTGATATGAACGTTACCCGCTTTGCGTTCCTTGTTTGGCAGCCCTGTAAACTGGTCCAGGGTTACCGCAGCCCTTTGCGATGATTTAGCGATTTTGATGGCTTTTCCTTGCGCGAGGGCGTTCTTGGGGGCGTTACTGGCGCTGCTGCAGGGTCGCTGCGATACTCTGCGCCACGGCTGGTTTGGGAGCCTAAAATCCATGAATACGCTGTGCGCGGAAATCGGTTTTAGCGCACATGCCTGGCGCAGTCAATCGCACGCGGACACTCTGCGCCAGCCGCTTGCGACACTTTTCTGCGAAATTCTATGAATTACCCTGTAAGTCTCTACAACGTGGAAAGGTTGCTTTCACAAATCAAAGTCTTCATGGGAAGAAAAGAAACGTTAAGATTGGGCAAAACGTCCCTGAAAAAAAGTATTGCATGGATAACTACAATAATTTTGACTTGTAGAAATGTTAGATATTACTGGATTAAAATAGTCACCTTTATTCTCCGGAAAGTGTTCATAACATGTTGCTCTGAGTTATTAATTGCCATAGAGATGCAGGCTTGGATATAGGCTCTCTTAGAGAGGACGGAGAGTCTGAACTGCCTTTGGAGCAGGCAGCAGGCCAGTTTGTCATGGGGGTATGCCCGATGCCCTACACTTGCATTTAAGGGCAGTGAGGTCGGAATCATACCAAGAATTGCACTTGGATTTGGGCTAAAAGCGGATCCTCATGACAGGGACAAAACTGGTGCAGTCTCTACCTCTACTTCTCCCTCCCAAGCCCTCTGCATGGCCTTGGCCTCTCATTTCACTACTAAAACTCAGGACATCCTGTCCACCTTCTCTTCCTCTACCTCATCCTCCACCACTACTGTCCCGTCTGAGGCCCTCTCTCCTCCTCCTTTCTCCTCCTTTCCCCAGTTCACCCCTGATGATGTTTCAAGACAAGTCCGATCTATGAAAGTGTTGTCAAAGCAGGTTCTCCTTTTTCATCCAGAACTATCAAGGACCACATCAACACCTTTGCTCCAGCCTTGGCTGATTTTTGCCATCACTCCTTTGTCACTGGAACTTCCCCTCTCCCATAAGCACTCTCTTGTGCCCCCCCATCTAACGAAGCCCTCAGCCGATCCTTCCTCTCCCGCCAACTATCACCCAATCTCCATCACTCCTTTCCTGGCCAAACTCTTGGAAAAGCTGACAGAAGCAGAGAAACTGCTTTACTGAACACCCGTGAAGACTTGCTCTCCAATCTTGACTCTAATCTCCCTTCTGTCCTCATTCTCCTCAATCTATCCTCTGCTTTTGACACAGTATACCATGCCACCCTGGTTAATTGCCTCTGTGACAACCTTGGTATTACTGATCAGGCCCTCACCTGGTTGTCCTCCTTTCTCACCGTCCGACCCTCTCATGTCCAACTGGGGTCTTTCCTCTCTTCTATCTCTCTGTCTACTTGTGGTGTTCCCCAAGAGTCTAACATCTCTCACTGGCTCTTCAACCACTACCTGGCACCTCTTGCATGGCTACTTTCTGTTCCAATTTTTTAAAATGTTATGCGTATGAAATTGAACTCCTTACAGACTCCTCTCAGCCACCTCTGCTTCTTCTCTCATAATAAACTGGCCAGAATTCAGGAATGGTGTGCCACCGATGATCTCTGCCTTAAAGCTAGTAAGACTGAGATCCTTCTCATTGGGACAACTGATCCCTCCTTTCCTCTCTCTCTCTCTGGTCGCCCATTCTGGGCCCTCTTCCTGCTCCTTCCTGTGAGGCTAAGAACTTGGTGTCATCTTCAACTCCACCCTCTCCTTCTCTCCTCACATCTCTGACATATCTAAGAAGTTAAACTATCAGCTGCACCTCGTCATAGGTATTCTTCCTTTACTAACTTTCACCCAGATGCTCCCTGTCTCCAGAGCTCTGGTCCTCTCTAGGCTGGACTCTTGCAGCAGCCTCTTTCTACATCTTCCTGCCTCTAGTCTTCGATGAAGACAACATATCCAGAATAGGACAGTGAGACGTGTCCTTGGCCTCAAACCCAGGGATCGTATCTCTCCATCTCTGAAAGCTCTTCACTGGCTCCCTGTGGCTGCAAGGATCAACTTCAAGAGCCTCTGCATCGTCCACATGGCTTTCCGGGGCCTGGGACTGCTCTACCTCCAACCTTCTCTTCCAAAACACCTTCCTTCATGAGCTCTCCACTCATCCACCTCCATCTCTCTGAGGGTCATATGCTTCTCCAAGCAGAGATTTGGGGGCAAATCTATCTCCTCGGCTGGGGACTCCCTCTGGAACAGCCTCCCTGCCTCTATCAAACTTGAGCAGAACCACCTCCTGTTCGTGAAGCAACTGAAGACCTTCCTTTTCGCTTCTGCTTTCTCTCTTGCCCTCCCCTGCTGATGCACCTGACTGCTCTGCGCACTGGTCACCTTGTCACCCTCTGAACTCGAGCCCAGGCTCCTTCATGTCCAGTTGCCCTTGCACTGACTCTGGCCTCCCGAGCACTTAAGGGTCTTTATCGGCAACCATACAGTCCCTTCTCGCTGCACTTATGAGCCAGCTGCTGGTTGCACTTGTGAGTTAACAGCACTTCCCCCTTCCCCTCCCCCCTGGCACTTTTCCATTTCCCTCTTCCCTGCACTTGCACGATCTGAATGACACAAGAACTAGTGAGATTCTTATTTGTCCTCCCTTTGTTTCCCCCACCTTGTCACGCCTAGAAACAATTGTGTGCATGTGCATTATAAAAGGCACATAATATCATATCAAGAAAGTTTTCAAGGGATGTTGTACAAACTGATACCCAATTTCACATAATGACTGCATCTGGATTTGTAGAAACTGAAAGATTTACATAGGTTGTTGAGGAAACTCTGACAAAACTGCTAGATGCCTGTCCCTGGTTGGGACCAATCAAAGCAGAGGTCCTCAAGAATGCGCACAAGAGTTTGAGCAAGCTAACTGTCTGTGAGCGGTGATATAAAGCAGTCTCGGTAGGCTTTGCAGGTGAAACACTTAAGGTTTATTCTTAGTTACATCAAGATCTTACATTAGGGGATACCACTGGGTCCCATCACCCAGGTAGGCCCAGCTCCAACTGGTATAGGCTGGAACCTTCACACACACTCACAAGACAACATTCTACAGCACAACTCCAACTTTCTCACAGCTCATGCATTCACAGATAAGCACTTAACAACATATCTCCCTCTCTTACTTCAGACACACACACATAAACAATTCTACTTTACAACATTTCTCCTTTTCTCACAAAAAACACAGAGCACATTCACACAACACTTTGCAAGGGTGAGCAACTCTAAAAACAACATGGGATTGACCCCACTTCCAACTTAGAAACACTGATGGCCCATGTGTGACCTAACTATTATCCAATGGAGGCATGACCTCTCACTTCACCTTTGTGTAAATCACTATCCCACCAAAGATACATGGGGATAGGCAAAATCTTCCCTCGACAACTTTAGGGAACCCTCCCTCTTCTAATAAATGGTCCTTGGCACAACCTAACCATTACCACCTTGTAGAGGCATGACCTCTTACTAAATATAATGTGAAATATACTACTCCGACATATATATCTGAGTGCAGGCGTGACCTCACCTCCTTAACTGTTGCTGAGGCATGACTTTGTATAACATCTTCTTTGAGCATGACCCTTACTGAACCACCCTACTTTAATCTGACACCCAGATTCTCAATGTGGGAGGCACAACCTCCCTTTATTTAAGTATGTTAGGCACAACCTCATTCGAGTGTACACGACTCTTGCACATTTGCTGACATAATCACTCTGATCTCTGTCATCCTTGGTACATTTCACATCACTTAGCGCTGTACTTCCATCCTTACTGAGAATGATCTACACTTTCAAATTATTACAATTTGGTTTGGTTTTGCTAGGACCAAACAAAAACATGCATGGTGAAAAGTCATGTTGTAGTGCTTAAAGTCTTTGTTGTATTGCACAACATAAAACCTGCAATGCCTCAAAAAAGTATTACTTCGGAGACACTGTTAGCTGCATGGGGATTAGTTCCACTCTCAGCAGTTTAGGTGCAATCATTGGATTAACTCCACGGTTACCCGCGACACTGCTGTATCTTTGGGCCGCGCCACCCCAATGGCACCATCCAGCCGACGGCGCTACTGTACCCGTGACATTCACATCCAGCAGTGCCCAGGGGAACACGCTGCCCTGACTGTGAAGCACAGTCCACATATTGCTGCCCCACACTGATTGGACATGTTCCTGGACAACTGATGTCCCGGTGTGGATACCCGATTAATTCTGGGTGTTTCACTCTGCTTTCCCACTTTCCTGTGCACCAATCCTTTTCGGACACACACACACAGAACACTCAGACGTCCCAGTCTTCTTGTCCTGAAAAAGGCCAGCCCAAGAGTGGCTCACACTACAGCCCCAGTGGGCCGAAACACCCATGTGTAGACATTTGATCTCGAGTCACAGTGTTGAAGAATACACACTTTCTATTGTGTAATATAGCACTCTGTATTGTTCTTGTTCATTGTTCTGATCCCTGTACCGTGTTCACTTGACTGTAGGATTTTTATTGTCTAGATTTTATGTAATTGTTCTCCAAGCCAATTGTCTTGGTGCCACACCCATTTTATTACTTACCATTATATACTTGTATTTAGTAGGTTTCTGTGTTGTGTCTTGTAACAGACAGTGATATGGTATTGTTCTGACTAAAATAATCATGTTTGAATCAACTGAGATGTGCAGTTTAATTGTGTGAATTACCCTTTTGTGTATGGGTGGTTTGGTTTCCATGGACCCTATTTTCTTGTGTCTGATGACTATTTATCCCTCCTGGGCAGAATAGGTCGCAACCAGAAGCCTGTATTTTTGATTATACATCACGCACATACAATTATCTAGCAAGACAATAAATCATTTCTATAAAGTCCATAAAGCTTCATTAGTAATCTACACATACCTGCAAAGCCTTAAAATCATTATCGCTAACTCATCCACACAGGCTCTTCCATTTCGCCACTCCTGGCATACTTCATGCTCTTCACTTAAACACACCTAAAACAATGACTGTATTTCTAAAAAGTCCATAAAAGGCCATAGATGCCTGCAAATCCTTAAAAAGTTATATCCTCTATTGCAGCATACTTTAATCATCAATTCCACCAACTACTTCAACATCCCGCTCAAGCACACATACCCTACATGCATGACAATTCTAACCAGAGCAGTGACATCTCATAAACCATGTTATATATTGTAAAAACGAATGTTTAAACAAAAGGATACTGTAGACGTAATATCACCCGCTAACTTCATTTTCTTCTTCAGAATTATGCTCCATTAATCTGCACAGCACTTCACTGCTTTATATCACCTCTCCCAAAAAGAAAATTTCTTCTGTTCCCAAACAATTTCTCCATGCTCCTGACGCCGTACTGCTAGCCCCTTGTGGCTGCCATACAAGTCCCAGCATACCCTGAAATGCTGCTACGGGATCTCTTTGCCAGGCGCAGCTCCATGAAATGCACTGGCTGGTATGTGTCTTTCGCATTCCTATATTCACCATACCAAGGAACTGCCCAAGAACACAACCCCCAGTGCCTTTACGGGGCCATATGCACTGGGCTATCTTTACTCTTCCCTGCTGCAGGGTGATTACACTTGCGTAGGCAGCTCTTTGGGCCCTTTTTAACCCTTGAATCAGCCCTGGGGCTATCTTTTCTTCCGGCTTTAACACTTGATGCTGCATCCTCCCTTGCACTGGGCTTTAGTCCCCTTCATATTCACTATTGCTCTTTAGAGCCTGCGCTGGGAAAACCTCTTTGTTCAGCAACCCCTTTGATACTTCTTTGTTGTGCCTCTTCTTCTTCACCTGTGCCCTGGCCAAGAGCTGAGGCCTTCATTCTCTACACTTCCCCCTGCATTTTACGCCTGCTTATACTTCTCCACTTTTGGGGCTTGCTTCACTCTTGGGGCATCAATTCACCTTTGAGGCTTAACTTTACTTCCCACCAGTGTTATTCTTACAGTTCTCCTGCATCATTCTTCTGAGCCTAGCTTTAACTTCTTTCTTCTTGGGCTCTTAACCCTCAACTTGTTTCCTTTTAATGTCTCTTTCCGGTTTTTAACACACATTCTTATGTTTTCACAGGTAATATGTTGTGCAGGGGAAATCTATTATCACTCACCCATTTATTACTCTGCCTTTCTATGGTGGCATTTATCTTGGGTTCTGCGCAGGACACTAAGTAATGGGGTTCTGCATTTGTTAATCTGGGTTTTTCCTCCCTCTGCATATCATACTGGATGATTACTACCCTTACTTTGGGATTTTCTTTCTCATCTTTGTTCCCTGGGAGATGGGACTTACTTTATTTCTATGGGGGGCAGTGGTTCCTCTTCTCATCTTGCTGCTCCCCCCCAGCAGCAGTTCCTTTTTTACGTTCAGCAAGCTTGCTCTTTGTTTCAGTTTTCCTCGTCACCATTGATGTAAAGCAGTCTCGGTAGGCTTTGCAGGTGAAACACTGAAGGTTTATTCTTAGTTACATCAATATCTTACATTAGAGGACACCACTGGGTCCCATCACGCAGCTAGGCCCAGCTCCTACTGTCATAGGCTGGAACCTTTACACACACTAACAGGACAACATTCTACAGCAAGACGCCAACATTCTCACAGCTCATGCATTCACAGATAAGCAACTGAAGAGAATGGCTTTGGAAAATGTTGCTCTGAAGGGCGACACCTCACAATCCCTTGCATAAATATCAGTATTGGATTGGCCATATAATGCTTTGTCTTCAAGCATAGGGTAAAATCAAGGATGTCGCAGATCACTGTATCCATACGGTAATAAAGCCTAACCGTCCCCATAAACAGTGTAAAACAGAAGAGACTCCCGTCCCCATAAACAGTGTAAAACAGAAGAGACTCCAGGACTCAGCGCCATCAAAGATGTGTGTATGTTTCATTATACAGCATATTCACACTTCTTAAAGAAAAGCCCATAAACAATAACATGTTTCGACTCTGCAGAGCCTTTTTCAAATCTGGGCTACATACAATTTCACAGCAAATCATCAGATGTGTGTTACATAGTTTATCATAATTTTGTATGATTTCAACACAAACATGATATTAGTATAAAAACAATTATGAAATCATATTGCGCAGGCATTATTCCATCATGCCGCAATACGAGTATACACATCAAAGTGAAAATAAAGTGATAAAAAGACAGAAAAACAAGGATTGGTGAGAGGGAGGATTCAAGGGTGTGGAGAAAAACACATTAAGTGTGCAAATTATTCCAAAAATCAACAACATGAAAAGACAGAAAAGGGGAGAGAAAAATTGAAAACTTAATCATTAACTTGGTTCAAGGGTAATTGGTCCATAACGGTCAACTGACCGACATATTATCCCAATGGTAATTCGAGCAAGTATGCTTACCCTTAATGGCTTGCAATAAATCCATAGGAGTGTTGTCCCTGTAGTAATAACTGGGTACAATCCCCAATAGAATGTCTGAAATAAAGTTAGTATATGATCAGGTCTCTGGTAATATGGATATTGGCTGGACACTAATTCTTAAAGTGAAAGTACATAGCCACTCTCCTATGTGATATATGTACTAAACATTGCAAATCATCTTGTTTCTGTAAGTCCCAATGTTGTGCTGCTAGTCGTAAACGTATGTGCGCATAGCATACAAAATATATATATTTCTTTTACATTCTTAAATGTCATCAAGCCTTAATTACAAAGTCTTATCATGTGCAGAAATAGCCAACGTCACCGTGTGCAAAATAGCCTTATTCCAAAAGTGTCCAGGCACTGTGATTAGAGTCCCTCATCAAGTGCGTTATGCTAGATAGAAACCCCAACAACCAAGTTGGTATAGTGTCAAATCACACATCGAATTCTAAAACCGTGTTAGCTTACATGTTAATAAAGACCAACGTTATTTACATAATGCACTCTACATAGACCGTTGGATGCAAGCGGTCCATCAAGAGTTTCTCACGCTTACCTGAATCTTACGGACTGAAAAATATCACACGTTGGCAGAGATACAGCGCCGTCTGCATCCACCATTTTGATAACTAAGTTGTGCACAGTAACCATTTCAACATGTAACATGTCGCCATGGTGATCCGTGTCTGACAGCACGTTGCGAAACGTCCCCCGTGATTCGAACAGTTATGACTGCCATCGTATGTTTGAAGGCCGCCCTTGCTAAATGGTTCTTATGCCCATAAAACATGCCTTACTGGCTGGATATTAGGTACAAAAGCTCTCCCGTGATGATCTCTTCGAGATTCTGCTTTGACGATCAATTTTTAACAAAAATTAAGAATTAACTTTCCTGAACAAAATTCTTAGTATGTAAGTACATAAAATTCCTGTTGTATTGATATCTTAATACGTGCTCACACCCAATCACGACATATCATGCTACTAACAAGTAATCAATCTATATTTGATAATCTCCTATGTTAATATCCATGTGGAAATACATTACAATGAGACTACTACTAATTGCACCTATTATGTTGCACTTCCGGCAAAGAAAAACCTCTCTTAATCTGTTCGGTACTACAGGTGCTTTGGGACTATGTTACAATGGGCTAACACTACAAGAATGAAACCATTTCACTGTCACTATTGAGACCTGTGACAATCGTATTGAAGTAAGAAATTGCTTGTGCTTCAGCTTGTCTTAGAGCTTTTAACCTATCCCCACCCCTTTGGTTCAAAGTTACTTGTTGTAGACCAATGAATTTAATCTCAGATTTGTTATGCAGTTGATGCACCTGCTGCCAATGATCGGCTAGTGGGATCGATGGGTCCTGGCTACCAATTTCCGCCAGAGGCTCACGTATTCTGATTCTCAAATCTCTCTTTGTGCTCCCTATATACAATTTCTTGCATACACAAATAATACTGTAAACAACAAATTTTGTCTTGCAATTTATCCCTTGTTTTGTGGGCAAGTGCCACATTTTCCGAAACCAAATTCTTTTTTGTTTAACCATGTACCTTGATTGTCCCTTGCTGCGTCTGGCAGAAGTGATGGACTAAGAATGGACTTCAATGTACTTGCTCTTTTATACGTTAAATGTGGGTGGTCACCCACGAAGTCGCTAATGTGATCATCCAGTTTCAGCTGGCACCAATGTCTTTGCAGTATTTTCTGAATTCTCTGGTGATCAGAACAGTATTGAGTAATGGAACGTATTGCCCTGTTCGAATCTGGATTGACCTTGGGTCGGCTTCCCAACGTATCTTGTTGGTTCATCAGTCTGGTTTTCTTGTATGCCGTTCTTATGGATTTATCCGAGTAACCTCTTTTTCTGAAACTTTGACGTAGTAGGGTACACTCTTCTTCAAATTTGATATCATGTTGACAATTGCGTCTTGCTCTAATATATTCACCCAGTGGGATATTGTGTAGGTTGGATGAAAATGACAGCTGTTAGCGTGTAGCATAGAGTTCACCTCAGTTGGCTTCCTAAATGTCCATGTCTGTAATTTATGGCCATCAGAGTGTATTGTCAAGTCCAAAAAGTTAATTTTGTGTTTGTTACAATCTCCTGTGAATTGAATATCAAAGCCATTTAAATTTAAAGATGCCACAAATTCTTGAAAATCATCTCTGCTTCCATCAATGATGCAAAAAACATCATCGATGTACCGTGTCCACATCTTGATATTATCTCTATAGAACGGTTCCAGGTAAACTGATTTGTCTTCTAGCATGCCCAATATGTTGGCTTTGTCTGTGATGTATTTTGTGCCCATGGCCACTCCCTTGGTTTGTTGGTATATCTTGTTGTCGAAGTTGAAAACGTTATGATCGAATGTATGCTGCAACATTTCCATCTGAATATGGTTGTAATAAGAGGCAGATTCATTCCTGAACGTATAGTCAATTGCAATCATAGCCCATTTGTGCTGGATAGAAGTATATAGTGCCTTCACGTCTAAAGTCGCTAGAAGGTAAGTATTATGCCATGTAAAATTCTGAAGTCTCCGTATAAGACTGGTGGAGTCCTGTAAGTATGAATGTAATAAGCTGGCCCTTGGTTTGAGAATAGAGTCAAGGTATTCCGATATATTCTCCGTGACCCACCCAATCCCGCTCATGATTGGGCAGCCTTTAGGTATGTTGTCATAATGTTTATGTATTTTAGGCAGGAAATACATGGTTGGGGTTACTAGTTCCTTGATAAATAAGAAAGCACGTTCTTCATTGGTAATCAGACCTTTCCTGTGCCACATCAAAATCTGAGATTCCACTTGCTCCAGTGCTATTTGTTTGTAATTATCCGTTCTTGTAACATAGCAGCCGGGGGTTGAGAGTTGTTGGATTCTCATTGCTTAATAATCCTTTCTGTTCATTAGAACGATGTTACCCCCCTTGTCTGCTTCTTTGATCACTATTTGCATGTCTGACTTAAGCGATTCAAGTGCTGCTTTTTCTCCAGATGTCAGGTTGTTAATTCTTTTCTTTTTATTTCTCGTTCTGTCTTGGTTTCATTTATAAAATTCTTGTGAGACTGCTTTGTAGAATGTGTCGATAACCTTGTCCGGTGCCAATTGTGGCACAAATTTGGATTTGTTTTTGAGTTCTATGACTGTGAACATATCAGGTTTGATTTTCAAATCATCTAGTAAATGAAGTACTTCATATTGGTCATCCTCTACTAGTGATCGTACTAGAAAGGTATCCTCAATGTCTTGAATTGACATATCACTGATCGGAAAATGTTGTTTCTTAGACTTAAAATCCCCAGGTGCTTTGGTCGCAAACATTTTTTTAATTTAAGTTTCCTAATGAATTTGAACAAATCGATATGAATATCCACTTGACTGAAGCTACACGTAGGTGCAAAAGAGAGACCCTTATTCAAAAGAAGTCTTTCATCCTGAGATATATCTCTATCCGAGAGATTTAGAACTAGATCATCCATTACTTGGTACCGCTCGTCTCCTTGGAGCTGGCCCGCATGTGCCGTTTGGCCTTCTGTGGGGTTTCTGAGTTGTCGCTGTTTTCTGCCCCCCCTCCTTCCTCTCCTCCTGTACAGGGTTCGGAATATCCGTGTTCGCGGGCAGTTGAAAACGGACTGTTTTCTGTGAAAGGTTACGATTGCCTTTCTTGTATCGCTTAATCTGGTTCATATCCGCCTGATTTCTTTGACTTGGCACTCTCGCTCTCTTGTTTGTCTGGTTCTGAGTCCGCTGACCAATATGAAGTACTTCATTTACTAGATGATTTGAAAATCAGATGATTTGAAAATCACTTTATTTTCACTTTGATGTGTATACTCGTATTGCGGCATGATGGAATAATGCCTGCACAATATGATTTCATAATTGGTTTTATACTGATATTATGTTTGTGTTGAAATCATACAAAATTATGATAAACTATGTAACACACTTCCGATGATTTGCTGTGAAATTGTATGTAGCCCAGATTTGAAAAAGGCTCAGCAGAGCCGAAACATGTTATTGTTTATGGGCTTTTCTTTAAGAAGTGTGAATATGCTGTATAATTAAACATACACACATCTTTGATGGCGCTGACTCCTGGAGTCTCTTCTGTTTTACACTGTTCACAGATAAGCACTTTACAACAAATGGAATAGGTAGTGGAATCATACGCAGCCAAGCAAGGGGCTAGGATGGATGCTAGTCTTGCCCAGGAGCAGGCCTGTGCTGCAGCAGCTGGAGCAGCTTCTGCGGAGACTTATGCTAGGGTTTGGAGGAGTACCAGATTGCCAGAGAACAGTTACAAGCAGAAACCTACACTGGTGCCATGGAGGATGCCTGACCAGTCAAAGAGTAAGCCTCTGCTTCTGCTGCTTTGAAGTTCTACAAGTGGGCACGGGAGAAATACTGACTGACCCGTGAGTAGGCCTGTACTATTTCTCTGGGGGCCTATGCTCGGCCAGGTAGGATGATTGATGGGCTTGTGAGGAACACTCTAGTACTACTGTGGAGAGATTTGCTGTGGTCAGGGAAGATGTAACAGGTCCATAGCCAGGCCTCTGCCCTTGCAACTGAGGACTACACTGGGGCATCGGACGATGCGTGATTATCTGAGAATAGATCCCTCTTGCTGGTAGAAAGGCCTATCCTGGGGCTATTGCAGATACCTGTCTGGCACAAGAGCAGTCCTCCAGTCAAAGCCAGGCTCCATGACATGCTGCCCATTGCTCCTCTCACAGACCCACATTTTCACAATCCACATCCAGATGGGGCCATGAAGATACTGAGCATCTGACAAAATGTATTTAGTATTTAATTGCACTCCCATGGTGTAGAAGAGTCCTTGGGTTTTCTGGGGCACTTTGTTACCCCTTTCGTAGGACACTATAGAAGTGTGTGCATCATGTGTGATATCTAACAGATGACCATGATACACTAGTGCTGACTGCGTTGCCCAAGTGTTGATGAGACTTCTTGTGTTGCATGATTCTTGGTTCTTATATATAAATGCATTTTAGCATATCTGGACCTTTTTGTTTGTATTATTTGGTTCAGGTCCATTACTGTGCTTAGTTCAAATGTGGCTCTTTGAAATGGTTCTATTCACTAACTCAAAAAACGTCTACTGGCCTAGGCTTATCAAATATAACAACTATTTCATATTCCATCACTCTGTTATATTTAGACTTTTTATGTGTTACACAAAGACTTAGGAAAACATTGTTTAGTGTTAAAACAAACAGTAATGCAATTCTTTTTTTCCGGAATATTGTAATACAGTGGTAACTCTATTACTGCCGCATTACCGCTCTGCTCAATCCCAAGTACGAGCAGAAAGTGGAAGGTTTACCTCCAGGTTTCTGCTGGAGGAAAGAAATCTCCTCTTTCTGCCCATTTTCGGTGCTATTAGCACAGCGCTAATTGCGTCGGGGCTAATAGCTCCATTACTGTACCATAACTTCCCATGGACTCTACATAAAATGGGGAGTAACAGCCTTGTTGCAGAGCGGGATCTGCACACTAATAGCGCTGGACCGAGTTGCGGTAATGCTATTTGCGTTGGCAGTATCCCGCCGCAATTACTGCCGGGATACCGTCAAGGCCGCGATGATGCCCTAAGGCTTTAATGAAACAGGCTGACTGCTTGTTTCGATTAAGGCTATCCACGGAGTTGACCTCTAGTTTCAAAATGGTTAGTTCTGTTTTCTGGAGCACCTTGCCTGGATGTGACTGCAATTTAAAAGCAGACAAGAAAGTATCCTTGGAGGTCTGCAGTCTACAAATGTAATTAGCAAACATGCCTCTTCATGAAACACTGTGATTGCAGAGATAGTAACTGTGCATAGAATCAAGGACTTTTTGGGAGACTAATCAAGCATGGTTGCTAGTGATTGCATCAACAGCCAAACCATTGACAACCATACCATTGACAAAAAAGCATCTGAAAAAAACATTGAATCATTTTTTTTATGTGGGGGTTCACCACCCATCCCCCCTTTTTAAACCATAAAAACACATTTTTACCAAACTAAACCCTTTACCATTGAAAAAAAATGCATTCAATGTTTTTTTTTCCAATGCATTTTTTCAATGGTATTGTCTGTCGATGGTTTGTATTCGATGCAATGACCGGATACCATCAGGCACATATCTTCAGAGCAAGCACCTTTACCAAAGTATGCTGCAGAACACACAGCGCAGAGGCATTGTTTCCTGAATTACTTGTTTCCCTAAAATGCACGTTTGGATAGTGGGAATATGTCAAATAAATAAATTACAGACATTGATGAAACTCAGACAAACAAGTCCAGAGGATTTATGATATGGAGGCGAATGCTTAGTGACAGTATAAAACGCAGATAGGACATTTAATATGAATTCTTAAGTAAAACAGCCTTCACAACATCTTTAAAGACAAGCAGTATAGATCATGAGGGTGGACAGACAAGCCCAATTACTTGGCTCTTGGTAAGACATCATTGTATCCCTGGCTTGTCGATTGAGAGCGAGAAGTGTGCACACTGTGAGAGAAGGTCATTTCTTCTTGGCTGCTGCTCTGTTACTGTACAGAATGAGATGTTTGTCCTAATCAATTTCTGGAAGGTAGGTGTCCACCACAAAGCGAAAATAAAAATCACCATCACTGGGCCAGCTCAGCATCACAGTGTGCAACCTAATGAGAGCTCCACATTGGATCGTCTGGGAATGGGAGTGAAAAAACTGCTGATGTTTCCTATGCTGTGCACAACTGTGAGAGGCTGTTCAGAATTCTGAGAATGAACAACAGGGTGTGGTTACTGAAGAGATGAGTTTTAGATTGAATTTTCTCAAGGTATTTGTAAATCTACAGAAAGTGGCACATGCAAGGCGGTGGATCATAACATGTGCTGGATTAATGCAGTACTGAACAAACTTCAAATGACAATCCTTCACCTTGAGGAGTAAAGCTCTGGAGGGATAAGATGCTTGATAGCACACAATATAAATCATTATGAAAACGATAGTAAAACAAAATGTAAGGCAATATAATGTAATGTGTGCCTGCAAATAGTGTGTGCCAGGTGTATTGCAAATGGGCATGGGCATGTCACTGCCACTAGCAGAGCAGTTGCTGATTTCCACACATTTGTGCAGGTGTGAAGGTTTGCCAATCAGCCACAAGTAGTCAGAGAGTAGCATCACAGAAAAGGCATCCGGTGTGAGGCAGAGGTGAATGAATTTCATAAAGCATGGAACACACTAAGAGAGAGTGGCAGTTGTGGTAGACACTCGCCCAGTGGTTCCAGGGCTCTGCAGATGTTCAACCAAGTCGAAACTTAGCAACGGTGCGTATTTGTCACAGCCTAGGTATGGTATCCCAGTTGCCACAGATACTACTCTCCCAGTTATGGAAAAGTATCCTTCTGTCTTCGAACACGAAAGTCTCTAACTTGATATGCCAAAGACTTCCCCCCCAAGAGCTCAGCCTACAATGAATCTATTCCACCTGTCAGGCTGAGGGCTTGAGTGAAAAGGCAGGAGCAGACTCAGCAGAGCTAAAGGAGGGAAGAACAGAGCAGACGTTCAGAATGCAGCCAGGTACTGCCGAATTAACATCAAACAACACCCCCCAAGTACCCACTCTTACCTGTTCCGTAGCAAAAATGTACCAGTAACCTTCTAGTAATGGACAAAGAGGGGAATTCTTATATCCACGGTGAAGGAGGAGTGCGCCAGTGCCTCAGGACCTCAGTGCTGCAAAGCATCCCAAGAAGATATCCACAGTGTTCAAAAGTAGACTCAGCAAAGCGTCCCAAAGAATATCCCAAAGTGATCCAAATCGATTTCAGCAAAGCGTCCCAATATGTCCAAAGCAATCCAATATTAGATTCAGCAAAGCGTCCAAAAAATACCCAGAAATAACTTAAAGAGAATTCAGCAAAGCGTCCAAATTAAACAGTGTAAAAAAAAATGATTGTTGAAGTAAACAAAATTAAGGGCAAAGGAAATAAGCGTTACTTCACGCTAGTTTCTTTATTATCGTGCTCGAGTGAAAAAAGCATCACAGCCAGAGGACTTTAACAAGTGGAGGTCGAGATGCAAGCCGAGTTCAAGGATTCCGGGGAAATCAGTCGAAGAGGGGCGGGCGTCGGAAACAGGAAGGAAAGGGCAGGGGCGAAGGCTTGGATTCAGCACAGGATTCAAGATCAAACAGGAGTCAGGAAACAACGCTCGAAACTAACACAGTTTAGGAGCGCTGGGCACTCGAACAGACAGTATTAAATACGGTCTTCAGAAGACACGGCAACGTGGTGCGTGCGTGTCACGTGACTAACATAGTAGGAAGATGGGAATTGTAATTTAGTGGGTTCTGTGTGTTGAAGAGCGCTCATATAAACGCCATGGCAATTTCCAACAAGAACGGGATGTGACAGTATGAAGTCCTTGATAGCATCAGTAACAATCATAAAGGTTCTCAGACTCGTTACACGCAACAAATAATAAACAAAATAAATAAAGAAACCAGCTTCTCTGACAGAGAGCCAGGTTGTTTGGCTTCGATCTGCATTGTACATAGTTGCCAACATACAATAAATTAACAATAAATAAATAAATACAATGCCCTCAAATAATACATCAGCATGTTAGTCTAAATCTGCACTGTCTGTCACTGCACAAAAGAAAGACTTGACTGCCTTTAGTAAGGGAGAGCCCTCTTCCTGCCATCCACTGCTCTCAGTGACTGCCCCCCAACTATTTGTGGTACTCTCGATTGACCATCATGCACCAACAAAAACTTGATTCACACTTTTTTCATGGAGTATAACCCCATGTAAAGGAAGAAAGGACCCACAGAAAATATGTGGGCATTTCAACAGTGTCTACACAGTAATTATTACACAAGGGAAACAATCCCCTATTGTAACATGAAATTGCAGTGAATGAGCATATCATTTCAAATTGTAAACCTGTTTCCTAATAATCTACCGTGTGCACTCTGATTTATATTCTGTACTCATATTCCAGGTGAGAAGCAAGTTAGACATGCGTCTGTACTGATTAGCAATGTGTTACTCTTGAAAGACAGCTAATTATTAACAGAAATCAAGGTAACTCCTTGATGCACAATAGGTTATATATTGCTAACTGATGTCTATAAAACAGCTATTTAAAGTTCAATGTGTTTAAATATGCATTTATAGTGTTTTATGTAGTGTTTCTGCCACCACTTTACCACTTCAGGTCCTTTTAGTTCTAGATTATTGTATGGAATTGTTCCCGATTCATTATTTCTCGTATTTATTTCTGTTTTTTGCGGCATAGTGAACATATTCTTTTGTGACAACTTCAGAGGGCCTTTGGAAAACATGGACAAAAGACATTGATGCTGCAACAACTGTGAATGTACTCTAATGGACACGTGCACAGACAGAAGGGAGAGTTTACCTGAAAGAGCTGCCTGAGGCCAGACAACATCCTCACCAGTCATGGGCCTTTGAAAGATATACAAACAGTGAGTACCAACTACCTGAGATTATTTAAATATTGCCCTAATCGATTATTAACTCCAGAAAGCATTAAACATTATCTTGAGTGCCCTATATAAATGTTATATCACTGCAAAAAGGGCACATAGTGCAAGGTGTATGTGATTCGTAATTTATATTTAAAATTGATATCATAGGTACATAATTGTGTTAGGATTTTCTACAGCAATTTGTGATCTCTGAAATCTTTAGACATGCCCAACGCTTTGTGGAACAACAAGTTCTATCATTGGTGTTTAATCCAGTCAAACAAGTAATTGAAATCTATTCCTTATAGTACACATTTAACGGTGTATTGTGATGGTGAACACGATGCCCTCAAAATACTGATTGAGGTGTGCTCCACTATACCATTCCAAAAGCGACAGAGATCCCGGAAAACACAACCTTCAACAAGTGCAACATCACAGAAGATGGCTAGCATTATTCTGCGGAGTGCTTAACCTTTCGATTTTAGTGTTTAAAGGAAGCTTTTTTTCTCAGATGTGAATAGTCTATCTTGAATTGTGTGTAAACATGTAGACCATTTGATCTGGCTTAGATTGAGTGGCAGGTGCAGTCACATTTTAGTTTAAGTGGAGAATTACCTGACACATTATTGTGATGCTATTGTATCTAATAAAAGAAATGTTCACAGCAAACTACCTTGTTTCTTGTCCCAGAGTGTGAAGGTGGGATTGCTAGATTCTAAATTATTAAACTTAAGCTTGTCAGAGCCCGAAAAATGAAACATAAACTCACAAGATAACTGTTGATTATCTTGTGCATCTTTTTCAATGGTGGGCTTTTCAGCTTCCTTGGACAGGGCCTTGCCAGATGGATACAGATTTCTGACAAGTACCTACTTCTAGCAAAATAAGAGCAACCTCGTCTTGCGTTCCCCAGTAATGCAGGAAATATGTCTGCCCAATGTGCTGTACATTCTACCATCTCCAACTTCAGCAATGCAAAGATTAACCTACCCACTTCTGCTTGACAGAGCATCCAACTGCTATCCTGCCCTGTTCCAAATAACCTTCCATCCATGAGTGTCTAGACACGGGTAAGCCCACCCACATGGCAGAAAGCAGGATTATGATGTTCGTGACCGGTGTAACAACAGTGGCGTTCAGGCATGAAACGGACACCTAATTCCTAGGAACACACATTCCATCTCTCAGGGAGGTGAGATCTGCATTGCATTACACCAGCAATGTAGTTGCTTGAATGTGTACCTAATAGTAACAAATGAACAAGTAGTAGGTAAGAAACATTATTACACAGGGGCTAGGTTTGAGGTGCGATTGTGCTCTGTATAGTTACATGTATGTTTCAATTCATGCAATAAGTAATGTTAGCACTTTTTGTATTGCGTGTTTTATTGATACACTTAAGTTGATATGTGGTACGACCCAACAGGGACTCTTTTCAAGACTCTGGTGAGAGAATTGTGGTGTACATTAAATGTTAAAAACCAAGCAACCGTGTAATGTGCCATAGAATAGGATATTGTGAAACGTACAAAATAAAGATAGGAGCATTGGTCATTTGGTGGCATTTGACAGTGAGGTACCATGACGTTATTATACCATCCAACATATATATAAACAGAGATTTTTCATATAAGAAGTTTTTTTTTTATTGTTTCAAAATAAATGTTTTGTTGCAGCCATGGTATGCATGTCATTTTGTAATTGCAAAGTTCTGTTAGGTGAGCTTCCTTGAACTGGATCGGGTGCCAGAGGATGAACCTATGCCAGTTGTTAATGGTGTCGAATCCGCAGGCTCGGGTGAGGTATATAATGAGGCTCTTTCAATTACACACACACACAGGAGAATAAGGTGACTACCTGTTTTATATTAATTTGGTCCCCTGATTAATGATTATCAGGGGATATAATTATGGACAGACCAGCAAACAGATGAGATGGTGCTGGTGTCACACCTATATACTAACAATTAGCATTGTTCAAAGAACTCAGTATTGCACAACCCAGAGAGATTAGCAGTAAATGTGCTACCCTTGGTTATATGAGATATTCACAATTCCATGATTAACAATCCCCTCTGCTGTGATCAAAGCTTCATTTGTGGACAATTATCCGTGTGTAATTATTTTTCAACTCTGTGACTAATAATAAGACATACCAATTCTAGATTAATCTGATCCCATAATCGGTATGCATAAGTCCTTTTACTAAAGCTTTTTCAGAAGTGGAATCTGTTTATGTCGGTCCACATGTAGATGACCTTGAGTCTTGTACTGGTTACGTGTACATGCAAAATAATGGACGTCATTAAAACGTCATTAAAAAAACGTAAAGAACTTAAGAACCTGTGGTCGCAAAGGTCTAGCCAATTTAGTGATTAAGACCTCTCCTATCTTGTGGACTGACATTATTTACATTGAAATGTGGATTCATCACATAAGAATCCCTTGTATGGGGAGGATTGTAACAAGATCCTTTTACTTCATTCCTTTGCAGAAAAACACTGAAACACATGTTTTACTCAAACAATGCAAAATTTCAATTAGCCATGAACTTTGAAAAAAATGTTTAAGGTGGAATAACAGCAAGAATAGGCAAGCCAATGATTGAAGAAGAACATCCTCATATATTGAGTTCACTTATGATTTACTAACCACACTTAATAATACAATTACCCAACCCATGTGTTGACAGTTGAAAATTGTGGAACAAGCCATTATGGAATAGGACCAATCCAATTTCATTGCATCTTGCATAAAATAGCATGCAATGCTCTCAAGTTTCCAACATATTTTGTATGTTAAATAAGGATAGATTATAAAGAATATATATTTTCATTTGAGGTTTTGAGTACTAATAATTGAATCAGAATAATCACTGAAACTAAGTTATGACTATCCACCTAAGCTTTGGGAGAATAAACTTTGTTTTTCTGCTCTCAATCTGTTGCACTACCACCTTAGGCCTATCTATTTTCTGCCATTAGTGGTGCTACTGGCGGGTTGCCCCAGACCTTGTAACACCATTTCCGCCACCTGATATACTGGTGCCACCAGGATATTACAGGTGGAGACGGGCCGGGATGTCAGGCGGCAAAACTGTAAGTCCCCATTCCCGTGGAGTCCCATAAGGCTCTACAGGAATGGGTAACTGAAGCACCGGCACCTTTGCTACCGGTGCTTCCTTGAAAACCATGCCTGTAGGTGCTGGTACTCCCAGCAGGTCGCTCCTGCAGGCAATCTCATAGTCTGGCAGTCTGGAAAGGGTGTAAGTACGTTGCTACAGTTCCTTAGTTCCAGATCGCAAGACTTGGATTGAGGCCCAGTGTCACAGGGCAGGAAACACAATAGTGACTGTAGATGCGCCATGGAGCACCACTGATTTATTAAGAAAAGGAACACAGATGTACTAAAATTTGGGAGATCCTGTCAAGCATCGAAGGATTACAAGTCATTACATATTGTTATAATCCTACTTGTGCTGATCTCAAGCATTTTCTTATGATCCTCCAGCCCACCTGACACTTTTACTTTATTCAAACAGAGAAGAAATTGCCAATTGCAAGAACACTCAACCAATAATTTGAAAGAAGTCACTGACAGATTATTCTGTACCATTAGAGAGATCTGCCTCAAAACATACAGATTGCCCAAAGATAAATCCATGCAAACAGAATAAAGGAGAGAGCCTGGCAGATTATTGTGAAAGACTTAAACAATATTTTGAAAAGTACGTGGGGATCCCCAGTGTGGTTGTGACCACAAAGCAAGCCGTGGTGTGCACATTTGTAATTGACTGCAGACCAAAATCACTGAAGGCATTAAAGGAGTGCTAATTTTATTTTACAAAGGCTCGAATTAAACTGAACTCCGTTTAGCAGTGCAGCATTTCCATGCAAAGGGAGAGAGACAGAACACGACTACCAACGCAACTGATGAATTTACAAATTCATCAGCTACAACCTTCACCTGGAAGGGTGGCTCATGAGCCAGGTTCCAACTCCTGGGGAATATGCAGGGGTAAAGGAGGTGGACTTTGTGTTAACATAGTACAAAGAGTATCTCAGGCTAGAATAATGTTAAATCCGTACAGTGATAATTGCAGTTATTGTAAATAATTTGAATACTGGAAATCTGAACACCCGAATCAGCCTGCCCGATAGATTGCTCAGCTGACACAGCTTTCTCATTCCTTCACTCAGTTATTTCCACCACCTCCACTTCCTTCTCCATTTGACAAACAAATGGACAGCCACCGGGACAGTTTCATTGGTTTACCACTGATTCTACTTTGTCCTTCTGCCCCTTCTGTAGATGGTGCTGTTAGTGGGAAACATGTCTCTTGTTTAGTTGAAACTGGAGATTCACACCGAACTGAGAGATGTTCAATGTCCACATGTTACCTGTTCAGAAGAAGTTATAAATGTGGTTGGTATTGGAGCCTGACATATACTGCACCAGGTATTAGAACCTATGACTGTTATTTTTGGGTGTGAATTCTGAGCATCTATTTATATTGAGCCCATCTACACCAATGCACTTATTTTGAATGGATCTGTTATGTAAAAGCGGTTGGACTATGAATTGTTGGCATCTATTTGGATGTTCCCATACATATATAATTTGAAAGTCTGGCTGTTTTGCAAGAGTCTCCAAATTTTATAAAGTAGCTGTGGGATGACACTCCCTTTTTGCAACAGTTGTTGGACCAAGATCCTACACAATTCTGGTTCAGCCATGCAAATTCAGTTGAATTGATATTGAATGTGAAACGTGTATAAACTATGAACCCAGCCAACAATGTTTCTGTGCATTTCATAATATGCTATTTCAAAAGAAGGGGAAGGTGGAAAAAAATCAGTTATCAGAACCTAGTCCCAGCAAGGAATTATTGTGCCTTCACATAGCCTTTGCAACATCTCTATTTTACCCGTAAAATAACCTGGAAAAGGGAAGTATCAATTTGTGCAAGACCTCCCTGTTGTCAATGCAGTGGTACTACCCACTTTTCCTATGGCCCCCTAATACTACCCCTATTTTATATTGGTTTCTCATGGTGTAACACATTTTACAGTGGAAGATATATGTTTGGGATTATTTTATATATGTAAACATCTCACCAGCCAATATGTATTCATCTTTATTTATGAAATACTTACAGTAATGATTTACTCATTAACCACAGAGGTATGTGGAAAGTATAACCCGTTATTCTCAAATTTTGAAATGAGATCTAAACTCAGTGATGTTTAAAGGGGGTCTGTTTTGATTCATGATGTGGGACACCTGCTATTGCTGCCCCTTTCTTGGGAGCTTGCAAACAGGATTCTCTTGATATATTGACAGTTCTTCCTCTGAAAGGACCTATAGCCCCAAAAGAAAAGCTCTGATTGAGTCAGAACAAGTCCATATACCTCGGATGGGCAAATGTCTACAGCCCATGTTGATGTGATTTTAGAAGTACCTAAACACTAGATCAAAAGCAAAGGAGTTGATTTCTCGGAATGGCTAGGTATGCCATCCAGCAAACAATGGGCTGTGTTTCAATTATAAAACATATGCAGAGCCTCACTTTGGTTTTACACCTGAGCCCCTCTCATGGTCTATTCAGGAGGATGAGGGATTTATTAAAACCAAGCAAGAACAGTTAAAGGCTCTGGCCCTGGTTCCTCCAAATTATCAGATATTGTGTACTCTCAATAGCATCTTAATAGCAATGAACATGAAGGCTTTGCTCTCAACTTTTGACAAATACCACCTGATTGCGAATTTCAGTAGAGCATTGGATCTGGTGGGTCTCTATTCTCCATCTAGTTCTCATCCAATGACAGCAGCTAGAAAATGCAGGCACTTTAGTTCAGGTCACCTATTTTATGTGACTTCACCAAATGCTGTTTTACCACTGCTTTTTAAAGGAAAGACAGCATATTTCCAATTCCCGTTTAACTAAATCCCCAAATAAACTGTTGTCTGCTTGTAATATAGCATTAATTAAATACTCTTATCGGAACACTGCTGTTCAGCTCCTCACATCTTCTGTTGGGGAGTCCCAAATTTGTGTATTAATAACTTTATTATTTATGTATTTATTGTGTGTGGTTTAAAACAAACATTTAATTTGTAATAGAATAATTCATAAAAGCCTAAAACAGATAAAATTTAGATCAAACATTGCAATCATGTTAAATGAAATACATCACTTCAGTAATATAATGGACAAGGTTGATAAATAGAATCTTAACAGATATTAACTATTCATCTCTCTCAGAGTCCAAAACAGTGGAAATGTTCCCACAAAAGTTCATGAAAAAAATAAGAAAAGATGCAAAGCCTAAAACCACAAATAAGTTAAACATCTCAAGCACATAGAAATCTAAAACTAAAACCATCACTGACATAGTTCACACACCAGAAATCTCACAATAGATAGTGTTAAGGCAACAGATTTACACCCCAGCCTAGTCAACCATAGATTCTCTGTATCCACCCAAGCCAGGTTGTGCACAAATTTACCAAAAATGAAAATACGATGTGGCATCAAAGTGAGACAAACTAACAATAGGTGTTTCAAGTTTTCCCTCTTGCACACATTCCTACAGAACCTGCAATATGCCAATTCCTTTGGGAGTCTGCTAAAAATATACACTATTTCATGTGTTGACAGCACATTAAAACGGAACCACGCAAAGTATTGTGTTGAGACTTATATTAGCCAATTTATTTTTTACAAGGGTTTAAAACCAAAGTATCCTTGGCCATATCCAGGGCAGCAAGCTGTCCTGAACAATATTCCATAATATCTCTGATAGGTAGACCGGTCAATGTAGATACTTGTCTACTTATGTATGTGTACAAGGTGGAGAGCAAACTAAACATACGGTATAAAACAAACTGCTTCAATGCGACTCTACTGCAGAGAGATGGAAGTCCCAACTTGTGGTGAATGACAATTGATGGCACACACTTCAGAAGAATATAAAACACCATTCTAGATATCATTGCTTCATAATAATCCACCTCACCCATCAGCCAGATTGGAAGAACGTCCAACCCATAAAGTAATTTTGGGACAACTTTTCCATTATAACATTTAAAAACTGGTAACAATGAGAATTTTCCAGCGTTGTTATTAATCTTCATCGTCTGTGCGGCTGGCATTGTGGCTTTCTTTTTGAACAAATCTCGATAAAAAGTCTTGCATGGGTGTTCCAGTGATCTCCAATCTCATACCATTAATAAAACATGCAAAGGTTACACCTCTTCTCCTTACAATAAAATGTAATCACTTTTGTTTTCAGTGGGTACATTTTGAATGTATTATCCACCATGTACTTAGCATATGACGCTATCATCCACTGCAACCCAATTGGTGCCCTATCTAAAAAAAGAAAATCATCGGTGAATCAAAGGCAGCGAAGTGTTTCAAAATAATATTTTACAATTTATTTTTTTTAAATGATCTTTTAGTTTAATACATACACCTTTACAATAGAAAGAAAACCTTACATCAATCAAATCATTATATCACATTCCATTCTGTACCTTGCTTCTCATCTAAAATATCACTTCATAAAGCAGACTTAGTCGTCCCTGTCCCCATTAAATATCCCTCCCCAAACTTCACAACAAAAGAGAGGGAAAAAAAGAGAAGAGTTCCACTCTTTTTTTATCTATTTTCAAACTAATATTTTCTTCATTAGTCTCATAACAGCGAAAGTCAAAATTACATCCAAACCTATCAGCATCATTCTCCACCAATCTAGTGCTGGCAAAGTGCTACAGTCCTTGATAAAATTTGTCAGAAAATGTGTTCTTATTGTAGTCAGCATTCACATTCCATTAGCAGATGTTAGAGAGATTATTTTGTCTCTTTGGATTCAAAATGTCTGCAAAATACATCCTCTACCCTAAGCTGTTTGCGAAACACCAAAATGTCCTATGTTGGTAACACATTTGAATGAAACCTCAAAAACATATTGCGGTAGTGAGGGCAAGAGAATTTAGAGAGATATGCACGCAGCTCATTAATTGATCTTCTTTCATGGGTTAAGTGTAGGGCAAGCTTGTAGCGCGACTTTGCTTCCTGAGTACGATGCAATCCTGAATCCGCAGCTTCAGCTTGACATTATCTTGGTTAGATATCAACATCTCCTTTTATACTCGTAGCATTTCCAACCAGATCTCACATCAGAGTTTCCATTCTTTCAAAATTCTCTCGTTGTTAGATGTCGTTTTTTCCCTTATAATTTCAAAGGGAAGAACTCTGTCAGACATTATACATTTCCTGTACAGTAGCAAGCACTTCCCCAACACTTCTGAGCCCATTGATTGAAAGCCCAATTCGTAGCTTATTATTGCAATTGGTAGGCTCAGTTTCCGTCTCAACAACACTTTCCAAAAGAGACCTTCCAATAGAGCCCATATTTACCAGGACAAATATAAGATTGATTCTGCACTGTACGTCAAAACCAGGATTACCTGCTGTTTATAAAATTTTATTGGGGGTGCAGCTGTAAACTTCCCATATTTCTTGGAAAGCACTTTAGCCTGGGCCTGTAGTTTCACCATCTTATCTTTTAATAGTTCTAGCCATGGTTTGTCACTAATGCTTCTATTTATCAAGACCCCCAAATATACATTGGGCCTCATTAAGAGGTTGGAGGTAGCCTTGCCAGTAATAACGGCAAGGCTAAATCCATACCGGCATGAAAGTCCAGCACCCGCGAATGGGCAAATACAGGGTATTCTGACCCCGGCGCACCCAGTAATTGCCCTTTTGCGGGTGCCAGTGCCGGTAGAACCCCATTCCCATTTTAGCCCCATAGGAAACAATGGGAATGGGGATGCTTGCAGCATCAGCACCGTTCAGAGTGGTGCCGGTGCTACAGGCATGCGGTGCTCGTGGGCGCCTTTCATTCCACCAGGGCAGACCTGGCAGAATGAAATGCACCCTTGGCACAACTCAGAGTTTACCAGTCCGGTAACAACGGTACTTGAAATCATACCAGTACCATTGTTACCGGACCAGCAACCTCATAATGAGGCCCATTGTTGGGAAAGCTTCCACCAAGGCCTGGAATTTTCTCGAGTCCAATAAGTATAAGCTAAATAAGATCAGGGCCAGGGGGCATCCCTGTTTCAGCCCCCTCGATATATGTATCTCCCTTGAATATATACCCTGGGCAGTCAAACGTACCCTCACTTAGGTTGCAGAGAATAGAGCTTGTATCGCCTCTAAAAGGTCTTGATGACATTTCCAGCTCCTGAGTTTTACCCACAGGGACTCTCTGCTTACAATTTCAAAAGCCTGCTGAAGATTTATGAAGGCCAAATAGAACTTTGTTATAATTTCCATTGTTTTTAATTTTAGTAAGTTTAGGATAAAAATAGTCAAGTTAGTCCCAATTCCCTTCACAAAGTCTGTCTGCCGGGGATCCATATGTGCCCTCACCTTGGGCCATATTTGCAACATTTCTAAAAGCAGTTTCGTTTCTCAAAGATTTTACCCAATATGTAAAGAGGCTGATAGGATGGTAATTACCCAGATCCTCCCTATCGCCCTCCTTGAAAATCGGGACAATCAATTTGGATTTCCATGATGCTGGCACCTCCCTCAGCCTCACTATTTGTTTGAACATTAAATCTGCAAATTCCACCAAATTCTCCGGTGCCTCTTTCAAAATATAGTTAGTAACGCCATCCAAGCCTGGTGCTCGGGTTGATTTTAGCTTTTTGTTCATGGATACTATGTCCTCCTTATCCCAATTTAAGCACCAAGCTTCCTTAGGCATCGGTCCATGCCCGTCCCTATGCAGGCTTGATGGCGAAAATAAGGAGGAATAGTGGGCTTTCTATGCCTCTTCTGAGACATGACTGGTTATTTCTGCCAGTTGATGATTTCCTTTGTTATTTAGTAGTTCCTGCAAATTGCATGCATTACTTTTACAGATTGATTTTAGCATTATTTCTGCATCATGTTGATCTCTCAGGGCACTCGAGGCCTTCAGCCAGTTGTTATATTTCAGTTTGCTTTTAGTAATTTTCCCACTGTTCCCTACTCTGTATTCTCTTTTCAAGGCCCTCAGATCTGCCCTCAGTGCTTTTTCTGCCTCCAGGTTATATTTGTGAATGGGTTTAAAGTTTCCACTTTCGTAGTTTGTTTTAGTCTGTCAAGAGCCTGACATATTCCAAACCATTCAGACCCTGTTCTAGTTGTAGTTTATAGTTCCCAATAATCCACTGGACATGACAGTGTTTTACCTTCAATCAATTTCTTCCATCGGATATCTGGATTGACCCCTTTAACCTCAGTGGCCGAGTGACAGTTCTTTCTAACTTTATTGCTGATAAATTGTGGTCCCTGGAAGTCATCTACCCATTGCAACACATTGGGAGATACAATAAATTAGTCCAAAGTAGCCCTTTGGGCTCCCCTCCCCTATGTTGATCTGCCAGGGACATATCCCCTGATATGTAAATTTAACAGAAGTAGATTTCGATCCCCCACCTCGCTCATCCATATGCAAGCTTGTCTTTGTAATTCCCAGCTGGATTTCGGGCGCCAGAGCATCTAGGACTTCTATATTCAAATCTCCACTCAATATAATGTGAGGGTTTTCCATTTTGATATATGTTTCATCCACCATCTGCATCAACTTGTGTATGAAGCGACGTTCCCCAGACTTCATTGGATTCCAGTATAAATTACATATTGTGATCAGATCTGTTAAATCAGTCTCCAGTGTCAACATCGGCATGTAAGGGTCGGGATTATACACTGCCTCCACAGAAAGTCCTAGGCCTGCCTTTATCAAAATCAATAGACCAGAGTAAGGCTTCCCTATTTTGCCGTTCTCAGCCGAGTTCAGATAACAGGTGTAGCCCTCACAGATGGGTTTTCTTCTTATCCATTTCTCCTGTAAACAGACAACATCAGAGTACCCCAAGCAATTCTTTCCCATTATATAGGTGAGCAAAACCCTGGGTGTTTTCAGGAGGCAGGGACCGCCAAAGCGCCCACCAAACATGACCAATCTTTGTTTAATGTAGAATCTGTTATTTAATTTATCTGAATTTTCGTCACTTTTCTTTTGGGCATTGGCGCAGTTCATTACCACTCTCAAATGGCATATTTTTCCTTGCCCCTGAGGAGACTGTTCTCGTCACCTTTTGTCTTACTAGAGATCATTGAGCCACTTCAAGGGAATTTACTTCTCTTGGTGATCTCGATCAAATTCTCCTCCCTAAATGATCTTCCCTCATTTCATCACTCAAGGGTAATAAGTCATTTGCGGCCTCAAATAAAGCAATTTTCACTAATTTGGATTTTCAGTGTATGATAACCCAATCTGTCTGGCATTGATTAACAAATTCAACCACCCGCAAGTCCTCAGAATTTATGTATCTAAGCCTGGGAGAGTGGTGGATCAATTTTATCACGTTCCTTCTGTTAAGTATCAGGTTGACATTTGTGTGGAGCAACCTTTCCAGGCTGATTGTAATGTCTTCCTGCTGGTTTATTCATTTCTTCAGGCCTTTAATAACAACAGGGAAGCACTACTTGAACCAGTCCAAAGAAACCGATGGATGACAGATTTGTCTGTGTCAACACCTTTACAAACCAAAGCTTGAGAATAAAAATTATTATCCAAAAACATTGGAAAACCTTCAACACCAAAAAAAACATTCCACTGCCGATCTTTGCCTACAAAAAAAGCATGTCCATAGTCAACATGGTCAGCAGTAGTAAGTTAAGAACCATCTAAGTGCAAACACCTAGTATCACAACCTTGTGGGGTATAGAACTCACAATTGGACATCACCGCTGTGGGAACTGCGGAATATGCAAACTCACTAAGAAGACGAAAGAAATTGACATTGGCACCGGTAGACATTGGCAACTTAAGAGTTTCCCCAATTGCAACACTGATCATGTGATCTACCTCATTGAATGCCCGTGTGGCTTACCCTATGTGGGGAAAACCAATCAAAAAGAAAAGACTCGGATAATAGAACATTATATCTGTTTGTCTAAGAAAATAGACAAAGCACCTATGGTGAAACACTTCATCAGTAAAAAATCATGGTCACAAAGATTTCACCTGGATGGTCCTACAAGTCCTCAAGGGAGACAACATAACCACACTGGAAAATAAACTGCTTAAAAAATGAGCAAGAAATTATATACAGGATGATAAGTGATACACATGGACTTAATGAATCAATCGAAGTGCACAAAATCAAAAATTGAAAAATACCCCACGGAATTCTAACTATTCTTAACCATCCAGTCTCTCTCCTTTTGTTAGACACAAACCGATGCTATTGTCATTTTGAGTTTGTACTGCATTTGTGCTACAATGAACCATCTTTTACACTCGCCATATGATTTCATCCCTGACGCCTCAGTTACATTGGTTATTATGATTTATGGACTGCCTCTGACCTCAAACTCTCGGCCAGATTTGCCTATCTTTTGGGTTGGTACGCTCCTATACATTTTCTGCCACTGGCATGCTGACAATCAGCACCACCTAATAACCACACCAGCGGACTCCACTCCATTTCAAGATGGCGCTCTGCATACTTTCTGGGCTGCCAAAATAGAACCACCTAATAACTACACCAACGGACTCCACTCCATTTCAAGATGGCGCTCTGCATACTTTCTGGGCTTCCAAAATGGAAAAAGGACCCTGATACACTCGTTCTCCATGACAACCGCACGGCCAGCGCCTGGCATTGTGAAAAAAGATATATGCGACCACAAATGCACAGCTCATCTTATGAGCCACACCGGGTGAGCACAGTGGACTACAACTGCTGCTCTGTACATTGTTGATTATGAAAACTTGCAGGTAACCGCCTGAGACTTTGCAGTTTAACGATCGAGACTTCCACACGATCGATTCTCTGCTCCCAGCACAAGTCCTGACCCCGATCAGGTTACTAATCCTAAACCTCTGCTTTATTATCCTTACAGTGTATACATTTGAACACTGCCCCCAGTGAGAGATTACGCTACAATGCCATCACTAGGCTTAAGAAGCATAAGAGATTGCTTCACTACGTTATGCACGCTTAAGGTAATCAACCTTACAACTTTGTCTTGGTAGACTCTTTAATCTCTGAATCCACCGACAGCTCCGTATTTGGCCACTTACCTTCTGGGCTCCCTTTCTTTTCCGCTGTCTCCCTAGAGCGACCTGATATACACGTTTTCAATTTTTATGAGCGAAGTGACGCGCTGTCTAGATGGAACCACGAATATCCCTGAACTCACTGGAAAGTAAGTTATACCAGATGTACTCTTAAGAATTATTATCTCACTAAGGGACGTACATTACTCCAACTCCAGGTAACCGTATAATATTTACCCCTTTCCACTTATCACCATAGGTCTATTCACCTCCTTAGGACACTCCTTCATAAAGATCACTTTCTAAGGATTCCTTATACAAAGCCTTGATCCAAGAACCACACTTTTGAACAACAGGTGGGTGGTTTACCCTATTTTGAGGTTTTCATGACCACTCATTGCCCTGCAATTTGATAGAGGTAGCCCGTTAGCACCAAATGCGGCTGAAAGGTTATCTATTTGCTTTTCTTGCAGCCTGCAACATAGGACTGCTTAAGCCGTCCTCCAACTCCACAATACAGAAGTTGTGCGCCCACACAAGAACCATTCTAGGTAATTAGCCACAGATTTTGGTTCTTAGTTCCCTACAGAACTTTCCCTACAGAACTAAATAGAATGTTATTTCATTTAGCTCATTCTATTCCATTGTATTTTAATTTGACATGGGTAGACCATTTTAAACGCCACACTACCCGGATCTGTTGAATAGGAATCTATTTGGACTACCTCTCCTGAAGAATGTTTAGTACTAAACACCCTAAGAACAGTAGCATGTCGAGACAACGACCTCTGCATTCTCACAGAGGCCCAACTAACAGTATACCACAACAACGTGACTTTTCTCTGCATTGGTGTAGTGTTTGCAACATTCACTTTGTTCTTCAACAAATGCCAATTATAGGCTTTGTACAATTCCTATAGATCGTTTCTATGTATATAAGAGCACTCATTGTGTTATAACCGATTGTTTGTAACCTTACTTGTGTATGATTTAACACTTGAAAAAAAAAAGAATGTTTGAATTTAATAAAACTGTTTTACTTTTAAGGATTGTTGTATAACGTAACCCAAGGACGCTTTACCTGTCATTTGTACCTAGACATAATATGTCTTGCCATTGAGCAGACATTTACGCTTCTTTATCTAGTCTTGCTTGAATTGTAGATGTGAGAGATTCCAAGAATATCGTTTTGGAATGAAACATTGCTAATAAAGTTGCTTGATCTGGCATCACGTTATTTACTGATTCATACAATTTTGTAAACAGACCTAATGAAATTGTCAGTGCAGCCATTATGTCGTTCTGCAAGGACGTCATCGCCTCTGCTGATAAATCTGATTTCACCTTCTGTGACGAGGGTCCAAAGATCACCTCCCTGTTTGACTCCTCTGAGGACTGGAAATAATGTGAAGGTATCTAGGAAGATGTCATAATACTCTTCTGTACAGACTCTTGTTCTTCCACGGAGTGACATAGAGACTTGTGTGCCCACCAAGCTTCCTCCTTCATCATGCTTTCTCCAAGATTATGCTTTTTGTGGTCCTTTACTGTCACTGGGTTAGTGCTCACCATCTCTATCACCATCCTTCCCTCCAGTTCGAGGTCATTGTCCTGTAATACAGATGAGTCAAATCGCTGCCTCTTCCTGGGTCTCAATCTGGTCAAGTCAGAGGACGTGTGATTCCCTCTTTATTTAAGGAGGCTATGCCCCTTTTCAATGCTATAATGGCGCAATTTCTCCTCTAAGTTGTTGCACATATTGCAGACGCCACCAAGTCCAACCTCGACTTCTGGCTTAGAGTCTTCATCTCAACTGGCAGCAGACATTCCTCTAAACCCTGCTGCACCAATGAATCAGGGATCGGAGTACTGGATGCCACTCTGCTAAACAGTAGTGCCTGTGAGTCACACACAAGCCCATTTAATGGTGACCTAGTCGGTATTTCCTCCCATACTTTGGCTCCCTAGGTGGAGGGGTTCCCTGTTGCTTCCCCGAAACTCCCTCCACCCTGAACAACTCTGGGATTGAAGATAAATCACTGCTCTTTCTCACCAGGAATCCCGGGCCCCCTCTCCCTCAGCAGTCTGGGCAGCTTCACATGGGACCCCTGCTCTCTCCGGTCTTCCGAGAGATGGACATTATGGACTGAGTTCAGCTCGGAAAAGGAAGTGTTTGCTACCACCTCCAAATACGTTTCACCTCCCACCATCAAATCATCACTTGTGGGTGAGTGTAGGGGCGAGCAAGGGGCAGGGATAGAAATGGATGTTAGATTAGCCCTCCCACTGTTCCTTGATAACCCTACCGCAGTGTCCAAAAGTCTGAGTTGTTGTCTAGTGCGGGGTCCAACACTCACCATGTTCTTTTGTTCACGTGGTAATGGAGCCGGTCCCACGGTGGTCTCCTCCTTCTTCTCCCTCATCCCTCACTCTACCACAACACCATAACACTTGGAAAAGGAAGACAGAATCAACGGCTCACTGTAGTAACACCAGAGTGGCCACCGTGTCACTCAGTAACATACTCAGCAACCGCTGCGCTCTCAGGGGAGAAGATGTTGAAAACGCTCCTCCTTCAGTAAGACGATAAGGAAGACAGACTCAATGGCTCACTATAATAACACCAGAGTAGCCACAGTAGCACTCAGCAACACACTTTGCAACCCCTCTGCTCTCAGGGGAATAGATGTTGAAAACACTCCTCCTCCAGTCAGACGATAAGGAAGACAGATTCAACAGCTTGCTGTAGTAACACCAGAGTGGCCACTGTAACACTCAGCAACACACTCCGACAATTGATTAGGACCCCTAGCTCTCAAGTTCTCGAGCCACTCACCCGGCTGACAATCCTCTCTATATGAACTGCAGTGAAATCTAAACACCATGTCAGCTCATCCTCCGGAACTATTTGCACTGGTTCTCCACCTTCCTTCATATACAGATCCAGGAATTATTGCACCCAAACCTCCTCTAATGATGGATTTGTCTGCACCTCCACCTGACTTACTTCCATTGCATTAATAATCAACAAAAAATTGGCTGTGTTCTTCCCTGCAATAATAGCAAACATGACCTCACCGTCCTGTTGCATACGTTTGTGACAGTTGGCCCTAGATCAGTTTTTAAGCTTTTGTTTTTCCTTCCTAATTAAATTTACCATTACTAATGATATCTCGTTTTCTACATCTAATATACCATATCACCTTCCTACTTCTCTTTTTTTGTTCCTGAACAGATGTATCGAATATATGCTGATGACATCAACCCGGCTGTGCACTTGCTATTCACTGTATTAAAGGCAAAATAGACAGTTGAATTACGCTGTTGTCTCTCACAGGGTATAATTGAATGTTCTGTTCAAAAGTGGTATTTGCACAATTATATGTAATATTACTCTTCAAAAGAGCAATATTGTTCTCATTCCATGTCAACTTATTGCAGCTGCAGTTTACCACAAGGAAGCCCAGACCACATCCTCTGCTGTTCTTAAACACAATGGAGAAAGTCGCCACAAGCATGTTGTGATCACTGAGGGTAATTTCTTTAATATGGAAATCCAGACACATTGCTACAAGTTCCTTGGTGACAAACATGTAATCAAGTACAAAGGAGGAAGTACCCCTTTGCCAGGTTGGGTGACTATCAAATGCCCCAGTCAATTCATCAGTTAGTATAAACATACCCCAATCCTCCATTGTCTGTCTCCACATCATACCCTGGTTGGATCACACAAACACTCCGACAGTCCTTAGCAATGCGTGAGACCACTCCACAGTTAGAGTGCAGGTCTCCTGCAACAATTATAATCACTCCTGGTTAAGTAATATACCACTCTTCGAATAGTAATGACAAATTCCCTAGATTCACATTAAGATCACCTTGAAAGTGTTGCCAATAAATGTTAAGCACCATAAGGTGGTCATGAACACCATTAATTTCACCCCTCAGAATAACCACTAACACTCCTCTTCCCGAATACACTTGCTGAATAATTGCATACCTCAAATCATTCCGACATCAACTATAAGACTACTTGAAGGGTGACCACAACATTCTTTCAAGGCAGGCTGCAACTCAATCTGGTATCCATCTAGAATGGGACAAGAGACCAACAAAACTTCCTGTAACATAAGGAGGGTTCTCAGGAATGTGCATATTTCCAATCATTCATTAATTCATTAAATCCCTGCACATTCCACGAGATATGCTTGGAATATTTTTGCACACTAAAGATGGTCTTATAACTCTTTCAGTTGTAAGATCGATTCTTTTAGCATTACCGCCCACCACCTGCATTCACTTGGATGAACATGGTTAATCTCCCGAGCAGCCATACCATCCCCATATTCATCACATACTGTAAATCGAATCCCTACCAATTCCCTACTCCCATTAGAGGTTCCTTACCTGCCCAACTCGATAAACCAGACTCAACACTTGCTTCTCTTTCTCTTGGGACAAAAGGAGTTAAATTGTGTCCCAGTTGGTGCAAGAAATGTACCTCCGTTTATAGTACATCATACACTATCCAAGATGGAATAGCAAGGGTAATGCAGTCATCCCTGTCTGGATCAATAAAGTCCACCAAATCAATATCTTTTGTCACAATCTACTTAAGGCTGAACATCTCAGAAACAAAGAGCCAAGACACTCAACCTATTTAGAATTCCACCCCCCACACCCTGATTCAAAGAGATAATCTAAAAGCAGTTTGAATGTGTCCTGCCCTCCCTGTATCCAGAGCCCTCCCCTTGCACCTATTGAGAGAACTGCTTATGAGACTTCACAACTGGTGATAGGGGTCTAGCCTATAGTAAGCCTAATTAAACAAGGGAGAGTTAGTTTAATACTCCACATTCACCATATGAACTTGCTTTGCCTGCGGCTTAGGTATACCCAAGTCCTTTTTAAACATGTCCCTCGGGTGAAAGTTGCTCCACGGACCAACCTTAATGTCACTGAAGCCTGCACGTGTATCCACTACTCTTTCAACACCACACACTTTATCTGGAGTAGAGGTAACCTGGGCCTGCTCCTTTGCAATCCCTCCTTCAGTCAAGTCCCCCACAGTCAATATAGAAATATTCTCCTCAGATATCAAACCACTACTTGCATCTTCCTCAGGGCACACCTCCTTCAACTCACTTTTGTTACTCTTGCCCTTTGCCTTCTAATCTGTTTTAATAACAGGAGATAATGGCAGGTCCAACTTCACTGGCTGCTCCATTCCCTTTCCCCATTTCTTTATTTTTCAGTTTTCACCCCTTCTTCGGAGGAATGCAATATGGCCTCTTAAGGTTCTCACCTGGTTGGTTATCCACATGGAACATCAACTTTTCTCCCCTCTTACCCTGCTCCACTAATCCCAGCCGGTTAGTGGTAGAGTCTGGGAGGGGCGGGGGGCACAAAGGGCATCCCGCATAGATACAAACAATGGAACTACTGGTATCCTTTTACCAATTTCGCCCAGCCACCCCTCCTCAGATTTTTCCAAACATGTGGATACATTACTGAGATGGCTAGTCTGCCCATTCAATTAATCATAGATGTTATTGCAATTCTTCACAACAAAAGTAAAAACCAGATGGAAGTCTGCCCACAACGGCAAACACTTTGGTTCCACTATATCATTCATTTGAACTAGCTCCTCGCTAAACATATCACTCAACTTGGAATCCAAAGCTTTGTATGATGAAACCTCCCCATCAGTAAAAATAGATGGAGTGTTAAATAGTGTAGGGCTCATAGGTGCTTAATCTATCCTGTTGCTCAACGCGGGTAAAGTACATCCACACAACTATCTTTTTTGGATCGTCCCAAAATGAAGTTCTCAACTGTTCCCAGAAGAGACCAAAACTCTGCTGCATCAGAGCTGCTTCGCCAACAATTTTAGGAACATGTGGAAAATGGTCATCAATGGTGGCATAGACCGGCTGATTACACTAGGTGTTGAAAGGGACAATGGAGAGGCCATCACAAGACTTAAACAGTGTTTTCTGCTAGTACCATAATCATATCCAAACTATGAGCTACAGCTTGATCGTTATTCCTTTAGTTGTACATTATGTGTGAAAGGGACAGTGAGCTAAAGACTTGGTAGAGACCCTCCCAGGGTTATTCACCCAAGAACAGGTCATTGGGCTGTGTTCGTGCTGGTAGAGAGATTCCCAGATGCCCCTTTGTTTTGCATTATATATAACAGGCAAACACGGCTTGAACCAGGCAAGGAAAGGGGACAGATTGAGCTCATCTACATGGACCGGCACCCAACTCCCACCGTTTGCCTTCTCCTACCGACTGTTGCTGTAGTTTGAAGCACCTCTGCAGCAACTCTGCGGCACTCTGTGCCTGAATATAATTGTTATGGGTGAGCTCCTCCTCTTCTTTGTCCCACACTGACACCAGCAAACACAGCGTTCAGACTGCTGTACACTGCAGCACCTCTGCAGCAACTCTGAGGTGCTCCACACCTTAATGGAGTTTCTATGGCTGGACTCCTCCTTTTTCTCTTGCCACACTGACACCAAGAAACACAGCATTCAGACTGATGTATTACAGTGGATCAGTCTGTGACAGCAGCTCTTTCTTGCCTGTCAGTGCTGCAAGAACTAGCACTTGATCAAGAGAGAAGCGACTGGTCAAGGACACGTTGTAAGTCCATCATGATGCACTACAACTTTGTCCAATTGGCTGTCTGGTTGTGCCAGTTTTACTACTATCTTATCTGTCCAGAGTAGCCAGTTCAGATATCCATTTCAGTAAAGACACAACAAGGCATAAGTGGATAACAAGGGTCTGGCTAATAATGTGTGAGAATCTGAAAAAAATGCCTTCTGCACACCCAGCTCCAGAAAGACCTTACAGCAGTGGACTGACCTAGAGGGAACTCTGGAGATTTTCCAGTGGGCCTCTACACCATGTATCCTCTTTTGTGTGGATATCCTGGTTTTCTGCTCCACTTAACCTCTCTGCAATGTGCTCCACCTCGTTGACGTAACACATTGGTTATAAAGCTTTCAGTACATTATTTTTATGCCTAGCAATTCTTATATACCTTTTTTATGTTATTATTATTATTATTATTATTATTATTATTATTATTATTATTATTATTATTATTATTATTGTTATGGTATTTATTTAGTGCGGACCTAGCTTCAAGAAGCAACAGAGCTTTGCACAGAGGTATGCACCACAATACAGATACACAACAGAGCAGTTTACAGAGGTATACAACAGTACAGATGCTAAATGGAGTGCTTTTCAGAGTAACAGCAGAACAGATATGCAGCGGGGTTAGACTACAGATGGGCACAGAGGAGGGGTACATCTGTACAGGGTGGCAGGGAGGCGAGGGGCAGATGGCATCGAGCGAGTCAGGTGGCGTGGGGGGTTCGGGGAGGCGACATGATGGCCTAGGTGTTGAGGAGGAGATACTCCTTGAATAGGTGGGTCTTGAGTTCTTTTTGAATTATAGGAGTGTGGGGGCAAGTCTGATGCTGATGGGGAGGAGGTTCCATAGTCTTGGGGCATTGGCAGAAATGGCTATTTGTATGATCCTTTCCTTTTTGCAATGCCAGATTCAAGTCTGCACGTGTCATGGCTTCTGGTGGTGCCTTGTCCACCAGAGATGCTGAGTTTCCCTGTGAGGTAGCTAGGTGACTTGAGGGCGACTGCCTTATAGATGTTGCAGCAAAACTTGAAGGTGATTTCTGCATGAAGTGGGAGCCAGTGAAGGTCGATGAGGGATGGGGTGATGTGGTCATATCTGCGTAGACCCTTGTAAAGGTGTGCAGCCTTGTGTGGAACACTTCTCAGGGGAACAAAGGAGGACGATCGGGGGCCTTTCGGGAGGGCATTAACCACATTCAGGCGGGATATGACTAGTGCTTGAAGGGTGGATCTAACCCTGTCCAGGTGGAGGAAGGGCTTGACTTTCTTAGCTATGTGTGTCTTGAAGGGGAGGTGTTTGTCAATGTGGATCCCGAGGGAATTGGTGCGGGAGGTGAGCTTGATGTGAAGCCCTCAGGGTTCATGGTTGACAGCCATGTCTGTATTTCTGAGTGCCCAGTGTTGTTGGTCAGGAGAAGACATTCAGTCTTGGAGGGGTTGAGCTTCAAGTATGCACTGGACATCCAAGATTGGATTAGCAAGAGGCAGGTTTTGAGCCTGTGGATGTCCTTGATGAAGGTGATCTTGAGGTATAGGTGTGTGTCATCGGCGTAATGGTGGATATGGATGTTGTGTGTGGCTAGGAGGACTCCTAGTGGCTCCATGTATAGATCAGTGGGTAGAGGATGGACCCCTGCGGCACTCCACAGTTGAGGGGTTGCATTTACGATCTAGAGGAGTCCATCTGCTCAAACTGCTGGTGGTTGGCGAGGTAGGACTTCAACCAGCGGAGGACAGGTTGCTGTTCCCCATGCACTGTGTAGGGTGTCCATGAACGCCGGGTGGTGTACTGTTTTCAAAGCGGTTGAGTAGAACCAGGAGGCAGGGATGGCTGTCATCAAGGATGAGGGCATCATTGACCACTTGTTTGGTTGCCGTCTCCATACTGAATCTGGGTCTGAACCCAGATTGGTGGGTTGGAGAAGATTGTTGGTGCCGATGTATTGATGTAGTTGCATGGCTACTGCTTTCTCGATGATCTTACCTTGGAAGGGAAGATGGCTAATGGGGTGATAGTTACCCAGGTTATCGGGATCTAGAGTGAGTTTCTTTAGTAGAGGGAGGTTTGTCTTGTTTTTATGGTTGATGGCAAGGTGCCTTGAGTTACGGAGATGTTTATGAGTCTCCGGGTAGCGAAGGAGAGCTTCTGCGGGTATGGTCTTGTGGATAAATGCTGGGAGGATGTTGTCTGTATATGATGTGTCTTTGAGGGTGGCCAGGGTTTCTACCAGGTCCTCTGTAGAGAGTGTTTTGAATGTTGTCCAGAGTGTGGAGATTTTGTGAATAGGGACATGAGGAGGGTCTATGGATGCATAGCTGGTCTCTATTTGCGGGCAAATGCTGCTGATTTTGTCGATGAAGAAGATATTTATGGCAGCAGATTTTCCAATGGAGTGTGGTATGGGAGGGTCAGGTAGCAGGTTTACGTAGTGCTTGACCACTTTGAAGAAGGCTCTGTTTCAGTTGATGGCTTCTGCTATGGTGTTCTGAGGGCTTGGCTGTGTTGATTAGTTGTCAGCGGGTTGCTCTGAGTTCCTCAAGGAGTGCCAGATAACATGCGGTCCTGGTGCGGCACTAGGTTTTCTCTAGTTTCCTGATTACTCTTTTGCTGAGGATGAGTTCTTGCATGTACCAGGGTGCTGATGGGTTCAGTTTGCAGCTACATTGTTTTAGAGGCATGTGTCGGTCGATTGAGGCTGAGAGGATGGCATTGAGTGCTTCCAGTAGAGAGTCTTAGTTTGGTTGGGGGTGTTCGATTAATGTGAGCAGGAGGTTGGCAAGGTGTAGCGTCCAGGCTTCCACCAGAAAGTTCTTGAAGGACCTGAAGGCTTATCTGATCGGTTTCATCTGGGAGTGTTTGACTAGGGTAGTGTGCATGCTGTTGAAAGTTGTGGCCAGGTAGTCAGACCAGTCAAGCAGCAGAGGAGAGCTGTAGTGGACGGTAGGCAGTACAGTGATAATTAGGCTGAGGATGTGCATTGGGTATTTCATGTGCTGTGTGAGGCTGACTTTTGTCGTGAAGGGCAAGGAAATCTTCCTTAATCGATTTGGTGGCCTTGTTACCTGGGAGGTTGAAGTAACCTAGGAAAATGTTTTTGGCATGCATGCGGGACATGGTGATGACCAGGTAGGTGAAGTCTCATATGAAGGCGGTGTTGGTTTTGGGTGATTTGTAGATGAGATGGACGGTGACTGTGTCAATTGGGGAGAGCGGGAAGTGGCGGGAGAGTATTTCAAATGAGCCAATGTTGTTGAAGTCAAGTCTGGTACAGGGCCACGAGGTCTTGTTGATGACTGCGAGGCCTCCGCCTGTCTTGCTCAGCCGGTTTCTGTGTTGAATGCTGTAGCTGTCGGGGACAAGGATGTCTAAGATGTGGGTGGATATTGGTGTCAGCCATGTCTCAGTGAGGAAGATGGCATCAAGGATTTGTGTAGTATTAAGGTTGGCAATGTCTACTGCATGGGTGATAGCTGAGTGGATGTTAGCAAGCATTTGTTTATGTGTTGTGGATGATGAGGGGGTGCTAATGGGCCTTAGGTTGATGTGGGCAAGGTTGCTACATTGCAGATCCCATGCCTTAGAGGAGGGGAAATGTTGTTGATGTTGGAGTTGCCTGTTGATGATGGGGATCCTCTTACAAAGAGTTGGCTGACACGCAATCTGAGATTTGAAACATCTTCAGGCTGCAAGACAGGGCCTGATATAAGCTAGCTGCTCTTCCAAGGAAGAATGCAATAGTGTAACTCATATTGCTCTTCAATCTACACCAGGCTCTCAATGGCTTGAAAGCCACATATTAAATACAAAACCCCACTCAGCAGACTGAGTAGAAAGATATAATCCCTGCCAGGGTAACAGGTTCCAGTCTTTGATGAGGAGCCTTGGGCACTTGGTTCCATAAACAGTCGAAGCTATCTGCTTCCTGAAACAACTGCTCACATCCGTCAGCACAGATTTTGCATGAATCACCAGGGGTTTTGCCTAACTACCTTTCAATTCCTATATTGGGTCAAATGTGATTTAAATTCACTATTTGGACTCAGTTTGTTTTCCAAATTATCTTGTGGATAAACCATGACAAACTCTACTTAAACAGGTTTGTCATGCTTGCACGTTGTAATATGGAGCCACTTTAAAAATCGTTTCCAGGGTCAATGTTGACCTCCAGCCTGTCCATGGGTCTAAATGTGACCATTCAAATAGACTTCATGCAACTATCTAAATGTCTTTCTTTTGAATGTTGTTGTGTTTTTATTGACATGTTTTGTTGGTGGTTAGAAGATTACACATGTTGCAAGCCTTTCACAGAATGTAGTGCTTGACTCGATCTTCCTGTGGTTAAGAAAACTGACATAGCCTCACACTTTACTGCTCAAGTGGTTAGAGATATTTGGAATGCTTTGAATAGTTATCAACATTTATTTGTTTGTGCTTAGCTACCCCGATCTAGTGGATCAGTAGAATGGCAGTATACTAATATAATAGATACGTAGTCTAAATCCTGCAAGGAGGTCAGCTTTAAATAGCCTGAGGCTCTAACATTAATGTTGCTTCATATTAAAAATAATCCTAATAGAATGCATGGGCTGTTACCCCATGAGATCCTGACTCTGTGGTGACGCCTCCTTTTCCAGCAAGCAGTTTGTCTCTCCACTTGGAAGATGAGGCAAGTTCCTTGTAAATGCTGTCAGATCTCCCAGTCCACAGATCAAGGAAAAACTGTTGAAACCTGCTGATGGAAACTGCTACTCTTTTAAACCCAGTGATAGGGTTTACCTGCAAGTGCATCAGAGAAATTAAACATAGAAATCATGTTGGCAGGGGCAAATACCAGATTTTTTACAACAGGCTGCCATTAGGTGCAATGGGCATCTCAGATGAGGTTAATTCCTCCAACTAACATACATTGCAGCCCCATCTGAAGAATCAAACTTGACTGCAACATCTCCAAAGACCACTAATTTACTCTCTTCTGGAACCATTGCATAATCAGGATAATCCACATTCAAATCCGTTCATGTATGTGACTTTGCTACGATTGCCACAACATTGATGTCTGTTCTGAATGGTGATGCTTCCTCAATGCAAACTTCATCAACTGCATGGTGTAGTATTATTATCACCAGTGAGTACCTACAAAAAAATAGAGGAAGAGCAGCTACTGCCTAATTCTTCTCTGCGTGGTTCAGAATCTACTTTTCAGTTCTAGTATATTTTCATCCACACATAGAATGGAATAGTAATTATGTGATTGTCTAAAAAATAACTCACTGCTAACTCAACTGCATAACAATAACACCACAGCTGTATACTCTGTTTCCCTCTGAGTAGCTTGAGGTTATGGGTAATGTAAATTGGTGGACAAAGCAGTAAGGAGCTCTTTTGATCGAACAATTTCTAGCTCCCTCTCTACAATTGTGCCACTGAGTTATTCTTATTCACAGTTGATATCCTGGTTATGGTACGCATGTGAGGTACATCTAATTGTGATTGTCCTAGTCCTCCATTGACACATCAGAAGACAATCTCTGTTTATGGTCATCATTGCTATTCGTTCTGCTCATAGACATGCATGCAACATTTCAACTCCTTGAAAGTCTGTGAAGGCAGAACAGACTCTTGAACTGGCACCCTTCATTAAGTAGATTGATGATCGAAGTGAACTATGAACTGTTTGAAATTGGGTTTATTATGTCTTGTGATGTTTGTGTTTGCTGTAACTGTTGGTGGGACAAATTAGATTCCGCTCATTAGGAGTACAAAGATGATTAGAGGCTAATGGGCCACTCAGCCCTCACATTTCTACAAACCAAAACACAAAGCAGTCATAAAGGTAAAACAGGGACATTAAAGAGATATACCTCCTTCATCTTTTATGGTAATGTGGGATGAGGGAAGGTATGCATTTAAGATGGGTGTGAAGGTGAACCAGTAGTGACCCGAACAACACTGTACCACAGTCCAAAACAAATTGAATGTATAGTCAAGGTTTGATAAATAAATTACACGGCCCGCGGTAGCGGGCGTGTAGTTATGGTTAAGTTGCTAAACTCATAGGAAGAGCACTTTTCCGGCGGCTTATAACTTTGCTCCCCCTGGAGGAATCCTCACCAATCTTTGCACACGGCTACAGGTCGAATGGCTGGACAGATTTTCACCAGATCTGCACCAGGAGCAGGGGCTTGGGCCAGAAAGCGTGCTTTTGTGTGTTCGGTGGAAATCGGACTGGTAAATTTGTTACAAAACACTGCAATGTACGTCCCAAAAAATGAGTGATATGTGGGTCTGCTCCGCTGACCCATTTCTCTGTTTGCTCCGTGGACAGAAGTGTCATTGGATCGCGGTACGGTGTTGTGTCTTAGAAGTTTGGACGCAGCCGGTGATTAGCTGGATGGAAGCGTGCTGTGCGTCAACATTTTTTGGGAATGCTGCCATGGTGTATTGGAGGACAGTGCGGCGGCGGCAGGGTCTGGAAAATGTAACATACGCATTGTGCCGGCCGGCATAAAGGAAGGAATGGCTGGGGGAGTGAGAAGGGGTTCATGTGACATACGTAGGCTTGTATTTTCTGTGGTGATTGGAGGCAGCTGTCGTAACCGTCCCTTAGTTTCTGCTGCAACCTGTTTGCAGCAAACTCTTTTCATGGTGAGTGGTGGCAGGTCATTTTCAGATGGGGAGTGAATTGCACATGAGATACGTTGGGTGGGAGTGCAGGTGGCGGTGTGCTGTGGATGGAATGAGGTAGTTGGGCACTTGGAGGCATGCATGGGTGAATGAAGGTGCGGTGGGTCTGTGGAAGGATTACACTATTGGGTGCATGGGCAAAGGGCATAGCCTGTAGGCTGTAAGGCATGCACTGAGGAGCATAGGGTTGCAACATACACACTGCAGGAAGGCATGTTTCAGTCTGCATCTGGTACAGGGTGGTGCTTACAAAGTGCAGTGTGTGCCGATTGGTTGCAGTAGCGTTAGTGCTGCAAACTGAATGTGGGTAGGTTGGCAGTGACACAGTACTTAGTGAATGGCTGTGGGTAGAGGTGGTGGAGGATGTGGTATGATTGTGCATTCTGGTAAGTGTGACCTGTGTTCGTGATTGGGTGTTTTATGGTGTGGAGGAGTTGGGGTGAAGTGCTGCTATCTACGTGTGGCACGTTTGTACGAAATGGTAGCTGCCCACATGGCCATCATGTTAACTGTTGCCATTTGCTGCTGCATAGCGCCATGGCGGTGTTCAGCTTTTGTAACAGTCCCCACTAGTTTAGCTGCTTACAACATAGGAGGTGTTACTTTACACTGACTACTGCTCCTTTCAGTAGAACAACAAAACAAATTAGAGAACTGCAAACTATCAGCAGAATCTTCTACTGAAGTATGCAATGTTCTGAAACAATTGAAAATGCTCCTAATAGATGAGGTAAGCATGGTTTCCAACCAAATGTTGTCTTTAATACACCTCAGCTTGCAAGAAGTCCTTAAATCTGACAAAAAATAACTGTTTGGAGGAAAACACATTATTGTTTTTAACTCCAGTGAAAGGTGAACCTATTTCTAAAACTTTAAGACACAAAGAGTGCCGCAGCACACTTGGCAGAATAGAAAACGTAAATCTCTGGCAACATTTCCAATGGCGAGAACTAACTCAAAACATGCGTCAGTCTGCAGACGCCACCCATGCAAACATTTTAAAAAGCATTAGAACTGGTCTTCTTTCTAAAGATGCACAGTCCATCTTAAATAGTAGACTCATCCATGAGCTAGATGGGCTTAACACATTTTCTCCTGATGTCTTTGAACAATTATCACAAAAAAATGTAAAATGCATGTCCTTAATGCCAACCCTAGCAAGCTGTACTCAATTCAATGAGACAATGTTAAAAAAAGAAATGCAACCAATAGTGTATATTAGCGCCACAGACAAACTGGAAGTGCACGGCATGACACTCCCTATGTGTCAACAAGCAACAGCATGACTAAATAGCTTAGAAACATGTATCTCCAACACAGCTGGTTTGGAGAAAATGTTAATGTTGTGTTTAAACGGCAGAGTAATTCTAAAACATAACCTTGACGTGGAGCGAGGTTTAGTCAATGGAGCAATTGGTACAGCTGTTGGCTTCCAGACGTATCCACATGACAACAACATTCAGTTGGTCAACATCCACTTTGACAAACTTTCAGAAGTTAAAAGGATGGAACGCTCAACTTCATGATTCCTTCTTTTCAAAGACATGTATGTACGCAGAAGACAATTCTCTCTGCCTCTTGCATATGCAGTCACTATTCACAAATCGCAAGGTCTAACCGTAGATCGGGCATATATTGACATTTCCAGCACAGTCTTTAAAGAAGGTATGCATTATGTAGCACTTTCATGTCTATGTACACTTGAAGGACTATTTCCAGTCAAGTGTGATGCAAACAAAGTCAAGGCTGACATTCCTTGTTAGAGTACAACAGAGTATGTGCACTCTACTCACCCCATCTAGATATGCACCCTGTTCCTCAAAAAGGTACAGTTAAAAAATGATTTGGTTGGTTTGAACGCAACAACACTTTCGTTACTGTAAAACAGAGATCACCAGCAAATCTAACAAAAGCCTACTTAATATTCCTTAAACTTAAATGTAGTCACTGACCTGTGAAACTATCAATAGTTAGTGCTCTTTAAGCATTCTCTTAAGTACTGAACACTTCATACAAACATACTTTGAATGATCAACTCACATAAATGTAGTACCTTTTTTTTCAATGCTGTATAGATTTGTTTTTCCAATGAACCAATGATTATGCCAACAGAAACAAGAACTGTGCAGAACACACAGTGATGTTGTTTCAAACATAGAACTTACAATGTACTGATTATGAGGGTCTACAAAGCTTAGTCACTGGTCTGAAGAACTATCAACAGTTAGAATATACCAACTCGTATCTAACTGCATCCATAGTACTGCAATGCTACTTTTGAATAGCAAAATAGTTTTAATGCACCAACAGGTATCAAACTACTTCAAAAAATACTGACCAAAAATGTAATCTGCTATAAATGGACATTTCCCTTCAGACGGGTCTTCGAGTGGGAAGGATACGCATCACCACAGCGCAAGAAGGAGAGGACTTACTCAAACTGGAAGCGAGCCAAGACCAGCAAGAGGATTGTTCCCCCCAGGCAGAGACCCGGCGAAGGCCCCGCCAATGCGAGTGGACAACAGTGGGAGAATGACGGAAAAGGAGATCAGCACTGCAAGGCACATGACCCAAGCCAGGGGTGGGGCCCGGTGGAGAGAATGTAATTGAGGAGTAACAAACCCAGAGGTGATGGGAGGCTAGGGTTAAATCCAAAAGGGGTGGTGAACAGTGAAGGCATGTGATTGGCCTGTGGGAGAGTTAGAGAATGTTCTTTCTTGATTTCAGTTAGGGTGGTGGCACCCGTGGAGAAAGGGGGGATAAAGGGAGGGAGAGGAGTAGGGGCGGGGGTGGTACCCATCCCCAGGTTGGGGGATGGGCATAAGGGAGAAGGTGGGAGAGTCAAAGGAGGGAGGGCCAAAGGGGCACGGGCACATGTTAGAGGAGCTGGGGACCATATAGGAAACAGGGAAAAAGAGGAACTAAAGGTCGGCGGTGGAAAGAAAATGGCAGAATGGAGCATTCTGGGGTAAGCAATGGGGGAAGAAGGGGCAACCAGATCTTGGGGGGGTGGTGGAGCATTCGGGGGATAAACATTCAAGTGGTCCACACATAATGTGAAAGGTCTTAACTTCTCTCTTAATGGGGAAAAACTAAGGCTCTACACTAAGAACCACAGCCCGATGTGCTGGCTATCCAGGAGACCCATCTTTTGAGAAAAGACCAAGGTCCACTAAAACTACAGTGGGTTCTCAAGCATTTATCATGCCTCTAATTCTACAAAGAAAAGCGGAGTAGCACTAGCCATTCGGGATGGGGTGGATTTTTGAATTAAGAACTCCAGAGCAGACAATGAGGGCAGGTATATTATCTTAGTGGGTGAATACACAGGGCAACGTATATGTTGGCATACATCTATGCCCAAAATGTGGGACAAGAGGGGTCTCTAAGAGAACTAATAGGGGTGCTAGAAGGGTTTGCACAGGGCAGTATTGTACTATCGGGTGATTTCAACATGGCATGGTCCCGGGATCTTGACAGGAGTTTAGGGGGGAGCGCGCCTGTAGGAGCAGTGGCCTCGACCTCGCTCATGGATAGGTTTGCAGCCCTTGGCTTAAGGGATGTCTGGAGGGGGGTTCAGGGGAGTTGGGAAGGATTCACCTTCTACTCTAGTGTACACAGAACACAGTCCCGCACCAAAAATATTTGGGTCTCAGCCCCCCTCCTGGTAGCAGTCTCGGATATTGAGGTACGTCCCGTAGGCACAGCTGACCATGAGGTGATGACTATGGACTTGCAATTCCCAGGTCATAGACCAGGACTTTGGGGTTGGAAGGTGCCACGGGAACTCCTATGGGGCCCGTGATTTGGGGGACCTAGAGGAGAAGATTAGAGAATTTGGTGCCTTCAATAAAGCCTCAGATAATGGGGAGATTGTACATCAGAACGCATTTAAGACTACAACCAGGGGGGTATTTATAGCAGCAAAGGCACAAAGGGACAGACAAGTGAATGTCACTGAAGCCCAATTAGAAGCAGAGGTCAAGGCAAACAGGGCTCAGTCCACGGGGATCCCATCCAGGAAAACAGCAAGGAAACATTGTCAGGCAGTGGGCCAACTAAATTTGTTCACAACAAAAAAAGCGAAAGGTTGCTACTATATGTACAACAGAGATTTTATGCCAAGGCTAATAAAGACAATAAGCTTCTAGCATGGCTTCTTAGAGGGGCATCCGTCAAGACCAATATGACAGCCATTATAGATGAGCAAGGACTCTGAAACACCCGCACAGAAATGATCCCAGAGTGCTTTACCGACTTCTTAAAAGATCTATATATGTCCCTGAACCTGCCGGAAATCTCCCAGGGACCTCCTGGAGAGGATCCGATTTCTCAGCGTAGGAGAGGAAGTAAGCGAACAACTAGGGCATGAGATTACAGAGAATGAAGTCTGGAGGATTATAAGGGAATTCCCACCCAAATAAAGCACCAGGCTCAGATGGCTACACAGCTAACTTTTATAAAACCTTTCGGGGAGTGCTGTCCAACAGCTGACTAGACTATTCAATAGCTTTAGGGAGACACACAGGATATCAGCGTCAATGGAGGATGCCAAAATCGCCCTACTTCCTAAACCCAATAAAGAATTGAGGAAGGGCACATCATATAGGCCGATAGCGTTAACAAACGTGGACGCCAAAATGTATACAAAGGTACTGGCCAACAGACTAGAGGGAATATTGACAACTTTGGTCCACCCGGACCAGTCCGGCTTTATCCAAGGCCGACAAATGTTTGATAACATATGGAAGGTGGCACACATAGTAGAAAAAGTGAATAAGTCCACCACTCCCATGGTACTATTGTTTCTCGACGCTGAAAAGGCCTTTGATCCGGTGGAATGGCCTTTTTTTTCAAGCTGATGGAAAAGATGGGCTTGGGGGGTAATTGTTTGAGAATGGTCTAGGCAAATTGTGTATCCCAATGGCACACCTCCAGATTAATGGATCAATGTCTGAAGGTATTCAACTGAGCATGGGGACAAAACAGCGGTGCCCTGTCTCCCCCCTCTAGTATGCTATATACTTAGAACCACTACTGGAACCAAACTGCGGGGGAGGAGGGATTCCAGGGGATACCATTCGGAAACATACAACCTAAAGTTGCACCCTTTGCAGACGACATGCTCCTGACGTTAGCAAACCCGGGGGAATCCCTATCGGGTAGCATGGTGATCTTGTCAGAATTTGGGCCAGCCTCAGGCCTTAAAATCAATTTAAATAAATCAGAAATCCTGAACCTTGCGGTAGTGGGCAAGGAGGCAGAGAGGCTGAAGGAATCTTCACCATTTATATGGAACCCTAAAGGGATCAAATATCTAGGTATTAATATAACCCTGACTCTATTGGGCTAGTATACGGCAAACAACTCCTCTATGCTCTCAACAAATAAGGCAGATCTCATAAAATTGGAAGGAGGGATGGGACTTCCAAACTTTCGGTTATATTATCAGGCAGCCCAACTACGCATTATACAGGAATCGTTCATTGGGAAAGAATGGACCAATGGGCAGCATTGGACCGCACAGTGGTGGTGCAAGACCTGGCTGAAGTTCTGTGGTTGAAGCGACAGCATAGACCAAAACACATATATCTAAAATCGATTACGCGCCTGGTGGTGGAAGCATGGGACAAATTGATAATAAAATATGGGATCACGACATTCCCTTCCTCATTCACCCCAATATTTAACATCCCAGATTTTTCACTGGGCACAGAAACAGGCGCATTCGGGAAATGGCAGGGGTGGTGCAACTGCAGGAAAGTGAGAGACATGTTCCAGAGGTCCCCCATTAGAACATTCACGGACTGCAAACAGTGCTTTGAGGTGGGTGAATCCCAAGAGCTCAGATACTTCCAACTATGGCATTGACTGCAGAACCCCACTATCAAGGCAGCAGCTTGCTGTGATCTCACGCAGTTTGAAACATTCCTCGTGACACAGGATGTATCTAAGGGTATGATTTCCAACCTGTATAGACTACTGGATAAGACTATCCCTGGGCGAATTGACCCTATATGAGACACTGGAAAGGCATGATGGGGAGCGAGCACCCAAAGGAAGTATCGGAGAGACTATGGAAAAGAATTCAGAGATTAGTCAAACCAACCCAGCTGCAGGAGTGCTGCTACAAGTTCATATTTAGATGGCATTTCACCCCGGTCTGCCTACAGAAAATATATCCAGAGTCATCAAGGGAAAGCTTGAGGGGGTGTGGAGCGGATGGACATGGTCGGAAATTTGGTGGCGATGCCCCAAACTGATTATTTATTGGAAGGAAGTGCAGGAGGCCCAAGCCCAGGCATTTGGGGATAAGGAGGCTGTGCAACCAGAAATGGTTTTGTTGGGGGTGGAAATGGGAATGAGGAGGGAGACACCTGCGGCCATAGTAAGGTGAGGATGATGATAAGTCTGGCCACAATGTTACTAATCAGCCTAGGTGGAAGGGGGAGGCCATCTTCATGCTGCAGGACTGGCTTCAGAAAGTGTGGGACTTTGTATCACTAGATTGGGCAACAAATGTAATACCCTGTCACTCTTCGCTAGAGACTGGGTGGAGATTTTAACCCATCTGAAAGGAGACTATAGAGTGCAATATTGCCCCAGCGCCTGAAGTTGCTAATTTAAGATGATAAATTAAAATAATCCCTTGGCCCCTACAGAATTTAAGAAAATACAAGCCCAAAAGGGGTGGGGGGACTGGTGGAGGGGGGTTATGGGCTTATGTTAAATTTTGTTGTAAAACAATGAAAATCATTTAAAAAAAAAGAGGCTTAACATTCCTCTGTAACTGCCCTCTTGGCTAAGTACTGGTTTCTCCCTGCCCTTGATTGCCTTTGATGCCTTCTCTGCAGTCTGTCTCGTGTACTGTATTGTGAGCTCCCTGTGGCCTTTGGGCATGTGGCGAGTTATAAACTATGAAAGAAATAAATACATAAATCGTCCTCTCAGTCTAGTTAATGATTTTCTTGCACATCTTGATCTCCTCTTATCCCACCTTCTTCCATCTTCCTCACCTCTCTTTCTTCTTGAGGACTTCCACCTCCCATCTTCTGACTCATCTTTTTCTCTGCTGCTTTCACTCACGATTCACTTGTGTACGAGAGCGATACAAATAAAATATCATATCATATCATTCTTATTATGTGCACTTTCTTCCCTCTCCTCCCTCTCATCAGTCTGGTTCCTGCCTCAACCTACTTGTTTTGCCACTTCATTCGCCCTCTACTGTGTCTTCCTGCCTCTTATATGCCTCATCTCCTTGTCATCTTACTTCTCTT